>NC_071575.1:44966268-46221268 GCF_024509145.1 Vidua macroura | reverse complement strand
CTTAAGGCCAACAATGCAAATTGACAAGAGGTATTTGTGAAAAACAGTATGCAGATATCCAGAATGGGATCTTATCAGAAAAACCACAATCCCACTCTTCATTTGAATAAAACCAAATGTGTATAATGTCCTCCAGCCTACTTTAAGTAGAGAAACATAGAATTATTTGCATTGGAAAATACCTCTACAATCATTGAGTCCAACTGTTAACCCAGCACTCTTGTGTTAGCCCCTGAACCATGTCCCCAGCAGCCACATCCTTTCGAACGCTTCCAGGGATGGTGACTTCACAACTTTCTAGGCAGCCTATTCCTCTGTTTCTAATACAGGTGTCATTGGGCTTCTTGGCCACCTCGGCACTCTGCTGGCTCATGTTCAGCTGGATTTTAACCAGCACCTCCATGTCCTATTTCACCAGGCAGCTGCCCAGCTACTCTTCCCCAAGCCTGCTGCTTTGGGTTGTTGTGACGCAAGTGCAGGACCCAACACTTGGTCTTATTGAACCTCATACAGTCAGCCTCAGCCCATCAATTCAGCCTGTCCAGATCCCTCTGCAGGGCCTTCACACCCTCCAGCAGATCAACACTCCTGCCCAGCTTGGAATTGCCTGTTAACTCCCTGAGGATGCATTCCATCCCGTCAGGTAAGTGATAAAGATGTTAACCAGAAGTGGCCCCAGTGATGAGCCTTGGGGAACCCCACTAATGAGCAGCTGGCAGTTGGATGAAGCTCAATTCACAATCATTTCCCCAGGTCCAGCCATCTCACCAATTTTACACCCTTTGAGAAGAGCGCCCATCCAAGCTGTGAGCAGCCTCCCTGCCTAGCTGGGTGCCTTGGTCATTCTTGTTCAACAGCTGTTAAGGGGGTTATTAATATCAGAGTTCAGCCAGCCTGTGCAAGGAAAAGCACTTCCATTTCAAGCACTGTCAGCTGGATCTCATCAAGCTTACTTTGGGGGTGGGATCTGCCTTTCTTTTGTCAGCCTGGGAACACTCATTCATAGTGGAGGTAACTGCTGGCAGACCTATGAAGACTGCAGCAGGCAGCCTATTGCCTCGCATTCTCAATGGACCAGTGTAGGAAAAACAAACTAATAAATAAATAACACTTGAAAATCAGCATTCAGACACTGTCACTTTTCCACCACTGTTTCTCCGTTGATATCATTAGCACTGATTTTGGTCAGAAGCATGCTGCACATTTTTCAGTTAACTGTGTACATCTGGGTGGAATGAGAAAAAATGTTTTAAACAGTAGAAATACTAAAACACTGGTCAATATTTTAGCAACTCTATCATTTATTGGTGCCTTTGACTTAATGTGCATTCATTCTAAATGAAGCTGGTGAACAGTTTCAGTTTATCTTCAATGTTTACACACCACCTTATGCAAAAGTAAAGCAATAAGTGTCAACCATGGTACTTACAAACAAATAATGACAATTTAGGGTAACCAAAGATTCAGTATTTGAGCTATAAAATGCAGTATTTAACTGCTTTAAGATTCCCTATCTAAGGTTATTAATATAACCATGTGAAATTAATGAATGAAGATAAATATAGAATCATATTTTTTTGATAGTTTAATACATATTTTATAGTATCATGGGATAAATCAGATTGAATGTACCCCTGGAGGTCATATAGTCCATATAGATAGAACATGTATTTAGCATTTTACAACACAATTCTTTCCTTAGTATTTAAACACTATTGCAGGCAAGACAACCTTCAAAGCAACCTAGTGAATTTATCACATGTTGTTCTCCACTAAAGTCTGGTCTCAGTTCCTTACCCCTTCTTATGGTACCAAGCACAATCAGAACTTCTGAGTGCAATTTAGAGCTGAGGAACAAAGTAAAATGTTAGCACTTAACAGGAAGGAAAATGTGCTGTTCTGTGCAAACTTGAAAATATGAGACTGATATCTTGAAATATGGAATCATAGTTTAGAAGTATTCAGAGTCTTTCTGTACCTTTTACTAAAATGATGAAAGTATCTCTTCCAAGTTGACTAGTAATAACCACACTTTTATTTTAAGGGAAGTGTAAGTATGTGATATTAAGAATTTAAAGCATACAGAAGCTCTTACCGGTTATGAAATAGATCTTCCTATGTAGAAAAGGATTAATTATCTTCACTTGCTTTACCAACTATAAAGTCAGTAAAAAAATTATAGAAACACCACTATTTTTTTTCCTCAGGGTTACAAAATATTAGTTACTCTGATGCAGTGTAATATTCTCCATTTTTTCTTATTCGGTCTAATTACTGTAATTTAATCTTATTCTTATAAGGATCTCATAGTGAGAAAGTATATTTCCTCTGTGTGAACACAATTACTATCATAACTGAGCAAAGGTAAAACATAATCTTAAATTATTCTATGTATTTTTAAAGTCTTCTTGTGTTTGTGCAAAATCACTTCTCTTGCAGCTTCCCAGTAACTATAGATTTTGACACAAATTAAAATAAATCTTTGTTGTAAAACTTTTTTACCACAATGGAAATGACAATATTTTTATAATAATGTTTATCCCATTTAAATGGAAACTATGCACATATAATTCCAAGCATATTTTGCTATTTCTGCCACTATCAAATAAGTGATAATACAATTAAGCTAGTCTGCTCATAAGTCAGTCCTGCTGTGTGAAGGGTCACTTTACTATCCTATAATCTGACTGTAATATTTTTTGTAATGCAACTTCTACCATAATCCTGGAAAAATATTGGACAAGTTTGCATTCCAACAATGCAATAACATGCTTTAATGCTGACACTTGTTGACTATGTGATTCAATATCAAGAATGTTATGTACTACCTAGAAAATGAGAAGGAAAAAGAAAAAGGAATTTTTCATAACATAACAAAAAAAACCCAACATTTTACTATATATATATATAAATATATATGAGAATATGGAGGCAGTTCTAATCCCACATAATATAATGGAAGACAATTTATAATCAGGAGGTGATAAAATAAGAGTTCTTAGAAGGAAAAACAGAATAGAGTAAGAAGACACTATTGCATGTTAACCCTCTGATTGTTAAGGCTTTAAAAATGAGAAAATATTATCAGCTGTTGACCAGAAGGAGATAAATACTAAAACAGGAAATAACAAATTGGGTTGTCTGACATATACCAGCATGTCAAAAGGGAACATACATTACTTTTAGTATTCTCAACCATGAAGAAGGTTGACATTTTTGACTTTATGCAGCAAGTTATTTAAATACACGCTTAGAAATTGTAGGACATTAGCACAAACTTTAAAAATAAACACAGCTCTATAGGTAAAGTGTTGTAATCTCATATTAACTTCACATCATTAAGTACGAAGCATTTCTCCAGTATGCATCCTCACTACTCTGCATTCTCATCAGGGATAATAACACCATCAACTAGCACTTTTATGCTACATATTCAGCAGCATCATTAAATATATATTTTTCTTCACAGATTCTACTTAAGACAAATATTGTGGCTGACAGTAACTGTGACCACATTAACAAATATTTTAAGCTTGTTTTAATTTATGGTTTTCAAATCCACCTGCAAGAAATAACATTATTGTTGGCTTTCATTTCAGCAGTGACATCATACAAACATAGAACAGGAGTGCACAGAGTCATTTTGCTTGGAAGACTCATGCTTTCAACAAAAAACGTACTTATCGGGGTACTTTTTCTATGGCCTCAAGGGACAGGCGTTCTATCAAGTCTTTTTATTCCTTTTTCTGTTAATTTCAGTTTTCATCATTGCCATTCTAGTTATATTTCATTCAAGCAATGAAAGATAAAGAAATTACTTCACAGTACATTAATTTTATGTTAAGGGTCTAACAAGAGCTGACAAAAGAAAAAAATTTCTTGTTTCAACTGTCAGTCTGCTCACTTGAAGTGACAACCCACACTAGAGATGTCCTTGTTTTGGGTTAAATTTGTATCTCTAATATTTTAATATATTGGTTGCAACTGTGTTATTTCAGAGCAATAAAAGAAGTGACTTCTATGGACATTTAATTAATGAGATACACATTTAAAACGTCAAGCAGAAAATAAAAGCACCACAGCTTTTATTTGCTTGATGGGCTTGATGAGTGATATACCAAGTGCTTTCAAAATGATGACAGAATCAAATAATCATCTGCTATTAACTTTGAGAACACCTTAGTGCAAGTTTCTCTCCCATTAATTGACTGAATCACACAAGTAGACCTGGGAATTATAGAGGTGTTTTAATTTCATATTGATATTTCCCTTTGGCACTAAATGTATATGAATTACATTGGAAAAATATGCATAAAACTTGGTTTTAAATTGGGATGAGACTATAGCTTTGCCAGTTAACACAAAATATAAGTGGCACAGGTCAGATTGTCTTTGATGACAAGTGACAGTTTGCTAGAAATTTTATATCTTAATTAGGCAGCTTAAAAAATATCTGTAAAAATATTTTTTCTACAGCTATTTACTGGGATTATTTATATTAAACATAGTTTGATAATGAACTTTGCTAAAACAGGATATCTGGCCTTGGGACTTCTTCTTACCCAGACACTGAGCAACACTGAGAAAGAGAACAGTTCTTGTGAAACCCTGACACCAACTCCAGCTCATCAGGTGAGAGCAGCTGAAATGATTGATCTTGCCCTTTAGACTCTGTAATAGTAGAGTGTGCTTAAAATACATGCAGAGTACAGTCCTTTAAATATGTCTGAGTCCTGCTTCTATTCAAATGTTGAATTGACAGCCCTGAGAATGGCATTCCTCTACTGCCAGATTATACCTACAGAACTGGCAACAGCCTGGCTGTCAGTCTGGAAACTCAGCTCTAAGTTCACATATACAACACAGTTAGTAAAGAAGACACTGATTATTTGAATTATTCAAATCCAGCTCTGTGTTCTCCATTTCAAGCAGGACTAAGCCCAGGAAATGTTACAACATTACTTGATTCTCTAAAAAAAAATACCAAAACCAATAAAAATAGCACTGAATTTTAGAGAAACTTCTGAAATTGGCACAGTTTGTCAGTAAAGTCAAAGCATGCTTCAGCTGAAACTGCCTTACCATCTCTTCTGTCATTCATTCCTGTTCCCCCAGGACCATAATCCCCTTTCCATGTTTTTTGGGACTGTTATGGAAAATGAAAGGCCCTTGGCAGATCTCAGAAACATCTCTGTTGCCAAGAAGTGCATGCAAACAACAAAGGTCAAGTAGGCAAGTCTTTAATCATCTTGAGGAAAAGAGATTTTTAATCATAGAGCAAGAATAGGTAACTTTGCTGCAGTATCTCAGCTGTGGTTTGAAAAATGTTCAATTTATATTCCAACATTTTATGGTTCAAGTGGAAAATAATTCCACCAGTGTTTAGAACACATTTGTTTTAAATGCCACTAATCAATGAAAATGAAATATTGGGACCAACATTAGTCAAATACATTGATGATAGATGCACAGAAAGGCATAACTGAATAGGCTTTAGCTATATTTGTATGGAAATTGTTACTTAAAATATACTTTGTGCTCCCTCTAGTCCATTACTATTTTAAACACTATTAAGGAATTTTTCCAAGGGGGAAAAGGAGAATTTCTTTCTCAAATGAATTACCTTCTTCTGTGGTAGAACAATTAAAATTTTTAAACACTTGCTATATTCAGTTCATGCTTTGCATACGCTGTATCAGATATTGTTTTGTAATGCTACTCTTTTCTGCTCAATTTTTTTTCTTTGAGAAACCATCTAAAGTATCTATCTATTTTCTGTCTTTGGATATATTTATGACATCCTTATTGAATTTATTTTTTATGTCATTGCTTTTATTTAAAAAAAATGATATTAAGTGTTAAAAGACAGAAAAAATTATTCTATTATCCTGTCCTGCACCAGCTGTATTCCTGCCACACAAGACATTGAATCCAACAATTTATAAAGTAAAATAAAAATGAAAATTGAAGAGTTCCTATTTTTCCACAAGAAATGTCTAGGATTTGCCATTAAAAATCCCCCACAATTATATTCTTCAGCAAGAGTCTAGGACAATCAAGCCAAGCATCATGGGATCATAGGATCTCTGCCTGGCAAGTAGGCAGCCTCCACTGAATCCTGGAAGTAGATCACCATTGAATTCAGTGTATTGTTTCATTACTGCTTGCTTTTCCATCTTCACTTTCTTTCCAGCCTGTGTACTGCACCTTACATCACATACCTGTTTCTCAGGATGTTAAAGAAAAAAAAAAGAAAAAAAAAAGAAAAAGAAAAGAAAAAAAAAAAACCAACCAAAACAAAACAAAACAAAACAAAAAAAATAACGAAGAAAAAGAGAGAATGTTTTCTTGAACAAGAACAAGAAATGTTTTTAGCCAGCCAGAGAATGGCTAATCACAGACTCAAAGATGCCCTGGAGAGATTTCCATCTGGTTTGGTAGAGGTTCATAACTGGTTCCCAAACCAGCTGTTATCCATTACTCACAAGGTTTATGTCATGTCCTCTGCTGCCCTTCAAGTTTTCCCAAGGCCAAGGGACTCACAGCTGCATTCCAGTCTCTGCAGACTCCTAAAAGGACATCTGCTGCTGACAGGAGCTGATAAATCAGCCTGAGGACACAAAGTCCCAGATAGCACTCACAGAATCACAAGGTTTTGGGCAACTACTAAGGCATCCTACTACCTTGCTTACCCCTAGTCAACAAGGATGGATTTCTCTCCTACTACTTGTTCAGATTCATAGGTGTCATTCCTTCATTTTGTTTTCTTCCCCACATTTGCAACTTTTGGAGCTGGTTGTTAAGCATGGAAGTAAACTCCAGATACATTTTTCTGAAGAGCTGAGAGATTAAAGAGAAAGTTGTTTGGGAACTTTCTTTGTTTGCAAAGCATAGTTATGGCAGGCTCCCAGCTAAGTAAACAGCTGCTGCAGAGCCTGATGGGCTCCAAGGACAGCCTAATACTTCAGACCTCATGTAGTCTTATAGGCCTCATGTCTGACTTCCCAGACACAAATGGTATGAACTGCTTCTACTGAAACTGGTGAATGAAGTTCCTAAAGTCAGCCAGCCAAATTATTCTCTGTAGGCACCTTTTTGACATTATTGACTGTAGAGGCAGTTATATGTAGCTGGTACAGAGATATCGTCATTTGGTCATAGGAGCTGCATGCATCACATCCTTGTACCTGTTTCTGAGATGTCACCAATATCAACAGTTTTTAAAGTCATATGCAGACCCTTTAGAATCATACTAGAGCCTACTGGGTCTAGCTGGGTTTGAATTAATTTTCCATTTATGGATAAAACAGCATCACTTGGAGAGTTTTACTGAGGGAACACATCAGCACATCAGCATCAATAAGCTGAAAGGAGACACAGCCAAGACAGATTATTCAAAGTGGCCAGGGGAATGTTCTATACTATGTAAAGTCATGCCCAGTGTTAAAAAAAGAAATAGAGGACGGTTGTAGTGGCTTTTGAAGTGACCACTCTTTAGAGGCTCATTGTCTGGCTGACCTGGTGGTGAGTGGTTTGGGGTGTTTTCCCTCTCCTTATGAGGAGATAATTCAGGAGATAATCAGAAATACCTTCCTGTATTCAACTGTTTCTATTTTTTATCTTTGAGTGTTTTTTCTCTTATTCTTCCTATTTTTTTATTCTCTATTGCTGGGGGTGGAAGAGCAGCTGTGTTGGTGCTGGTCTGCTGTCAGGGCCAAACCACCACAAGAGACAGTGCAAACCATTAGATGTACCAGTTCAAGAAAGCTGTGTCTGCCTGAGAGAAAACACAGGATGAAGAACAAAAGAAACAATAAGCAGTCACTAGGTTAATTTCCTCTAACCTTAATGCTTTTTTCATTTCTTTTTTTTCTGGGCTGTCTTGTTATCCTAATTTATATAATTGTGCTGTAAGCTAGAGCTTTTAGTAACTAGCAATGTTTGTCCACAGATATTTTCAACCTAAGAAATTCATACTCATAATAGCTAAAACTCAAGTGCGAATAAGCTGTTGAGTTACTTATTTACTGAGAAGAAACATGGTTGTGAAAAGAAGTTGTGCCAAATCTCTGGCATACTGGCAGCTCCTGGATCCTAGGTCATTTGAACAGTCCAGAGCTGTAGTGATTTTTGTCAGTGAGTTTGAAATGTAGATAGAGTAAAATTCAAAATTTTAGTCAAGTGGCATACCATGTCCCAAACATTCAGTCCTATCTAAATGTTGCAACTTGTGTCCACACCTGTTGTCATTTCACCAGCATTTGCTTCTATTCTGTTCTCTCTTAGCTGCATTTAGTGTGCAATTCTATTTTTTTCATGAAGCTCTTCCATAAGAAAGAAGTATGTTTGCTTCCTACTGTGGAGAAATGGCTTGTGGAAGGCAGACAACAGAAAATGGTGTGAGAGTAGTTCAAGGTAGTTGGTTTTTATTAATGAATAACCTGAAATAGAATTGCTACTACTTAATTTTTATCTGTGGAATCAAAGCACAACAAGAATAGGATGTGTTCATTGTGCCATGTGAAGCAATTCCCAGTTGCAGGAGGGCAATGGCTTCCATCATGTCCAGCTGCCAGAGCTCAGCTCCTCTGCTGCATGCACTTTGGAGCTGAATCAAGCTTAGATATTCAGTTTGTCAAAAACAGTCACTTTAAATAGCAAAAAATCCAAGGCTGGAAATTTCATTGTAATATTTAACATTCATACAAATTATATAATATCAACAAAGCAGATGTTTGTTATGTTTTTATGATAGCTTATCTTGTTCCAATGGCAATTACACTCAGGCGAGCAGGTCCCTCAGTTGCACGTAATCTATCTTTTCACCCTTGAGAACCAACTTGAAAATCTTGGCTCATGCTGTGATATAATATAATATAATATCTTATCTACTCTCTCTTTAATTGCAACAGCTTATCTCCTTAACCTGTCAACTTTGACAAGAAATTTCTGTTTAAGTTTATATCTCTGCTATTCTTCTTACACTGGGACCAACGTATATCAGCTAGACACAATAGGAATGCTACAATCACTTTATCATTACTTGTTTTACAAATACAATCAGAAACAACTATTACAAACTAATTGGAAAGCAGATTTTACTGTTCAAAAGAAAATGCTTCTACAAAATCTAGGACACATTTCCTTGAAGTAAACTAAAATACAGTGAAATTAAGAGTGAGCAAAGTTTTGAATTGTATTCCTGCCATGACTAGCTTGTTTATTGTTGTCTGTGTTAATGTATATTTGAAATTACTCAGGGAAAATAAGATTCAATACCCTTCACAGATTTAAGATAAGACAATTTCAAGTTTTGTCATTACATTATGGCACAAGTGTTGCTATTATTTGTTAAATTTCCCTGTAAATTAGGTCTTGATCAAAATACAGTACAATACAATGATGAAAATAAAAGGTTACTTGAAATACCTCTCTTTTTATTATGATAGTGATTGAATTCAAGAGTTTCATAAATGGCATATATTTTATGTCATAACACTGAGGGAAGAAAGCCAGATTGGTCTGTTGTAGCAAGGCTTCTGTGAAAACAGAATTTCTTTCTGTAAGAAGGCAGCATATAGCACCTAGCCACAGGAGTATTTCTGCAGAGAAATGAAACACTTCGGGTGTTTACCTGCCAGTGTTTAGGTGAAGGTAATGTGGTCCTCCTGGAAAGCTCCCTGGGACATGAGACAGTGGGGGAAAAGTGCTCTCTTCTACATAATCTACTGTCCACCAAAGTGTACGTGAACACTGCTCTTGGGATTTTTCTGACCACGTCTGTACAGGCTGTTTAGATTCCTTCTATGTGAATGCACTGAAATAACCCTTTTAGATTGATTTACCTTAAAGTTGTTCACCTTAACCTACACCTATATCTATGAAACCCATATCTCAGACCAGCCTTGAAGAGTCTTTACATGAACTTTGATCAGATCTGGATCTTCAAGCAACTCAGATTGTTAACCTTTCTGCTCTGCAGTTATTTAGAAGCTTTGCCTGTCAACAAAATTTGTCAGTTCTTTGATGTATGCTGACATAGCTCCTTTGGATTAGCTTGTGTAATTTCTTTTTACATATATTCTATATGCTTGGGGGAGGGGTGGTGGGGGAGTTATAGAAATCATCTATTACTAGGAAAAATATTTTTTAAGATGCAGCTATCCTAAGCTGCATTTCCTATACCAACTACATACGTGGACTCTAGAATCGCTCTGCTTATTCTCAGCCCTATGTAGTCATTCACAAAATTCTATCCTTAACATTTCTGAAATACCCTGGAGGGCTCAAAGCCTGTTTATGGGATATATTCAAGAAAAGCACACAGAATCTTAATCTTATCATCTGAACAGACAACCCAGCACTAGCTTAGAGATCTGCAGCTATGTTTTGTGAAGGAAAATACCTTGGTGATTCCCTCAGATATTTTTGAGTTTTGATGGGAGGTGTGGTTATCTTTACTTCTTTTTACTTGAGAAGTTTATTTTTTCTCAACTTCACTGCAAAGCAGAAATTTTGTAGTAGAAGTCTTCTCTTTCTCTGACTGAAGAAAACCTGTCCTATGAGCTTAATATTTTTATGGGAAGGGCAGGAAAAATTGTCCTTTGTTAAAGATTCTTCTAATTCAGCTAGATCAAGATGATCCTTCAGGCATTAAAAAAAAGGAGTTTTATGCACTTAAATTCCTGAGTTTAAAGTAAAGCAAGACACAGATCAAGCAAGACACAGATCAAGCAAGCAACAAGACCAAAGTTGGGAGAGGAGACACTGGCAAAAGACTGTTGTAGACAGAGGAAAAGTACAAGTGTCTGGGGAGCTTCATCTTCTTGTTAACAGGTACTAAGACCTACACAAAATACCTCCTTTGCCTTAAGTTTCCAACTCTCACCTCCTTGCATCTGAAGAAAATGGAGTTCTCAGGTGGCCTCTTCTACCCCTAACCACATCACAGAATCATAGAATGCCCTGATTTGGAAGGGTCCTACAAGGATCAGGAAGTCCAACTCCTGGCCCTGTACAGGACAAACCCAAGAATCTCACTACGTGCCATTATCCAAACATTTAGTGAAATCTGTCAGGCTTGGTGCTGTGACAATTTCCCTGGAGAGCTTCTTCCAGTGCCCAACAACATCATCAGAAAGCCTTAGAAACAGCGCTATTTTTTGCCTTCACCCTGCAATGTATATATGTATACGGGATAAAGAGTAACCTAAATGAGTAGCAACCTAATGTTATATTTAAGTGACAAATCCCTGGACCATCATGTTGGAACTACAAGAGAGCAAAAGCCCCATCTGAGACATGCCCACAAGGAACATTTTGTCTGAAAGCAGAGACTAACAAATGCCTCAGAAATAATTTTAAAACAAAGCATGCAAGGTACAAGTCATACTTCCCTAGACTACTTTCCCAGATACCAGCAAACTGCAGTCAGTTCAGATAAGGCTAACAACACCAGTGCGAGTCGACTGGAACTGCAAACAGTGTTTTATCCTCAGGAAAGTGTTGTAAGCACAGAAAAATCATCTCCAAAGAAAACCAGAGGTGAATGGTAGCGGGAAGAGGGAAGCATTACCTTATTGCAGGTCAGGAAAATAAATTATTTATAGGCTGAATAAAACACAACTTTGAGTCATGAGGCGGAATTAAGGACTAACATTTAGTCAGTGCCCTGCCCTCCATCCTCCCTGAAAAAAAAAAAAAAGGCAAAACAAGAACAGGTTGAATGTTTGTGTGTAAGTGTTTTCCACAGCAGAAAGGGCAGATTAGATGGGACCAGAGATGATTGCCTCATCCTTCTTAAGCACAACCTGAGGTTCAGTTTTAAACAGCTACTTAGTTTTACCTATACTTCATTGCAGGTTGTCTTAATCCGATTTCTAATAGCTAGGTTAGAAACCATGTAGTCAAGTGTCCAAAATCTTTCAACTACATCTCCCTTTATAATTACAGATCTAGTGAAACTGACTCAATACAATTCCAAATACCCATGTAGAAATACAAGTTTCTTTAAAAACACTAACTCTGAACTCACATTGGTGTTTTTGCACAAGTAAAACATTATCCTCCAAGAATAATTAAGATATCACTGAAGAAATACAGGAACTGTAGCTAATGAAAAAAATGTAAATGTGGTTCATTACATATTAACACCATGTTACACTAAATAATTTTCCTTATATGTGTTCTACAAATTTGGCAAACATTATAATTTGCTTGTAATGGCAATAGGGAAAAATTTGTTCTTAAATGTAATACCTTTGACTAGGAGGGCAAAGCAACCATCAACCATCTCATAAAGGTTTTTAGTGAAAAATACATAACCTCAATCTTATTGTATTTGCTTGTTCCTGCTCATTAAAGTGTAAATGTTTGTGTGTGTGTGTGAATAATCCATGTAATTTTTGTAAACGTTTCCTGAATGAGCCTCCTAAAGCAATAATATTTAAATATAAGGAGGACGGAAGTTTAAGTGAGTATATCACATGACCCATCAACTCTGTAGAAGAGGAAACTCTGAATTCCCATTTTTTCAAATACACAGTCCAATGCTGAATACTTGAGCTAGAGATCCTGGTTCAAATAAACAATGCTACTGCATTAGTCAGGGTATTGATAATGCACCATAGAATGTTTAAACATCTTCCTGCCAACACCGGAAACCAATACACCTCATTCACTTCACTGATGTTTGAGGACTTGAGGATTGAAATAAAAAAATTGATTCCTTTTAGGATATGTGCTGTAAAAACAGCTATAAAAATGAAGGTTGCCTTTCATGTCAGAGCACAATAGGTCAAAGTTTTGCTCAGTCTATAATATCTGTAAACATGGTTTTCTTATTTTCAGTACAGGAAAATAGCCTTGGGATAGCTAGTGATTTTTACCAGCTGAAGGGCTACTCTGACCTGCTTTTGTAAACAGGACTGCATTATGTACAATTTGCTAAGGATCTTTGTCTCCTTAAATTGGCCTAAAATTTCAACTTCACTCTCACCAGTATGTTGGTGAAGGATTAGTTCCAGGTAGGTGCACCAGAAACTATGTGTAAAAGCATATGCAAAATTAAGGTGGTGTATGCTTCCCTCAATTACTGGCTTTGGTGAAAGAATACATCTACATTATACAAATGAATCTTTGAAGAATCAAGCTGTTTCATGAGCTTGTCTGGGTTCAGTAGTGTGAAACTGCTCTAGAAATGTTTCCTTATGTGACATAGATTGTGGTGATGGCAGAAGAGATCTGTGAGAAAGGAGATTCATCTGATAGTCTGAGTAAAAGAGACTTGACATTGGGATGCATAGGAGAGAAGTTACAGTCAGAAATACAAGTGAGAACAGAAAAATATAAGAAAGGTTTTTCTATCCAAATTCAGTTCCCCTTCATGAAAAGCAACATCTAGGGAATAGTCTTGAGGTGAATCCTGGATCCCAGATTGGGAAAAGCAGAAATTTTCCAGGGTGTTACAGAAACTTTGTAATACTACTTTTAAGTCAAGCTTAAGGGTATTATTCCCTTTCCCTGTACTTCCCGATTGTAGTATGATAAATTCAAGTTTCCTTTGATCTTGTAAAATGCCCAGCATTAAAAGTGGTTTCAGGGTTGATAAAAAATTTCCAGCCTCCCTGACCCCAGGGAGACAAGAGTTTCTGCAAGAATACTGATTTCTTTCATATCCTGTCATTCAATGGTTCGAGATGCTCAGAATTGTAGGCACTTCATCTTCCTTCAATTGCGAAGTGCCCAGTCTTCAGATGGAAAGTCAGAGCTTTAGCCACCTTTTCCTAAGACAGAACAAAGGATGGTAGATTTCAAATTGTTTTCTCTTTCAGATTATAACAGAAGGAATTTTGGCCAAGGATAGGAATTAAAACACAAATTTGTGAATTAAATTAAAACTTAATTGCAAGTTATCAAAATCAGTCTTCTTTAGACTAATACAAGTTTATATTATGTTCACTTTGGGGTTTATTCTTCCTTTTTCTGTATCTACAATTTAACTAAACACTCTAAAAGCACTTGCAAGTAAATTTCTGATATCATATAATGTTCGTCCTTTCATAATTGCCAGGATCATTTATGTCTCTCCCTGCAACTCCTCCATAAATAAATCCTCCACAGTTAATGAATTAGCATTCAATTCTACTGTTTTTTCAAACTACTCTACAAAAAAATAGAAGTTGGTATTATCAAAACCTGTAATTAAAGCATTAAATAAATTAAAAAATAAAAGCATTTAATTGATTGATGCTCAGCGTTCTTTGGTTAGTTGTGTTAGGAACACATAGACAGATCTTCACTAGAATAAATTTATAAATGTTCAGAGAATCACAGAAATCCAATATATTATTTGAATTAGATCATTGCAGTTCAAAATACACTTCAGAAGACTTTCTGACATATTTATTAATTTTTCCCAGGAAGACAGAAACAATTTTTTATAAACTCAAAATCCAGTCAGGGTAATAGAAAAGTCTCACCAAATCCTGAGCAAGTCATTAATCCTACACATTTAGAACCCAGTATGGTTCTGCTATTCTCAGCTATCATACCAAAAGCAGTATGATTTTCAAAGAAGTTAAACTTACATGTATCACAGTCACATTCTGATCTGCAGTCAGGCCACAGCACTCTGTATCCCTTAAATGTTTCATTTCCATTATGTAGCACGGTGGTCTAACGTTTTGTACTGGAAAGATAATGAAAAACTCAGGAGAATGAAAAGGAAATCAAAGGGAAAGGATGTGCCAAAGAGAAAAGGCAGACAGCATGATTTAAAAAACCTTTCTAGCTTGCTTGAAATGAAATGTAAAACACACTGTTTCGAATGCTGCTGGTCCTCCTGATGTTTCTTAAAGCCTAGGATGTCAAAAAAAAAAAAAAAAAAAAAGAAGGAAAAAGTAAAAGGGGAAATTTTTTTACATTTATAAGCTCAAGAACAAATTTTTTTTCTAATAAGGTCATTATATAAGTGTATATATACTTCATTAGGGAAGCATATTAGCTCATACAGTACCCGGACAACAAAGCTGCTAGAAGTTTGAAAATCAGTCCTTATTTGCCTAATGTGGGACTTATTTTCCAAAATCATTGCTATCACTCCTACCTATCTCCTAGCAACTGTTAGAAAGCCTAGCAACTGCAATAGAATTTTTTCTCATTATTTTATGGTTTTGGATCACCTTCATGGAGTAGATTCTTACCTGTGATTGCAAAAAGAAAAAAAAGACCCTTTTGAGCCTCTGGAGGTGATCTTTCTTAGCTCAGTTGTATGAAAGTGTATTATGTTTGGATAACTACATGCATCTACAATTGCTACAGTACTTTACTGAAACCCAGAAGTACTCAGGCAGTTAAAGGGAGCATTCAAAATGGATTTAAGTCTGAAGCTCTGCATGTGCAAATCCTTATGAAGAAGAGATACCAGTCTGTTCCACAGGACAAGCCAGGCAAAATCGCCATGAGAAAGATCCCTCCTTGTTTCAGCAGCTGTCAAGCATCCAGGAGAACTGGGTGTGTGTAACAGATGTAATATGTACACTTGTAAATGTGGAAGAACTGAGTGAGGGGAAGAGGTCAGATGCTACGCCCCCAAACAGAGAATTTCACAGTCACAAAGAGAACAATCTCTTCAGATGTCCACATGGAAATGTGCCTAGCCAGAAAAGGGTGGTACTTTGAGAAATAAGCAGTGTCTTCACTTGAAGTTGTTCTTACTCTGAAAGTCTCAGAATTTTAGACATTTACATACCTTCCCAGGAAAAAAAAACCCAAAAAACAACAACAAAAAAAAATCTTATGAAATTTCCCAGGGGAAAAAAAAAAGGAATTAGAGTGGAAAGACTATTTGTTTTCAAAATTACAGCAGAGCTAAATGAAAGCTAAAAATCAGCAAAAGTGAGTACTAAAATATAGTATTTTTTCTGTAAACTATTTACTCAGTAGATTAAACTGAAGGAATATAAAATGAAGATGAGCTCTTTACAAAAGTGGACCCTTTCACTGGCTGGATACTGTTTAAAAACAGAGATGAATTCTGACAGTGTTCCAAGAGCTAAAATATAGAGAGAAACTTAAAAATAGAGTTTCAGTTAATAACATACAATTTCACACAAAGAACAGATATCATGTCCTGTCTTCACCTCTGTGTGCAATGAGGCAGCAAGCTTCCTGGCTTTCCAGTATTTGTCCTTTCATTTCATTATGAAGCATGGATTGTTAAACATCTTTCCTAACTTCTGTCATTTTGTGTAATTCATACAAAATATATTCAAATTAGGGACCCCTAGTCAGAACTGCAACTTTGGAAGGCTTCACAGGACTTTTCTAAGGGATTTATTCTACCTAACAATTCAACATTCAACAGAATGTCAATATAAAAGTGCCTCAAAGGCATCTTTACATGTTTCGTTTTTCCTGGTTTTTTATTAGAGACACATCTGCTTTCTATTCATCCTGATCTGATTAAATGAGACATTTTTGCATTATAGCATCTATGGGAAAGGAAATGACTGAATACCTTCCCAAGTATTCCTTCAGTTTTTGAATTCAGTTCTC
This sequence comes from Vidua macroura, assembly GCF_024509145.1. NCBI lineage: Eukaryota > Metazoa > Chordata > Aves > Passeriformes > Viduidae > Vidua > Vidua macroura. The sequence goes on along the minus strand of NC_071575.1, from coordinate 46,204,711 downwards.
TTAAAAGTTGCCTTCATCTCAAATTGTTCTCTGTTCACTTGCAATCCTTGTTTTGATAAACTGAATTTTCTTATACAGTATATAATTATATTTACTTAATTCTACCTAGGTATCTATCTAAAAAAAAAGTCAACAAAGTGATGGTTGAGCCAAAAGGTTCCAAAAGTCTTGCCAAAAAATATCTTATCACATAAAAATATGGGCGGAATACATGCCCAACAATAAAGGTCTGACAATTTTTGTTTAACAAACACTTAGTGATTAGGTAGTGATTAAAAAATTGGCAAAAAACAAATAGAGAAGAAAAGATAACATTTGAAACTTACCTAAAGAAGAGAGAAAGATAGGTCAAGACAATTGCAATATGGTTTTCAAAAAGTGTTATCATATATAGAAAGAATAAATTACAAAGAGCCTATTGTCTATTAACTCTGAAAAAGTGTGCTTAAGTCTCATAGTCTGACACAACTGCATTACTTTTTGCCACAGCAAAAAATAAAAATGTTCAATGAAATTTCATGAGCAGTGTCACTATTGTGACCACTGCTGTCACAAAGAATGTGTTGGCAAGTTTAATTCTGAGTGTTTGTTTTTCATCACAAAACAGAATGGGATACAGATGCTTTATCTTGTCTTCATTAATTCTTTGGAACAAAAGCACTGGCAGGTTCAAGAGCATATCCTACAGTTCTTGAAGGGCTCATGAGTAGAAGGGAGATTTTGAGCAGCCTCATAAGCAGATGTTTTGCTGTGTGTGTCTTAATTGCATCTGTCTTTGCTGAGAGTCTTTGTCATTTTGAGAGACTGGTGATGCAGTCATGGGGATTTTTAAGGCAGACATCCTGTTAAAGAGATATGCTGCCTTCTACATCTGCATAGTCAGGACCTGCTAAGACTTTTGCATATTTTTTCCTCTAAAACAATGGCATATAACAGCAGAAATCATACATCTGCATTAAAATCTGACAAAATCTCATTGTTATTCTATTTTATTTACACCACAAGCCTGTAAAAACAGAACAGGGATCAGGAAAAATGGATGCACAACAGAGAGAACATGGAGAGAACAGGTTTTATATTTCTCTGGAATCAGATTCAGAAAGGGAAATAGATATGAACAATCATGGAGTCTCCTTCACAGATGTCACTATCCTGCCACCAGACATCAGACTGGAGTCTGCATCCTACAAGAGCCTCCACAATGCAGAAGCAATAGAGAATGGAGGTCTAGACATGCTTTTCAGCATCTGCTGCCTGTATTATCCAAAACAAAGGGCTCACTGGATATTCTTTGAAACATCAGTCACAACTTTGCACACCTTGGGATGGTTAGCTTCCTGTAAGTTGTGAGGTTCCAGGAGCCATTAGTCACTAACTGGTTTGTCAGTTTGGGCTCTGAAATTTTGTCTGACAACTCATGGTAACAGAAGGCTTCTGTGACTCTACACTTCCAAAAGTTTATCATATGTTGCTGGCTGTTACACTTCCCAAGCATGATGCTGTCCCACCAGCCTTGAATAACCTGGGTACAGAAGCTGTGTCTTCCCAGAGGCAAAGCTGTCACACCACTGAAATTTCCCAGAAGTCGTATGTCAGGCTAAAAGAAGCCCAGGAGTCAGACCATTCAGAGTATTCTCCCAGAGCAGATGTCTCAAGTAACTAAGAACACACCAGTTTCCTCACACTGAGCCCTTTTTCAGTGAGTGGAAGTTTGGGAAGCAGGCACTGGGAGGTCACCAACAAGGAATACTCAACAGAATGAGCAGAAATAAAATAGGGCTTGTGTCCACATATGAACATTATATAAGATAGGGGCTGGTAAAAAAATGACAAAAGACTCATCTCCAGGGTACTTCCATACTCAAGAAGGAAATGGTTGTGGTCAGGTAACTTTGAACACCAAATGCAGTAACAACACACGGTCAACGTTGTTAGACAACTCTATGCAAAGCAAACCTTCTGAAAAACTGTGAATGTAGAGACTGAAGTAGAACCTGTTTGGATGTACACTTTTAGAGGTGCATTACTTGCTATTGTGGTTCCACTGTCATGGAGAGCTAGGAAGGAGAAGCACAACTTATTAGCAGTAAAGACCTGTTAAAACTATTTGGAATAAAGGTCAAATCTTTCGCTATGTTTATTAGGAATTGTTATATTAGAGATGTGTGTTTCACCTTGATTTCTACAGTATCTGTGTTTCACCATTTATCCCTGATAATACAATACAAAGTATTTACTGCTTTGAAGCAAAAGGAAACTACGAGGCTTTCAAAGAAATGCCTGTATGGAGTATTCAAATGTATCTCTCTGACTGAATTATGAATTGGCAAGAAACTTTCAAGGTTAAAATGGAAAAATTATCATCTCTATTAGTGGACATTGTTAACGTGCCCATTTATTAGAAAAGACAAGTAGAATTAAATAAAAATGGTTTGCCCTTGGGTGAAAATTAGTGTGACTGTTGAGAGGAATTAGAATAAAGGAAGGTGATTTTTTTTTCCTTTCCAAAGATCAACTGAATTTTCTAGTGGTTTCAAGGTGCTAGACAGGCTATGTCATAAAGATCAACTATTGCTTCAGGAAGGAGAAAATTGATAGATTCATTAATTCCCAAAGAAAACTCAAAATCCTCCTAAATATTCCAAGAAAGGGGTAGGGGGCAGGGGGGTAAAATCATCATAATTTCTAAGGCAATATATCTCAAATTTAAATGCTTATTCTCAACCATGAAGGTTATTTGATGTATTTTAAAAGCATAACTCACAAAGTATGTTAGTATGTCTCCAGAAGCTTACATCATGCAAAATCTCTTCCATATTTTTAACAAAAAAAAGGAAAAAATAAAAAAGCATACCATCAAAAATAAAGCTTAATATAGATGCAATAAAAGAAGAGTTAATTCAATGGAGATAAATCTTCTGGGAAGTAGTGAGATTTATGAATGCAGTAGAAACAATGTGATTTTCTAGAAAATTATTACATGGTTAAAGCCAATATTATCTCACTCGGGAAGTCCTTATGCTGATTGAGTACAGGGGAATTTGTGATACAAAAGACTTCCCAGGTACTTGCCCTGAATGAAGTCGTCCAGACTTTAAGGTTTCCAGAGTAAAGATTTCATGTTTTTAAGGACAACACATGCAGAAATTGCATCTAAGTCATTATTCCAATTCCAAATCTTGATTTTCATAGCTACCTGAAAAGGCCACTGCATAGACAACAGGTCAAGCAGAGACCTCTGGTTCTAGTCCAATCTCTCTTCTGCCACTGACTTCCAGAAAGGGTGTGAAGGACAGAAATTCTGTAGGTGGCACAGCTGTGCAAATATACCTCTTGTCAAGTAAATGCATGTAACCTGACACTAAGAAATCTGAACATTTCTAACCTGTTAATTCTTTTTCAGGTGAAAGAGCTGAAATGCCCCGGACTAGAATAAAGCATGGTCAAGAATGTTTTACTAATGATGGGCCCCAGGTGCAAGATGATCTTTAGATATAAATATAGATATATAAAGATATGAAAGAAGGTTAAAACTATTTGTTTGTGTGTTTTAATGGAAAAATATTTCTTCAGTGTTTCCATCACCAACTGGGGCTCTGAAATCTGTAAACAAGATGAAAATCCACTGTTGTAGGTTGGGTTGATTTAGTCAGGGGTTTTATTAATGTTAGTTAGGTTGGTTCCCTGTACTCCGCTACTTTCCCTCGCAGTGGTTTGCTCCAAGTTGTTTACCATGAGAGCTCCTGTCACTCAGACCTGTCAATCTTCTCACTTCGCCCAGTTTTCTCCTTACATGGTTCTGTCAGTCAAGGTTTGCTCGCTCCCTGACAGGGTGTCAGTCTTGTAACCACTCCCTGCTTCTTCATGAAAGTTCTGCATCCATCACCTCACCTTAGCACTTCTATTTTTCCCAGAAAGCTGTACCCACCTCTGTTATGTTGCCATAGGTTGCTATAATCTATGTCACTCCCCTGTCGTGTGTCCTCATAGGGTGAGACAGGTTTCCACCCCTGTCCGCCCACCCCCTACTTAATCTAATGCAAATTCTTTGTTCTCCGGCATTTGCTTTCCATTGCACTGAGAGCGATTAGTTCCGACCATGCATGGGGGAATAAAAGCTCTTAGGGCTTGCAAGCAAAGTGTTCTTCTCTCGTCCCTTCGCTTCCTCTCAGCGTGAAGCTACCAAAGCTGTGTTACCCATGCCGCAGCACTCATTATTACCAGGGAGGCAGACGCCATTACCCTGGAGTGCCCGCACACACATGGCAGACCCAGCCTCACAAAGGCAGTGCTAGCTGGCGCTTCTCAACTGCCTGAGGTCGTAGCAGGTAACCACCACAATCCACCAAGATGAACAGAGTTTAGTGGAGTTAGGGATCACTAGATGTAGTGCCCATTGTGACAACTATAAGAATATTCCTGCCAAAGACTTAATATTTGTGATGGTTTATAAAAGGTATTACTTATTTATTTATCTCTGATTATGTGCATTGAAAGCTAGAATGTAGTCATTATTCACACATACCATGTCCAGACCCACAATATTCCTTCCCCATGCCAAGCAGATAGAAACTGAGGAGAAAATCTGCTTGGTTTTACAGCTCTGGTCATTACACTTTTAGCTCTTACTACTTAACAGCATGAAAATGCTGAAATGTTTGGCAGGTGGGCTTCAATTTTTCACAAATGCAAGGTAATGCACATTGAAAGGGGATAGAACATTGAGTTTATGCACACTAGAACGTTATAAAGTAACTGGAGACATAAAGAAAGAATACCCTGTCATCAATATCAATAATTCAGTGAAAATTTCAAGTCATTGCTAACTTTGGCTAAAGAAAAAAAAATATTAGTTTCTACAAAGTGCAAGATAAAATATCCTGAAAATATTTGTACAGAGAATACTTTTTTATTTTTATGGTGGAATATTTATATGGCAGGCTGCATTTAGTTCTGGTCATGTGTTCTCAACAAAACATAACAAAAAGAGGAGGAAAAAGCTAATAGCTATAAAAGCCTGAGAAAAACATCTGTTTTATGTATCTAGTCTGGAGGTTCTTGCTATGCAATCCTATAAGTTTCTTGTGTAGCTGAATGAGAGAGAAAGACAAACTAAAGACGTCAAGTGAATAGCATAGTCAATGAGTCTAATTTTTTTCCTGCTGATTTAGAAATTCCTGCTGTTGTAGATGCGGTTCAAACTGAAATTTGGGATCACCATGTGTCCTCTGTCTGAAAGGTCCTAATGGATTACCTCTGTCTCCTCTGTAACATGAACTGAATGAGAAAGAAGTAAGCATTACCATAACTGCTCGTCTCTCTCTGCTGTTATTTAGTCATGAACACCACCTCATTATGTTGCAAACATGTCAGCTTATGAGCTGTTTAGAGAAAGGAATATTACTTTCTTTATATTCTAGAATCACTCCTCCTGAGACAAAAAGGTGAAAACTGTACTGCTCTGCACTAATAAGGCTTGCCACATGAAGAAAGAAACTAGCTCTAGTTCAGTCAGAAACACAGCCTAAATGTCTGTCTTGAACTACAGATGGAAAGAGTGCCAAAGGGGTATCCTGACTAAGAGCACAATTCTCTTCCCAAGCATACACACATTATTGTTACTTTGAGGGGCAATGCCGCTGCTTCTGTAAAAGTAAGACAGCAGCTATTCTATTTTGGAAAGGTTCCTTATGAAAAGAATGTAAGAATAAAGTATCTTTTATTTTCATATTTTTCTTTATGCATCCACAAATGTTGACAGCATGATCCTTTAACCTTTGCCTATAAATATGCTTGGTGTTGCAATCTGTTCTGTGTACTATAGTTAGAATAAGCATGCGTAGAAAAGCAGGGAAAGAGGAGATGATTGGAAAGAAGATGGACAGAGAAAGTGGGGTTTTTTTCTTAGCCTAACTAGAGTTTTACACAAAGTCCTCTTGTAGAAGTTTTGCACTTCTCTGCAGCTAATAGTGCATTATTTTCTGCTTGCTTGAAGACAGATTCATTCACAACATGCAAAATGATGATTGTGTTAAGAGAAAAATATTAATAGATTTGAAGGGCTTGCTTTTTGAGGCATCCATAAAGACAACATCCAAAATCTTAACTGATCTCAAATAAACCGGATAGAATAGAGAATTAATTTATAGCATACAATTAAAACTAAAATTTAAATTCATTCTACTTTGGATGGATCGCAAAATTCAGATAATCACTATCATAAGATCATATAATATTAATGTAAGCAGCTAAGATCTTTATCTTCCAAAAGATAAAAGCACTGGTTTTCTGAGAATGCACTATAGTATTAAATTTTTATACTTACTAATGAAAAACTCAGTCACAAGCCTGAACAGTAAGTTAGGGCTATTTTTGTCTAGACTACAACAAAATTAAATTATATTTAAAGAGCAGAAACCCTACCAAAAGCTCATATATCGTGTATGACTGTGGAGCCAATGTTACTTGCAGTAAGGTGACAGTTACTGTTATTATAACTGCAGTACCAGGGAAAAACTTTGTAAGCAAGTTCATAAAACAACTTTCTCCAAACAACTCTGTTTCTTTGTCTCCTTATTATGTAGGAACAGGAACAAAGATATAAAAGACAGAAGATATATTTGACAGTTATAATAAATAACAAAATTTTTTGTCTTTATGGTCATTCTTATGGTAAATTTATCTTTTGATGTCATGCTACTAGTGACATCAACACAGAAAAAAATCTCTTTTTCATTTCATCATGTACCTTTTGGCATTTGGGACCAAACTTATTTTGTTGTATACAAATCAGAGGGGAAAGATAAAAGTACACTAAAGAACAAAAGTAAGACCTAACGTGAATCTGCTGATAGTGTAGTTGCTCCCCTTGGCCTCATTCATGGCTGAAGGAGCTGTAACACAGGGGAAATACCATTCTTTGACAGCATGTGGAAATGTGGTACAAAGAGGATGAAGCACAACCAGAAAAAAGGAATTCTTTATCTAATGTGCAGCAGCAATGTGCTCTCCACACTGGCTCTATCTGCCCTTGGAAAAATGAAAAGGCATGCTGTGGGAGACACAAGCTCCAGGATAATAAAAATTGGTCTCCTAGAGGATGGGAAATAGCCATATGTTACACCCCAGAAGGTAAGAGCAACCCAGGTTCTTGTTAATAGCTGCCCTGGGGCAGACTAGAGTGAAGTGACACTGAATGATCAGTGCTTGTAAATATATACATATGTAGGGTTTATTTTGGAACAGTTTGTTTGCAATGGAAAGCAGGTATGTAGCTATTTTAGTTATTATTATCTGTTGTAATAAGCAGTATGAGACCACAAAATATACTTATGAAAATGTATAAGGGAAAAGAAAGGAGGGAAAAGAAAGGAAGAAAAAGAAAGGGAAAAGCTCTATAATCACCACAAATCAATCTACAATGACTCCATTTGTGGAAGTGATGATATTCATTCACTGGGATTGGGTGAAGAAGCCCATGTAACATAGCCTGATAGCTTAATAAACACAGATGTTCAGGTGGGAAGAGCCTGGTACCTCCCTTGTGGGGGGGGGGAGGGGGGGGGGGGGAGGGATATTTCAGTCCTCGGGTGGAAGGCCTTAGAAATTAGTCTGGGGGCACTCCAAGGGTCTTTGATGGTTTATGACACCTAAGACACAGAAGCTGCCTCCCATGTCAGTGCAGTTGGGCCAGTAATGCCCCATCACACCTGCCCCTGTGTGTGGGGAGAGGTTTTACAACTCAGCAGAGGACAATCACCATGATAAAGAACACTATCTTGTTGTCCTTGTCAGCCTCAAAGCCTGGCTTCACCAAAGCATATTGGTGCCTCCACAATGGATAAATATTTTGAGTCATTAACCACTAAAAGCCCAGTGTCTCAAACTGTATCCATGCCATAGTACACATATTGTTAAAAATTAAACACATCCAGTGCTGCTATGAATTGATTGAGACCAGGGGGTCTGTTTCTCCCATTACATTTCCAGCATATGGAACAGAATATTTGTTTCACAAAGGGCTTGATCCTGCACCTGTTTAAGTGAGTGAGGACTCATAATTTAGTTTAGTTTGACATTACCTATATGTGGGGTTGAAAGAATACAGCAGTTACAGCAGGAACTCACAGCAAAGTTTGTTGTGTTTTTGTTTTTTTTTTTTTTTTTAGTTTGATACTTGCTCCTACCTCTTATTCTTTAAAATATTATAATTTAGGGCTGAGGCCTCCAACTCCTTCAGAGGTGTGATCTGAATTACCACTCAGAAAAAAAATCATCTGGTGACCTTCGTCCCCTCAATTTCAATGAGCAAATTAAAAATACATATCACTTCTATTTGTTTCTATTACTTAAAAATACTTGCCCTTTTCAAGGAAGGTTTTTTGCTGCTGTATATTTTACTTTTCTGAATGTGTACTGCAATTACAGTCTAATTAGATAGTAAAACCAGTTACTAAAAATAGTTATGAAAGAGAATAATTTAAATGCTGTAAATAAGATGTAGGTAATTGTTAGGCAAAGGAAAATTGTTTGATAACTACAAATGTTAAACTGAATGTTTCTGATGTTGAAGAAAAGGCCTTGAGCAATGAAGAGAGTCAGCTATCTTTTTGCAGGTGAATCTGAAAATTCACCTCTAGGCTAATTAAAATGTCCGTGCTATACTAATTATTCATTCAGTAGCTAAATGTTCATTCTATAAAGCCTGAATTCTATAAAGCTTTGCCAGGAAAAAAAAATATTACATTGTCTCATAATTCCATCAAATGTATGTACCAAACATAGACATATTTTCTTATTCTCCAGTAAAAGTGTAATCCATCAAACTCAGAGGACTCATCATGGGATTTCTATACCAAAACCTAATGAACATGGGCCAGTTGCTTGCTTATTGCCTTCTGACTCCCAGCCATTTTTTATTTCACAAATCTGAAAACCAGAAACTTGTCTTTAATCTGGATTTTTTTTTTATAATATAGTCCTAAAATCAAGGTTCCCAATTTCAGATAGAATCGTCACATATCAGATCACTCAAACAATACATATTTATCAGGAAGCAGTATCTGAAGATCTGAAGGAGAGGAGCAGAAGGACACAGAAGCTCCAAGTGATGCTGGATCAGGACTCCTCACAGCTCCTCCGGAAAGAGAAAAGAAACCAGCAAGGTGTAGCAACTAGAACTCAACAATATATGTTTTATAAAATGCTTTTAATGGCTTAGGATGAAAGGTAAATATGAAGGATGAGTCAGACACCAGTGATTGGAGAACTCCCAAGGAGAGCAATAGTTATTGATGCTTTTGTTCTTATAAAACTGGTAAGAATTTTACTTGGCCTTATTATGACAGCAATGTGAAATGCATACTATTATTAGCAGAATCTGAATTCCTAAAGTGTCTCCTAGACAAATAAGTGGTCCAGTCACAAAAAAAAAAAAAAAAAAAAAAAAAAAAATCAAATGTTATTTATTAAAAGATCCAACCATTGTTTTACATGAATTTCACAAAAAAAAAATTAATGGAAAGTAAACATTCTGAGTGGATTTTCTTGACCAATTTTTATTTCCTCAGTGGAGGTTATTTGAACTCACTGTGTTATCTGCCCATTGAGAAGAAAGAATATCTTAACATTTTGAAGCAAGGTCAAAATTCATATTCGCTTTCCAATCAAAATCCTGAGGAAAATGTAAATTAATGTTCAAAATATCCTTGGTAGTCCAAGTGCTGAAAATCCAAAAGCCTGCAAAACTCAAATCTTACAGGATGGTCTTTATTCAGCCTCAAGAGAGGCTGAATGTTCCAGGCAGAATGGGGTGTAAGTGAATATGTTGGTAGACAAGTTAGAGACATTTAGGAATTTAGAGGTTAAGAATTAGAGGGAGTTTGGGGAATTAGAAACCATTATGTTTAGTCTTTCTAGAAGAGTGATTCATCAGACCAGTTTTAAACTTTAAAACAAAGTTTTGATAGATGATATTTAAAAATATATGCTACTATAAATTATTACTTAAATTTTATCAAAATTATTATTTCCATTCAAGATGCCTAAGACTTAGGGCCATCAGAAACTTAAACAGTCAGATTTTGTAAATATTGAACAAATAACACCATGATAGTGAAGAATTAGTCAAATTGTATGTAACTACTTTTAAAGCAGAATGGAAATCAATGTTAAAATAAGTCTTTACAATATTTATATAACTAAGCCAAAAAAAAAAAAAGTAAACTAGACACTAAATGCTCAGTGTGAGAAGAAACATGACCCTTTATCAGCAGGCAACAGTAACTTCAAGAGAAGAGATGGCTTTTATACAATATGTTTAACACAAGGCTCCAAGTCTCTGGTAAAACACTTTCACGAATTAGCCTTGATAATGTTTTTCCAGATCTGTAAGCTTTGGAAAGAACCATTTCTCCACCCTTATTATCCAAAATTTCAGCTATTTAAATTGAATACTTTATAAGCTAATTTATATTTAATGACTGGCACTTACTGTTATAGTTTAGTTGACAATGCAGAGTTTGGTAAAAGGATGAACTGAATATTAGAGGTCTTTTCCAAACTTATGGATTCTATGTATCTGCTATGATCATTGATTTTCAAAGACAGAGAAAAATAGTTTTATTTTGTTTTCACTTTTTGTTTCATATTGATTTAAATTTTCTACACCTGAGGCATTGGAACACAAAAATCAATTTATTTTTGTTTAATTCAATTTAAGTAATTTTCTTTTAAAGTCATATTCTTTGTATTGCATCATTTGGGATTCAAAGACTGCAGGAAAACCTTTATCTACCAACACAGGACAGTTCAAGTATTTTTAATTACAAAAGCTTTCCTGCCACTGTTAGATTTAATTAAATCTTCCTTTTTGTTAAATTCAAGTCTAGGACCAAATTCAAGCTGACAATGCCTCTTTGATACTAGGTCTCAAAGGGGGAACATTTCATTTGTTGTGAAGCCAAAATCATGAATGAACTATAGCTTAAATAAAGTAAATTAATATGAAGGAAAATAATTACCTAATAGAGGTAATTTAATAACTCTTTATTTATTTTCACATTTCCTGGCTTTTCTAATTTTTCTAACACCTCACCTCAGTAAATAAGGCAATATTTTAAGGCACATAAACAAAGGACACAAATAACAACTGAACTTCTGATTTGAAATCTTGGCTTACTACAAAAAGAGGGAAATTCTATCTGTGTTTAAAGTTAGAATCTTGTTGTAGGTTGGGTTGGTTTAGTCAGGGATTTTATAAATGTTAGTTAGGTTGGTTCTCTGTACCCTTATTTTCCCTCCCAGTGGTTTGCTCCAAGTTGTTTACCATGGGAGCTCTTGTCACTCAGACATGTCCATCTTCTCACCTTACACAGTTTTCTCCTTGCACGGTTCTGTCAGTCAAGGGATGTCACTCCTTGTTGGGGTGTCAGTCTTGTAACCACTCCCTGCTTCTTCATGAAAGCTCTGCATCAATCACCCCACCTTAGCACTTCTATTTATCCCAGGACACTGTACCCACCTCTGTTATGTTGCCATAGGTTGTTATGTTCTATGTCACTCCCCTGTTGTCTGTCCCTATTGGGAGAGGGGGATTTCCCCCCCTGTCCGCCCACCCCCTACTTAATCTAATGCATTCCTTTGTCCTGGCACCATTTTGCCTTGCATTGTGCTGACAGCGATTCACTCTGACCACGCATGGGGGAATAAAAGTTCTCAGGCTCGCAAGCAAAGTGTCCTTGTCTCATCCCTTCGCTTCCTCTCAGCGTGAAGCTACCAAAGCTGCGTTACCCACACCGGGGCACTCAGCAATGCCATAACACTGGAGTGCCCACTCACGTGGTGGCTATGGCCTTACAAAGGCAGCGCTAGCTGGGGCTTTTCGACTGCTTGAGGTCGTAGCAGGTAACCACCGCAAAATCTACTTCAGCTTCTCAGTTTTTCTGTAAAACCATGTCTGTATTCTTGAAGAAAACAATTACAAACATACAACTTTCTCTATAAAAGTAGCTTAGTCTTAGTGTATCCTTTACAAATGCAAGGAAAATTGAAACAGCCAAGAATTATCTGAGTGAAGGCCAGAATTATATTCTAATATTACTACAGCAGATCTATTTCTTTCCCCAGTTCATTCTCTGTTTCTTTTATTCATGTGGCCTTTACATCTTCACTAGAAGCTACTATTCATCATTGCTATTTCCTCTAAGTTTGCAAACCTTACACTTCCTGCTGAGAAACTTCTCTAAAAACATCAGGAATGTTGGGTAGAGTAGCCAGCCAAGCTCCTTTAGTGTATAAAAATGATGGAGGGTGACTATTTTTTTTTTCTTAAACCATTAGATACAACTGTAAATGTCTGCTTATATATAAAGAGATCCTTACTGATTCTGTCAAGATAAAAGGTGGTGGAAAGGAGATGATAGAGATAGCAAAGGAAATTTTTTCACCATTTCCATTTAAAATATACTGAAGTAAGATATATTCCATGCTTGCTGTCCTTAGTAGTTTCTGAAAATAAAAGGCATGTAGAAGGAGTAAATGCTGATTTGCCAAGAAACAGTAAGGTGTAAGTCCAGTCTGTGTCAACCAGATTTCAGCAGGTTCTCATAACACAACCTGATACCTCTTCTACATGGTAAACACAAACCTCCAGCTGGGTAAACAGAACACATATAATTGTATGTGCCTTTCTAACATAAAAGTATCTGAGATTATCCAAGATTTCTATAGATGGAGATTAGGACAGCATGACCTTCTACTTAAAAAAAAAAAAAAAACACAAACCTTGAATAAATCAGTCCATGAAGGTCAACAGGCTGTTTGGACATTTGTTGCTTTTATGACTGACCACTTCACACCCTTGTGTGGAATTGCAAAAAAATTTCTGGTTGTACTGAAATCAATCAACAGTAGCTGGTAAATCTGAAATACAGCCTTTTATTTAAGAATTAGAGCAGAAAGGGAAGGAGTCAAGAAAGTACAATACACAGGTTTTATTCTTCCTTCCACATATCCTATTCTGTAAAATTTAAAGCAGTCTGAAAATAAAAATCTCAAAAAAATTAATGCATATCTAAAAATAATCATACTATAATGTCAACAAAATCACTTTCAGAAATTTTTCAGTTGAAACAGGTATATATCTGACTGAAATTCTTTTTATTTTCCACTTGCAACATTTGTACTGAATGCCAATCAAATGTAACAGAAGACTCAGTATGTGCTGCCAATTTTCTGCTATATTGTGAAAATTCCAGAATCATTGATTATCTACCAATTCTTTTTATTCTTTGTATGATCATCATAACTTTTACATTCACCTCAGCCAACAGAACTTTGCATAAAAAAACACTGTAATAATACTGAGTAGTGCAGTGTTTCACTACTAAAACTTCAGGTTTCTCCACTTAATTCTTATTAAACTAAACATTTCACAGCTGTTCTTTCAGTTAGAATGAAAATATTTTTGGCATTAATTTTACTTTAGTTAAAAAAGGTAGATTTTTCATAATCAATAAAATTTGTAAATTACTTGACTCAAAAGGAAACAAACCTCTACAACAGACACATTTTTTTGCCAAATAGAGCAAGGAAGAAATTGAGCCATATGTGCCAAGCAGGCTGATAATGTGGGTAGGGTTTCTGTAGACCCTACAGTTCTCTCCTGTAGATACCATTGATTGTTTATTTGGTACAAGATAGTTCTTCACAGATAACATTAAAAATATTTTCTTTAACCCATTTCCTCCTGTCTGTCCCTCCTCATTTTATTCTAAGTTCAGGTCTACCATGTTGAAAAAGAACAAGTCCATCATGTTACTCCTAGGTCTGTGAACACATCTGCCAACAGCATAATCTAAAGTATTTTCCCTTTATGCTATAATTCTGTTTCAGGAATTCCTAAATAAGCACTGTTGAGTATAAGATGGTATAGGAAAATCTTAAAGAGAAAGCTTGAGCTTTGCTTAACTTGTAATGTGGTTTTTAAAATGTGCTGAAGTATTCAAAACCATGTCTTTGTGGGTTTTGGTTAATTTGAACGGTAACAGAGGCCCTGAATTTCAGGAACAGAACAAGCACAAGGCACTATCATAACAAGGTTGACAAGAATCAGCACCAACATGGGGACTTCATTTCACCATATTCTCTCAGAATTAGGAAAAGGCATATGTCCTATAGAAGAGTTATACACACCAATACAGACACAAATACTGTTTTTGAAATTTGCTGCATTTTAGAAACAAATAGGACATTGAATAATATGAATGGCTTTTTAGTTTTTTTCTCCCTGCAGTTTGCCTAAGGAAAGAACTTGTGATAATGTAGAAAGGAACTTGTATCATCACCACAGGAGCATTTGTTTAATGGCATTCATTTACATAGAAATATGCACCCTAGTAGGAGCAATTCAGAAATTCAGCAAACAGCTTGTGATTTCAAAAAACTGTTGACAATGCTAACAATTTTCAGTGGTAAAATACCTTTTGAGTACTTTAGATTATTATTTGTTTGCATAATTGTCATACTAAATCATTCTCTACCCACTGTTCTATTTTCTTCTGTGGTCATTTTCTCATTTTTATTAACTCTCAGGCAGCCTCTCATTTCACAAGTCAAAACTACATTTTCTAAGAAGGTTATTATTAGTTGCTGTAAAAACTCACAATAAATACTTTAACTCTGCAAGTTTATGGAAGAGTAGAAGATATTTAGGCTCAGATGGAAAAAAATCTTGGCGCTTATACTCAGTCATTGTACACCCAGAGACTTCTCAGTCCTGTGATGGTCAACACTGCAGTACACAGAGGGACTCAGCTCCAGAAGTGCTGAGTCAGATCCTTCTATGGCAGTAAAATCAAAATTCATTATTATCCCATGGGATTTAGGCACCTACAAAAGGATTTCACAGTGAGCTGTATGAAGGGATACCTAGAATAGTCAGCAGAAAAATGCCTAAACCATAAAAGAAAAAGCACTGTCTTGCTTCTGGACCGGGTCACTTGTCTGGAAGTTGGAATGAAGCACCTCCTTGTTGAGAGCTCTGCTCAGGGAAAGGCACCATTTTCCATACCTACATTCTTAAACACTGTGTTTTGTTAGTGAAAATTGCACTTTTCCTCTTCTTCCAGATGACTGTATTGGTGATTTCACAATGATGATATCAATTATATTGCCTTCTAGGAAGGCAGATATCTGGGGTTCACTGGCATTCCCAGTCAGACAAGATCCAAAAGTGCTTTTCCTGGTGTCTTAAAAGACCCAGTTCCCAAGCGATTAAGTTTTATATCACTGTTGGAATTGGGAGCTTTGTACACTGTATTGGCAATGGTAATAGTTCTGTTTGGTCCTGAAAACAAAATTCTCTCTTTATTTATTCCATAGCTGGAGAGAAAGGAGGAGGCAATATTTAGTCATCTTTTGCTGTTCTTGTGGGTATAAGAAAAACCATAAAGGCCAACATGTATTTCTAGGGAAGAGAACTCACCAGATCTTGCTCCCTGATAAATTTATTGTTTTAAATATTGGAAAAATAAAACATAAATCAGCTAGATCCAGTACAAAAATGAGATTCTTTTTGTATGAAAATAATGAACTGTGATTCTTATTGCCTATATTATAGCCTATATTGCCTATATTATAGCTCCAGCAGGCAGTAGTAACATTGAAAAGAGCTTGTTTGACCTTATTTAAAGAAGAGAAGTGCAGAACAAAATGATTAGACAAGGAAATATTGAGCAGATTAACAAGACAAATTGCAATAGAAATGAAAATGTGATTTTCCTTATAATTGTTCTGGTGTCTAGACACAGTGCACACATAACCATGAGTTCAGTACATTTGTTTCTACAAAATAAAACATATCTCCAACTTGTCAAATCCAAATGGCCACAAAAATACAAGTGAGGGATAATTACAATTTCTTGGACTCTACTTATTTCAAGGCCTTAAAATATACTTTGTGACACTATCATTATGTCTTGGCATTCTACACCAGACCTGTATTAATTATCTGGTTTAGCACTGTCTCTAGTGGAATAATTGTACAGCTTGATATTTTTTTTGTGGGTTTTGAGCCCAAAACACTGTGTTCTAGTGGGATGGGACTTCTCGGTTCTAAAAGCTGTTGGTTCACTGCTTCCCTATATGAGCTCACAAATTAATTTTTTCCCAAGGTATTCCCCTCCTGGAAAATGAAGCTGCTAATCTTTACCTACTTCACTGAGGTGCCATTAAGATCTGTTAACATTTACACGGTGCTTGGAAAATGTAAAGCCCTGTGAGCTACATTGAGACTTGGCCTAAACAGCAAAGCTGAGAATCCTCCTCCCATCATTGTATGAGCCACACAAACCTGGGTTGGGATAGAGACTGAGTTCAAGAAAATGTTTTCTGACAACTTCTGGCTAAAATTGTGACACCATTTACTGCTTAAATTATTTAACAGCCTTTTTTTCAGGTGGGAGAGAAAATATGGATAGTAACTGCATCATACAAATTCTCCTGTATCCAGTACAACATTTCAGAAAGATGTGGAAAATACAGAAGCAGGACTAAAAAAAATTATTTTTTTTTAGAAAAGAAGCACCACAGAATGGTGTGAGTTTAATTCTCTAGTTTTGAGCAATATGCACACCACAATCTTTCTATTTTGCTCTTGTTAAGAAAAAACCATATATGGCCATATGCCCAGAGGGTTTTATTTGTGGTTTTTCAGGCTACTATGAATCAACAGAATTTGGAATACAATAGATAAAAAGAGAATTTTAGCCCTTTTCAAAATTATAGGAGATTCTTCCTAATGCTACACAGAAAAAGAGTTTGTTGTTTTTTTCTAACACTTATTTAATCTGATTCCCTCTAGAGGCCCAATCCTGCTGCTTTTATACATTGAGTAGCTTTAAATAGATCTTTTTGAAACCCGTATGCAAAACTCTTAGGAGAAATGTTATCTTTCATGTTCTTATTCCATTAAAAACACAATAGGGAAGAAAAAATATTTTTACCTTCTAGCCTTAGAAAGTAAGCAGTAAGGAAGAGAAGAAAACCTCCTCTTTTCCCTCCTAATTTTTTCAAACCCAAACATAATTCTAGATTAAAATGACATCGAAGTATAAATTTGCATTTTTTATCAAAACTCATAGAAGGTGAGATCCAAAAAATTGTACCAAAACGAAGCACTTCAAGGAGGGATTACAAAAGTGAACATACTTCACTCAGCTCTCAATGCCACTCCCTAAACAACAGCTATCACATAATTGGGATACATACGTACCAATACATAAACCTCGACAGCACTGTTTATCTGCTAACAGCCTGAAGAATAAAGCACTTCTCCTTCTTCCTCTCAGAATCAGTAAATAGTGTAAATACTATGGAAGTCAAAGATTAATGTTGCCATAGATTCTAAGCTGGTCTAGTTTTTTTCTGATGAGCCATACATTTCTACATCATCCATCAGAGTATGATAACACACAGTTTTTATTTTTTCTGTTTTCTGCAGCACCGTCATCCAATATGAAGAAACAGCAGATTTGAATACAATATTTTATGAATTTTTCTCCCAGTACTAATCATTGGGTGATGCTGAAATAGTAGTTTATTGCAATCTTCACAAAACATAATACAGTTATAATGTACATGTAACAAGACATGTAATAAATATATTTGAAAATCTTAATGATACCGTATGTTATTTCTTGGTATTAATATAAGACCATAATGTCAAATGTGGTATTTCTAAGGTACATATTGTAAAGATTGCTTTATAGGAATGAGTGTTCAGAGAAGCTATCATATAAAAAAAACACCACTGTACTAGGAAACCATAGATACATAGAACTGATTCTAAAAAGCTGCTTTTATACATTGCATACTGAGATTTTAATGACTTCAGTGACCACTACTTAGCACAAAAGATGGGCTCCGTCCTAGTGCTCTTTGTGCTTGCCTATGCATATTTGTAGAACTTCCACTGGCTTAATTCAAATACTCTGGGGAACCAAGATATCAGTGCTAACTATTAAAAGATATTAGACCATTTGACAGCTTCTCATGTCATGTGAACAAAGGTATCTCCTTGAAAAACAGTAAAAATAAACCAAAACCATTTAAAATATAGACAAAAACAAAATGCTTTCCTAATTCCTGCACTTTAGAAGCAATTTTGCAAATCATAAACACTGAAAATGCTTCAGAAAGTGCTATTTTATGTTTCCTCCACTTTATGTTTCACCTCAATGAATTTTCCTTTGGGCATCAAAAATGATCCCGATTTTAGCAGCATAAGAGCCAATGCCCTATATGAATATCAGATATCAGATGAGTGGACTTACAGATCTATTATGCTGCTTTAGAATCATTGCATTGCATCAGAGGAAAGATTTAGTTCCAACCTACTGGGTATCTATCTCATCAGCTCTGACAAACCAGCCACTTGAAAAAGCCACATATCTTGATTGCTATTGCTTAAAGGGGCTTGCAGGCACTGGTATTAGGTACTTTTCAAGCTTTCTATTGGCAAAGTTTTTAACTGGACATTATTTTTTACCAGCCTTTAAATTCTGTAGTCATTAGCTTGTGAGGCATATATTATTGACAAACAAATGCACATAAAATGCTCTAACTAAGAAGAAAAAAAGGACTATTTATTTTTTAGACATTTAGCAATCTCTGTCCATTGGGAAAGGTATTTTTTCTGCTTTCTTGAGACTTGTATAGTTTGAGAACAAAGTCTTCCCTTCCCATGCATCTGGAGCTCCCTCTAGTGAGCCAGCAATCAGAATGAAACCTCTTCCTGACACTTCCTCAGCAACTAAATAATGAACATACACATTTTTCAGCAGCCGCCTCTTCAGAAATTTGAAGTAATTTAAAATGTAAAGCCTAAACTATTATTGAAGAGTATCTATTAGTTTCAGATGGGAGTAGATTAAATTGGGTAAATGTAATCAGTCTCAATGGAAGAAAAATACAAGAGAAAATACAGAAATAAAAATTAACATATAATCAAGAAATCATCAGATTTATGACCACTGAGAGTGAAATAATATATTTAATAGCTTTAATTGGTTATTGTTTGTGGTTTCTTTTCTTCTTTAAAGGAGACAATTAGGTACTATAATCATTAGATGGCTAAAGCTTAAATTTTCATACACCAGAAATGCATAACAATTTTCTCAGATGTTTTCTGTAACATGGAAAAATGTTCTGATTTACTACAGTTTTCCTCTCAATTCTTTTCCTCTTAAATATGTTGGCTTCTTATACAACCAACATCAGTGCTGCTGCATAACTAGAACACCTGAAATAACTCCAAGGAGATCCATGGCACTGGGCTTGAAACCCTTGCACAGCCTTCCAGTTCTAATTCACAAACTGGAATTCATTATAGTCCTCAACAAACCTCAGAGTCACATCAGCCTTGTTTATTTATTACTGTATTTTGTAATACTTAAAATTGCAGCATATTTACTTCAAACAATGAATTAATCACATTCCAGAATTGGGACCTGATCCATCAAAGTTTTATTCTCTTGATTAATCCTTAATCATGCCAGGAATCCCTTTAGAGCAGTGAGAGGAGCAAGCACATGGCTGAAAGTTTCATTACCAGCTCTCAAATCCATCTGGAGATATGATCCTCTAGGAAGTTCTTATTCTTCTTCTGAATCCACACGAAAAATGCTTTTGACACACATTGTCACAAGGCTTCCCCATAGATACAGAAATCTGACCACGCATAATTGCAAGGCATTATCATAAATGTTTATAGGGAAGAAAAACATAGTAATCTCAATCTGAGTATTGGAACAACAGAATGATTGTCATAGAATTTCAGACTTTCAGAGAAAAAACACCTTTTTAACACATAAAAGGTTTCTTCTATGCAGCAAGATCAAAAACCCCCTAATAAATTAAGCATTTTTAAAATTAAAAAATTAAAATTTTGCTAATGACACCCAAGTGATGAGCAACTTGACATTTTAACTCCAATTTTTAATTTAACTTTAATTTCGTAGTTCCTGTACAGATATAAATTTCAACCACTGTGATTCCCATTCAGTCTCATAACAATTCAGTATAGCCATATAATTGAGGGCATTGCCTAACACTGTACAAATAATGCCTTACAGGACACATAGGATGCTTTAAACTGTACTGGAGGATCATTTCAGGGGAATAGCACTGGCTATTCAGCATACTAAGTTGTCTACCTAACTGATCAACAGCCTTGAAATGGCTTCTTCTGTATCTTGTGTGTTTAATCATTACTTTTCTGCACGGCAGTGGCTGAATTATTTAAAATCTTGCTTAATTCAGACATATTTCTAAAAGTAAACCTAGTTAACATGAAACATTTTATAAATCAAAATAGTTGATGTCTCCAGCATATGTCTCCAATATATCAATCTATGCAAACGACATCCTTGGAAATCTCAGGAAACTGTGACAGATATTCAATGAGTCAGAAGTAGATTTGTCCTTTGGTAGCTTAACTGATGGTCAATAACTTTCCAAAATGGTCTTTAGTAATAATACAGGAAGTGGGAAAAGTTCTGGATTCTGGATAAATCCTGACATGAAATACCCTGAATTTTTGAATGGGGACACTTTGGGCATACTTAAGAAGGAGAGGTATTCAGCATCAGAATGAGAACACTGCTGTGTTTCAGCCAGTAGAGCACTGCGTGACAGGCTGCAATAGCTCATGGCTTAGACATTGTTGAGATCATCAGAGGACTTTCATCCACTGTAGCAAAAGTTACAAAGAAGAAACTGCTTACCTGTGACCACCAAAGACCACCCCTACCCAAACATGCTTTCTGAGGTAGGTCATAAAACACTTGTAGATGCAAAGTAACCTGGGAACCTCAGTTCCTTTCACAGGGAAACCTGCTTGCTTTCACCATGCATCTGGAATTATAATCATAACTGTTGCATCCTGCGCATAACAGCACCCCAAACACCATCCAGGTTTGTGAAGCACAGGGCCACCACACAGAGACCACTCTGGAAGCATTCCAGCAGTCCTGAATTGTCTGCAGCTTTAGGGTTTTGGGTTGTGGTTTTGTTTTTGTTTTGGTTTTGGTTTTTTTTGTTGTTTTTTTTTTGTTTGTTTGTTTTTGGTTTTGGTTTTTTTTTGTTTGTTTTTTGTTTTTTTTTTTTTTTTGTGTAGAAATAACTTCTCTTTAAGAATATTCATTAGAGTGTGTGGTGCAGAACCAATTTGTGGCACTCACACACCTTGAGCTTTTTCAGGAAAGTTAGAGTAAGCTGGCTTGTGCCACATACTGAGTGGCAGAAGCACTCAGACTAAACACTACCTGCTTTACTGAGTCCTTGTGGCAAAGCAGTCTTGGATTTGTTCTCAGCTCACCTAAAGGAGCCCCATTCTGGCTTATCTGAATGGCAGAGTAACACTCAGAGCTATACACTCTTGTTTCTTGAGAAGCCAAAAGAGAATTTTATAGTATCTTATCTTTTAAAGCAATGCAGAACAGATTGTTCATGGTTTGGAGCAAATTTCAGGTTTCATTATCAGGTTTCATTTCAGTTTCATTATCAGGTTTCATTTCAGTTTTATTACATTATTTATCCCTTCTTTTACATTATTTGTGAAAGCTCCCATGACAATTTGGGCATTTTATTTTAAGTAATCAAAACAAATGTCTTCATATAGTTCACAACAGAATGTTGCTTCATAATTGCATTGTACTATAAAATACAGCAGATATGGAAGTTAAGGGATGACATAAAATCATTGTTGATAAACTTTGCAAATGACACAAAATTCATTGGAGCATTAAATAATCAGGAAGACAAACCATTCCAAATACTGTATTCCCTGATTAAATGCTTATAACCCACTAGAAGTTTTAATACAATTGGCATCAAGACTAGAAGTTTGTAAGTCAGAGGCTGCTGATGTGTGACATCACATCACTTCAATGTGATATCAGAGTGTAATCAAAAAGCAGCTAAGAAGGCCTTTCAGATTGAAAAAAAAAAAAAAGGAGCATATCGAGGACTGTGCAGGAGACAAATATCCCATTCATCTGACTGGATGCACAGATTTCTAGGGTTTTTTGGTTTTTTCACAGATTTTTGTGTTGATCTGGCAGAGCAGTCCTCAGGTTCTCAATTTCTGGGATGCTCACCTCCCACCTCTGTCCTTGCACCCATAGACCTGATTGCCTGTCACTGTTCCTTCCTCCCTCTCATTAGCACTGACTGAGCTGAAACCTTCTGTTCCACTTATCAGAAAACTTCTCCTCTGCTATACCTTAAATATTTTTCTCAAGGAAAGCATAGACACATGCTCAGCTTCCTTTCTGGAAATTCTCTGCTGTGATTTGACATTGGTCAAATGCCAGACACCCACAAAAACCTCACTCCCCTCTGCAACTAGACAGAGGGGAGAAAACATAATGAAGGGTTCATGAGGGTTCATGAGTTGAGATAAGGACTGGGAGAAAACACTCCAAGGTCAAAACAGGCTCAACTGAAATACATTAAGTGAATTTATTACTGACAAAAATCAGAGGAGGATAATGAGAAGTAAAACACCTGTAGAACACCTTCCCCCCCACCCCCTAACTCCTCCCTCCTTTGCACTGACAGTGCAGGGAGACAGGGAGTGGGGCTTTTGGTCAGTTTGGCACCCAAGGTTTTCTTCTACTGCTCAGGGAGAGGAGTTCTCCTGGTACACCATGGGGTCCCTCCTGGGGGAGACAGTTCTCTGTGAATTTCTCCAACAGGGCTCCAATCTCATGAGCATCAGTCCTTCCAAAACTGCTGACATGTAAGTCCCTTCCACAGGCAGACAGTCCTCCGAAAATTGCTGCAGTGTGGGTCAGTCTTCCCCAGAGTGCAGACCTCCAAGGACAGGCTGCTCCAGCCTGGAAGCAAGGGCCCCTCTCTCCACCGAGTCTCCCACTGGATCACAGGCTCCTCCAGGCATCCACCTGCTCTAGCATGGGCACCTCCCCCACGGGCTGCAGGTTGATCTCTGCATCTCCCATGGATCCCCATGGGCTGTGGGTGAATCTCTGCATCCCCCGTGGATCCCCATGTGCTGTGGGTGAATCTCTGCATCCCCCGTGGATCCCCATGGGCTGTGGGTGGATCTCTGCATCCCCCATGGATCCCCATGGGCTGCAGGTGGATCTCTGCATCCCCCGTGGATCCCCATGGGCTGCAGGTGGATCTCTGCATCCCCCATGGATCCCCATGGGCTGCAGGTGCATCTCTGCATTCCCTGTGGATCCCCCTGGGCTCTGGGTGGATCTCTGCATCCCCCGTGGATCCCCATGCACTGTGGGTGGATCTCTGCATCCCCCGTGGATCCCCCTGGGCTGCAGGGGCACAGCTGCTTCACCATGGTCTCACCACAGCCTGCAAAGGAATCTGGGCTCCAACACCTGGAGCACCTCTTCCCCTCCTTCTCCACTGACCTTGGTGTCTCCAGGTTGTTTCCCTCATATGTTCTCACCTCCTCCTCTTCTCTGACTGGAATTGACACTGTGCCACTACTTTTGTTGTGATTTCTTCTTAAATATGTTATCACAGAAGCATTACCACGATCTCTAATTGGCCCAGCCTTGGCCAGCAGCATGTCCATCTTCAGAGCCATCAGGGATTGACTCTACTGGACACATTGGAAGCTTCCAGCAGCTTCTCAGAGAAGTCACCTCTGCAACCCCCCTGCTACCACAAACCAGGCCATGCAAAACCAACACACTCTCGTACAGATAGGGAGAAAATACCCCTCTTAACATCACCCTGGCCAGGATTTTTGTTCAGAATAAGGTGATCCTGAAATACCAGCACACTCCCAAGACTGCAGTACACAAAGAAGGAAGCAGCTGGTCTCACAGTGAATTAAGAAGGATGTAAAAATACAAACAAGAGCTCAAAAGAAAGATATCAAAATGGCCCAAGCAGGAAACGAACTTTTTAAATGTGAGGATTAAAGAATTCAATGGGTCTAACAAGAGACTGTGAAATGTACTTGCATACTGAAAGGCTTGCAGGTAGGGGAGTTTTTTCCTCCTTGCTAACAAAGCTGTAGGCAGCTCTGAAGAGCAGCCTAAAATTCAGACTATTTCAATCTTGCAGCAAAAAAACAATTTGAGAGACGCAAGACAATTTAACATTGTAATAGCTTTACTGAGAGAGAGAGCAGGAGAGAGACAGAGAGTATGCCCTGTGTGCTTGTACCCGTTAGTATTTTTTCCATCTCTGTGTCTGGGATTAATTTGGCTCGTCACAGTGCTCCCTATGGGATGTATGTGTACAAAGATGTTTCTGTTTCTTTCCTGGCCCACAGGAAGAGCTAGATTCCCTGCATCACCTCAGAAAGCTGATAGTATTGGCAGCTGTACATTAGCAGCATGTTCAAAACAGCCCCAGGTCTCTTGGCTCACGTCCTGAAATGGTCAAAGTCTTATGCTACTTCCCAAGTGTATTTTCAGGGAAATTTTTACCTTCATCTGAAGTGTCAACAACTTTCCAACAATGGGATATTGACAGAAGCCAGAAGGATATATTCTAAAAAAATTACATTTCTCATCAGAATCTGGGATTCAAATGTAATTAAAAAAGTAAAATACTGATCCATGCTTCCCATCTTATTCTAAAAATATTAATTATGTAATCAAAAAGGTCTCAGTAAGCTAGCATGTTAACTTCAGCTTAACCTCAAGTGCATCCTTAAGATATTTCCTAAATGAAAACAGATGCAAATATATAGTTATTAGCATTGATTAAGTATTGAGAAAAGTGTTATCTAGCCCTCTGGTATACCACAACTGACCATATATGTCTTGTCTCTTATGTTACATGATTTTTTAATTGTAATTTATATCCTCTTTGCAACTGGAGTGCTCAACAGGGGTCTTCTTTTTAAAAACTAGAATTTGCCAGCTGTTCCAATGAAGTTAATTTTATCAGAGACACTCCAGTTATTTTTTATAATAAAAGTGCAGCAAAAAACATATTATCAGAACACTTGCTATTGGGTAAGGGCTCTGAGGACAGCTGGAGCATCCTTTCAGTTTTAACAACAAAAAATGAACATACTTTCAAAATCACAAAGTCATTTTTAAATAAGAGGAAAATAGTTCTCATTTTTCATCTCCCAAGACCTTGCTTTAGATAAACTTCTCCTGCAGTTTCTGAATATGAAACAACTCACTTTTCCCTACTTTTTGAATAATTTTAAACATTAAACTTTTTTTTGATTTTTCAAATTTTCTTTTTTAAATAAATAAATCCAAAATTAATTGGATAACCTTCAGATACGGATCCAAAAGTCAGCAAGCTTATCTGAAGGAAAATTTTGAACCTCCAGAGGTACACAGGAAATAAGCCATGTCTTTTTTGTTGTTAGTGCAAGCAGTAATATTGAAAAATTGCTACCTCCCTTCAAACAGGCTATTTTGGGTCATAGTCATTGGCATTTGATAGATCAAATTTTGACATAGTTGATAGGTCCAAATACAACCACTTGCATAAGGAGGATCCAGCATAAATTCTACTGTTTCTTAAAAATGTGTTATTTCAAACAAAAATTCAGATAAAACATCTGAGGTATGTTTTATTTGGGATACACTATGCCAAGTTTCACTCCATAAGGACAAGAATAAGAAGATGTGCTGAGGGGAGGGAATAAAAAAACCCTATTAGATATTACCAAAAACATAAACACATACTCTACCTCAGTAAGGATGGTTTTGTAGAGTACTACTTAAGTGCTATCAGTTTTATGAAGTACAAGTGAGGCTGTATTAAAATTTACCAGCAAAATCACCAAGAAATATAAAGTCTCTAAATATATTGTTGTTACAAAAGTTGGTTTTAGCTAAGGAAAAATAGGATAAGGAGAAGCACCAAGATTCATCAAGGAAAAAGGTGGAGATAGTTCCTGCATTTACCGGTATCAAATGGGAGTGTGATTATTTCCCAGCAGGTGTTTCAAAAAAACAACAAAAAAAAAGATAAAGCACAAGTCAAAATAAGTAGAAAGAAATATACAAAATAAGGCTGAAATAAATTTTAATATATGAACTCTATATGTAACAAAATTATGCAGTAGCAAGACTACTATAAGCTCAGAACAATTTATCTTTCTATGGAAAGCTATTCTGAAAAACTGGCTTTCCTGGCAAAACAATTTTGACACTAGATTTAACAAGATGAGTATTTCATCTTGTAGATGATCTGAGCTTTTAGGTCAGGTTTGACTGCTCTGAGAGCCAAAGCACCAAATTAGCAACAGATGCATACCCAATGGCTGACAGAATTTTCATGTTTAGTTTTCTGTTCAATCTCTGCACTTTGGCAGATTATGACTACCATTGGTACTGATGTTTAAGTTCTCTTCTGGTGCACGGGCACCTGATCTAATTCATGCAGAGATTATGGACAAATCACATTTACAAGCTTTTGCTCAAGATTTTGCTTATAAAATCAGGTGAAAGCATGAAAACTCTATAAGCAGTAAAGTGTCAACTTGACAACTCCAGAGGTAAGTAAACTATCTGTCAAATTCAGTTTAGCCATGTGTATCTCCAACTCTAAAACTTGAAGCAGCCAAGTACCATTAAAGTACAGCACAGAAAATCATTCATCATCTGTTATTTCAAAGCATTAGTGGCACAGTCATATTTGGCTTGCTAATGAAGTGCAATGGTTTCTTTTAGTTCTGGATCATAGATTTAAATTATAGCAAAAATGAAGTTCCTAAGGAACACAAAAGCTTTCTTGAAAAGCTTTTTGTAACGCTTCACTCTGCTTTAAACCTCCAGCTTTCCCATCACTAGACATTATACTGGAAGAGGAAGATTTTTTTTATTCTTACAATACTCCAATATAATCTGCCTGTACTGTTTTATCTAATAATGTCCTTTCTAGCCCATTAGTGTACTTGACAAAAAGGTGATCTTGTAAAAAATAGAATAATGACATTGATGAAGTCACATTTTCACAGATCTTGTCAACTTAATAAAATGAGTTTAAAATATTTTATAAACTGGTGAAATCACTCAGTGGACATTCTTAAACTAACTTTTAATTCAAGGTAGTATAAGATATATTCTTACTATAAAAAAATAAAGTGGTTACAATGGAGTCACCTACAAACTTAAATCAACTTGTCTGAGCCAGGTGAACTTGAGTACTCAAGGCAGAAGTTTTTCAGGTCAAGATTAATCCAGATCACCTGAAACTTCTGCTGAAGGCCTGCTGAACTGGAGAGCAAATGTCCAGGGAATTCTTGTGCTGGACACCACTCAGACCATGGTACTCAAACACCCTGGGCAAGTCTGCTTTCTTGAATTTTCCTTAACTTTTTTATATATGCTTATACCTTGGACAACACAACACTTTTGGAAAACTAACCTAAGTTTAATCTTTCACTAGATATATTGTCAGTTTGTTTTAAATATGCTGCCCAATAATTTCAATCAGTGTCCTCTTTTTCTTTCACTGTGGTAATTACTGAATAAATTATATCTCCATCTTCTCTATACATTTACATTTAATTGATATTGGATGAATTTTCTCCAATCTCAAAACTCTTTATCTAATCAGCTTTTGCACAAGAGTTTTTCCATGTTTCTTGTGACTTTTGTGGCCTGTTTTTGTACTTATCCTCTATCCCTTTGAGATACAATTAACAGGACTGAAAATGATGCTTAAGAAGCAGGGACACCCTGCATGTATGCAGCCTGGTAATGGTGCCTTCCAGTTTATTCTGTTCTTTTTCAAACAGTACCTACAATTCTGTTTGGACTTTTCTAGCTACTTATTTCACTGATTGTTACCTCTGAAAGTAACAGAATAGGATAAAAGAGGGAGAAGGTGGTTTTGACAGAACATTTCTCAAGCCTGTGTCAGCAAGTAATAATGGGTTGCAATGAGTAGTCCCTGCCAAAAGCTAAGGCCACAATGAAGATTATTAATTTAATAGAACATATGTATAGCTAATACTTCTTATGGTATGTAATTTGCAGATTGAAAAAGGCTTCCAACTGTAATAATGCAGAAAGTGTTTTAAATAGCAAAGTTAATTTTTGCCTCTACTGCTAGATAAACTATCTGTGCTCTGTTTCACTGAGCTCAGAGGTGAGAATTAAGGATGGAGAAAGAAAGGAAGAAGGATTTATCTTGAACTTTGAAAGTGTAAAACCAGTTTAGAGGGGATCAACAGGAAGGTGGTGCCTATGGGGAGAGGATATTCCCACCTCTCTCTCCCAGAGTGGAGGGCTGGGTAGGGGTTAGCTGCTGGTAAGAAAGAAGGAAGGGGGGCTATTCTTTGAACATAAGGTCCCAGATTTTTAATAAAATTTAGCATAATGTTACTAAAATACAATGTTTTGTTTAGGCAAACTTTTCCCAGGTCTTCAATGAAGTATCTGACCTAAAGCTCCACTTAATAAATGCCATACTTTTTATCATTCTGCCTGCTCAGTGATGTCGCAGTATGAAGATAGTGGTATGAAGATATCAGATTGTGGGTGAACTGTCTCCTCAGAAACAGAGATTTCAGAGACAGCAGTGCAGACTTGTGTCTCTGGTGGGTTTGGAAGAGGTAGAACTTATGGATGGGTCATGTCAAACTGCAAAGATCTGTATGGTTGAACTTCTGGGTGCAAGGCTTTAGGATAAACCTTCCTCTTGTATTTACTCACCAGCAATGTTTCTGCAAACCCACAAAGCACCACATTTTTGTCTGCTTTGGAACCCCTTCACAGACTGTCACCTTTTAGGCAGAGTTCCATTTACAACATACCTGCAGTATTCAGTGTTGTTAAACCTTTAAATCCTCGCTATTTCCCACTTCTTTCCAAGTGTTGCCTTGTTTCTGGAATGAGTAGTCTTTAAATAATCACCAGTCTTGCCTTTCTTAAAGGTCATTTTTGCTTTGCTACCTACAAAGGACAACATATGTTGGTATATTATGATTATTTTTAACTTGAATGCATGGTGTTATTCATGTCAGCACTGTTTCATTGGTCTGTGTTCATTCAAAGGTGTAATATATCTGGTCTCATAAAGACTTTTAGAATATGTGCATGTGCATATGTGAACACACCATCCTAGTTCCCTTTCAGCTACTTCAAAAATAATCCCACTCAAAAATCAAAGTTTAATATATGACAAAATGGATCACACTCTGAAAGAGTCTGCTCATTTCAGATACCTGTACAGGGAGCCTAGAGTCAGAAGTCCTGTGGAAAGAATCCCATCCCTGAATCTATTTTCTCATGGGTAAGCATTCAAGAACAGGAACTTCTTTTCAGCGTATATATGCACATGAACACTCATGTATGCACAGCAATATGATAAAAATAATAGCAGAATGCTATCTTGTGTTTAGATTATTTCTTTTCTTGCAGTCTTAATAATTGCTTCCCTTTCTTATCAATTTCTGTAGTGTCTAGTATAATAAGCCAACAGGTCCAGTTCGATTCTGGTTGTTCTCATAAACAAAAGTGAAACATACTTAACTGACAGAAATGCATTTCTTGTAAGCTGTTGTATGCTGTCGTTGAAAGCCACTCATACCCTTTGTCACAGCTGCAATCATTGCAATTATGTTGTTAGTGCATTAGTTGGCTTCCATCTGGAGCGCAGTGTTTGTTCTCAATAGATGTCGTATGGTTGAAAGGCACCACTTAACTATGAATCACCCTTTATTGATGTAATCATTCTTACTTTGTGAACACAGATAATTAATATAAAGCTTCTCTGGATGCGGCATTGGCAATCTCACTTTAGCAGAATTTTTTTTTAAATATCTTTCCAAAACACTCTTTCAATTCTTTTTTTTCCCTGCACTTTTCCAGTACCATTCCATTAAAATTTCTCAGTTGAAATGAGGAAACATAAGAAGTTCTTAATTCATTTTACCTGTTCATATGGAAAAGCTTGTGTTCTCCATTGTGACCAAGAATTAACATCTTTCTATGTGACTGTTAAATGCCCAAGGAATTTTAAGACTGTTCCCCTCTTTCTTATCTCAAAATCAGGGATGGCATAGTTGCAATTCTTTTAATGTTAGGGACTACATTTAGGACTTAGCACAGCCTATATTCTGTCCTCCACTGAGAATGCCTCTTTATGACTCTAGAAAGGAAACCTGTCATTATAAAAGAGGTCTGTTGGCATCAGGGTGCAGGCAGAATCATAGTACTTGGAAGCTCGTGTCCTCCATTGATTGGAAATAGCATGAGAAACTTCCAGGCATGGTGCAAAAAAGCCAGGGGCCTAGAGCATTCATGGCAAAAAAGGATGGTAAATTACTGCATGGGCTAGGGATAGTGGCTGCGCCACGTCAAGAGATCACTAATTATGTAACTGATATAAATAATTTTTCCCAATTCATTACTGAATTGGTTAGTAAAATATTAGCACGTCGGTTTCAACACCTACTAGCCAAGTTAGTGCGTTTTGGAAGGCTTTTACACTCTAACCCATTTTTAAAACATTATAGAAAGGAAGAAAATATAACAGACAGTTTAACCCTGACTGATTCTGTTTTGAGTCTAGGACACAGGTGAACTATTTCTTCTTGCATGTAACTTAAGCTAGCTGACCTTCGAGGTGCAGTGCAGCCAAACAACCTGCCTTCTCTGTTGGTTTGCTCTTCTCACATCCCCTTTCTTCTCCCTTACTCCCTTGATGCGTCACATCTAAATCAGAGCCACAGGTTCTCAGGGCAGCAACTTTGTACTTTTCATCTGTTTCATAAAGCACTTAGACAATAGTATATAAAAACATATTTAACAATAAAATATCACGGGTCAATAAATGTAGGCTATACAAGAATCAGAAAAAGTCCTCATTTTTACCTGTGGAGTTTGCCTCTTGTCAGGTATTTTGCTGTGACTTTGGGCTTAGGTTTTTGTTGGGGCTCAACTTTGTTATCTTCATTGTAGTAAAGTAAAAGAAGAAGAATGAATTTTCAAAGCTAGCTGGCTTTTTCTATTTGGAAAGCAGTCCAATTAATTTTCCATTGCTACAAAAGAAGCCAAAAAAAAAAAAAAAAAGAGGAAAAAGAGTAAAGCAGCATTCTAAGACAATCATAACCCACACAGAGAAAAATGAGAAAACTCCCAAAATCATATTTACCTATTGTTTTTCTTTGCTCAACTCTCCAAAGACACAACAGCAACACATCTTTTAATTTAATATGTATGAAGACCTTACAGCTGATTTTTTAAACTTTATTTCACAGAATCACAGAATATTTTGAGCTGGAAGGGATCTACAAGGATCATTGTTTTTGTCCATTTGACATCAGCATTAACATTTCATCCTCTGAAAATAAGGTAGTATTCATCCCTGGTGACTCATCTTTAAATCCAGTGCTGTGACAACTGGTGAAGTCATCACAGTATATGAGATATATTTCCTCCTACAGATTCTATGTTCTATAGACTTAATTTAATTTGCAATTACTTCTGATTTCCCATGGCTTCATTTCTGTCCTTCTTTCCTAGCCTGCAACCTGCCATTAAATCACTTTTTCTTTCTTTATATCCTTGCTAAAATGTATGGTTTTCTTCCCAAACTTCCAGTTTAATCTAAATAATCCTATCTGCACTTCAAACTACCTCACTATGCATTGCTTCAAATTTTTCCTCTGTCAGAGCCTCTCAGCTTTCAGACCTTTCTATTCTCCTGTTCAGACATGACTGGCCTTTGTCTCCAAGTATATCTTTTTCTCTTCTTCTTCTTCTTCTTCTTCTTCTTCTTCTTCTTCTTCTTCTTCTTCAGGACGGAAGTTGAGGAAGAAAAGAAGTTGCGGAAGGTGAGGAAGGAAGGTGCGGAAGTTGAGGAAGGTGCGGAAGGTGCGGAAGGTGTGGAAGGAAGGTGCGGAAGGAAGGTGCGGAAGGAAGGAAGGAAGGTGCGGAAGGAAGGAAGGTGCGGAAGGTGCGGAAGGTGCGGAAGGTGCGGAAGGTGCGGAAGGTGCGGAAGGAAGGAAGGAAGGAAGGAAGGAAGGTGCGGAAGGAAGGAAGGTGCGGAAGGAAGGAAGGTGCGGAAGGTGCGGAAGGTGCGGAAGGTGCGGAAGGTGCGGAAGGTGCGGAAGGTGCGGAAGGAAGGAAGGAAGGAAGGAAGGAAGGTGCGGAAGGAAGGTGCGGAAGGAAGGAAGGAAGGTGCGGAAGGAAGGTGCGGAAGGAAGGTGCGGAAGGAAGGTGCGGAAGGAAGGAAGGTGCGGAAGGAAGGTGCGGAAGGAAGGTGCGGAAGGAAGGAAGGAAGGTGCGGAAGGAAGGTGCGGAAGGAAGGTGCGGAAGGAAGGAAGGTGCGGAAGGAAGGTGCGGAAGGAAGGTGCGGAAGGAAGGAAGGTGCGGAAGGAAGGTGCGGAAGGAAGGTGCGGAAGGAAGGTGCGGAAGGAAGGAAGGAAGGTGCGGAAGGTGCGGAAGGTGCGGAAGGAAGGTGCGGAAGGTGCGGAAGGTGCGGAAGGTGCGGAAGGTGCGGAAGGAAGGAAGGTGCGGAAGGAAGGAAGGTGCGGAAGGAAGGAAGGTGCGGAAGGAAGGTGCGGAAGGAAGGAAGGAAGGAAGGAAGGAAGGTGCGGAAGGAAGGAAGGTGCGGAAGGAAGGAAGGAAGGTGCGGAAGGAAGGAAGGAAGGTGCGGAAGGAAGGTGCGGAAGGAAGGTGCGGAAGGAAGGTGCGGAAGGAAGGAAGGAAGGTGCGGAAGGAAGGTGCGGAAGGAAGGTGCGGAAGGTGCGGAAGGAAGGTGCGGAAGGAAGGTGCGGAAGGAAGGTGCGGAAGGAAGGTGCGGAAGGAAGGAAGGTGCGGAAGGAAGGTGCGGAAGGAAGGAAGGAAGGTGCGGAAGGAAGGAAGGAAGGTGCGGAAGGAAGGTGCGGAAGGAAGGTGCGGAAGGAAGGAAGGAAGGTGCGGAAGGAAGGAAGGTGCGGAAGGAAGGAAGGTGCGGAAGGTGCGGAAGGAAGGAAGGTGCGGAAGGAAGGTGCGGAAGGAAGGTGCGGAAGGAAGGAAGGAAGGTGCGGAAGGAAGGTGCGGAAGGAAGGAAGGAAGGAAGGAAGGAAGGTGCAGAAGGTGCGGAAAGTGCGGAAGGAAGGAAGGAAGGAAGGAAGGAAGGAAGGAAGGAAGGAAGGAAGGAAGGAAGGAAGGAAGGAAGGAAGGAAGGAAGGAAGGAAGGAAGGAAGGAAGGAAGGAAGGAAGGAAGGAAGGAAGGAAGGAAGGAAGGAAGGAAGGAAGGAAGGAAGGAAGGAAGGAAGGAAGGAAGGAAGGAAGGAAGGAAGGAAGGAAGGAAGGAAGGTAAGGAAGGAAGGAAGGAAGGAAGGTGCGTAAAGTGCGGAAGGAAGGAAGGTGCGGAAGGAAGGAAGGAAGGTGCGGAAGGAAGGTAAGGAAGGAAGGAAGGAAGGAAGGAAGGAAGGTGCGGAAGGAAGGAAGGTGCGGAAGGTGCGGAAGGTGCGGAAGGAAGGTGCGGAAGGAAGGTGCGGAAGGTGCGGAAGGAAGGTGCGGAAGGTGCGGAAGGTGCGGAAGGTGCGGAAGGTGCAGAAGGAAGGAAGGTGCAGAAGGAAGGTGCAGAAGGAAGGTGCAGAAGGAAGGAAGGAAGGAAGGAAGGAAGGTGCAGAAGGAAGGAAGGAAGGTGCAGAAGGAAGGAAGGAAGGTGCAGAAGGAAGGAAGGTGCAGAAGGAAGGAAGGTGCAGAAGGAAGGAAGGAAGGAAGGAAGGTGCAGAAGGAAGGAAGGTGCAGAAGGAAGGAAGGTGCAGAAGGAAGGAAGGAAGGAAGGTGCAGAAGGAAGGAAGGTGCAGAAGGAAGGAAGGTGCAGAAGGAAGGTGCAGAAGGAAGGTGCAGAAGGAAGGTGCAGAAGGAAGGTGCAGAAGGAAGGAAGGAAGGAAGGAAGGAAGGTGCAGAAGGAAGGTGCAGAAGGAAGGAAGGAAGGAAGGAAGGAAGGAAGGAAGGAAGGAAGGAAGGTGCAGAAGGAAGGAAGGAAGGTGCAGAAGGAAGGTAGGAAGGTGCGGAAGGAAGGTGCGGAAGGAAGGTGCGGAAGGAAGGTGCGGAAGGAAGGTGCGGAAGGTGCGGAAGGTGCGGAAGGTGCGGAAGGTGCAGAAGGAAGGAAGGTGCAGAAGGAAGGTGCAGAAGGAAGGTGCAGAAGGAAGGAAGGAAGGAAGGAAGGAAGGTGCAGAAGGAAGGAAGGAAGGTGCAGAAGGAAGGAAGGAAGGTGCAGAAGGAAGGAAGGTGCAGAAGGAAGGAAGGTGCAGAAGGAAGGAAGGTGCAGAAGGAAGGAAGGTGCAGAAGGAAGGAAGGAAGGAAGGAAGGTGCAGAAGGAAGGAAGGTGCAGAAGGAAGGAAGGTGCAGAAGGAAGGAAGGAAGGAAGGTGCAGAAGGAAGGAAGGTGCAGAAGGAAGGAAGGTGCAGAAGGAAGGAAGGTGCAGAAGGAAGGTGCAGAAGGAAGGTGCAGAAGGAAGGTGCAGAAGGAAGGAAGGAAGGAAGGAAGGAAGGAAGGTGCAGAAGGAAGGTGCAGAAGGAAGGTGCAGAAGGAAGGAAGGAAGGAAGGAAGGAAGGAAGGTGCAGAAGGAAGGAAGGAAGGTGCAGAAGGAAGGTAGGAAGGTGCAGAAGGAAGGTGCAGAAGGAAGGTGCAGAAGGAAGGTGCAGAAGGAAGGAAGGAAGGAAGGAAGGAAGGTGCAGAAGGAAGGTGCAGAAGGAAGGTGCAGAAGGAAGGTGCAGAAGGAAGGTGCAGAAGGAAGGAAGGAAGGTGCAGAAGGAAGGAAGGAAGGAAGGTGCAGAAGGAAGGAAGGAAGGTGCAGAAGGAAGGAAGGAAGGAAGGTGCAGAAGGAAGGAAGGTGCAGAAGGAAGGAAGGTGCAGAAGGAAGGAAGGAAGGAAGGAAGGTGCAGAAGGAAGGAAGGAAGGAAGGAAGGTGCAGAAGGAAGGAAGGTGCAGAAGGAAGGAAGGTGCAGAAGGAAGGAAGGTGCAGAAGGAAGGTGCAGAAGGAAGGTGCAGAAGGAAGGTGCAGAAGGAAGGTGCAGAAGGAAGGTGCAGAAGGAAGGAAGGAAGGTGCAGAAGGAAGGTGCAGAAGGAAGGTGCAGAAGGAAGGTGCAGAAGGAAGGTGCAGAAGGAAGGTGCAGAAGGAAGGTGCAGAAGGAAGGAAGGAAGGAAGGTGCGGAAGGAAGGAAGGTGCGGAAGGAAGGTGCGGAAGGTGCGGAAGGTGCGGAAGGTGCGGAAGGTGCGGAAGGAAGGAAGGTGCGGAAGGAAGGAAGGAAGGTGCGGAAGGAAGGAAGGAAGGAAGGTGCAGAAGGAAGGAAGGAAGGAAGGAAGGAAGGAAGGAAGGAAGGTGCAGAAGGAAGGAAGGAAGGAAGGAAGGAAGGTGCAGAAGGAAGGAAGGAAGGTGCAGAAGGAAGGTGCAGAAGGAAGGTGCAGAAGGAAGGTGCAGAAGGAAGGTGCAGAAGGAAGGAAGGAAGGAAGGAAGGAAGGAAGGTGCAGAAGGAAGGAAGGAAGGAAGGAAGGAAGGAAGGAAGGAAGGAAGGAAGGAAGGAAGGAAGGAAGGAAGGAAGGAAGGAAGGAAGGAAGGAAGGAAGGAAGGAAGGAAGGAAGGAAGGAAGGAAGGAAGGAAGGAAGGAAGGAAGGTGCAGAAGGAAGGAAGGAAGGAAGGTGCAGAAGGAAGGAAGGTGCAGAAGGAAGGAAGGTGCAGAAGGAAGGAAGGTGCAGAAGGAAGGAAGGTGCAGAAGGAAGGAAGGAAGGTGCAGAAGGAAGGAAGGTGCAGAAGGAAGGAAGGAAGGAAGGAAGGTGCAGAAGGAAGGAAGGAAGGTGCAGAAGGAAGGTGCAGAAGGAAGGTGCAGAAGGAAGGAAGGAAGGAAGGAAGGAAGGAAGGAAGGTGCAGAAGGAAGGAAGGAAGGTGCAGAAGGAAGGTGCAGAAGGAAGGTGCAGAAGGAAGGTGCAGAAGGAGCAGAAGGAAGGTGCAGAAGGAAGGTGCAGAAGGAAGGTGCAGAAGGAAGGTGCAGAAGGAAGGTGCAGAAGGAAGGTGCAGAAGGAAGGTGCAGAAGGAAGGAAGGAAGGTGCAGAAGGAAGGTGCAGAAGGAAGGTGCAGAAGGAAGGTGCAGAAGGAAGGTGCAGAAGGAAGGTGCAGAAGGAAGGTGCAGAAGGAAGGTGCAGAAGGAAGGAAGGAAGGAAGGTGCAGAAGGAAGGAAGGAAGGAAGGAAGGAAGGAAGGAAGGAAGGAAGGAAGGAAGGAAGGTGCAGAAGGAAGGAAGGAAGGTGCAGAAGGAAGGTGCAGAAGGAAGGTGCAGAAGGAAGGTGCAGAAGGAAGGTGCAGAAGGAAGGTGCAGAAGGAAGGTGCGGAAGGAAGGTGCGGAAGGAAGGAAGGAAGGAAGGAAGGTGCGGAAGGTGCGGAAGGTGCGGAAGGTGCGGAAGGTGCGGAAGGTGCGGAAGGTGCGGAAGGTGCGGAAGGAAGGAAGGAAGGTGCGGAAGGTGCGGAAGGTGCGGAAGGTGCGGAAGGAAGGAAGGAAGGAAGGAAGGAAGGAAGGAAGGAAGGAAGGAAGGAAGGAAGGAAGGAAGGAAGGAAGGAAGGAAGGAAGGAAGGAAGGAAGGAAGGAAGGAAGGAAGGAAGGATGGAAGGATTATTCATCTATTAGTTTGCAAAGAGAATTCCAGGCTAGAAAGAGTTAAAAAAACACTGAGGTCTTAATCAGGGAAAAAGAGTAAATGCATTGAATGAAAATCAGAGGTAACATGCCAGAACAAAAGAAGTATGTTTAAAAAAGGAAAGGTAAAAATTAAAAAAAAAAAAAAAGTAAAGTTAAATAAGTATATAAGTATTCGGCAATAAGCATTCACTCTAAGATTTGAACAATTTCATAGAGGCAGAAGGAAGGTATGAGACAAACACATTGATGCCATGCCTATTTAAAACTTTGATCCTTATTACTTTTTGTTATTATATTATTTGACCATCTAGCTTCTTTCCTGTGTAAATATTCCTGGTTGGTTTGGGGGTTTTTTTGAGCAGGTTCCTGTATTTTTAAATTTCTCTAATGGAATTCAAAGACTAATTGAGTCAAACAGTATTCCTAGTCACAATCATGGAACACCTCCAAAATAATAGTAAAGCAAAATTTCCCTCATTTCATGCAATTCTATTTGGCA
Organism: Vidua macroura; assembly: GCF_024509145.1. Taxonomy (NCBI): domain Eukaryota; kingdom Metazoa; phylum Chordata; class Aves; order Passeriformes; family Viduidae; genus Vidua; species Vidua macroura. Next base: position 46,167,600 of record NC_071575.1, on the reverse strand, counting down.
TCTTCAGGACACATTGAAAACAATATACTCATTCCTCTGAGTGCTGATGTTTCTTTTTAACTACAATTCATGTGAAGCATCTGTCTTGCCATCTGTGATTACAAAGTTGTTCAGCCTCCATGTCAATTTTGCATATACAGATTGATTTTTGAATACATATTCTGATTAATCAAAATACAATCATTTCAAGGAATTATTTCTTGAAATGTTTCCAGCCCATGTAAAAGAAAAAAAAAAATCCTGAAGGAAAATTTCATTCATTAATTAACTAACTTGCATGCAAAGAAAAAATATGAGCATATTGAATTCATCTTCAATACCTGATTGCACAAATTAACAATAATAGTAGGGGCAATAAAATAACAGCTTAAGATTTTATTTTGTATCCTCAAGGTATTTCTACTCTAGAAAAAAATAAAACAAGTTTAAAAGTAGTAGTTTGAGGAAGCAAGATGAAGACTGAAGGCACAGTTATTGGAAAGTGGAAGAAATGCTCACCAAAAACCATATTGTCCGAAGAAAAATCTTGGCACAATTTGAGAGCAAAGTAAAGTTCAGAATATTTGAAGTGGGAACGCATAATTTTATTATGGGAAATTGATGACAGGTTAAAATGAAAGCACTTAAAAATGCGTAATTAATAGTGAACATGAATTTCCATTAATAATAAAGCACTTTGAGAATAATGTACATTCATTTAATGAAAAATATAAATTATCCTTAATCAACCACTTTTTGTCTGTATGCATTTTTAACATCAGCATGTCTTTGCACTGGTTTTAGAGTGGAGGCTCATTTTAACAGGAATATCAGCACTTTCTAGTCCAACATTAAAATGCAGGAAAAAGAAGGGGATATAAACACACTTTGAAAAGCTATTTCCACAAAAACGTGCTGAAAGTACTTTCCCAGTGATATTAGAGCCATTTGTTGTGTTCTCTAATTGTAGGATTAACCCAGCATTCAGAAAGGAATATTTTTAACTTGCAGTTTTCTAAGAAAGAGAAAAAGAGTAACCTAATGTACTATAAGTGGGCGTAATTCTGCTAATATACACCATATTTTAATTTGGCAAATCCAAGCTTTTGTCTACTCTGTTGCTTCCCTGTAGCAGTCAAGGATTTATACACAAGCAACACAGAATGTTTAATTTAGCAAAATTGCCATTTCAGAACTATATAGTCAAATGTTTAACTAGAAGTGTTTGGGAAACAGATGGGCTATTTAATTGTTGATTTTTTAAAAAGTCCTTAAAACAAATAAACAGCCTATTTGAATGCAGTTTTGCTTGAAATATTCTCAAGGGTATAACTGTTAATGTATGAATAAATGTGTTTACAACTCTATTTTTACTGCTTAGGCAATCTTACAAGCAATTGAATAAAAGTGTAAATATCACTGCATTTAACATGGTTCTTTTATGTCACAAGTAGTAAAAGAATATAAATTATAATATCTTACATATTTGGGACTGGTATATATGCTCCTTGTGTGAAACACTCCATATTTTAGAGGACTGGAAAGCCTCCCATGTTCCCTGCTGTACTAAGAAAATAAAGAAAAAAGAAGGAAAATATCCTAACAGCAGCACAAAAGCTGTTTCTCTCACAGATTCCAAGGGTTAGCTACTGCAATATAGCTCTGAACATCAGCCATGAGATTGAAATGGAACAATGCATCTAATTCAATCCATTGTAGATGTTTTCTCTCAGATGTTTTCATCTTTGTCATGGGTATAAACTAGGCTAGAAGCAGACCTGGAGTAGGCTATAATGGGCAGTACTAGATCTCTGTAGCATTTTGATAAAACATTTCCTCCAGGGACTGCAATACACTTGTCAGAATCTTTGAATATGTTTTACACTGACCTCAACCCCACCCCTGCAATAAATTCAGACAAAGTAGAGAAAAATGAAGCTTAGACTGAATGGTTAAGGAGACCACTTTATGCATGTAAGAAGTACCAGATTCCTCAACCAAAAAGATCAGATTTGTATAGCTAACTTTTTCTACAAAATGATTCAGAATTATTCATAATATTTTGACAGGAGTAGAGCAGTGTCCGCTCTGGAGGAGGCAGCCCAGCAATCATGGATATTTACAGTGTGGGTTGAGCAAGATGTGTCATTGAGTTGTAGGTGAGTTACCTCCTATTCCCAGTTCAGCTGCCTCTTTCATAGGCAGCTGCTCATTTCTTAGCTCAAAGAAAGAACCTTTGGGCTTCTGGGCCACTTTCAGTGTGTTTCTTTTCTTTTTTCAAAACACTTGTCAGAATATTTAATTTTTATTTGAGCTCTATTTAAAAGTCTTTTATAAAAAATGGGCTCATTTTACCATATAAACCATTCTCAGAGATATAAACATGTTCAGATGAAATAAATTCTATAATCTGTTTCTTTCTATGCTCATTCATGAAGTTTCTGCAGTCAACTTTTAGAAGATTATTATTCAGTCAATGACTAGTTTTATTTGTTCCTAAAGCAAAAACACAAATTATTCTGAATGGACTGATAGAACTATGGAAACAGAGCAGGATATTTTAAAAAAATAAAATTGCAATCAGTCTTTGAATCAGTCTTTGACATTATTCCTCTTGTTACGAGTATTCAAAATAAGCAGCTTTAAGATCACTAAGATCCACAAACAGCCTAATTGTGCTCATGGCTGTGTTTATATTCTCTGGGTTGTACAGAAGTGAGCTCAAGCTCACCACCTCTTTTTCCCATGTGTTTTCATGACAGCATTTCAGCAGTGCTGTCTCTCCCACAGAAACCCTAAATCATGTATGTCCTAAAGTGAATGCCTTATTAAGGTCAGATTTTCACCTAACACAACACCTTTCCTGCCCAAGCAGACCTCCTGCTGCTGCTGGGAAACCAGGCAAGGGCATATGGAGCATACCAGGCTATGAGGGTGGAGATAAGGGCAAAGGAGACAGTCAGCTGAGCTTCCTTGGCATATATGGTACCCTTGGCACCAAATCTATTCTCCTGCCTGGGAGATTATGTACTTCATGAAAATCATAGCTTTGACAAAGCCAGCTTTGTCCTCTTCCTTGTCATCTCACACTTGTCTGCAGAGCAAAAGTTCCAGGGAATGAAACTGGAACACTACTAGATCCCAGGGAGGTCAGCACGTCCGTCCCCTTCATGTCTCCTCGCAAAGCTGGAGAGAGGACTGATGTCTCTTTTCAACCTCTTTTACTCCAAACTAGACAACCCCAAGGTTCTCAATTACTCCCCACAGGATATGTGTTCTTCCTTTTGCCTTCTTCCTATTTTCTTCCAGAGTGTACTTTTATAAAAAGATGAAAATTCAAGCTGATTTCCCAAAGCCTTTACCCCGGCTAACCAGGCGACATCCTCCAATGCTCATAATTTCTTTTCCTTGAAGATGATAGCAATAGGATCATATTCATTTAACTTAATATCTGCAAGGCAAATAGCTACCTTTACCTTAGGGTGCTCCTATAATTAACATAACAAAACAGGACTATCTGCAATACAGCTTGTACAATCTGTTTTGCACTTCAATATTAAGAGAATAAACATGTCTTACAGTGTTTATTTCTCACCACTGAGAATTTAAAGTCTACTCAACGAATGTGACCTGTCAAAGCCTCAAATTTACCTCTTTCTTATGTCTGTATTTCTTCTCTGCCTACATCAGCTGCTTTTAATTCTTGGTGTACAGCAAGAATATTGTGTTACCAACATGTTGCCAACATTACCCTGGAGGCTGTATCGAAGAGATGCTCCATTGACTCCACCTAAGAACCATCATCTAGTATGTGCTAGACTGCACATACTTGCCAGAGTTCAAATTAAAATGAGCAGGAAAGGCCAGGTAACCACAGCTCCATCTTTGCTTTTTCTAACTGCCAACCCATTCCTGTTTCTTTAGCATTTTAAGTGACAGTGACTGATTGCTTTTAGATGAGCCCCATCCAATTGATACTTGTCATATGCAGCCCCTTATAGATCGGGTGTGCTTTTTAACCTTTTTAAAATTAATATTTATTTATTTGTCTCTGTTGTCAGACCTGTTTGGTTTTCTGTTTCCCTTTGTTTCCAGTAGTTGTGCTTGGCAGAGTATTGTAAAGTGTCTTAATTTTCTTTAATTATAATTGTTGAGATCTGGATAAGAACCAGCTCAGCAGCACAAGTGAGTGTAGAACAGAGACCAGTCAAGTTTCTTCAAATACAATAAAAGACACTGTGAAAAGACAAAAAACAAAAACAAAAACAAAAAACCAAAACCAAAAAAAAAAAAAAAAAAAGGTGAGAAATCTACCTACAGATGAGTAAGATGAAAAGATGAATAGAGCTGGGGAAATATTAACCTCCTTACTAATTTTCCTCACCCTTCATGGAAGCTCAATTTAACACCAAGACTGCTTTGTTCACCTCCATCTAACATCAGCTGCAAGAGGTGGCTCAAAGGCAGCATCAGCAACTCTACTACTGGCTGCAATCAGGGCCAGCGGATGCTGCCTGCTTTCCATTCCTTGGGGCTACATCAACTCTTCCTGCTTCCACTGCTTGTATACACTTCTCATAGAAATTATGCCCCACAGAGCAATCACTGACAGAGGCTTTCACACAGCATCTGGGGCTCTCTGGGACTCAGGAAGAAAGTTCACATTGTTTTTCTAGGTCTCAATCTGCAGGGTAAGGTACAGTTTGCTACACCAAGCTATCAACCTCCAAAGCTATACCTCCCGACATTTTAATCTCCAGTCCACTATTCCTTCTCAGACACCTGCCTTCCCCGACAGTCCATGGGAAGGAGCTGTGGATGAGCTAAGTGCCAGTGGGTGGGAGTCCCATGAGGTGGCAAGGAAGGTCCTAGTGCCAGACCTGAAGACCTCTTCAGTTCTAGAATGAAGAGTTTAGCTAGATGGACAGGGGGCTGGTAAGCATGAGGAAGCAGAGGGAGAAGCATTGTGAGTCTGTATCTGTGACTGGGTATAAACTGTATCTTAACAAGCTGTTGTGCACTGCCCTCAAGTGAGATGTCATTCAGGCAGATGCAGCCTGTTTTACCCCAGCACCTCATTAGCAACATGAGAACAGTTAACGCTACATTTTCTGAGTCCACACTTTTGCTCATAGACACACTTATTCAGCTGAAAACTCAGAATTCCTCTTATTAAAAGAATATCTCTATTACAAGAAAACCTGGAGTTTTATACAGCAGTGAGGCAAAGGATAAGCACATTTCTCTGGGGGACATATAAGTAGGGTTATGTATGAACCTGTAGGTATGAATGCAGATCTTCCTCTTTCTTTCCAGTCCCTACTGCCCCACCCTACAAAATCTGATATTTAAATAGGAAAATATTAAAGACTTTAGAAGTACTCCAACAGTTTTGCATAGATTTCACTGAGAACACAAGCTTTAAGATTCTAGCCCATGGCATACTTAAATAGCCATGGTGGCAAAAAAAAAAAAAGATAAATACTCTCTGAAACCAATTTAAAATAAATGTGTACCTTAATTTAGTTGATTAGATCAGCAGAAAGACTTTCCATTAGAAATCATTGATTTCCTATTTTGAAAATCTGTAAAATTAAGGTATTACCTAGGAAGCTAGTGTAAAGCATTCATGCACAAAACAACAGCCACCTACCACAAGTTCATGAGCTTGTGTAATAGCCCAGAACACAAGTGCATTACCCCTACTGTAAACAGAAGCAGAAAGGCTGATTTGTTCTTGGAAATGGCTGTCAGTTCCCAGAAGCACTCTGAGTAAGGAACGAGCTGTTAAGAACTGAACAAAGAGCAGTCTCTCATGCTGCATCATTTCTTAGCATCCTGAAGAACAACAGTGAAACATCACATACAGGGAGATGTTCAGATATAAAATTGATTCCAGCTATCCTTGTCCAAAGATGAGACTGTTAGTTTATAATAATTCTCTGCCATATTGCCTTTTCTTTGGGAGACCTCTTGCTTCCTATCTTACTTTTTTCTTTTGCTTTACCTTATTTTCTATGTAATTTTATAATTTTGACTCAATTTTCAGTTTCTTTCCATGAAGGCAAAGGGAGGAGGTTTGCTTTTTGTTCCTCTGTTTTCTGCCTTTTCACTTCCTTTTATTTAATGATATTAGCTTCAGTTTCTGCTTTGCTTCTTGTATTGCATAATCCAGTTTCTGATGCAACAAAATCTATCTATCCTTTTCTGAAAGGAGTTTTTCCTTGACTTGTTCTTGGAAGAAATGTCTCTGAACTGTTGCAATGACTAGTAGATATTCTTAGATGCCACTTAGATGCCTAAATGACTACTTAGATGCCACTTTTCAGGACATCTTTTTCTCAGGCAACAATCACCCAGTCTGGGTCTTGGCTCCTTTTTTTCCAGCTTTATCTCAAAAAGTATCACGTCTTCTACATAGAAGAATAAAATATTTCTTTTTTATTTCAGATTGTTCAACTTGTTCAGTTTGTTCTTCTAAGTTTAGTTTGTTCAGCTCTTTGTGTAAATGGTTAAAAGTCTTCTTAAGTTTTTAATTCTCAGAAAGTACAATAGCCTCTGCTTAAAAAGAGAAGCTAAAACATATCCCACCTAACAAACAGCTCCCCAATAAACATTTACAAATTTCTCCCTTAACAGACCTAGAGAATACTGGCAGAAAGAGAAGGAAAGAAATTGTACCTATGTTTAGGAGACAATCAAATGCCACTGTTTCATTATATTAAGATTTGATTTTTCAGACTAAATTATACCTGGGTAAACAATACCTGGGCAAAATTCCTACAGATACACTGAGTGTTATGATGATTATGTTTGGATTCTTCTAATAGATATCATTTTCTATTGCATTTCAATAAATAAATCAACCTGAACCTATTGCAAATACTAATGTAATGCTATCTTAGATATTCTTCTTTGAGAAGCAGCGAAGTAAAACATTTAAAATACCCACGTGCACAAATTATTAAGCTTTATAATGAGATCGCTAAAAGAACAGAATAAGATATCAAACATGAAAGGAAGCCAAGGGATTAAAATTACTCAAAGCCTAGATACATTATAAATATAACCATTGTCTGGTTACACAGATGACAATAGATAGCTTTCAGAAAATAAAAAAGAAAAAGAAAAAAGCTGGGATATAGATTTATTCTTTCATTAGATGCAATAGGAAGAAAGTACTCCTGCAGAAAGTCAGTCTGTATTGGTCCACAGGGATTTATTCCTCCTTCCTTTGATACATAAAGTACTGACCTCCAAAGCCAAGGGCTAAGGGACCTCCAGAACTTAGCCTCTCTTTCAACAAATGTTCTTCCAGGATTAAAAGAAAAAAATTGCCCAAAAGTCTCAGCATGCCCCAGGAAATAGGAAAAAATTACTTTTCAGACCACATGGCAAACCAAAAACGTCAAGAGTCCCTCACAAGTGCTAACAGGATAGGAAAATGAAGTGTGAAGGAACAATACACAAAGTGGCATAAAGGAGGACACATTTGATCCCCAAATGACTGGAAGACTAACGTCAAGCAGACTGTTATGCTGACATTTTGTAAGAGACTTTGATGAGGTGACAGTTTCCCTGACTGAAATGCCAAAGTTAAGCAATGTAAGTGTTCTGCTGTGCAACTGAACAATTTGTGCCCACCTAGATTAGTCTTCAACATGTGAACTAGAGGTTGCCACATGGTATGGGGTGGAGGTGAGACATGATTCTCGCTTTACCAAGCACTATTTATCTTTAATCTATGTATTCTTGCATTTTTCATTGAATTTTCATCATATGTGGGGCTGATATGAAATTATTTATCCATGAATGCACATGTGGCTGCAAAATTTAAAAATGTCATTTTATTGCAAGTTCAAATAATGTCCATTGTTCAAGAAATACCTAAAAGTGGCTGATCTGCCTGGACAATTTAGATCACATTCAGTAAAATATACCTACACAGTAGATCATTATTCTCTTGAAATAAGTGAGACACCCTTATTTACACTGAATAACAATTTTCACTGAGCAGTCAACTGGGCAGCTTTTAAATTTGATTGAAATGTACAGGAATTAACTGTAAAATATGCTGCAAATTTTAAAAAATTAAATAAAATTAAATTAAATATGAAAAAAGCCAAAAATTTCCACAATGATCAAATGTCTTCTCCTGTGGGAGGGAAGCTTTTGCTATCAAAACATTTCAAACACCACTTGTTGCCTGCAAATGCTGGTTTGAGGCTTCTCAAAAAGTACTGTGGTTTTAAGAGAAAAGAAAAGAAATGTATATAATGGGTTTGTGTCAAAGAAAGACATTGATTTTAATTGCATTTCAAAGTGTTTAATTATTCCAGATGAATGCTTGTCACAAGCACAGAGATACAAAGTTCAAATTAACATTGTTTTAAAAATAAACCTATAGACCAAACTTTTAATTACTTATAGGGTGCACTTTGATGGATTTTAGTTTAGGGGTTTTTATTTTGGTTTGGTTTTTTGTTTGTTTGGTTGGTTTTTGGGTTTTTTTTAATTGTAATTAATTTTTTAGGTGTAATCCCTTGATGCACTCAGAAACTGGAAACTTGCATCCTCAACTCACTGAGTAGTTCCACGTTTTCTTCTAAACAGTGTTTTGACCATTTTTGCAATTGCATCTTTTCTTGCAGCTCAATTTTAGCTTTATACTATGAGCAATTACTTCTGCTCTTCACTAATATAATGAGATTTCAAGGCACCAAAGATGAGATTTTTAAAGCTGTTTAATGATGGATAAACTTTATCCCCAAAGAAAGGCAGTAAGATTTTTGCAATTTATATTCATGGGAGCAAAATTAGGCAGATATTACAAGCTTAGGAATATTCTACCAGTCTGATGGTTTTTCTTGTTTATATCAATACTGCTTTCTTGTCTAACTTTTGTTTTATGCAATATTTTACAGTTGTGTCCAGTTAAGAAAGGGAAGATTTCCTTTTAAGAGGGGAGACTGTACATTTCAATAACTGAAACTATTTCTTGGTACTGGATCATATATTCTTAACCAGAGGCTAAAAAGCAATCCTCTTTACAACCATTTCCAATTGCTTTTTAACTGTTGGTTATATTCTCAATATCAGCAAATGGGCTTGTACAGTGTGCCTGCCAAAAAAGGACAGAAATTATATTAGTCAATGGTTATCACCAGGGGTTGTGCAGTTGATTTTGTTCTGCTGGACATTTTTAAAAACACTCTGTAGACAAAAGCACAAAACAGCAACTTTTTCAAGTTTTGTCTCATGTTTAAACTTTCTCTTGGTGAGGTGCATTTTGCTGCTCATTAAAAGCAAGTCCCTTTGTATTTCCCTTTGCAAATCTGCAATCTCACCTACTCCCCTTCTTTGAAAGCAAATTATCTCCTCCAGACACTGAGTTACTGCAGATCATCTTTTAAAGAGCAACAAAGGATAATCTTCTTAATTTATTGATACTTTGTATCTTTGTATGTGGTGCTGGGATATAGGGAACTGTGAGAGGGTCCACAACCAGTTAATTTGTTTGTACCGTGGGAAGGTTTTACTGCCACACACCTTCTCTGCTCCATTATAAATGTTTACAAAGAGGACGTCGTATAAAATGTTATGAAGATGCTGAGAAAATGAGAATCAAGGTTATGTTCATTTCCATGACAGGAATGTGTATTTTTGCCTAGACTATTTGCCTTCATTGGCATTGATAATGATTCTCTGCTTCTTAAGGGCATCCAATATCACTCAGTCATCTCATGAGCTTACAGAATCCTTAAAAACACTTCATTAACTGCATGATATTTGGGTCAATTAACAAGGCAGCTCTCTGAGTCTCATTCCTTTCTAGCTGAGTGCTACTACTCTGTCTCAAGGGCTGTAAAGTCTCTGGGATTGCAAATACAATAATTATCAGCACTGCGTTTTGATTCATTGAACTCAAAGGAAGGAATTTAACATTGGCTGAGACTTAAACAAATGCTGAGAAAAGTCAGTTCCTTCACTGTTGTCACTATTATCTGCAGAGGACACTGGAGAGTAATCAGCCCATGTATAAACACTCAGTACTGTCAAAAGGAATATCACACACTTCTGAAGATCTTTGTTGCATAACAGATTTTGACAGGATAAAGCCTGGGGCATTGTTTTTCTTTGTTTGGAAATTCTTCCTCTGTCAGTAATCATCTACCTTCTTCATAAGAGCCTTCTAGCTTGAAATATAATCAGATAGATAAACCTTATATTTATTGCTTTAACAAGTAGTGAAAGCTGTAATTGAGAATTAAAACTGAATTCTGTGCAGGAATCAATACATGCCTACACAGAGATTCGGTTTCACAAACAGGCTTATGATTTACCATGACCCCAGAATAAAAGGACATATATGTATTTTTCTACTGCAGTAAACCAGGCTAGTTATTTTGGCATTATGCATTGCAGCATTGCAAAAGAGGACCATTTTTGCCACAGTCTAGTTCAAGGGGCTGAATTAAACTTTACGGAAAATTTAATTTTTCAGTGGACAAAGATGAACTACCCATGCCTGGACATAAATCAGTCCTATATTTTTGTGCTTCAGACAACCAAAGACAGAGTAACCAAGTACCAGACTAGCAGAGTTTCTTCCATTTCTGCAAAGGCCCCTTCTGAGAAGGTAATGAGATTGATTAACTTCCAGCATAGGAGTTCTGAGCTGTCAAAACCCAGTTCACTTGTCTATGAGCAGCCCTAACTTGCTCCTTAATCCATTATGGGGGGGAAAATGAATTATGACATCTTAAATTTGGCACGAGTTATTACTTTTTGCAAAAAATAATGAGATTTGCCATTGCACTGGAGATGCAGGTAGGAAGAGGGGTAATTCCAAGATTCCACAGTTTTTCCATGGTATTGTGAGACTGCTTCTGTTCAAAATAGCTATCCATGGAGCAGAGAGACTATGAAAGAAAGTAAGAAAGTCTATCATGGTTAAAAGATGAGGGTCAAATAAATTAGGGGGAAATAATTATCCTATTTCTGCTTATGAATTTGCTATATTTTTAGAGAACTGAAGAATATTTCAGTCTTTGTTTTGGATATAATGTAATTAGGAAAGTATGAAGTATAATATTTCTTGTCAGTAGTCTAAACACAGATTAGGACTGTTTTTTCTTATCTTCAGCACTAAGTTTAAAAAATGTAGAGGAGATGAAGGAAAAAAAAATAAAACAATTGATACTTTTCTTCATAGCTGTAGTCTAAAGGATATGAAGCAATGAATATCAGAGATTGCATAAGTGAATATGAACTGATAGTCATATCAAGAAAGAAAACATGGATAATTGTTGTATAACAGTTGCAATGGATAACATTGTAAGAGAAAATGAAAATGGATTGGCAAAGGGAAAATCACAATATCAATTTAAAGAATGAACTGAGATAGGTGTAAGAATGCATTAAAACGTAGCTACTTAATTTTTCCCTGGAGTAAGACAAAAATATCATTCATCTAGATAGTCTTCAGGAAAAAAAAAAACCTACCATGTTTTTAGTGGATCTATTTACAGAGATGATAGATAGATAGATAGATAGATAGATAGATAGATAGATAGATAGATAGATAGATATGCAGGCAGACCTCCAAGATAATCAAGTCCAAAATTATATTTGGGTCAATTAACAGGGCAGCCTTCTGTTTGGTCAAAAGCACCACCTTTTAATTAAACCATAGCACTAAGTGACATCTAGTCACTTTTGGAACACTTCCAGGGATGGTGATTCCACCACCTCCCTGGAGAACCTGTTCCAATGTGTTCCCATATTCAGTGAAGAAATTCTTCCTGATCTCCAACCAAAACTTCCTGTGCTGCATCTTGAGGCCACTTCCTCTTGTCCTCTTGCTAGTTGCCTGGGAGCAAAGACAGATCCCTACATGGTTATATTTGCCTCCTTTCAAGCAGGTGCAGAGAGAGATAAGGTCTCTCCTGATCCTTTTCTTCTCCAGGCTGAAGAAACCCATCTCCCTCAGCTGCTCCTCATGTATGTACACAGGTATAGATATACAACTGATCTGTTTGTTTACTGAGCATCTTGTTCTATGTTCCTTTGGTTAAAAGCTCAAGGCATTTTGAAAACTTTATTTGTTATACCATATGGCAAAATACACTTAGACTAAAAAGGGATTCTTTAACAGCTTTACCACATCAGGAAAAAGAATACCTCCCCCTGTGCTGCAGAGAGTACCAGATACGTTATGACAACTCTTTTGATTTATGTATTTAGACAAAATGACAAAAGGATGTCATGCTGTATACTCAAGGAGAGAAAAGTAACTGTTCAGTGCTTAAATATATGCTCCTTGTATTTATGGGAGTTGAGAGACACAGGTTAGAGCTCCCTCCTTCAAAGGAAACCTGTATTTAACATATCCAATAAATTCACTATCCCATCTTGCTTATTACCTTTTCTTGGGCAGCAGCCAGTACTTAATATTCAGAGTAATAGAAGGGAAAAATCTTCCTGCTTTGCACAAGCAATTTACTTATATTATAAGCTATAAAATTTAATAACATTGCACTACTTTCTTAGCTTGTGCAGTTCAATGACAATGATCCTTTTCTTCCTCTGTTTAAATAATTAAAATTATCAAAATATATGAACCAGTAACTTTCAAAAATCCTACTTCACAATTTTTTATAGTGAGTCATGCATACCAATCTGAGATCACATGTAAAATAGTCACACTGGTGAAAAACTGAGTATCACAATCACATGGATAGAATTGCAAGTGCAACAAAAATTTTGAATGGGATCCAGTCTTAGTCATGTGTCTCATCTACCTACCTTCCTTCCTTCTGGTCCTGACACATTCTCTGGGCAGATAAGCTATTTAGATACTGTTCTCTTTAGTTCCAAACTTCCTTGGACTTTGCCTAACAATGTACAATCTCTTATTCTGAGAATGCTAATATGTGAATTTCAAATATGAGCCAAACCTAGGTGGGATCACTGAATTGCCTGGCCTGAATAAGTACCATCTTAATTCATTTTGCTAAAACTAAATTTTCAAAAAACAAGAAGAGATCAGAAGTAGTAAAAGGAGTGGATAGTATGACTAAAGTATTTTTGAGAAACTGAGTTCCTGATTAATTTACGAAGCTGGTTTGAATTTAAAGCTATTTAAAATCATCATTGGAGTAGAAAATAAAACCTTTGAGTACCATCCTTACTGAAATCAGTGCATAGATCGTCTCAGCCTGTAACTCCTTTTCTCTTTCTATCACATCATTCAGCCTGGAGCTCTTTTATTCACCACAATTTCTTGTACCCTTGGTCTTCTCCAAGCACCATTTTTTTGTTGATGACTTTAATGCTTCTCCTGTGGTGTCATCCCCCACTTCATGCCTTTGCCACATTGTTTCCTGATCTCCTGCTTTCCCCTCCTTTTTACTTCTCTCCTCTTCCCTCCTCTACTCCTCTATTTTACACATTGACCTGTTTATTCCCTTTGTGCTTTAAATCTCCCCCTTGATCCTTCCACTTATCTTTCCTATCACAATATTTCTTTTTTTTTTTTTAATGTGGCTTGCCTTTGACATTATTTCCTCCATTCCTACTCCTATATTAGGAAATATTTATGACTGAAGTTCTGAGATCAGATGAGTTCATTTTTTCCTCCTTCAGTTTTGCAACCCATTTTTTTCAGATCTGTTCCACAAGGTTGCCCTTCCGCTTGTCTTTCAGGTCAATAGTCTTTGACTCCAGCTTCAGTGACAATTCAAGCTTTCAGACTTCAAACTTTACACATTCTTTTATCTCTAGGATCTCTCTATTCCACACAGAAACCTACCCTGTCATACAGGCCATATTCTCCTAACAGTATGTGGAGCAATATCGCTGCAAAGATGATTAATAAATTTATCTCTCCCTTTGAGTCTTGCTATTACTTGTCCCTTCTTTGTGTCAAACACAAGCTGATAGTCTTACCTGTCAAACTCCTTCTAGTCCTTCTACTCTCACTGTACAAACTCTGGCTTGAAATAACAGGATTGTCAGCCCTCCATGAGACAGTTTGATTACATTTTGGAACAGACGCCGCTGGGATTTTACATGTTTCTCTTCACATGTGGAAAGCCATGCATGAAGATGCTTCATCATTTTTCTCAATCAGCAGTTTGTTTCATCCCACACTGATCTATTCACATCAGCTGAATTTTCTATTGAATTTCAATTGAAAACTATTTGAAACAAGATCTATCATTGTAAACTTATATCCTTTACCCACATAGCACTCCAAATGAGCTTAGGGTACTATGATAATACAATTTTAATAATAGAAACAAGTGCTCAGGAAGTTTTTACTCCAATTAAAACCAAATAAAGGATGATTTGTGATTTTTGAAGTATGTTTCAAGGAATGAAATGTGATATAACCACACTATCCCACTAGGAGCACACAGGACAGAGCATAGGTACAATGCTTCCTGTAGAGCAAACTGAGGAATTGGGACTCACTGTTTCAGGGACAGTGCTTCCACCTCCTTGTATATTCCACCTGCTCAATATGAAAAGCAATAACCTATTTCCCACTTTTGCTCTCAGTGCAATGCCACTCCTCACAGCAATCCCTGCAGCTCACACCTTTTTACTATGCCTGTTCCTGCCTCTTGCTTCCCAGAATTCTTCCATCCTTTTTTATATCTCTGCTCTGATAGATGCAACTTAGTCCAAAGCTATTAGTGATTTGGACTAATCACTAGTTTGTTACAGTAAACAGAATTGTACACACTTTTCTTTATGATTGTACAGATTTAGAATATTCATTAGTTTGGATATATAGACACAAGTAAATTATAAAATTATCCCCAGAAAAATGAAACTCCCTAGCTGTCTCAATCCATCCAATATGTCAAAAATCAATTACTCCCTACAGCCTTCCAAAAGCACTTTATCTTTCTTTGAAGATGGCATCAGAAAAGATCCAGCAGCTTTAATGGTCTAGAAGTGAGCTGCTGGCACCTCTGAGTGAAAATCTCCATAGGACACAGTACACAAGCATCCGCAATGTGAATACAGTGTGTGGTCAAGTGATTGCGTATTAAAATGTCTTTGTAGAACTGTGTGGTCACTCAAATATAAATCAGAACTGTGATTGCTCGCTGAGTTTTATTACAGTGTGTCAGGATGACTACAAGAAGCAAGCTTCTAGTCTGCTATCTTTTTGAAAGTGCTGGCAATCTTTCCCTCCCTGTTGCCATCCAGCAGTGCTTACTGAGCTGTACCACAATCAAAGTGATACTTTACGTGTAGAGTACACTAAGAGTTAATTCAACTATATGGCTTTCTTTGGAGAAGAATGCACTCAAATATATCTGTGAAATGAAGATTTTTTTTTTTATCTTATACAATGCTGCAGAGCTATCCCCTTTATAACAATGAACTATCAAAAATAAATCTCTCACCTCTCTTATTTAATTCAAGCTGGGAGAAAGAATGAAGATGAGATAGGGAAGAACAGTAGTTGTAGAAATGAAATCGGTTTGGTACTGCTGAAAGATCATTAAAGGGAGCAATATGGAATAAATTAATTGTGCTATAGATGATGTCATGGCAGCTTTTGGCACTTACCTGGAGCCTGCAGAGACCACTCCAGGACTATGGGAGCAGTATATCATATCCAAGGCCTTTGTACTTAATTTTGTTGTCATTCTATGCTGTCAAGAGCAGGAACACATGTTTCAGGAAATTAAATATGAAATATTCTGTTGTCAAAGCCTAGACTATAAACTATCATTCCTATTTTAGCTGCTCAGAATGCTCAAAAAGGAAAGTTCTTTGTTGCAGAAGTACTTGGAGTATTTTTTCATGTGAAGGTATATGGTTCCATTTTCAACTGTGTACTAACTTATTTTTCTGCTGGATGAACTGATACAGAAAATATCCAAAACACTTAGGGATTCCAGCTAACATTAGATTTACTTACCATATTTGCTCCCAGAGACAATACATGCAACAGAGAATGCAAGCACTGTATAAAAGCCAGTGTTCCTTTCCTGTGATCTGAAAGATTTTTTGGAATATTTTAATTTTAATTCATTTGCAGAGACAGGAGACTGATCCTTTTTCTCTATGTCAGTGATTATGTTGTGAACAAGGAAAACAACTTTATCTCATTCACAATAACCAATTCAAGAATGCTGAACATAATAGGGTCCTACAACAACTTCCTAAATCCTCAGTATATCTCTGCATATCCTTAACTTAAGCAAATAGACTTCTCATTTGTAGGCAGAATGAGCTTTACTCTGACATAAGAAGTTTAAAAAACTAACCAAATAAAAGTATTTTAAAAAGATCAAATTCTTTTGAATTTTAATCCTGCTCTTTATGCTGTCACTGGACTCTTTGAAAACTGAAACGAGAAAGAAAATCAAAAGAATCACAGAAATTACCTCTTTTAGTTCTTTATTAACAGTATTTTAGTAGACTTAAGTGGAATTAGATTGTGTCTGAGATTCCTGAAGTAATACAAAGAGCCATCACAATCTCTACCAAGCAGGAAATTTTAAGGTAAAAGCTACTTTTAGTAATAATACGTAAAAATAAACAATTGTGATTATTTCCCTGGGGTCCCCTAGAAAGGAAAACTGCAAGTATCAGAGTTTACTCTTAACAGCTTCATTGGATTGCAGAATGCTCCTTTCTTAAGAAGAAGGAAAATAAAACCAACTATATATCCAGACACACACCATATTCTCCAAAAAACCAGTTTCCCATCTGGATTTATGGGAGATTTTATGGCAGAGAATTGCAAGCCTGCATGTTACAGGTCAAATTCTACCCTCCAAATTTGTAATACCCAGACCATGCCAGTGTTTTACTAGCTTTCTACATCCATTCAGGAAGACAAAATTTCACCAAATAGCTTCCACCCAAGGTGCAGGCTTGGATGGCTCATTTCCTTCATCAACCCTTAAGATAAAACAACAGGATAGACTAGTCCACGTGTTTGAAAATACAGTATATGTGACTATAATTGCACATAAATGTTCTGCCATGTAGATCAGCTGTTCCCGCTGTGCTTCTTAGGAGTGTTTCTTAGGAAATCCATAATGCATACCAGAGCACTCCTCTTTGGAAAACTTCCCTTGGAAGCATCTGTGGATTTTAATCAGAGACAAACTGAAAAAAAGTGTCAGAAATTGGCAAAGATGTACAAGTGCTGCCAAAATCCAGTCCCCGTGATGTCACATCACTTTCTGCCTTTAAAGCTGAATTCTAATCCATTTTCAGCACTGAACACACATTTGCTAATCCAGGAAACTGGGACGTGTGAGAGAATCGGAAGAGTAAAAATGAGAGAATTCATGGTTTAGTAGGTAAAGCAGAACTCATCCACACAGGCAAAGGAAAACAAGAGATTCATTCAGCACTTCCCATGGGCAGGCAGGTGTTCAGCTGTCCCTAGGAAAGCAGGGCTCCATCACACACGTAATGGTGTGATTACCTCTATCCTAGTCTAAACCAGCACTGTAACAAGGGCCTTCTTTCTTTATTGAAAAGACAGTCATGAACAAATACAAATCAGGGGGAAGGCACATCTCTCATACCTCTTTTCCTGCCTGCACTGTGCAGCAAGAGGGAAGCGAGCAGCTTGGTGGGATAAGAACCATGGCAGTCTCCTGGTGAGGGGCAGGTAGGAAGTGAAAATAAAAAGAAAGCTTTCAACAGGCCAAGAGTATGTCCCATTAGAAGTCTTCTGAGGTGATGATATCTCATGAATACCAAAACACAAAATCATCTGGAAAGTAAAGATGCATATTTCAGTTAAAAAAAAAATAAAAGAACTATGGAAATCATCCCTTCATTTAATTAGATTAGAGAAGAAAATCCATAAATTATTTCTTGAGGCTGATGCCCTCAATCAAAAGAGGAACAAAAGCCTTAAGCATCAAGATGTGTTTAGCAAATCTGTCTAAGCACTCTACAGGCTCTGAAATGAGCTTTTCAGGTGGATTATGTGCTTGTAAATAAATTCCACTTCTACGTAATATTGCTTTCTATTGACCTGCTAAAATCCATAGCGCCACCAGACCTTTCCAAGAGCACACGTTCCCTTCATTATCCCACCTGATAATGGCAATATCATGACCCTGCTGTGAATATCTTTTTCAAATTGAGAGTCACTACAGAATATTTTCATAGAAAAGAAAATACGGTACAAACATCTGAAAATATATCAGCTTAACTATAAGTGTAGTACAGTAGCACAGACTTATTAAACCCATCAGGAAATTTAAAGAAAATCCAGCAATGATTTTCAGCTCTGTTTCCAGATGGGAAGATCCTAGATACTGAGACATTATTCAGTCAGTATCCAAAGACCCTGGGGACCTAATTAGCTCAATACCCAGTACCTGTTGCCTATAAAAGCAAAGACAGTATATAATCCATGTGTGTGCAGAGCAGAATTCTTGCCTACAGTCTTTAAAGTTGCTAATTCCTTTAGGAAAGCCTGGCTTTACTGGAATGATAGATAGAATTGATTGTTGGAATATTATTTTAGAAGGGATTCTGTTTTATAAGCAGTGCCATAAAAGTCAAAATAAATATGAAGGACATCTTCCAGATGGAAAGAGAGAAAAAATTACATGTAATCCTTGGTTAGCTCAATTATTAACAGGTCCCTACTTTTATTATGCTTTTTAATAATTTGCCATAAAAATCAAAGAGAATGCTGCACTGTATCTCAGTAGTTTTTCTGCTTGGTAAGTAATTGTAGTTTGGCTATCCAGCCAGCATCTGGGGACATTGTGCTTCTATAACACATTCAGGGAGTGGAAATTGGCAGGAAGTTTACTGGCAACACAGAATCTAACAGATCATTGACTTTATCCCCTTTTATCCAAAATTAGTTATAAATTGAGAACACATAAATTGAAAAAAGTGCTACAGTAGAACACAGGTTGTTCTGCATTATTATTCTATATTCTCTCTTCTCACAGCTTTCAGAGTGAATGAAAAGAAATGTTGGTCTACAAATTTGCTATTTACTTCTATAGCAGTCAGAAGATACAACATGAATTAACCCAATGCAATATGTATACAATATGTATGTTGTATTGGGCCTAAAAAGTACTAATAGAAATAGGCATGTATTTTTGAATCACTGTTTACAGTTACTAAAAATAAAGATAAAATGATGTTGTTCTGAGATGATATCTGTATCTGTAGGCTGGATTTAAAGTAACTAGCTGTAATGCAGAACTCACAGCTTTATCAAACCGTTGACCTGAGGTCAACAAATTACCTTCTCAATGATGAAAGATTATGCATTTTTTTCCCCTGTGTGTGTCCAGTATTTCCGGAGGTAAAATGTTTTTTATTTATTCATTCCAACAAAAAAAAAACAAAACCACAAAAAAAAAACCACAAAAAAATTACACCAAACAGTTTTTTGATCCTTCTGATATATGGATTGAAGCTTCTTTGAAGTGTGACTTCCAATAGCAGTTGAATTTTTTTTTTTTTTTGTGCTTGAACTCAAGTTCTTTTCTTTTATAACTCAGTTTTTGACTTGAATGCTTTTGCCAGTGAAAAGCTCTCTCTTGCTATCAAGGAGGTCTGTTCTCTGTGGACTAAATTAGTTCAGTGGAGCAAAGGTGAAGGATATCTGTAGCAGGAAATGCTCCCCTTTTCTAAAGGACAGTTTTTTGCGAAATGTAAAGTCAACTCCTTCCCTGTATAGTGATCTGGTGGCTTTCTCATAATATGGCCCAGAAATTGGTAGCATCAGAGATGAAGCAAATTGTTCGGAGACAACCAAATTCTTCCTGTATCTTTCTTATCCTTAGAAGACATCAGGAAGATCGTCAGTAGTTTTCAAGCTTAGCAGACTTTGAAAACAATAATTATTTTAGCCAATGATTGCAAAGGTTTTACTAAATGCCTTTTTGTACAATTCTGATCTCAATACCACAGAGGAGCAGTTTGTTCCTCTATATGAGAAGAAAACTGACAGTACTTTAAATTTCATCTTGAAAACCTTAGCCCACATCTCAGGAGTTTATATCTCTTTGATGTGGGAAAATGTGGTGTAATTACATGGCCTTTTCATTAAAATAATGTGCTCTCATGTTATTCTAAATGACTTTTGAACCTTTTCCTTGAAAGAAGTTTTGTCATGCTCTAATAGTTTCTGTTTACAATCACCACATCTATTATCTGATCACAGCTGAAGGTCTTTATGGCATAAGTCAAAAGAGCTATCTATGTCTGTGCCAAGGTCACTGTTGAAGCCTGGTTCCTTGCCGACATCATTTTCTCTTCATTATTTTCCCCACAGCTTGTCTGTTGCTGTTGTCCAGTTTGCCTGGAACATATCTCTTCAAATCTGAGACCACACTAGACTGTTCCTAAGGAATGGAGTGTCCGCTAGGCATCTTGTAGTGGCTGTGTTTTTACAGACAGTAAAAAGCAAGTTAAACAGATGCTCATGCCCTAAAGAGACATGTCCAGTCACCTCCTAACAGACATGTCACCCAGTAACTCACTAATCTATCACAGAATAGGCATTGCTGGGAACTTCCAGGCTTTGGCTCTATTATGTCTTGAAACCCAAGAGAATTAGGGTCACAGGAGGGGGTAGTGATCCTCTAAGCATAAATATTCTCCCTGGACAATTCTGTATCATTCAAGGCAGACATCTTTCAGAGCGTAAAAACATTCAGAAGATTCAGTGAAGCAACTGCAGAAATTGAGCTAAGAACTGGTTAGCTCCCATTTGCACCTGCCTCCACACAGATTAAGAGGAACCTGAGTAAAATTATAGCCTCCTTAACCTTCCAATTCTTATCCAATGCTATGGGATGTAAAAAGACAAACAGTAAATGCACAGCTGTAATAGGTTGCCCCTGGCTGGATAACAGGTGCCCAATAAAACTGCTTTATGACTTCCTTCCTTAGCTGGATGGTGAGAGAAAATGGAACAAAAGGCTTTTGGGTTGGGATGAGAGGGAAAGATCACTCAGCAGCTACTGTAACAGAGAAAACAGACTCAGGGAAAAATTATTTAATTTATTACCAATCAAATCAGAGTAGGACAATGAGAAATAAAAAAGTAAAAACTTACAAGCATCCTCCCCACCACTACTCCCATATTCCCAGGCTTGACTTTACTACCAATTCTCTCTGTCCACCCCTCTCCAGCAACTCACAGGGACTGGGAAAGGACTTGCAGTCAGGTGATCACACATTGTCTCTGCTGCTCCT
The DNA here is from genome assembly GCF_024509145.1 of Vidua macroura. NCBI lineage: Eukaryota > Metazoa > Chordata > Aves > Passeriformes > Viduidae > Vidua > Vidua macroura. Next base: position 46,146,387 of record NC_071575.1, on the reverse strand, counting down.
TGCTCTTAAGTAGAAGTGAGTCCCTCCCAAGTGAGACCCTCCCAAGGCAGTCCTCAGTAAAGTTCTCTGGTGTGAGTCATTCCCAGGGACTGCAGTTCTTTACAATCTGCCCCAGCATGGGTCACTTCTATGGAGACCAGTCCTTCTAACTAACTAACTAACTAACTAACTAACTAACTAACTAACTAACTAACTAACTAACAAAAACTAAACCTCAGTTAAGAAGCTATCTGTGTCTGTTACTGAAAAATCTCTAGGTTCATCTGGTTTCCTTTCATCTCAGACTGCTCCTTAAGAAGAAAATGTGCTCTTTTTCCGCATCATTATGATGCGCTAACTCTAAAAAACCAGATTGGGCTTCCTGGAAACCTTTGATTTCAGAGAATGGGGAACAGACTAGAAATCTATATTTTGTCTGTAAAAACTTACAGAGCAAACTTAAAAACAGATAATCATCAGTGAAAATGTAAATACCAGCTTTTATTTAATTTTGCTGGTGTTTATATAATTTTTTTGGCTTATACTTGTATCCTGCTGTGCTTCCACAGACAAGTGGCTGTATCGCTCTCATTCCAGTGAAAATTTAATGATAAATCACTGTTTTACTGCTGGACAGTGGAATCCTGAAATAAATGCTCTTCATGATAAATTCCAGTAATTTTTGACCCTCAGCTTTCCTCAGAGAGCCACATCAACAATATTGATAAGGCTTCATATTACCATCTCAGGAACATAGCAAGGTTAAGACAATTGCTGTATCAGCAAGATGCTGAGCTTTTGACTCATGCCTTTACAAAATCAAGGTTGGATTATTGCAATTTATTGTTGGCAGCTCTCCCAGACTGTTCACCATGTAGGGTGCATTTCACACAAAACTAAGCAGCCAAAACATTCAAACACTAATACAAAATTACCAAACACAACAAGCAGTAATATCACCACCAGACATGTGATGTTGAAATCCTGATCTGGTATAAAGAAACAGTGAAACAAGTAATTGTGTGTAAAGATTGTGCAAAACCAGAAATTATTTAATCTAAGGGTTATCTACTTGTCATTTTAGAAGGCAACTTACTCCTTCTACCACTATGTCTTTGGCAATATTTTGTCTCTTTTACTTCTGTGGAATGTCATATTATGCTGAGCTCTAAGCTTCTGTTTCATTTCATTTTAGATTTCAATATCTAACTAATATTTTTATCTTGATAACAATATCTTGTATGGATTGGCCATTAGAATCTTTATTGTGTCCTGTATTTTTAGATTTAAAATTATAAAAACAATAATAAAATTATATGTATGATGTACACTCTTTTTTAAGTTGATCAGCTTTTGCTGGGACACTGTCAGGTTTATAAGTATTAACTCAGCAATATCTGAAATAGTCTGAATCTCTTTAGCAATTTCCATCTCAGGATTTGAAAATGTTTTACAAATAATTATATACCCATACACACATCATTTATATTTTTGCAAAACAGAGCAGACACTATTTTCTTTTTTAAATCCTCATTAATAATGATATTAATAATAGTAGTAATAATAATACTAGGAAAATAATATCATAGAGGTCTAAAAAGCAAGAACTTTGAGTTTTGTACCACTTATATAGTTGCAAGTAAAAAAAAAATCTTACAGAAAGGCTGTCTTTTTATGTTATTTAACATAGCAAAACATTTAAATTTCAGTGAAGACATTTTTGGTTTGGCTTAGACTTTTAGTAAGAGTGGCAAAAAGAAAGTTATCTGTATAAAGTCCAGCTGCTCTATTTTGCCTTTGCAAGAGTTATGTAAAATGCTAAAAGATTTTTACTGTTACCAATGCATCCCTTTCTCGTTAATAGAAACACCATGCTGAGTTCCTAGGGATCATGGAAAAACTGAATAATTTATGCTGGAAAGGACCTCTGAGGGTCACTTGGTCTGACCTCCTGCTTAGGGAAAATGTACATTAGATTTCTCAGAGCCTTGCCCAGTCTTGTTATGATTATCTCTGATTATGAAGACTCACAACCACTGAATGCCCATCCTCCTCCTCAAATGTTTGACCACCCTCATGGTACAAAAAGTTCTTCCTTATTTCTAGTCAGAATTTCCCAAACCTAACTTGTGTCCTTTGTATCTAACTTTCTAATCAGAGAAGAGTCCAATTAGATAGCTGAAGAAGCAGAAATAGTACCTTTTATTCTTCTATACTTCCAGCTGGACAAACCTGGTTCTTACAACTTCTCTTTGTACCTCTGTGCTCCATCCCCTGATGTTGATGGCCTTCTGCAGGCCTCACTGCAGAAGGTTTTTCTTGCTCTGTGGTGTGCAAGACCAGAGGCAATACCCTGGATGGAGTCTCACAAATGCCAGATGTCAATCATTTTTCTTGCCATCTTAATTGCACTTGCTGATACATCCTAGGATACACCTAATTTTCTTTGCATATGCTTCTTTGATTGCATATAAACTATGTCCCAGTTTTGCCTGTCTATTCAATTCCCTTCTCACAGACCGAGACAAACCACTGGTGAGATGATAACTTCAAAATCTGTCTGTACTGATGAGAAGCATCAAGCTGAGTTTCGGATGGAATGAGAAAATGAGTATACTATAAAAGTGGCATGTGTCTTGAGCTCATACACACACACTGGAATTACAACTTCTAGTGTTCAGCTTGTCCTTGTGATGGACTTTGCAGACTCCCTGAGGATCAGGTCTGGTAGGCCAGTGGCTATTTTTGAAAAATAGGCTACTGTTGACTCTGAGCGTCAAATCTTTTGTAGAACACAGAAGCTGTGTGATCCCATATGCATCATTACCATATTTAGTATAGTGGATAGTGTAGATCATACCCGGAGATAAATCTGTGTAAAATTTGTGAGTGTTAATGGTCTTCTTCTAAAAGAGCACTGATGATAGTGTCTTCAGTCGCCCCTGACCTCTCTGACACAGATGCTAACAACCCATTTTCCCTATGCCATAGAGCTCTAATAACCTGTTCCCTGCTGGTACCTGGCTCTGCTCCATTGATCATGATCACTCACTTTCTCTGAATTTGTTTTATCATAAAAAAGAAAAAAATAAATCAGGACCATCCAACTAGAAGACAAACTTTTTGTCCATAAAATTGTGTTCTTGATTTTAAATAAAACATTGAATGTCTGCTTTATCACATGCAGCAACAAACAAATAAACAAAACAAAACAAAGTCATTTAGCTTCAACAGTCTTAGGATTCTTGCATTCTTATTTAAACCAAGTTCTTGGTCAGAATATGTGGCTGTCTTTCATCCACCAATGAAATTCTTAATCAAGTAGGTAAAGATTGAGCAATATTCAAAATTTTAAAATTCCTTCTTAGATGAAGATCCAACTCAACAGAAAGTCATTCAAAAACATTCAGGTTTGAACATTTACTTTAAAAACTGTCTGCCTCATGCCCACATTGCTAAGGATACAAAAATAATTTTCCACTCATGGCTATAATTACTAATATTTCCAGGTATCCTTCTGTCATTTCAAATGCAGAAATATAAACCCTATATCTAAAGATTCAACAGAGTAATACCTTTTATCCTAAGTATACATTGACAGCAATTTCATGTTTGAATTGGTTTAGTTAATTGTATGTGAACTATCATTATATTGGAGAATAGGTACTTTTAAACCCACTTGACAATATGACTTTTTAATACTGAAGTTTTATGGTGGCACCTGTAATCACTTACATAGTAGCAGCAAAATTATTAGGCAATTATTTATCAAAGAGACACTAACAGCCTCATCAGAAACAAGTTTAATTTTAAAAGACAGCACTTGTTATATCACAAGTGAAAGAATTTATATATAAAAGTTCTAATGGAAAATTTATTCCTTGCAGAAGAAAAATATTTGAAAATATTTAATAAATCAGAAAAATGTAAGGTAAGGACTTTCACATAATTCTGATTATTTCTGTAAGAAGTTTCCTTATGAATGACAGAACATTTAATTGCATGAAGAATTGCAAAGATTACACAGTTCTCCTGTTCCTGTAAATTTGTGTAGATATAATAGCCAATACAAAATATGTGGTTATTGTGTAGACTGAATTATTAAGTATCAAGTATGGGCTTTTCTCAATTACAATGAAAGGTTTTAGTAAGATCAGTCTGATTTTTGATGCTGTGGAGACTTTCTGTCACCTCTCATCCAGATAGTTTTCATGCAGATTAAAGAAGCTAGGCTGATTTTTCTCATGTGCCTAAAGCACACAGAGCTATTCTGGATGCTGAGAAAATGGTGCTATTTCTTCTTTGCATACAAACCACGGCTAAATCATAAAATTTTGTCTCTACCTTTTGTAGAGACAGAAGAAGGATGCAGATGGATACCTAGAAAAAACTTCTTTACTCCAAATATGCAAAACAGTTACTGAGGGTAAACATTTCAGTTTTCTTAAACAGGCAGAGGTCCTCATAGCAAATCTTGTAGCTGTCGCCCATCTTATCTGGAGTATCCCAAAAATAAAAAGAAACTGTTTTAACCCTCTTCTACTTGTGAGATTTTCTGAGATGTTTGAGAGCTTAGAACAGATACGCCCAGATTTGATAGGCAGTCCTTCTCTGACTCAGAGGTGTTTACTAGGCCTCTCAATGTCTTTCAGAGTTACTTTAAGAAATTCTTCACTATGAGGGTGGTGAGGCACTGGAACAGATTGCTCAGAGAAGTTGTGGATGTCTCATCCCTGGAAGTGCTCAAGGCCAGGTTGGATGGGTCTCTGAGCAAACTGGGCTAGTGAGAGGTGTCCCTGCCCATGACAGAGAGATTGGAACTAGAAGATTTTTTAAATCACTCCCAATCCAAACCATTATTCTATAATTCTGTTATTCATGTCATCTTTACAACACCTCTCCACAAGGAACCAGAAGTGTTTGCTTGAAGCAAGCTGAAATGCAACATGATGGGAAGCAACTCTTTGACCATTCTGATATATTGCTCTGACAGAGGAATTTCAGTGCATCCCCACAGGGCCTGCTGCCAGTCAGGATTTTGACTTTAGTGCTTCATCTTACCAAGCACCAAGCACTGGTCCCTGGACTTAGCAGACCTCTGTCAAGGGCCAAAAAAATAATTTGTACCCTCACTGCAGGAAAATGTCTCCACATGATATAAATAAAACAACAGTCCACTGTTTTCTCACTATTGTCTATATATATTAATTGTTAGAGTACTAACGCCCTTAAGATGACCAACTTATTAAGAGAATAAATAAAAAGCAAGTGAGAAGAGATTATGTTACATTAAATTATAAAATAAAATTAAAAATAAAATATAAATCAGCCTTACTAATGTCCTTGCAGATAAGGCACTTTGGGCTCTTTCTACAAAAAAAAAAAAAAAAAGAGATTTCTGGTACTCTTGGTAGATGTAAAATGCTAGACATAATCTGCATTCTTAAGATTGAAGTGACCTTTTACTGGGACCATATTTGTTGATTTTGTTGCAATCTTCAAGTCAATTTAGTTTTAAAGCAGTAGCCATACAGTTAGACCAGTCTGTTGGTCTCTGAATTTATTCAATATGATTTTTTTTTTAACCATCTGGACAAGTTCAAGTTTTATTTTATTTCTCTTTCCTAATGGGGCTTCTTTTACTGCATGCAGTTTTGGCAGGATACCAGTGACTATATCTGTGAGGCACATTCTATCCAGAATGCCTGGTAGCCTGTTAATCATCTCACATGTTTGTTTAAGAATTCCCTATGAATCCTCTTCAGAAATTATCTATAAGTTCATTTGCTTATCCGCATTTGCAGACTACCCTTAAGTCAGGCTTAAGCTATGTGTATGGTGGGTCTGCCCATGGAACTTAATTTATTCACTGAAATTCAGAGCTAACTTCATAAGATAATAGTTGATCACTACCTTACCTGCACTATCAGGCAAGTGAAAAGACCTGAAATCTAAAATAATGTACTATAGTCAATACAAAATCAGGTATCTATGTGGGGCATTTGTGCAAATTAAGTTAAAAATATCAAGTTCATAACTTAAATATTTATTGCAGTTTTTAGCTAATGTGTTTAGATTACACCAATTACAGTCATCTCTTATTGGGCCTTAACATTGTGGTGCAGCTGGCATGATCTAATGGCCTAACTAACAATTTATTATGTATCATAGCTCAGCTTGGATTTAAAATACTATTAGTAGGGTTATAAAGCTGACGGGTTTGCTTTGACATAAATCTGTATTTTATGGATAAGAGGCGTATCTATTCCCTTTATTATGTACTAAAATATTTAGAGTAGAACTCATGAATATGTTTATGACATTCAAAAATTTACTAGCTGACATTTATTCCTTATGTGAAATTTGTATTTGATTATGAAAATGTAAGAGAAACTACAAGCATTAGTTGATTTACACAATGGAATTGCTTGGGCAGATTTCTTATATGTCACCATAACATTTAAGGAATAATAAAAAATTGCAGTTACTTTGTTGCAAATCATTCAATTTAATCTTCTGAAGAGATTTTTATTGGCAATGTTTGGAAGCTGACCTTTACCTGCATGACACTTTCAACAGGAAATGTCAAGAAAGATTACAAATTACTTTTACAGCACATTAATAGTTTATAAAATTTATTTTGGATTATTTAAGGAAACCCATATACTACATAAACACCCCGCTATAACAGAGGTGTTTGACACTTCAGAGCACCATGAAAATGAATTTGATTTCTTACAGATCATAAAAGAATGGAAGTAGTAGGGGCCAAACTGTGACACTTCACTCATTTTAACTTGATCTTAGTTTTATAAATGCATGTATTTACTATAATGGAACCACAGAGGAGTAAGATGACGTTAAGTATGAGATATCAGGATGTGCCTCTAGATACTGCATTCTCTCAAGGAGTGCACTGACTACATAAAATATCTTGAGAACTTTCCTCATGAAAATACTTCTATATATGAATTTGAAAAAAAAAATACTTATCTAAAATGAACCCAAAGCAAGGCAATAGAAAATAATCTAACTCTATATTTCTCCCTGCACTTATATTCAAGTTTGACAGCTTTTCCACAGAAGTTTTGCCAGAAAAGCATCTAATTCTGGTCTAGAAAAATTATTTGTCTGAGATTAATTATTTTTGCTGGGGATACTCTATATCTCTTCAGCTGAGTGATTAATCCTATTTTCCATTCATAGATGGTAGAAAAAATAAGCACTATCAGGGCACAATTTACCTAATTTTAAAGAGGTAGCTTAAATAATTTGAATCTCACTCTGAAAACACATAGGTACTACTGGGTACAAAAGAGACCTAAGCTCAGATGTAGATTATTTTATTTAGGTTATCTAAATATCATTCCTCCTGTTTATTCAATGGGAGAAAGACTAAGGAACATTCAGTAAAAAAATCCTCATGGGACATACCGTATTTTTTTTCACAAAACAGTGAATCTCTAGTACAAAAATAGGCTTTTTAAAGTATATTAAAAGTGAGAGAAGGTCTCAGGAAAATGTTAATCTCATACTTGTTGAAGATGGCCACCTGACCAATAGGGACTAAGAAAATGCAGAAGGATTCAATGTTTTTTTCCCACAGTTTTTAAAGCTAATGGTAGACCTTGGGCTGCTTGGTCGCCTGAGGTGGAGCACCACAACTGTGGGAACCTTTGACTAGCTTTGAACCCTGAAATTGTATGAGCTGAATCTTCCTAATTCCATAGAACCTGATGGGTTTCATCCTAGAGTACTGAAGGGGATAATGCTCGTTACTGCACGACCCTTCTCCATCATCCATCAGCCAAGGTCTTGGGAGTCTGGGAAGGTTCCTGCTGACTGGAAGCCAGGCAATGTTATCTCAGTTTGCAAGAATGGCATAAGGGACTTAGAAAACTACAGGCCTGTTACTCTAACCTTACTTTCTAAAAAAATGGTGAAGATCATACTGGTCCTATTGAAAGACATTTAAAGGACAATGCAATGCTCAAACTCAGTCAACATGGATTCACAAAGGGAAAAAGGTCTGTTTGCCTTGCAGAGGGATCTAGATAGATTGGACCATTAGAGTATAGTTAATGGGATAAAATTCAATGCTGAATGACAGATTCTGTAGGTAGGATAGCATAACACCAGGCATAAAAATGCATTGGGAGAACAGCATCTGGAAAGAAGTCCTGCAGAAAGGGCCCTGCAGGTGCTCTCTGACAGCAGGCTCAATGTGAGTCAGCAGCGTGTCCTGGCAGCCAAGAGGACAAACTCCATCCTGGGGTGCATCAAGCACAGCATCACCACCTCATCAAAAGGGTTGATTATCCCACTGTATTCAGCATTGAGTGCTGTGCACAGTTCTGGGCCCCACTAATTGAGAAAGATGCTAAGGCCCTTAAATGTGTCCATAGGAAGGAAGAAAAGCTGACAAAACTGGTGGAAGGAATGTCCTGTGAGCAGCAGTTGAGGACTTGGAGTTTCTCTAGTTCACAGAAAAAGAGACTGAGGAGTGATCTCATTACATTCTATGCCTTGCTGAGGAGGGAAGATGGGGGAAGGGAGGTGCTGAGCTCTTCTCCCTGGGATTCAGTGATAAGATTTATGGGAATGGTTCGAAGCTGTGTCAGGAGAGGATCAGACAAGATAAGGTAAAATTTCTTTACCAAGATGGTGGTCAAACTCTGGAACAGGCTTCCTAGAGAGGTGGTTGATGTTCCAATCCTGTCTGTGTTTAGGAGACAATTGGAAAATTCCCTGAGTAACACAATTTAACTTCTGTATAGCCCTAAATTTGTCAGGCAGCCATAGTAGATGGTCATTGTACATCCCTTCTAACTGAAATAGATTGTTCTGTTATGTTCTGTTCTATTAAATGTTCCAAGGTGCTCCTTTACAATTCTTCTGGTTTAGATATCCTTTCTTATTCTCTTGAAAGGTTCAGTGGCTGTATTGATTTAAGTATTCAGTCAAAATTATTAGATAGCATGTATTTTTGGGAAATATTGTGTCTTTTTCATTTTTTCAGTTACTTCAGGGGCACAAGTGTTTTACTGCATTTAAATAATCCTTCACACATCTATGTTGTTTCCTCTCAAGTATTGATATGGCTGTTTGATAGCATAAAATGTGATGCTGAAATAGAAAATGGTAATTATTTGGCTTAAAAACAACAGTAAGAAAGTTCATGTGAAGCAAGTCCTTTATTTTTAGTTTATAAAGAGTAGAATTGTAACATTTTTTATTTTAATCAATCTTTTGGAAAAACTGCTGTCTGTTGCACTCCCAGTGAAGAAAAATCCCATGTACAGAAATGCTGTAAGCCTAACATCAGTGATCATAAACCAGTCTCCATTTGTTTTAACTGCTTAGCAAATATCAAGAATTTTCCTTACATTTAATGTTATGGACAAACTAATGGAGAAAACAGTCAATGCAAATTTAGGTTGGATATGCAACACTGCACCACTACCAAAATACCACATAACTCAAATGAAAAGAGGTGTGCAGAACCTGCTACCTTGTTTAGAAAAATACATAATGAGTAAATTACTTCTATTTAATGGAAAGAGTTGAAGATTCTGAAAGTAATTTAATTTATGAATGTTATTTTCATTTTCGTTCAGCCCATATCCCATAACACTGGAGCGTCCACTCCAACCCTAAATGAGCTAGGGGTGTTCATACTTCAGAAATGTTTTATCTGATGCATCAAAATGTCTCTTGTGAATGAAGCCAAACTCCTGCTGAGCAGAATAACCTCACAGACAGACACATGTAAGGTCAATACAGCTGGTTTGCAACAGGGGGAAGGGACACTTTTCCCTAAAGATCCGCACCATCTCTCACCTCTCAAGCTTAAGGAAGTGCCATAAACTCAAAACAATTTCAGCCTCAAAAGAGCTTCTGGCCCATAATTCTTTATTTCACTGGACACCAAAAACATTTGACTTAGTGGAAGCACTAGTTTCATGACACATTATTGATTTGTGCTACTTTCAGTTGCAGAAGGCAGTTCTGTGTCTCTTGTTAACTGCAATCCAAACATTGTTTCTTCCCTTTGCCCCTATATCTCATAGATACCAGACACCTACTTTCCTTCTTGGATTTTCTTATTAACATAATTAAGTTAAACTGAGAGCATTTATTCACAGCCTGTACTTAGTTTGAACTATGCTACTTCTACATCTGAATGGCATCTGTCATACACATCATCTGGAAAGCTTATACACCTGACAAGTTCTGCTTTTTCTTCCAGTTACAGCCATGTGTCTAGTAGAAAACAATGCCACTTTATACAGCTTGTGCTTTTCCTATATCTAGAGAACTATCATTGTTACACCACTACTGCAAAATGCTATTATTCCACAATTTTAAAGGGGAAATAAAATATGCAAAAATTAGAGTGATTCTTCTGGTGGATTTTGTGGTAAAGTGGGTTTCTGTTGAAATGTTGTATTTGATATTGATGCGTATGACATTTCATTTATTGAATACTGCAAACAGAGGCCAGAGGTTGCTCAAAACAACTTTCAGTGTTCTCTGCTCCTAGAAACCCACTCCAGGATTATAATCAAGCATTTATTTATAAACCACTAGGGTTACAGTAAAATGATTTGGCATTTATAAGCAAGTCTCTTGTTTGCTGTATTTTATATTTATATGTCAACACCCACACAGTTTACACATAGGATATCATTTCCAGAGGTGATTTTTGCCCTGTGTAGAATGGGAATTATTTTTGCATGGTAGCTGCCTTCCCCCAGTAGCTAGCCTTTCCACAGCTGGTTGCTGTTTCACTCACCTGTACCTTTCTATCACATACTGTTTTTTCAGCAGCCCTCTTTCTTGCCCAAAGGAAGAAAACACTTATCCACAACAAATCAAAAGCTGTGAAAAAATGCTACTGAAAGTATGCTTTTTCTTTACTGATTACAGAAAGCCCACACCTTACCTCTTCAGACCTAACTGTTGCGAAGTTGTGGGTGTAAGACTTCAAGAAAAAGAATTGGAATTCTGTTTATTTTGACAAATAATGTCAAAATTAAAATTTTTATTACATTAAATAACACATCTGCCTTATTAAGACACTTTTAAAAATAATGGTTTATATTAAGTATTGTTATGCTTTTGTTTCCTTGTTTATCAGAACTTTTTAGCCATATCTGTAGCTGAAGTAGCAGAGCACAGCCGCTCCAAGACAAAGATTTCAACAGAGAAAGCGAGATTAAAAGGAGCTTGTGAAAGTTTTTTTTAGATAAGTCTCAAATGTCAATTCACAGAAAGGACTCACTACCTCCTGCTGCTGAACCTATTGAAAAAATACTTGTACTCGTTTTTATATATATTTTTGAAGGACTGAAGTGATTGACAGTTGCTGTAAAGCTTGAAGAAGTTCTGAATGATAAGTGAGGGTGAGGACATTTAAAGCTTTTCCTCATTTTAATTAACTGATGGTAATGATAGATGTAAGCTCAAGGCAATGAAATTATCCCTTCAGGCAAGGACAAAAGTAGTCCTGTTTGTTCCAGTATAGATAAAGATTTGATTTGCCTGTTTACCATAGGAGAATTGACATGAACTTTAATCATTCAACCGATGAATTAAGAGATGCAAAGCTGTAAGAAATGCATAATTTATTTTACAAATAAATAAATAAGCATTGGAAATCACACTGTATTAAACAGCCCATAATACTTTCCAAACCATTTTGATCACCAAGAAAGTGAGAATAACTTAATAATTACTCTAATGAATTATACAGGGTCACAGAAGCACTTGTAAAACCTTGTCAGTCCAAGGAGTGTCTGGCTCTTTTTCTTAGAAATTATAGTGCTGCAGTAGAGTCAGCTGGAAGGATTTTGTGCTTCAGGTGTGTCTGCACAGCATCCTGCAGCTTAACTGAAGTGGCATGGAGAGATGGCTTTAAGATAGATTACAGACTATGCACCCTACAGCTAAAGCATGGGTAGGAACTTTCTTCTGTCCCCCCTACCTGTGAAGGAGCTCCAGCAGGAGGGAGGAGCAGGCAATCAAGGAGAGGTATCTCTGAAAACTGGTTAGATCTCCCACATTAATCCCTTACCCTCCTGCATGTGGCACATAAGACTTCTTATATCATCAAGATACATCTTCCAAGGAACAAAGGCTGAGAGGGACAAAAGGAAAATGGAGCAGAATATTAAAAACCCTCCAAGGGCTGTGTTTATAGCTCTTTTATTATTCAGTTCTCCTAAGAGCTGCCATTTAGCATTAAGTATTTTGAGAACATCTTTTGTATGGTAATGATTGTCATCAGTAATAATTTTCATTGGTGTCCATGCTTTTTATGTCTTAGACAAACACCTCTGCCATTTTACAGTTATAATTTCTGCAGTGAGATTGTGTAGGGGGAGTCTGGCTGGGATGGGGTCAGCTTTGTTCATAGCAGCCAGTATGATGCTGTTTTGAATTCATGACTAAGCACTGTTGATACAGACCAACACTTTAGCAACTGCTGAGCAATTGCAGTAAGATTTTGTCCATTTCTCACTCTGCCCCACTACCAGCAAGAAGGCTGGGAGTGAGCAGGAGGGGGCACCATCAGGACTGCACCAGCTGGCCAGCTGGCCAAAACTACCAAAAGCAAATTCCAAGTCTTATAACATCATGTTCAGCAACAAAGAAATTGGGGGTTTGGTTCTTCCAAACCTTGCTTGCAGTCAGACTGGGCACTGGTCTGCTTGTGGGAGGTGAGAAGCGATGCAAAGGTCTTCACACCACTATTTATTTTATCTCATATCCTAGCAGAATATGCAGTACATATTTTAGATCTACCCTGAGGTTAGCAATAATTTCCAGCCTCATAAAAATAATATAAAAAGAAATACGAAACTGACTCTAAAGATTTAAACAAAAATTTTAAGGAAAATTTTCATTTTTAAGTAAATTATTTATTTATTTCTAGAATATTGTTAAAGTATAGACTGTACTAATAAATTATTCTAAATTATTCCAATAAAAAATATTTAATATTTTTGCACTTATACTAGCAGTGATTTTGATCCAAGTAAGCTGCTATTAATAAAGGTGGGTTAAAACTGGCAATAGTGTTAGGATGCAGTGTTTGATTCTAACATTTCTAATAGAAGTGGGATTATTTCAGATTTTCATCATGATTATTTATAGGACACTTCAGACTATTGATTCTTTTCCATGTCTTAAATTTTCTGCAGTCAATGCTTTGTCAACCTTTACTTTTAGATTCAGGACACTTTATTGTCATTTAGTAGCTGATTCCTCATAACACTGAAGTTTATTTATTTGACACAAATGGAGAAGAATAAGTGTATGTTTTAACTAATAAAGCCTGTATAAATTGTATAATATTTTGCTCTGTTCATCTAATGGTCCCATTTCAGTGTAGGCAATCCTAGCACATAATTTTTGGGATTAGGTGCCTGCTCTACATCCATCTTCACTGTACAGAATAAAATGTGTTAAAAGGTCTTGTAATCACAGCAAGTAAGGATAAGATCACAGACTAAATTTTACCTGTCCCAGTAATGTTTCTCAGCTCAGAACATTATTTCACACTATGTTCTGTCCCCTGTCATGGGAGATGAAGCCTCTCTCTCAGCCTCATAATGCTTCTCTTGATGGGGCAACTCCACCACATTTCCCCATCTTATCTATGTTAGTTCCTTAATGTGTATTTATCAGAGGAGAAAGAATATACTTCCAGTATTATGTTCTCACAATGCTGCATCCTGAGGTTTTCTCCAATCACCAAATTACAAGCCATTTCTCTTTCTCTGTAAGAGTTGTTTAGTAGTCTTTCACAGCTCAGTTCTCAAATCCCCTTATATGTTTCATATTTAATTCCAGTAGTATCACTAGCAAGAATCATGCATTTAACCCAATTCTGCCATATTGAGTCCCCTTTCTCTTTCAGATTTCATGATTCTAAACTTAAATTTCCTACATTAAAATTCTCCTCTACTCTCTGCTACTCCAAAGATTTGGTAACTATGCCATCTCTTTCTTTGCCTGCCAAAATGTATCAACAAAAGTAAAAATCAAGGAAATGAAAAAGAGAGGTAAGAAAAAGCATCACACATATTATTAAGAATAAAATCATATTCTACTAACAACCTACTATTATTCCTTCACATAAAAAAAAAAAAAAACAAAAAACAAAAAACCACCCAAATCATGAATGTGACCTGAGATGCTGCAAAAGCAAAATTGAAAATTACACAAATACACAAATACTCCTTGACAGAAGAGAGTTCAAGGAATTCCATCAAAAGGCAAAAAAACCCAAACAACCACCACCACACTCCATGATGGTAAGAGGGATTTACCCATAAGTGGGTGGCACATATATTATCCCTTAGCTGATAGGTGTGCAGGGCTGCTTAGCCTATAAGTAGCCACTGTAATCCTGTGTAGGGTTCCTTATTTTCATTGACCCTTAAGAATGAGGGAGGGAAAAGGTGATAATGACAAATTTAGAGCAATGCAACAAGAAAATACACATTTTTTCACAGAGCTAATCAAAAATCCAAATACCAGCATCTTATATAGGCCAAGCTATTCTACACCTCAGCTATGAAACACTTCAGCTATGAAATGTGGCCTGTTATTCCACAAGAAATTCCAGTGGATAAAGAGCTTTTGTAAAAAGAAAAATGTGCTCCCAGTGTGGGTGAGAGTCTTGCAGTCTGGTCCTCGTTGTGTTAGAATATATTTGAGCAGATTGAGAACACCACCTGTTCATAATATGTAGAAACTTGACTAATGACTATAGTCTACTTTGTCAGGGTAAATTTTAACGGAAAATGCTTGGAATCAAATTCATTTTTGCTTGCAGGCATCTTGTAGGGTCAGTAGGGTGATGAAGTGATACTGGAAATTCTAAATCAGTGTAATCTTTAATAATTCTGTATCATACTGTGTGCTTGCATTTATACTACTTTAATAACAATGGAATACAAAAAACATTACACAGAGAGATAGCATATGACTATGTAATATTAAATAAAGGACACCCACAGCTATTTATAAATCCAGAAAAAATATGCCCTTTTTAATGGAGAAATACAGAACATTCCCCAAGGACTCCATTAAAAGTAAGTCCCCTAAGGCACTGCAAAACTAAATATTTTTGTACAACACTTCATAGTCAGAGCTGTACAGTATGTGAAAATAGGCCTTGGGGCAGTAACACACATTACCAAATTCCCCTCTGTGGAAAGCAGGTTGGAATTGTGCTTTTGAGCATACACATAAAACAATGATTGTTATTCTATTCATAATTGAAGCTATGTTTTGTTTTAATTTTTTAAAGTTGCTTTCAAGATGTTGAGGTTGGTTTGATAAGTGATTGGCTAATGTCAGCATCAGTAATCTCATATCAAAAGGGCTCTGTTTAGATCTGACAGTGGAAAAGGAAAACTTGATGGATGTAATGTTTGTGGAGCGGTGTGCAAAGAAATGCAGATCTTTGTTGTTCTATTCCTACAGTCAGCTATAAAAACAAGTCTGAAGCTTTGTAACTGCAGAAGCATCATACATATTAATCAGACCGAATCAATAACCTAATCCTGCTTTCCTTTAAGAAATGGTAAGGATCCCATAGGTTTCAGTCACAGCTCAGTGTAGCTTCTATTAATATAATGAGTGAAAGGACTTTGAAAGTGGAGAGATTTACTGTATGTCTTCTTACACAAAAAGATAACACTGTGTACTGTTTTCAGAATAGAGCTTATAGAAATGCCAACAAGACAGAAAATGAATTTTATATTGATTGCAAAATATATGAACCTATTGCATCCCTGAAATAAAAGAGAAGTTGTAGGTGGGACTGATTTCTAGTTTCTTTACCAAAGGATTATCTCCTGTGCCATGAAGTTCTTGCTCTTTAATGTTTTATATGTCAAATCACTTTGAGGTCTGTAAGCTGTTCTTTGCCTAGTTTCAGTAAAATAACCACAGAAATTAATTAAGATGATCCTAAATAAAGTGTGAATGTAATGTTACATCTGGCTTACTGAGATCTGTTTAGAGAAGAGTTTTGGAGGAAAATAGACTGTAAGTAAGGACTTATTCTGACCCATCTTCCTTTTCTTCCAAGCTATCAGCATGGAAAACAGAGTAGTCCTGAAAAGAAGCCGTTCGTTTGTGGTCTGATGTCCATTTTTTCCCTGTCCCATGGGGTTTTTTGTTTGGTTGGTTTTTTGGGGTTTTTTTGTTGGTGGTTGTTGTTGTTGTTGTTGTTGTTGTTGTTGTTGTTGGGGGTTTTCCCCTTTTGCTTTTACGCTTTGCATCAGACTCTGGTATTATATCTGTTTGGAAAATTAACTTAACTGATTGAATTAGAATACTAGTATAAGGCCACCTAATATAGCCTATCCCCCAAAAATTTACTTCCTTGGAGTAGTCACATATATCATGCTACATACATACACTTACAGGGCACAGAAAGGCCTTAGGAGTCCTGACTTCGGTGTGCGCACAGGTGTCATTTTTACATATATCCAGAATATGGTCAAAGTGTTGTGTCTCCTCCGATCCCACCCCAAATGACTTCCATTGGCAAAAAAAAAAAAAAAAAAATGTGGTACTTAGGCAGGATGTGAGCAAAAACACTTTTCAGAAGCCCTTTTTCTCAGGGTGATGTGGGAAGAAGAGCTATGGGCCCTAACTGTAAAACATGTTTTAAGTGGAAGTAAATTAAAGCTCTGTCTAATAGCTTTGTCAACCCAAAAGTGTCCATAGAGAGATTAGGGTGCCATACATCTGTAAAGGCCAAATGTTACCTGGGGAATGTACCCCTCAGTCCCTTCAGTACCACTAAATACCAGTGGGGTCCCTAGGAAACCAGCATCTGTGTCTATGTATTTGAAAAGTTTCAAATCAAAATCATACACTCGTTTTTGTCAGCTATAATTGGGGCCACCTTTGTTGAGATATTTGTGATCACTAATATATAAATATTTATGGTGTATAGCAAAATAATTGCTATTTTTTTTTTTTCTGGTATGGGGAAAATCTTGTTCAAATTTATGCTTTAGCTGTTAATTTTTGGATTGAAAAAGCTATCTCTAGTGATGTCAACAAACCAAAAAGGACTAAGCTTATGGACTGTTAGAGCAGATAATTTTAAGCAGATGAAAGAATTTAACATAAAAATGATCAAGCTGGATCAGGAAAAATGTTAGTGTATCCATAGACTCTGTCTATGGTAGTAGACAATAGCAGATATCAGAGACAGATATAAGAACATGACAAGCAGTGATACTTTGCCAGTATAGCCTCTAGCAAAGTTCAGAAATCCCAGACTAGAGAGGCAGTTGTTACCTCATTAGCTGGTGAGGAATTTTTCTTCTATTAATTCATTCAATTAATTTCAAAATCTACATCAAACTTCTAGCATCCACAATGTATCATGTCAAAGAATCTTACGCAAATTTATTCTGGATCAGCCTAATTTCACACCAGTTCTTTCTGGTTTATAAAAAGGTATTTTAAAGATCTCTGAGAAGCTTTTTCATGTCCCTTAGGATTCTACAGACTTTGCTCATATTCTTTTTGTAACCATTTTTTCCAGGATAAATCATGTCATGCCCTTTAGCAACTCCTTACCCTGAAGCCACTTTGTCTGTTTAGCTCCCCTTGCCATCCTTGTCTGAGGAAGCAGTAATACAAACAGTCCCAAGATGTAGACATTGTTTTTCTACAGTGGTAGAATTCCATTTTCTTGTTTATTTCCTGTTCACTTTTTGTGATTCAGTTTACTTTGCTGGTCCCTGCTCAGCAGTGTATATCTCTATTAAAATACTCTAATTATTTTTCCTAAATGGAAACCTTTATTTCATGTATATTTAGTCCACTATTATATCTAGATTTTTAAGAACTTTTTCACATTTTTTATATCAATTGACATGGAATTTTACATACCATTTTCATTCTCTAGTTATTATTCATTAACATGGGATCCTTTCAAAACTCTCAAAAATTGGGCTGTCTAGCGATTTAGCAGCACCACCAAATTGTTGACTGATGTTTCATTTTCTTTTCAAGGATATTTGTAATTTCATTCCTTCATTCTTTTAGCTTGGATATATAATGAATCTCTAAATCAAGCATTAAATTTTATATTGAGGCAATACAGGGTTTCATATTAACAATGGATTTGACAATCTTTCATCACTCCATGTTTAAGGAATGGTGTCCTCTTCGGTTACCTTATTTTGCAGGTCTGCCACATCAACTTCTTAATAAATTATTAGCACATTTAAACTCATTAGCTGTTTTTATCCAAATTTAACACAAATTAATGTCTTCAAACTAAGCTTTTTATATGCTAGTCAGAAAATGGTCATCAGAAATTCATGTTCTTAAAATGTCAGGTAGAAATAATTCAGTAAACTCTCAAGTGAGATTATAATTTTGTAGAATAAAAAGGTGAGTTAAAATAGTACCTGGGTTCTAATCATATGAATAGTGCTCCAAAATCTACTTGAGCTGGAAGGAAAAGAGGCATGGAAGAAATGTTGTGATTATTTTCAATGGCTTGTAACTCATCAGGCATATTGGTCCTACTCTAAGTCCAGGCACAGACAAAGCAGGAGAAGAGAAATATCTAAATGTTAATGCCTGTGGTGTTGTGCCTTCAGAGCACATAAGTGATGGGAATTAATGTGTGCACTGAATGCAGTCCAGACTCCTCAGCAGTGAGTAATTAGTACTAAACTATACTGCATTAAGGACCATTAGGGGCTAATACTCCTCTTTAGCCCAGTTTTACTGGGAAATTTCTTTCAGATTACTTCGTTCTGTTCACAGGGATAAAACAAGCAAATGAAAAAACCCAACAACTAAATCTGATGGAATAGATTAAAAAAATATGAAAAGTAGGCACAAATTTCTTTATATTTCTGTGCTCGCTGCCTTAAAGCAAGCACCAGCTTTTGGAGATGGAAGGGTCAGTGGAAGGGGGAACAAAGTGGGTGAAGGACTGGTTGCTTTGTTCACACGTTGTTAACATAGCTGTGCCAACAGACGGAGAAAGATACCCTAAACTGGGTAGATATCTCTCCTCACAGAAGAAGTCAGAAAAAGGCAATGATGTCCTGATTCACCATTTGTTCTCATTACAGAAAAGTTACTAGCCCTTTCTTTGGCAGTTTGAAAAAAGCCACAATACAGTGAGACAACTTACTATTTTAAAATCAGCTATGAGCTACAAGATTGTATTGTGGAGATACATTTGATATTCGTGTCTCAAATTTGGTGTAAATCAAATTTGTTATAAGTTTGTTGGGGTTCCTTTTTTGAATTTTCCATGCCTGAAGCTTCCCAAGTCCTAAAATATCAATAAACTCTCCTGGGTTTGTGTAATTCTGACAGATTGTAAATTCCATAGTGCCTTTCAGTAGAACATCAAAGCATGAACATAAAGTATGCATTTGTGACTATTACTTTCTAGTGATGGTGACATTTTTAAAAATCTTTGGTGGTTATAAGGGGATAAACTGATGTGCTCTGTCAAAGAAGTTCACAAGTTGACAAGTACTATCCCTTTTTAACCTTACCACTCTTTAACAGATGGAGAATTCTTAAGTGATTCTTTAAGACCAGAAAAATCTGACTTAGCATGCTATGGAACCTGCCTATTGAACAAGTGAGGTGTTTGTGCCAGTGCCAATGTTCCACTTCAGCTAGCCAATATCTGTTAATAACGTCTCTTTTTGGAAGAAGAAAATCTCTGTCCTAAACTCGGTAAGACCTTTATTTTGGGTAAATAGAAAATATTTAAAAATCTTAATAGGGTACTCTAAGTTTATCAGTTGTACACATGGGTGCTCTCCACTGAGCTATGAATTTAGATTTTAATTTCTCTCCCCTTAGACATGTACTGTTTGATATCTACTGCAACTTCTTCCATTAACTATATTACACAGAATATGTGAATCCATATATATATATATATATATATATATATATCTCCATGTACTGTATTTATTCATATATATATCTCAGTTTGGCAACTGGGAAATACAGACAAGAAAGTAAAACAATTGTATATGCTATACTGTGAATGTGCTCTTTTTTTTGAGTATTAGAGGAACCTGAGCAACCAAAGGAGGATAAAAGAGCATGAGAAAGATCATTGATATTTTCAAATATTCCTGAGTAATTCAAAAGCTTGAGATTTATTTTCAAGAGTGGATAAATGGGATCTTAAAACTTTCTAGACTACTATCACTATCACTGCTGGAGTGGAGGAAAAGTAGAAATTGCTAGTCACAATGTCTAATATTCACAAAAATTGGTGTGAAACTTGTTAAAAAAGAAAGAGGTACTTCTTGTGCTACTTTGCAAAGTCATCTTTTTAGTTACTTAAGCCTCAAAAACAGAAAATTGACTTAGGTTAAATGTTTTACCTATGTCCAATAAAAAGTAGAACCTTGAGTTAAATTTCTTTTAATGTAGGTTTTATACCTAATACTTTCTCTTGATGTAGGTTTTCACTTGTCCTGGTGTGGACTTACTAGATAACTTCACTGCTAGCACCCTGTATTTCAGTCTTAACTGAATTAGGATTTTCCCTGGAGAAGACAAAGAGGATATACTGTAAGTTCAATAAAATCTCCTTTTATTTTCCAAAACTTGAAAAGAGCCCTTTTCATCAGCTGCCCTAAAAATTGGGCCATTCTCCCTATTGAAAGGTACTTGGAGAAAATAAGTGACACACCCTTCTTGTGTGACAGCCAGCGCAACAGTTCAGATGGAAGAAACCATGAATACCAACACCCAAGCACATATCTAAGCATCAGGAATTGGGGAGAGTGTCCTCCTGAAGGGCCAGCCTCTCTTCTCAGAATATAGAGGAAGCTAGGAAAAGTGCTGTATATCTGACATTTACATGGATCATGTTAGGTAAGATCAATAATTTCTGTCTGTCTGAGGCCAGTGGATCAGTGTAGAGAAAACATATCTCTGGCAGACTTCCTTCCATGGTTTCCTTCATAGATTTAGACTAGAGTCAGATTAGCAGCTGCTTTTCAACTTGTAATATTTGTTCAGGCAGGATTTTAATAATGGAAACTATTTCCTATTCTGCTCTCATACTCAGATGAAGGTATCGTCTTGATTTTCTGAAATTGAAAATTAAGGTTAAGCATCAACTTGGATTACCCTAAGTGACACAGGCAATTGAGAAAATAGTAGGCAATTTGGTGATATCCTTCTCTCTGTGGTATCTGAAAGAATCACATTTTGATGTGCAATTCTCAATTAATTCAGAAATGTGTATTCTTCAGGAACTCGTCTGACATATTTCATGTTCTCCTGTCACCTGAGAATGTAGAAAACTTACACTATAAACTAAAATATGATTTCCCAATGTTTTTCCACATTCCTTTAAGTCAGTTAGAGCATATGCCAAATGTTCCTCTTGACTAAACAGAAGTCTTTGTTGAAGTGAAAGATTAATGGCTTTGTATCTGTTAACTTTTCTCTTATACCTATTCTTTTAAAAAAAGATGATTTGCAAATATTAACAGGAGTTCTTCAGGAAATGAATGTTCATTCTTTGTTCCTATTCTTTTGGTCTATTCTTGTTTTCTTTTTTACCGTGGTAGCACGCTAACAAAAAGAAGGCTATCAATGACACAAGTTTGTGTTCCATGTAATAAAGAAACAGCGTCTAATCCATTTTATTTCTGCTGGATTCCAGTGACTTACTTTGCAGACTTATTGTAAACCACTGAAAAAGTTACACAGCATATTGTGTATTGCTAGGACCTCCAAGTTAACTCACCACTTTCAAACAAGCATTATTTATTGGATCTTTTGACATTTATATTACTACTAGAGAAAGACTGATCTCTGAGGGAATTTGCATCCTCCACAGACTTAATTTTTCACACTTTTTGTTATTTTCCCTATATTTTAGAGTTACATATCCTGTAAAGAAAGGGTGGAATAATAGTATGAATGGCACAATTATGGAATAACATGTGCTTTGCAATACATATTATGATGTGTTATGGCATACTTATTGATAGCTACTGACAGGAGGAAAAAAAATTGATACTGCTATCTGATATTTTCATGGTTAAAGCTTCTCTCAACAATACCTAGGAAATTTGTTCATTTGTTATGCCTGATATTTTAGGGGAATGTACCCTAATTCTTCATCTAACATTTCTTCCAGACTAGAATTATAATGTACCATATACTTTAGTTGTCATGCAGAAAAAAAGCTCCAGATCTTATATTTTATACCTTTGCAAGCTGAAAGGGTAGGATTAAGTTATGATGATAATTAAAAATGCTATGGAGGACTATTATACCAGGACAGAAATATTGCATGCTAGCTTCATTCAGAATAAAGAAAAGTTAAGATATTAAGAATGCAATTTAGTGAACATTGGCTTTGTTTTGTACACTAAATTCACTTTTCCTAAAGAGACAGCCTACATATGGTTGGTGTGTAGTAAACATCCACATAGAGAAGTATAATAACTTTCATTCTTAACTATGTACAAAAATAATTATATTATCAGATTAAAAAAATTATATACTTAAATAGAGATATCAAAGACTTATTTTAAACAGACTTGAAAGAAAAAAGCTCAAGAAGCAAATTCCTTTGATTTCCTTCCAGGCTCAGTTCTGCACTACCTTACACGCCATTAATCAGCAATAGCTGTACTACAGACTTCTGCAGCAGCAAGGTAGCCCCTAAAAACTTCTGTCAGTTAGGAAAAGATAAGACTGAGCTTGAAACCATTTGGGGGGGGGGGGGGGGGGGGGGGGAATGTGAAGTGACAGAGTGAATAAACAGCCATTGCATTTGCACTATGCTGCTTACTGACTGAGATTCTAAGGCTGTGTCTGAGACGTGGAAAGTGCAAGGAAGTTTATGATGAGTTTCCTTCCTTTCCCCTTTTTTTTTTTTCCAGCTTTTTAGTCTATATATAGGCAGGGAAGAAAGCACCTGTGTTTTTCCAAGGCACAGGATATGCATTTGTGGACTGAGCTCTGTTCTTCACTACACTGAAAAACAAAATTAAAATATTTCCTAAAAGGCATGTTCCAACACAAAGAGGAATTCAGCCAGAGGAACACAAAGACCTCATTACATGAGACTGACTGATGGAAGCAGTGCCCCAACATCCCACACAATTTACATGTGTGAAACTGAGGCAGATTCACAAAGGACCATTTCTGCCACATGCAGATTCAAAGGCATATAGAAAATTTTCATAACTATTTACAAGAGATCTTTTCAAATTTATAAATCTCGGTGTCAAAAAGACCCATTACAGCCACCTAACGCAATGTTAAACAAAGCATGCAGCTTTTCTCAAAGGAATTTATGGGCAGCTTGTGGGTGAAGAATCCACATCCTGTATTCCTGTATAGGAATAGCATATAGGAACTAGCATATAGGAACCTATATGCTTAAGCAGTTTTTCTTTTCAGCACTATGGAAAGAATTTCACATTTAAAAACCTAATGCAAAGCCTGCTGGAGCCACAGAAAGGAAATGCACATGCCTACATCAGACATAGTGATTTTGCTCTCTTCAGAGTAGCTAATGAACATAAATAGACACTCTGATGGCAGCTGATCTCATGCCAAAATAAATATCTAAAAACAGTTGTATGAATCACGCTTGGAAGTGCCTTTCTTTTCATCAGCTGTAAAAGAGGCTTAGGATGAATAGTTCAGATATATACATCCACATTCTACACATCAAAAGTCAGAAGAAATAAAATCCTTCCAGAGAATTTTTTTGCAGACTGTAATGGAATTTCACTCAAATCTGTCCTTGCATGGTTACTGTATAGGATTGGACTTGACAACACAACAAATGTAATAATTCTTTATATACGGAAAATATAAAAGGTCACCTATAACTTCAGGAGTTGATGGTTTCTACTATGGTTGATGGTTTCAGAAAATTTCTGAAATGAAAAAAAAATCATATAATACTATCATAACAGTGAAAATACTGTCTAAAATAATCCTACAAATCTGTTTCAGTGAGGAACAGATACCAAATGTATAGTTGCAATATGCATTAAACCTCCTGATTTGTAGCAGGTTGCATGATATAACTGATTTTTTACAGACTACAAAATATTTGTGCTTATAATAGTATCTTTTGGAACAGTATTTAGTATCTTGCAAGAAATAGAAATGAAACTATTCAGGTAATCTACACATGTTTCTTCTCTAAACTGGAATGTTTTTACTTTCTTCCACTTATTGTCTATAAATGTTATGTCAGATTGATGATTTTACAGTCAATGCCCTATACCAAAGATTAAAAGTATGCTGATATGGCGTTCTGCTCAAGAAATATCCATTTTCATGTCCTTAATGTTATCAAAACCTTGACTTGTGTTAAAAGCTGTTAAAATTAACTACAGTACTTCCTTTTTGTACTCACATCTTCATCATTTACGGTCTACTTGATAAACTGAGAAAATAATTTCACATCAAGTTTAGCTTGTTTAAACAATTTCATCCTGGTTTATTAAATAAAATAAGCTTGTGCAAGATCTCCAGTTAAAATGAAGAAAAGACTCTGCAGTTTCGGAGTAATGATAGTAATATCTGTTGTTTTTATGTATTGATTGGAGGAAAAATCAGTGTTCTATTTTAGAACTGCAGAGGAATGAATTTTCTTAAAACTCAGAGCTATATTTTTCATGAGTAATGTATGTTGCTAAAGCCAATACTGTCAGATTTATTAGAAATGTGATGCTCAAAATTTAAATCAACAATATTATTCCAGGAATGTTAATTACAGAGTTATTTTGCAGACTACCATGATTATTCAGGATCAAGAGTTAGTTATTCCACAGGAAGTAATTAAATTCTTCTTTCCTTTTTAAAAAAGTAATTTTGAAAGGATCACCATAACACGAAATGGCCATCATAACTGTTAACCAGGCATGTTGGTCCAGGGTAAAACTCCTATTTTTAAGCATTAATTAGGGACTTAGGCTCTATGAGGGGGCAGCTGAGGTTTTCTGTTGTTGTTTCTTTGGAGGCGGCAGCTGAGGTTTTTTTAATTTTTATTTTTGTATTTATTTAGAGTTAAGATAAACTTCTAAGAAGCCTAAAATCCTATGAAAACTGGAGAAAAATCAGAAGGAACACTTTGTCGAACTATACCATAGCTCCAATAAAAAATGAAAAAACACTGGAAAAGAAGAAATACTTCGGAACTGAATGTCATTGTAGTTTACCTGTATAAGTCTTTAAGTCTACGTGAACCAAAAATATGTTTCTATAATGACAAAATGAAAGCTACCTTTTATATATTGAAGCCTTGAAGGCTTTGAAATCTTATAATTTCAACATGAGATTAATTAATTATGAGAGAGAAAGGTGAGTTTGCCACAGCTGAGGAACTGGATTAGTATTTTAGAGAATTAGCCATCTCCATCTTTTGATTAAGCTGAGCTGGGAAATATCTCTTCTGTACTATAAATCAGTAGAAGACATTTTGTTTAAACTGCAAGCATAAAATATGAAATCTTTTAGGCCAGTTTCTACTACCCCAAATGATAATAAAAAATTTCCTGAAACATTCAGTACCAGCACTGTGACTTATTAGATGCCTCTCTGCCATACATATTAATTGAGAAGACATTAAGTACTAAACAGAAAGCTAATCCATGGTCACAGAGCAGGCATTTGAAAGCTAGCTAATGCTGAGGGAGTATGGAGAGAATTTCTGTAGATAGTAAGGTACATAAGAGCTATTTTAAACACCACTCGCCTGATCTTAGGAAATAAGATGACATCTGGCATATGCTGGAAGTGTTAATGTTTAAGAGGAAGAGAGCAGTAATACTGGCACCCTTGGAATCTGAGTTTTATGACCAGAGTCTTTAAAGCTGTGCTGCAATCCTGCTGGAGGGAATGAAACAAGCAAAAATGTCTAGTACCTGCCATCAGAGGACTGATTCCTTTCTCTGGGTAATTGACAGCTCCAGCCAAGGGGTTTCAACATTTACAACCTATTCATCCACTGGCACTGTACAAGCTATGTTTTAAGTAAAAGTCTGTACTCAAATCAAAATAGAGTACAGGTGTGTGACTCATAAAATCTCTATAAGCTCTAGCATAGAGAAGAAGGAAATTGTATTGAAACGGGATGTTCTAATGAAGAGGCCATTCCTCTGATCATGCCAAAATTTCTTCCAGATTGTCATTATTTATCTGGCATTTCTAAAGATTATTGACTATTTCCTACCTCTACAGTAAAACAATTCAATTGGAGAGTTCATTCTGGTAGGGAGAGAGGAGCCAAAGCACAGCCAGTGACCCAGACCACCTTGTACCAGTACTGTGCTAACAGAATCTATTTCTAATGGAAGCACTGGAACTCTGAGGGTCATTTTGCAAGGAATAACACTGAAAACAACAGGTCTAGAGATGAGGGAGGGAATCCATGGAGGAACCAGATTTTTCCAAGCTCTCAAATCTGAGAATGATTGAATCTTTCTTGTCTCAAGAAAATTCAATTTTTATTGAATATGTGTTGCTTACAGATGTTTCCCAACAATGAAACAGCAAGTCTTCCATAATAGGGGAAAAAATGAAAGAGCAATTATATTTCAAGCTACAGCAAGGAAAAATTTTCTGTAAGGTTTCTGCACTATTTAAATTTTAATATTTGCATTGTGTGAGATTATATTCTTGGTATTGTACCTAAATTTGATACATTTGCAATCCTTACAGAAAAGAAAAAGTATCAAAGGTATCTCTAATAATATAATGTAAAGGTATGCCAGAGATTTACACTTTTTAAATAAACAGTCTGCAGCCTGATAAAGTATATGGACATGAAGATGAAATTTAAAGGAAACATCAATATTTGATACCAAACAGGACTGTTAGGAAATGCAGCATCTTAATATTTTAGTAGAAATATTATCACCAGTAAATTTTCTGTCATCTGAAAAGTTATTACAGTTCAAAATATGTTAGCACATATTAAAACCATGGCTATATTACTCATGTCAAATACATCATGCCTTCACAAAGCACCAGAAAGTCACCATCCCTGCTGTGATCATAGATTACAGAAAATAGAGTATGTAGATTTTCATGCTTCACTGAATACATTTTTATTACATTTAATGTTATTGGAATTATTGCACAGCACATTGAAATATTGATGCTGCATGCTTGCCCAGAGCCCTTGATGAAAGACTGTGAAATATTTGCTAAAGGCTATCCAATTATTGGCATAAAGATTGTGAAACTTTAGTCTATTATTCTTATAGTGCACATTCAACTTAATGTTTGAGCATAGCTACAAAAAAAAATAAATAGAATTAATGCTGAACAAATATTTTCTTACCAAAAAATAAAAAATCCCCACATATTTTAAAAAGTTAATCTGTAAATATTGAAGATAAAATGTTAAGAGTCTTTTCTATAGACTGCTTAGATTTGTCAGATATCTTCATCTCAAAACATGGAAAGAAACAGCTATGTTTCTTTAATCAGGACAGATAATCAAAAGAATAAGGGCCTTTACAGGTATCTGTCACTATCCAGAACGAAACAACCTGCAAGGCACAAAAAGGATGAGTAAATTTCCTTGCAAATTTTCAGTAGCCATGAAAGAAAACCTTAACAGATCAGAGAAGATGTGAGAAAAGACAACAAGGAAACTGGTTCTGAGAAAAGAGGTGACAC
Source organism: Vidua macroura (assembly GCF_024509145.1). Classification (NCBI taxonomy): domain Eukaryota; kingdom Metazoa; phylum Chordata; class Aves; order Passeriformes; family Viduidae; genus Vidua; species Vidua macroura. The sequence continues at coordinate 46,118,691 of NC_071575.1, read as the reverse complement.
ACACTAAGTGAAAGCAGTTCTTTTTAAAAGAACAGGATTTGGGGCTGAAAAAACATAAAAATTTATTTTAATCAAAAGTATAAAAAATATATGTCTTCAATTTGAAATTCACCTAATGGAATAAATCTCTCCTACTGTGAATTGCTTAATTATCCAATCATCAACTGGCTGTTTGAGCATATGTAATATTTCACGTCTACCTTTAAGCACAGATGGACCTGCTGAAAGTCCACAGTAAGTTTGTAACATCCTATTAGTATGTAAAAATAATAAAAATAAATTATTGTAGGTGTGACTATAGCAAATTAATTCTTTGATGTTAATATCTATGTTTTTAACTGAAATTTTAAACTAAAAATTCTCATTGTTCAAATTTGCATGAAAAAGGAATGACATCTAGTGGCAGATTAAATTAATTACTACTCTGCCATAGTAGTAAAGGACACTGTAAGTAAATCCATCATCTGGTTGCAGTAGCATGGAGTTAAATGGAATATAAATAGTAATATAAATAGTAATCTTTATCAGTGTGTTTCACTATGCATCTATTAAGGCAATCACTGAGCAAACCTCTTCTCAAGAAAAGCTAAGGGTATAAATGTAGGACTCAGCCTGAAAGATAATAAAATACAAAGGGGCACATTGTTGAAATAAAATATTTAACCTACACTTCTAAATATGACTGAATGCAAAAAAAAAGTAGCATAAAATGCATCTTTTTACATCTTAAAATAAAGTCTTAAAACAGTCCAATTCCTGTCTTTGCAATTAATGCTTATTTGTGTCAGTGTTAGGTTAGCCCCAGTACCCTTTCTAAAGACAGGGTAGTTAGGAATGCTTTCTGATTCACGTACTTTTCCCAAAATAAGGTAATTCTTTCCTGGTCCCATTGTACAATCTAAATAGATCACTTGAGGAAATTACTACAATTGTACTATCCCTTAGTGCTTTTTAAAGTTTATTCTTTAAATTATGCAATAAAAAAGAATAAACAAGACAAAATATAACATAATCCAAAGAAAATGACCACATCAAAAATTTAGACCAGAATACTGAAGAGATCTGTTTCTCTTCAAAATTGATGTTTTGGGTGGATATGAATTATTCTAATGAAATTGTATTTTTGGTTTGTTCTCAAATATGCAGTGATTCACTGGGGCAGATTGTGTGTTATGAAGGGGAACACAGACTACTGTGTTATGGCCATTTCAGATAGGGGAAGTAAAGGCAAAGAGAAAATTTGACGTAGTACCAAATCACAGCCAAATTTATCAGTTTATATTCTTCTGATTTCTCCTTTGCCTTTCAAAAGCTGTAGTACTAACAGGAAGAAGTCACAGTCTTTAGCTGATACTGAATGAAACACGCTGTGAATAGAGATCAGATCCCTTCAAACCTCATTTATTGCCAAAACTTGACTTGTATTGCAGCTTTGATAAATTACAGCAATTTCCAAATGCATGATAGTGATTCAGGGAGATATGGCATTTGCTATCATGCAGCTGATATGCAGCTGAAGACTGTTGGAAGTTTTAAATTCATAAATGCATTATTTTTTGTGAAGTTGTTTTATATGTAGAATATTGGCAGGTATATTTTGTTTGTATTTTAATCTGTACTTTTAGAAATATGAAGTTTTATTAATGGTTTTTCTGTACTTGGGAAAAAAAAAAAACAAAAAAAACTAAGAGGCATGATGACAAGCATTCCAGTAAGACTGGCAGACAATGCATTCTGTTTGCATTTCATTTTATCTAAACATTATTAAAATTTTACCTTGAAATTATGTCAGTGTAATGTCATGTGTAGCAGTCCAACTTCATAAAATGGATTGGATGAAAACTAAGCATTGATTACCCTAAAACTGCTCCAGTCCTAATTAATGGGCAACCTGTAGACTAGGACAATATATTCTCTGCACCTCACATACAAGTATCCCACTCAATCAGTACATCTCTTCAAGATTTCCAGGTCATGGGCCCACAGAAGTTTGGGATTTTTTTGTAAAGGCTTGATAACTCACTTTAAATCTCACTGCTGGCTAAATAGACAAGTCCCTATTTTTGCAGGTGGCCACAGTATGAACGCTGAAATGGGGAGAACTGTTAATATTAAGTTAACATAAATAATATATGCATAGCAATATTCCTCTAATAGACGTCTCCAATAACAAGTTTGAAATTATTGTATTAAAGCATTATTTCACAAATAATTGGGGAAATTGTGTTCAAAGTTAATCCACAATCTAGCCTCATATGCAAGTGTTCTGGATTTCACCTTTGCATTTGACAAAAAAGACTCCAGGATCCCCCTGTAGAAGCAGGTAAAACTTCAGCTACTGCCTTAATTGCGGTTTAAGCTCTCAGGTCCTAGATATAAGTTTTCTAAACATAATAACAGAAAATAGAATTAAAATTCTGAAGGTCTTTATCTCCTGATAAACTATTTTCATCCTATTTCCTGTCAAGCTTCACTAATTCTTTCATGTCCGTATTTATCTGCTTCTGTCTCCTTATCACCTTCCTCCTATCCTTCTTTCCTTCCTCCATGCTGCTACAGTTCTCTCTTTGTCGGCCCTCCATTTTTTCTCTCACCATGTCAGTTTGAATAAAAAAAATTTTCTTGATAATGCATCACTTTTCTGGGTGGTTATGCAGTCACTTTGTCATAAATATATTAACCCAGAATGATGAGGGTGCAACACTTGTTTAGGTAAGTCAGTACCAAGCTTCCATTTGTTCCATTATGGATCAGATGAGTCTCACAGGGCAAAACTGCTAAATCTCAGCTGAAATGAGAAAAAAAATTGCAGATTTGAAAAGGTGAAATCTATTATATTAACAAAATAATACCTCGCCAGTCTCAGAACAGAAACACTATCTATAGGTTTCATTCTTTCTAGTTGAATTTAATATCAAGTCTTCTGCAAAATGTAATGAGACTAGAATTCATTTCAGATTTCAAATGTTGAAAAGCATACACATCAAAATTAATTAGTATCTCTCTAAATGTATTGCATAAATTAGCTCTTTTGCCAGAGCAGATAAATCCAAGCAACATTTTTGGCTGTGAACCTTTGGTTTGTAGTGCTTTTGTACTGGTTTGGTTTAGTACTGCTAAAGCTTTCTTTGCACAGCAGTACTAGACTACCATTTAGTACTTTGACACATGTGTTTTCGTGAAAATTTACCCTACACATTTATTTCACCAAGAATTTCTCACAATAGAATTAGACCTTATACAAACTGCATCAGAAATGTGTAAGAGATACACACTTTGTAAAAATAACTGCCTCCATATTTTCTCAGGATTTCCAAATACACTTACAGAAACTCTTAGGTTCAACCAGCTAACAGCAACAAACTGGCAGCTAGATATAATTGCTAAAATAGTTATTTAAATAGTGGATAGTATAGGCTTTCAGATGCTGGAAAGACTGTTCCTCCATAGCAGCCTCTAGTATATGTTTTTCAACTGGCTTTAAGAAAATTACTTCCATGCCAAATAAGCAATAAGGTCCTTTCCTTCCCATAGATATAGAGAAAACATAGAAAAGAGTTCTTTTGTTATTCACATCTATTGTGCCAGCTGCTGAGAAACAAGCTATTTCCACATCACATATCACATTTTTTTTCATGTTGCAAAGACTTTTGTTTTTGAACTTCTAAAGAGATACTTACCCCTTCCCCCAGAGATAAAATTTGTCCCAGATACAATTATGCTGAATCTCAATGATGTATCTAAAAGAAGATGTAAGAATCTTCTTTTTGCAGTAGTTAGCATATTAAAAAGGCACAGATAAGGTTCTTCCCCATAATGTTTCTGGAGTTACTGCACTATTTCACACACAGAATAAATAAGGCACAGTAAAGAAAAGAATAGCCTTAATTTGGAGATAATATGAAATAGGAACAATCTTCAGGAACTAAAAAAACAATGGGATCTGTGGACTGAAGCAACAAACCAGATGTGGAAAGACCTGGATTTTATTCTTGGCTCTGCTGCTCTTGACTCAGCTGCAAAACTTCAGCCAAGTTACTTAACAACTTGTGACATCCCATTTGTCTTGGTTGTTTAGTAGGTATGCTAAAGGGCTGAGATCCTAAAGGTTGTTAGAAAGGAAAAACACCTTTGATATACATATGCAGCTAAAGAGTGTTCCGACTCCTGGACAAAGGACGTCTAATCACGCTTCAAGTCTCCTTATTTCCTTTTTCCTGGCTATTCAGCAGCTCATGACTCCAAACAGAATGTTGACCCTCTTTTCAAAGATTGTCTTCTTGAATGTGAGTTTTTGTGCCAGGATACTTATTGTCAAAAGAGCCCAGAAGCTGTTGCATGGCTCCTGTCACCTGTTCCCATGCAGAGTGCAAGCACACTCCAACGCGTAGGCCTGTTGCACAGCCATCAGCACTGTGGCATGAAACGTTCATCCTTCTGAAAACATCGTCTGGATATTCAGCTGAAGATCACCATCTTGAAGCACAGTAATTCAATAATAATACAAGGGCTCCATCTGAGCTATATAATTTATTACCCACATGCATATTCTATGTAGAGACTTTTAAAAAACACTATTTTTACCTAATAGGCTATAATGACTCCTTCAGTGCCTTTATAGTAGACTACATAATTTCTTCTGACTTCATGGATCATTGACATGATAGATAAATTCTTCTTTAATTCTCCTGCAGGCACATAACTTACATTATCATTACTGAGACTTACAAACACATACTGAGAAGAGAACATAACCCTTATTGGTATTTGTTACCCAAAGCAGCCCATTTGAATTAACCTCTGTACTACGAAGCAGCCAAGGACAGATACAAGCAATCAGATTGTTCCATGGTATCTGCTATCTGTTGTGTGTTTAGTTTGTTATTTATTAGCACCATCATACTTGAAAAAAAGGAATAGTGAAAGAATATTAGAACACGGGACAATTAATTTCTAATTCCATGTCTAGAACTAAATTGCTGTGTGACTTTCAACAAGTAGAAACCTCTTTAATATTTGTTTAACAAGGATAATTCTTCTTAGTATGTCTCACTCAAAGGGTCTTGTAATGCTTCATTGATATGTTTGCAAACCACTATTAGATTGTTAAACCAAAGAGAGGTGTTATGTGGTAAAAGAGCTCAGACTAACCCCGCAGGCATTTTCACAATATAGATTCAAAAAATGATGACTAAATAAAGCATTGTTACTTACATTGTTAACAGTCCTAATAACAAACAAAAACAGATACTGAAAATGCTTGCCATTTTTATAATAGAAATGAAGGTAGGATAGTGTGTAGTGCTTAGCCTTTGAGATAGAAGAGACAAAATGGTTTTGTTAATGGAGTAATAAAATTTTGAATTCACTAAATCATTTTATTAAAATGAAGAACAGAGAACAGATCTATTTAAGCACTTAAAGTCCTCAAAAATGTATGCGAAGTTTGGTTTTAATAACAAAAAAAACCAACAAAGTCACTAGTTGGGACACTAAATAGCTTATGGGGCACATAACTGCACATAGCTCACAACTAAACATGAGCTTGTGCTGGAAGAACTTGGATAAACTAGGAAGGTAAGTGAGCTTTTCTCTTGGAACTGTTTCCTCAAATTCATGTTTATTAGTACATTGTTTCTATAAGACTGAAGAGTTTGTTATCACCATAAGAAAATCACCATAAGAAATGTTTTATTAGAATGATGACTTGGTTCTGTCAATAAAATATGTTCCTCTTATTTGTTGCTTGATCCTGCTGTATGATTTTACCTTCAAATGTAAGAGGTTGATTCACTTATGTAAATTTCATATTGCTGTTTTGTGATAGTTTACTGCCTGTTGCATCCCAGGTTTGGGTTTAGATTGGGGTTCTAATTTATGTTAGCTAGCCAAGTCCTGTGTACCCCCGTGCATCCCCTGTGTTTCCCCCCCCCGCAGTGGCTCGCTGCAGGCTGCCTGCCATTGGAGCCTCCCCCATTACTCCTGTGACCATTCCCCCGTCCAGTCCTGGGAGTTCCATGTCTGTCACCCCGATCCTGCAACCTCGTTCGCCCCGGGGCCCCGTGTCCACCCCTGCCGCGTCCCTGTTGGTCACTGTAGTTGACATCACTTCCACGGCACGTGCCCCATTGGCCAGGGGGCACTCCTGCTCCCCTCGCCTCGCCCCTGATAAAACCCCGCGTCTGCACGGTCCTGGCGCCATTTCCCCTACGCGGGCGCTGGAAGCGGGGTCGCGGTCTCTCCGCCACAGCTCTCCGTGACCAATAAAACCTTCCCGCCTTCCTCGTGGGTAATCTGGACAATTCTTTCCCTCTTTGCCTCCGACCCTCACGTGGGCGACAGAACCCGGCAAGCCCCGACCGACCGGCGTGCCACCGCAGCGGCAAGCGGGAGAGGAGCAGCGAGCCTGAGCTCCGGAGGGAGGCGGGGCAGAAAGGCGCCAGAGCTGCCCGGAGCCAGGAGAAACAGCACACCGTCACAACTGCCCCCTTATATAAAGTGAACATAAATCATATAGGTTCTATCTTGTTGCATTTCAAAGTAGAAAGTTCTTTAATTTTTTTTTTTTTTTTCAGAAAGTAAGAAGATGGAACAAAACCTTTAAGTCAAAAATTATATATAATGTTTCCAATGTTGCCTTATTTCTCTTTGGCATATGTTAAAGCTGAAATACAGTAACTCATCACTGTTTTATAAGCAATGTACTTCTTGAATTTGACTTATAATACTGCAATAGTCAGCTGTTGTATTAAACAAATTGTCAGAGTACAGTAAGGCTTTAGCTATGTTTCAGGATTCCCCTAGACACCTATGGCAAGAAAAGTTAACATCGGTTGGTTTATCTAAGCCTAATTTCCTAATGAGGAAAGGGATGCAATAAGAAAGAACTTACTGCACATGAAAGATCAGTCCAGGTGTCTTTTCCTGACTAATAAGTACATAATGTCAGCTTGGGAAGTCAGAGAACACAGAACGACATCACCCGCTTGACCTCATGCTAGCCTCAGATTCAAACATACTTTCTGAAGTATTTTTTTAAATTATCATGTGAATACAGGAGGTGCAAATATATTTGCAAACAAAGTTTAAAATAAATTCATTCTCACAGGGAGTTGCTGATGACTAAATGTATCACTAACATAATAACATGACAACTTACACCAGGGATGTTGATTGACAAAGAACACATGTCATTCAATGAGAAGAGGTGGCACTTTTACCTTAATGTGAACTTTGGAAAGAAAAGAAAAGACAGTCAGAAAAAAAACCACATTAAATTATCTTCAGTGACCTGGATGCTGAAGAGCAGGAGTGCATTCTTGGGCAGAATTCTTCCCAGGACCTACCAATCATTTATGTATCCTCAGTAAAATTGTTCCAGAGGGTGGCTGCAGAGGAAAAATAAACTTTGTCAAATAGGATGAAAAATTAAGAAACAAGATACCATCTCTTGAGTGGTGAAATAGGGTTTGCAAATGTTTCATGTAACTAGCAGTCCAAAGATAGTTTAGGGGATGGAATATTTTGTTAAGATGTGACAGAGTGCTCTTACTTCCTTTTCAAAGCTTTGGGTAGGGAAATGACAGGTAATATAAATTCATTTCCCTTCTCAAAACACAATTCTAACCAGATCCCAGGAAAGCATCTTCATATGGCACTCTTCATCTCCTCTCCCCTTCCACCTTACGTTCCTTCACAGATGGAGAAGGTCCACAGTCCTATCTGAAGAGAGAAAAACTGTATTTCATAAGATCTGACATTTATTTAAGATCTAAGAAGTTAAAATGCCAGTTTCCCCATCAGGGAAACAGCACAATCCATTTCAAGACATTCAGTATACATTCTTGTTTCTGCTGAGTCTTTGCTAAGATACCAATTTAAATGACATTAGTCCAGAAGTGATTTTGCTAGATGTGTAAGGTTCAAATTAATTGATATTTAATTGGCTGAGAATGCCTGATGCCCATGTTCTTTTACTGAAAGAATTAGAGATAAAATATCATTGCCACTGCAGATCCATCTCTCAAGAAGGGAACATGCCAAATATAAAAGCTTTTTAACCCTGCAACAAAGTGTCAGTGGCAGACAGAGTAATCCAGAAGCATTGTGTCTCTGAAAAGTTTGCTCATTTACAATGAACTATTCATCAAATAAACATCAATCTTACATGCATGTTCAGAATAAGAAACACACATTGGCTGATACCATGGGAATGAGTAGAAACATAGATGGATTTCCTTGATTAATGGTAGTAGTTGCATTGCCTCCCTTTTTTCTCAAGCATGGCTGTTCTACGTAATGCCTAGTTTTCCATGACATTGTGCTCATGGCTTTTCTGATCTTAGTTTTGTACAAGCCTGTACCAAATGTGGATTAAACATCATTTAAATTTTACTTTTTTTTCTCTAGTTACACTTAAGCATACAGAAGAAATCTTGCATTTTCACTCTCCAGCATTTTTTAAGCTTTTTTTCTTCATAATAATAAGATTAGTTTTAGATGGCTCTGACATTTTATGTAGGCAGAAAATGGAGCATCTTTATTACCTCCTTGGGGATGTTTTCTTCACATATGGTCTTCTACCTCCCATTAACTTTAAGGGCATTTCCTCCTTCCTATCCACATGAGAGCAAATACATCTCTAATGTATGCAATCCTTTGTTCAAGGACCACAAGCTTGAAGAAGAATTATTCAGGAGCACTTTCAGAACATAAGGATATACAGTAGTAGACTCTTCAAACCTAAACATATGTATTTTGACACCTTCTTTTTATATGTGTCACAAAATCCTGGGGAGAGACAAGCTCAAACTGGAAGTGAAGGAAAAAAAAAAGATAACCATACCAAAAAAAAAAAAAAAAAAACCCACCAAAAAAAACCCATATCATTTTAACTTTTTTTTTCATTAAAAATATCAGAAATAAAAAAGGGAAGATGTTAATCTGCCACTTTTCAGTATTACTTTGAGTAATTACATTACATATTACATTGCAGTATTACTTACTACATCCTTCTCTGTAAGGAATCACAGCAAAATCAACATGATACATACAAATACTAACATGAAAACTGGTAGAAATTTGCCATAGTTCCTCATAATTATTTTTAATACCTGTGATAATGATTCATTCTTTTCCAGAATCATCCAAGCACTCTAAGCTTTAATTACATTAATTCTCACAGTCATCACTGAAGTTCATATCAACATACTCATTTTACAGAGGAAAGAAGGACATGCTTTTCTCCTCTTGAACTACCTAAAAGGGGCACCTGAGTATTGAAAAGCTCCCATAGGGATTCATTCAAATGCTCTTCCCCTGATTAATCTATTTGTGGTAGGACTGTATCTGCAGAATTGCTTCTACCTTTGGGAAAATGGGAAGACTTGTAGAGATTTGCCTGACAGAATAAAACTGAAGGCAGCTTTCCTTTGTGGGATAATGTGCTTATGAAGGGCACTGTCCTACTGTGTAAGGGAGCTATTGTGGCATTGATTAGTCACAAGGGAATAAAATACGTTTTTATCTCAAACTGTAGGGATTTCTTCTTTATAATACATGATTGAAAACCACTAAGGGAATAACAATTTTTTTCCTTCTATATAAATTGGCTAAATACCATGATTTTTTTTTTTTTGTAATTACATTACTACAGAAAAATTGATCACTGATATGTTAAATGTTGTTTTATAAGATTTGCCTAAAAAGAACAGGTAATTGTTATCTAATTTAAAACTACATGACAGAAGGACATCTCCCACAACCAAAACAAAACCTCATAAAATAAATCTATAATCCTTTTTTTTAGATCTGTCAATAAAAGAAAAATTCAGAATTGCAAAGCTCTGTAGCACATTAAATAACAGAGATCTCCAAGCTGTACACACTAATTCTGAAAATATTTTAGTCCCTATATTTTTCCACAAAGAACTCAGTACTCTCAGTATTTCAGTACTCAAAAAAAAAAAAAAAAAAAAAAAAAACCAGGCTTCTGAAGTCTTTCAAGGAAAAAGGAACAGTGCATTGATATCCATGAAAACACTTCTGGAATTTTTAGTGTTAAGTTTGTTCTTAAAGATAGACTATGTTAGTGATATTGTGGCATTTTTATGAAATTTAGTAATTTTTCCTTTATGATTTTCTGAACTAAGGCCACAATCCTTAATTCTACTAATAACTGAGTTTTTAAAATACACCTTCCTTTGTTATTCTGCAATATTCACTTCAAATCAGTTATTCACATGAATATACCCACTGGTAAACTTAAATTGAAGCAGTATTTTGAATGCGCATCAAGGCTTTTGAATACAGTCATTGGAAATCTCTACTTTTAAGACTAGAATTGCATTCATGCAGAAAAAAAATAAAAGCTATAGTCAGAAACTAAATTGATTTCTATGAATGTAAATGCATCAAGAAGCAAAAAAAAACCCATCATCATGGCTTGATGAGCCAATACAGCAGGTGTTTTGAAACTCTACATGATTTTCAACTCTAATCCTGCGCAATGACAAGAAATCGATGGCATAATGTTAATGAGGCCAATCACATTGATATGGGAGGATAACCTTTGAATCAGTCAAAGCCATTTTGTACAGAGATAAATGCTTAATCCTCTAAATTCAGACCATAGCTCCAATGCTGAGAACTTCAACATTTAGATAGACATGAAAATTATGATATTTCTAAATAATGCCTCACTGTTACTGTTTGGAGAGAGTTTTAGGAAGAAATTTTTTGCATGTAAAAATATACATGAAGAAGCAATAATTGTAAATGTTGGTAACAGTAGAAATTTAGCTACTAAAATCCAGCTCTGATGGAAAATTACTCTTTGACCATAACTGCATTTTCCACTGAATTCAAGTGTTCTCATTGATTTCCTATTCCTGCTTGAATCCAATAGTCAATGTGACTACTGGAATGATTCATTGACATAACTTGGTTTGCATCAACTTGTTTTTCTCATGTTGTCTTAAAATTTTTAAGTTTCCTTGGTCTCAATGACTTCTTTTCTGATCTGCCATGGTACTTCAGGGCAAAAGCATTTTGATTTTACCATTATTTTATCCTTCCATAAAAGAGAAGATATCCATTTAGATGTATACATATAACAGTGTATTTGCATTTTCCTTAATAAGTAACGAAATTGCCACATCACCATCTGTCACGGATGGCAGAGGTTGACCTGAGAGCTGGGTCCACAGAGAAGAGTTTAATATAATAATCATGATATATTAAAAGAAAAGTTCAGGATAGCACAATGCATCCAGGTGATTTCTCTCAGAAATATGCATGTTACATGACCACTCATGCCATTCTACGTGCTCCACGTCTGTGCCACCACACACCAGGGCTCCTCTGAATGGCTGGCCTGGCAGTTTACTAAAGCAAAAGCGAAAGTTTGCGTATGCGTAAACAAAGAGAAGAAAAAGATTTTATTCTTGACTTTCCATCAGCATTCACTGTCTGGCCACTTCCTAGGAATCTCCCCCCTTCCTCCACCTTTTCTTAGCTTTTATATCTGAGCTGACATCCTATGGTATGGAATATCCCTTTGGTCAATTTGGGTCAGCTGTCCTGGTTGTGTCCCCTCCCAGGACCTTTATATGCTATGCCCCCAGCCCATGAGGGAAGCAGTGGAGGGCATGGAAAGCTGGGGACACAGCACTGATGCTGCACCAGCTCTGCTCAGTTGATGAAACACCACTGGGTCATAAAATACTAAGATTAGTACTATTTTCTTGGTAAGGTAGCAAGTACTTTTCCCCTCCAAAAAGTTGATTGAACTGGATGGCTAGCTCAGCTAGTCAATGAGAAATAAATACTGGAGGGTGTTTAAGGACAAATTCCTTGTTTTCAACTATAGTGGTAAATAAGGAGAGAGTTACAGTTTTTCGTATTTATCTAGGATTCTTAAAATAGACTTAGGAAAGGGATTTTTGGTGTGAATTTATGTCTTTTTTAGAAGTCAATTATGTAAACCATTTCCACACACTTTTTTTTTTTTTCTCATTTTAATCCACATCTCTGAATAAGCTTTCATGCTGTTTTGTACCATCTTTCACCCAAATTGCATGATGATACACCACTGTGTGTTAAGTTGCAAGACCACCTACCTTGGAAAGCCTATCTAGTAGTGATATACAAATCCTTGTATCCTGCTTTCAGGCAAGCACCATGTCAAATCCTTGTAGTGTTGTTTGGGATAAAAATGTATGTGAACACAGAAGTAGCAAATTAACTTTTTGGAGTGTATACACTTTAACAGTAGCCTTTCTTCCCAATTAAAATTCTCTGTACTGCCTAATTTAAGAACTTTTGGATTTTTACACTAGACAAATACAAAAATTGCTTTAAACCCCACAATGTTCTGAAGTATTAATGTGCTTTTTAAAAAAATTATTTCACTTTTACCCATCTAAGCTAATAATATGTTTTACAGGACAACAGGTTTCTTTCAGACACTAGGATTCCCAACTGACATTTAGCTCTCTATTTCCTAGGGCAGTACAAAGCCCCCACACATGGAATATAGTCATCTTTCAGAAGGAGGGCATACAAAAATCAGCTCAACAGAGCTGCCAAATGTTCTGTGTCCGCTCTGACTATTATTCCTTTGTTTTGAGGGCTTCTAGGTGGTCAGAGATGCCAGCACTGCCAATGCCAGCACTGGCAGCAACAAGGAACATCCCTCCCTGGATTCCCTCCCTAACCTACAGAAACATAGGAAAGCACCTTTCCATCTTGCCAAAAACCAAAGCACCTTGTAAAGACTAGGAGTGCAAAAGCTCACCTTCTACCAGAGGCTTCTGATTGTTTCTGATTAGTCCTCACTCTGGTTTATGCACTGGCTACTCCAAGGGTTGTAAGACCTGTAGGTCTTAGGAGTGTCAGGATCTGAACATCTGCTTTGTTAGCCTAAAACAAATCTTTATTAACTTGGATGTTCTCATGTAAATAGACTACCTAATCCATCAAAACTTAGTAAAGGACCTCTGCAACCATGCTTGCCCCTGTAATGGGGTCCTATAATCAGCAGTTCTTTCAGTCTCTAAAGGCCCAGAAGCCTTTTTTTCCCTTTCAAGAAAAGGAAATTTCTCCTTCTCTCATGATCCTGTTGAATAAGTGTATTTTTTGTAGTATGTAATGCTCTATAAAATGGTCTGGAACTCTTATATTTCTCTTGAACTAGCTCTCTTTTGTCATTTTCTATTCCTGGCTACTGGGATTGCTAAAACACCTATTTTCTCTCAAGGTTTTCAGCCAGCAACTTGTCTGCCTTGGTGTCTTTTAGAGTACTTTGTTACATTTACATTAGAGTCTGTTCTGCTTTACTGATTTGTCATAAATCCAGCTGATCTCAAACTTCCTAAACTGTTGTGTGATTCATTTATTTATGTGTAATTTGTTTATATTTGAATTCCAGAACTGAAAAGATACTCCATGGTTTCAAAGTTGTTTTCCTTTTTGTGGGTAGTTCGGTTTTACAAATGGGAAACTTTTTAAAACAATGTTCTTTATCATTGCTTTGCCTGAATATCATTTAACCTTTTAATTCGCCATATTGTCTTTAAAATATTTTTAAATATTCACACATAGAACTTTTATTCCCTAAGGAAGAATAGACCATATTCATTACATTTTGTCTCTGCAAGGACCGAAAGTTTTGTTTCCCTCTGTATTAGCACTAACTATGCTACCAAGCATTCAGACTGGCTACTTCTAAGGACAGACATAACTTATTTTCCTGAGAATTTGGCTTATAGGATAAATCAATCTTAGAAAGTCCTGATAAATCAACCCTTGAAGTTGAATCAGATAACACAAGTCAGTGAATATAGTCCATAACTTTCAAATATAATTCAGATATTCCCCTGCACTTGAACCAAGAATAGATGAGTTTCTCAAAATTCCTCAAGAATCCTAAAATCTACAGAACAATAAGCAAACAAAAAGACAAATGTGAATGTATAAGATCAGGTATAGGGTAGCAATTGGTCTTAATTTTCACAGTGAATTATTCCAGGTTAAAATATGGCTGCTCTTTTAATCTCTCTTTAAAAACAAAATAAGTCTGCATAACTAAGAAAGCTGCTATTTGACTAGCTTGGAGAACATTACGGTGTTTGAATCTGTTATGTTCAGGCATTTTTCATCACCGTTCCACAAGCAGTTTTTTGCAAGAGTTCAGTCCAAAATTTATCTTTCTTTACTGCTTTTAAAAATTTTACTTTGATAGAGACGTTTAAGTCTTTTAATAGTTTTAGAATATTTCCTATTGGTTCACTGAGTCCAGTCTAGTTTACCAAATCATAATATTTACTTCTTTTTATTTTGGGAATATAAGTCCATTCCTGTCAATATTTTCAGGCCCTGTCAGTATTTTCATGGGCTGCTAAGTACTTATGATCGGTTGCAATAATATGTTATTAACAATTTCTTTGCCTCTTGTTCAGACTATACACCTGCTCAATGAGATTTTATTTCATGTTAAAATCATGAGCCTTCTCATGAACACTTAGCTGTTCTATGTCTCAACAATGTAATACGCAAGAGAACTAAGGCCTAGCAATATTCAAAAGAGAAAACATTGCTTTATAAGGAATTTTCTCCCCAGTGAAATAACAAGTGAAATATTTTGAGATATTTCTGAAGTTCAAATGAGAAGGATTTTCAGTTTCACTGGCATTAGACAATAGGCAATCCAAAAAAGTTTATTTTACTTTTAACGGTTTGTTTAATAGATTTATGGATAGTTATTAACTTTTTAAATGTAGAACATTTAAAAATGCACTTTGCTTCCTACTTAAAGAATTTGTCATTTACATTTTACATTGCAGTATTTTACTACCTCGTATGCTGTACAAAAAACAATATTAAAACATGGATAATACTCAAATATATCTTAAAACCTACTTTGCAGCTAAGATATGATTTTCCAAAGCAAAAACAAGAAATTATTTCTCAGCAGATTATATTTTTACCTTAGCCCCTGTGTTTGAGATCTGAACAATGGTGTTCTCCAATTATAAAGGTTTTGGATTTGTCCAGTTTCTGTAGTGACTAGAATGGTGTTGAATATTATATCTTTTGTAAAAGAAAATTACAATGCTATATTTAGGGGTTTCATTTCCCTTAAATTTCTAAAACTGATGTTCTAGAGAGGCAAATAGAACATTTCCTTTAGTATTTGCTGATTTGTAAATAGGATTATTTTATTAATGAACTGTTGTGGTATCCTCACCTTCTTCCAGTCTTCTGAGTGATAATACTTCTTTTAATTCTCAAGCCAGACAAATAAACAAAAGTGTACATTTGCATTTTACATTATTCTCCTCTATGAAAAGAAAACAAGTTAAGTAGAAATAAGTAGCACTATAAAAAATTTCCTTACTTCCAGGATGGGGGAAACTGTATGTTGTGATTTATTTTAGAACAAATGTATGCTATTCCTCCTGCTCTTTCCACAACAGGTACTTTTGTCATATCAAGAATTCCCAATATTTTTTTTTCAAAATGCTTTATTTTTACAAGTATTGTACTTAATGAAATTCATGCCATATCACCTATTAAAATGTTGATGATTCATGTAAAGTGTTTGGCATTAAGGGCAATATTCTCATCTATTAAAATGCACATTATACTACTTAGCACAATCAAAAGTAATGTAAAACTTTAAATGCTTAGGATTTCAAGATTTTTTTCTTCATGTCCAGAGCTGGTTTTGCTGATACTTCTTTCAACAGAAATTTTAAACTCAATCATTTCATGGTCACTGTGGCCAAGATGGCCACCAATCTCCACTTTGCTCCCAAGATCCTCCCTGTTGGCAGACAGCAGATCAAAGAGGCATCTTTTCTATTCAACTCTCCTAGTATCTGCACCACAAAGTTATCATCCAGGTATTTCAGGAGTCTTCTGGACCTGTTTGTACCAGCTGTGTGGTGTTCCCAGCTAAGCTGAAATGTTCTCACTTCAGTGGTGTTGCTGGAAAGTTGAAGTCCCCTGTAAGAACAGGAGTTGTTGATTTGGAGACTTCTTTTAGCTCCTTTGAGAATGATTCATTGTTCAGAGAAAACCAGACTTTATATCTTCAAAGTTCATATAATATTTGAAAGAAAGGAAGCCACATTGTGAAAGTCAAAAAATTCTAAGTCTACAGCCAAAAGTTTTCTTCCAAAAAAATCATATATCTCAATGTCTCTGTCTCCCAAAGTTCAGATTGAGTCTTTCCATGTCTTCACTTCTGTTCTCTCTTATGTATTTTCAAGTACAGCCAGCCCTTGACCCTAAATTCAGACAGATCTCCACTGTGAAACTGAAACATCACTGCTTCTTCCTATGTTTACATGAAGACTTAAGATTTATCCATCCTGAATTTCTAGAAGAATGACCAGATATTCTGAGCATCATTTTCCCCATAAGCTATTAATATTTTCTGGTCTATGTGTCAAAACACAAAATTCAAAGGTTGACTGCAAAACTCATCCCAGCTCATATTGTTGTGCAGTGGGAGTGTAATGAAAAATACCACAAAACAGGGCAGTATTACTCTGCTGTGAAGCAGAGGTCAGAGCTTCCTTCCTTCCTTCCTTCCTCCCTTCCTCCCTTCCTTCCTAGGGAACAGAAACCTATACTGTTGTAAAAATCTACTCATGTAGAAATGATGAAGCATCAGAGAGGTAACAACCTTCTCCCCTTTTACAAAATAAAACTAATGAAAAGCTAATAAAATCTAAAGAAAAATATAAGGAGAAAGAGGTTGGAGTGAATCTGCTTAGACAACAGTCTGAGGAAAATGATGGAGCATATTTTTTCTTAGCCTAATTACATTCTCCATTTTTATAACTCAGTGACACCAATGTTACTTTATTGACTCTACCATTTCTCTTTATTGAAATGTTGATTTAGCTGAGCATGTTCCATATGCTTCAGCGTATTGTTGTCCAACAGTCATTGGGGTCTAAACATTAGCTTAAACTTCTCTGTTGAATGGAGACACACATATTTTCTTGTGCTCTAGAATTGAAGCTGAGGGTTGGGATGGAGAGCAATGAGGGTAGAGAGAAAGAGAGAGACTTGTAGGTCCAGGAATAGTGGCATCATCATGAAAAAAATTTTTGCCTTGTAGTTTTTTCCAGTGGGGGAAAAAAAGCATCATTTTTCCCACCAGAGCAATGAAAAAAGAAATCTCATTGCTGCAACATGGTGCCACATCAAATTTCTCTCAGAAATGTCTTTCTTCTAGCTCCTTTCCTTCTGTGGATGTGCTAAGTACCTACCCACAGCTTTCAACGAGAGCTGTAGCAGCTGTCTCTTGGCAAGATTCAATTCTGAGACACAGCCATTGCACCTGGGGAAACAGGTGGTTACTCTTTCAATGTGAATTTCAGGATTCAAAAAAAAGCTCCTCTAGAAGTTAGGAAAGCCAGAGCCTTTTGAAACGGGAGACAGAAAATGAGCCTGCTTGTCACAGAAGAGCTGCTTGCCAAATTAGTTGTCTGGAAGGGAGCATACCATGCTGCAAGCCCTGGCTTTGTGTAGCCCACAGCAATTACAGGAACATCAATGCTGCATGAGTAACTGTTCTGTCTCGAGGTGGCCGAATTAATATTGCAAACCAGTGAAGAGTGATACTGAGATCAAGATACTAGTTTAATTGCCACAGTTAGGTTTCTCACTCAGGATGCACAAGTCTGAGAAATCAGTCTGAGTCTGAGGTAAAATAATATTTTTAAAGCCTGATTTTTTTTTCCCCACATCCTGGCTCTTTGTATCACACCCTGATGTTGTGTTACTGGTTACACAGGCTCTCAGTATGAGCAGAAATCCTATCCATCCATTCCAAAATCTGCATATGATGGCAATAAAATGTTTCTTTTACTGACTTTTGTTGTGTGATTTTCACCTGAAAACTCCCAGCTAGCAATATCTACCACAGCAAATACATATTTGTTGCCTGACATCTCCAGCCTGAAAATTCAACCTGTGCCTATAAAATCCACAATTGTGGATATGTGACAGGTTAAACAACCTATCACTTCTTTATACAATCATGTGCAAACACATGCCTCTACTTTTCACAGAAACATTTAAAGTTTTTTAAAGTGACAGAATCTTTGTTTTCTCATCAGCTATTCAAAAACATTGTAGCAGCTGACTTTCAAACTACTATTGTCAGAATCTTTAATGACTCTAATTTCATTCTACTTTGTCTTCCTTCCAGAAGTCATTAATTAAGGACATTACTCTGAAGCATTAATGCCTGAACACACCAGTGAAAATTCAGTTAAATGACTCAGCTTCTGAGAACGAATTTGTTCCTTTCCAAACAAAGCACTAGGCCTTGATGAATGCAGAAGAGCAAAAAGTTTACAACAATATGTTCAGATTTTGTGAGCAATTTTTAAACTTTGCATGCTGCCAGTTAGTCTGTGGCTTTCTCAGTCTACTGAAAGATAACCATAACTCTCTTGCTTTTTATCCTGAGAAGTTCATAAATAATTACTTTATCAGAGGCATTTACCACTATAACATGCTGAGTTCCTGTAATATTAATTATCTCTCATCTTCCTATGACATACTTATTTTTTTAGGGAAAAAAAAAAAAACAAAACCAAAAAAAAACACCCCACAACAGAAACGGTTAGTGGTGGAGTAATTTTTCTGCGAGTAGAAAATATGGCTAAAAAAACCCGTTAGACAATCTTTGTAAGAACTGCTGCAATCCATGGCTGGGACATAAGCAAAACAGATTAGATCCATAAAGCAAATATCTTGTCGCTGTCTGCAGTGTCTACAGAGAATGGACTGTTTCATTTCCTGGATTCATGGATCCCTAATGAAGTATAATTGTATCTCCATGATGGTTTCATGCTAATTGAAGGAGACTACAGAGGAAACCAGCTTCTGAAAGCAAGCAGTTAACGTTAGTCTTTCAAGGTAGTTCCAGCTATTAATCTTCTTTCAAGGTAGTTCCAGCTATTTTTTCACCATCCATTTCTATCATCATTTCATCCTTTCAGGGAACACAGAGACATAGAAATAACAAGAATACATTATATTTTTTATAATATTTATAAATATTAATCCTTTAATATCTTCTTGCAAAGAAGTACTGCTTTTAATTGGATTGCAGATTTTTACTAGCTTTCCTACAGTGGCATAAATTCAGCCTCATATTGTCATGAGATATCAGATATACCACTAACTATAATATTCTTCTTATTCTGTGTAAACAGTTATTTTATTAAGCCATTTATTACTGAGCCTTGCCTACTGAGATCCAGACAGAACCCTGCATGTTCTCTCTCTCACCTCCTTAACCACCTGCCTGGGGCAGAGCAGGATCATTTACTATTTCTACTTCTGACTTTTTTTCAGTCTGAATTTGTTAATTACAGATACAAAAAAACAAAGTCAAGCCTTTTATAATTACTTTTCCCCCATTGCCTCAAACAAACTCAGATCATTCTGTATCTGAGGCTACACAATAGAGATTTTGAAACTGCCAGGCTGAGGTGGTATTGGCTAAATTGCCTTCTTCATGACAGTAGAGGGTTACGCTTTCACACAATCATTTCACTTACTGTGATTCAGACATTGAGCAGTATCTTCTTATACTGTGACCACTCTGTCCACTTTTATTAAATCATTGTAACCTCAGCAATATAACTGCTGAGGCAACAGAAATCAGACCTAATGTGGTTGTACACGTAATTCACAGGGGTTTAATTCACTTTACTTGGCCACAAGTGCAAGCTGCCCCTAATGTGAGCCAAAGTCTATTCTGAAACATCTTCTAACTGCATGCTTTGGTTTTCTCTGCTGAGGAAGAATTCTCACAGTACTGTGAGTAACCACAATTGTTTTTCCACATTCCTTTTACCATCATTCATGCTAAAAGTCTTGAGACATGTCCCAGGTAAAATGACCATAAGAAAAAAATTATGCTTACATCCACTCAACTATTTTGTTTAGATTCTGTCCTGGAGTGATCACCTTTGAGTACGATAAAGTACTAATAAAAAAAGCATAACCAGTTTGGCAACTTAAAGAAAATACATGTATTTAAGAAAAAGCCAGTGTTTAAGAAATATAATTTTGTTATTTCAATTTTTGCATTTGCTTTTTCCAAAGAATGTTACTTCAGCTCTGTGGAAGAACTATACATTCTAACCATTCTGTGCTTTACAAAATTTATTTGGTAAGTGTAATTTCCCTGCATCTTCCTAGCTGACAGGAGAGAAACTAAACCTCACTCCTTTTCAACCACTTCAGGATTTCTCTGGTTTTTTGCAGAGGATTATGGACATAGCTTTGACTGAATCAAATTATGCTCCAAAAGCTTTTGAAGAGAAGTTCCGTTTCTCCAGGTACTCAGAACTCTCTTCTATAAGGCTGAAGAAGCTGATGGAAAGGTTTAATTAGGTTTGATCAAAGGGTGTCTTCTCCAGGATACAGATTTTTCTGAAGCAGATTAGAACTGGAATAATGAACATTAACAGAGTCAGTAATGTATACATTTAAAAGGAAAATAATTCTAGGATTTTGTCTTCCCTAGGAAACAGGTGTATAACCTATATTTCTAGGTCCATGTAATTCAGTGCCACTACACTTCATCATTTGATGGTTCTACAAATGATTACCATTTCAATAAAGTATCACATTTATTATTCACCATTCACGGACATGAAACGGAAAATAAGAAAAAGTAGATAACCCAACCCTGACAGTAAAAATTAGAGTAGGCACTGAAAGCGCATAAACACCGTAACTATTTCTTCATGGAGGGAATATCTGTGCTTCAGTTTTTGTTGTCCTAGGTGTTTTTAGCTTACCTGTAGATGCTCTTTCACTTCATCAGTTCCCAATTCTACAGAAAGCCCAGATCTCACTGAAGTCAACAGAGCTGTTCTCGGGCCCCACAGCTCCACTCTGTTATCAGCCTGAAGAGTTAGTATCTTTTTGGCTGCCTGGCCATACAAAGCAATTCCACTGATCTGAACTAAAAAGCTTCTTAGAACTCTGATAGCTGGAATTATTACTTGGGATTTATTAAAGAGATGAAATTTTGTTTCAAAGGCCCCAGACACATCTGAAATAAATGTTCCTGAAACTTTCCAATTGCATATTTAATGCATCCATTTATCTGATAAAAAAACAGCTACATTTAATATTCAGGTTTTTTCTTAAAAAAATTGATGTCCTGTGTATCCAAGTTCCAATGCAGCCCTATGCAGTAAATATACTTTAGTAAAGATCCTTTCTGTAAAATAGGAATGATTTTCTTGGATCTTAAGAGGTCCTCATGTCTTTTCCTGTCAATACTGGAAATTCAATTTGACATGTTATGTGAGACTTTTTTTTGGCTGAAATACAAGAAATAATGCAACAGTAACTGGATCTGCAAAAATCCAAGTACAGTGACTCCTAAAACAGTCATGTAAATTGTAGGCTAGCTAGAATGTAAAGTCTATCTAAAGGCCGGTGGGAATGATATGTTTTGCTGAGGGAATGCTGACTTAAATCTACACAAATATATTCTCATCCAAGAGTAACTCAATTACCAAACGTATCTCTTTATCTTCTATTATTTTTTAGAAAAATATTTTGAGTTACCACATTTTTTTGATGGTGTAAATTCATACCTTAAATGTTTTTATAACTGCTTAAATATATAAAAATTTTATTTGGATGGAGAAGGGGAGGCTGGGGAGAGAGAGAAGGAGAGAACATAGTGTACCTTATCTGAGCCTAGAACTCAATCCCATTTATAAGATCTCTGTTTCTAATAGTTCAGCTAAGTAAAGAGAATCAAGGAGAGAGGCATGGAGGGACGGAAGAAGGGAAGTTCACAGGATCCACAACCTATATGTTTGTACTTATTTCAATACAAGAAACTGATATATTTGAAGTAAACCAAAGAACACATATTAATAATGAGCAAGAAAGGAAAACTTTGTCATCAGCTTGCTGATGCAAAACCATGACTGTCATATTTCTATTTTATGAGTTCTTGCATTTATTGAAGAAGGAAATTTTTGAAAGAAGCTAGATATCTAAGTCACATTGAAGATGAGTGTTTAGTTCCCTTAGTTTCTATGGAACATTCTACCACAAAGTTATTTTAATTTAATCCTTCTGACTTTATATAATGAAAATAAGGTAAAACACAAATTCTCACTAGCTGCTGCTATTATTATTTTTATTATTATTACCTTCTATCATTTATCAATTCTCCTGATTATTATTTAAAATAAAAAAGCAATGAAAATTCATATACTGAAAAAGACCTGTCATGAAATAGACTACAATTGATGAAGCAGGGAAATGAGCTGTTTATCAATGCAGATGAAAATCCAGGAAAAACCCCAAAGATTCTGTTTATTAAAAAACAATTCTTGCATTTCATTTTTTGAGCAAAACAAGTGAATCTGTGTGGCTGTCAGACTTTAATTGCTTCAAAAGACTAATGACAAACGTGGAGAAGTGTCAGTAATGTACATGATTTATTATCTTCCTACACTTCAGTTTCAAGCAAATGTATAATTCCAGAGGGATTCTCAACCACTTCCTGACAGGCCCTCAGCACTGAATTAATACACATGGTAAAAGAAAAGTTAATGTAGAGTATCAGAATTGATTCATGGAAGTCATGTCAGCTGTCAGTCCTCTGCAAACTAATTAGGCAAAATGCTCAAGAAAGCTCAGTGCTGTATATGAAGGTTGCCAGAAACTTTAGAGTATCATAAAAATAACAGTAGATGATTATTAAAAATAAAATAAAATAAAATAAAATAAAATAAAATAAAATAAAATAAAATAATAAAACAATTGGAATTTTTTTTGCTTCAATTTTTAATATGTATTCATTTGGCCAACTGATTTTTGCCTAGAAACTAAGATGTTAGTCCTACAAATTCATTTTAGTGATTTCTGTTTGAGTTTTCTAATCTCTGGAGTAACTTTTTATTTCAAGACTCTTGATTGTTTTATAACAGAGTTCTGAAACACTGATGAAGTAATAAAGCCTGAAAAATCCTAGGTAAAAATAATCTCATCCACAGTACAAGAATTTATGTCATTAGGTTAAACTAATTCATTCAACCAAGTGCCAGGACTACTGAAGACTGAAGTATTCTATCTTTCAGCATGCCCCAAAATCAAACCCTGTAACAACTGACATGCTTTTGGCCTTGAATCGTGTTCAACATGGGCATAGTATGCCAAGGGTTGCCATGTAAATGTTTCATATAGCAGAACCTGAAACATCTTGTTACACATTCTGAATGTTCCTAAACCCAGGCACTACAGCTGATGCTGGGTTTTTTTTATATTGTTATTATATATATTATCTGTCCTATAAAGAATCAAAAACCTCTTCTCAACTTTGAAGTCTCTAGTCACAGTACAGGGATTTCATGAACTTTACTCTGTCAGAAACATTGGACACAGTTCAGCCCCTTCATCCTATGAACAGTAGGAACTATTGTGCTGGTACCAAGTCTATAAAGTGCCATCTCCTCTATTGCAGAACAACATCATCTTACGGTATTTTCTCATGTCCATGTGGAAGTGTCAGAAGTCAGAGTTCACTGCAGCTCTGAACTGAGCAAAACCAATGTCTACCCCATCCATATTGCTTTTAGCTTTTTCATGTATATTCCACAAATAATCCCATATGGGACTTTTACTGCACTACTGGAGATCAAAAGCCAAGGCTAGGATATCCATGCAACTTGTACCCTTATTCATGCCACGTGAAAAAGAGTTTAAGCTCATAAGCAGTTTGAGCTAGTGAGGCAGATGGGCACAGGCCTTTGAAAAGGCTTCTTAATCTGCTTGCTAATTTCTCTTCCTGAAGCAGGGTCAGCTCAGCCCTTCAATAGCTGAATCCATAACTGCCCCAGTGTCTTGCAGTCCCATAGAGTATTACCAGCCTCATCAGCCCATTTCCACTCCTTTCTCATGAATCACATCCCAGCTGACTCAATGCAGTGGACGAATGTGAAATCAGAAATAGCCCAACTGTGCTTAGAGACAGGGAGGGACCTCAGTTTGTCCTGAAGTTTCAATGCAAACATGCTTGACATCCTGGTTCTCTCATGGTATTCCAGGTCCCATTTCTGCTTAAGCATCCCTCGGGTCACACTTTCCTAGAGTCCACACACCTTTGGAAAAACTATTAACACAAGGAGTAGACTTCAATGTATGAGTGGAAGACATCCTTGTAGCTGGTTGTGTCACACATTTTCTTCAACCCCAGTTCCCTTTTTTGTCTATTTACTCCTTCTTCAAGAGATCACACACCCAGCTCCATCAGTTCCAGGACAGCTCAGGCTCCCAGTCACCAGAGATGCCACACTAGAGAAAAACAGAAGTTTTTGCTCTTCTGGATTTTCAAGGGAATTTCTCCCTTGAAGGAAGAAGCAAATTGATAATGGTGTGAAACTCCACAAGGAGGGGCACTGGGGACGCATCCCTTCTGCCTGTACACCTTTCAGTCCATAGAAAGAGTCCAGCTATGACAGATTAGGTATTCATTGTGTTTTGCGTGCACATGTCTGAGAAAGAGCCAGAGAGGGCTCAAGAGTCCTTTGAGGGCCTTTTCTTTGTGGCCTCTGTGAATGAGAGAAGGAAAATCCTAGACAGTAATGATTGGGATCAATTGCCAGAATGAAGTGTGTGGTGTCTGATATTCTCAGTATATAACAGATTCAAACTGATCTACTTACATAAAATTATGAATCAACACCCAAGTCAACTAGTGACATATCCATGGGGCCTGATACTTATTCAGACATTCTGATGCTCCATTCAAACACTAAAGTGCCAAGCTGATAGGGGCAGATGTTTCACAGCATGCTTTACTTTGCCTTCCAGAGGAAGAGAGAGCTGCTATATGAGCAGTGGCAAAAAGCAGTCATTCATATTTCACAGTGCCACATCTTTAAACCCTCTTCTCCTCTATATATCCTCCCACAGCAGTACCCTAGAAAAAGAGGATCTAAGAGATTATTGGCACTAATTTGGGATAGTGGACAAGAACAAGCAAGGTTTGATGTCTGAAGCAGTCAAGGGACCTCAGAACTCTTGGCATGGCCAAGGCATCCCATGGGTCCTGATATGTGCATGTAACCAGAGTACTGTGAGGGCACCTGCAGTTCTCAGAGATCACGTGACTTAACAGGTGCCAAAAACCTCTTCAGGAGCTTAGGTCTATGATAAATGTAAACTTAATCCCCACAATCTTTGTTTCTATTTCCTCACATCTTTGTGACAACTAATATCTAAATCTAGCCAAAATGTACTCCAAATAAAAACTGCCCAGTGTGGTCAGTGATGCATCAGCTTGAAATAATTAGCCCAAACAGCAGAGCTGTTATTAGCTGTAGTTTCACCTACTGATGGATCATTGTTTATTAATATTAAGTATAAATCTGCCTTGGAGTTAGAGGTGGGTCCTGCTCTCTCACTGAGGTTGTCACATTTTGCCAGTGCCACCTGACCTCTTTATGGTTCTCCTTGATTATCCTTTGGGGGAAAAGAGACAGATCAATACAGCACGGCAATCATGGGCTACAGCTTGCTCCTATTTCACTTGACATTGATTGACACTGAGTTTCCTGGAGAAGAATTGATCCATGCTCAGAAGAGAGTCCTTCACATCCTGTCTGCAAAGGCAGGTTGGCAGACACAAAGACCCCCATCTGTCCCCAGGCATCCTGATGAAATTCTATACTGTTAAACCACAAGGGGCCCTGCAGCTCTCAATGAGCAAATGCAGTCCAATAGCTCCCTTTGCACAGGAAGGTTCCTACCCCTGATACAGTCTGTAAGGCCTGCCCATTGCTGGCAAAGGCTGCTTGATGACAGACATAAAACTGACATACACATGTGCCTGGATTCTGATATCCATCAGCAAACCCAAAGTATTATCCTAAATATCCTGCCAGACTTGTTCTTGCACATCCAGGCATGCTATATTCTTCAGCCAGCACATCAGATGCTCTCAGGGTAATTATGTCAGGGAAACTAAGCAAACACTTCACAGCAGAATGGACTCATCCTGATAATCTATAAAGGATTAGGTAGTTGACAATGAATGAATATTTTTCACAGAATAATAATCCTCTCTCTAATCCTCAGCTCTGTATCTTAGGGAAAACCCACAAAATACCAGCAAAAAATGAGCATAAGAGCTAAATATCATAATTTTACTGGAAACAGAAAACATGGGCTCAGCAGAGCTAGCATTTGGACCACACATAGTATGATCCATCACCTGATAATTTTCTCTCTTTCAAAGATGTAAATATCACTTTTCTCTTTTTTCCTTTTCTTTCCTTTTCTTTCCTTTTCTTTTCCTGTGTCTACCTACTACACAGGCTAACTGACTTCCAAACGTGTTCTAAAATTATGTTTGATTTTGAAATCTTCTGCTTTTCTTTCAGACATGAAGTGTGCCCAGATGTTCATCTAATTTTTCCAAATAAGCAAAGAAATTGGCCTCAACCATACCAACTTGAAAGTAACACAGTGAGGACTTACTGACTTCCATAATTTTAAAGCTAGTGCAGGATTAAAACAGGTTTCATAGATTTTTTTCTTGAACAAAAGCAAAAGGAGGGGTATTTGTGATCAAAAAAACATTTTCTGAAGCTATAATGTCCAGATGCAAATGAGCTCTGCAGGGATTTCATTCCTTCCAGGCTGGATACTTGCAATTATTTCACCCTATATTGACTTGATATTAGGCTGTTATCTTGAACAATCTGTCAAAGAATTCAGTATCTATTTTTTTCTTCCCTGTTGCACTAGTGGAAAATTTTCTATCCTGACCATTTTATGGAAAAAAAGTGGTGCCTTTTTAAAATGAAATACAGTCTTATAAAAAAAAAAAAAAAAAAAAAAAAAAAAAAAAAAAAAAAAAAAAAAAAGTGAAGTTGTGACAGATGTATAAGTTGTGTACTAGGGTAATTTTAAGATATCTGCACAAGCCAGTGAAATGACTTGAAGTCCTTTTACAGG
This sequence comes from Vidua macroura, assembly GCF_024509145.1. Taxonomy (NCBI): domain Eukaryota; kingdom Metazoa; phylum Chordata; class Aves; order Passeriformes; family Viduidae; genus Vidua; species Vidua macroura. The sequence goes on along the minus strand of NC_071575.1, from coordinate 46,091,655 downwards.
CTGACCTAAAAAAAAAGGCATGTTACAGACCACGGATGCATGAATCTCAGTCAATACTAAAAGCTGGAGAGTGCCTAATGAGCTGTGGGAGAACAAGGCTTGAGGGGATATGTTAACTAACACAACATCAGACACGAATCTGCAGTCAGGGCTGACAGAAGCAAGTCTGAGCTTGGTGACCAGCCAACCCTACTGCCTGCAGCTGGCTTGTCTTCAGCTGCCTTTCCAGAGTGCCCTTGTGTAAAGTAACGCCAGAAAGATGAAGGCTTCCACAGCCACCACAGCACTGCTCGCTTTCCTCCTGCTGTGCAGGGAGATGTCCGTACCCTGCAGCCCCAGAGCCTGCAAGCCCCAGCCTTCTGACTCTCTCTTCAGCTTGATAGGCACTTCATTTCATCCTTGACACAATAGCAAGGGACCTCAAGCAGAGCTTTAATTTTCTCTTCTGCCTGCTGGCCGCTTATGATGCTTAACTCTCCAAAACCTCTTAAAGCAGCTGGCTAGATCAGACAATATCACCAAACAAAATGTTTGGTTTTATTCAGAATGTTTAAAACACTATTTTATCCATATTTTTGTTTGTACCAAAAAAGAAAAAAACAGTAAGATTGCAGGTCTTTGAAACCAAATTAATGAGCAGAAAATCAGAATATGAGCAGTGTGACAAATGACAGAGGTCTGAAATACATTCAGCTGCTCTGAGTTTTTCTAAGCCTTGGTTCTGACAAAGCTGTTGAGTTGGACAGGACAGTCTGGAAGCCAGGAAATGAAATGGAATTTGAGTTAATTTTATTTCATCATCTGCAGCAAATGTTCAGGTGTTCTGATGCAGACATTCAAGATGCTTAAAGGATGTTTATCATAAAAACTCATCACAGAATCCTACTAATTTCAATGGCAGCTAAATGTAGTAAAGTGTGTCTAAATAACAAGAATCAAAAGATCCAAAGGAAGAGAATAACTAAATCATTCTTTTGTGATTGCTGACACATGGCTGCCACCCCTGCATTTTATCTCATGTTCTCTTAGTCTCATTTAAGTCCTTTATCCTAGTCACTAGCAGAGAGAATCATATTTCTTTATGAAACTATTTGCTCTTTAAACAACAAAACAAAACTGTAAAGAAAAACAAAAAGTAGAATATTTTTTGTACAGACATTTATGTAACAGAAGTTACCATATTATGGCATTAGTGGAAATAAGAGCAGCTTGACTCCAGAGATTACAATATTCATTGTGTTCCAATGCAGCCACCAAAACACAGCAAACATATCTATTATCCACAGTGCTATGATTCTTAAAATTATAGGTAATGTGTAAATTAGTTCCATGGTAAACAAAATTTGTTTGTACATTTTTTTAAATAATCCTCTGAAAGGGTCTTTTCATACTTTACATTGAGAAAATTTAGCTCTGAAAAAAAAAGCTTAATTTAGTGACCTAAAGAAAACCAGAGATGTCATATTTTGATTTTCTTTTTCCTACTACAACATGATTTTCAGCACATTCTGCTACCTGATATACCTGGAGCAAGTGAATTCTGCTGAGACTTCAGCATATTCAGGAGGAACAGACTGTCAGTCAAAACTGCCTACACGGACCTCAAAGGAGGATCCTGATCACAAACAGTAATAACAAAGTTTTGCTGGCTGGTTGTTTTTGTTGCTTCTTGGTATTTTACATCAGAAAAGACAAGCTTGGATCATACAGCCTATCCTCTATACTCTAAACTTCTTCCTACATCATTCTCACCAACACCGTGTTCTCCAACCTGCTCAGCAGTGCTGCCGGCCCCCAGCTATCTACCCTCAAGCACAGCTTCTGTGGTGCTCTCGGCCCCACAGCACGGTGGCTGCAGTGTGTCCCTTGCCATACCCGTGAGCCCATAAGCCCCAGGCAGTGGTATAGTCAAAATTAAATAAGACAGATCTCTGGCACTGGGCTCATGCCCCTGGAGGCAAAGCACAGTTCCTCATGTCTTTCACCCTTCACATGCTTGCTCCATACTCTCACCAGCTGAGTAAAGCATCTGCCAGTTCCAAGTCAATCTATACATTTCTCCATCAACTAGCTTTAGATCTCAGAGTAAACATGCCAACCCAACAGAGAAGTTTAGTGGTCACATGGTGATACTGGAACTTAACACCACCAAAAACAGTTTCCCCCACTCTCAATACAACCCACAGCACTTGTTTTCCTGGGTCAAATGGCTAATATCAATACATGGTAATTATTTAAATATTTTTAGAAATATTTTAAATACCTCTCAGGTGTTATTTTGCTATTTTTCATTTTCTACGGGTAATATCATTGTGTTAGTAAAAGCTATGGAAGAAAAGATGCAGAGAAGAATGATTCACATTTTTTAAAACAAATTGAATGCTTACCTCGCTTATAAATAAATTTTATTGGTCCCCCAATACAATGAAATTTCAGTTTGGTAGCAGTTAACAATTTTTCTCTAATGTAAAACAGATGTGAAAGATACCCCCAGGGGGTGTCTAGCGCATGTCAAGGCAAGGTAACCACGCTCAGTGTTTCTAACTCATGTTTGCAGAGAAAGCTTGCAGCACCCAACATCCTCTTACCGATTATGATGACCACCGATTAACAAGGCTAACTAGAGGTATTTTATCTTGATGTGCATCCAGAGACACCCTTCCTACTGTTTAAAAACCACCACATTCATTCTTCATACTAATATACAATGGAGACCATTCATTCCTGTTTCCTTTTCATATTTGGGGAATGTTATCATGTTGCCATCTCTTCTCTGCCTTCTCCACTCTTCCCTCACAGGTCACATTTTGTGTTCTTATAGCCCTGTCCTAGCTGTATTACATTTATCCACATCAAGTCATAAATTTGGTATTTTTCAGACTATGTATCCTTTTGACAGTTATTCTGAATTCTAAATAATGTCCACCCTAACTTCTTCTAACTGCTTCCATTTTGCTATCCCCAGATGAAATAAATAAGCTCTTTCATAACATCTTTGATGCAAGCAGTGACTGACACTGAAAAATGTATTTAGAACATAATTTGAAATATTTTCTCACTTTGACCAGGAACTTTTGGATGCATTTTGTGAGAATCACTCCCCAGTCGCTTTTTTTCATGTCACAGTAATTCCATCAAGGTCATTTTACCTAGGTTTTTTAGGAAAACAAAATATGACAGAGAACAAACCAGCTTACTAAAGTCAGTTGGGTTTTTTCTCTATCTGAAAAGCCTGCTATTATTCATTAAAAAAAATTTAGTTGATATGACTTTTTTTTTCCAAATCTATTCTGACTATTATTTGTCATTTAGCTATTTTCCAAGCTTTTGATTATTTCTTATGTAAACTTTATAGACTCAGAGCTGAGCTGACTGGTCTGTAATTTCCTCTCTTTTTTTTTTTACTATGTCTAAGGACAGGTAATACATTTTCCCCTTCTGGAATGCCATAATTTCTGAATAAGTTTACAGAATAATAGTTAATGGCATTGACATTTTTTCTGTTTGTTCTGGAAAAACTCTTGGAGAAGTTTCAAGGCCATTCAGTGTGTAGACACTAAACTATCCAAATATTCAAACATATTCTTTCACCAGTCTGCTGTTCTGGACTTTCTGTCACTGTTGCCAATGGTATTAACAATCTGATCAATGAACACTCAATGTGATATTCAGCCAGTACAGGGCTGAATATCAAATTTTTTCCACCTTTTAAGTATGATCTGCAATTAGCTGTTTGTGGGGAGGGTGGTGTTAATTATTCCTTGGTCTGCTCCTTACTATCAGTGTACTTATAAAATGTATTTCTGTTACAGTTTAGACCCCTCTACTTCCGTTTCAGTTCTTGCATTCCTGGCACTGTGCACACAGACCTTGTCATCCCCAATACCAGACGGTCAGTTCAACATTTTGTTCAGGCCTGGCAAGTATTCATGTTTAGGGAAGTTTTTTTTCTTATCCTTCCTTTGCACAGATATTGCACACATTTCTTTCTTTTCTAAGGCTGCTAACTCTCCTGAAATCTTTTCCCTTGACCATCCTTCTGCAGAAAGATTATGACCTGGCTTTTTAAAGTCTGTCTATTGTCTTTAATTTTTAATCCTTTCTCCTTTCTTTTCAACTAATCATGCTTGTCATCTTTAAATTTCCGCTTCATTTTGGTCTGTTATTCATAATCAAGAATAACTAGTTTTAATTACTTTCTTTCAAGTTCAGTGCAGTGTCAAGAAAATGCTTTCAGCATGCTGCAGAAGCTTTTCAAATGGTTTGGTTAAAACTACAGCTTAGCAGACTGATAGTTGCTGATGCTCCTACAGCATTGGATCTCAGGAGTCAGCTGGGAATACCTTTTTAGCTGCTGTTTGGTAGTGCTCCTTGTGCCCAGGATAGCCTCTCTGCTGATATACATCACCTGATAGCATTGCAAGAACATGCAAATGAGAAGTTCCTGTGTCTGAAAAGAAGGAAAAAAGATACTCCAAGTTTTCCAACCTAGAAGTATGTGCTCCACCATCTCAAAGCTGTGCAATTCAAAATAAATTTGGGCTCTCACCCTTTCTGGAAGGTTTTCCTGCCTAGCAGAGCAGAAGCAACCTGCATATCCAGCCTCCTTCATCAAGAGATGTGCAACCTTTACTTTTTGAAGAAAATTAAGTTTTAGAAAAAACAAGACCAGCTGCTCTTTAAAATTATCATCACAGTTGACCCTTGCAAAGACTGTTGTTCAATTCTCTGCTCTTTCCATTGTTAGCAGACTTTCACTGGTGTTTGTTTATGTCTCTGTCTCCTCTGTCTATATGTTCTTAATTATAAAGCAATATATTTTCCTCCTTTTATCAACCCAAACTTCTTGAGCCAGCTCTACCCTGGAATATCAATATTGCAGTCATGTAAGCTATTCCCTAAAACCTCTGCTATGCCAATCAGGTGATAATTTTAATTATGTGCTGAGATTTCTATGCCTGCTCTTCCTAGAGATGTACTATTCAGCACACGCACCAATAAAGCCTTCTGTTTAGTTTTTCCATATTTTAGCTTCTCCACTTTTATTAAATTTTTGCATTGCCCTTGCCTGGATATCATTGTACACTACATAGTGTACAATCATTGGTCTCTTTTAGCCCTCTAAATGTCCCTGAATGAGAAAACTCCACTGTAAATTCACAAAAAAAAATCACATTTAAAATTGAAGATGGCAGTTATTATACATTTTAAACATATGTCAGCCAAATAGGATTTTATTACCTATTATAAGGAAAAGAAAAGAGACACAGAAAATACAGAGAATTTTGCTTATGCAAAATGAGTGGCTGCATGTCTACCTTAACACAACAATCCCACAGAATGTTAAATTCATTTTCCTGAATAGAAAGCCACACTTCTGAAAGACTTGGGGGGGAGAGGGAGGGGATGATGTTCATGGTGCTTATTTTCAGGTTTTTATACTAGTTACTGACTTTCACACTGCTCAATCAATTTAAACCAGTTCATGTTCTCATCCTAGGTCATTATTGCCTTCTTTGTATTCAATTTCCAAGCAGTCAAACAAAAGCACCTTAAGACATGTGCTCTTTAGCCTGCAATCTCTTCAGTGTCCACTACTGACTGAATAAAAGATGATGTTGCAGGATAAGACGCTGACATAATTCCAATTCACTTATTTTTGTTTAATTTTTGACAAGCAGTGGTTCCTGATCCTCTCTGCATATTTTCTCTGTAGATTTTAGTGGCAAGATTTTCACTTTTCTCTTGATGTAAACCAGCATTACACCAAGGTAAATTCTGTAAGTAGTAGTCACAAATTAAACACAGCAACTAAATGTACAAAATGCCTGGGGACAGATTCTGTTATCAGTCCTCTTCAGTGAGGCTGGATCAGTACGCAGAAAAAGCCCAAGATTTACAGCCTTATAATGCGTAACAAGAAAAGAGAGTTATGTTAAATTGAAAAAGCTAATCAAAAAGCTGAAGGGTTTGATATTTCTGAAATGGTATTTAAATTGCTATTGAAGCCACTGGAGTTATAGGGGTGCTACTAAGACAAGTGCAAGTCAGTAATAATTACTACAGTAGTATTACATAGGCTGCATTGCCTATTCTTATTACACAAAAAATACACATTCAAGCTACTTTTTCTTGCATGTCCTTCACACTGATTCCAAACATATTTAATAAGAGATCTCCTGTGATTCAACCTAGCAGCTTTATACTGCTCTTCTAGTTATTTGTCTTAAGACACTGTGCAAATTATAATAACTCAGATTTTCATACAGCAAAATAATCTTCTTAGTTGATTCTCCACAGGGTTTATTTATTCAGCCTTCTTTCCTAGGTCTTAAAATAACGTAGATAGTAACCTCTTTTTCCACTTCCCTTCCACTGGAAAAAAAAGGTATTCTTTTCAAAAGACACTGAGTGCTGATCACAGAAAAATCCTTTTAAAAAATGCTTATTGTTTATTCACTTTTCAGATTCAGCATAAACATATAAGGTATTCAAATTGTGCTTTTTACTCTGATCAGTCACTTTTAGAAGACTCTTTAATCTGTACAGTTATTAAATATAATGGGATTTATTTCAATGAAGTTTAACACGAGGAATGAAAGTACATGCGGTAAATCCTATTATATCTAAAGAGATGGGTTGCATTTCCCTGTTTACTTTTTAATCCTCCTTTCTCAGGAAGAACACTTTTTCATTTGAGAGTTTTTGAGGGTTCTTTTCCTTGATGATCAATTTTAACATTTGAAAGCAGAGTGAATGTTGAACATCTCCTTTGAAGTGAGCAAACAGGATTCCCATGAAGTTCAACAAAGGGGAGGGCAAAATCCTGTACCTGGGAAGAAAAAAACCCAGGCAACATTATAGACTAATGTGCTTACCACAGCTGGAGACCAAAGCAGCTTTACAGAAAAGGACATGGAAGTCCTGGCAGGCACAAAATTGAACATCAGCCAGCAGTGCACCCTTGCAGCAGAAGATGGCCAACAGCATCTGAGGCTGCATTAGAAGAAGCATTGCCAGCAGACTGAAGGCAGTCATCTTCCCCTTTGTCAAGAATTGGTGAGACACACTCGGAGTGTTGGACCCAGTTCTGGGCTCCCCACTGCAAGACAGACATGGAGCTACTGGAGTGAGTCTAGCAAAGGGCCAAGGAGATGACAAAAGATTTACAGCAGGTGACATATATGAGAAGCTGACACAGCTGGGACTGTTCATCCTGGAGAAGGCTTGGGGAGATCCTCTCCATCTGTATAAATACCTGATGGGGACAGCAAAGAGGATGGAGTGCAGGACCTTGACCCTGGTGCCCAGTGACAGGATGAGAGACAATGGACAGACACAAAGGGAAATAGAGGAAATTCCATATAAATATAGAAAGAAACTTCTCCTGGGAGGTAGCCTAGACAGGTGGTGCACCCTCCCTTGTTGGATCTACTCAAAACCCAACCAAAACATGTCCCTGAGAAACCTGCCCTAACTGCCCCTGAACTGAGCAGGTTGTTGGACTAGGTCATCTCCAAGAGGTGTCTTCCTCCAGTCTCAGTGATTCTGTCACCCTGTGAAATCATCCATCAACTGATCACAGATCTAACCCCAGTCTAGCAGAATCTTACCCTATACAACTAGTTTCAAGACCAAGAAGGCAACCATAGTCTGTCTTTTTACCTAAAGATATATTAGATTTTTCAACAGTTTAACCTGACCAAAGACAGGTTTATTTTTATTAGAACTCTGTGGTATTGATGCTTCTTGTTCTATTAGAATTTCTGCACATATGCAGGGGAAAAAGGAAAAAAAAAAGGAAAAGAAAAAAATAAGAGAAAAGAAAAAGAAGATGAAGAAAAGGAGAAGGAAGGAAGGAAGGAAGGAAGGAAGGAAGGAAGGAAGGAAGGAAGGAAGGAAGGAAGGAAGGAAGGAAGGAAGGAAGGAAGGAAGGAAGGAAGGAAGGAAGGAAGGAAGGAAGGAAGGAAGGAAGGAAGGAAGGAAGGAAGGAAGGAAGGAAGGAAGGAAGGAAGGAAGGAAGGAAGGAAGGAAGGAAGGAAGGAAGGAAGGAAGGAAGGAAGGAAGGAAGGAAGGAAGGAAGGAAGGAAGGAAGGAAGGAAGGAAGGAAGGAAGGAAGGAAGGAAGGAAGGAAGGAAGGAAGGAAGGAAGGAAGGAAGGAAGGAAGGAAGGAAGGAAGGAAGGAAGGAAGGAAGGAAGGAAGGAAGGAAGGAAGGAAGGAAGGAAGGAAGAGAAAGAGAGAGAGAAAGAGAGAAAGAGAGAGAAAGAGAGAAAGAGAGAAAGAGAGAAAGAAAAGAAAGAAAGAAAGAAAGAAAGAAAGAAAGAAAGAAAGAAAGAAAGAAAGAAAGAAAGAAAGAAAGAAAGAAAGAAAGAAAGAAAGAAAGAAAGAAAGAAAGAAAGAAAGAAAGAAAGAAAGAAAGAAAGAAAGAAAGAAAGAAAGAAAGAAAGAAAGAAAGAAAGAAAGAAAGAAAGAAAGAAAGAAAGAAAGAAAGAAAGAAAGAAAGAAAGAAAGAAAGAAAGAAAGAAATCACATGAAAAAGAATTACAAACTTGGGCCACAAATCATTGTTTGATGTTTAAAAAAAGGCATCACAAATGTTGTTTAATGAAATGAAAAGTAACATGAAAAAAAAGAAAAAACTAAACCCCAACATGTTTCAAAGTTCTAGTTATGTTCACCAATGGTAATTTTTCTTTTTAATGTTAGATCACTTATTCAGCCACTAGAGAGCTGTTGAACAAAAATGCTGTCTCCTGGAAGGGTGGGAAAATAACTCCTTCTTAGTGTCCTTTCAAAGGCAGGAAATTCAAAACTTGACTTCAATAGAAAGTGACACTTAATTAGGCAGCTTGTGTTCTTAGACACCAAAGAGAATAAAAGGTAATGTGACACATAAAGCTGAAAGTGAATCATGATGGAATTCAGGTTTTTTAACACACCAGGAGGGGTGAAGGTCTTCAGCAGTGAATGCAATTTGCAATTTGTAGTTCCACAGTCTTCTTCAAATAAAGTCTTCTGTCTCAATTCTTACTTTTAGGCAAATATGTCTGGGAACCCTGCTACACAGTTCCATATTTTATAGATGCAATGATATCAGTGAGGTTATGTCCCCCAATTCATCAGATTTTGATCTGTGTAATTCTTGTTTCAGTGCTTGGGGCATAGGAGTTGGCTCATGTAGAATTCAATCTGTGTAATTTCAAATGTTGTTCTTAACAGTGGTTTTTAGATTAGTCAGAAGTAGTTTCTATTCATGGTGAGCTATCTATCTGTCTGTGGGAATCCAGGGCATCCCTGTGACTGCCCTGGAAGGTCTGGGACCCTGGCAGGGGGTCAGGAGCCCCCCTGTACAGAGCCCCGAGAGACACTGTCTCTGATCTCTGTCCATGGAAAAGAGTTTTCAATCTTACGGGATGAATTACAAGCTCTGAATGTTTGATATAAGTAGTGATTAGTGTGGCACGGGTGCAAAAGTAGAATTTTAGGATTCTAGATAAGGGGTTCAAAGGGGGCAAGATGGAGGAAAATTGGGCATGCCCTGTTCTTTTTTTTCTTCTTCATGACCTCCATGTTTCACTGTGGTGTTGGCATTTTTCCATTGGTTTAGGCTGGGGACACACTGTTCAACATGGGTGATAGATATTGGCACGTTACTGTAAATATAGCACACGTAGTTTCTAGTATATAATGTTTGTAACATCCCACTGAGGGGAAGAGCCCTGCACACTGCCCTGCGAGACAGACCTGCTGCAGGTCACAGAGAAAATATTTTAGATAAGAAGAAATACACAACCTTGAAAACCAGCACAGACAAATTACGAATCCTTTGGCAGCGGGGCTGAAAGACAGAGACTTTCTACAATCGGGATCATTTAAATATCACTGATGCCGACATCTGTCTGTCATGGTAACTATCATATAAAATAGCTTGCCTTTGTCTAAGTTTATAATACAACATATAATATGGCTTTTATATGGGCATCTTGAAACCTTCAAAAAATTTCCCTATGTAAATATTAAATTAGTCAAAACATTGTTCCACGATTATACTTGGTAATACTGACTTCTCAGACAATTTTTTTAGAAGAAATTAATGGAAAATATCAATGCATACATGAATAATGGATACAAATGACTTGAGAAGTAACTCATTTTGCAATGAAATCATTTGACTATTAGAGTGGAAATTGATAATCGTATGCAGTAGCACAGTATCAGCAGAAAAAAATGGGATTTAGTTCCACTAGCAATACAGAGACAGAATATTGCTTATTTGCTTCTTCATGCAATTTGCTTCTGTGCTTCTGTCAGCTTCTCTCAAGTCCCTGTGAGCTGAGAGGCCTCAGACAAGTTGGGCTCTTTCTTCTGCTTTTAGCAGATGCTCCTGTTGAGCTGCATCTGGGAACTTTTTCCTGGGAAGGCACAAGGCACAGTCTCTGTCTCATAGCACAGCCCACTATAACTCTCTCTTTTCCTTCTGAAAACATCCACCTTGTCCCTGCCCTTTTGGCAGACTCAAAATTTTGCATGGCAAATATCATGCACGCTGGAGAACTGTGGTGATGGAAACTGTTTCTGTGGCCTACAGGTAGGAGTGGCAACTACTCCCTTAAGGTCTCACTTCACCTTTTCAGGATGAGATATGCAATTGAATGACTTCAGCTGCCCCTTGAGACAGGCTTACTCTAAAGCCAACATTTCTCTGGTACTGATCATGTCACCTTGGTAAAAATAAAATAGACATAATTAGTATGAAGAAAAGTAAACCATGCTGAACTGTGACTTCCTCTCCAGACTGGTCTTTCAATCTGTATTATTAGATCCTGCACAAAAATGATAAAAGCAAATATTCCTGCAGGATTTTCACATGGGAAACCATTCTGATATGTTCTAAGGCATCAGGTTAAGAGTACACATATTCTGCACTGAGGATTGTAACCTCCTGTTGGAAAGGGAAAGAACTGTAACTGTTTTTTCCAAGCCTGATTATTACATTCTGTGTGTCTGTGACTCATTAAAAAATACTGAGAGTAAGCTGCTACATATGCAAGACAGAATGTGTACACACATACACACATATATATATACATTGTTCAAATAATTTACAAAGACATACAATATACATTATGGAACAGGAACACAATACTGCCAATAGGAAAATTAGTGTTTTGCAAATTTTGTTTATTTGCCCTTTAAATTGAAATCAGAGAGACCACAGCTATATATTGGTACCACTTACTTTGCAATCCTCAATGAGGTAGCTATTAAAATTAAAATCAAAATTAATTACTAAAATTAAAATTAGCAATAACACATACAATGTGGAATCTTAATTACTACTCTGTAAAGAAAAAACACTGAATTAAAGGGAGTGTTACTGTCATTATTTAGGAATTAATTTCACATGATAACATGTGGAAAACAGTGCAAAAGAGAGCAGGATGAGATAAGAAGCAGCAGCATTCCCTACATCCCTATTTTGTTCTACTTCTGTTTTCTGTATGGCACATCAGGAAGTTTTCCCTGTATTTGTATGCTCTGTATGTAGCTCCCTCAGAATACCTACCTGGCTTTGGCTAATTGGAACATGAGCAGAGTGGAGTGCTTGACTTTGTGAGTGGCAGTTGAAAATTGCTCAAAGGTAGTTTTTAACCAGTGACTCATTTCTGAATAGGCTTCAGGAGCTTGACCATCAAAGGAGATCTTTAGGTCTCATTTTATCATCCTGGGACCCTTTGAATACAAAGAATTTTGCCTGTGCAAAGGCAGAATGACTGGCGAGATTGATGGTTTAATTTCTGTTCCTGCACCAGAAATACAGGTTGCTAACACACCAGGAACTTTTCCTCCTTTGCAATGATACTGCCATAATTTTGAGTGACAAGTAGAAACCATAATACTGCTACAAATCTCTGTGGGTTATTGAAGAGCACTAATCAGAAAATAACATTCCACAGCTGTTGCATTCCTAAGAACTCTTCCCTGTTTACCCTGAGAACAGCTGTCATTATCTCCTGTTAGCAGAAACCCTACACAAAGAGGGTCTTTAAGGTAGAAAACATCATGCCCAGCCTGATCTCTTCTTGTGGCAGCTGCAGAGCTTCCTGCGTGTGCTGAGAACACCTTACTCCTTTTGCCTCTTCCCACAGTATTCTGTGGAACACCCAACACCCATCTTCACTGGAGAGAGATACTTCTTAGTAGATCAGTATTATCAAAATGCTAGACACTTTACAACCACACTTTACAATCACACATGCTGATGGCTTTTTGCATTGTCCACACAACAGCAGGAGGCAATGACAACCCGGAAATGGAACAACATAAAGCAAGCAAACAGGATATGAGTACCAATCCTACATCACACAAGACAGCGGCATAGTTTTAGATAAAGCAGAGAAAATCCCCTATATATTTCCCCTATATATATCCTCATATATTTTATATATGAGTAGAGGCATATTTAGCTAATGAGACATTTAATAGGTCCATAAAATCATGGGGATTTGCTCTGAGCAAGACTGAAACACTTTACAATATTCTTCGTGGTTCTTTTTATACCTGTTCTCCAGGTACAGTTCAAGATTTATCTTCACTTTCGCTTTAAATCCTTTATTTTAAAGGGAGGCCACTGACCACCCTAAGGGAAAACAAAAGAAAATCCCACCCGTGCTCTGGGCAGTATGTTTTTAACACTGCCACTTGCTTCCTTACAAAAAAAAAAAAAAAAATATCCAGGATTTGCTATCAACCTATTTAAGATTAACTTTTCACACAAAATTTCAAAATGATTGAATGATATTTTATTGCAAATCTTCCAAGTCAGAGAAAAAGGAGGTTCAGGAAAAACACTTTGGTAGTTCAAGACTCTCCAGTATCTAGGGCAAATTCAAGAGACAATTACTTTGGAAGTTCTAGGTCAACCCAAAATTTGCTATGTAAGCTTCAGGATTTGTTTGAAACTAGAATCAAAACTAGATTGCTGATTCAAATTGAAACAAAACCACATATTCACTCCTTTGTGTATTAAACTGGATTCTCAGGATATTCATATGGTTCCCTTACCCTTTGGGCTTTCAGATGCACCATTAGCTGGGTCATGAAGGTTCTCAAGAACCTTGTCCTGCTGTTAGCATGTCACACAGGACAATTGACATGGCAGGGTTTACGTTCTCATCATTCATCACTGCTGAAGCAATTCAGTTAATAAACAAAGACCTAGTGTAAGACAAAGCCAGAAGGCACTTATTTGTATAAAATCCCTGGATGTCATCAATGGGAACTACCCTATTGTTTGGCAATGCTTTAAGCAGTATATTATTAAGTATTATTGGGTGTTCCTGTTGTTCCTGTCTCTCTTTCCATGACTGAGAGAAAAGTGAGCTAGGTCCCACAGAGGATATGAACAGAAAAGGTATTTGGTAACTGATCTGACAGTCATATGATACAGTACTGCCTGCAAACACAGGATATTTCAGCTGTTCATAAATGTGAATGCATCCCAGGCTCTCAGAAAACCTGTGGTTACCTTTCTGTGTGAAAATTTGTTCGTTTGTTTGTCAGGTTTGTTTTTTTTTCCCAGCACCAAATATCAATGATTTTCCTATTTGCCATAGCAAGCTTCTTAATTAATCTGGCACACTGCCTGGTTGAGATGGTCTTGAAGTTATGGGACTGGCAGATCTCTTTTATGGCTGTGACCTGAGTGATTAATCATGTGGAGTGGCCATTTGCTGAGAGTGGGAAGCTTTTCATGATAGATGGAAATGGGCCAGGCTGGAGGAAGAAGAAGCTGAGAAGGAACCAGATATTGATTTGAAATCCCACTCATCCCATATGAGTTAGAAATGCTAGTAACAAATTCCTCCTTCTCCTCGAGAATTTACTTGCAGTTCTACAGCAGGAGAAAGAGCAGTGAATGGCAAATTAATATGATCTAATGGACACAGCCTCTGAAGTTTCCTTATGAGGAGAGAAATTTCCATAAGCCTTCCTGTGGCACTGTGGTGCTTGTACTAGTGTTAGAGCACAGAGATCCATCAGCAAAGAAATCATTCCTGTATGTAAGTAATGCTCTTCTGTGCATGGATTAGTTAGCCACAAGCATTACTTGGCTCTGTGCAGTTGCAAAATCAGTTGTCAGAGGGACGGTTTGAGGTGCTTGCCTGGCATGAAAGGATATCCAACAGCAGACAGCTCAGAGCACATTCAGCTCTGCCTTTGGTACTTGGGGAGTGATGGAGCGCTTCACAGAGAGATGCCAGGACATTATTCCCATGGTCACCTGGAAGGCTGCAGAGCAAACCCAGCACATCTGACCACACTGTGGCATTTTATGAGGTGCCCATGGAACTGCAACTTGCTGCACGAAGCAGAGAAAGAAAGGGCTCTGTTAGATTAGTCAGGTCACATCAATCAATCACAAAGGAAGCAGGAAGAGGGATTAGGAACATAGCACGTGTTGAACTTTCAGATCCATTCTAATGATCACGGATAATCACTCACAAGGTCCCATGCTATTTAGCAGGTCATGTCTCGTCAACATAAGGAGCTGAGTTTTGCTGCTCTTCACTGCTTAGAGCCCTGGCTTTGGTATTGCCTCTGCCAATCATGCACACAATTTTTCTATGTATCTACAGCACACCCAAACTCATCACCACTATAAGCATGTGCTCCTGGTGTTCCTGCCCTGCCTCTTGTTCTGTTTCTCATAACAAGAATCTAACCTCTTCATTCCATCCAGTAAGTACATTTTCCTGCTCCCACATCAAACACCTAGAGCAGAGTTAGTTTTTTGACATATTTCTTTCCTCAGAGGGCTTCTCCTCTGAAACTGTTTGTTATCACTGACCAAAGTCACAGCCCATAATTTCACACTGACTGGCCATATAGCAGTGTATCCCCTTCCTGACCAGTTCCCACATCAGGTTTTTCCTCAAAAACAGCAAGAAGTGGACAGAAAAACTGAGACTGGCTCCCTCTACCCTAAGACTCTTTCAAGTCAGGGTGCTCCTACAACATAGTGAAGGAAAGGTGGTTCTCAAGCCTTTCTATATTCACCGCTTCCTGCAAACAGCAGCATACCAGATGGATAACAGATGAGGTGGGTACATATCAATAGCTGAGCACACAAATAAATAAATAACTAGGCACATGCTTGCAAATCTTTGTCACTGCAAACATATCCTACCTGCAGAAGGTCACCTCCCCCTCATGCCTAAACACTGTGCATTTCTCTGTAGTGGTTTAGAACTCTGCTCATCATACTGATCAGATTTCTTGTCTCAGCACCAGATATCTCCCTAGACATCCTGGATGGTGAAATTGGCAGAGATTTTCACCCAGGAATAGGAAACCTAAACACCTTTAAGAATCTATTCTTGAAGATTTACATCAGACTTGGCTGTGGGCAAAGGATTTACACTTGAAATCTTAGTTTCAGAAAAAAAATTCTTGTAGATCAGCATATAATTGATCCAACAGATATTGTATTTGGGGAACAAAAGTGACAGGCATACATTAGGACCTGTCACACCCTTTTATGTTCAGCCTCCCTTTTTCATGCCCCTTCCCTCTACAGCTTCATCCCACTAATCACTATGCAATGTCACAGCTGTCTGGAAAAAACATCGCCTGAATACAACAAGCAGACACATGAAAAATCAGTCCCAGTGGATGTTATTTGCTTTGGTGCCGCTTTTATTTGTGAAAATTCTCAGCTTTTAAACTCTGTACAGACTCTGTGACCTGGAGGCAGAGGAGAAATGGTAATGGAATAGGTCAACTTTTCTGTTGCTTTTAAGGAAAAGTTCTAGTGCTTATTGAACTGATGAAGTCTGGTTGCCTATGGTTATTCTTTTCTTGTGGTTGATTGCAAGTTCTGATTAAAGGTTCTCCCAGGGAAGGGGCACTTATAAGAGCTCTCTCTAGAGCAGACTCTTTACTATATGAGTTCACTTTTCATCCTTTAGTCTGGGTACTTCGAGAGTTTCCAACCTATCTGGCTGCCTAATTTCAGAAAATTTATAAGAATTTAATTATCTTTGAATTCATTTATTTGTCTTTAAATCATTAAAAAAAAAAAATCAAAAGTTATAGCTAACAACAGAGAAGCCCATTATGATTAAATAAGAGACTGGGCTAAAATCCAGGCTTTCCTCCTTCCCTCTCTCATGCACATACACACATACACAAAGAGGGAAGAAAATGTGTGTTAAGGCATTAACATACTTGATGAGAGAAACTAACCCTGATAGGGCAGGCTGTCCCCCATCTATGCTGTCACCCCTGAACTGCAGTGAACTCTGGAAATTTTTCTACCAGCCTTCAAGATGGTGCCTACAACCTTCTCTTCTGCTGTCAAGTAAGGGAAGGCTCTCCACTGCAAACATGACAACCACTGCTGGAGAAACTCCACCTGCTACCTGCAGCACAAGACCAGACCCACAAAGCTGAAGGATCCTCCTGTCAGGAAAAATATACAGTGACCTGGGGAAATATAGAAAGGATCCTAAAAAGCTTTGCTTTATCTTCCTATGTTTTTTTGCTAGTCTGTGTCATTGATGCTTTATGTGGAGGGAGAAGTGGAATTAATTTTTTTCAGCTAAATCTAGTCTTTTCTCACCATAAAAATAGGTCAAGCTCAAATTTGGGGGATGTGCCTTCAATACATTTTCTGCCATAAATCTAGCTGGTGTTCCACTGTTTGTAGTTGCAGTCCACTAATTATTCAATCTCTTAATCGCAAAGCATTTCATTACAGTCCCGGTAGTAATTACTCACAAGAGTTGGAGTGCTGTCTCCATCCAGTGGTGAAATGTTAAAATGCTGCTTTCCAGGAGCTCCAGTTTTCAGGGGTTTTTTTGCAAAGCATGAAATGCATGATTTCTTGATTTTAAATTGCCCAGCTAGAAACTGGAAAACATCACTGAAAGACCCTATATGAGCCCTAAAAATGTACATTCCATATACTAAAAAAAAAAAAACTTAGTATTTTTATCATAAAAATCTCATCAGCAAATGCTGTGGATTTTAATTTTTATCCCACTTCAGATTTCAGCTTTGTCTTTGAAAGTTGATGTTCTGCCATTGTAACTGTTTGTGGAGACAAGAATGCAGAGCTTCACCCACCTCCCTTGCCCCTTCCACCTCCAGTTTAATACAGCCACATCAATAACCTCCTCTTTGCTAATGTAAAAAAAGGCTTCTGGCAGTTCACATTTTTCATGTGTCGCAGCAGGAGAGTACCACTATAGAGAGTGCAGGGTTAGAAGAATTAATGTGGCTTTGCCAGTAGAGACTCTGTAATTAGTTAAGCTCCTGGTTCTTTGCCTTTCTTATGCCACATTGATTTTAGCTGCCATGGACAGAAAAGAACAAAATGCAGGCAGAGTTGGCTAGCAGTACCCAAAGGAATGCCAGGTTTATTCCTCACTGTAGCAGCTTGTGCTTTAAGTCTTTCAAAGACAGGATGCCCCAGCCTGACTCTTACCTTGGCCTCCAGGAATACATTCTTGTTTTCCTTCTCTTTGTTTTTGGCCTGGCCTCAGGAAACATTCAGTCTCAGATTCTCCTCACAAAGAAGAGAAAAAATGTTGTTGTCTCAGCAGCACAACACCAACTTTATAAAAAAATGGTGTGAAAGGTTAATTCAGACAATAAATGGCCTGTGCCAAGCTCTCAGCAATATTACATTGACCTGGTCTTTGTTTTGTTTTGTTTTCCCTAATTGCTTTCAAGTATGCCAAGGCCTGGCTGATCTCCAGAAACCTGGAGCTGAAAAACTGTGCAAATTCATTTCTAACCCATCTCCTTGGACTACCCTCAAGGCAGAGCTGGCACAGCTCAGGCTGTGGTTCTTTGTATTCTGAGGACACTATTGAAGCCTGTGCAGGTTCACTGTATGTGCTGTTTGTCTATGAAGCTGCAGTATGTGATTGGGAAGAAATCAATGTTGCCTTTCAGCATTTTAAACCCATGTATGGCCCATTTCCTTTTGAAGGTGTGATAGCTCTGAAGTTGATAAAAAGAGTTGTCAGTAAAGCTGTGCCTGAGATATTTGGGAGCTCATTTGTTATTCGCTTCAGCTGCCAGGTAAACCCTTGATTCCAGAAAGTTTTGAAACAAGTCTTGCCAGAAAGTTGAGGAGTGATTGGACCACCTCCTTGTTTTGGATCAGTTCCTAGATAACAGCATTCATTCAGATAGTCCTTCTAAACTGAACAGGACTGGTAAGGTACTATTAGTGCACCAAGTTATGTATGAAAATATGCTGAAAAATCTAGTTTTAATTTCTCTTTAGGTCAAAGTGCAAATCTGGAAGTACTGAGGATAATTCTCCTTTCATGATTGAAGTGCTAAGGAAAGATATTCATTTTTGCAGAAGGAAATCTACCTCACTCAAGAAAATCATTAGTTTATTATAAAACTAATGATTAAGCAATCATTTAAAAATATACCTTTTTATTTCACATGGATTTCTTCAAAATAGATAATGCAGTTCTTTGAAAAGATGTGACCTTTTGAAAAAATGTTCTCCAAGTCCCTGGGACTTTTCTATATCTCTTCCTGGCCAAGAGGACACCTCCATATACCAGCTCCTATCTTCAGGCTACATTGTTAAGGAAAGCATTCAGGCTGCTCTTGGATGGTTCCACTGGTCCTTTGAAGAAGACACTGAAGGATTCCTTAAACAGCCAGATGAGAGCACCTGAGAGATGTCTTCTCTGCTTAGAAGCAGTTCTGCAAGTTTGGCAACAGTGCTATTGGACCCAACCTGCCTCTGCACAGGGGTTCCTGCCCCTACAGCTGTTTAAGTGAATCCCACATGAACTGTATTGCCTAAAAAAGATGCATATTGCAAAACAATCATACAAAGTTATTATCCTTGCTGTTCAAGGATTAAAGTATGGTGCCAAGGAGGTGGTTAAACTCTTAATGAGAGCTATCAGCAGATGCATGTAGAACACAGACTGCATACTGAACAGTGCACATTCAGTGGAGCCATGAAGCAGACTCCAGCCCCTCTCACCACATTTCATTTATCACACTCACCTTCATTTTTCACCTTCTTTAACAGACACATTCTCCTAAAAACTTGCTGTAAGAGATACTTGTAATCACCTACCTGCTTTTCTAGACAATGGGATTGTTCATAAATGTTGAACACTTGTTGATGAGACAGAGGCTATCTATGACATTCAACTGATTTCTCAGTTCCTAGCCTTGTACCCTGTGACTCACAAATCTCCTGGTCCCATCAGTCTGCAATGACCTGAGATTTCTCCACCATACTTTACTTGGAAGTAATTGGCCAATTTACCAATGCCCCAGGGAAAAGGCCCTGAACTGCCCAAACTCTCATATAAGTCACTCGTATTTAAATCCTGTAGTCCATGGAATTATTCATGCACCCTTTGTCCAAGGAAAGAAAAATTAGGTAATAGAAGTATTTTCATGGAAAGCTTCCTCTATCTGTTAAACTAAAACAAGCCATTTCTTCATTCTGATTGAAGGGTTTACAGGCTCCCACACTCCCACAGTTACTTATAGTGCAGGGCTTTGCTTAAGTCATATCAGTCTTG
This sequence comes from Vidua macroura, assembly GCF_024509145.1. Taxonomy (NCBI): domain Eukaryota; kingdom Metazoa; phylum Chordata; class Aves; order Passeriformes; family Viduidae; genus Vidua; species Vidua macroura. The sequence goes on along the minus strand of NC_071575.1, from coordinate 46,072,071 downwards.
TTCTGAGTAACCAGAAAATTGACAGTGACCACAAATCACTGGATCCTTGCCTGGTTTTGTTTCTCAGATATGTCTCTTGCCCATCCCTGCAAATAACTCCAGGCTCAAGGTTAAGTGGAGTTGAAGCTTTTCCATGTTTACCCCCAGCACAGACGGCTGTGCTGACTGTTACTCCAGGGATTCAGAAAGCTTCCTAACCCCTGCTAGAGAACCCCTCCAGAGGGATTTTTTTCCTCCCCTAGTCCAGATGACAACTCTGAGTAAGGGTCTCATAAACAGGTAGTAAAGAGAAAGCAATAGCAACCCTGAATGAATTTCCAGAGAATCCTCCCCCTGGACCTATCTGCGTTTCTAAGGCAAAGTTTGCTGCCTGTCTTCTAGGTGCCTACTGTAGTCACTGCGCTGTTCTCTACTAAGCAAAAATATGCTGAGCCTTTCTAGTATATCATTAGCTACAGGGTTGGTAAACATTGACTTTGCTCCTATGCCTGGAGGATTAACTTCTTAAAATTGCAGCTTGTGATAAATAAATGAAATTTGGAGGGAAAAACAATGTGTTATCAGAAATCCTTGCTGTCAGGTCATTATTGTGGCGGGAGCTGGGATTTCTCTGCCCCTGTTGCAGTATTTCCAGGCTAGGACATATCTGTGTCTCTGGGAACTCAGTTCAGCATTGCTCTGCTGCTCTTTCAAAACAATCACTAATTCCAGATGGCTGGGGGACAGGACCCCCTTTGATCTGACAACACTCCCACAGATATCTCACAGCTATGCATGGCTGTATCTGTGCTTACAGTTCTGCATCAGAGACAGCAACTCGGAGCACAGTGGTGCACAGTGTCTGGGAGGCCTGACAGCCACCACACAGCAGCACAGGGCATTCTGTGTCTGTGTGTGTGTGTTCCATATTTTCCATACTCCTGAGTATACATGTTTCTAGCAGACTGCAAAGAAACACCATAAGTAATGAAAATAGAACTCAAATTCCTCTACTTCTTATTGAAATATATTTTCCTTTCTTTTAACCCAATCTAATTCCTTCATTTTTCTCTTTAATCATAATCTATAGAATTCAGATTGTGCAACTTGCAGCTATCCATTGATTTTACAATCTAGCTGTCACAAGATCAGGCACAGTATCTTAGGTCATAAGAAATTGCCAATATGGGTGAAAAAGAAAACAAGACTAAAGTTCTTTCTTCCACTAAACAACATTAATGAATAACTCTAAGTGTGTAGTCAGAATTTGTTCTGAAAAACCACAGTACTAAAAGAGAATTAAGAGTGACAGAAGACACACAGCTGTATCTGCCAGAGGACATCACATCAAGCTGAGCATGAATGCACCTGTAAAATTACACTTGCTAGAAGGCAGCTTACTAACAAGATGGAAGGTGAGTACAAAAAACGCAACAAAATTATTAATAAATTTAAAAATAGTATGGAATTTTAAGAGTCTTAAAACATTGGAATGGCTGCATTAGCTCAAACCAAAGGTCCTTCAAGTCTAATACTCTTTTGTCAACTGTTCCATTAGCAAACCCCTTAGAGGGTTAGCACAGGGTAAGCACGTTTGCTGGTGTTCCCTTCTACTCCCTTTAGCCCCAAATATTTTCTGCTCAGGAAATTCCTGAGCTTGAAGAGATTTATATGCCTATTAAACCCCAACAGAAAACTCTTCCAAGATTTGCGCAGTTTCAACTTGAACCTCCCTCATAGACTTGTCATCATCCTAATTTTTTTGCAAATTCTGTAAGTCTACTATCTCTTGTATGAAGAACTGCTTACTTTCTTATTTTCCTGGAACTGACTGGTCCTTGTAGCCCAAAAGACTATGAACAGTCAGTCCCTATCCATGAATTCATTACCACTGACAAGGCATGTCCATTATCCCATAGCCACTTCTCAGTGCTGAAGAAAGATAATTTACTCAGTCAAATCTCATATGCAAATTCTTTCATCTAATTATCCCTGTGGCCATTTTCCAAATGCCTTCCAGTTTTAACATTGTGTCTTGAAGATCAGGGGATCAGAACTGGAAAGAGTCAAGGGTTAGGTAAACCATGGATTTATATGGTGATATATTTATGTTCTCTTCATTATTTACCCCTTCCTAAAATATGGTTTGCTTTGCTTTCTCCTAGACCCAGAGCTGATGTTTTCCTGGACCTGTGCCCTACAACTCCAAGGTCTTGCTACCAGTGATCATCAAATCTAGGCTCATTAATTTTCATTTTACCCCATGAACATCACCTTACATTCATCTACTTCAATCTCCTCTTGCCTCTTCTGTTTAATCATCCAAGCCTCACTGGAAGTAACAATAATCACTGATATTGCTAATTTACTTATACAATAAATAAGTGGGAAGAGATCATCCTTATAGCTGTTCTTTCACATATTTAATCCAACAAAATTTCAGAGGTGACTTTCTTCCCCTCTTACAGCAGCTCTTTATAACAGTTTCAGGACGAAGAAACACAGTCTCTACAGAAAGATCAGCTTGTCATAGAATTTATTTTTTAAAAATGAAAAAAAAAAAAGCAAGAAATTGGCAATTTTCTGGTCAGAATCACCTCACATGTATATATTGGCTTGAAATGGAGAAAAACCTTTAGGCATGTACAACAGAAACAAGCCTGTGTTAAGTGACTAATATATTTTCTGAGCCTAATTTGTTTGCCTGGATAAGAACTGCATGCCTTAAAAAAATGCACTAAAGATGGCTTGTTGCTTATTTCATAGAGGAGTACTGCTGTGCCATGTAGCCTTTCTGTGGTTCTTAGGCTTCATGGACAGCAAGTAAACAGATTTATGATATTGTTGGAATAGACTGTGGGTCTCATGAGGTGTGACAGCTGTTATTTTACAGTACTTAAGTCAGTGTGAAGTGACAGTCAGCCACCTACTGGAAATGCTACATACAGGCATAAATAATGTGTATCCACGGGAGTCCTGCAGCACATAAATGCAATAATGCAATCATATCCCCTCTTTCAAATGCACTCTCCTTGGAAAATCAAGACCACTTATTGGGCAGCTGCGATGCTCCATGACAAATTGCCCATTCTCCGTGTCTACCCATTTTTTATGGCACAATCCACCCTTTTCAAAGATAGTCTTTTTGAGCTTGCCGTTTATTCCATCCACATTCTTTTTAGTACACAGACCAATTAAATTACTGTAAATCCACAGATGTGAAAATAACTACCTATGTCTTCTTCACTAAAGATCCACACATCAAAAAACCCCATTATTTTCAACATAAAACAGGGGTAGTTCCTGATCCACCTTCATCAAAACAGAATAAAAAAGTTTCAATAGAAGCACCTTGTACACAGGGCGTGTTTTGTAACACAGCCAAAAATATTACCTGAAACAGTCTGTTAATTTGACACTGGTTCAGGAGGCAGGACCTGATTGCATAGAGTCAGAACAGCTTCACGATAAGAGTACAACGTCAGGAGTCAAGAAATCCGGCCTCTCCTCATGGCTGTATTTCAGATTATTTATGTAACTATGTGTAACTCAGGTCAGGGCTCAAATGCGTGACTGAATTATGAGCATGCAATAAGCTACTGTGGGTCTAAGCAGCAATAACTCAGGATAACTCCTTGCATTCTCATAGCCAGTGAAGGATACATAAGCTGATGCAAGTACTTTGAATCTGGGCAGATGCAAAACAGTACTTAGAAAGTGTAAATAATACTCAGTTGTCAAGGGGATAACTTCATAGAGTGCCATATGTGGATTTCATTAGGTGCCCATAAGTTGAAATAAATCTTTTTATTTTAGCAATCATAAATCTACCTGTGGAGGTATAAGTGCTCCAGCCACTTCCTTCCATTATTTCTTACAGATATTTATTTATCATTTATTAAAAAGTCTGTTTCCCTCTACACAGAAGAGATTTTGTAAAATAATTACTCTGCTCAGGTTAACCTTCACACTCACCAAGGTAGTAGTTCTGGGTTTGGTTGGGTGGGTTTTCAGGCTTGTTTCATCTTTAAGCTTCAAGGTTATCATGCTAAGTGCCGATTATACCGACTTATTCTGCCAGGGATTTTTTTTCCCAAAAATTTTTAAATTAAATTTATATCAGCAGATTTTATATAAGATACAATCTGTCAACACCTGTCTCACTTTATGCCAAATTAGGTATCATTTGTCCTCCCACAGATGGAATAAAGCAGAAAACCAGTACAAAACCTTATGCTGCAGACGTAGCTAACTCAGCAGGATATGGGGAAAGACAGACAGGCGGAAATTAGGTTTCATTTAAATGGGTTAAGGGTTTAAAAAACCCTAAACCCATTTAAGTTGGATTTGCAAAATAGGTTTTGTATGTATGGACTCAAGTCAATTGACAGGAACTTGCAAAGCAATTGGAAACATAACTACTATAGCCACTGCCAAGTGGGGAAAATACAGCAACTGGAGCAGAGTCATCAGTCATCAAAAGCAGAAGAAAACCAGAGGGGAGGAGGGTGTAAGAAGAGGTGAAGACAATATGTGTTGTTGATAGTAATAATATTTCTACCAACAAGCCACAAGCTCTTCATTCAGCTCCCAGCAGAAGCAAGCTATATTTATGCTCCATCTGCACAGGTAATGATTTAATTTATTTATACACAAGTGATAACATCTGCACTCTGCTCCCAGCAACAGTCTGAGCCCTTCCTCTGCCCTACCTCCCCACCCATCTCCAATTTTGAGCTACCAAGAGGTGGCAGAACCACCCACCCAAGCAGGCATTGGCTGCCTGACAGACTGAAGATCCATATTATTTTAAAACAACTCTCAATGCAAAAATTTACATATTAAAGCAGAAAGACTAAATCAAATTCATTGTTGGGATTCATTAAGCAATTTGGGCAGAGAGCACCTTCTCCCTCAGCTGGAGCTCTGCATGCTCAGCATTAACGATCGTGGTGCTGCAATGGATTCCCCTGCTTCAGCCAAGTGGAGTCTGGCAAACGCTGCTACCACACAGGCACTTCAGCTCCACTTTATAATGTGAGCTCCCTGAAGTGCCTATTGCTGCACAGCAGAAGAGACAGGTATGTTACTACTGCCATGTGGGCATAACACACAACTTGTGGGCATAACACACACACAGTTTAGATCACTACCTAAAATCCTGCATATTGAAGGCTAAAAATCTTGCAAGTTCCAAGTCCTAAAGTAAAATGGGTTAAACTCTATTGCAACCTCCAGACAGCTCACTTCATCTTTCCTAATTCACACTCACTTCCACATCAGAGGTAGATGAACAGATTACAGCAATAACATCCAACAAGTAACCACTAAAACTTCATTTTCTTTCTCATATCTAGATAAAATTTTGGAAACAAGTGGTGCTTAACAAGAGCATTCAATGTGGAATTAGAAAAATCTTCATAAGACAGCGACACAGGTATAGCTTCAAGATATCCCTTGATGTGTATTACTCAATATTCTGTACTTCTGTTTCCTGTTTCCTCTAAATCCAGCACAACTACCCAGAGTAACAATAACAGTCTCTGCTTGTGTTTCTGCCTACCATATGTACACTGGCCAGAATTCTTCAGCTTAACATATGAGACGTTACAGCCCCACCTAAGACAGGTTCATGATTCAAGCTATTAACAGAGCCAGACACCAACACCACTGATAAACAGTGGTCAATAGTTCCACTGAGCCAATTGTCAGCATCCATTCCCAGCTGCCCATGGCTGGAGATCAGGTATCAGGCTGAGCAAAGGTGTGTCAGACACCTCTCTCCCCTCATGGATGCCTTTGAGGGGAGCATCAGTTTTTGCCAACCTAGAGAAACACACAACTTGGATTCTCAACAGACCAGTGACACAAGTCAACACAAGTCCCTCCCTTTTTGTGCAAACACACAAAAAAGATATATTAATACCAGGGTCACATTCATTCTTTGGTGGACTGTCCCAGAAGAGCTGCTTGGACAAGATGGTCTGTCATCTCCAACTAGCGTCTCAGAGCCTTGGCAGAATCCTGCAGCCATCCCTAGGGATCTGAGCATCTCCACACCATCTTTTGGTGTGACTGCAACCTCAGCAGGAACAACATAAGCAGTAATGTTCATTTCAGTGCCACTGTAGTTCATAACATAGGTGCTGTTGAATCACGCGCCACTGCATAATAGGTAACATGCCCCAAATTAAGCTTTGGAGTACATCACTGCAAAGCAGATTTGTTAGGCTTTGGTATTTTTTTTTTTATTGTGTCGATTTTTTGTTTGATTTTGGAAAAGCTTGTTGTGTTGAAAAACTTCTCAAAAAAAGGAACTTGAATCAAGGATGAAGTACAACCATAGCCTAGAAGTGATTCAGACCTATACCAGGAATGACTGACTGTCAGGGGATATCACAACTGCTAAGTGGCCTCTACAGAGCTGGTCTCTGCCCATTCCTGAAGGAACAGGTGCCCACAGGACCGAAGCCAGCAGCACGGCTGTATGAATCACTCACTATCTGAGGGCAGACCAGTTAGGCTCAACCACAACAGCTGCCAGAGCCAAGCAATCCTCTGAGCAGCATTTTATTCTGAAAGGAGCCCCATACATAGCACAGCTGATAAACTCTACATGTGGCTTTTAAGTCCAACAGACACTTCAAATGAGTTTTCAATTTACAAATTATTTTTTAAATCCCCCACACTCCTCACCATAAAAATAAAATGCAGATCTGACATTGTTTCCAACATATTTAGTCCTCAAAATCTAGGTTTGCATTATTAAGATGACAATTTGCTTGGGTTCTTCCAAGGAAGATGATTCTAATGAGAAATGGCCAGATGAGACAAACCAAATCCCAAAATTTTCATACTTTCCACCTTTTAAAGATCAGACCTAGAAAACAAGAACTTTCAAGCAGTCTTGTGAATCAGCACAATAGCACCTAACCTTGGCTTCAGAACCTGCAATTCGCTGTGGCACTCCAAGCCTGGCCACACTGCCCTCACCCACCTCAGCAGGGCAGAGCACAGGCAGTGACCCACCAGCTCCACACAGTAACTCTCAGCTCTTACACACCCTGCTTCTCAGAAAAAAAGTTATTTTGCACAGGGTTTTTGCCTGCTTTGTTTAAAGGCATAATACTTTTAACTCCAAGCCATTCCCAACATCTCCAAAATAATACAAACTGGGGAAATTGACTAAATTTTTTTCAGCCCCACTCCCTTCTCCCTGCCAACTCCATCGTCTCATTCCAGGAAAATGCAGTGGTCAAAACATTCCATAAAACACAAGCACCACATAAACCACTTCAATTTAGTTTTCCAGTTATATCTTGAAGCAAAAAGAAAAAGAAAAAAAGAAAAGAAAAAAGACATATCACACCATTAATTTTCACGTGTTTAATGTAATGGCACTCTAATTAACTTTACAGTACTTTTATCTCCACTAGATACTGTGTTTCAGAAGTATAATGGGAAGAAAACAAACATAAAAAAACACTTTGATGGTAGTTTTAAAAACTAAATCATTTGGAGTTACATATGCATGAATTACTTTCAAAAAGTTGTTCAGGATTTTATTTTTCACCCTTATCTAACAAAAACTGATTTTGTTGGGTATTTTCCTAAGATTTAAAGAGAGATCAAGGATGGCACTTAAGAAACTCTGAAGTCAGGGGTGTCATAAGGTTATACCAGGACTTCCGCTGGAGCTTGCCATGAAGCAAACACTATAAATAGGGAAAGAATGTGCAAGAGCTCCGAATAAGTGAGAAGCACAACATGTTTTGCAAGCTTGTGTTCTGAGGACCGTGAAAGTGAAGACTCTTGGCTGAGGAAAGCCTATGGGAGTTTCCCCAGCTAAAGCCTACTCAAAGCAAACCCATCATAGAAAACCACAGGGACAGTCATACACTGGTTTCTGTGGATTTGACCTTGGATCGACAACAAAAACAACCAGAAAGGTGTCTTGGAGAAGCCATAGAAATAATGGAAAGCATTTGTTGTTTTTCCCATGACAAATAACTAAGAGAAATAATATGAAATCAAGTTAAAATAGACTAGAGAGAAGTTTTTTTAAGGTGGATCAGCTACAAAAACAGCAACATTATTGGTTTTCTTACACTTTAAAGAGATCAGGAAAACAAGCACACTTTATACTAAGTTTGGAGCATTCTTAAAGACAGGAAACTAGTCTAGAAGCAGCCAGGACCCTTATTTTCACCTAAAAGTTTAGCTCAAAAGATTGTGGACTTATACAGCCACTTAAATGACTTGAGTTTTTGGGGTGAAATGTGTTTCCTACAATTGATAGTGCTCATTTTAGCTTTCATTCCATCTAATTCAGAGTTCAGGAAGTGACCTAAGTGAACTGCTCATTCTACTATTTCCTTTTTTTTTTTTTTTAATTTTTTTTTTAATTAAGAAAATATTCACTAGACTAAGAAAGGCATTAATATTTTACCTGTGCATCCCACTTCAAGAGTTGCCTCCCACCAAATGACATTCACAAACACTCTCATGTTTAATACTTAATCTTTGTGAGAGAAAGTAATTCATAACTTCAAGTTAATAATTTGTTCACTTGGATGCCCATATGATATGAATTGGGCAGATAGTTTGATTCATGCACAGGACCAATGGAGTATGTTAAAGAAATTAAATGCAGAAATCTACACGAAGTACAATTTTTGCTTGAATCATATATTAATTATACAGAAGAAACAAATCTCTACTTACAAAGAAAAGGGTGAAAAAAACAAACACACTCAATCCAGTACTTTTCTTACTGTAAGAATATTGCACATTCCGATAATGTTGCACAAATTACTGGCTTTTAATAAAGACCATATATGAGGTATTAGTCTATTAATAAATAAAGAAGAACATGGAAAAGGAAAAGCACTTAATATAGCGCACAATCCATTCCAAGGATTAGGCAATGAAAACTGAACAAGCGATAATATGTACACTTGAGGGGAAGGCTAAAGTTCCTTAACAAATAGGCAGCTTTCAATATCCATCTGAGAAGCAAAGGGTTAAATCTCTTAATAAAGATTTTAAGAACTCAAAGCCTATTTAGAACACTGCTAGTTAAAATGCTTATTTTGCTCATGCAATCAACCTGAAAAATAAATTCTTACCTCCCAGTCCTAAAGTGACAGCCAATTTAGCATACTGAACCTGTGTGACTAGTTAAAGAGAAGTTACTAGTTAAACTAAGTTACAACATAACTTTTTGACTGACATCAGCTAAAGTATTTGGGGGTTTTGTTGTGCAGCATTTTCTGGTGTTTTTTTTTTTTCCTTTTTAGTTTTAAGTAGTTTACACTGGTTGTGGGTTTCCATGGTGCTAAAATCAATACCCATTAGTACTGTCCTTATTAGCCATTTTCAGCCCCACAAGGCATTGGACGAATACAAGAACTGCAATTTTCAGTTTTACTCTGTGGTTAGGCTAAAAATTTACCTCTCAAATCACAACACTGAAAAATTCCTGCTGACAGGTAATAAATCTGCCAATCTAAACACTGTAGCTTTTACTAAGACCCTTTCAAGAACACTACAAATCTGCAGGCAAGCTTATCTTATTGACGTTCTTAAGATATCACAGGGATATTTTAGTTCAGTAAAGTGAGTTATAAAAAGTACATTGCACACGTGGTAATATAGTAAGCATGAAACAAGAGTGTTTTGGGTGTGCCCTTCCAAATCCTGTCAGAGAGATATTGTGGAAGGAGGGGAAAAAAAAAACAAAACAAAAACTTTGTGTGCACACAAACTTACATACATGAATATCCCTATGTCCCCTAAATAAGTCAAGGGTTATTCAAATCCTAATATTGTTTCAGGTCAACTCAAATAAAACTAATTCCTACATCACTCACAGTCTTCACATATTCCCTTGCTATTTTCCAACTTCAAAAAGAGGTTTACTAATACTTTTGCAATGCTAGACAGAGAAACAAAGACCCAGGGAAGTAATTTCTGCTGCTGTTTTGTGTAAATTATGTAATTTGCACAGTAAATCTCTATCAGGTAAAAACTGCAAGTGCAAACTTGGAAAGAAACGATTAAAAAAAAAGCAGCACATCAAAAATTAAAGTATCTCCTCTGCTTCAATCCACATACCAGTAATTCAATCAGTCCTGAACTGGCTTCTATGAAAAAAATTATATTACACTTTTGAAATGAAAAATATATCTCTTGTGTTCAAATTTAGGGAAAGTGTTTACTAAACTGAAATATATATCATTTTTTCTGTCACATGAGAGTATTTCTCTCCCATTCTAAGTAGTTGCTGACACATTTATTTCCCAACAGCATGTTGTTTCTATTCTGAAGATTAGTTTCATCTACAACTTCTTTATAGTAGTTTAAGTGTTTTTTTAGAAAATACAGTTCAGAGAATCTCTTCCATGTTAGCACAAAACCAAGAAAGATTATGAAGATGTTGAGTAAAGAAGAAAAGTTTAGAAGAAAGGAAACATTATTGTCCAGAACAGTCGGTGTATGTGGTAACCATGTTTCCTCGTCTCTGAGTGACAGTCCTGCAGTGCTTGCTGGATCCATGAAACCTGGCATCAGTTCGCACGGCGTGTCTGTGTGCATTTTCAAAGTCACTGAATGAAAACATCTTTTCCATATTTTCAAACACATCATCAAACAGTCCACCTCCAAAAGAAAACTCTTGGAAAGAACGTCTTTGCCGGTTATGAGCCTCCCGATGATTTCGGAAGTGATTTTCAAAGTGCTTTTTTGACCGCGAGCTTTGACTAAATAGGTCAAAGTCTTTGAAGAGATCGTCAAAGTTGAAATTAAATGACTGATGGAATGGGCTTCCATTACTTCCTCTTCCTCCATGACGGCCAAGCTGATCATATTCTCTTCGTTTATTCTCATCTGACAATGTTTCATATGCTATTTATGTTTAAAAAAAAAAAAAAAGTTACAGTTCTTTTCCATTTATAAAACCAGAAAAAAAGAAAATCATACACAAATACAAAGAACAGTACCTTTCTCTCCCACTCTTCCTGAACCAAGGAAATTTCAAACAAGACTATCATTCAATGTTCAAGCCCAATCAAGAGCTCCATATTTATTTACCTTTCTCCAAACCAATATAAACTGAGTCAAAATAGTTACTTACAATAATAAACACAGCTATATTATGAGGACAGGTTACACATAATACAAAACAGTTTAACTACCAATAAATATTAGTGTTTAGATTTGAAACAAAATAACAATGAAAGGTGGTGATCAGAAAGCCTGAAGGTGGAAGAATGAGTTAGGAGCTCTACCTAACAAGACAAAGGATCTGCTGCACTCCTATCACAGAAGCCCAGGGCAATGTCTGCAAAGCTACTTTGCCACCCAGCAAGTTCTAGCTAACCCAGTTACAAGCAACAACATAAACACTGAGGAGATAAAGGAAATTAATGTCACTATGTGCTAATTCTCATTTTGCAAGTTCAGCAATAAACCTAGATTTTGTGAATGGATATACCCAGAATGAAATTAGATTTCCCTCCAATCTTTGGTTTAAAACTACAGCTACTGGTATTCCAAGGCAGAAACTGATAGAAGATATACCCATTCTGATAACTAAATATTTTAAAAGCTCATTTTCATTTTCTTACCTGTCAAAGACTTGCAATTATTCTACATAATTCAGCATTTAAGAGTTCCTACTTCCTCCTGTAGTAGGTGCTAACAACTGTAGTAAGTATCTAACAAGGCTGTCATTCCCTTTCATTATATTACTAACTACTTTTCTTTCAAAATAACTCTTCTGCAGACAAGAAGGTAAAAGCCAGAAATCCCATTTAACTTAGTTAAGAGAACTACACAAATAGATGGGTGTTATACCTGAGTCTACAGGGAATAGAAGTGGGTATACCTTATTTTTCAGCAAGTCCTTCCGTTCTTCATTATCCACTCACACCATTTTATCACACAGTATTTATAAGTGTTATATTTGTAGGATAACAGATAGTTCAAGTTAGACATGACCTCAGTCTCTACCCTAACCTCCTGCTCAAAGTAGGGTCAGTTATGAGATCAGACTATTTTAGTCAGTGCTTTACCCAGTCATTCCTGAAAAGTGTCCAAGGTTGGAGACTGCACAACCTCTCTAGGTAATTTGTTCTAACACTGGCCAGTAGAACAGAATCACAGAATTGTTAAGATTGGAAAAGAACTCCTAGATCCTCAAATCCAAGATCCAATCAAATCCAACCGTTATCCTCAAGGTGAAAAAGTTTATCCTTATAACCACTTGAACCTCTTGCACCTGTTGTCTATTTCCACCATGAACCAGTGAAGCACCCTGCTGTGTGTTTTCTTATAATCTCCCCATAGTTACTGCAAGGTTGCTGTTAGGCCCTCCTGAAGCCCTGGTAGTAATCCCGAGCCAGATCTCATTAAACAGATAAAAAAGTAAAAATTAACCTCCTAGGGCTAAAGCTGTCCTACTACCAAGTATTTTTTGTGAGAAGAAGAATATGCCAAAAGCCTAATAAGCAGAAATGCATAAACCGTGTAAAAGACCATCCTACGTGCAAGAACAAAGAAACAACTCAGATTTTGATGCTTGATATCTGACAGCACTTAAGTGGAATGCAGAAAAAAAACCCCTTTATACCTCTTATCCAGTAAAAACAAAATGCACTTAGGTTATAGATGTAAGACATGTATCAAATTATTATGACAAAAGAGAGTGTAAATTACCTTCAGCAATTTCTCTAAATTTTGCTTCTGCTCCAGGACTCTTATTTTTGTCTGGGTGGTATTTCATAGCCAGCTTGTGAAATGCCTTCTTGATCTGGCGGTCAGATGCATTTTTTGGAACTCCTAAGATATCATAATAGCTCTCTGTAGCCAGTATTAATTCCGTTATCATTAAAATGCAGAGAGCAAATGTGAAGACAGATTGTGTAGTGGCCATTTCTCCAGTTCCTAAAAAAAAAAAGGAAATATACTTGAAGAACAAGTTGTTTTACATTCCACAACAACTTAGTTACAGCTGACAGAGGAAGACCAGCATGTTACAGGAGTCAATGACAGACTTGTAAGCACATTTTATCACCTGTCAAACTCCATTACGTTGTTTTCATATTCACAGAATATGTAAGTGAAAATACTGCAAAGTGACATTTCATATGCATAACAACCACTTTAGTATTTGTCTTTGTTTTACACTTAACTGATCACTGTCATACAAAGTTGGAAAAGTAAACATTTCCTTGCATCTCACATTTCACACTGCCATACCTGAACTAGCTTTACATTAATCTCGAGTTCTAGGACCCCAAACACAGCAACCCTAAATTAAGCACAGGCTGCAAAAACCTACCCTACTGGAAGACCGAGTCACTAATTAACTGGTGCAACAATAGGAGCCTGAAAACACAACTGGCCTAGAGATGACTGACCTAGAGGTGCAGCAAGACAAGACTATTAGACACTCGTGCTCAGCTTCAGTTTGTTTAACCCACCTAAGATGAACATGATAAAGAGAAGATCATCCATTTCCAGAGTTCCGCCAAGTAAAGCACACTTTCCTCTATTTAACAATAGGCTGGCTTAGCTCATCTGCAAATCAGATTGCTTTATAAAGGAAAACACCTACCATATCTTAGATATCAAAAATTCATATGATAAATACCACTGCATAGAAAGGTTTACAAATGAAACCCTCAGTGTTAGAACTGAAAGCAAAAAAAAGTCTTTTATACAAGACAAGTAGCTTCAACAATAATTAAAAGCTGTAAATTTTTTTTCAACAACTCATCTGTCAAAAATATATTTTGAAAAAAATATATGAGAACTTAGGGTAAAATTGTGGCATATATTAGAAACTGTTCCACATAGCCACATGATGTCTCACGATGTTAATGAAGGACAGGGTCAGCTGTTCCTACTAGAAGGTGAGAACAGATAATATACCTGTGCATATTATATTTAAAACACAGAGTGCAGAAAGGCAAACGTTCAAAGACAGAATGCTGGCTGACACCTGACCAGAAGGATGTACAACAGGATCCTGAACATTCCAGATGTAACATGCCCCCCCCCCACCAGATTACACTGATTTAAATGTAATGTAAAAACAACTCGGAGACAATTTGTGTTACATTCCTGAAAGCGGAAGAAACAAACTTACAGTCTGAGCACCATTAAAGTCAGAACACTTTTGCTAGCCAGCATGGGACCCAATATTTGTCAGGCAGAATTCAAAAACTTTGAATACCTGATACATATGAAAATTAAACATTTATCTGAAAGTCAATTCCCTCTAAACAAAATTAAAAAGCAAGAACCAAAAATGGAAAAAAGAATACCATTTCTAATAGGCAAGTCAGGGGGCTAAAATGAATGCTGTGAGACAAGAGCAAGAGGCCTGCAAGATTAATCTTCCCATGCCCTCTTAAGCATTTATTTGGCCAGCAGCCTGCATGATATCAAGTGTTAAGGGGCAGCAGTTGAAACAAATCGTATTTTGATCAGTGTACTTAGATACCAAATGGACAGTTCTTTCCAGTATTCTTCATGCACAGTATCAGACATATTTTTAGTACCAATTTTTCCCACATATCTTCTCTCACCACTTCACTAACCTGAAATTTTACCACTTGGGCACTAAGAACTACACACATGTACACCCCTCCATGCTTTTGGGGCTTTCTTCCTGTTTGTGCTTTATAGATGCAGACTTATGTTCATCTGATATATGTGATTGTTTTTATTTACTTTACTAACCCACACCTGCATCATGCTTGCATAATCACCTGCTGCACTATCTTAAGGTCAACCATCCTTCTACTACTGAACACTGAAAAGAGCTAAAAGGAACAGTTCATGTCCTCCACTAAGAGCAAAACCCTCTTTCATAACTCATGAAGAGCCAGAGATCATCAAGTTAGTCCTTCAGGTTTTCTGCTCTGGCTCACCATCTCAGCTTGTATTATTCTTGATAACAAAATAAACCTAAATTTTTCTTTTTCTACAATTCTTCACATTAGGAGTTCTGTTGTTTGTTATATTTGATTTCTAAAGCACAGTAAAAAAAACAGGTCTTAAGTTTTACTATTTTTTAAACTAGCAAACACAGATTTAATGCTGCCCTTGAACATATCAAACTCCAATTTAAGAATAAGATGTAAATAAAAACCAAATACAAATAAAACTCCAGTATAAGTAGCATTTTAAACTTCACAGGGTTATCAGAGAGCGCAAGTCTTCTATTTAGTTACTGTCAATTATTTGATTTACTTTTTAGAAAACACCTATTTTATATGCTGTCAGTATCTTAGTGCTGCTACTGCCAACTCCATCAGCCCTGCCATTCCTAACTATTTTTACAATCCTTTTCAAAATAAAGCCTCTTAAATACTTTTTTTTGCTTATGTCTCTTCACCCTGTTTCTCAATCAAAAAGGGATATATAAGTTGCACTTTCCAGGTCATACACTGCAACGACTTAAACCACATTCCAGAATTCAATAAATTCTTTACACATTAAGCTCATGCAATAATGAGCTCTTCCAACAATTATCTATGTACTTAATTTAGGTACATCTGTCAATGAAGTAAGAGACCTTATGCCACATAATAACTATTTAATTCTGTTGGGTAAGCAGGTACAGATCTCAACTACTATTCCCCTTTGTATAAGAAGTGCACCGTCTAATGTTTACCCAAAGTACTGCAGAGATGATAACCAGTTCATTAGTTTATCAATAGCTGCACAACGAAGCGATGTTCGAGGACGGTGTACCCAGAATAACATCTGTCAGATTTAGAAAATAAGAAGCTATTTCATCTTGCAACACATATACCCTATTCAATCCTTCTTTGAAAGTAATTAACCAAAATCTTGGATAAATGCTAATATTCAAAATCTTACGTACTCAGAAAACAGAGCATCATTAGTGTTCTGCCACTGCTTTCGTTACAGGATTACTATACACTAACCTGTGGAATGCTCACGTCCTGTAATTATTTCTAGAAGCAATTTACTAAAAGTAATAAAGTTACGGAGGTCTTCCCTCGGTTCTCCTACCACGACTAATCTGACGAGTAAGCAAGTCTTCAGTCCTCAAGCAGCTACAAGCAAGTCTGTCAAACAGAGGGGACTCTATTTTTCTTGGCCTCTCCTATACTGGCTCGAAAGCAAACACAGATGAAGGTTCCCGAATCTTGCCCTGGAGCGCAGGGAAACGAAGGAATCAGCCTGGTCTATCCAGACCCCTGAAGACCTCACTGGAGCCGGACTGCACCATCGGGCGGGGCCAGGCCAGAGCTGGGCAGCCGCTAACAGCCACATTCGGCGACACTGTCCCACCTCCAGGGCAGCCAGGCTAGGAAACACCACCGCAGCGCGGCCCAATTATTTGTAATTGGCCCAAATTGCAAATAAATGCTCCGGACCGAGCCTCAGTGGTTCCTCTCTCCGTCCCCCGCCTAGTTTCCCACGCTGCCCCCAAGCCTCCCAGCGCCCCCCTCCCGACCGCTCCACGCTCGCCTTCACCCCACCCACTTCAGCAACCTTCCACTTTCTCGGAGGCCTCACCCAGCGGCCGCGGCCCTTCTCCGCCGTCCTCACCTCAGCGCCGGCCCCGCTCCCCCGCCGCCCCTCAGCGCCGCCGCCGTTCCCGCCCGCCCGCGCCCGGCGCTCGCGCAGTCCGGCCCCCCGCGGTTCCTACACGAAGCGCTGCGCCATTGGTCGTCCAGGAGCACGTGACGCGGTGCACGCGGAAGGTCGCAACCGCGGGGCCGCCGCCACCCGCCGCTGGGGGCGCTGTGAGCGCTGTGAGGAGGCGGTGCCGCCCCCGGCCCGGCCCGGCCCGGCCCAGCCCGCCCGGGCCGCGGTGGCCGCCATGCCGCGGTACTGCGCCGCCATCCGCTGCAAGAACCGCGGCGGCCAGAGCGCTAAGGACCAACGCAAGCTCAGCTTCTACCCGTGAGTGGCCGCGGAGCGGGGCAGGGTCTGGGTGAGCGCTGGCCGTGGGGTGGTAGTGAGCCTCACCGCGGAAGTAAATGACCGAAAGACTCAACGCCACGGGTCGACCGCGCTGGTGGTCGCCTTCGAACCCCGCCTGGTCCCAGGAGGCTGGAGGGAAACGACGCTGACCCCCCCTTGGGAAAGGGAAAGTGTAGGGAGTAAAGAGCGGAGAGCTGGGACGTAACCACACACACTGTCCCTCGCACAAGACAGACGGAGCTTCGGGGAGGGGGCGATGACACGGCAGCGTTTAAGGACTCTGGAATAGGTGCGGAGGATCCGTGAACTGAAGAGCAAGGAGATTCGAATAAAAAATAAAATTTGTGCTTCTGACTATGTTTCGCTGCTGCCTCTACGGAAGCGATGTCCCAGCAGGGCAGGCAGTAGGGGAGACTTTGGCTAAATGGTGAAGTGTCTTGTGTAAGAAGGTTTACGTGCTAGCCGAAGGGCCCGGAAGAGTAAGCAAGTAAACATAAAATGATTCCTTAAAATTAAACTTTGCCACTAGAATTATGACCTTACCTGCGCTGTGAACAGAGGCATTGCTGGTTGTTTGGAAGCAGCTGAGTTAGGTAGAAAGTAGCTACCTCTGTTGCCAAAAAAGTTTATGGTGGCTGTATTGTGGTGTCCAGACACTGCATGGACCAGTCCCAGGCCTGCAGTAACCTCTGCCCTGTTGTGGTTACGTGGCTATTGCTTACCAGGATGACGAGTTATAAAGAGTATTTCACAATCCTGAGAGAAGCTCAGTGCAGGTAACTAAATAGTAATGTATTTGTGTAGAATAAAAGTATGGAACCGTGTGTCAACAGAGACAACTTAAGAAAAATTTGAAAAATAAATTTAATAATTAACCTCGAAATCTGTTTTGGTAAAATTTGTACCTCAAACTAAGTTTTCTTTCAGTTTCTGATTAGTCATAGTTATTCCAAGGTCAAGAAGGCTGTGTAGGAAGACCTACAGGAAGATTGCTTTGAAAGAAATTCTATTTTAGATTGAAGGAAAGCTTATTTCCCTGGCACATTTCTAATATGGAATGCATCATAAAACAATAAGGAAAATAATTTATTTTCCGTTATGCTTTAAAGAGTGTGAGTGTCACATGGATAATCAAAACAAGTTTGAGCAGTGAGACATGTCTATATTCAAATGTACAGCATCAGTATGATTGCCAAAACTTAGCTGGTTTATCTAGCCTTTGAGTTGTGCTTCATTCTAAGTTTCATCCTCCTGTAGAAGGGGTGCTGAGATTTGATGTACAGATATCTCTTGCCTTATATTAGTGAGTACTGCTGACATGAATTGCAAGTTTTATTCCCTTGCCTCTTGCCACCACTGAAGAAGTCCTCTGCTGCTCTGTGGTTGGGGTCTGAGCCCCTTCCAAACCTTTTGTCACATAATCTCTACTGGCCTAACTGCTCTTCTTTGTTTTATTTTTTCACTTCTTTGACTTGTGTAGTGATGGCAGCTGCTAAATAAATTCTGTCCACTTCCTCTTTCCATTTCCCCTTTTTTTGTGTCTTGTTTACGCTAGAGAACAGATTCTGTTGATTAATAATGGGTTGTTGAAGCATGATCAGGTTTTAGCAAAGTTGCATTTAAGCTAAAATAATAACTTTCACTATCAGACCCTTCTCTTGCTACAGATTATTTTGTTTTCCATCTGAAGCTGGTTGAGTCTCGGTAGAGCAGTGGGACCTGTGTTGTGAGGGTAACTGCAGTGGGAGGAAGTGTTCTCAAGGCCTTCTTGGAGAGGGTATGAGTTGTGACATGACCTTCCATGAAAGGAAGCCATGGTCTTCCTGAGAGACCTTTTTGGATCTCTGTAGTAACACCAGGCTAAGCTGCGTTACTGAGGAGCATGCTGTGCCATGCATGCAATGCTGCCACTGGGTGTACATGATACAAGCAGACAGGATTTGAAAAGCCTGAACCTCTAACTTGTCCTTAGGAGGTTAATGTGTTCTTACCAGCATTATTCCTTGCATTTCTGCAGATACGCAGAGCTGGATGCATCAAACGCCTGCTCTGTTTCCTTGGTAATTTGAAGACTTACATGGCAACAAATTCAAAAGATTGGGGAAGGGGTAAAGACATGCACCTTTATGCTGTGAATTTCAGCCCTCTTTCTCTCAAAATCACCTGAGTTTGCAGTTTTGGAACACAGGGCCTGTGTAAGAGTCTGCTGCTATGTGTGGCTTTTGAAGGAAACCTGCAGCTTCAAGGATTTGAGGGTGGGATCACAAAAGCAGAGATTTTTCTTTTGTAATTATTGTTGCTCATGATTCTCAGGAATATTGTTTTCTGAACAGTAGTCATTTAACAGTGCTCAGAATTCAACTTACGGTTTATGTATCATATGTGGTTATATGCTAAAGTAAAATTGATGTGCACCAGAGAAACGTAGAAGTACATTTCAAATACCCTGATACCTGACTGAGAAGAGGTGAGAGACAAGAGTGGTCTGAATATTCATGTTCCTGTTAGCATCACTTCTTGACTGTGCATGCATCGTGATAAGCTTTTAATTTCCCTTTCATTTGTGTATTGCCTGTCATTAAGTAAATTACATATCTTCACACACTTTCTTTTTAATTTAGTTATCTTTCTGATATTTGACCATTTGCATATATTTTCAAAGTCAATTTTTTTTTCTGTGAGGGTGTATAGTCCTCATTTGCCTTCTCAGGTAGGTTAGATGATTGAAAAGTTAATTCTAAATTATAAAATATGATGTGGGCTCTTAACACACTGAGAAAGTTTAATTGCTGAAACACAAAATATAGAAATGCTTTACATCTGCGTGCATTTACTTTTTGAAAAAAATTTAAAACCTGTATTGGAAATATTCACACTGCCAAATTATCTGATAATCTGAAGAGCAGCATGTATTAGGAGGTACTCTGTTAAACAGAAAATACAAGTTGTGTCTAGAAAGACAAATAAGCCCTAGAAATACTATTAATAATATGAGGACCAGTCTTAGCTTTCTTTAAATTAGGTCACATGTAATTAATATAAGGGAGTATTGCATCTCCCTTCAGCAGAACTGCTTTCTGAGCAAGTGTCGTAGGATCAAACCTTTCAAAGCATCTTGGCCATGGATTCTGAAACCCTTGGCTAGCAGAAATCAGAAATTCTGCTTCTGGACTCCAGAGCAAATACCTAACTAGAAATAATTTATATAATGATTGGATTAATGTGTTAGACATCCAGATTAGCATTTAATACTTAAAATTTTTGAAAAAAATGTTATTTTAATATTTTCTAAAGGAAGGCTACCTTCTAAATAACAATGAGATATTCTTATTTAAAACAAAGAAAGACAACCATAACAGGGGATTTTGTATATTTTCTTGTTTGTCTTTTCAACTGCTTTAAAAAGATTCCCACTTCATGATAAGGAGAGACTTGAGAAATGGTTGCGGAATATGAAGCGAGATTCATGGACTCCAAGTAAGCACCAGCTCCTCTGCAGTGATCATTTTACCCCCGATTCCCTGGATGTGCGATGGGGGATACGGTACTTGAAAAATACCGCTGTGCCAACTATTTTCTCTTCCCCAGATGATGAGGTAATCTATTTCTGTTTTTTTTTTTTTTTTGGTTTTGTAGTATGAAGCTAACCAACTATTGATGTAATACAGGTTTTCTAATCTGTCAGATAATCATATTTCATTTAAAAAAACAGAATTCGTGTCCATCAAAACAGTTTGTCAGCAGGACTGACACAAGACAGGTATGTGATTCCATAATGTAAAGGAAGAACAACTTCCCCTAGTTTGAGTGGAGGTTCAATACCTTTTTTTGACTGGAAATTACAGAAGCGTTTACAATAGAAAATGTTACATTTCTTATGAGAATAATTACTGCAAATTGTGCAAAACAGTCCAAATTCCCTATAGTTTGGAAAAAAACCCACAATAAAACAAATAAAAAAACCCAAACCACAATAAGTAAAAAAAAAAAAAAAAAAAAAAAAAAAAACCAAACACTATTATTGCTTTTAGAACTTTAAAATACTATTTTAACATGTAGGACCTGAAGCAAAGTTGTGGAAGATGCTTACATGAATTCTTGGGCTTCTGATGTAATTTTTAAACAGTGTTCATCTAAGTCCTTTTGCACTATCATGCTATGGAATTATATCTGCCTAATTTTTTAATGCTCAGTGATTTTCTTGTTACAAGATGGTGATTTTTTTTTTTCTCCTCCAGGAAAAAGATTCTTCTCAGAACAGTTCACAGCAGGTGCAGAAAAAAGACCAGGAAGAAACAAATGTTATGTCAGAGAAAGTATCTGTACCACTTGAACCTTGTGCACCAAAGAAAAATTCTGTAATTGCACAAAATGTAGATGAAAAAGCAGAAGCTGTTTGCTCAACTGCTCTGAGTAAACCTTTACAAATTCAAAACCTGCAGCTTCCTGATGAAGGTGGCTTTCAGGCAGACAGTGTCATTCTTGATAGTTCATCTAAGCAGTACATGCATCAGCCTAATCCTGTTTTAATGACAGCAGTCCAGAGCGCAGAGGCTACCAGTGTTCATACTTCCATAGAGAATTCAGGAGGTTGTACAGCTACAGTCCTGCAATTTACAGACCCTGACTACTTGAATTCATCTCTGAAACTGAACTGTGCTTTAAGGTCATTTACTGACTATGCAGTTGAAAATTCTGTCCCTCACGTGGTCTGTTCTGCTGAAGTGCACACAAGTGAAGATGCAGTTTTACTGAGTACAGTCACACAAACCATTGAGCAGTTCAGTGGAAGTGAAGAGTCTGTCATTGCTATTATTATGCCAGTTGAGAGTCCAGAAGAGCCTGAAAGAGTAAATGCTTCTTTCCTGCCTGCTAAGGAAGAGTTCCTTGACATAGAGGAGACAGAGGTGATTGAATATGATGGAAATGAAATACTGCAGACTGAGCATTCATACTGCAGGCAAGACATAGACATAGATCACCTTTGGCAAAAAATTTCAAAACTCCACTCTAAGATAACTTTACTTGAAATGCAGGAGGTAAAAACTTTGGGGAGACTCAGGTCCTTGGAAGCTCTTATTAGACAATTGAAGCAAGAAAACCTGCTTTCTGAAGAAAAGCTGAAGTTGGTAGAAAACTACTTTACAACACTTGAAGTGACTATGATACAGTAAAGGCTTTCAGTTGATGGTTCTAAAATATCTTTTTAGCCTCTTTGACTGTACTTTTGGACAAATTAACTTTTTTTTCCAGTTATGGTGTTTTAAACATCCAATGCAAATCATGTGAATAGCAAATATTCTTTAAAATGTTACATCAAGCAAAGCTAAGTGGCAGAATGTTGTCTGTAAAACACGACTGGCAAGTAAAATTAAAAAACAACCCTGAATTGGGCAAAGTTTTCTTAAGTGTGAATCAAGTCAGTAAAAGATAATTTAACCCTTTCTTAGGTGCAGGCTTCCCTGAAACATGCAATGCCTGCATTTGGGACAGCAGTAGAATGGACAGAATAAGCATATAGGATGAATAATTATATATGTACATATATGCATTGTCCAGTGAGGTCAAAATTGCTCTTTAGTTTTCAGTTCATCTAACATTTGTTCTGATAGTTTTCTGTACACTTTGATCTTATTAAAATTGTTTCTGCGTGAATGGTGTTTTCTTTCATTTGTTTCTAGAAACAAAAATTCTCATAAGAATATGGTTCCAGTCGACAGGCCCATCTCATTTTTTTTTTGTTACGATTCAGCTCAAGTGGAAAGCAATCTTAGTCACAGATGTATTTGCTAGTTAGTAAAAGGGAAAGCTCTATTTAGTGAGTGCTGTCTGCATTGATCCTGTTACAGCCTACAGCTTGGTAATGCATGTATCCTTAATAATACACTGAAAGAAACAATGTTCTGCAGACCAGGTTGCTAGTGAAAGTAGCAGAATTTTACTTTGCAAGAGACTGAATTACAGAACTAGAAAATTACTCCCCTTTACTGACTTTATTAACTGTTTATAGTGCATGGTTTATCACTATAGTAGACAGATACTATAATTCATTTCAAGGAAAATTAATTTGCTTAAATACTTTCTGCTTATTCTGACAGTGTACCTTGCTGTATGCTCTGGTACAGTGAAAAAGTCCTAGATCATCTGGTCCCTGACTTGACAGCATAGCTGCGTTAGGTGATCCTTGTTACACCCCTTCCAGCTGAACTCTTCTAGTATATTACATTCTACAAGCATTGCTTGAGGATGTTTTTTTCTGTATTCAAAATGGTGTCATCCCCATCACCACAAGTTCAGTCTAGGATTGGAGCAAATGAGTTCCTTTTCAATATTATTTATATTGTCTTTTACACACTTTCTAAACTGTTCTGGTAATCTTTCCATAAGGAATTGAGAATCAGCTCACACTAGCTACAAAGCTGGCCTCCAACTAGATAATAAATTCCAATTTCAAAATTTTTGAGACTTGGAATATCTTGAACTGCAGAAGTTGGGTTGCTAAAGCACACTGCTGTAGGAGGTTAGTCTGCATTAGTCACCACTGGATTAGGCTTGCTTTGTCCTGCAACTTGTTAACTTCTTTCAGAATTGAAGCACAGGCTGTGCTTGGTAAAATTGCTAATGGACAAAGGTAACTTACAATATGGTGAGTTATTTATTATGTCTCTGACTCCCTCATTTTGCCCTCCCTGGAACAAGAGAACATTCCTGTTCTGCCTTGTGTGCTGTGAAATCACAAGGGGTGTCCTGTATACTGTAGAAACATTGCTGCCATATCTGATCCTGTCTTGGGAACATTGTCCAGGTGGCCTCTCTGAGCTGCACATTTTGTAATGTTTTACAAAGTAAGAGATCTTTCAAAGTGATTTACAAAATGCTATATGAAATTGCTAAATGATTTGGCAACATTAGAAGTCTCATGAATGTCCTACAAATCCTTTGCTAATGCTGTATATTTTAAGACTGAGAACCCATTTCAGAAGTTTACTGTAGTCCTTGAATGGCAGTGAGAATTCAGACATCGCAAAAGAGTTGCAACAACATAAGCTCTATTCCCCCAAAATTTGTGGGGTTTGACATGGGATTTGCATTGCTGATATATTTTTGCTTTTACTAAGAGCTTACAGTATTAAAATTGAAAATATTGTTTGTGGCATAGATTTCTTTAAACATGGGGAAAACCCCAAAATGCTCAATTTTCCTTTCTTTTATGTAGTTTCTTAGGCTGACTTTGGTTGGATGCCAGGTGCCCACCAAGCTGTTCTATCTCTCTCCTTCCAGCTGGACAGGGGAGAGAAAACAAGATGGAAACTCATAGGTTGAGATAAGGCAGTTTACTAAAGCAAAAGCAAAAGTTTGCACGCACACAAGCAGAGAGAGAGAAAAAGAAGGGTTAATTCTCTACTTCACATTCAGCCACTTCCCAGGAAGCAGCGGTTCAGCATGCATAGGGGTTGCTCCAAAAGGCAAATACTGTAAATAACCAATTCCCCTCTTCCTCTTCCTTCCCTTAGCTTTTATATGTGAGCTGATGCCATATGGTATGGAATATCCCTTCGGATTACTTGGGTCAGCTGTTCTGGTTGTGTCCCATCCTGGGATAGTGCCCACCCCTGGCCAAGAAGTTGGGGAAACTGTACTGATGCTGTGCCAGCTCTGCTCAGCTGCAGCCAACACACTGGTGTGTTACCAGCACCTTTTCAGCCACCAGTGCACAGCACAGCACTGTGAAAGCTGCTCTGTAGAAATGAATTTTGTCTCAGTCCTAGATTATAGCAGAAAAACTCAGTAACTCAACAACCCTCTCACCAGGTCTACAGATTTCCCTTCAGAGTGTGTTTTGGACCAATGGGCCCACGGTGGATATATTAATTA
Organism: Vidua macroura; assembly: GCF_024509145.1. Taxonomy (NCBI): domain Eukaryota; kingdom Metazoa; phylum Chordata; class Aves; order Passeriformes; family Viduidae; genus Vidua; species Vidua macroura. Next base: position 46,047,246 of record NC_071575.1, on the reverse strand, counting down.
AAAAATATTCAGCATTACAGTTGACTGTTGCTGCTGACAGGAAGGTATGTCTGGGTCCTTTGCTTCAGTTATATATGATAACCCTGAATTATGTGGGCTAATTATTACAAGTAAGGAGAAGTAGCATGTTGAGACCCCTCTGAATTAGATGCTAGATGTACAGTGTGATTTCAGTGTTTCCTAATCATAAAGTGCAGCCCTGCTCACGCACAATTTTATTTCACTAAGCTTTATGGGCACTTGTGCTATATATCACTCCTTAAGATCTAGTGGAAACTGCTTCTGTACAGTTGCAGCCCTGCATCCAAGTAGTGCACTGAATCATCATCATTCCTTTTGTAATGTATCAGGCTTATCTTGATCCAAGTCAAATGTGCACATTTATCTTTTCAATAAATTTTCATTTACCTCAATTTAAAAAAAAATCTTTTGACTTACTGCTTCCACTGAAATAACTAATTACTTCAACAGATGCAATCTGTTTTCTTAAGTCGCCTGTTGAATTGTTCAGTTCTATTTCTTTTCCACTGTCCACTGGCTATTGTAGAAATTTGGCATTTGCTTTCTCCTGGGTCTTTATTTAAATTCCACCAGTTTTATTAAATTTACCTACAAGCAGTGGCCATTTTCCATTATTTCTGTCTTCTGAATTTATCACTCTCATTCTGTGAAATTTCTCATTCTGAATGCAGGGACAGCTACAGGGGATTTTTTATTCTTCTCAGACTAAGAGCTGTCCAGAGTTTCTCTATTGTGCTTTCTTGCATTAGAGGTGTAAATATTGATTGTACTCTTGCATGCATCAAAAGCATTCCTTAGAAGTCTGTCTAGATTTCTCATTCAATGCCTTTGATCTTTTTTTGCTTTTTTTACCACGGTGAATTTGTAATTATTCTACTTAAACCACTTGCCACTTAAACTCTCTCTGCCTGCCTATGAGAAGTGGTGAATGAATTCAATTTTTTTGCTTTGCTTGCATGTATAGCTTTTGCTTTCCCTGTTAAACTGTCTTTATAGTCAATCCACAAATTCCCTCACTTTTATTCTTCCGATTCTCTCTCCCCATCCCACTAGGAAGAGTGTGCAAGTGGAGCATGAGGCTGTCTTAGTTTCTGACTGAGGTTTAACAATAACACACCCTTTGTTCCTGACTGCCTTATGCACAACTCGATGCCTCCTCTCCCTGGATGATGCCACTGAACTGCAGGTTAATGTCATACACAAATCCACATCCTGCGCTTCAGCATATGCAGTGCTGCCTCCGCAAAGCACCAGGACAGCTTAGCAGCTTTTCCCTGTCACAGAGAAATGGTCTAACACCCAGGGACCCCATCATATGCCCAAGGTTCCCATCACACTCCCAGGGACCCCATCACATACCCAGGGACCCCATCACATCACCAGGCCAGGGCTCGTGCTGGCAGGGTTGTCTGCACTCCATGGACTCCTGTAGCCATAATTACTTAATTATGTCAATGACAGTGGTAAGAGACTGCTTGGCAGAATGTGTTATTTCTAAACCCACTGAAAAAGTGCTGAAATTTCTTTGCTCTTAAACTTGTTAAAGTCTTTAAGGCTTTGAAGTCTTACTCATAATGACAGTAGGGCAATGAGATCCAGAGCCTGCTTTTGTGAGGGATTGCAGCTGCACAGTAATAGGCACCACAAAAGACCCACTTCCTTTCTGGGCAACTGAAGAGACACTGTGAGCAGCAGAATGAATTTTTTCACCACCCAGGCAGAACTGGACAAGTTCCACATCCAACCTTGAGGAAAGGCATAAGACATAGGTGAATGACTTGGTTCCTTTCCATAGATTCCACAAGCAGGAAGCCTCTTCCTGTGTAACAAGACTGGAGCAGAAACAACACGGTGCTCTTCTGTGGGGCACCTCTGCACCACTGCAGCACCAGCTGCAGGTGCTGTCCCCCTCGTGTTCCCAATGCCAGGCACAGCTCAAAGCTGCAGAGAAAACCAAGTAATGCACTGGACATCATGATTTGCCAGCACCAAGGCAAGAGGGGAGAGAAACAGAGAAAGGGAAAAGGGCAAATTATATGCTCATTAATTACTTTAAAATTAGCTTAGATTTGGACAAAAATATATTATCCTTTGCTCATTTATGAAATAATTTTCCAATTTACTAACACTAAATTTCTGTAACCTCAAGTGGATCTCTGTAAATGCTTTTAAATTTTATTCCCACTTACAAAAAATTACTGCCCTATTTTCTCCTTTATTGAAACCAGTGTAATGGATTTCTAATTTACCAGACCATTTACTGCTGCCAAGGTATGAGTTTCAGCCAAAATATTTTCCACAAAGAAAACAGTAAGAGTAAAGCATCTAAACAGATGTTTTCCGGTAAACATATCTCTTGGCATTGTTAAGTATTATGGGGTACATTGCAAAAAGTCTATCACTGTTTAAATACCCACCTTTCCTGTAAAGGATTGACATTTCTGATGGCACAAAAGCAATTTAGAAGCCTTTTCGTAGCCATTCAAAAAGGTTAAACCGTAGAGATGCCTGTGGAACGTATGTATATTTCTATCTAAAAAGAATATATAGTGCATATAACTAAAGCAGCAGCGCTCCCTGTAAACACCAGGTGGGGCTACGGGATCACGCTGTAGACGTGGAAACAAGAAATGCATTTTATTTTTATTCTGTTGTTGATTAAACATATGCAAACAGATTAACTATGCGGAGTTGGGGGTTTTTTTCCCCTTATTTCAGATGTATCTTTAAATTTCAAATGTATCTTTAATACAGAAGGGTAGTGTATGAACAAAACAGTGTGACATTCTCTTCAATCTTACAGAAATAAACCTTCAGACAAGAGGAAACTAATTTATATTCTGAACATAAAACATTGAATTCGAGAGCCTTCTGCTCAAATGAATGGCAAAAAGAAATGTATTCACCGTCCTTACGAGGAGCATGATTGCATTCCTCATTTGTTGAAGTGGGTCAGTGATTACTGTTTGAATCCTGCAAACAGTTTAGTGTTGCTTATTTGCATATAAATCAGGATAATAGTGTGAGTGTTTAATCACACCCTTCATCAGAGGTGTCTGGTTCGCTGCAGCCATGCTTTTCAGACTGGAAAGATATGTGTGCAACGGTGTATGTGTGGCATAATCCCCTCTAAATTTTGCTGAGAATATACAACTTCAGATGATCAGAATAGGGGAGTGTTGGTCGTACACCTTCAAGTAAGTTTCTTCCTTTTTTCATTGTTACTTTCAAAATGTAAACAGATATTTGGGCATTACAGTAATGGTTAGAAGTACACGTGATTTTCTGAATGCAAGGAACGGGGCAGCAGCAGTGGCACTGCAAAACCAGAGAGTGGAAGGATATGTATCATGGCAACCACTGCCTTCAAAAGCATAAATGATCCTCAGGGCTGGTGGGGCCACGCGTTGCAATTTTTCTGAGTCCTCAGCAAGTGGTGGTCAGCCCCTCCACCACAGCCTCCTGAAAGAAATCATCTCACTTGACTCTATATCTCCACCATGAGGTGCACCACAATTAAGTGATATTTGATATGAGGAAGAAGAAATTAGCTAAGTAAATGTCTATTCATCTACTGACTATCACCAGGGGATGTTCTAGACAGATATTTCAGATTTAGATATATATATATAGAAATAGATATATAAATATAGATATCTTATAAATACCTAATATATTATAAATACCTAAGTTCCCTAATATAGATCTCACCTGTTTCCAAATGTAAATCACTTTTTGTTTTCAGACAGGGACTAGTTAGAAAGACTAAAGTCTAACATGAAGGAGTTGGGCACAACAGTCTTTCGAAATTGTACCTCAAGTTTCCTGTACAAGATGAAGTCCTTTGAAAATTTAGAAGGGATTTTGCCCAGATATTTCATTTGTACAGATACAATCCTTATTTCCCTTAAGATTTTGAAAGACACCTCTATCTCTGTAAGAAATTTGTAGGAAAGTAGGAAAACTGATTCACCAGGGGTTGCCTTAGTCAAAGTATGTCGAAGGCACAAGTCTCAGTGCTGCAAAACCTCCTCACAAGGTGCACATCAGTTATAAGAGCTGCACTCCTCCATTAATAGTACAAACTGGTTGCAGTCAGACACATTGACCTCTGACAGCCCCTTGGGCCTGGAAACAAACTTGTTGCTGCTACAGCTCCTCTCTGGAGTGGCAGCAAACACCACGAGGGGTCCTTTTCAGCCATGTCTGCTTGGGTAAGCACATTATAGATCACAAATACCAGCAGTCTGACCTTCGTTCCGAGTCAGTAGACTGTGAAGCCACTAGGCTTTAGGAACTCTCAATGACAAGAATAGCTACTGATTTGAGATAATAAAGACATGAGAGGGATAGTTTCACAGTAAGCAAAATATATAAAGCCCTTTAGATCCTATAGTTAGCAGCAGCTGTTATTAATCTTACATCAAATTCCTTTATTCAGTGTTTTATGTGGTGAGAAGTCTTGGACCATGTAAAGCTGGCTCTAGCTGAAGGGTAGTTACAGACTACCTCCTTTTTAATATGTCCTCTTTTTTTTTTTTTTTTTTTTTGGCTGGACTAGAGTTAATTTTCCTCTCAGTAGCTGGTATAGTGCTGTGGTTTTTTTGATTCATCATGAGAATAATGTTGATAACTCAGTGATGTTTTAATTTTTGTGAAGCAGTTTTTACCCTGAGTCAAGGAGTTTCCAGTTTCCCATGCTCTGCTAGGGAGGAACTGCACAAGAAGCTGGAAAATTTGAAATATTTCAGCTGTTCTTATCTCAACCCACAGGTTTTACCTTTTCTTTTTTTTGCAATTATCTCTCCCATCCCGCAGGGAGCCGAGGGAGTGAGTGAGCAGCTTCATGATACTTAGCTGCTGGCTGGGGTTAAGCCATGGCATGGAGTGACAGCCCCATATTGCCTCAGTGCACTGACAGACTATGAATACTCTCACAGCACTGAATTAACCTCCCCAGGGCTGGCTCCAGCAGACTGACAGGCTGTTTGCAGGAAATGGTAAATGTTCTGCTGCTGCCAGATAAGGATGAGTACAACACAGACTCTCTTTTCAAGCCAGAGCCTCAGCCAACATCTGTAGAAAGGATCCACACCTCACTAGCAGCGCAGCAGCCCCTCTGTGAGCTTCAGTTATCTGTGAAGTCCCTAAACAAGTGGGGGGACTCCCTCCCAACCAGCTCAGCTTCCCACCTGCTATGGAAACACTGCATTTTCCCACTGTGAGGAAAGCACATATTCAAGGTTTGGCTGGCTTAGAGGACATCACAGACCTGAATCACAGCTCAGACCTCCAGCAGAGACTTGACGAAGAAGCAAAACCTGGACTGATGCTGGCTTATATTCCTTTATTTCCTCCCCCGTAATGTAGTGAAAGAGGATCCAATAATCTGAAGCTATGAGACTTACTGGGGCAGGAAATCCTGCAAGGAAAAGAAAATACAGATAATGAGCACAAAACTACATTTTGTTTACGAATATTATTAGAAGCAATAAAAAATCCCAATTAGATTTTTACTTAAAAACATATTAGACACTGACACTTATCCAAGACTTGCTACAGAAACATGAGCTCAGCCACAGTTTCATTTGAAATTACTAATATCACAGCTTTTAAACATATAAAGTATCATAATGATATCACAGTCATAAATCCAAATGAAATTGTATTTCAATCTTTCATATCAAAACCATAAATTTGCTTCTTCAAGTATCCATTTTGTGAGATTTCAATAAATTTTATTCTGTATTTAACATCTGAAATGAATTTACAGCTTTATCAATGGGGTTTGGTGGGTACTGAATGATTGCAGACATTCTTTGTTTACCTTTACTTGTTGTTTTTGTTCACCTTTTGCACCGATCTCATTTCAGGACTTCAAGAACACAACATCCTATTGCAAAATCCCTCACCAGGCTACTGGGAGCCTGCTGCTTGTAACAGGCATTGCTTACAGCCTCCGTCTCTTTGTTTTACCACAAGCTCACACATTAAACTTGTGGGGTGTAGATACGCCCATGGCTTATTGCACTGAAATCCTAAGCTTCTTTTGATGGCAGCCTGGCTGGTAAGGTCAGTTATGGTCCACCAGCTAATGTAAATATGTTAGGTGTTGCCTTTTTCAATAAGTAGGATAGCTTTTTTACCTACTTTATTCAAAATTAACTCTCCATAATGTCTGAAAGGATTTTGCTTATAATAATCTGTCACTGTGGGGGGCTGCAGCTTCAGTTTCCTTATTGTTGAGAGCAGATAATATATGGAAATGGAAGAAAAAAGGCAAATACAAACACAGCTATGGATCTTTTCTAATTATTTGATCTGTTTCTTCGATAAATAAAAATTTTAAAAATTTGCCATCAACAGCTGCATAGATAATATAATAGTGGAAATCATTGACCTAATCCCCAGCATAAGAGACATAAACGCTTTTGGGAGTCACTGTGACAACTGCCTGTTCTAAACACCTGCAGGTTTTTTAAATTTTGTAGTTACTCACCACGGGAAAAAAAAAACAATCTGACAGTTAAAGAAATATTGTAAGTTTTTCAAATTATGTTTTAGCTAGAAATGAAAGTTTTGCTTTGGGTTTTAAATAAGTATGCTTAAGAACAATTAAAAGTATGAGCTTTTAACATAAGCTTAATTGGAGGTGAAGTGATGCTGTGAGTGTCATGCATTGATATGAACACAATGCTGAAGTGATGGTAACTGATGCAGTGGTAGATGACTTTTACTCTATCATACACATGCATACCCCAAAAACTCTCAAGATACTGTATTCTCTTTAAAAAGCAAAAAGATGTTTTAATAATGTTACAAAAACAAGTCCCAGACACACTACTGTTTTCTCCCTGTAAGCATGAAAACTAACCCATTCTTGGTTCTCAACATTTATTGTAAAAATCCATTTTATTGTTTATTCAACACGTTTTTAACAATAGAACATGAAGCAGTAATGAAATATTATATGACAGAATAATATGTCTTGCCTTTTCATTCAGGAAATACTAAAACTGCAGTATTTGACATCAGTATTTTACATTTGACAGGATCAATAACCTTCTGGGAAATACCCTTTACTGCTTTTTAATGAGCAAATTGATGGATTTCAAAACAGAAAGTTTATTTGTTATCAAGTTATCTTCCTGAAAAGCTGTAACTGGGAACGAACTATTTTAAATGAATGCTGACACCTGCACAACAGTCATGTTTCTGCAGTTCTCCAGAGAAAATGCAGAAGTAAATAGCATTTCAGAGCTGCAGGGACATTAAAAGCATTAAGTGACTGTTCATTTTGATTTTCTTCCTGAAAGGTTTATGATTTTCAAGGGATATGAGTAGAGCCATAAACAAAAGTAGAGTCATGAATTTTAAAGATTTAAATCAACCCTGATATTCTTTGTTCTCCACACAGACCATTTCCTGTCCTTTACAGCAAAAGTCTATTTCTATTATGAAAGAAATTCCCTGAGCCAGGCTCAGGCAGGCAGCCCTGTGTTAGACACCACAATCAATGTGAAGACTCACCAGAGACCTAGTCAGATGTAAGACACTTATCACTGAAGTTCCTAAATGCATGGCCCTCTAACATGTCCTTTATGCTAAACAAAGATTACAAATTTCCACTGCTCTTTCCTCCAGCTTCCTTTCTCAGGGCAAGATGTAGTTAATTCCAAACATACAGCTTTTCATGTTGCTGCACATTCCTCAAGTATCTCTTTTCCTTAAGAAGAAGCTAAAGACTAAAGGTTGCATTTTAAAGGTATGTAGGTGTTACACATCAGGCTGCCTGTACAAATCATGCCACTAATCTTTTTTTATTCTCTGCAGATCCAAGATGCTTGGCCAGAGGCAGGAAGTGGTGTGCCACAGCTGGCAGTCTGTGCCAGCGGCCTGGAGCCACACACCCAGGCACACCTCTTCCTCACAAGCAGCCCCTCAAAGGGACAGCAGTAGCTGCTAAGAAGAGGTGACACAATTTATACAGACTCAGGTCTGGGAAGATGCTACAAATGCTAAAAGAGAGAGCTGATACCTTTGTCACCTGACACGGTGCAATGACAAAGCACTCAAGCACTATACTCATGAAATGTATGCTGACCTGAAATAACAAAAGAGCTGGCCTCAACATACTCAGTGCTTCCTCTGAGAAATGCTACTCCTTCTTCTCCCTCAAATATATCAGAGTCTGCACTAAATGAAATTCCCAGTGAAGTCAGGATGCCCCAGAGCTGCCTCCCAGCCAGCTGTGATCCTTTCTTGTTGCAAAGGGCTTCGGAGCAACCCCAGCGAAGGACAAATATTTGCTCTCTGTCGAGTCTATTGTCACATCTGATGTTGAAAAAAGTCACTGTAAAGTAGGTCCCAAAGGAAGAAATGCAAACCTTCCCTTCCAGAGTGAAAACGTTTGAAATACAAAACCAGTAACCTACCTCAAATGCCATAAGCAAAATGCAGCTCTGTGAGAACAGGAATCCTGGCAAAGATGACCCACAGACCTTATACCATTTGCAAGCTACATTATTCCTTTATTGCCAGCTGCTTACTTTTAGAGCAGCTTCACCAAATCACACGTATAACATGCCTTTGGTGTTGCACTTTGTCTTTATTCAAATCTCCTAAGTGGTCAGTATTGTTCTTCTAAATGTAATCATTAGTAAAAAATATTCAGATTATTTAATTCCATGAATATAATGTTTCTGTTTTAATATTTGATGCAAAGGGAAACAATGCTCTTAAAACTAATGAAAAGCTTTGTAACTAAAAACAGTGGGTTTTGATTTGAGCCAAAACATAAATCTAATATGAAAAATAGAAGAGAAGAGGAACTAACTCATGATCCTGAAGGGACTATGAAACATGCTATAAAAATACTTTTAAAGGTTTTGAGAGAATGAGGGCCAAACTAAGACAAAATGTCAAACTTTGACCCACATTCCATGTCCCATGACCCATCACAATTGCAATATGACTGCTCACTGGCTAAGTTTCCATCATTATTATTGAGGGAACATGGCTCAGGGGTGATGGACCCTGCAAACACAGCTAGTTCTGAATCTAATAGAAGAATCAACTAGAAAGTAAAATAAAGATATTTTACCACCCCACTGTATAGCTCTAGAACCAGACAGGGATGTGAATGGCCTTGGGAAAGCTGAGAAAAGACTCTACATCTTCCAAGCTCTAGACCTAGTTAAGTATCCACACACAAATTACAAAACCACAAAATCCCAGAAATGTGGATTCTAGCAGGGCTCTGATGGTTACTTATTGTGGTTCCCTCTCACAGCAGCCCTTCCCCTCCCAGCACTGAAGCCCTGAAGCAATGGGATTCTCCAAGCTGGGCAGCTCCCTGCTAGGAGCAGGTGGAGGACAAGGGTCCTGGTACTGGTGTGGCCCAGAGCACCACAATGAAACACAGCAATCTACAGACCAGACAGAGATTATTCTGTCATGGAAGCATTTTAAATTACTTTTGTAGTAGTAGTATTAAGAGTAGTAGTAGTAGTTTTTCTTTCTGTTTTGCTACTGGTGAAAATTTGTCATCAAGGGAAAAAAAAAAGATGGAACAAGAATGACAGTGATTCCCATCCATGTCCCAACTGTACTCTGAGGCTGCAAAAATGCCCTTTTGATTTTAAGATTGCATGCATAGCTCTTCTGCTGAATGGGAAGTGAATCATCATGATGCAAAACATCAGAATTAATGGAGACAATGCACTGTACTATACCTTCTCCAGTCAGGGAAAAATGCAAAGAGAATATGTACTCTGTTCTTTGACACAGTTTCTCAGAATTACAGCAAATACTTTGGTGCTAACAGTTTATTTTTGCTAAGACATAGATACTTTATAATATTTTTGCAATTCCTTTATCATCTTTCCCATTGCCATATTTGGCAAGAAATAGTAGGTGAAAGGCTGGAAAACAAGGGGGCAGCAGAGCCTCTTTCAGGCTTTGAAGTAACAATGGCATTGGAGACATCCCAGCATGATTAAGGGAAATCCAGGAACATCCATTTGAATCAGTGGCAGTGGAACAGCATAATCCTTCCACACTAAGCCCTGCTTTGTTTTCAGATTGTGCTGCTGATCCTAATGAGAAATATCAATGGGAAAGTAAAAAGGGGCCTGGATATCAGTTTATATTCTTTGGAATAAAACAGGGTCATTCCTACTTCTGATAGCAACTCCCAGGGCTGCCAGTTGCCTCTAAACTCTGCTTTTATTGACCAGTATCTGAAATCAGTCTCAGAAGTCAATCACCAAAATTGTCACCAAATGTTTATATCTGTATATATGTATATATATTTCTGTACAAGTTTAAGTTTGTTTCCTTACAGGTAAAAACACCGAGAAATATAAAACCAGAAAGCCAACCTGCAAGTGCCATTTTACAGGCTTTACTATGGATTTTGACATACTCCTGTGATTCAAGACAGTGTCAGCATATTCTGATTAAAAGTGTGAAAATATGTTCTCAGGGAAGAAAAAAGTGTCAGATCTGTTCCCCAGGGAAGTTGAACTAATCGGCACACTGTTTGCCCAGGAACGACTGAAATGTAACAGAGAACTTAAATGATAAAGAAATATCTTGTAATTGATAAATCCTCTTATTTTCCATATGCCATTCCAGTTATTTCACTGGGTCACACACTCACAACTATTAATAACTTTGAACAGGCAACCTCTGCTTTTAGCAGCTTGGCTATTACGATATGCAAACTGTCTCATTTGACAGCCTGAGCTGCCCTTACACAGTCTGGTAGGCTGCAGACAGACACTATTTTCCACACAAAGAGCCTTTCTGCTTGAGCAGCTCCCATCAGACATCACCACCAGCAGCACACCACGATATCCAAGTGAGCAGCTGCCACGCTCATCAACACAGCATGGTAATACTCAAGTATAAGGAGCAGAGAGGAGCTTACAACCTCCAGCAGGCTAAGGGATCTGTACCAGGTTGATGTGCCTGGGGTTTAGCTTTTGACAATTTGAAGACCCCTGGGAGATGGTGTTTAGTGGGCACTAATTATATGCTCTCTTTTGGTTGAATTTTCACTGAGTACAAAGTGCCTTGCAGATATCTTGGCTTCTTGTAAAATTTCATTTATTTTCTAGTGTTTTCCTCTATTCTTTGCCATTGCCATTTAAGTGTAAATAAAGTTTATACCATGAGGAAGGGTACCTAGGGAGTGTCCTGTTATTTTCTCCACCATCTCAAAATACTTTCCAGGATCAATTAGGAGTTGCTGACATGCTAAGACTCAGGACTACTACATTTTCAGCTAATCTTCTTACTTGGTTTCCCCAGCTGTCGTTATACTGAATGGGATTTAATTTTTGTAGCAACTTGCTTATCTTTGAAGTCAGTGTTATCCCTTCATAAAATCCTTTGTGTGCCAAAGATTAGAGGAGCCATTCTTTAGCATGCTCAGCTTTTGCAGTTCCTGTAGGCAACCTAGAGAGTCCTATAAAACCACTGTATCCAGAAACATGTTAATTCTGATTTGAGAATCAAACATGTTTGATTCTGTTCAGAAGCCCAACTTAGCCAAGAAGGAAATCAAAATTGTTTTGGACACTGTTGAAAGCAAGCAATATTTTTTAGAACCAGGGGGAAATAAAGATCACTTTTGACTACCTGAACCAAAGTCATTCTGATCTCCTACAGTTTTAACTAATTTATTTGTTTGTCTCATTGTTCCTAAAAGCCCCACTACATTCAGGTAGCATTTTTCTGCAGTATGGGGTCTTACCCTTGTTTTAGTCTAACAGACAGCTGAAAGACTAAAATATAAACAAGAGTTTATTGAATATATTTCTATTCTAATATCTAAAGGCAGATTTGTTATTGAAAGAGTTACTTTATTTATCAATCTGGCTTACAACCAACCAGTTTCATGGCTGCTAATCAGACTACAGCAGCTGCCACCTTCAGAAGAACATGTGTGTGCCAAGATGTCTGCTGACTGCTTTGTAATTTCCCAGTACAGCTCCACAGGCTGCTGGTCCTTCCTCTTGCCTCTGAATCTCATGACCAAAGAATAACAATTTTCTGAACCGAGAGGTTGTAGATCTAAAGTGCTATCCACATTTTAAAATGGTGTTTTATAGCATTTCATTAGATTTTGTATTAATTCCAGCACCTAAGTTTTTCCCACCCCTGAAAAGCCTCAGCATTTGCTGGCAGCAGATTATGCCCAGCAGAGGCCAGAGAGGGAGCCATCTGTACATGGAAGGGAAAAGACCACCCTTGGAGACCTGCTCCAGGTGGTGTTATAGGCCATATGGGTTTTCTCCACATAGATCAAGCTTTGCTCTTGTGTTTAACCTGGACCATTTGTTTGTTATTTTGAAAAATAGGGGCTGCTCAGATTTTATGTTTGCCATGGAGATACATATTGAATTGGTTGAAAATTCTGCAGTGTATGACAGGTTTCTACTTTACAGGTGTCACACCATCCAGACATCAGTAACAACAAAACACATACTATAGAGGAAAATATTTAGTGATATTTTCCATTTAATTTTCTGTAGAGCAGGCATTCCTTTCCATTACTTACAAATGTTTGAACGAATCAAAAGTAGTGCATCATGCAATGAGGTAGAACATTTTTAGAACAGGGAGTTTCATGAGACTTGGCCAAAGGACACTGTGGGTACAAGTAGTCAACTTGGCTCAGGAGGAGTCAGATGATGAGGTGGAAAGGCACCATCTGGGCTCCTTCTACTGCTTGGACTCACTAAGTAAGCAAAATACATCCAGAAAAGTATGAAGTGTCATCTACACTTGCCATAGTCTTGCACTTTTGACCCTTGTTGAGACAAGGTGGCAGGCTAAATGGACCTCTGGCCTGAGCTGCTACAATCATCTGGTGTTCTGACATTGATTTATGGTAATTATTGTAGTAACTTCTAAGTAATTATCCAAATGTAGGGAACCTAAAAGATCTTTGCATACATTGAAGTTAATAATTATTAATAATGCATTGTTAATTACATTTAAGTCCTTCAATAGAACTATTCATGACAATGCATGCAACCTTTAAAAGAATATTTGTAGGACAAAACTTGGGGGCAAGTCTTCCATGCTTTTTAATGAGAAAAAAGTCACTTGCTTTATATGTGAGTATGACAGCAATGATTCTGAAGATGCTTTGTTAAGGTGCTGTTGTAGATGTCATAAAACACAGCTTTATTTTTAACAGGAATAAAAATTTTGTCTTGATCTTTCATGCTTTAGAATATGGGAGAAAAGTGTTGTGTGCACGGCATTAAACCCATTGTATTGTCATAAAGTCTTCAAATTGGCAAAACAATTGTCGCTCAAAATTTGAATCAAAAACAGGCAGAGGAAAAAAGCAGTGCCGTGAAACTGAACAGTAATAAGCTCAAAACTATGTAGTCTGCTGCAGCACTTTCCATGGAAGTTTAACACACAACCATTAGGATTAAGGTTTTCTGTCTCTTACAGGATACAGCCTTGTCAATTTTCCATGTATATTTTACTTCAAGGAAGCAAAGTCAGTGATGCGAAGTAGTATTTGAAGTTTGTTACAGTCACTTGTAAATTCCGAGTTGTGTTTTCACTTACTTTTGCTGATACAGTCTATCATGAGATTGGAAGATATCAAAGACTACTAGCTAAACAAAATATTTTCTATGATAACATTCAATTTCCAAGGACTGATGATAAATGATGGAAAGTGGTTTGGTGAGCTCTTCCACCAGCTCCCTCAGCACCCTTGGGTGAATCCTATCTGGCCCCATAGACTTGTGAGTGTCTAAGTGGCACAGCAGATTGGTAACTACTTCCTTCTGAATTGCAGGGGGTCTATTCTGCTCCCTGTCTACCAGTTGAGGGGGCAGGTTTCCCAGGAAATTCATTCTTTCTGTTAAAGACAGGGGCAAAGAAGACATTAAGTACCTCAATATTTTCTTTACTCTTTGTGGCAATGTTCCCTTTCACATCCTATAAAGGATGGAGATTTTCCTTAGTTCTCCTTTTAATAAAACCACTTTCTATTATCTTTCACAGCAGTGGCCAGATTGAGTCCTAACTGGGCTTTTGCCTTTCTGATTTTCTGTCTACTAATGTAATCTAGCTACATCCTTGTACTCTTCCTGAGTTGCTTGACCCTTCTTCCAAAGGTCATAAACCCTCTTTTTTAACCCGAGTTCCAGCAAAAATTCCCTATTCAGCCAGGCTTCTGCCCTGATGGCCTGCCCCTGCACCTTTAAGATTTCCTTCTGAAAGTATGTCCAGCCTTCCTGGACTTTTTTTTGTTAAGGACTGTTTCCCAAGGGAGTCTCTACAGCAGTGCCCTGAACAGGCCAAAGTCCTCCCCGTGAAAGCCCAAGGTAGAGGGTTTTTTGACCCCTTTCCTTACTTCATCAAGAATCAAAATTCAATCATTTCATGGTTTCTACATCCAAGAAGGCCTCTGACCACCACATCTCCCACCATCCCTTCTCCTAGGCTGCCTCCTCTCTGCTGAGTTTCAGTTTTGTGAAATATCAGCCAGCAGCTTATAGAACATTTCATCTACCTCTTCATCATGGTTAGGTGGTCTATAACAGACAGCAGGATGTCTGCCTTGTTAGCCTTCCCCCAATCCTTACCTAAAACAATTGCCCTTTTTCTTTCTGAACAGCTGTAGTTATAATGTGTAGAGGTGACTGACTTGCTCTGGGCAAACCCCTGGATGACCTTCACAACCATTTCCCCAACCCTCAAGTTCCAGAGCTTCATAATAATTCCCATACCTGGGGTGCTGAGGGAAGCTGAGAGGGCATAATTATGGCAAAAGTTATTTGGTAGTGACTATCTGAATCTTTTAGACCTAGAGGAGATATAGAAAACAGACCAGAACCAAAGGCAGCAGAAGGAAGTACCAGGTAAAATTTACTTTATTTCATGCATTAGTTTGATTGCTTCCCTGCTTTCTTGCTTGCAGTTTTTAAAAATATTAAGTAGTGGTTTTAATATGGAAACTTGTGGTTGTTAGAAACTTCTAAAATACAAAAAAATCTTCTTGATAAACTCCCATAAATTAGCTAGAGTAGTGTGAAGAAGCATGGGAACCAGCTTGTTCTTCCCAGCCTGCCTATGCTGTTTGGGAAGCTGCCAGGGAAAGGGAAACTGAGCAATACTACAAATTACCAAAAGTAAGTTCCTCACCCAGGGGTTCCAGACTCTTTAAGTACACTCTGATGTCCTTTCTTTGATGAAGCTCAAAAATATAAGGGATAAACAAATAGGGAAAAATAGAACAGAAGGTTTACAGCTGTCTTCATATGTGAGTTGCTTTCCTACTTCTTTAATTTTCCAACTTTTGTATCTTTTAAGCCAAAAAAAGAAGAAGAGATCTTCTAGTTTAAGACCTTACATGTTACAGTTTGATTAAATAACTAATTCTTCCAGGAGAGTGTGGGTGTAATCAGAGTGAGCAGCAAATCTCTGCAAAGGAGATTTCCTTGTTTCCCACCAGAGTCTTGTGTTTCTGGGACACAGTTCAGCAGCTGGACATGTGCATGCAGCTTAGCATTCACCTTGGGAATTCCAATATTTGATCTGCATGCATCTGTACACAGACTGATTTTGGCAAGGCAGACACACATATTAAAACAAGGAAAAAAAGCTGTTTCAAAACATCTTCAGAGTGTACAATAATCTGGTTTGCAATTTTTTTGGTTGCTACTCACAGATTTTTAACATCCCTGTAGTCAATGCCAACAGTTCTGCTTTTAAGACAGATAGAGAATGCCTTTTATTAACTCAGTGTATTTGAATGGGTGGTTGTGGCTTTTTAATAATAGTTTTCTCTAATGTTTTACCTTGCAAAAATAGCAGCAGCTGCTGTTTAGTCATCTGATTAAATGAAATTCTGATCTTTGCACACTCATGTCTCTAATGCTCTAGAGGCAAATGAGAACTAAATACAGAGTTCTCTCACCAAACAGGGCTTGGCAAGATATTGTTCCTTATTACACCTATTCAGTGGCAGCACAGGGACAACATTTTGCGTCATAAAGAAGGTAAAGGTACTTATGTCATGTGCCCTGGTGCTCTGTTTGACAATTTGTCAAAAAACCAAATTGCTGCAAAGCATTTTATATATAAAAACATTTGAAGATATTTGTATCCAGGCAACAGTTGTAAGCTACTAGATAAATTGCCTATATTACTCAATGCTTGTAAATTAGTTCCAGCTAATTTCTCCTAGCAAACAAGGGCTGCATAGACCTGATAAAGAGAAGTGATTAAAGCACATTTTAGGAAAGCCAACAAAACATTATTTTACCAGTCTCTGGCCCTATTTTTTCTGTGCATTATGAATCTGAGGAGAAACCCTATGTGATATTCTTAACAGTGCTGCAAATTCTGACCATAGCAGAGTTGCTGATGAGACCGCGTTTCTTGCTGGTAGATGGAAATGCTGCCTGTTAATTGCACTCTTAAAAATTATAATGATAATATTAAAAAAAAAAAGGATAAACCAGATGAAAAAGCATCCCAATATAAAAGAAGTAATAAGGTGAGTACAGGCCCCCATGGCTGCAGGAATGTGCCCCAGTGACCCCAAAAGTCACTGCTATCAGTATTATAAGAGCAGAGTTGAGGATTTTATCATAAACTGAGCACAGCTATCTCTAGCTTCAGTACATGGTTTGTGGCAGATGTCTCCAGAAGACAAAGATAACCCACAGCAATTTAGACACCACTGTTCTGTTTGCAGACCAGTTGTTGGACTTTGTGGTCATATCTCTAATGTGAGTAAAATGAAATGGGAGCTGTACCTTGGTTCTGAGACAAATGCTACAGTGCAGGTATACACCTAAACGCTCTGATTACCCCTAAACAAAGCAGTTATATTAGCATTACATAGAGACCAATATTAATGTACTATCATATTATTAGATATGATTATTATTAACACATTGATAGATTTTTATAGCTATATGGTAATTATTATCTATAAAATAATTACTAAGAGTATTACTCTATTAAAATAGTATTTCTATTAAACTAGTATATAAAGGTGCATTATATAAAAATATTTTATTTATTACATATATATACTCAAAATAATGTACTAATATTATTATCACGCATACAATTTAATATATTGCCATGGCCCTTTGGGAATGGTCTCTGGATTGTGGTAACCACCTCAAGCCCAGAGACTGTTTGGGAAGCACTTAGCTGACCAAAGGCAGAACTGGGCCAAAGGCTGTGCAAACATTTTAGCAGATGGTGAGCACATACCAGAGCTCAGCCCTGGCCCTGTTAATGTACTAATGCACACAAAGCCTATAATTCCTTCAGCCTTAGACAAATGCCTTATAAAAGACAGATCTTCACTTTAATCCTGTAGGATCAGTATGGCTTTTGGGACACCAGCCACCAAGAGAGCAGGAGGAGGCATTGCTTGGACTTGTGGGTCTGAAAATGGAGGCAGATGTGAGACTTTTCTAAGTCACCCCATATTGCACCTCTGGGGCAGAAATGGCATGAATGGTGCCAGAGGTGAAGCACAGCTCATGGCCTGCACCTCCTGGCTAGGGGCAGCCAGGCTGAGGATGCTCACTCCTTGCCTAAGCCTGAAATACAATCACTGCCTCTTTGTGGAGGGCAGATCAGCTCTCTCAGATAACAGCTTGTCTGAAGACCTGCACGATTAGTGTTTTAAAGCAAGCACAGGCATCCGTGTAGCAGGCAGCTAACAGCTTGAAATCAGAATCCTCTTGTCTGGGACTGGTGAATAAGCATTTGAAGCTGATAGAATTTCAGAACATGTAAGAAGGAGCAACTGAGTGCTTCTGCATGTGTTCACCTTATTTATTTTTCTCTCCTGTGCTTAGATACTTTCATGTATAAGATCTGTAGGAAAACTTTTCTTTTTATATTTTAAAATGATAATTTGTAGACACTTTTGATAAAAACCCAAAACTTTCATGACAACAAATCCAATTTACATGAAAATGAACTTATGAAGGATGGCAAGAATAAGGGGTTTAAAGTACTGGAAATATATTGAAGTCTTTGCTTCCCTCTTGAATTAATATTCCATAATATTCACAATGTAATCTAAGAGTGCATACTTTCTCTATTTAAAAACATTTTCCCATTGCAATTATTCAGGTATAATTCATTTAGATTTAATCTCTATTTATAAACCCAGATAAAAATTGTAAGATGGGAACTGTAATGTTTATAGTAAGCTATTAAAATACAGAAAAAAATATTCACTCACAGAGACATGTTGTATCTCACAACAGCTCTGTAATTAGGGCCTTTTAACATCTGATTTTTAAAAGGTTTCTTTCCTTTTAACCCTTCAAGGTGTTACACCTTTCTTTGTTGTGTCCTACTAATTCCATACAGGACTATAATAGAAAAATATCTTCATTTTTATAAAGGCACTTAAAAGCATATACCAGATCTCATTCCTGAATCTGAATTGATTTCTATGTTCCAAGCCAATATTCTCAGTTATGAAACAGATATTTACATCTAAGTCCTGAAGTTAGAACTATTTCCAGTGGCTCTAGTAGGATTTAGATCAAGTGTTAAGTAAGAAAACAAGAATAAATTCTCTATATAGTTTTGTCTCTTCACCCTTTTTTTTTTTTTTTGGCCCAGCTAACACAGGTATGGCAGAACCTATTCACCTATCTCCTTCCTTAATACCACTAATGGTTGATAAGCACAAGAATGTCACTGAGCCATTGCTCATGCGGGACTGTATTCTAGAAAGGGGGACTAATAACACAAACTGGCAGAGAGACCTAGATTTTAAAAAACAACATGCATGATTCACCTTCCTAATCAGTGACACAGCAGTGTCATGTTTCTTGAAGAGCAAAAGCAAAATCCTCTTCCTCATTTCTTCCATTAGTTTTAAAGACAGGAATCCCCTCCCAGCTCCAGACTACACTTTTAAAGCTAGTTTGGATCTTTTTCCTAGTTGAAACTGACAGATTAGAAATACCACTCCTAACTTTTACATGCTACCTCTCCAAGCCATTGAGACTGGTTTTCCTGTTATATATATTTTAGCTAATACATATGTAGCAACATCTTCATCAGAAACTTTGACTCCGTTCATTACCTTGCCAGCTGTTACTGCTTGCCATGGATGATCAACTTCCCCCATATGATTCCTATCCTAAGAGCTAGATTTGCCAAAAAAGGGGGAGAAGGTAAAAATAACTGTTTTGTTAAATAAGCCATAATTGTTGTTTAACTAAATAAGATGCATTGTGCTTTGGAAGAAATATTTTTCCTGCTCTCACATTCTTTTGTTTCAGTTCTTTCCACTCTGCTTAGACACCAGCTGTGTTTTCTTCCTTTGTTATGGACTATTTTCTATTTTTGTTGAGATCTTTAGTTCACCATTCTTATCTGGCAATGTATCTATAGAGCTTCTATGGCAGCTATTAAGCTGCTTTAGAAAATCCCTTCCTTAAGCCTCCTCACAAAAAATAAGACAAGTGACATATATATATGTGTATATATAAGTGTATATATATATATATATATATATGGATGCTGGGGTTTTCCCCTCAAATTTTCCTTGGGAGGTAAAAAAAAAAAGAAAAAAAAAAAAGACATTTTCATCTTTATTCTGCTTTATTCTGATATCAAGAAATCAAAAGGAAGGCAGGTATAGGTATATACTTTAACCATCAAAACACTTTCCAGGGAATAGCCAGGGCTGTTGATTTCACTTGCAGAAAAGAAGTATTTTTACTAGAAAGATCTTATCCCTAAATCTGCCAATATACATTTAAGGAGCATAATTTTTGCTTTCAAAACAGATTAGAGATGACAGGCTTTGAGGAGGAGGTGAGGAAGTGGAGGAGGGGTGTTAGGACAGTTGACCTTGAAAATCAAATTTCAGGATTTTCAGGGACCCACTCTATACTTCAATGTATTAAATGTGACATTCTAACCTCCATTTGACATTCTTTTTTATTTTTCTGATTTCAACATGTACACAGAGAAACACTTCTACAAAAATGTTATTTTCAGCTTTTGCAATATTCTTGTAAATCTACTAACAAATGACATACTAAAGCACAGGCACATATCTAAAACATTTCAGGAGAGCAGTGAGGGGTTTTGTAGTCAGCCACAGGTCCTGAGTCAAGCTGGCATCCTCCTCATGCTTGAAAAGTGGAGAAGAAGGAAATACTGAAGCTGATGTCAAGCTCATCATTGTTTATGAAGAAAATTCTACAAGACTTTCAGTCTTACATTTCTGGGACATGGTTATGGAGTGTGCAAGCAGCTGTGCAATCACATTGAACCTGACTTTGAAGGTTTCAGTCAAGAAGATCCAAGGAAAAAGTGAATGCTGGAGGCCGGCTGGGCAGGAGCCCTGTTTGCTTATCTTCTTAGCCAGACTTTTCCCAGATCCCTGAAGCATCTATCTCTTTAGAGTTGACAGGGAAAATGCCTTTAGATTGAGTAGCCCTAATCTGCTGTTTGGCACCTTTAAATAAATACAGAAAGGGAGTTAAGTATAACCTGAGTGGAAAGCTGTACCTTTAAAAGACTTGTAGAAGGTATTCAGGTGAGTTAAGGACATTAACTACACTTCTCTTCAATCTTTGACTGTTAGCAATCACTGAATCCATGATCAGGAGTGTCAAGCATATGGTCTAACAGGAATAAAACCAAGATAGTTCCCTGAGTGGAAGGCCAAAATGAGCAAACTTTCTGCATAAATGAAGATTAATGAACAATTCTAAAACACAATTAAAGAAGGCTTCAAGATTTGCTTGTTGGCTTGTGTGGGCCTTGACACATGTCCTTTGCAGTCCATTGGGTGCAGAGGTGCCTCATACCAGTTCTCTGTGGGTCAGGTTTCTTCAACCACCTAATTGACAGCAAGGTCTACAAAGTCCTTCAGTGAGTCTTGCTCTTACCTGTAACTCCCCATGTTAAAATGACTTCTTGTTTTGCTTACTTAGCAGAATAATGCTAAGTTATACAGCCACAAAAAAAAAAAAAAAAAAAACAAAAAAAAAAAAAAACAAACAAACAAACAAAAAAAAAAACTAGGCAAAAAAATTGCAGTCATTCCTGCTGAAATCAAGTATAAAAATTACATCCACAAAGCCCATATAACCAATTATTTATGATTTCTTCCAGCCATCCTTCTGAACAATTGTCATGTCTTTATACTTTCCACATTTAAAAACATTCATAGCAGAATTAATCATACCATCTGGTTTAGATGACAAAAACCTTTTTAGATAAGAACATTTTTCATCTAGTGGTGCCTAAAAGACCTATGAGACAGTTGTCAGAATGGCACCAAAGTTTACCAAGAGTTGATGCAAATGTGAAAACAAGATAATGTATTTTGAGCAGGTCAAATCCTTTGGTACCTGTGAATGAAGTCACATGCTTCTACCCATCCTGAGCAACAACAGAAAAAGATGAACTCAAATGAATTATTGTTCCTAAGGTGCACTTAAGCATAGGGCAGGATCGATCCCTGCTGCATCTGTAGAGCTGGCTTCAACTTTCTCCCAAGTACAGACTTGCTTCTCACAACATATTTTGCCAATCAAATTTTGACCAGTGGCATACTCATACTCCCGTGCATATGTCACCCTCTTCTGAAACACAAGAGAACATGTTGGCTCCCAAGAAGTGCTGCTGGCTGTTCACTTTAACTTCAGTCTGCGAGTCCCAAATGCTTCTAACCAGATCTACTATCTGGTTAGATACTATCTACTATCTACCTTTCTGTATATCAACTGTCTTGTAAAAATAGCTTCTAATGATACTGCTGCATCCCCTTTCCTTACTCTTGGGTGTAAGAATAAGAAGGAAAGAAAGAAGTGGTTGTTTGTCTCTGTTGGCTCCTCTAGACACAACCGTTTAAAATCTCTTAGAAATCCCTCCTACTCAAGTGGCTACATTCTTTCCTGCATTCAGCCCTAGCACAAACTTCTCCAAAATATTATTTATTTTTCACAAACAATGTTGTAAAAATTATATACGACATCCTCAGACTTGCTGCAAATCTTTGTTCAGAGTCATTGCTATAGTCTTCCACAGCAAAACAGGATTATTTTTATTCCTGCCCTTATTTACTGCCAACTCGTTGCAGCCATCTGAGAAGGATCTGGGCCCCACTGTATGTCATTGTTTATGAACAACAAAATGGCTCATTTCCTTCCTTCCTTCCTTCCTTCCTTCCTTCCTTCCTTCCTTCCTTCCTTCCTTCCTTCCTTCCTTCCTTCCTTCCTTCCTTCCTTCCTTCCTTCCTTCCTTCCTTCATTTGAAAAAAAAAAGTCAGATTTTCAAAAATGAAAAAAGGCACTACTTTATCATAACTGCTTGGGAAAACATTGTTACTCAATTAAGAGAACAAATGAATGGTCTTTAGATCCAGGATATTATTTATCAGGAGGTATTTTTTTAGTTACTCCACAGTATCTTCATTACTGACATTACCCCACCACATCTGAAGATAATGTTAGAAATCAGCAAGGCTCCCTGGCTGGCATGAAAACAGCCTGCAGAACACACCCCATGGAAATTTTTGCAATGGATGCTGCTGATGTTGATGGTGATGAGCAAGCAGGAGAGCTTCCAGTTTATTTTTACTTCTTCTATCTCCAAAGTATTCATTCAAGCACATCTGTGTGTCTCTAAATGCACCACAATGTTGGATGATGAGCCTGTTGCTAGGCTACTAACAACATGTCCCTTTATATGTCTAAAAATACATTTAACTCCTGTACTTAATGGTGATGCTTCCTCTGTATTCTAAAGCACCCATGATTATTGCAGACCACCTTGAGGGTTCATGAAGATGAGTGTTTTAGTCCTTGTTATACAGCCCTCTTATTAAGATTATTACAGATTCTGGGAGGAGGCATGAGTGTTCCTGGCTCCTAATTCATACATGCTGTTCTTTCTTAGCAAGTACAAGAAATAGAAGCGGGAAGGACTTTAAAGGTCATATTACTTATCTGACCTTTATCTGTCTGTATAAGACAGGATCAACTAAATAACTCCTGGCAGACATTTGTCAAACAAGAGTCTGCAAGTTTATAGAGATGGAAATTCTTTTACCTCCCTAGGCAACCTAATCCCATGTCTAAATATTCCCACTAGAAGTTATTTCCACAATACCCATCCTAAATTTCCCTTACTGCTCTTCAAATTTATTAATGCTTTTATTAAATGCATTCATGGGTGCTGTCTGACTAGACATACTGAAAAAACATAGCCAACAAGAGCAAAATTAGATACCAGGCCTTTTTCAGACTACAAAAAGACAGTTCTTTCTAATAAATAGAAAAAAGGCAGCTGCTGACCCTGCTTCAGACTGAGATGCAAGTCTCTAAAACAGTTTAAAAGGGGAAGCTTCCATATGTTCAGAATCCTGTATCTGGTTTCTTCTCCTACTGATGGAAAGAAGCACCATAGGAGAGATCAGATATGAGTTTGGGGGATTATTGAGGGAGGTCAATGTGGAGGCCATGCTGAAAATTACTGCAGCTTTATTTACCCACTTGCTGCACATAAGCGCAAGTGAATAAAAGACTAACTCCTTACAAAGTCAAGACCTTGGCTATTATGGGCCAGAGAACCAAGTCTTTGACAATAGAAATGGATAATGAACAGGATCTTACAGTATGAGTAAAAGAGCAGATTTTCCCTACCACAACAAGGAAAACTGCAACAACCAGTTTCAAAGGATGCCTGCACAAAAGCCCAGGTATGTGCTGGGTAGAGGTAGATTTCTAACACTATCACTGTAAATAACATCTTTTGAGCAGCTGAACCAGAAGAGAAAATTTCAGAAAATCAAGCAAAAAA
The DNA here is from genome assembly GCF_024509145.1 of Vidua macroura. Classification (NCBI taxonomy): domain Eukaryota; kingdom Metazoa; phylum Chordata; class Aves; order Passeriformes; family Viduidae; genus Vidua; species Vidua macroura. Next base: position 46,023,366 of record NC_071575.1, on the reverse strand, counting down.
TACACAAGTGGTATTACCAATGAAATCTGATGGTTTATAGATTTGTATCTAAGGCATGGATTCTCTACAGCCTCTCCATCAGGTCACTGGGACAATCTCTCTCCTCTGTCAAACTACTGACTTTCATGAAACATGTAAGACCCTATCTTACTTTCATTATTTTGTCAACCAAAATTTTTTTCTCTTACAAACATGGATATTTCATCTGCTCTGGTCAGGAAGGATTCCAAAATTAGGGCAATGTTAAAATTATTGTTCTGATGTTAACAATAAGCAGCACTTTGAAAATAGCACAATGAAATAGTATGGCATTTAAAAAATAATAATGAAAATCACAGACTCAAAACACATAAAAAGTGTTAAAATTAGTCCTTATTAATGAGAAGAAAAAATCAAAACAGCAGACTACCAAGAAAATGGCACTATCTTGGCAGAGCGTCAGCCCTACCCTGGGAAATGATAAAAGAAAGTGAGAGCTCATACAGTGTCAAAAAAGAGAAGACCAAAAATACCATAAAAGAAATCCATGTCTTGGAATATTTGAAGAGGTGAATGATCCTTTGATAGGACTTACTCCGTTTTTTTTTTCCTTTTCAATAGTGGCTGGTTCCTTCTTAATACCAGAAAAGGTTCAGGATTAATTGGGGGTTTTTTACCTCAAAAAAGACAGCTCTTCACAGGAAAAAGAAATAAAAAGCTCAAAACAATGGCCTCTTCCTTCTTGGTGTAGTACAGATCTCTCCAGGTTCACAACACTCACACTTCCCCATAGCTACACTTCCCAGGTTGTGTAATCCATAAGTGATCAAAGCCCCTTCCATTTGTTCACTAATTGCCCTTCACACAGGTTTCAGAGATGTGAGATTACAGACCCCACTGGAGGACAATGGAATAGAGTGTGGATCCTCTTTAGTACCCACTCACTGAAATGCGCACAGTTTGAATCACTTTCAACAGTGACTTATCATTGGAATAGATCACGTAGGTTGATGTTGTCTCTAACAAAGTCTTGTGTTAGTTGGAAAACATTGTCTTGCTGAAAGGGGCTATTTCTGGAACCAAAAGCTGCTGCAAAGGGTGCAGGAGTGACTTGACAATGACACAGCCTTGTAACATCACTTGGAAGGTTTGAACTGCACTCAGGCATATCATGAGCAGCACTCCCAGATACCCATTCTTCCCAGTACTGATCAGTAATAAACAGCTGGAGTTTGGGAGAAAGGTAGGATTTTCAAATCCCACAGCTGTTTCTAAAGTGAACATACTTTTTCTTTTGTAAAACACATCAGACTGACTTTAAAACAGCGGAGCTCCACATTTAAGGAGCACATTATTGTTGAATGGCGCCACTGCACAAATAATGTCAAGTTTCATATGCACAAAGATTTAGTAGGGTGGTTCACATCTGGTGGTATACATCAATTACAAGAGTGCAAGTTATTTCTCAGATAGAATAGAATCAGGGTGATGGAAGGAGGGTTGAAGGAGGAAAAAAGGGAAAGGATAGAGAGAAAGCACTTTCTCTGAGAAGACAGAGAAAGAGAGGGAGAAGAAGTGTGAGAGGAAGGAAGGAAACAAGCTGTACATGTAGTCAGATAGGAAAAGCAGCAACAGTCCTCTGGATTCTCTCTTCAGTGCAGCAGGTAGCAACACTGAAGATGTCTGGAAGGATAATTTCCATCACACTTTTCCCCTTAGTACTTTCCACTGTGATTTGTTCAAAGCTCCTGTTACTTGTCTCAGTTTATGATGATGTTGGTACTGATCAGAGCATATTAATTAAATGTAAGTACTGCATAACCATTGTCTGTTAAGTTCATATGCACAAGTATCATTGCATAATATTTACCCCATATTTAAATAATGCTAATGACCTTGCTGTGATCTGAGTTTGCTTTTTCTCTGCTATAAACAAAATCTGCAAAGTGAGGAGATGGACTGAGGCAAGAGGGAGAAAAATGTGCAGATCTCAAGCTGATGGAAGCCACCTCCCATGGGAATCCAGCCTAACAACCATACAGAGGTCTGCAGGCACAAAGTCATGTTCAAAGACAGCAGAATAACACATGGGGAAATACTGCCACAGTGACTATGGGAAAACAATGCCCTGGCATTTCAGAGGAGAGATTGTATCAGTAAGCTGAGATACAACGCAGTGCTGGGGTACCAACCATCTTCAAATCAGAACAGGATTAGCAGAGAAAGGGTTGATTTTCAGTTTCTTCTATGAGAAAGACTAGGAGCAAGAACATAACCCTGGAAAACAAATATACATAATTATATAAAATCAACAGATCTTAATTGAGTCTTTCCTTCTCTGACGGCAAAAAGAAGAAAAAAATAAAAGAATAAAAAAAGAAACCAAGCAAGAAGTAATAATAAATGAACTTGCTGGCATACATCTGTGGAGTGATGAAGATTAAATAGTGTCTATGAGAAGCAATCATTAAAATTTATAAAGAAGCTCAGCAGCAGCTGCCAAAGGATGAAGGGAATGTTCAGGAGATTTCACACTGGCAATAAAACAAGTTAGGGTTATAAGAATGGCAAGTTTGCAAATGAAAGCAAAATGTATCAATTTACTGAAGGTCTTGTAATATATGTTCCTCCACTGGTCCAGTATTCCTACACTGCGAGCGAGCAGACATTATTTTGAATAAACTATTGCACTGAGATATGACAGGTTTTGGTGACTTGGGAAATCATTGCTGGGAATCTTTAATGAAGTCCTCCAGAATATATCAGGAAGTTCAACTAAAATACAATCAAAATGAGTCCACAGACAAATCTTCCAAAAGAAAAATTACTTAGGCAGTAAAAAAAAAGTAAAAAATTGTCCCTCTTTCCTACAGAACTGTTTCTCGTTACAGACACAGTTGATGAGCGCTCAGATGAGATTCCCACAAGATATGAAGCAGAGGGAATATTCTCCTTGATAAATTGTTCCATGCAGTAAATTTTATATATGGAAGTTTTATAAACTGAGAGTACTGAAAAGATTTTGCTGTATGAAACGCAGTTCATTTTCAAACGCAGTTATGAAAATTGTTCTGGTGTGAAAGTCTGTAAAAGTCACAAAGAAAAGCAGCTGACACAAAAGCTGAAGGGGTCATTTCCTCCATGCTAACATGTTACTACACTTGAGTCTCAGGGGTCCTTCTATTCATGAAAAATTAATTTCTAGGTTTCTAAAAGGCAATGGTTTTTCCTATACAAACTTTTCATTTCCATTTAAACATGTCTTAACAATAAAAAAGCACGAGTCATGCATGGGCGTTACACCCTGGAAACAAACTAAGACTGACAGAAAAAAATGCTTTTGTATAGCTGGACATTTTTCCTACCTTACCTCCTGTGCTCATACTGTCTGCTTCAGGCACCCATGTTCTGTCCAAGGACCATATTCTCACCTTGCTCTGTAGCCATGTTTTGCCCCCAGCATATCCCCTCTCCAGACTCAGACCTCAGGCTCCCTCAGCTGCACACAACTGCGTCCAGAAGGGGAAAAATACTGCCAAGGATGTCAGAGTAAACTCTTCATTCTCCCTTAGCAGTGATGAACACTATCAAAACTTGTATCAGAGAGGAAAAACACAGGGCTCTTCTCAAATCATATTGTTTTTTGAGCTAGGGTCAACTGAAAGCTGAATTAAATGAATTAATGTTACAAGAACTACAATAAAAAATTAGTTGCTGTGACATGATGTCTCCTTCAGAAAGATTTCAAGGCAAGATAATTTTCATGTCTGACTAAAATTACTATTTTGGCTGGCACAGTTCTTTTTTTTTTTTTTTTTTTTCTGGGAGACCATGAAGAATACCATAAATACCATAGAAATAAATAGATGTAGATCCAGGACAAATGTGCAACTAAGAGATGTTAATATAATTAAGCTTTTGTCTCCACAAACAAATGGGAACAGACATGGGTTTTAATTGCAGTAATTTTAAGCACATGTCCTGTAGTACATACACTGAAATACTTGGAAAAAAAATAATGTCACTTTGCCTTTCCAAGGTGCCCAGCAAATACCACCCAGTGTCTTGGCACCCAGATGGATAAATTATTCTATTGATGGCACAGTGACAGAAGCAAAATAATATATTAGATTTTGACAGAGGCAAAGTCATAAACCAAGAAAATAGTGATCCATCCTTGACAGGCATAAATGTGAAAAGATTTGTACATCTTTTCAGGGTGAAATACACCCAAACAGAGATGCATTTGATCCCTTTGTTACAGATCCTAAGTTCCAACTGCCTTCATTAAATTTCATTTTCCCCACCAATAAGGACATTTTCAAATAAGAGCATGTACATTCAGGTCAGTATATACATCCTGTCAGTATCAATTGATACTTCATGGTACCTTCTGTACCATGGAAAAATACCTACTCCAGTCTCAGGGGCTTGGAATTTACCATATTTGATCAGAAAGAATATCTCCAAAAGAGTTTACAATAATTAATATCTCAATAGTGATGATTTGGCTGGCAATTTTTGTATCTACTGAGATAAAAATACCCTATGAAATCTTTGCTAGAGCAATAATAACTGAACTAAATGTAAATGACAGATCCACATCTGATAACAGAAAATATTAGAAAAATAAAACAAAACAAACATTAGTAGAGCCAGCAAATCATCAGACTGTGAATATGTTCTTTTGGAGACTATGCCACATTTGGCTAAGCAGTGGTGAGAATAATCTCAACACAGACTGCAAAACTGAGAAGGAACATCTCATCTGCATACAATGACCCTTACATACAATGACCAAAATTTTATTCCACTAAACACATATACACACAGACATTAATGCTAGGTATTTAGGGCTTCATAATGAAATGGTTAAATAGAGTAGCTAATCTGCATAATCATAATGTACATCATGACACAGCAATGTAGACAATGTAGAAGCCTGCATCTTTCCTGTGCCTATAATCGGGATTAAATTTAATGTATGATTGTTGCTATTTTTTTCTGAGATCTCTATGTCATTTGGCACATAGACAGAGTTCAAAAGCTTACTGTTTGATGACCAGCTTAAAACTTGAGGTGTTACACGCCAATCAAACTTTGCATTGAACATGGGAATTCTTCATAGACTTTCTCTATAGTATTTGTCTTTCCAGTATCTGAGCATTTTTTACATATAATTGCATTTTCACAGAGATAGTGTGTGTTACGAGCCCTCCTTTAGAGATGTGGAGCTGAGGCACAAGGAGAACAAGACGAGAAATAGACACTAATTTTCAAAGCCTGGTTTGAGTTGACTGAGTTTTCAAAGTACTTACTGTTATGCAAAAAGTTTTATCTATAAACCATGCAACACACTACCTACACTACCGCACACAAAGAAGGACAGATGTTTTTACCTGTAAGCTTTTAATGTTATTTCAGATTATCTGAACTTAGAGTTTAAAGTGTAATAATATAAGAACTAAAACCCTGAGTTCAGCAGTGGCAAGTGAGTGTAAAGATCTGAATGCCAATCAGAAATGCCCAAAGCAGCCTGGGTTGCTGAGGAAGGCATGATCACATTGCGTATTATTTGGAGTTCCCCAAAATTCATAAATCTCTTGGCTTAATATATCCAAATATAATTTTGTGCTGTTTCCCACTGTGTTCTAGTGGGAAATTATTAAGCAATAAAAGGGTGCCAGGGAGCTGTATTTTACTCCACTGCTTTCCTACAGAACATTCAGGGAGAAATCTCAGATATGTTCTCACTAAGGACTGTTGAGGAAGCAAGATAAGTCTACAATGATGCATATTCCTCTGTGAAGAGCCAAAGCCTTGCATTTTATCTGATTTCCTAGTCCTAATTAACTGCTAAACAGCAAATAATCTACAACAATCTGCAACACTTAAAATCATCAGTAGGTGGTGTTCATCATTATTTTAAATTCTGCACAACAGCCTTAATGGTAGTCAGAAACAAAATTATAGTTATTGGTTTAAATGATTGACTGCAAAATTGTAATTATACAAGAAGGCTTTTCTGCCCTTTTGAGATAAACTCTCAGGGTATAAAAAAGATCAACTTGTGTGGTTTCTTACTTTTATTCTCAATGACTTCTAATGAAATGTTTCTAATAAGGATACTCAATTCAAATATACTTTAGTGTTCTCCACATCAATACTTATGACACAGGAAATATTTTCAGATTATAAATGTAGTTGTACTTTCTAGTTAAATTCTGAAAAATTATATATCATATCTATGCTGTTCATGTCAGTGCTATAGGCTAATAAATAGTGCATTTTGGGGTGTTCCTTGCTTTGGGCAAGCTAGAAATTTAGTCAATCTTTAGTCATTTAGTTTCTAGTTAAACATAAGAAAATTAACTTTTTCATCACCCATGCAACAGAGATATTTGCAACAGAGATATGGAATGTTTTGAGGAAGATTTTTTTCACACAAGGCAGGTACTCCTATGTATATTCTATTCAAAACCAAAGAATAACTGATTGGGGATATGGCAGTCGAGGGCAGATTTGGGCTGCAGTGACCACAATGTGGACCCTGAAGCAAGTGAGAATGCTAACAGAGTAATAAGTGCAAGGGCGTAGGGAAGATGAAGCCAGATTCTTCCTGAAGGTATTCAGTGATAGGATGAGAGGCAAGGGATACAAGTTTAAAAAAGGCAAATTCTGAGTAGATAGAAGTATGTTTATCTCTGAAGGTAGTCAAACACTGGAACAGATGGGCTAGGTATTTTGTGGAACCTCTGTCCTTGGTCCTGAGCAACCCAAGATAGGCTGCACCCACCCTGGGTGTTGGACGAAACCAGATGATTTCCAGAAGGCTGTTCCAACCTAAATTAATCTAAAAAAACTACAATCTAAAAAAACTGGACTTTAGGATTAATCGAGTTACACTTGTCCAGGGAAGAGTTAAAATGGTTGTCCTGGGGGGCTGTTCTCACAGGCAAAAGTGCACAGGAGAGCTGGTTGATGTCAAGAACAATTTCCGTGATGTGGAAGTGCAATTCATCCTAGTTTGCAAGAAAACAGGCAGACACAGTAGAAAACCAGCTAGCCTAAACAAGAAGTGCCTACATTCCTAATTGAGATAATTACCAGACTGAAGACCAGAAATAGGCAAATGCCACATATATCTTCAAAAAACCTGTCAAGAAAGAGAATTTGATGGATAGATTGATCAGAATTATATGGATAGATTGAACTGTATGCTGGATATAGTTCAATCTAATAGAGATAGAACTATATGATGGTCAATCTATCCATAACTCCAGGATGATTCTAGAGCAAATTGACGTGGAAGTCATTCTACTATGAGATAGTCTCAAATTAGCTATGAGAGTTGAGAGGTAAAAGAAAGGAAAATTATTATTCCCTGGAAACTGAGGCACCAAGTGACTAATGATTTCTTCATTTTTAACTTCTTGAGGGTTGTGGATGTTTAGTTCCCATCTATTTAAATAGAAGCTGAGCTAAAAAACATGAAAAAAACTCTGTAAGCTGTACCCTGAAGGGATTCCAAAAAGCCTCCTTGAAATTTAATGTTTCTATTTTTTATAACCATTTGAAATAGCATATACATATGTGCCTATGTCTGTATCTGTCTTTGCACTCTCTGGCTTTCAACAAGCAGCTTGCTCAGCATATCTTTACCTGAGTTGGATTTATTTGTACTGTTCTGTAGCATATCATATAATCCATTTACAAGATAGTGTGTAAATGTTTTGGGTAAGATACAAGCTGAACAGTTTATCCTTATATACTTATCCACACATGGGCCCTGTGAACCATTCAGCTTGCTCTACTGACTTAATTTTCTAAATGTCATTGTCAGCTCTTTTAGATTTGTAGGACACCACAGGCAAAATTTCCACACAATTTCAGAGGCAATGGTCCCTGGGAAATTCCCTTTGTTGGGTATGGCTTTTGTCCTAACTGCAGGTATAGGCAGGCTCCAGATTCCACAGTCACCCATTAGCCCCAGGCTCTTCTCTGACAATCCCAGAAATACTGAATGCCAAAGCTGTACCCACTCAGCCTCTGTTCCTCACACACCTGTGCATAGATAGGAGACTTAAGGTAGACATACACAAAATAGACTTGAAATCACTAGGAAGTTTGCCTTTTTGGTTGTCCAATCTCCCAGTTTCACTCTTTCCTCTCAGTCAAGCCTATAATCCACACAAGGCATTACTGCTTGGAGTATGATTCACATCTGTTTCCACAAAAACCCCACTGACAGTGAAATGAAGTAAGCATCTTTGTGGGGTGTGCTTAGATTAAATGAAAGAAGATAGACTATGAAAAGACATCTGAAAGATATAAGGCCTCTCTGGAGACGTTTTGAGCTTATGATCTAAGACTTAGACTAAGAATTACAATGAAAACAAGAATATGGTAAAAGGCAGTCAAAAAACAAAGACAGACAAAAGAATCTGATTGTAACTAGGTTGACTTTAAGCTAGTAAATTGAAGAAACTGTGGGTGGAAGGAACAAAGAAAAATAAGTAGCAGAGGCAGCCTCATTTTCCTAAACAAAACTTGGCTGACTGAGTGGGAGAGACATGATTTGATGGACTTGGGAGTACTAGGTTAGAGGTTGGACTGGATGATCTTGAAGGTACTTTGCCACATAAAATGATTTTATGATTCTGTATAAATCAGCAAAGCCATTATTTTTTATGTTAAATGAAATAAAGGTTTAAAATACTTATCATACCTCCTTTGTTCACAAATTTATCACAAAGAAACAAAGGCACAGACAAGAAATGATCTGTCACCTGGTTGTCAAAAGGATATAGCCATCTCAGTATCACTCCTCCATTTGTGAAAGTTTAGCCTACTTGTCAATCAGTGATAAATGAGTACACTTGTAAGGCTGTCTGCACCCATAACAGAAAATAAATGTTCTGTCTTTCTCCTGTCATGTCTTTTCTCACCGAACATTTAATCTTACTAAGACAAAAATCTCACTTTTATCATCCACAGTATTAACTTTTCTCACTCAGGGTTTATGTGGATCCCTCAAAGCATCATGCCTACTAATTCCTTACCCATCTTGCTGTTATTTTGGACAATTTTGAGACACCTTTTCAAAGAATTATATCCCTCTGTGTGTGTAGCAGAGAAGTAATACAGGGTAGCTTTAGATAACAATATTAGTTGGCTAACCTGCCTTTGTTGTGTAAATAGTTAACAGAAAGGTGATTTCTCTGGAGATGCTCTCAAAAGATTCAAGATTGTCTTCTGCTCCTTCCCTCTGTTGTGCCCCTAACTGCATATGAAACCTCCCAGCTAGGACTCCTGTGCCATCTCATCCAAAGGGCTGGTGCACCCTCACCAGCCTGATTCTCCAGCCATCCAGGCAGAGAAAGTGCTGGAGGGCAGCATGGTCATTTGTCTTATTTGTGGACAGAAGGACACCAGTGTGGAGATAAGAAGGGCAAGGAGAGTGTGGTGTCCTTATCCCCCCACCTCAGACAGATGTGCCTGGGTTCATACCTGAACTGAAGACTGGAGCCAAAATCAAGAACTCCCAGATTCAAGAGCAGAGCTGTGGCCTAAATCAGATGTTGGCTTCCAAAATACATACCAAGCAGCATGATTTTTTTTGGGCCATACTCAGGTGATCAGGCAGAAAGAGTAACTCCAGAGAGCTGAATGTTTTAACTTTATTCACTAAATTTCCAGTCCAGGAGTACGGAAGTAGCAGGCCAGCAGTAGTGATGAGCTAGTCTGAGAGTGCATCCAGACCAATCATCCCATCCTGTAAAATCCTTGCTAACAAAACCCAGAAATAAATAGAAACAGCATAAATTGCAATCTGAGAACAAAACAAAACAAAAGGCTTTATAGAGGTGAAGGATCCATAAACGATTTTCCACTATATTGTCAGAACTTTGCAGTATACTAATAAATAATTCACATAACTCTAGTTCAAATGCAAAAGTAAAGAATAAGTCATGATGTAGTCCATTACAGCAGGAAGCTTCTCAACAGTTTGTGCTTTGGTATAACTTGAGTGTGCTTGGGAAATATAACAAGAAAATATTATGGTTTTAATAAGTGAAAAATAGACTATACAAGCTTCCTTAAATTGTCTATAAGTAGATCTTGCCTAGTTACAAAAACAGGGCTTTGAGTTAAAAATAAAATTGAAAAAGTTTATAATCTCTGCTAGACAAGTCCCTGAGCAACTTGAACTAATTGTACCCGTCTTGAGCAGGGGTTTGGACTCCACTCCATCTTTTCCAAAGGTCCTTTCTATCCTAAGTAATTAATTGTATTATTCCATGATACAATCTCTTTCTCCTTTAAAGTCAGTGTAAATCCTTGATTTTTGATGGGCATGTTCCTCATGAAGGAACAGTGTCCAGTGCAAGATGAACAAATTTCTGGAGGAAATGATTGCATGTTGCAACGTAGGACTTGCATCTCCGTGATGTGCCTTTTCATCGAACTGTTGTGTCTCCCAGTGGATGCATTTCCTGTGGGAGGAATATCAGTCCATTTTCTTTATTATAATATGAAGTAACTGTGTGCTAAAAATTACAAGAATCCTCAGTTCATACAGCTAGCAAGTCACTTGGTATGACAGATTTCAAAACATGAAGGCATTATTTATGCCCAGAGGCTTTTTTATATTATTCTTCCATAACAGATTTATGATTCAGCGATTGCCTGGTTATTAACTTCTTGCGTATTTGCATTTGAAGTCCAAGAAATTTAATTTCATAATTCTTTTTCACACAATGCAGCTTTTAATAGCTATTCAGAAGGACAGTATATCTAGCAGAAATATCCTTTGGAAGCTCAAGTGGCTGTAACAGTACAAAGGAGGCACAAAAATTGACACAGACCTATAGTTCTAGAGGGGTTACAGTGCTGCCTATATTTGTAGGGCACCCACTCAGCTCTAGTCTTTTCAAGAGCTGGTATGAGGCTTGGGGCATGACTACCCAGACAGTGATCTCAGATAATTTTGAAATCTGTGCATACCCAGTTCTTTTATATTTGGTAACGCATTGGGCCAACTGTTTTCTCAGATACAGAGTTGAGTAACGAAAGCATATTTTTTAAAATAGGACATTGAAAATAATATTGAGATCAATTCAAAATAGAAGACTCTTCCAGTTTATTGAAAAATTAAATTGACTAATCATATTTAACTTTTCAGGTGAATCCTTTTTTATTTTTTTCATAAATTGATAGTCGTTCAATGAAAACTCACCATTTTGTCATAGTACAATTTTTTTTCTTATGCTTCTTTAGCTGAAGCTTTTCATTCAACTTGAACCAAATTCTCTAACTGATTTGATTGTCTCAGACAAAGCCAGCAAAAAAAATCCACACTAAACTTCTCATAGAGTATCAAATGAGGGGTTTCCAGGGCCTCCTCTAAATTTCTTTATTATGACACCTACAAATGTTTGAAAAAGTCAATACTTCACACACATTTCTCTGACAATGTTAAAAGGAAAGTTTAAAGTAATCCGTATCTCAAATATGAGGAATAACCCAGTATGGAGGATGGAAGGCAGCTGCTCTGATGCCTACTCAAACCTGCCCATTTTCCTCAAGTAATCACGTGCTTGACCACGAATCCACAGCAAATATTCAGTCCTGCTACTGGTCTTGTTTGGACCAGTTGTTCTGACTCCATCTCCAGCCAAGCATCAGGGTCTCTGCCTCCACACTGGCTAGTGTCTGAGCTAACTTCTGATTTCCACCACCATTTCTATCTATCCTTGGTGGTGGAACTGGGATGAATATCATTAGCCATCTACTGCATTGCTACCAAAAAAAATCTAGCATATTCACAAACTGAGGGGTAAAACTACTTTGCACAGTTCACTTTCTTCAAACAAAGATCAGAGAAAAGCCCTCAGCACATAATTGGATACTTACTGGTTTGAGAAGCCTCTGCTCATTTAATTGCCATTCCATAAGACAAGTATAGCATGCTTAATGAATACTTTTACTTAACACCCAGTTCCTTTGATATAGACTGCCTTGTTAGGATATAAAAATTAGATCTGAGACAACCTTACTAGCTTCACAGTCTTCAAAGTCAGTAGTTCCCATTTAAGAACACTTTATAGAAGGACTAATGTTTTTGACATATTATATTTCTCAGAATAAGCCACCAGCCCGCTTTTACAATAGGCATAAATAAATAATGATATTTACGTGAAAGATTGCATTTGAAACTATAAAGCTAGGTTGAACTTCAAGTGCATTCACTGGTATCCTTGGGCCCATTTCTGTTTATTGTTAATGATTATTGTATTCACATTTTTATTCAAAGATACTTAAAAGGCTTTTACTCTTTTCCCACTGTCTCATTTTGTTATTTCTTATCCATTTCAATCTCACTGTTTTATTATTCAGATAGACAAACAGAAGGACCTCTAAGAATATAACTGATTTGTATTTAAAACATCTGTAAATCAATCTCTGTTTTTCAATAAACAAGCTGTTCTTTAAAAGACTTACAATTCAAAGGCTGCCTTTTCTAAAAAGACACATATCTTGGCCTTTTTCTTTAACTACACCACTATGGGTATCTAAAATACATACTGTATATTGCACTGCATTGTCACTTGAAGATACAGAGCCGTGGATAGCTGATGAAAGCAGAAAAGATTTCACTCATTTACTTGCTAGCATTAATTTTAGGTACTATTATTTGTGAGTCATGGTTTTGTATCTGGGCTGAAACTGCTGAAGGACAGGACAGCTGGATGCCTCTGTGTTCAATAGCTGTTTCATAGAGTGAAAAGCAAACAAACTATGTTAGGAAAATATTCAGACTTTCAGATTACTCTTTGAATGAAAAATTCTATCTTTGGCCACCTACTAATATGGTATTTAGTCTTAAAAAAGTGGTGAATATCATGTGGAAGGAACAGTTTATCTGTTTATGAAGCACTCCATATAATAATATTTAATAGACTGTTTTAAACTTCTTTTTTCATAGTGTATATGATAAGGGGACAATGAAAAGAATAACTGGTTTATATAATAGTCTCTCCCTGTCTGAAAAACACATTAGTGTGGACCAGAAATCTACTTATAAGGTGACATATCCCTTGCAGAAGAATAAAATGTATATCACCTCTTCCTCCAGATATTATGTAGAGACCCGAGCAGGGACGTGAGCAGCTCTTGAGGACAATTCACAAGGGTTCTTTCAGACCTTTGCATACATTGAATCCTAATGTTTTCATCTAGACCTAAGATTAGGAGACTCAAAACATGGCAGGCTGTTGTCACTTACTAGATACCCACTGGCTCCAACATTATGATTTAGTCATTGAAACTTTAATTTTGAACAGAACACTATGAAACTTCATTAAAAAATCCCAAGACTTAGAAAAAAAAAAAAAAGGTACCTGTTGTTCAAGCAGGAATCAACTTCAAACCACAGACATTAAAAAAAAAGTAATATAAACAGCTTAATTTTCAAATTGCTCTTCTGCCAAGGAGCAAGCTGCAAACTTTAATAGTTATTATGTTATTTGCAGATGTTCTTATGGGCGTAGGAAAAAATTGGCACAAATGCTTTTGCAATTGTGTCATACAAATTGGCATTGTTCACTGACCCTCAAACCTATATTTTTATCTCTCTTATAATTTGCTGTTCTGTAACATATGTGCTGCACAAAAGCTTGGCTACTAACTGCCTGCTGTCTGCAATCTGTGCTTCCTTAAATGTATCTGCTTGGTATTGAGGCAGGCTGCAAATGTGCCACTCAATTACACAGCAACCCAACCACTGCCAGCACACATAGATGTTGTTGTGCTAATGTTGCATAGCATGGAACTGGATCCTAAGCACCGTTCTGCATGTGACACATTTAAGTATTTGACAATATTGTTTTAAAGCCTACTCAAGGACAAATAGTCCTATTTTCCCCAGAGATCACAAAGGAAACCACAGATTTCCACATAATGCATCCTTTTGCCAAACCATGCTTTAATACAGACAAATTAGACAAACTTTTGTTTATAGGGATGTTGTATGATTGAGCAATCATCATGCTTGCACTTTGCTGTATTTTTATTTTTGTAGTAAGTGGTCTAGTCCTAAATAGCCTAAGACATGAAAAAGCTTTTTAAGTACCTTCTCCTGAATGGCAATTTCTCCTTGCCATTTTGCTAAGTGGGCGATTTGTTTGTTTCGATATTTAAATGTGCATATGCAGTAGGTTTCAAACCTTGGATTTGATAATTTTTTTTTCTAATCAAGATGTTTTTCTGATTTATCATGTGCATTACATGAAATACATTAAGCACATTCATCTGTGGATGATCTTTCTCAGTCTGGGTGTGCAGCATATTCTGGGGGTGGGCAGGTTTGCAGTCAGGACTTGTGACCCTGCAGAGGACCCATGCTGCACCAGTCTGTTCCTGAAGGACCTGACTCTGGAAAGGATCCTCGCTGGAGTAGTTTGTGAAAACTGCAGCTCATGGGAAGGACTCATATTGGAGAACTTCATGAAGGGCTGTCTCCTGTAGCAGGAACCCCATGCTGTAGCAGGGCAACACTTGTGGAGAGTCCTCCCCATGAGGAGGAAAGAGCAGAAGAGACAATGTGTGATGAACTGACCACAACCCACATTTCCCTCCCCTCTGTCCTACTTTCAGGGAGGAGGGAGACAATCTGGGTGTGAAGCTGAGCCTGGGAAGTAAGGAAGGATGGAGTGAAAAAGGTGGGGTTTAGGATTTGGGCTTTTTCTCATTACCCTTCTCTGATTTTGATTGGCAATACACTAAATTAATTCCCCAAGCTGAGTCTGTTTCCCCTGTGACACAAATGGTGAGTGATCTCTCCTTGTCTTTATCCCTACCCACGAACCTTTCATTCTATTTTCCCTCCCTTCTCCAGCTGAGGAGGGGAGAGATAGAGTGACTTTGGTGGGAACCTGGTGACCAGAGAGGGTCAACTCTTCAAACAGTGAAGTCTAAATATTTTTGCCACTAATGAAAACTCTTCTATGAAAACACCAGAGAACTGAGACGCTTTAAAATAACTTGAATTAATAAAATGAACATATTAATTTTGAGAGTTCTGGAGTAAACCATGAAGAGCTGAATTTAAAAAAGCAGAGCTTAAAAAATTTTTCAGAGAAGAATTTTCAAAATTATTTCTATTTCATTTTTCTATTTTTATTATTACAAGGTGAATTATATTGATAAAAATGTGAAATTATACAGTGTCAAAATATTAACTAGGAAGGTAAGGGATATTTATACACTACCACATTATGACACTTTCTAGCTACTTAGCATGCTAACAATATATTTTCATAACGTTCAGTGTTAGAGAAATGTTGAAACTTCTATAAAGACAGTACTGCTCGCACAATTCATTTCCCTTACAGATGCAAAATGTTCATGAATAATTTGAATGCAATTCAGTTCTGAGACTTCTGTCTGAATCAGCTCCACATTTCCCTCCAGGACAAAACTGCATTCATAAACTTGTAATTGATTTCTTAACCTGAAGGCAGAGAAAATATTTCATCTTTGGAGCACATTATAGAAAAAAATCAGAGTATTACAAGATCCAGTTTGTATCAAATCACAAGATTATATTTTAACATATAAACATATCTATATCTGGCATGGATATTTTTATTGTAAAATTATTGACTTACCTTAGAAATTGACTTATAAAACAGTATTCTATAGCTTTCTATGGATAGTCCTTTTGTGCCTCCAGTTATTTTACAGAGGGTGCACATAAAATACTGTATTTATTTTAAATATCAAAGTCTCAAGTTAATTCTTTGTCTTCTATCAATTATTTAATTCTATCTTGCAGCCTTGGCACAGCTTAAAATTCAATGGGATTAGACTAATTTTACATTTAAGATATTCCTCTCATCCGCTTTAATTTACAGAAAAGAATCTTTATTAAAGGAAAATGTGAAGCTACTGAATTAATAAATAAATCAGCTGTTCAGTCAGTCTGGTTTCTTAATTTCAGTGACTGAAAATCTAATTTTTATAGTGTCCCTTAGGTAATTAATACAAAATTCAGTTCTTCATGGCATACAGTCCTTGCTTAAATTGCAAGTAAGATGAGTTTAACTGGCTCATTCTTAGCAGAACAAAACCTCTATCACAGCTAAATGCCCTTGTCTTGCAGAATCATTTGGGAACAATGCCAGAACTGTTAAATTAAGGTGACATTTTAGTGAAATGAGTCAAAAGATGAAGATATTTACACATCTATGCATTTTTAAGTTGCAGAGATGCAACTATGTGCTGTCTCTTCCTTTCATCCTTATGGAATAAAGACGAGGTGAAGGAGGGGAGAGTGTTGGGCCACAGAGCACCCTCTGCTCTGTGGACTCCTAAAATAGGCAGTGGCACCCCAGCAGGACTTGTCCACAGTGATGTCAACTTCCACACACTGATTGCTCATTTTGGTGTGTCCATGCCCAGCTGGATACACAATGCATTGTTTCATGACACAAAAAACACATAGAAAGTACCTGTGGATATGCCTGTACTAGTGCCTTCAGTATGCACCTGAGATGCTCCTTGACCACTTTGCCTGTTTGTGTTCATATTTCCATGGGCAGATAGCCTTGTTAATAATACAGATGGTCCAGTTCTGATCATCTGTTGTCACCACTGTTCACAATATAAAGACAGAGTGCTTCACCCTTACAGTTTGCAACATTAACATATGTGCACTCCTAGTGCCATCTTACTCCTGCCTGGGGAGCATTTGGGAGGGAAATTTCCTAAAATCTGTGTAACAGAACATGTTGGGCATGCTTCATCCATGATCCACAGGAGCAGCTGCAGAGCAGTCCCATGGCAGATCCATGGCATTAACCTAGTATATTATGCACATGCATGCCAAAATTAAAGCAGGAGTGAGGTCTCTTTTCTGAAAAGTGACAGGACCAGGACTAAATGGCCTCAAGTTATGTCAGGGGAGGCTTAGACTGGATATTAGAAAAAAGCTTCTTTACTGGAAGCATCATCAGGCATTGGAAGAGGCTGCGAACAGAAGTGGTGAAATCACCACCCTTGGAAGGGTTTAAAAGGCATGTGGATGTGGCCCTTGAGATTAAGGTTTACTGGTGAACATGGTGGTGCTGGATTAATGTTTGAACTTGATGATTGTGGTGGTCTTTTCCAACCTTAATGATTCTATGATTCTATGAGTCCAGAGCTCTAAGCGTTCGACTTGCCGTGGTATCATTCCTTTGATACGATTTACATGTAAGGATCATACAATCCAGCATTAATTCTTTGTGTGAAGGCAAACAAAACAAGCCCAAATGCGACAATAATGTTTTTAACTTCATCTTTCACAGCAAATGCATTGAACTCCAAGATTCAGTACTCACAGTTGCTGAGCTAAAAAATAAGAACTTCTTTTCTAAGGTTTTTCTTATATATTTTTTTGGGAAGAGATAGTTACAGATAAACACATATCATCTCAGAACATGAATCTTGTCAAGAAAGGATCAGGAATATGAATCACATTCCCAGTAGACTGTAATTTGTATTAAATGTATCAATAGGCAGTGCGTTAAAATCATGACTCTGCTTACCAGAAGGCTTGTATTCTCTGTTAAAAAGTACAATTTTTCCCAGTAAGTCAAAAGCAGGAGTTGCTCAGCATTAAATCATTTGAGGCCAAACATCTATTAACACATTTAGAGACATGGGCAAATATTTCCAATGCACTGTGATAGCTAGCAGATAATTTACTATTCTAGTATCTCTTCAAAGGTGGTGATAAAGACAATAACTGAACACATGAATTAGCTAAGGAATACAAGAATAGCATCTTAAAGCAAAAATTTTGGGTTAATATCCAAGTAAATGTGTAAACATGAAGCAATTTTTTAACATTTTGTACCAAAATTCATCTTAAGGTAGTTTCATGGAATTCAATGCACAATAATAATATTGGAGTTAAAAAAATTTATTCTTTTAGCTAAATAAAATAGCAGCATCATATATAAAATGTACATTTGTGATTGAAATAAATGTTCTCATATTTCAGCTTCACAATTTATCTACAGATGTCACACTGTCGTCAATTTATTTTCTTTTAAAACTTATTGTAGGATATATGATGATTTCATTTAAATAATAGTGATGATGATGATGATCATGATGATGATCACCATGATGAAAATGATAACAATGATGACAAGACTATCGCATCTTTCTTGGGTCTTAGTATTTGTTACTACATCGATTGTCCTGAAAAGTGGTCACTGGCATGTAAGGAGATGTCTTTCTAGCTTCTCAGCCATAATTTCCAGAGATCTTCAAGTTCAAATGTTTTTGTTCGGCATTTTTTAAAACTTCTTCTCCACATGGCAATGTAATGTTTCCTCCACAAAGTCCTACTGATTCCTGCATTGTTAATGCAGAATTCAGAAGATTTGTAGCTAAAATCTGGGTAACACACAATTTTAACAATTTTTGATATACTGAAATGGATGCGATAAACACAAATTCAAAATGCTGAAGATCGTCCAAAGTGTGAGCCATGATATAAAAAATCATGTATCCTGATGAATACAATAGCCCTTGAATCGGTTTGCACTGTATCTCTAGGACAACATTTGGACGGAAAGGCAAGAAGCCTTTGCTTAGAGTTTCATTGCCCCCAGAGTTCATTACAGAGACGGATGATACACCTCAGTTAAATTAAATTGCTACAACCTACTGGCAGAAAGCATATGCTTTGGTCTGCTGCACTGGCAAAAAAAAGGAAGCATGAGGGAATGGGTATGGGTATGAGAGGGACCTGCTGCTGGGCACACATAGGGCTAAAGACTAATGATTTGGAATGGCAGTCAGAGTTTTGATCTGGTAGGATAGATTACATCAGTTTTCATTTCTGATTTTCTAACAGCATGATTTCCTTTCAATTCAAATCTATATGGATCAGCTATGGATCATGATAAATAGATCCTCAGTAAAGAATAAATTATTTGTGGCTGCATTACTACAAGTAACACAATTCCTATTTGAACTGTTTGCAATCCTGTTTTGCTGCTGTATGAACAATCTGGTTCACAGTCATGGATGTTTCCTGTAGATAACCAGGGCATTCAGGCCCAAATCTCTACCTTATGAAGTCAGAAAGCAACTCTTTCTTTTTTTTTTTTTTTTTTTCTACTCTAAGGAATCCAACCCAAACTGAATTTTCCTGCATGAATTGATTAGCTGGGTCATCCCACTCTGCCTTTGTCAGTTCATGACACCCTTATGTCAAAAATAGCTAACCTTCACAACCGCTTGAGGATACTTTTGTCCTGGTCATGTGTTTGACAGCTAGAGATTACAGCCATGTTTGCCTCACAGAACAAACCCTGCCAGTTCCAGCTTGTGTCTCCACATCATTCTGCCAGTCATCCCCCAGCAACGCAGACGCAGGCTCCTGAGTTTATTCGACTCAATAACCAGTTTCTCTTGTAAGAAGTAAATGATCAAAGTGAAATTGTCAGGACATTATTTTGGCACCATCTTTAAAATTCCTCAGCATTATTTCATTGCAAGATTAAAAAGATTGTCATGCAACACTTCTATCTTCAGTATTCACCATTTACAAGAATGTGAACTGGGACTGGCTATGAAAATACAGAAGCAGTTCTGTAGAATAAAAGAATGATCAAAATATACTGTTAAGAATGCAAAACGTGTTGAGATTTTCTTTTCATTCTACTAGGTTGTTTTTGTAATTTCTTTTTCCTATAATAAATCTATGCAGAACCAATAGATTACATTGTCTTTCATTCTTCTTATCTGTACTGCAAAATATAAACTACTATTTTTTAAGCAAGAATCTAATTCCTTTTAGTGACTGTGCCTTTCCCAAGTAGTAACAAAACCATGAAAAGTAAAAAAAAATCCCCAGCCAGATAACCAGAAAGCATGTCACAGTGCCAGTATCAACAACATAGTCATTCATTTCAGGACTGGGAACACTAGGCTTTTTTCTACTCAGAACTTATTTGTGTGAGAAAACAGAACCTAGGCTTTGATGAGAAAGGCTTTCATCTGATAATTGGATTTTTTCCACTTTTATGGGCTTCCACAGTGCTCCTGGGGACTCATATATTTGAGTTACTGATTCTCCCATATGGATTAAACACCTTTGCAAGACTACAGTGTTGTGCCAAAGTCAATCCTCTCTCTTAATGAGATACTGCAATACCTGTTGGAAATTTAGATTAAGTGAATTGAAAAATATATAGTTCAGATGAAGACTCAAAATATAAAGTAAAACAAGGGCACAAGATGTTCAAACAACAACTTCCAAGAGCAGTGATGAATAAATTTACAAAGAGAAAAATTTTACAAATTTTATTTTATTTTTAATTTTTTTTTTTTTTTTTAAGAAATAAAGAAGTCCTGAAAGGGGCACTTTATAAGGATTAAAAAAAAAAAAAAAAAAAAAGGGAAAGGAAAAAAGTTACCCAAATTGATTTCCCATTATTTGAAAATGAGTTTTGATGGAAAAACAGTGGACCTGAACCAAACTCCCCACTAAAACTGTTAGTCAGTGCTACCCATGGGGTAGGCAGGGCAGGCATGTTGGATAAGGACGTACGTCTGGAAAATGCAGTCCAGTTCATTTTCCTAGGAGAAAAAACAGGAATACCTGTGTTCAGATACCTCCTGACAGACTGAAACTAAAAGTATCCATAGCCTTTACTTTGCACCATAGTACAGTAACATTTAATTCTACTTATAGAGTCAGTAACAAATGTATCAGCAATGCAGAAATGTAAGCAGTACAAATTGTACCTTTAAACTTCTATCAGAGATTGGATCAGGTGGTGTTAAATGGTGTAGCTACACTGTGGTGTCTGAACAGAACTGTGACTTCCATCAGTTCTGGATCTGGATGACTCTTTGCACACAATCTGAATGCCTGTTTTCTTTGCAAATTAATGCCTTTTGAGGAGTTTTGCTGCCAATACAGCAGTTCAGTAACACAGGTGAGTCCTTGAAGCATTTCTATTTACAGTTCCTTTCAAGTCTGCATATTATGCTGTGTAACACACTACAATCAAAGGAAATGGAAAAAAAAACAAAAATCCCACCATTAACCATTGGATTAAGTCATCAGGGAAAACTTCACTGAGAGCTAATTGACTGAAAGTCTTAGTCAGTGAGTGCCTGTATCAATATCCTATCAATAGAATGGGTTGTATCTTGGATATTCTTACCCCAGATGAGGACATTCACTTGAGTTACAGATTTGCTCAAACGGAATCTTTTGTGGGGTAGAATTATTAGCTACTAATTAAAGGGAGAGGGGAAAAACAGTAAGAAAATCTATCAGCTGTAGTTATAGTAGGAGACTTCAGACAAACCCTTCCCATTCCTGCCTGGCTCTGGTACTACCTTCACCCACCTTCTACCTCTTCCTAACAGCTGGAGACCTGTTCTTGTCAGCTGGGCTGGGGCATTAGCTTTTCCCATTATAAAGAACCAGTATTTGGTTCTTGCCCTTATCTGGTCCAATTATACAGATAATAGAAATCATAGAATATGCAGTCATATCAGCATAAATTAACCCAAAGTGTAACTATTCACTGTACAGCAAAATTTATCACTATGTGATCAGTATTTTGTTTAAATAAATATTTCTTTGACTACAATTTAAAGACTATTAAAACCCCACAGTTTTATAGCTTTTCTACTGATATTTGAGACTGCTAGCACTCAGAAAACTGAAATGTGATGAAACACAGTATGTAGACAGATTACGTGTCACCAGATGTAAATGCCACAAAGAGTCCCTGGGAATGCAGATCCATTCTCACCTGAAAGAGCCTTGCTGATATTCCTTGCATATTCCTCTGATCAGATTGCAGACATTGAAAGGAAATAAATAGCTACCTGAATATAACACCCACAAACCAGCAACCAAATGGCATTTGAAATAAAGATATGCAGATTTATTTTTAAAGCAAAGGGAAATATTTGAATTTGAACCTAAAGGGGTACTAGCGAATAGAATAATAATTGGTACTCTGCCAATAAATCCCATGCTAGAACAAATGGGTCTGAATGCCAAATGAAAGTGTCACTTAGCACCCATTTTTATTTAGAGTATGTATATGTGTGTGTACGGGGTGTGCATAGGTGTCCAGTTAACTGCTTACACATCAGGAAATGCATGGAAAATCAAATCCCATGGTTTGCAGCCAAAAAACCTGAACTGCTGCTATGCTGCTGATACCTGCAATCCACAATGGAATTTGAAACTGAAGTAGGGGTTCAATGTCACAAGCATACCAAATTCTTTTATTTTTTTAAAAAATTATATTAAGTTGCTTGGCATTTTATAAATGTACATAAAGAGTTAATTTAAACCAGGTGCTAGTAAGAGCTGGCAAAAGCTTTTTCTGACTTTGTGCTGCCTTCTCAAGTTTTGTCACTGTCCCTTAATCACTCCAGAATGATAAACAATTCATGGTTCACTCTGAAAACACATTCAAGTTTAATTAGATCAGGTTCCTTTTCAATTATGTTTCAATTTGTTGGGCCAGGTAGTAATAAAATTTTACTACTTAGAAATCCATAATCACAGATGGGGAAGTACTTTAGGACACAAAATATCTAAGATACTTTTACGTATCTTTGTCAGTCATTACAGGAATTCATTCTTATAAGACAGTGGTGATTGATGCACTGAGTCAGGTTTGCACAACACAGAAATTTCCTGAATATGCTACAGAACTGCAGAGAATTATATATTTTTCAATAAAAACCAATTTTTCAGCTTTCTTATACACAAAATAGGGGATGGTGGTAAAATATCAATATGTCTTGTGAATAAAGGGAATGTAACAAAACAACAAAAAAGCTCTCAGCATTTATGCAGAAGTACTGTTATCCTCAGGGTCTCTGTCTACGAGATGAATGCTCGCCGTGAACACAGATTCCTCTTGAGCCGAGGTATTCTCCAGCTGCTTATTTGTGCAATATGGAATCTGGCCGCAGAAATACATGTAAATCCATGGGTTGGCACAACTATTTAGATTGCCAAGGAGCATTATAATGGTGAATGCCGAACCTAGAACAAAACAGTTAAAGGAATAAGAGACTAAATAAAACACTCCTATAAATATAAGACACATTTTCACAGTCTGCTGCTTTCTGCTGTATCTATTCATACGTTAAAATTAATCTAATGGTAGGAAATTCCCATATCAATGCAATTTGCAATTGCTGAAGGTATAAAGCACACTTTATTGTATGCATTCAGAGTTAAATAGTTTCATAGAACTCTTTTTAGATGTAGTTGCATTAATTTTAAAAGCAATTACTAAGCCGTTAAACAGATACAAATAAATACAGATACATATTTTGACATAAATGTATGTAGAATAAGACTCAAATTCACACTGACAGGAAGAATTCTTAAAGTTCAGAAACTACTGTTTTTATCAGGCAGGACTATTATTTTTTTTTTCTCTTTTTTTACCTCTTTATTTAGAATAGGTGAATTTAAAGTCACATATAGAGTCTGCTTTTCACAAAGAGGCAATGGTATAAATTTGACAAGACTATTCTTGTTTACAACATCGTGTTTGATAACTCTCTCAGGCTTACTTTTTTGCTTTATAAACAGCTGGTTGACAATTTTTGGTTGTTTCATAGTTTACTACAGAGATTTCATCAATATGATTTCATATTCATAAAAATTTGATTTCATAAAAATCATATGTCTTATAACACCACTGTTCTACCCAGTAAATAAGAAATAGTTTTATTACTTTGAATAGTCAATTGCTCCTTTTCACCTCAAGAGCCCAAAATACTGCTTCTATAATACCTTAAACCTCTAAAAGTCTGAGGCTTTGCTGAAGCACATGACACTTTTCACCATGGTGTTCATGAATCTTTAAATTGTTAAACACTCAAGACACACACACAAAATAGACACATGATGTTTTGATCACATAACACAAGAAGCTCCCTGTACCTGATTAAATACAGGAGATAGTCAATCCAGGTATTTCTTTTTAATCTTCCTCAAATGACCACATGTAACCTTTACACAAAAGCAAAATGCAAACATAAAGCACTCAACAGCAGTGTGCTAGCCTGCTCTGCAGCTGTGACTGAGGAGGGAGAGCATCTTACCTTCGGTCAGGATGCTGGGGAACCACACGGACCACAGCTGTGCAATGAAGAAAGGTGACCAACAGAGAACATACGCAACAACTGTCACCACTGTCATTTTTACTGTCTTGATCATAGCCTTTGAAATACAGTTCACACTGCTTGCTCGGGATGGTAGGACTTGATTCTGATTTGTTGCTTCACATTCATTCTGTTTTTTCACATTTATATTTCTTCTGATTATTTTGCAAATCTTGACCTGGCATGTGATAAGGATTGCTGAGGGAATGAAGAATATAACTACAAAAATCCAAGTCACATATGCCTTTGGGCCCCAAGGCTGAATAAATTCACCCCAACATTCAAAGACACCTGGAGATATTTCAGTCTTAGAAAAGATAAATACCTGTGGTAGGCTAAGAATCAGTGCTATAGACCAGCTGCTGCAAATGGGGATGTTCCAGAGAGCTCTCTTCTTTTGGAAAGTGACCATGGGGTAGCAAACGGCTTGATATCTGTCCACTGTCATGACCACTATCATGTAAGTAGAGGCAAACATGCCCAGCAGTTGCAGATACTTGATAATTCTGCACAAGAAATCTGGCCCTATGAAAACATCTGTAATATCCCATATGAGTTGAGGCAGCACTTGGAAAAAGGCTACCACTAAGTCAGCAATGCTGAGGTGAAGCATGAACACATACATCCTAGACAGCTTCTTTCTTCTTCGCCACAGCACCAGTATGAGAATGAAATTGCCCACAGACGCTGCCAGAAATATGACCCCCAGAACAGCAATCTCTACTTGAGCTAATTGCTCATCTCTTTCTGGTCTTCCAATAGGATCTGACTGATTTGTCAAACTCAGGAATCTGTGAGGAGGAGGACTCTCGGTCTGATGGGTGTTATCCTGCATAGGAAATGAAAAATTCTTCATAATGCACAGAAGCTAGTCACAGTAG
Organism: Vidua macroura; assembly: GCF_024509145.1. Classification (NCBI taxonomy): domain Eukaryota; kingdom Metazoa; phylum Chordata; class Aves; order Passeriformes; family Viduidae; genus Vidua; species Vidua macroura. Next base: position 45,998,281 of record NC_071575.1, on the reverse strand, counting down.
CTGCCACTTGCGACTGAGGTTGACAGCTGTGAAGCACTGGCTGGCAAACAAAGCAGCCTGGGTTTGAGTTTCAGGATATCTTCAAGCAAATCTTCCTGCTCATGAGAACTAAAGCAGTGGGACTTGGATCGTGATAAGATTCTGCCTCTTGCTGGCATGCAAAAAGGCTTTATATAGGCTCCCAGCAGACAGAGCCTTATGTAACTGCAGAGCCCTCGGGTAGGCTGCAGGGACAGCAGCCAATGGCAGACCGAGCCACACAATTGGGGGAAATATATAAATAAAAGGCAAACTTCAGAGGCTCAATGTGATTCAATTACTCACTTCAGTCAAAACCCGAACTTGTAAATAGCTGTGGCCAGACTTGTACTCAAATGACATTACTCGGGAGAGTTCTTGCAAAAATTTTTCCACGCAAACCAGAGGAGCACACTTTAGGAGAAGTGGGAGGAAGGTTTATACGTAGATAAAATTGGATTCCTGAGCTCAGGCACATCGTAAAGGCAACCTCTAGGCTCCTGGGGCATGACCACATCCTAAATGCAGCACAGAGAAAGAAGTACATTTTTCCATAGCCCTTTTTTTCCTTCTTCTCTTTTTTGGAGTCACCTGGTTCTAAAATAAAACGAAAAATATTTGTACTGCCCTAAAAAATAATATTTTTATTTCAAAACCGGGTCAAGACTTAGAGGTTTTTTCTCAGCAAAATGAAAATAACACATGTGAAATAAATTACTTTTATTGGGACTGTGAGTCTATTGAGAATTTAATGATGAAAAAAGTGAAAATTCAGTGGCAAATCCAACTGAGAAAAAGGTCTCTATGATGAAACAATACCCAAAGGTCTCTATTCTATTATAGTGCTAAAGTCTGCGAGATCATTTTTCAGTACTTAAACCTTTTCATTTTTGTAAACGTAAATTGTATCATGAACACAGGAAAGTCATTGTTCTTCAACTTTTCCATATGACTTCTGCATAAAGTTTGTGGCAAATAAGAATAGAAAATTTAAACTTTTTTTTTTATCTCTCAGCATGCCCTCCTAATCACAAAAGAGAGATTAAGTAAAATTTATCAGTTTAATATGAAAAATAACAGATATTTGTATGCAATCTTACTTGAAGCTAGGGCACTCATATCCTTCTGGTTACAGACAGACACTGAAGTCTTTCTGAGGAGGAAACCAGTAAGGTGAAAAGCAATATCTATGCTGCATATATAGTACATAATACTAAACCTAAGCTGATAATCATTGTGATCACAATTATATTATAAGACCAGCTCAGGAAGCTCACAGACAGACTACCACTTCTATGCTACTAAAGGCTTTCATGTACCAACAAACAGGTGAAGGGCAAAATTCATAAACAGGATGCTGAGGTAGGCTACAAAAGTTTGAAAAACCTACATGACCTCTTTGCTCTCCCTCTTTCCCCCTTATCTGCCACCATGCAATGGATGTTAACAGCTCACGAAAGGGTACGACTATGAGAACAGACAACAGAGAAGGTGAACAATATCAGGAAGCTTTTCCACTGATAGCAGCTGTAAGTATCCATTATCTAGACTTGGCTGAACACTGCTGCAGCTGCTGAGTCTACAAAAGCTTTTCTCTAAGACTGTGTTGCAAAGACTATGAATCACAATTTAATCTAATATACCTGTTTTTTTTTTTTTCCTAAATTAAGGCCTATTTGTAGGAAACCTGGATTCCTGAGGTTGTTTCCTTTTAGTTTTCCCCCTCAATTTGGAAACTAGCTCAGTTAGTGGGAAATAGGCATAGCAAGACCATGAGGGAACAAATGGATTTGCCTTAACCCTCACTCTCCCTTCACCCAGCAACTTGCAGAAGAGTACCTGAATTGACCACAAACAATAAACCCCTGGAAATGCTGCTGATGGCAAACACTGCACTGGAGAGCAGCTGGGCTGATCTCAGGTTCTGTCTTTTGATGAAGATTAAGTTTCAGGTGTGTGCTTCAAAATCATTTACCTTGACCATCTTCACTCCACAACTTAACAAAAAGCCAAGTGGCTTCTTTATTCTTCCGGTACGATATGATGTAAACACGTACATCTCAGCAGAGCTAGGATTAAGTGGGTTGAAATAGGAACATATTGAAGAGAATATTAAGTTCAGGGTCAGGCATAGAAGATAAACATAAATTTATGTTTCGTTATTATATTTCAATATCAAGAAATTATATACAAAAACCCAGTATATGCAACAGAAGTCAATTCTGGGATACTGTTGGAAAACTAACCAGAATATCATACATATTTGTATGATTTTTCACAATATATAAGGTATGGATAGACATATATTTCAGGCAAATATGTTTTATCAGCTATATCTAGAATGACCCAACAAGATCCCTGGAAACACACAACTCTTCCTTGGTCTACACATACACACAGCACACAGTGTCTGGGCAACAGCCCAGGTGTCAGATCCAGCATGTGGACACAGGCTAAAGGGCAAGCACACTGCGAAAGAAGTAGCCTTCGCTATGGTTATAAAAAGGGTGGTGGCCCTCCTGTACAAATTGTCCTGGTGATGTAAGACTCTATTCCATCTTGTATATAATCAGTTCAATATATGTTAATGGTTTCATAACTTTATAATTGTGCCCTTTCAGTCTTTTGCATCCATGCAAGCAGATAGTCAGGATAATGTTAAATTGAAATTTAATCCACTCTGGGAATATTACTTGCTGAGAAAAGAAAATAAAGATAACAGATGAAATTGTTCAAGCAGCCTTAGCTGTTCTTTTATGCCAATATTGTCCTCCCATTGCCCAGCTTTGCTTCATTCCAAACTTTACCTGTCCAAGCTAAATTCTTTTCCTAAATTATTTTAATTAACTTCTGCTGAACTTCTCAGTGTCAACTGTCATCTAATGTTTGTTAAGTTAGCTAAAGGGAGAGATTCAGCTCACAGATTAAGACTTCAATTTAGCTATCTGCTTTGAATTTCAGAATCACACAGCTGCTCAAGGCAGGGACAACACTGAATTCAGAACACTTTACCCAGGGTTTGTCCATTCAGGTCTTGAAAATGAACAAGAGCTTAGAACCCCAAACCTCCCTGGGTAACTGGCTACAAATCTTTATTTTCATTGTGAAAAAGCTATCCTTATGTGTCACCAGAACCTCCTGGCTTGGACCTCTTGCCAGCATGCTCCTAGGCACTGCATGGGCACTGTTAGTGCCTCTGAAGCTGTCTCTCCTCCAGGCTGAACAAGCTACATTGAGAGCATTGTGGAATATATTGTATTCAAGGAGTTAGTGGTCTTGAACAGTACATGTCTGTTCTACTGAGCCTTGTACTTAAAACCTGTGCTGACAGTGGTGAATATCTTGAATGAGATGACATCCCAGCCTGTCAGGAGAGAATACATGTGATTGTTTGCCACACAAAAGAAAAGGCTCCACATTGTGGGAAGAAAGAGGAACCCCTCCACAGATGGCATCTGTGCAGGGGAAGATCCATGTAATAATGTCTGTCTGACGCTGCACAAAAATGGAGTTCCCAGCATTGGAAGGGACCTAAGATTTCCTCACTATCCATATTTTCTGGAGTTTACCCTACGTTAAGAAAGGGTATTTTAAGTAAGCTATTGTACCCTCTTTATTATTGCACCCTCTTGTGCAGAGCACAAGCCCAGCTCACTCAGCCTCCCTCACTAGGCTACATCCTCCAGCCCTCTGATCATCTTCACAGGGCTATGCTGAGCTCACTCACGCTCATCAACACCTCTTCCGTGCAGGGGCTCCCGAGGAAATATTCCACGTGTGGTGAGTGGGGAGTGCTGAGCTGGTGGGGAATAAACATTTCCCCTGACCTATGAATTCCATGTGACCTGTGCATGTGTGAAGTCCCATCACAAACTTTGCCTTCCAAAAACTGCATGAATTGCAGTGCATTGCAGATTTTTTTTTGCTAAGCCAGCTGAGGAATATATACGGAAGCAGAAATATATGCATTTTAGAGTTAAATGCCTTCAACCACTTTCTAAAACCCAGAAACTGTTTAATTTTTGACAATCATAAGTTATTAAATACAACTTGTAAGGAATAGGTTTGCAGTCTTTTACTTTGGAATGGATAAGCAAGTTCTAAAATGTTCCTATTTAAGAAAAGATCAAGTGGGAAATATTGCTGTCTGCTTTTGATGTAAGAAATCCAGGTCTGCCTCTTTTCTCAGTGAGATTCTGTAGATGTGAAGAGGTAGTAGATTATTGTTACTGCACTTGTCAAGTCATGAAAACCAACTAATTAAGAAAAACAAATTTTTGCATGGTTTGCTACATATTTAGAGGATTTTAGAGAAATCAAAAATTATTTCCTTAGTGCTGATTTGATTCTATTTACTCTCAAACATTAAAATGTACAAAAAGCTCTCATAGCCCTTATAGGGAGGAAAGGACTAGAATGTACAGTAAAAGATACAGTTACCAAGAAGATGGTAGAAATATTTACTTCTTAATACTTTTTTACATAAAATACTTACTTAGTAATATATTCTAGGGTAAACAAAAGGAGTCAACATAGCATTGCATTGAAATTTCCCTATTGATAGAGACTATGTTTGAGGAAATGTTTAAAGCAATGTAAATACATATCAGTAACAAGAAATGTTATGAGAACTGCTTCTGGAAGTAGTGTGATGGATAGCAAATGTATTCTTTCCTACAGGAGATGAATCAAAGTTACACTTGAATATTGTTCAGTACTTAGCCTGTAGCACAGATGCATTTATAGCAAGGTAGGTCCATATTTTTCATTAATGTAATACTGCTTGTTTACAGAGCATGATGGATAAACTACTTTGCTGCAAGTCTTTTTTACTGGACTAAAATTATGTACACCTTAATGATACTGTACAATCTCCTACAGTTCTGGATTCTTAAAAACAAAAAATCCCACCATTAGTACAGTAGTTACATTAATATAGAAGGTTCTTTGGACCCGGCTTAACAGTACACTTCAACCTTACGTCATTAAAAAGTTACATCTAAAGGCAATGTGCCAAGAGAAGACAGAGACAAATACACCACAGACGCTATTACAGACAGCATACAATGAGTCATGCAGTGTAGGCAGTTACCAATGTCATTGTCACCACACAAGCAGACACACAAAATGATGAATAGCATCAATAACTTTATTCCTCAGAAAGAGTTAAGCTTTGATTCGGACAAAACCAATTCTGGTCAGGAAGGAGAGCTCTTAGTGAAGCCAAAAGAATATTAGAAAATGTCAGGACAACCTGAAATCTCATCCATTTCCAGTCAAGATGAACTAGGCACCACCCTTAACTTTTCCAATTAATATCATAATGAACACGGGACATTTTGTCCTGCTAGCCCTGCTTATACACCAAAAGAGAACTGTGCACATCTGTGTTTGGTGTACATGTGTTATGTGCGCATAAATGCTGCTCTCCTGCACACATGCGACCTGGATGTCTTTCACTTTATAAGAAACTATGCTCATTTCCCAAAAGAGTAAATTAACTGTGTATTTAAAGGAAGAGGGTTTTACTTTAGTAAGATTAAAGGCTACATCAAATCAAATGCAGGTCTATACAGCCTTAGAATGTAGGACTGCAACACATCAAACATTCCTACTTACTGTTAGGCAATATTTTGGAACAAGACCTTTCTAAATTGAGTGCATCCTCCAGTAGGAATTAGCCACAGGCATGAAAGCCAGACGGAAAAAAAATGTGTATGGGTCCCCTGTGACTTGTAACTAGGCACGTCCCAGATACTCACCACAAAACAGTACCACTAACTACGTAGAGTACAACGTGCCTCTTTTTAATCCCTAAGGAGATTACATCTGAAACAATAACTTTTTAACCTGTTTTAGTAAAAACTTTATTATTTGCTATTGCTGACCTCATTCTTTAGGTAAGTTTCTGATTTTACAGCTGTTACTGACAGCAGTGAGCGAGGGTGCTACTGGGTCCAAAGCCTGGAACCAGTTTGCTTAATTCCTGTTCTTACTATGGTGCTAGAATTATCATCCACAATTTGTAAGCCATTCTCTAAGTAATGCTTCTTTTCTATTGTTGCTGTAAAATTTCATGCAACTTTAATAAAATGTTTACCCATAGAGTACAGAGTTTTACTCTTTCTTACTCTTCTCTTTCCTCTTTCCATCAGGCTATTTTAAGACAGAAATGAATCATTATAAATCAGTTGCATAGGCTTCTGCCAAAAACTGTCTTTTTCATTTGCAGTATTCCAGACAGTCTGGGTTCTCTATTAGGATGTTAAATGGTCTGATAGCTCACCTGCCACCAGGGTCGTGGAAAACAAGTGACAGAAAAGGAGCTTCACCAAGGTTAGTCAGAGCGAATAAAAATGGAGAAATAATGTGCAACTTTAGGAGAAGGAACTATTTTGATGAAGAATTACAAGGCACCTTTTTCCACAGATAAGAAGTTATAAACAGAGCTTTTTATTAAAGGCAAAAATGCTAAGATGGTACCTAATACAATACTGAGAGGTCCAGAGCAAATATCAACCACATCAATAATTTAGTTAAAAGACAATGTAAATAAAAATGACAGTCAGTCTCTCCAGCAATACTGAATAAGCAGTTGCAAACACTATGGACAGTGAATTAACACCAGACCTAAAAAGACTCTGCATTTTTATCTCCTTCCATTTACACCAAAAACCTTGGGTGACACTTATACAATCATACACTCAACCAGATGCTGCAGTAACAAAATTCACATCTATCACTTATTGAGTGCTCAAAGGTAACAGAATGACTCTTATGATAATCACAGGGGGCTGAAGAGGAATTTTTAATATGACCTCTAACACAAGTCTGAATTTTAAATTCTAAGTAATCAACTGCATTATACATATCTAGTATATAATTATTTGATTGGTACAGTCTTGTTTTGGGACATAGGTTTCTAGAATGCACAAAAGGGCAGAGACCATCAGCTAGGAGCAATGTAGACACAGGAAATCAAGCACTGAGGAAGAAAGAGGAAATGGGATTTGTTACAGTTCGTTCTAGTTATGTGTATGCACATCACGATTAGCTAGAAGAACTGACATTTCAGAGTGAGATTCAGAATCTTGGGGATTCTGACCCTTCTTTTTTGGAAGATGTATCTGGGAGAGGAAGGGGATAACAATCCAAAATATTCACTGGCTTCTGAATTGATTACATAATATTTGGCACACTATAATATTCTATTAAGAGAGTTGCCCCTTAGCAAACGTTACTTCCACATTATTGTCTAAGATTTAATGACAGTAAGGAGCAAAGCAGCCCAATTACTTCGGGTAACTGAAGCAAGGCAAAGATACTAAGCAGCTGCAATGTATATCTTACACCATCTGCTCTTTGGATTTACAGAAGATAATTTCACAATTATGTGACGATATGGCAAGGGCAGTTTTTTTTGAAAGTTTCTCTTTTACTTGAGTTGCTTAACTCTTTCTAAGGCTTCTAGAATTTTAGCTCTTTGACAAGAGCAAAATATTGAAGGGAATAACAGATAAAAAAGCAATATGAAAATAATGTAGAAAAGTTCCACTTGATTATTTTCAGTGTTTGTGCCAAAGAACACATCCAAATGAAAGGTTGCAGAAAGATCCATGCTGTCATAAGCATGTGCTCAATCGTCTTAATTCTCATTACTTTGAGAGCTTTCAGTGAATGTTCATTCAAGTTGGAAATTAATTATTCAGTATTGTATCCCTGAAAACAATGAAATGTTTTCCCATTTTTGTCTGCCATCTAGTGTTAAGAGGCAGAATACTTGTGTTTGCAAAGCCTAAAATATTTGCTAGCACTACACAGGTTCTTTCCATATCATATTATGCTGATGAAAATACAAACCAGTGTTTTCCCTACACCATTATTAGCAGAATACTGCTCTACCAATATATGTTAACTTGTCACAGTGCCTTGAAATACTTGGGTTTTTTTTAATTTCTTTGAGTCTCTTAGGTGATAGTTCTGTATTTTCAGAATACCATCCATAATCAATATGGCAAGTAAAAATAAACTAATGCTATATATAAAAATGCTACTCATATAATAGCTTTTTATCAAACATAGAGTAAGAGTATGTGCAAAACTATTTTCTCAAAATAAAAACTTCCACATTTCATAGACCAAGAGTGAGAATTCTAGACTGACAAATTTTTGAACCATTATTTCTAGTAAATATCCAATTTTTATCAAGCTGCCTCATAACCTATTATGACTTTCCCTCCAAGAAGCAGTCCAAGACAAACATACAAATATTAATGTTAGAAATAATTAATGGCATTGAAAAGTATAGCATGCATATAAATGAACACACTTAACTCACCTGAATTATTGACACCACAATACTTTGGCTATAACATGACAAACTCACATACATCAAAGAACTCTCTTTCTTTAAAACAGGAAGATTCACCACAATTGATGTGTAACTTGATTTACAAGTTTTCATCCTACCTACAAAAGCATGTAGTAACAGGTATAATGAGAAAATCTTTTGAAAGCTTTTGATTTTTTTTTAATTTATTAACAGAGATAGAATGCATTAAAATCAAACTACTCTCAGTGTTTCCTAAACTGAAAACAATCATGGGACCACTCTGAAAGAGCTTGAGTGCTGGGTATGCAACCTAATAGCGATCAACAAAAACCCATCAATAATAACAACAAATTTCTCTCTTAATACTTCCCATGAAAAGTACTGAAATGGAAGTATTTTTCAAATAGCTAATATACATCCTATTAAAATTTAAATATATCTCAAAATCATTTAAATGAGATGATATCTATATTATGTGAAAACAACTAGAGTTGGCCACTGTCTGAACACCATATGTGGATTCATGTCTCTTATCTAAAAAGTAGGTATTTAGTCAAACAGAATGAACTCATCCTTGACTACTAAGAGAGCTTATAAAATTACTCTATCTTTTAAACAAATTTGAGATAATTTCTTCCTAATGTCATTACTACAGTAAAGAGAATAATAAATTGGCAAAACATTTTAGAAGGTGCAGAATTTGTGCGTGGGAATACATAAATTTATCTTTTCCTGTCCACTGTTTTTCAGTTATTTTGTATTTCATGGTTGTTTTGAGAAGCTGATGGATCATGCACCTCTGAACGTGTCAGATCAGACAGGTCTGTCCATCCTTGGGGAGAGTGACGTGGCAAGAATATCTGGGTTTGTGATTGGACCAGAAATGTGAAATCCTTGAATCTTTTCCTCAGCAAAGGTGTGAATCAACACACCATTGTACATATCCTGGTGGTGAGACAAATGTCTGAGCAGACACAGGAGAGAATTTTACAATGAGATTATGGGATAAAGTGTGACTGTTTAGGAAGGAACCATATGCAGCTAAAAGGGATCAGTTGCCTCCTACCTCAAATACCTTATTTGCCAGTCAAAGAGAGGCAGGATGTGCCCTGGCAGGATGAAGCTTATCATGTCCAAACTTCCTTCTTACTGAAGTTGTAGATCTTGTTTTGCCTTAGCTTTTGTTGCTGTAAGAAAGCCAGCTCAGACTGTGGCTTCAGATGGGTGACTGCTTCTTAAGTCATCTGATGAGATCCAACTCGGTTCAGCACACTGGCAAATGCACTAGAACCCTGGGGCTTACAGAAGAGCAAACACATGCAGGGAAGCTGTTTAAGCTAACATTGCTACACATTCTAAAAGTATCTGTACTGTGTTGCTCTCATAACAGTTTTCAGGCTTTTACATGAAGTAACTCATACATCAAGAGGCAGTGAAACCTCCCTGCTTAGCTGCATCTGGCACTTAGGGCAGACCCCACTACTGTTTGAAATATTTGGTTTAAAAATGAGCTTAAGCATATATAATGAAATCCTGTGATAAATTAAAGAATAGTAGATAAATCTTGAAAACATGAGTATACCACCACTGGATAATACAACTGAATGTGTAGTAATCTGTAGTAAACAAGACAGGCAGACCATACCTGCAGAACAGGACAGAAGGCAGCAACTCTGGAAACATTTAATAGGGAACAGATGAGCACCTGGGTATGAACTGCCACTGTAATCTGCAAAAGGATCCTAATAATAAGTGGCTCGTGAGTTATTTGTGACGACTGAGTACTTCCCCAAGGAAGTGACATGCCTTGACTGTAAAATTGTCTTTGCATTGGGTTAATGTGACAAGGTTTTGGTGGGGAAGAATGGGGAGTGGGACTACTAGTTCTGCAAAAATCATCAGAAGCTGCCCCTGTGTTGGAAGGTGTAAATTCCAGCAGGCTCCAAGATGAACCTGTCACTGGCCAAAGCTGGGCCCATCAGCAATGGTGGTAGTGCTCCTGTGACAACATATTAAGAAAGGGTAAGAGATTCTGTGCAACAGCAGCTGGGAGAGGGGGGTGAGAATATGTGAGAGGAACAACTTTGAAGGCATTTGGGTGAGTGAAGAAGGAGGGGGAGGAGGTGCTCCAGGTGTTGGAGCAGAGATTCCCCTGCAGGTCCTGGCAGACCACATGCCAGAGCATGCAGGCACCTGAAGGAGGCTATGACCCCATGGGAAACCTGCACCCAGATTCTTGGCAGGCTCTTGGCAGGACCTGTGGCCCCATGGAGACAGGAGTCCACACAGGAGCAGGTTTGCTGTCAGGACCTGTGCCCAGGAGATCCACTCTGAGCAGGTTGTTCCTGAAGGAACAAACTCACCCTGTGGAAGGGACCCTTGATGGAGCAGTTTGTGAAAACTGCAGTCTGTGGGAAAGACTAACACTGGAGAAACTTGTGGAAGACTGTCTCCTGTGGGAGGGACCCCATGGCAGAGCAGGGGAAGAGTTAAGAAGTCCTCCCACTGAGGAAGAAGGGAGGCAGAGACAGTATGTGTTGAACTGACTGCAGGTCCCATTCCTCATCCTCCTGCTCTACTGTATGGGGAGCAGGGAGAGAATCTGGGAGTGAAGATGAGCCTGGAAAGAAGGGTGGGGTGGGAGGAAAGTTTTAAGACTTGATTTTATTTCTCATTACTCTACTCTGATTTGATTGGTAATAAATTCAACCAATTTCCCCAAGCCGAGCCTGTTCTGCCCATGACGGTAAATGGTGAGTGATCTCTCTTTGTCCTTATCTCAATTCACAAGCCCTTTGTTCTATTTTCTCTCCTCTGACCAGTTGAGGAAGGGAGTGACTGAATGACTTTGGTGGGCACCTGGTGTCCAGATAGGGATATCCTGCTCTGGGAGATATGGATAATTTAACCTGTTCAATTAATAAAAAATACATGATAAAAATTACAGTATGTAAGGATTATAAATGTTCCTTTGGGGAATAAAATGCAAGGTAAGAAAATTAATTTACTTTATTTGTGAGGAAGAAAAAAAACAGACAACTGGGATCTGAAACTGTGTGACATGACCCTCCTAACCCTCATGGTAAGGCCTCCATTATTCCACCTGAGCACACAGCACATCCATCCTCTTGTGCCATTGCTACGTGAAGTTTTGGCAACTTCATTAAAACTGTGTTTCAGGCAGGCCATGCAGGCAGGAACCTCAGGGCTTGCTGCTGCTCTGAAGCCTGGCTGGGGAAGACCAAAGTGTCCCCTAAACCTGTCCAACCCATGAAATACATGCCTGCCATCGTTCCCTAAGCATTAAGCAGGAGATAGAGGGGAGCATATTCCCAAGGCAGCTGCACTGAGGAGCTACAAAGACTGGGTAGGGATGCTTCTCTTCCCAGCCCCTTGCTCCCAGTGACTCCACCGGGTATGGCATCAAGAGCCCAACAACCTGCTCCGCTGCGCCCAGCCTGAAAGCCAGGCATGTCCTGGGCTGCACCGAAAGCAGCATGGGCAGCAGCACGAAGGGAGGGGATTCGGGCCCTCTACTCTGCTCTGGTGAGATCCCACCTAGAGTGCTGCATCCACCTCTGGGGTCCTCAAGATAAGAAGGACATGTACCTCTTGGAGCAAGCCCAGCAGAGGGCCATGAAGCTGGTAAGGGAGCTGGAGCACCTCCCCTAAAAAGACAGACTGAGAAAGCGAGGGCTGCTCAGCATGGAGAAGGTTCTGTGGGGACCTCAAAGCTCCTTCCAGTACGTGAAAGGGACCGACATAGAAGCCAGAGAAGACAGAAACTATAATGACAGGACAGTGAGTAATGGACACAAATTGAAAGACGGGAAATTTAGGTTAGATATTAGGAAGACATTCTTTGCTGTGAGGGTGGAAAGGCACCAGAACAGGCTGCCCAGGGATGTGGATTCCCTGACCCTGGCAGTGCTAAAAGCGAGGCCGGATGGGGCTTTCAGCGGTCAGGTCTGCTCAGTCGGGCGCGAGCGTGGGCCCGGATAATGTTCCCCGCCCATTCCAAGCCCCGCCCCGGCGGCTCTGGGAGCGCTCACCGCGTGCCGCGCCGCACGTCGCCGCCCGCCCCGGCGCGCGCGCAGGCGCAGCAGCCCCGCTCCGGCCCTGACCTCGCGCTGCCCGGCCCCGCCCCGCCCCGCCCCGCGAGCCGTCTCGCGTCTCCCCCGTCCGCTACCCCCCCCCGCCACCCCCCAGCGTCGGCCCGTGGGGCGCTGGCGCGCGCCCCAGCTGTTTCCGGCGCGCGGGGCGGGCGCAGGCGCAGTGCCGCGCGCCGCGGGTGTTGCGGTGCCGGGCTCCGCCGGCTCCCGCCCGCTCCGCCGGGGCGGTACCGCTCGTGAGGGTGCGGCCCCTGCCTGGCGTTCGGCGGCCGGGGGAGAGGGGGGAGGCGGGAGCCACTGTCCAGCAGGTACCGCCTCCAGGACGGGCCGCGTCGCCACCGAGTCGTGGGGCAATATGAAGACGAGGGGAACACGATGAACGCGTGCCGGGCGCACGGGACTCGCTCGCGTAACGGGAGGTGGGCTGGGGACAGCGGGGCCTGGACTCGGTGCTTGTTTACGTCGCCATTCTCGGCAGCGTTTCGGGGAAATGGCGCAAGGCAGGAACAGCGGCCGCGCCTGCCCCCGGGGCAGGAGGCGCCCCCGTGCTTATATAGCCTGGCCCGGCCTGGGGCCCGCAGCCCGGCTGCGCGGCGGTCACCCGGCGGGACAGGCACGGCGTAGGCAGAGGAGACTGTAAGTAACGATGGCGCTGCCGGCGGGGTTCCACCTCTGCTGTCACTGTGAAGTCGGCCTGCGCCGGAGTTGGCCTGCGTGCCTGCCTGGCAGCCCTTCTCGGCATTTGTCACGGCCTGGAGAAGCCTGGGCTTGCTTTTTCGGCAAATAATGGATTTGCGCCTGTGATATCAGCACAACTCTGGTGTGCTGTGTAAAATGCTGCTCCACCAGTTGCACCTTTCTTTTCAGAGTAAGGATTATATCCTGCCCTTGGCTCTTATGATGAGCATGTTTCGTTGAACTTTGATCAAAGTATTGGTGTTGCTCCTCCCCTGTGAGGAATTCTGCTTATGGGTGGTAATATAATAACATTTGAAACGTTGTATCTGCACAAGATAATTTGCTGAAGAAACAGCAATCAATATTCAAAATGTCATTAAGTGCTTCTGAGAAGAGTTACTTATTGCTCAAGATGAGATTAAACTGTCTCACAGGGAGTACCGTGTTGAAATGTTGGGGTGAGCTACCTACCAAATGTCCTGAGCAGTAGATTTTCCCATGAGATTGTTTGATTTTATTTGAATGTTTATCTGTCTTTACCAAAAGGATACACAAGCTTCATGTGTTTTAAACAACTCTGTGATTTTAGTTTAACTTGTTTCTGGTTTGGGGTTTCCATTGTTGGTTTTCATTTTGTTTTGTTTTTTTCTTTTTCAGACAACACTACATTACAGGACTTGCTTATTGACATATATTTTTTGGAATGAAGTAGAAAGCAACATAGAAAAGGTGCAATTATTTATAAGTAATGACAGTTCATTTATCCTTGGATGCATATTTATTTTTTTTGATTAACCCAAAAAGTCTTTGGTGGAAGCAGAGAAACAAATACCTGTGTTTCTGTAGACCTAAAGCCTGCTGGAGGATAAATCATGCTGCACACCTGAGAGCTTTTCATACAAGTGAGCCGTGGTGTAAGTGGGCCAGAAGCAGAACATTTTGGTATAACAAGTACATTTATAGCCATGAGTTTTTATACTACAGAGTTTCCAAACTTTTAACTTCTTCTTCTAAAGGACTTACAAGGCTGAGCATTCGCATGTCACGAATTAAGAATACTATAGAATCCGTTTCAAAGGCAGTGTCTGGCACTCACAGTGAGCTGGTGTCACGGATAGCTCGATTAAAGTCCCACTCAGGTACTTTGGGTAAAGCAAATAAAAGTAGTGCAGATGCAAATAACATCAGCACAAATGTAGAAAATGATAAACAAGTTACAGATGTCAGAATTCAGGACGATTGCAACAGAGGCCCAGCTGCAAAGGAATCCACTTGTGCAAGTGAAAACTTGGAATCTGTGTCACTAAGTTCAAGTAGCACTTGTCAAGATACTCCAGAAGCTTCAGCATCTACTAAAAACCACCTTTTTCATATAAGCTACTTTTCTACAAATTTTGGAGAGACTTACAACTTCATAGCTGATCATATCAACTCTTACTTTAGTAATTCTGTTATGGAACAAGGAAGAAAAAGGAATGCTTTATTACAGGACTCTGAAAGTGAAGAGAGGAATAAGCTTGATTTATCAGCAAACACTGTAACAAAGGAAGAAAAGAGAGTGAATTCAGCAGGTACTTTAGCTCCTGAAGCAGAGATCTTGGGTACTGAAAAGACAAATACTGCTCTCCCAGTTTCCACTAAAAAAAGTATTGCAGACTTTCTTTCGTATCCCAGTAACAGCGTACAAGCTTTTGTCGACAGCTATATTGGTGGGTTGGTTCCAAAGTTAAGATCTGATGCAAAAGTTGTTTCATCAGAAAAGAGTAAACAGCAAGAACAAGAAGTGTCTGAGAAGAGTGATGAGGACAAAGCAAAAGAGGCCAAGACTGCTGAAGAGAGGGAAAAGCATCTGTCTCTTCAGAGAGAAAAGGCAAGTCTTTGTTTAGTGTTAATTTATTATTATTTCTATGTATATTTTGTACAAGTGTATATATATAGATGCTACACTAGTGTATATACCTATATTTAAGCATTGATACACATTTACTTACATAAATAAGTATATACCTGTGTGTATACTTACATACATATGTACACATACTTTTACTTACATATACATATTTGTACTTCCATATAAGTATATATGTGGTGTTCCTGCCCACAGCAAGGAGGTTGGAACTAGATGATCTTTAAAGCCTCTTCCAACCCAAACTGTTCTCTGATTCATTCTGTGCACTTTGATGAAAAAGTATATATATAAAACTATATAGATTTTATTTATATATATATATATATATATACACATACTATATGTAAACTTACAAATATATATATGTACTTAAAAGTAGGTATAGATACATCTGTGTTTAAGTATTAGATGTTTTATGCAGGTATAGATCTGTTTATGCAAGTTTATACATGAAGAGTGTCTGTGTATGTATATATCAATGCACACACCTGTGGGTGTGTATGCTGTAGGTACATATATTTAGTTCATATATGCATAGAGTCCATAATTACAGACAGATCTAGTTGTGCTATTTTTTGTGGTTATAGTAATTTTACAGTTCATGGTTTGTTAAGAGAGTTGCCCTGAAAATCCATCTGAATACATATTGACATGTTTGTTTGGTGTATTCTTGCTGTAACTTTATTTCATTTTCTGTTAAATAAAGAATCAAAAAGGTTTGTTGATGATTTAAGCAGTGCTTACTCGGAACCTGTAGGAGATCTCTGGTACAACATGCTGTTCATTGCTTCTGAGAAATCTTAAAATAACACATTGGAATTAGTCTTGACAAATTTTGCACATTTCTCAGAGTAGTTTTATATTGTCTGTCTTCTTTAGATCATTGCAAGAGTGAGTATTGATAACAGGACTCGAGCTTTAGTTCAAGCACTGCGGAGATCCTCTAATCCAAGAGTCTGCATCAACAGGGTTGAAGAACTGACCTATCATCTTCTAGAATTTCCAGAGAGCAGAGGAGTTGCAATTAAGGTGCAAATAATTTTTATGCTTATATAAAAAACAATCTGACAAATTATTGATATAGAACCACATAAAACCTCCCTTTGTGCTTTTGTGGACTAGTCATATTTCCTGTTTGCAAGGATTGCAGTTTGAGTGTCTCTTTTTATAACTTTTAGCTGGTTCAAGCAGATTCATATGCAAACTACTGGGAGTTTAGCTAAAGGCTCTTAAGATTGCAATGTTTAATTTAGAAGCATACGGCATGGTCATGTGGATAGGTAGTATAGCTTTTTCCAGTGGTAGATAAAGGTCGTACACTGTGTCCCCTGTGGCAGTTGACCAGATGGGAATGTGCTGTACAGTTTATCTGTAAATGCACAGTACTTTCTATGCTTGTTTACATACTTTCTTCGAAGAGAAGTGGCAAGAGAACCATCAAATAAGTTAACGTAATCTAGTCATACTTGTTTTCTTCCCTGCATTGACAGGGCAGGAGGTGGGTGGTAGGCTATTCTAGAAGTACTAGCTAAATCACAGCATTTGTCAACCTTGTGCCTTTTTCCACAAGATGTGACAAACTTGTGACACAGATTGTAGAATTTCTGGAAAAAGTAGCCTTTGGGAATGGGGTGCAGGCCAGATGAATCATCTGGGCAAGGTACAGGTGAGGCATTCACATAAATATATGTGAATTACTTTATTATGAAAGTGTGTATTTACTACTCCCATTTTTATTGTAATGCTGTGTATCTTTGTGGTAGTGTCCATTTAAAAAAATAATTTGTGTGGGAAAGCATTTAAAATTTTGTTTTGGTATTACATACTTAGAAGGCATTTCTTGTTTTGAAGCAGTGCTGTACTTAGTAAGCAAATCTGGGTTTTTGCCTGTACTTGGTGTGCTTCATACTCAAGTAGTATCACACTTGGCTGATGTGGTACTAAGTCAATAAAACGAAACTGGTAAATGTAGCTTTCCTAGCTATTAAAAATATTTACATATCATCTTGATTATTTAATTCTGATAGGCAGTTACTATAGCAATGAGGTGTGTACAGCATAATATTGACATTCTTTCTTTCCCTTGTTAGAGAAAGACGTGGGTTAAATATAGATTTGAAGACATTTTTTTTCCAAGTTTAACTAATATATTACTTCTGTACTTTAATGCCATGCTAGTAAATTTAGGAGTGGATTCTTTTGGTTTAAACATATAGTTAGAATGAAATATCCTTGTATTTATCAATAGGAAAAATTAATCCCATGCCTGTTGCGACTGAGACAGGCTAATGATGAAAGTCTTCAGGCTGCTGTTAGAGAAACTTTAGCTCTGATTGGCTATACAGACCCTGTGAAAGGCTGGGGAATTCGAGTCCTCACCATTGATGGAGGAGGAACAAGGTAAAACTTCTGGGGTTTTACATACTTGTAACTTTTTCATACTGCAACATGAAGTAAAATTTCAGTCTCTCTTTGATAGATAAATGCCCAGAGAGGCAATTAATGAGTTACATTTCTGTCACATTTGACTATCTGAGGGATGGGTATTGTTTTTCTATGCATTTCTGCTTGAATGGTGTTTGTTTGGGTGCTCATTTTGCCATACACAGTTATCTCGCTCTATCCCAACAGAGTTCACACTGCTGCACACCAGGTACTGTTTCTTGATAGAGAAACACAAATCTGATGGTCTCTAATTCATCTCTCCCATTATTTCAGGTACATTGAATTGAGGCCAAGCAGACTGGAAAATACTATGCCCCAGGGGGTATAGCCTTGTCAAGACCAAAATTTAAGAGTTTTGTAGTGGGAAAGCAACTAAAATCTATCCTTAGTCTACATCCACAGAAGTTGATCACCCCCAGGACTTTGCTATAAAACAATATGGCTGTGGCTGTTGAATACTATGTTTGGTATGCCTGAGTATGTCATTCAAATTTAGTATTCATCATTTTATTTTAACTCTGTTCTGCTGCTCTTTTATTTCCTGAAATATTCAAGATTCTTACTGTTGCAGTTATTATAATTCGTTATAATGAACCAAAGGTGATTGAAAAGTGGTTAAAGCTATGTAAGATAAGACTGCCATTGTATGTGAAGGGGAATTTTGTGTTTCAGGGGTTTAGTTGCACTTCAGACTCTACGGAAACTAGAAGAATTAACTGGAAAGCCGGTTCATCAGCTTTTTGACTACATCTGTGGCGTAAGCACAGGTAATTATTAAGCCACAAGTTGGAGTTTTGCTATCAATGTAGTAAAAGAACGTCTGAGAATAAATATAGATTTTGCAGTTTCTGACTTAGAGTGTAAGCTGGAAAAGTACAGTTGTGATTTCTAGAGTCTTTGCTTCTGAATAAGAACTTTGGGCAGTTCATGACGAACTTTTGGCTTTAAACTGATTTGTCACTTTATCATTTTATGTGAAATCTTCAATTTGCTCATAGAAACAATTATCTTTGGTATTCATAGAGCTTTACAGACTACTAAGGTAATATCCCTCAGGAACTGAGGCTGAGTCAGGTGTGTTTCCTTCATTAACTGCAGTGTTTCATCTTTATTAATTACCTGCCAGAAGGACAGAATGTGCATGTAGCAAGATCTTGAATGATCTAAATTAGAGGAAGTGGTCAATGCTGTGGTGCCCTCTCTTCATATTGGTCTGTACAGGCTGGAGAAATGGCTTAGCAAGTTCAGTAAAGCCAAATACAAAGCCCTCTGTCTGAGGTGGGCTGATGGCCTAGAAACCAGCTTTGCAGAAAAGGACCTGGTCTTGTTTGAAATAAGTTGGTCATGAATCATCACTGTATTCTAGAGCAAAGAAAGCTGACCACATTGGCTTGCATGGACAAGAACTGACCCAAGAATTGAAGCGTCTCTGTTTGGCCACAAATGTCTTGTTGTGGGCTCCTCTATAGACTCTTAATCTTTTGGGTGTCTTTTTGTACTGGGTCAGTCTAGCAGAGAGCCAGGGGGCTGGAGCTCATGACATGTAAAGGAGAGAGTGCAAAACCTGGGTTTATTTGGCCTTGAGAAGGCTAAGAGTAGGTCTTTACTCTGGTTCAGCTAATGGGAAAATAAAGAGAAGATGGATCTAGAATAATTTTTAAGGTGTACAGTGGTAGGAGAAAAGCCAGCAGACAAGCAGGAGTATGGGAAGTTATAATTAGGTACAGGATCGTGTTTTTCTTGCAGGGGTGGTCAGACGCTGGAAGTTGTTGCCTGTTCAGGCTTTGTAATCTCTGTCCATGGAGATACTCAAAATTTTGCTGAACAAGTCCTTAGTAACCTATTCTAATTATACCTGTTGGAGCAGGAGGTTGGACTAGATGATGTCTACAGGTCCCACCCAGACTTATTTACACTTGTGACTTAGTGATAAGTTACTTCTCCCTAGAAAGCAGGAAACTCCAAAGCATGTTTCTATTTTAAAGACAGTAATCTCCTTCTGAAATTGCTAGACCAGTAGCAGCACAAGTATGTTTTCTAACATAGGAGGCATACTGTAGTTTACTAGCTCAGTTTCCTTTAGAAACCCACATTCAAATTTTTTGTCATACTTATATTTGATCAGAAATTAATATTAAACACAGATCACCCTGAGTAGATGAAGTGTGTTTGAAGAGATTTGCTTAATTGACTCAAAATAGTGGAGGAGAGTGTTTAGGTCTCCTAGACAGAATTTGTTTACAGTCACCATATAGTTCCCTGCTTTACATTTTTAATAGTCTTCCAAATAAATCCTTCATTAGTTAGCAGTAAGTGGTTGTTTCTTTGGAAGATGGTTTCCATACAAATTACTTTCCAGTGTTGTCTTCAATGAATAAAGGTGTTTTACCTTAGATAGAGAGGCCTCGTGTTCTTAATTTACTCCCACTACTGTGACTAGAACTTTGTTTTTAATTCTTCCTCAAATTTTGGGATTTATGACTACTAGTAAGTACATAGTATATTCTTTTAAATTTTGTTTACACAATTAAGCTTTTGTCTGCGATTGTCCAGTTTGCAATAATAAATGAAAAAACATGGCTGGGTGAGGCTATTCATGTCTGCCAGCACTGCTGGCAGTTCTCTTTGTATTGACAGTACATATGCCAAAAGTCTTGCAGTTGAATGAACTGTGCTTTACAAGAGTGATGGATTAAATGATTGGCAGGATGCCTCTTGTGCACTGCACTTCTCTTTTCTGCTGCAGTTTTTGTATTTCTTATTATTGTTCGAGCTGTTTTACCTTTGAAGTTTGGAAATGCCCTTGCTGTGAATTCAGCATCACTTTGTAGTTATCTTCCCCATGCTTCTCTTCATTGGGGGTCAGAGGGTGTAAATGCAGGCAGTCACAGAGAAAGGTCATTGCAGTGATGCTGTAATAGGCTCTGCATACTTTGAATCTGCTCACCAAAATGGCAAATGTATGATACCGGTAGAACTGGTGCTGGAGAGTTTAGAGGAAGAGAATGTGGCAGAGGATTTGCATGACTCAGGAAAATGGTGTGTCTCTGCTGCTAGGTGTTAGGTCTGCCTTGAATACGGGCATCTGGTGATTCGGCAATTGAGATAGTTTCTCTTGATGAAACTTTGTGTCAAGTATGGTTGAAACTTTGTGTCAAGTAGGCCCAGGTTGTCTTAAGCATGTGTGCCACCTTTTAAGAAACTGAGACCGTCAATCCTCTAATGCTCAGCTATCACAGTTGGTGGGCACTGCAAGAGTGAAAAAGGGCTTGGAAGTCATGTTTCTTTTAAAGCCATCTGTAACTTCTGCATGTATTTCTTTCTGCACATGTATTTTTATTCTATTTCAAAAGTTGGCACCTTTTAAAATTAACTTTATTCAAGCCTATGGCATTTATTTCCAGATTGAAAAAATCATGTGTCCTCATTATTCCTAATGACTAATTACATGTTCTCACATGTTTTTATTGTTTATTTGTTATTTTATTATTATAATGATTAATTACATGTTCTTCTCATGTATGGCACAACTAGATTTAAAGGTTTTGTGTGTCCCTTTTGATTTAATATAGCTGAGAATTATAGTAATGCATTAATTGTATTTTTCCACAGTCCTTTTAATGGTATTTAGCAGCAATGTTTTTTGAGTGCTGTTATTTTGTTCCTGCAAGGGTAGGTCATAATTTTTGTTAGGCACACACTAGATGGCAGTATGTCTGAAAAGAATTAAAAATGGTTGCAACCAAATGTAATCCAAACTACTGGAATCTCCTTTATTTTTGCAAAATTTTCCTAGAATGTTTGTCTACTGACTCAAGAGTTTGCTCCTAATAAATTTTTAGTACCACAGCATAGATTTCTCTTACTCATTTCTCTTTCCAGGTAAAGTAGTGGATTTCATTTGCTTTCTGCCATATGCTTATTGTAATCTGCAAAAAGAAATAAAACAATGTTTTAACTTCTCATATTTGTGTTTTTGAAAATAGACTTTTTCTATCTTGAATATGTTTTTTAAAACATGGTTTGTGATCTCTGAGCAGGAATTTAGTGAAATAAATGTCAGTTGGTCTTGCTGTTCCAAGATAGATATTCTGTTAACCTATGAACTACATTAACTGGTAATCCATCTTTGTAATCTTATTCCAGGATACGTTTTTGTAATATTGCAAAATATTTGTTTTTTTCAGGAGCTATACTAGCTTTTATGTTGGGATTGTTCCATATCCCCCTGGATGATTGTGAAGAACTGTACCATAAGTTAGGATCAGATGTTTTTAAGCAGAATGTCATTGTTGGAACAGTCAAAATGGGCTGGAACCACGCCTTTTATGACAGTGATATATGGGAAAAAATGCTCAAGTAAGTAAAAGATGATTCGATTAAAAATAATTGTGCAATGACTGAGTGCATTTGGTTTTGTTATTGTTTCACTGGTGTGCAGATTCTTAAAAAACTAGAAGGGATTAACGTATACTCTCATTCTTTTGAAATAGCTATTTTTGTATTTACCAAGATGCTGGAAGCTTTTAATGTAATGATTTACGTTTCTGGGGAATAAAGTAAGCTTTACTGCACTGATTTCTGATTATATTCCTGTATGCTTGCCAGCTCTGCTTGATCTGACTACAAATTTTACTAACCACCTGCTGTGCCCTTTTTAGTAAAGGAGATTGGCAAGAAGTGAAATAATGTGCTGTAGTAGGGATTTCTGATGTTAGCTGCTATATTGGAGGGCTTTGTCCATTGCCACTTTCTTTGAAAGGGAAATGAGCTGTAAGGGTTGCAGTGAAAAATTATCTGCAGTGCCAGAGTTGCCTGTGAAGTGTATCCACTTACATTGATGGCTGCTCAGGAAAAGCCACTAGAAAGAGTTATTATATTACAGGTTTTATTTCTTAGTTTTATCAATCTGTATTTGTATTGATAGTTCAATTGTTTATAATTTTTAGCAAACTAATGTCATAGCTTCCAAACCAGCATAAGCTGGCCCTGCCACTGAGATAACTGAACAATCTTTTCTGAGAGAAAATGTAAAAGGGTAAAAGGTTCCTTCTGATAAGTAATAACAAGTTCCTTTGGGAATATGATTACTGTGTTTTATGGGATTAAAAGAATTTTTATGACATAATAGTGGGACTTACCAGTAGTGTCTGAATTTTAAGCATCTTACTTCTTTGATGAAGTGGAGAGAGAAGCTTCTAAGCACTTCTCTGTGCCCTTGCATATTTTTAGAAATAAATACATTTATCAAATTAATATCATGAGCTTTTCTTCTCAGGTATCTGAAGGTCTTTTTTAGAAATTAGATTTTTTTCTGTCTTCCATTATTTCATTTCCCACCCAATTAAATGAAGTCTTGTGAAAATCACAATAACCTGATGTGAAAGTATTTTACATGCCTTTAATTAAAATACTGCTGGTTTTCTGCAGCTAGATGTAGCACATGAGGGAGGTAAAGAACTCTACTCCTATGCAATAGACAAAAGCAGACAATTAATACATTATCCCTAGAGTAAATTAAAAATTAAATGTGCTGATCAACAAATGACTTCTTGGTCACCTGCAATGTTGAAGAGAGATGCTATGCCTGCACAACATTTTGTTGAAGGGATTCTTAGAGGCTTCCCAGGGGTGTGGGGGCCTGGAGCTAGGAAGGGAATTGCAAGGTTATATAATACCTCTTTACATCAATATTGAAGGTCAGGTCTAACATTGTTATAGCATGGGGAAACTGCTGTATGCTTTGTTTTGAATTCAAAAGCATTTCTTGTGCTGTGTGTGTTTTTGTAGTTTAAATGTTAACTTGTCAGCCTTGCTTGAAATAGAGACAATCCATTGACATGTTACAGACATGTAATACGTGTTTAATCCTTCCACCATATCGGTGGTGGTATTTTCTGTCAGAAGGTGTTCTTGCTGGAAATAATTAAGTTGATGTTTCATCAGACTAATGTTCCATGCATTCATGGGGTATATTATAAATTGCATTTCAGAAAATGACAACTAATTTTGGTTAACTGACATTTCATTCAGAGTACTTTAGGGAATTGGTTTCATATGTTCTATGTATGTCTGTTTTAACTCTTCTTATGTATTTCTTGAGTTGCAATTTGGGGACTGGTTTTAATAATTTACGTTATGCAGAAGATTTTACTTACAACATACCAGTGTATGTAATGCTATATTGAATTGCATTTGTAAGAACCTGGCTTATAGTTCCAATTTCTTTGTTTTCTTTTGACTGTTGTTGACATATACAATTTTCTTCTTGCATGCTGTCTTAAGAAACTACTGGAGAAATTTGGTGAGCAGCTAGGGGTTTTCACAAGCTAAAATCTCATATTGGGAATTTATAGTCTTGAGAAGCAATCGGTCACTGTATGAAGCATAGGATAAAAATCATGTGTTCTCTTTTGATAGGAAAATGGATAATATATATGTTTGGGAATACAAGCAATAATACTTCAGTATTTGTTTTGCATAGTGAAATATAAATTGATACTGCTCTCTAGTCACTAGATGAGTAACACATTCCATACCAGCAAATGGTATAAAAGTCTGTGGTACTACAGTTGCTGTTGGAAGAGGGTGGAAGTTACAATTTTGCCTTTTGCATTGAGTGCTCTTTCTCTAGAATATTTGCATCACTGCTGTAGCCCATTGAAATGTTTCTTCTGGCATATGGTTGACAATATGTTCTTCATAGCATTGTTGAAATAAGTGTTGCAATATTAGTGACTTGAAGCAATGAAAGAGCAATGTTTGTGAAAGAGACTCGTTGTTTAAGTAGGTCATATCTAGAGGACATAGGTCACGGAGACAGAGACAGGCAAAGTAGATAAATGGAAAAATAGGATGGCAAAATAACCAATGAGTAGAAAACTGTAAAATGCTTACAGGATTTAAAGTAACTTTAATATGAAAAGTGATTTGGGTTGTCAAACGCAGTTTAATGAAACATTTGTATGCTTGTGGTCAGACAAGATGATTCAGTATTTGACAGTTGGGACTGAAAATACATAAAATACTATAATGCCATCGTATTAATTTACAATACAGTTTCATTTAAAATATTATTTGCAGTCTTGGTTTCCCCATTTTAGGGAATATTTCTGTTACAAGATTGGGGAAAAAGTAATCAGTGGCCCAAAGACAACACACATTAAGAGTCTTTATCATTAACAAAAGCAAATGAGTTAAAAGTGGTAATTTAAGATAGTAAGGCATCTTGAGAATTACCAGTTTCTTCTTTTCTTTGATAACAGAGGACTATTCAATAAAATTAGAAGGCTTTATTTTTTAACACAATATGTGAATAAACTGTGGAATTACTTCTGCTGTGACTTCATAAAAGAAAATTAAACAGTGAGAAAAATACATTTATTTAATATGTAATTACAGTATTAATGGTAGCAACAGAACTAAATGAAATGTGGAGGTGATACTAAACTTTTCACCTTAGACTGTAATGTCTGAAGTTGCACAGTAGTTGAAAGGATTTCTTGTACCTACTCTGGAGTATCAGTTTCTGGCCTTCATGAAAAACAGGATGTGATGAGATAGTTACTCAGTTTGATGGTTCCTATAATTAAGCAGAGGATATTGCTTATGCATTTTTTTAATCTGTACATTTGGGGTTTGGGAAAAAATACCTAATACAGACATTTCAGAAGTAGATGAAAGTGATGCAAATCAGTAGATGTCTTTGATAGCTCACCTCTGTCAGTCTCATTTCTTTTATTCCTACTTCATGGTTCTGTGTGCCTTCATCTCCTTCTGTAATCAGTTAATGAGTGCAGATGTCACTCTTCCCCTTTTGGTTGGTGATTCTGAGACTAGAATCAAAGCAAAAATAAAAACAAAACAGTTATACGGGTACAAGAATTGTGTCAGCAGGAGTTTTCCATCATAGGACTGGAACCTGTCTCCCTTCCTCCCTATCAAGGACATCTATGCAGCCATCCTTCAAGCACAAATATCCACTAGAAGAGCAGCAAATTGTCGTAATTGCACATACAGTCTACTGTCTGCATGGAGTACTGCTTCTGTGGTAGCCATTAAAGCTTCTTTTGTCTTCTGACCTGAGTAGGTCGATAAAGATGTTGTTTTTAACAGTGGAAGTGCTACTCCCTCCTGTCATGGATGTAAGCTGTAGATGGATGATCTTATAATAGCAGCACATGGAATATCTCTTCTTTAAAAGTGTGGCAGTATGGGAAACCATCATTGCAGAATAAGGCAGATGCACCACCAGTGGGTGGGCTGTGTTCTAGGGGAGGAAGAAAGTATGCTGATTTAAAGGAAAGCCTATTTGGAATCATTATCGCTGACCACCCACTCTCTAGGAGTTTTATACCTTTATTGTAAGCAAACCAAAGTTGAAGTAGATGCTGAGGTGAGATTACTAGCTAGTATGGTAGTTTGCTCCAGTCTCCTCTACTGTGCAGAAGAGCTATCTTGTTAACAATGGGAATACTGACCCTGATATGATGAGAAACTACGATGCTGACCATTAGTGTGATTTATGAAAATGTATTCATGTGAAAAAATACTACCTTAGAAAGGAATGGTAAATACATATTGAATTACTGTTATGGAAGACTACATGTAGATGTTTTAAGTTTCTTCTAAATCATTTTGAATGCCATCTTCCTCTCTGTAACTTTTATTTCTGTAACTACAAAAAAGTGATTTTTAATTACTGTAGAACCACTTAATAAGGATGTTGGCTTTTTGATTCCTAAATGTGGCAAAGTATTTTATTTAATTATGTAGTTGAGTAATTGTAATGATTTGTGGTTAAGTATGTGAGCTGAGTAATTTGAATCAAGACCTCTTCAGTCACTCTTCAGACTTATTTCCAACAGACTAGAAGGCTTGAAGTGTTGGTCCATTGAAGTCAATTGTATAAATCTGATTGTTAAAGTGAAATACAAACATTGCTTCTTTTAAATGCAAAGGTCTCAGAAATAAGGATGATAAAAATGTATGTCATGTTCATGGTAAACTGATGGAGCATTTTCAATTTTTTACGCTTTTTTGTAGAGAAAAAATGGGCTCAAATCTTATGATTGAAACTGCAAGAAAGTCCAAATGTCCAAAGGTAAGTACAGTTTTCTAAGATAAATACTAATTGTATATTTCACAAATACCCTTAAGAGTTCTGAGTAAATTCTATACCTAGAAGAACATTGGATAGACAGCATGAATGTTGAAGTGCTTTTCAGACTTCTATATGTGATAACCCATGCTTTTAAAGAATAAAAATTAATTAGATTCTTAAATTTTGGCAGCAATTTCTGATATTTTTATTACTTTGAGTTGTAACATATTTCAGAGATGTTAAAAAACCTGTAAGCATAGAAATACTGGGTCAACATTGTGGGGTTGTGCTAAGATTGTTTTTTTCATGTAAGAATTCTAGTGTCTGGAGATTCTGTCATGTAGCTGTGATCTGTGTTCCTGTGTTGCAAGAGGACAGGGTTTCTTCTCACTTTGTTTGGAGTACCTGGTTTTTTCCATTCACATTCTTGGGCCCCAAGATCTCTTCTCTTCCTGTATGATAGAAAAGGCACTAAGTCATAGGAAGGGTGTTACATAGAGCAGCTTGAGAGTGAAAGATGAGAAAGCATGGGTATTTTATTTTTGGTGAAGGATAGGGTGTGAAGAAAGAAGAGAAATATAATAGGTTATATTTCAGAACAATCTGTAATTAACAGGTGTTTTGGTGTCATAGCACTATATTCAATGCTTTACTGTTAAATGGAAGATATTCACATTTTTCTAAACATAGAAACGTGTGCCTTACTGACTGCGTTCCTAGTCCGTGTCTAAAACAAGGACATGAAAAGGCTGGTGTGGTATGTTGCTTTCTGAGAGAGAAGCTATCCTATGTTGACTTGAAAGTTATCTTTGAACTGGGATCTTTGGCTTCCTTCCATGTTCTTCAGTAATAAAATGTGAATATAAATAGAGCTGAAACTAGCTGTTCCCACTAATCTCTTTATAGTGCTGTCAGTGGTGGCACTCTTTACAAGGCACAGCAAAATCAAAATAAAGCGCACAGTTCCGTGCTCTGCTGCTGCTAAATTCATGACAAGATGGGTTTTTCCAGAAGGTGCTGAGCACTTTGCGGCTTAGACTGCATCATGGAGTGTATATGGATATTGCCAGAAATGAAAGCATCCTTTTAATAAGTTTTCTATTTCATTTTCTGAAGTTATTTTTCTTACTGATTCTGGTAGTGCTTAGAACTATACCCTCCTTTTGAGAGAAACAGGAAACTTCCTCCATCAAATGATGGAGTGTGAATCAGGCAGTTCTGCTTTTGCATTGTAATGTAGAAGTTACACTTTTGTTTTCTATAAGGATGAATTTACAGTGAGTAAAATTATTTAAATTAAATATCTGAAGAGTGAAAATGCATACAGTGATATAACAGCATCAGCTGTGCTGTTGAGTAATGTTTCACGAAAACACCCTACTCTGTAAAACAGTAAACAAGATAGAATTGAGCACTCACTTGGCTGCTGAAGAGTGTTGTTCTGGCAGTGCCAGCCAGGCTGGCTGCATCACCTCTAAAGGTCTTACACATTTTAACACTCGCCCGTAATTACATGTACTTCCTCCTTGTGATTAGATCTGTAAGATACATTCTTTCTGTTGTCATAGTTGGGTTTTTTTAATGGAAATACCATTTTGGCTTTTCATTTAGATGAACATATGTGATTTCTGTTACTGGCATCTCAGTATCCTTACAAAAAAAGCCTTGAAAGATTTATGTTTGGTTCTTGTGCAGGAGGGATTCTTACTACAATTCTTCAACTCTGGTTGCAATATTAAGTAATCATTTTCTTGGGGAAAGAAATTGACAGCTCTGACATTCATATTTAATGGCATTGTTGTATTGCTGGTTACAGACTCCTGAGAATGAAATACTATTTCAAAAGTAAAAGTATTTAAAAATCATATAGTTGACACCAGAATTTTGTTTAAATAGCATAGATATTTGTACAAACAGAATAGCCAGTGGAAACAATTAATTGCAGGTTAAAAACAGCATTTTCTTTAGGGATTTGGGTCTCTTGTTTCTGTTTTACTTTCACTTTTTAAAATTTAGGTAAACATTATAAAAATATAAATAAATAATAAACCTAGTAAGATTCCAGAGGTGCATTAATGTATACTTTGAATTTCATATGGTGGGAAGCTTTCCTTCTCATATTATGGTTATTGTCATCATATATAACTAATTCTTTTCCTCCTCATTTACTAGGTAGCTGCAGTAAGCACCATTGTAAACAGAGGAACACCACTGAAAGCATTTGTGTTTAGAAACTACAACCACTTTCCTGGCGTTAAGTCCCATTATATTGGAGGCTGTCAGTATAAGCTGTGGCAAGCAATTAGAGCATCATCTGCTGCACCAGGTTACTTCCAGGAATATGTTTTGGGCAGTGATCTTCATCAGGTAAGTTGAAATCTTCTCCTTGAGTAAATATTTTCCAGTTTTACACCTGAGAAAAAACATGGTCTGAATCTCTGAATCAAAGCTAAGCAAATGAGTTGGTAGCACAAAGGAAATCTAGGACAGATGGGGTAAGAAATGATATTTTTATCTTCTATAGCACTTACAGAACTAGAAAGGCTTAAAAATCTTAGTCTTCTCAATACAAACCTAAGCTCTTCTGCTATTGCTTTCTTCTCTGCTTGGGAGGAAACCTTCTATGAGTTGTAAATTGCCTCTGACTTCCGCCTTGCAACTGGTATTTCACTGAGCATTATTTCATTAAATAGGTGGTGTAACTTAAAAATCTTACAATATTGTAAAATGTGAAAAAAATATACACTTCAGCATTCTTTTTATTAGTGCACAAATTCAGTTTATGGTCTACTTTTTAATTATTTCCATTGGTAGCTTATTCAGCTTTACCCTGGTTCTGAGCTAGTAGGAAGAGTAAGAGATGCCACTGATAAGTAAGATTAAACTCAGAGGACAACTGCAAAAGAAATTCCCTTGAGAATAAAGCAGTGTCTCCTATCATCACTGCATGCTATTTTATTATATTACAGCCTCTCTTAGTGACCCTGATAAGTCAAGAACAAAGCAAATTAATTTCTTTAGTAGTTTTTTAACCATGGGATTTTAGTCCTCCAGTGCCCCTGTATTATTCTGCAGTTCTTCAGGTTTTCAAAGAATACTTCTTGCAATGCATACTAATTTAAAACTATTAGTATTTATTTTAATAAATACCTGATGCAGATCTGTGGCAGAAAAGACTACAAAGGGTGACTTGAACCAGAGACCTTCAATAAGAGAGCACGGGATTTACACTTAAGTTTAATGGAAGCATCTGTTGCATTTCTGTTGTATTAATTCATATGATGGCATATTAGCCTCAAATGCTGGAAAACAAGTAGCATATTTTGAATAATAACATGTACCTGGATCACATACAGAATTTCTGATGGTGTCCATTGGAAGACTATGTAATATCTTTAGCATTGTAATGTGCTTGAGTAGTACTGAAATTTAAAGGCTAACAGATAAATGAGTATAAGATGAAGTAGAGAAGAATTCTTTACATTAAGAGGTGTCAAAAAACCTATGGGTACAAGGAAGCAAGCGGCTAGAATTTCATCTTAATAAAGACAGCGTATTTCCATATTTTGATTCAACATAAGGTGAGGAAAAAATTCAGCTGTCTAAAAGCTACATAGAAATTTAGGGGTGAAGGGGAAGGGCTCCCATGGAGACTCAGATTCAAGAGATTCTGAAATTTCTTTCATTTTATTGTTTCCCTTTTTTGTTTAGGACACTCTTCCTCCCTCCCTCCCTTCCTTCCTTACCTGACTGCCCCCCACAACCTTCCTGGTATGGTGCATCTTGTTGTCCTTAAAACATTTTAATCAACTACCATCTGAAATAAGCAAATAAATTTTGACGGGTTTTTAAACCTAAAAGTGGAGTAACATATCAGATTCCAAGCCAAAGCATTGCTTGAAATCCTGAAATGTGTTCATCTTCCATCTGGACAAGCAAAACTGGGAAAGGAGCTGCTTTAGCCTTGGGAGCTGTTCCAAGCTGCTCCTTAACTGATTGGATAGGTTAGTGTTAATCTATGTCAAGAAGTTTTCTTTCTCTTCTCACCTTTCCACCCCTTCTTTCCTTGAATTGAAAGTACTTGTAAATTGATCCATGCTTTTACATGAAAGATAGCTGAATAAACAACATGATTTTATAACTTCTACGCAGTGCTTTACACAATTCTTTGTCTTAACATAGTTTCTGAATTGCCAGACTTGTGTGAAATGCAGTAAGGCTGGTACTTATTTCATCTGTGTTCCTTTTAAGTCCAGTTTACCAGACTAGGGAATGTATAATTAGTGTTAATAGAGATCAGATTCAGTATTTTCAGACACACAGGACTGGAATGAAGTCTACTTTATTTTTTTCCTTACTCCAGAGTCTTTGGACAAAGCCCTTCCATCTGATCTTACAAACCCTGTTTCCCGAGTTCAGCATTTTTCTCTATTTGATGTATTATAATTATTAGAAAGCAAGGGCTTAGGATGTAATTCACCTTTGTCAGCCATAAAGAACTAAATATGTTGTCAGTACTGAAGCAGTTTATTGTAGTAGAACTAGATGCTAAATTTTTGGATTCAAACTTTTTCATATAATCTGAAAAATTTCTTCTCCCCAGCCAGGAATGTTTAAACATTTAAATTCTTACAGAAACAACCTTTCATGTCTGACATTCTTTTCTTTCCCCGATTACATTTTTCTTACCACATCTCTATTTCCATAATTATCTGGTTTGTGTGTGGGGTACTTGGATGTCCAGGTAGCAAGTTACTACATTGCAAATGCTCCATAACTGTCTTCATGCAGCTTTCTAGCAGAGATTATAAATCCACTGCACACTCTGAAGCAACCTTGAATTGCCTTGTTTTAACCCTGGGGTAAGAGTCTCTGTGCATGTAGCAGACTGCTACTCTTACTTTCCTGGGAGATAATGACACCTCATTGGAAGAAGCAAGATATTCAAGAATTTTGCCTCTGCTGAAATATCCAACATGCATTGAAAGAAATACATACACATAAATACATTTTAAAATAGATGCACTCCTAAATTCAGTCATATTCCTTCTTAAAATAGCTTTCTTATTAAAATATCTTAATATTGGTAACTCTTTGATCTTATAGTTAATATCATAAATATGGGAATAGTAGATTCTTGTTAAGCGTCTTTATTCTGAAAATGTACTGCGAGTGTAATTTTAAGTTCCTTGGCCAGTATACACTGTATGTAGTGTATATGGAAATTCTTGCTCTTTTCTGTATGTACACTGTCTAACAGATAGAACTGCTTTTGAACTACATGAACAAATGAAGCATAACATTGTTAGACATTTTTGAAAGTGCTGTGATTTTTGAAAAGTGCATCAGCACAATGTGCATTAAGTGTAAATAATAATTTATGCCAAAGGCTTCAAAATTGCAGTATAGTGTCAGAAAGATGGTCTTTTAAAATTTTTTCCATTGATTGGGAACTCCCATTAATCACTATAATCTGTTTTCTGAACATAAAATATGCTGGTTTCTTACTAGTTTATATATAGCCTCCCTCTGAAGTGTTGATATTACTAAACAATTCCAAGAACAGAGGTATCCAAAATGTATGTGAAAATTCACAATACTAAGTACAGCATTCGTTGCCTAGCTTTGAATTTTGTGACTCTTTAAGCATTATATAGAGACCAGGTTCCATATTATCTTTCGGTTGTACATTTAAATCTGAATGAGAAACACTCTGGAGTTATCTGACTGAAGACTTCAAATATGTGAAAATACTTATTTTGATAATGGAAATTTAGTGGATTTTTTTAGGGTCATTCTGCATATTCATGTCTTATATTATCTAGCTTTTGTTGGAAACAGAGTCCTTTCACAAACTGTCTGAAGTAGCTGAGTTATGTGTAGGGTTAAGATGAATTCTTGAAGTTCTTAGTATGACTCCAGATGTCCGTGGTAGAGTCATGGCTGAACTGAGCTATTGGCTTTGACTCGCTTTTCCGTAATTGTAGAGTTACATGTGCATGTGTATTTGTGTACACACACACATGCCCTTTCACTGGAAACATTTCACTTTGATTTCCTCTACTGGGCACTCTCAATGTAAAGTGTGTTCATTTTTTTAATAAGGTAGTAAATCAGTTCTACAGTTTTTCTGATGTCATTGTTTAGAAAGAGGTTTTTAGGTGCCTGAACACTTATTTGTGCTGCAGGTGAGCTGATGATTTGGTTTACTAAATTTCTGCAAAAAGCCATCAGTTGTTGCAAACAGCAGTATTTACATTCAGGTCAATCATGCCATGCTATCTGGTTCCGCTCTGTCAAGTAAGAAAAAACAGTGCAGCTGTTGGTAGATGAGGGGAGTAGGATTAATATTCTTTGTGGTTCAAAAGAGGAACACATTAACATTCAAAGGGATTTAATCTCTGTAACATGCTTCTCCAGGAACCCTGCAAGTCAAGAGAGACCAAGTCATGATGTTACATTATAGAAGCTGTATTGCCACATGTCAGTTCCTTTATTTTAAAATGTATTTTTGAAGTCCTGAAGACTCTTAACCTCTCCCCAGTCCTGCTACATCCAGTGACTTTTTTTCCCTCTACTTCCCACAGAGGGGTGTTATTTCTTGTATCTATTCTTTTTCTTTTCCCCTTTTTTTTCCCTGTACTGTGAAAAGCATTTGAAGTACGCAATAATGTCACTTCAGTAGGCAGTAAAGTATGCTGAGGAAATTATTAATTAAATTAAAAGAGAAATTTAGAGTATAAGGAAATCATTATGCACACTTCATTTAATAGCTTTTACAGTAAAAATTAAATTCATCCCACAGGATTAATTTAAAGGGCAGCAGGGATTGTGTATGTGATGGTGGTAAATTCAACAAAGCCACAGATTTTTCTCAAATAAAGTACACCAAATTTAATACAAAGGACTTCATCACCTTTTTCTTGACAGCTTCCCATGAGTCCATTGTTGTATTACAATTCCGTTTATTATAGTCCTGATGTTGATGTATAATATTGCTCCAATAAATGTGTTTTCTTTGAGGAAGATCAGATAGTAAAGCAGTTAAATTGACACCTAGTCTGTTAGTGGAGTTTTAATAATGCAGGTGTAACAGGATGTTACACCTGTGAGAATACCACCTAAAAATAAAAATATACGTAGTACAATAGTATGATATAACTAAAATTTGGAGTCACACCTTAATTGGAAAAAGATAATTCATGGTTTTTACATATTTTTCAAACTTTCTCTTTCCTTTTATTAGGCAACAAATCTGTAAAGCCAATTCATCTTTATAACTTGTTACAGGAGAGGCCTTCAAAAGTGATCTGCTTAGTGCATCCTACCCTTACATGGTAGCTTTTAAAATTAGATTCAAGGGTGCTTCCTAGGCTCTAAGAAGACATAGAATATAGGTCACATTGAAGTTCTTTTCATTCTTAGGATATGCCACGGTGATCAGTATGTGCCAGAGCTTATGCAGGCTGCGGTTTAATAGGTGTATCTTGTTCTCACAATGATAGAAACAACTCTTTCTTTGTTTCTCTGTCTTTTTGCCATACATGTTTGCCTACAGCCCTCAAGGCAGTGTTGCTTACTATTTAAGGAAAAGGGAATTTACTGGCACATGTAAGTTACATGGATATCTGCATTTCTTTCTCTCTTATGGATTCTATGGCTTTGGATAACAGCTCTGAAGGTGGACACTCACAGTGCAGTTTACCAGCCATTGTGAAATTGCTGTGGTTGCTGTACCAGTAGTATTTTGCAGAGCAGACTGCTTGAAAGATTCCCTGCAGGGGCTTGCTAAGTGACACATTATTGGCAGATTTGTTTAGTATAATGAAACTGAGAGTGTCTGTTGTTTAGGCATTTAACTTGGAAGCATTCTATTTTTTATCTCAATTGTTTTAGAATGATGTTTTCCTAATGTAATCTTCAGAGGACTTATTTAAAAGAAGAAAGAAAACCTTGCTCTCAAATTAGCTGTAATCATTTAACTATTTTTTTGCTTAGACTTCTGAGTCCATGTATCATTAGTTGACCAGCTAATACTTGCTATAAAACAAATCTTGTAAGATCAGAGGAGGCTGCATAGAGTGGAAAATTGTGAATGGAGTCCATTCCATAATCTTTGTACAGACAATCTAGGTTCTGCACTCATGTTCTGATGTTGCAGCCACTATTTCTTAGATCAAAAAAGAAAAAATTTTAAGTATCATTTATAAGTGATATATCCAATAATGAGCTACCTACATTCCCTATGGGTCACTACTAGTCTTTCTGTGTTTTTCTTTCATTTTGAAGTTCCTGACATTTTACTATTGTTTAATAAGCTAGCAGCTAAAAATGTAGACCAATTAATTAGGAAAATTAATATATAATAGCAATAACATTGATCAAGTTACTGATATAAAAATGTATTCAGTCTAAGTATTTTGATTGCTATCTTGGGAAATAAAATTTAAAGAATTTTGAAAATTTAGCATGGTCACATTTCACGAAGATTAGGGTATCTCTGTATCTGGGATTCCTTGCTCAGCTGTAGAGGTTTTATATTAATGTAATTGTTTTGTGCAGCTCCTAGAGCTTTTTCCTTAGTCCATTACATACTGCCATAGCAAGTAGAGTATTTACATGCTTCCTCAGTTGAATGTTGTCAGCAAGGACCAAACTTCAAGACTTGAGTATCCTGTCGTCATCTGAATACAGAAGGATTTTATTCAGACCCATGGGTTGAGGAGTTTCATTGATTGGTTTGGGTTTGGGGTTTTTAACTGTACTATTGAAACTTACCTGTGCTTCACAGGTATCATAAGAGAACCTGGATTTGGGTCTGTGTCTGGGATCAGTGTAGGTTCAGCCATGGGTCCATTTTTTTTCTTGGGTTACACACTGTGATCTTTGCTTGTAATATTACAGCCAGTTCATCATTTGGAAAACATGGTTAAAATACTATGTTTGTGCTGTGTGCTGTTGTTAGCTGCAGAATCAATGTAATCTGTCATGTACAACTTATGCTTTTAATGAAATATCTGACAATATATTTTATTGCCAAACAATTCTTCCTTTCATGATGTCTACTAATATTTAGCAAACTTCCTCAGTACCCTGTAAGCCTACATTTACTGTATCTGACATAAACCCATAAATTCAGTGATGTCTTCAGAGCAGCAGGTCATTTTCTGTGAATTAATGACTCACTAGGATGAGTTAATAATTCAAGATAATCACCTAGGAGTCTGCCTCAGCCAGGCATTCATTCTAATGAATACAAAATATATTATCAAATGTTTTGCATAGAAGAGCAATAGTATTGACAGTTCTCAGAAGCATTGATCATGGCATTTGGGTGTATGCCAATTTTATTATGGGTTTGCTAGTTTTTAGGGGGAATACTGTATGGGAAAACAGTCGAACCGAAAAGGAAGCTTTTCACTAAATTTTCACATGTTATTAGATTTTTTTTTTTACTTTGTCATGTGATCTCAGTAGAAAGTCTCTCTGTAACTGGTGTGGCAGAAATACAAATATAGCTAATGCACCTTCAGGTTTTCTTTAATTGTAAAATAATGCAGTAATGGAAAATGAATATTGATGTCATTCAATAATATAAATACCAATGCATTTAATTTTCATATTCTGTACAAATGTTTTCTCTAGAATTTTTCCCAATGCCAGTTCAAGGGAAATCCCTTTTTCACTGCACTCTTCATGACAAGTAACTTAAGTGGCTTTTTTCTATTTAAAGATAAATCATAATTTTGAGACAGCATTTCAAAATAATGAGCACAATGTGTTTATTTCAGGAATCTAAAGGAGCACTCTGGCTCTCCCTAAATACGGGAATTGGTTCTTTCTCTAATTGTTAGAAATTTGGTGTGTAGGAGGATGACATTTATATCTGTCATCAATTAGGGCCTCTGCTGGGAATCAACATAGTGCAGAATATGTTATAATTGTATGTAGTTGACCCCAGTAGTCTGCTTCTTCGCATGATTAGAAAGCAAGGGTGAATCTTCCTGAATAAATTGGATTGAATATTTGTATAAGGAGACAACTGTAGGTCTTTGTATGCTTTATAAAAATGACTGAAGTTATTTTAAAAATTTTCTCACTCAAACAGCAAAGTGGAGCATACCATTAGAATGAAGTGAAAACAAATTGTTCTTGGTCTCTACAATTTAGACAGAGACTTGTTAGAAATATTGACACCACCATGCATTGCTTGTCAGCAAGATGAAAACAGTTCTGCTTCTGTCCTGTTTCATGTCTGTAAAACTTTATATATTTTGCCAAATAGTTTGTTAAGGAAAATAAAGATTGCCTGTCTTACTAGGAGCTCCTCTTCATGAGATTCTTCCTCAGTAATACTGTGATCAGTCTGACTGATTACTCCCAAGAGGAGAGCCATAATTCATGTATATTTCAAGCATATTTATATATGTATAACAGAACAGCATAATCATGTAATCTTTGTATTGAAAAGGTTATGTTTGTGCTGAAGCTATAGGGGGCTAATTTACTGTACAGTTATATCTGAATGTATAGATTTATTTTTCACAAAGCACTTGTCAAAAACTGTAACTTTTTAGCCCAGTGATGCTTTACTGAGCAAGCCTTAAAGCTTAGGGTACAAGTACTGACATTTTCATAATGACACTGGGTGCCCAGAGCAGTGAGAGGACTAGGCTGGGATGTGAATCTTCAAGTTACCTGTATTGATAGACCTTGCTACCTTAGGTAGTGAAAGAATTCTCCTCTTTCTCATTCCTGTCTTCTACTCTGAGGACATTTACTGCTACATACATAAATGTATTGAGATGATTTTATAGAATGATTTTGCGAGGCATGCCCATTTACTTCTGGGAAATAGAGTAAATGTTTTTAAAGTAGTTATTTTAGTTTTTCTTATAAGTAACCCCTTATAACTATGCAGCAATTCCTCATTTGCAGCAACTAGACTTATCCTTAAGCTGCATATTTATGATATTTATGTTGACTTTAAGCATAGAATTTAAAAAATGCTTTCAGAAGTCCACTCAGTCTTAGCTTGTCTTGTCCTGTGATAGCTTTGTACTATTTCTGTCTCTGCTTTTTCACAAAGACAGTGAAAGTAAACAACAGAGCAAGTCTGTAAGAGTGAACTAAAATGCAAAGCATGTCTGCATAGGCAGTGAGGTGAAGTGGTTACCAGGGAGCCAACAAACTCAGCTTCCAAATATCACACTTGGGTTTCATACATTATATATCCTTCATTCAGTGCTAGATTATTTTATTCACAAAGTTTAGGATAATTTAAATGAAACTCTGCAACACACAAGGTGTTATACAGAACAGTTACAGGGCTCAACTTGAGTCTGACAGGATTAGGAAACGCAGTGAGAGCCTATGAATGTGGAGAATGTTCTTGTGAGAAACAGCTGCTCTCCCATGGTAAAGTATGGTATGATTTTTTAAATTTTAGTATCTTAATTTCAAATAATTATTTTCAAATTATTGGCTTAAGTATGTCACTGGTGACTTCATGCCCATTCAGCATAATTATTTAAATAGGACAAGATTTTCAGAAAATCCTGTGCTACCAGGCTCCCATGTGCTCTGGAACACTTTCTTGGAGACTTCCCAGTCTATTTTCCTTCTGCTTGTAGAATTTGAACCCATCTGTTTCACAGTGTTTAACCAGGCCTTTCTTTACCTCTAGAACTGTGCAAGCAGGGTCTCTCCATCAGAGTTTTTATTAGAGCATTTGTTTACAAAAGATGTATTTTTCTTGCTTTAAATAATTGAAGATCTATAAGTCAAGTCACAGGGGAGCCTCACCTGACTATTTTGCAACTATCAAAACACTAATAGAAAATACTAGCTACATTAGACTCCTTGTTACCTACCAGCAAGCCCTAAAAATATGGTTACTGTTGTATTAATAAATTTTTGTGAAAAAATCTGTGTGAAAAAAATTCATTGGCTTAATCTGGGAATAAGATATTAAATAAAACAGAACAACTGCATGTTTACTACCTGGAAAGCCTTTGACAAAAGACTGAAAACAATGTCCCAGTCCCTGAGTTCACTGCTTTGCTATCACTAGCAATTTTGGTGTTGTATTATTATTAAGTTCCATTTTAATATTAACTTACTTGATTATGTCCACTATTTTAAATTTAGAAATACCTATTTTTTATTTAGAAATTTTTAAAATGCCTTTTTCTTTGCTGCTTGTCTACCTGATGACATTGGAAGAGTTATGCCCCCTTTTCTAGTATCTCCTTGCATTAGCATTCCTACTCCGGCACTTTGTGTTTGGTGTA
Source organism: Vidua macroura (assembly GCF_024509145.1). Lineage (NCBI taxonomy): Eukaryota > Metazoa > Chordata > Aves > Passeriformes > Viduidae > Vidua > Vidua macroura. Next base: position 45,959,391 of record NC_071575.1, on the reverse strand, counting down.
CTGCCAGCAAATTAAGTTGACTCAAATGTAAAATGGCTTTGCAAAGTTCAGCAGATGAAGCAGTGTCTGGCACTTGCCACTGCACTGAGTGTAGCAGCAGAGAAGGAAAGGGATGACAAATGTGTGTTTGGGAAGTGAAAAAGAGAGTTTGCGATTGGATCGAGATCTAGCTAAATGAGAAGAGAGGGTGAAATGTAGGGAAGGCCAGATAATCCAAGAATGGGAGAACAAAAAGAAAAAGGGATCTGCCCTGGCTGCTTGCCCAACACTGAGTCCTGAGTCAGAACTTGGGCCAATTCCACTTGCTGTGGATATAGGTCAACAATTTAGTCATTTGAAGAGTTCTTGTAAGTTTCCCTTTCTGTTAAAGATTGCAAGTTGTGAATCATGGACTCATTTATGTTGGAAACAACCTACAAAGTCCAGCCATTAACGTAATACTGCCCAGTCCACCACTAAACCATGTCCCTAAGCATCACATCTGAATGTCCTCTAAATACCTCCAGGGATGGTGACTACACCACTTCTGTCTTCAGTGTGTTCCAATGTTTTTTGGTGAAGACATTTTTCTTAAATGTCCAACCGGAACCTCTCCTAGCACTAGAAATTTTGTGTTTTCCACAAGACCGAGACTGGACTGACAAAATTCAAGTTCTAATAAGAATGGCTTTTGAAATGTAATTTTGTTTTACAGCTGAAATTATGTACGTCTGTGATTCATGCAGTATTTCTTTAAATAGAGTAGAACATTAGGAAAACTGGAGGAGGAGGAGAGGGCCTCAGGTGGTTATCTGGTTCAGCCTCCAGTTCAAAACAGGCTAAACCTCATCCAAGCTGGGTTGGGTTGCTCAAGACTTTGCCCAGCTTCTTTTTGAAAATATCTAAGGATGGAGATTCCACAGCTGCTCTGGCTCTTATTCTGTACTTTTTGAAAGAATCTGGGTGTTTCTACTTAGATAGTGAAACACTGTAATTAGCTTCCTCCTTGGCTTTCTCTTTTTAATGGGGTAAGCAAACCTACTTCTTTGCATCCCTTCTCGTATGTTATGTGCTTCAGGCCCCAAACCATCTTAGTGGTTCTTTACTGTATGTGTTCCAGTTCTTCCATGTTTTGTAACTGGTTGTCCAAAGCTGTACAAAGTATCTATCCCCAGTCTGGCCTTGTGCATACTGAATAAAAGGGAATAGTCACTTCTCTTGATCTATTCTCAATGATCTCTTGATAGTTGATTTAGATCGATAGATTAGTTGATAGTTGATTTAGATCAAATAGATATTTGATCACTATCTATTGATCTAAACCAATGATCTTCTCTTGATCTATTGGTTTTGCTTTTAGACCCAGTGTATGTCAAGAATGTGTAATTTATTGAATATACTGTTCATATGGACTCTGTGTACACACAGGCAGTACCATTCCTTAGGGAAATAGCTAACAATATAGAGGAAAGGAGTGACACAGTGAAGACATGCCATCTGTCAAAAAGAAACTGATAAACTTAATAGGAACCAAGAAGGTTTAGGGCTGTGCATAAAGTTAGCAATGCTTTGTAGAATTTGAATTGTAGCTTGAAGCTTGTATTATAAAGTTAAAATATCACTTTATATCAACAAGATTTTTGCACCGTCATATGTGGTATAAAGATCCTTATTTTGTTTTCATTATTTTGTTTTGAGACAAACAGGGATTGATGTTGCATCTCTGTAGCCATAGATCAGATAAATTGGCCTTGTTTACTTCCAGTTGTTTAGTTGCACGAAAGTTTAGAGTGGCAAGAAAGCTCATGGAATCTAGCATGGATGAGGAAGCTGTTGTTAGTTACCAAGACATTCCATACTACTGGCAATCATTCAGTATTTATATTTATTGTGGTTTGGTTAATGTATTTTTATAAATATATTTTAAAAGCCCAATGCTTACAATAAACTATTTTAATTAGTAAGTTATAAATAATTTAGATGAGTTTATATAAGCTATAGAATAAATTCAACAGAATGAGAAAAAAAATTAAAACAGCAGATTTTGCAGCTCTCCAAAACAAGGATAACTGAAGTTTCTTGTGATCTCGGTATCTTTTGTACAAAACTGCCAAGTCGATCATTTGGGAATTCTGTTCCTGTGTCTCAAGGGCAAGCATGGAGCAGGATATCTCATGATTTGTTAAAATTAGGTTTAAAACATTTAGATCTGCCTTTCATATTTCTGTATTGCTTGCTCAGTAGACATCTCGGGATGGGCTTTTTTCTAGTTTTATGAAATTAGAGGAATTATTCAGAATCAGAAGAGTTAGTTTCTGTTATTTAATTTTCAGAATGGAAAATTCTTTGTTATTTACATTTTCTTTGAAATGAAATTGTAACTAATTTTAAAAATGGTGAAAATTCTTTTTCACAAGGATTTCTGCTTTTTTCATAATTAGCTGTATGGTTTCTGGAGCTGCAAATTTAAACAAATTACTGCAGTATTTCCTTCACTGAGTCCTTAATAGTACAGTTTAGCTAATAGCATTATTTACTCCTTTAGTAGTTGATCGTTGAAAGCAAAAGCAGTACAATGATCGTCGCTTTTTTAACAGAGTAATATTATTTGAAGTATTGATTAGGATGAGGTTATTATCACCCATAATCTCTTTGGAAGAAAAGAAACAAGTCAGTTGCTTTTCTTAGTCCTGCTTCTAACTTTCAAAAACTGACATGTGTCTATTACCTGTATAAATGCTAGAAGTTGTATCTAAATTGAAAATCATTAGGAATTTATTGTCGTTACAATAAACCTAAATTGGAGAATGTTTAAATATGGAAATCATTGCACAAAGCCATTAGTTATCATCACAAACACATTTGGTATGTATTTTTTACATTCCTTTGATCTTGTATTTGTCAGTATTACAAAAATATTGTAGTATTCTAGTATAATATGCCGTCAAACTTCTGATAACACTGATTTTCCCATGATGTAGCAGTCATGTTGAATTATATTGACAGTATCAATGGAAATTATTTTGTAAGCATGTTTTTAATATAGGATTTAAAGAATGAATTAAGCACCACTATGATAATTATTAAGATTTTAGATAAAGATTCATGGGGAATTATATAAAGGACAAAAACGTCCTTGTATTTAGTTTTCTAGACTAAACATGAGCAAAGGATAATGGGCACTGAAGAGACCATTCATGTAAGCAGTGTATTTAGTGTTTTGAGCAATGCGGATGGTATCCAGAGAGGGTTCAAAGAGCTTTTTGTAAGTTGAAATGAAAGGTTAATTAAAAGAAAGCAAACTCAAAAAACTAAGCTCAGTAATCCTGTTTTTACTTATCTAGCACAGCTGTAGGTACAAGGACTTTCAGTAAAATGTTTGTCATCTCTAAAACCTTTTTTATTCTAAGCTATTCCTGGGTAGAGTTGCTTTTCTTTATTGTTCTAGTAATGTGATGGTCAGATATGGGATATAGGATATGGGAATTCAGGGAACTTTAGAATATAGGGAGTGCTTGTATTATACCTCTTGTAGTAAGTATTCTCTTTCTTTTATATGTTACTTGTTTATATAGATTCTGAATGGATACAGCTATCTTCATCTCTGCTATTGCTAATGTTCTCAAGCTTAAGTTTTGCCTTTATGACTGCTGGTTTTAAGGCATTCCCAGTTAAAAAGCTCTGTTTAATTCAAATTCCAAATTAATCTATTTCTTGGTTGGGGTGAAGGTCATTTTACTTCCAGGAAGTGCTGAATATACTTATTGAGATGCAGTGGATCAAAATCTCACTGTCTGAATGCTTCTCAGGCTTACTGTCATTCACACTGATTCTTATTAGTCCTGAAGTATTTTATCCCAGCCTCATCACCTACACTTCTAACATGTTGCTAGCAAAAGATGTCTCTCCTCAGTTCCAGAGTAGCATTTGTTCCTAGTAGTATTGGGCTGAATTCTGATCTTCAGAAAACTTAAAGAAGCCTCATATCCCCAGGGCTGGTCCTCATAGGACCTTGAATCATCCTGATACCTCATGAAAGGACAGTACAGAAGAGCTCAAACCACCAAGGAGATCTTTTGATGATGATAGCTGTCCTAGTTGATGGTGGACCAACAAGGAAAGGTGCTTTGCTGGACCTGGTGATTATGAAGAATAAAGAACTGGTCAGGGATATGAAAGTTCAAGAAAGTCTTGGCTATAGTGACTGTGAGATGATGGAGGTCAGGATCCTAAGGGGGAGGAAGCACAAGGAAAAAGCAGGACTAGAGCACTGCATTTCAGGAAAACAGACCTCATCCTCTTCAGAATCTGCTTGGAAGAATCTGCTTGGAAGAATCACAGGGACTATGACCTTGAAGAGGAGAGGGGTGTAGGAGAGCTGGCTGATAGTCTGTAATCACTCCTTCCAAATTCAGCAAAGGACCACCCCAATAAGCAGGAAATCAAGCAAAGATGGCAGGCAGGGATGAGCAATGATGTCCTAACTGAACTCCAACATAAAAAGGAAGTGTACAAAAGGTGTAGGAGGGACAAGTGACCCAAAAGTATAGATGTCTTGTCCAGTCTTGTAGAGGTGGGGCTAGGAAAACAAAAGCTGGCGTGGAGAGGGATATAAAGGGCAACAACAAAAGATTCTAAAAGTACATAAACAGCAAAAAGACTAGGGAAAAAGTGGGCCTGCTACTGACTGGGGTGAGAGAGCTTGTGACAAATTATTTGGAAAAGTCCATGATGCTTAATGCTGCCTTTGTCTCAGTCTATACCAGTAAAAATGGCTTTCAGGAATCCAAGGCCCCTGCAGCTAGAGTAAAAGTCTGCTGCAAGGAGGATTTGTACTTGGTGGGAGGAGAGCCAGGTTAGGGAGCAGTTAAATGGTCTGGTCATATGTAAATTTGTATGGTCTGATGTGTTGCACCTGTGAGTGCTGATGGAGCTGGCTGATGCCATTGTGAGGCGACTTGATTATTTTGAAATGATCGTGGCTATTGGGAAAGCAGATACCATTCATGTCTTCAGGAATAGCAAGAAGAAAGCTCTGGGCAACTTCAGGCTTGTTGACTTCAGCCGCAATCCCTTGGGAGATGATAGAGGAAATCCTCCAGAAAAGTACTTATAAAGTCATGAAGAACAAAAAGGTGATCATAAGTAGTCAGCATGGATTTACAAAGTAGTTTACTTATGATTGAGCAACCCTGGCAGCCATCTGCAATTGGTAGACAAGTAGAAAGCATTGGATGCCTCAGCTTTGTAAAGCCTTTGACACTTACCTGCCATAATACAAGCTGACAAAATGTGGGTTAGGTAAAGAGACTGTGAGGTGGATACAAACTAGCTGAATGACTAAGCCTAAGTTGGGATTAGTGTCACAAAGTCAAGTTGGAAACAAGACACTAGAGGTGTACCTAGGGATCTATACTGGGGCAAATTCTATTTAATGTCTTCATTAATGATCTGGATGATTGGATGGAGTATACCTGCAGGAATTTGATAGATGATACAAACATTGGAGGAATGACTGGTACATGAATGGTTGGGTCGCCACTCAAAGGGACCTCAGCAGACTGAAGAAGTCTCATGAAGCTGAAAAAGGCGAAAGGCAGAGCCATGCATATACAGATATAACTCTTTTTTTACTGAGTTGTGAAGCAGCTGGCAGAAGGACCTGGGGTGCTGGTGGACAAAAAGCTCAACATGAGTGATGCCCACTTGCAGTAAAAAGGGCCAACAGCATCCTGGGCTGCATCAGCAACAGTGCTGCCAGTGGTCATGGGGGATGGTCCTTCCTCTCTGCACTGCTGAGGCCACATCTGGAATGCTGTCTCCAGTTTCCCAGTACAATAGAGACAAGAGTTTATTGGAATTAGTCCAGTTCAGGGCCACAAAAATGATTAAAGGACTCTCCTGTGAGGAGAGACTGAGTCAGCTGAGACTATTCAGCCAAGAGAAGACTCAGGGAGGGGATGTGTACCAATCAAGAATGGGAGGGAAAGAAGATGAGGAAGCTGTGGTCTTTCCAGTAGTGCCCACTGGTAGGACAAGAGACAATGGTGTAAATGCAAACATATGAAATTTCATCTGAACACAGGAAAAATATTTTACTGTGAGGGTGGTCAAACACTGGAACAGGTTGCCCACAGGGATTGTGGAGTCTCCATTTGTGGAGATACTCCAAACCCAGCTGGACATGGCCCTGGGCAGCATGCTGTACCTGACCAGTGTGAGCAGGGTGGTTGCACCAGATGAGCTCAGTAAGTTCTTTCCAACCTAAATGACTCTCCAAGTCTTAAATCAAAGCTGTAGCATCCTGTGTAATGACTGTGTTTACAAAGTAAGGTTTGGCCAAGCTTAGCTCGTGTGACTTTTCTTTTTTAATTTGTTTTGGAATGTGCAGGTAGTGATTTGAGTTTTGTTACAGAATATTTCCTTGTAATATCACTAATAAGCATTTCAAGGGGCAGATTTTTGATTAAGAAATTGTCAATATGTGTATCTGTCTTACTGACAAGGTCTTCAAAAATGAAGTCATGACTTCTCTAGATATTCCAGTGAACGCTGCCATTTCAGCCTACCACTTGTATATAATGCAGCAGAGCTGAGCACAGCCCCAGCAGCTCTCATAGTGCCTGGGAGGCCAAGCTAGGAAGCTGCTGTATCATACAAACAGATTCAATTCAATTTCACAAAAGTTGGAAATCAATGCTTACGGGTTTTAATTGGTTTTGTATATTAGAGCTATGCTAGTTTAACTTGTAGTTGCAGTTTTTTTTGTGACCATATGTTATGTATAGTACCAATATTTGTATTTCTTGTTAATTTACAGGATGGAGGTCTGCTCCTAAACAATCCTTCTGCGCTGGCAGTTCATGAGTGCAAGTGTCTCTGGCCCAATGTTCCGTTGCAGTGTCTGATTTCGCTGGGCACTGGTCGATATGAAAGTGAGGTAAAGACCAATGTCACACACACCAGTCTGAAAGCCAAACTGACGAATGTTATCAACAGTGCAACTGATACAGAAGGTTGGTGTCTTATACTCTTATAGTCTTATACTGTGACTGTCTTCAATTTTTTTTATGTTTCTTAGAATTATAGTTCCAATTCAGAGAACAATCTTCCTTTTGTCTTTCCTCTTCTCCTGTCTACCAGCCCCATGAAACTGAATTGAAGCATGTGTCTTTGTAATTTACTGTGTCTAGTTTTAGTACCAGTGTTATGGGTTTTCTGGAGGATAAATCTTTTTACTTGAGCTTTAGGATAAAAGACATATTCAGAAATTCATTTAAAAATCATGTTTTCTTATATTTTATTTGTTTTTCCCATAACACAGAAATGCTTAGTAGTTAATATAAAACATTGATTTTCAACAGCTTGAGAAAAAGTATTTGATTTCTGATCTTTTTTATATATGCTTTTATACTTGTTGTTTTCCAAGGATGATACTGTATCTTCCAGTGCTGTCAGGAAGAGCCAAGCATCTGTTCTCTAAAATAAATTTGGTTCCTAGATGGAAAAACATTGGAAATCTGTCACTAGCAGTTTACATCTGATTTATTTTTGTAAACAGGAAATATTGATACACAGATAATTTCCCCCTCCCATTACAAAGGGAACTGATACTGCAAAAAGGCAGGGAACAAGAAATTCTATTATGGTTTAGATCCCTAGTCTCTGTTCAGCTGACTGTCACTAGTAGGAAAAAAATAGATTTTGTATTGCCTTTTGGCTTTTGCACAGCTGTGGAAAGGCAGTAGGAATAGTGGAAAGGGGATATGCGCTGTCCACTTTCTATCAGAACGTTTCATTGCATCTGAAAAATGAGGCAAGAAATTTGAAGGGAAGAGGGAGAAAGGAAAGTTCATTGTGGAGACCAAAGGAAAAGAAATTAAAAGAGAGGAGAGTAGATTTGAGCAAATGGGAACTTGTATTACAAAGGAAAAAAGGGAGAGTATTAAATAGGGCAAGAAAGACTGGATGTGGTGAGACAAGAACAGACATAGCTCAGTAATTTGCAGGAGGAGAGGCCAAGCCAAGATTATTTCAGATTTACAAGAATCTTTTGCTTTGATCTTATCCCTGATATTTTTTTCACTTCAAACTTTTTATGTGACAATAGATGTTTAAAAGAATGGAGGAACATGGTAAGAATACAAAGAAGATAGAATGAATGCTGAAGGAAGTGATAGAAATGGAATTTTAAGTGAGCCAACAAAAGATCTAAAGGGAGAAAGAAGCAGGTTATAAAAAAGAACATATAAATGTGTTACATAGTTTTTTATTTTACTAGTTAACTGAAGTTGTATAATTTAACTTGAATATTTTAAATTAAATGCATGTTAAATTCAAGCCTTGAATCTGTAGTAATATATTAAAAATTATTAACAGTTGTAAACAAAATAAAGCTTCAACTCTACATATTTTTATTCTGAAATTGCAGAAGAATATACCTGTTGTTTCCATAATACCTACTTCCGCTAGTACCAAGTGTAAAAAATCACAGGTATCCTGAAATGGGAATATGGAGGTTACATTCCTGCTCTTCAGGATATGCTCTTACTTGTTAAGGAATGGAATGTAATTAAAAATCTGGATAGCTGCAAAACTTACTTAATTGTCATACCAGTGAAGTTGTCTTGGAATAAGAGATGAATCTTTTCCAGAGTAAACAGAGCTACAGGGTCATTTACAAGTCTTCTAATGAGAAAGGGGTTTCAATGAGGCAGTGGTAGAAAAATGTTTACTCAGCAAAGCAGCACATATTTACTCTTACTGTGTCATTCCAGAGCAGTTGTTGTTCAGATCACTTGCAGGACTGTTCAACTCTCTCATGTGAATTTAACTGTTTTCTTCATACAGAAGTTCACACCATGCTGGATGCACTGTTACCTCCAGATACTTATTTCAGATTTAATCCTCTGATGAATGAAGACATACCTCTGGATGAAAGCCGTAAAGAGAAACTCAATCAGCTGCAGACAGATGGAATTCGTTATTTAGAACGAAATGAAGAAAAACTGAGAAAAGCTGCAAAAATATTAACACAAGAAAAATCACCTTTGCAGAGGTTTCAGGACTGGTTAAAATTAAAGGCTGACATGTATGAAGGCTTGCCGTTTCTTTCCAAATTGTGAATAAGTAATGCATGAAAGATAAATGTAAATTTTGTTCCAGAAAATCCATTTGGTACTGTAAAGGAAGAACGTTGATTCAGGGTAAATATTGGAAAGCTATCAGAATTCTGGGGAAAGCCATTCAGGATGGCTCTTCTGTGCACACTGGTTACAAGGTTTTATGGTATTAATTATTTTTGGAACTTAAAGAATCTTACTGTTGCTCTACTTTAATTTCTAAAGTTAAAGTTTTCAGGTAAAACTGAAAATTATGGAAACAATTGTGCAATGCATTTTTGGATGTATGTGCTATGATTGTGGCAGAAAACCTTTATTTATCAACTACCAGGCTTATTCAAAGTTAACAAAAAAAAATCCTCATTCACTTTAGTGTAGGCAGTATACCTGTTGGGCTCTTATGTACGCAGTGAATTTAATAGAAATGTAATATTCTTGCAAAAACTCTGCCCATGTTAATTGCACTTTTACATCTGAAAGATAACATTTAAATTTTTTTTTTTATTAGTGGATTTTGTACATAACAGTATTGAGTAAAATGTCTGGATGACTATAAATGGCCTATTAAATTATCAACATTAACTGATATTTTTAGAACTTTCTGCTTATTGTTTTTATGGGAATAACTTCAGATTGCTTAACTCATTATTTAAAAGTAATCCCAAGCCCCAAAACTTAACCTGAGCAGCTATTCCAGTTACAGGATAAAGAAAATAAAATATTGAAATAGTTTATATGAATGAGAAGGTTTCTTAGAAAAACTTAAGTTTCAGGTGCCAGACTTGAGGTGTAGTTCTAGTCAAGAAGAAAATTAGAAGTTGCAACATCAAATGATATAAATTTCCTTTTGTCTTCCAACTTCCATATATGCATTCTCCTGAAATTATGTCAGAGCTGTGAAGTTAACGTTTAGAACTTAGTCCAGTCCTATTGCCCATTCCTTTGGGCGTACTTCCTGCATATGCCATGAGGGACGCTGTGAGCTGTGACAACCCAGTGTCTCAAACAGCATTTTCAACAACAGGAAGGTACGTGGGAGTTCTTCAAAACAGTGCAGTGAAATTTGAGGTAGACACAGCTGCTGTTACATATTGGCAGGTACCTGTTAATAAGATTGTTTGCCAGGTGCCTGGGGGAATGTTTGTCTTGTAGTAGACAGCTACAGTGCATGAGAATATAGACTGGATAAAATGTAAGTTCTGTGCAGTAGCTAAAGCATCCAATTTCACCAAAATCAGTTCATTTGTCACTTTGCTCTTTGGAACTAATCACCTGCCATTGCATTATCTACTAAAAATAACATTTATTACAATAGTCACCTTCTGTACTTGTTTTAAAACATTGAAAATGTTATTAGGCTGCAGTTCAGAAAGGAGCTATGAGGCAGATAGCTGAGATTGTTTGAAGTGCTATATTGTATTCTTGACTGTGCAAGAAAATGTTTGAGATGTTCTTTTTTTTTTCTTAATTTGATATATTTTTAATTTTGACCTGTGTAATTTTACTCAAATATTCATCCTTTTCATCCTCCATTCTCTCCCTTGTGTTTGCCACACAAGGCAGAGATTTGTGATCATAATCCAGCTTTCATTTATACAGCCTCCCTTTTGCATTCCAATTACTAAGAACTGAGTAGAATAATAATGAGATCAAACCTTTCACATAGGTGTGAGATGATTTAAGCATATAAAAAAGAAACATCAGCATTATTCTGATAGAGGTACTTTGTACAGAGTTAAACCATGTTACACCATAAGTCAAAACAAACAGTACCAGGTAGTTTCATGTAATAACACACATTGCACACTTCTCTGGCAAAGAGCAAAGTCACAGCATCATCCATGAGATATCAAAATTATTCTGAATTCATAAGTTCCCAGTCACAGTTTTTTGGGGCAAGGATTATCTAAAGAAACATGTAACTTTAGTGAACAAAATTATAACATTTCCATTTAATTTTTTTTATATAAATAAAACTTCATGTTTTATTTCAAATAGGGTAAGATCTGGATTCATGACAATACTGTTTTTGCTGGAAGCTGCTGTCATATCTTCATTCACTCCTTTTCCCCCTCCTTGTTATTGATGTAGCAATATTTTTCCTAAGTGTGACTTTTAAAAGTACAAATGGAGTTGAATTGAGCTATAGAGTAATTAATTCAGACTTTTTAGGCCTCTCTGTACATAAATTCACAAGGTGCTTGTATTGAATGCGTTCAAAGTAACTTGCAAGTGCTGCACTGTCATCAGGCACTAATGAGGAGTTTGTTCTCCTCTCTAAACCATTTTAAAATGTGGAGATGCAGTAGGTGTTTCACTTGAGCTGTAATTAGTTTTTAGTTACTTCAGAAAAAAATAGCAATTTGCCAGAAATCCTAACTACTATGGGTGTGTTCCTACAGCACTCTATATAAAGTAAAATTATTTTCAGGAAGTTTGAGGCATTGGCTGTAGAATACTGCATGATACCTTACCAGCAGAAAATGGAATAAGAACTGTAGCAGAATGAGATCTCACTAAATTAGGAAACAGAATTTTAAATTAAAGGGGTTTATTGATAGGGAGCAGGGGAAATATAAGCACTGGGTCAAATATAAGCAGGTTTTAACTGATCATTGTGATGGACTGAAGAACATGATAATTCTATTCAGAGATGAATCTAGGAGAGATCATGAGCATTTTGAACAATATGATTTCAGTACAGCATGGATTTGAGAAGAGAATAGACTAGAATGAAAAAAGTCCCTCTGAATAAAAATGTTAACAATGGGAAAAGGAATACTCTACTGCAGAACATCATGCTAAAGGAATCCTGTTTTGAAAAAGTACCCTTGGGAATGCTGTGGGGCTATCCAGTTAAAAAAATGAAATTGACTCAGCAGTCACAGCTACTAAAATAACTGTATCACTGCACCAGAGAATTCCCCAGCCAGGAAAATGTGAGCAAACCTGAAAAAAATAGATGAGTGTGAGTTTTGAATCTAGAGTAAGCAATCACAAGAAGACAGTAAGTAGATAAGCATTCTAGGTAACTTGTGCATTCAGAGACAACTACAGGGTTTGTCTGACCAGATGAGTGTTACCATTTGAAAATGTGCCTATATCCTGGAAAATAAAATCAGTAACTTTATTGGTGTCCCTGCCCACAGCAATGGGGTTGATCTTAAAGATGATCTTTAAGGTCTTTTCTAACCCAAGCTTTTCTATGGTTCTGTGATGAGTTTAAGCTTTAGTTGAGAAGGTGAAAATGTCAAATTTGCAATATTGACAAAATGTCTTTGCTCTGATTTTGAAAGGCAGAAAGAAAGAGTCCAGACTAGGAAATTAAAAGGAATAGGCATAAAATAATCTCCCTTTATGCAAAGTCAGAAAGAGAAAAGCCTCTTAGCTTTTCTTGGATGCCCTCGTAGGTCACCTCTTAGTTTCTAATTATCTATGCAGAAGGAGATGTTAATTGAAGGAGCTTTCATTACTAAAGGAAAGAAAATAAAACTTTTAAATGTTGAAGTGTGATCATTTTAAGATACTTCCTGTCAGTGTCCATTCCAGCAGTGAAATGAAGATACTGATTTTATTGCACACACTGCAGGCAGTCACAGTTGACTATAATTATAGTTTTGGTCAGTGCTATTAGGGAAAGAGATATTCAGACTAAAACAGATGCAAAGAAGGGCTGCCAAGGAAAGGAGAGTGTGGTTTGTTTCATCCAACAAAACAAGGGCTAGAAGGAAGGAACCTGCTGCTGTTTAAAAATACTTCAAGAAGGAAAAGATAGTAGGCTAAGGGACAACACTTACATAAATACCAAAAGTGCTCAAACTTGGAAAGTAAATTTAACCAGAGAGTAAAAGGTGCTAAACCCCGGAGGAGCAAGGTTATGGAATGGCTACACACTATTAAAAGAGCAAAAGAAACTAATTTAATGTAAATTTTAGAAATCGACGTCCTGAATGGGTTTCTGTAATGCATTGTGCCTATCAGTATCCATGGCCAACTGAATCCCTTTAACCTATGCGGCAGGTGAGAACTCGTTAACCCCTCATATACAGCAGAATCCATAGTCTTGTGGAAATGTCTAACAGCTTCTTCTCTCTAGGTCTAATAGATAATTAGATCCATTACTTATATTTCATTTATTTTGCTTTTCTTGCTGAGCTCATAAAGGGAGCTGATACAGGTTGAAGTAATACAACAAACATGCAGGTGAAAGAAAAATCTGGTATGTACTTACTATTTATTGGTCACATTAATTTTTCATCAGAGATTAAAATACTTATATTCTTCTGGGTCAACAAACAATGCTAGTTTTCTTCCATTACAAGATTGTTCTCAGAATGACAGGGATTAAATACAAACATAATGTGTTGCAGAGGAGGATGTATTAAGGCCTCCTCTTTCAGCTTAAGGACTGTACCCCAGGCCAGCTGTGGTACAAACCCATAGACTTCTACATTCAACTACATAAGGCAAGACAGAAAACCCAGTTGTTTGGGTTTTTTCACACTGTTGCTTAAACAGTGAGTCAAATTTTCAGACCTTGCTGAACTGTTCTGCTTGAAGGACAGTTTGCTACTAGAAGTAAGATATATTCTTGGTGCAATCATATTCATTTACAAAGAAAAATAAGCATGCCAAATGCCTCTTCCTCAAACTGTGCAGGAACAAGATGAGTAGGCTCATTCCTTGCTCCAGCTGCACATCACTGAGGTGTAAACTCAAGGAGGTGCTGCCCCCCAGTTCCCCTGCTCGCTGCTCAGCCTCCTCATTCCCATACCTGCACTTGTGTCTGCTCCTGGTACGTGTCTGTTAACTCCAGTGTGCCACTTGGTCCAATACTCTGCTGATGGCCTTCATTGTTTGCAGATACTCATAATTATTTAAATTGTTCTTTCTTCAAGATTTAACAAGAACAATTCTATTATTTATTTTAATAAATTTGGCAGTTTTCAGTAAGGGGGAACCATTAGCAATTTTCAATATACTGTAAAAATTAAACAAGCACTGAAATCCTGTATTACTTATATCCTTGGTGATGCATGTTTAATTTATGGAAACAGTTAAAATTTTGCTTTTTATTTATGATTTCATTTTATGTATTGTTTTCTCATATCAATATCATTTACAGCTATTTCCCCATATAGTTGCAATAGCATAAAAAGCACACAGGAGCATTATGATATCTTTACAAGAAACTGTAATATAACATTTTTATGTAAAACCACAGAGACAAACTGGAAAGATAACTAATATCTTTGAAGTGCAATGCTGAGTTCAGCAAAGTTATGCTGTTAGCATTTAAAACCTCTTTTTTTTTTTTTCTTTGTGGAGACCTTGGAAACTGGAAAGGGAACAGATTTTTGTTCTTACACCATTATTTTCTAATTGAATGATGTAATAATCATCACACTAACACCGCAGGGAAATGGTCTTCTAGGATGTCTCAAAATTTGGATAGCAAATACCGAAAAGTAACTCCTTAAAAATCTGGCATGTCTCCAGGCCATCATTTCAACAAAAGGTGCTGTTCCATGCTTCCTCCCTGGCTGCTCTGTGGAAACCAGAAATATGGTCCTGTCATTTTGTAAACCTCATTTGAATGTATTTTTAGGCAAGAGAGTCAGGAAATCAGAAAACTTGTAACAATGGGACAACAGGACCTATATTGCTAAGAAAAAAAAAGCAGAAATGTTGGAGAGTTTACAAGTTGTGTAGGGAATATCTATATTGTCCTACAAGGAAGGGTAGGTATTTCAGGTACTGTTTAATATGAGGAGTCAAAGGGCAAAATCATTGACACTGCTAAATCTGACTTCAGAGCATTTCTTTATAGAATCTATTATGACATAAGCATGCCATAACTTCCAAACTTGAGCACTGTGTCCATTCCAAGCAGGTCTAGGCAATCTGGCTATGAATACATTAGGAAAGACAATAATATTTCTATAGCAGAATAAGTTTTAAATAATTTGCACTAGATATGTCAGAAATCATTGGGAAGAGCTGCAGATAAGTAAGGAAAGCTTAGATGAAATTGTCAGGAAGCAAGTAGTGTGCTCTGGACAGCTGTTTATTGTGTGGGTACATATACATATACATACATACATATACACATACGTATATGTGTATATATAGACATACATACATATATGTATATATCTATATATATAAAAATGGTTGTGTATATTGGAGATAGTAAAGAAAAAAATAAGACAAAATACTTCCAGCATGATGTTGTTCCTGTATATTTTATGCACAGTCTCTAGAGTGCATCTACTTCAGATAGAAAGAAATGGAAAGCTTTTCCTCATCCATTTTGCAGGGCTTAGTATACTGCAGCCTCTTTTCAAGCCAATACATTTATAGTAGGTGCATCATAATTCCACTTAAAAGAAATGCTGTTAAAAAAGAAATTGGTTTCCTGAACTGCCTATATCCAGCATGTGTTAGATCATGACTGTGGGATTCCTACTGTCTTTTGTCAGTATGAGTTGGTCACTGGTGTGAGGTGCTGTCCCTGTGGCATGCCCAGAAAGCAGCATCATAACCACACAGTTTGTTATGGGAACTGTCATCCAATAACCACACAGTTTGTCATGCAAGCTGCATGGGAGCTTGGTTATCCTGCAAATGGCCCTGCTGGCACAGGACACTGCAGCTGCTGGACATGGGTAGCAACCAGGCATTCAACAGATACTCCCCTTTCACACTGGAGTTGGAGCCACTTCATATTAGTGGTTTTTCTGACCAGTCAGGCCTTTAAAAAGTCAAAGCACTCAGAACAAAATAACTCTATCTGGGGATAATGAGGAAGAAGACTTAGTTCATTATTACCATCGAGGACACAATGCCTTTGCTTTCCTCCCTCACAATAGCTCCTTCTAAAGGAGAAGCTCTTACAGCCAGGCCTCAGAAAACAATACTCCATGGTCACAATAGCTCACAGTCAGCTCAAAGTCACTAAAAGCACTGGAAAGGACAAGTTCTCAGGTCCTCAAAATACTTGAAATGTCTGGTTTCCAGTTGGGCTTAGAATGCCAAACCCTGAAGGCATTGTGAGAGACTAACAGTGTCAAAGAGGTCCCTCTGCAGAAGGTTCCAGTGGTAAGTTCCCCATTGCAAAAGCACTTCAGAGGTGTGGAGTCTCCAGAAGAAATAAAATCCATCTGACAGCAAGTACCTTGTTCTAGTAACCTTTGCTATGGAGAGCATCCCTGACAGACCTGGTACCAAGTGCCCGGCTGATATACATGGATGTTTGTGAAATAGACAGCTGTTCTTAGCAGGAAGATGGTCCCAAGCCTTCTCCTTTCTCCCTGGGACAGTTCCTCAAAAGAAGACTCCCATGCCAGCCTTCTGTCCCAGAGAAATCTACTGTATAATGAGACAACATAGTTTCCAGATTCAGCACTGAATCTGGAAACTATGTTAGATCAGGTTCTCAGATGTGTAGGGAAAGGAGTGTGTTTCCTGAACAACCCAAAGGATCAGCATAGGTGCTGCTCTGCTAACCCTACAAACCACTTGTATTACTTTGGTTGTCACCATGGGGTGACATGGGGATAGGCAGGCTGCTACTCCAAATTTATTTCTCTATTGTGTGAAAGGGCACTCTGCTGGTGGTGTTGGTGAAACTTAATTGGTCCCAATATGAGCCTGTGCTGCCATGCTTTTTCAGAGAAGGGCTGTGACTCTATGAAAGCACACCTCATTCAGAGGGCATGGAATATGTGCTGGCAGCCTCAAATCACTGCAGAGCACAAGGAGGTGTTCTGACCAAAACTGTGGAAGTCGTGTCCCTTGAGGAACATGGATCCTCTGGACAGCAGCTGAGTCTTTCTCCAGAGCCCAGAAGCATGAGGGATGCAGCCAGAGGCATTCTAAGGGAAGATAATGAAGGAAGATAAAACTGCACAAAGCAGAGCCAAAGCCTGTTCAAAGTAGCAAAGAAAACTTCTAATTAGGTGCTCAGAAGTATGTACTTTTTTATGACAGTTTCTGGACAGCTTTTCTTCCTAGTTACCTAAAAAGAAATGAGAATAAAGAGCTTCTTCAGAAGGTAAGTCACCTTGTCAGACTGTATTGGTAAAAACAAACACACTGAATCTCATAAACCCTTTCTCCACAACAGTAAACAACAGATTAGAAAATGATTGAATGCAGTTAATTTTCTAATCTGATGCAGACATGCTCAAATAGCTTTATAGAGATATAGCACTGAAGCCTTCCTTTTGCTTAAATTAAACAATAACTGCTACAGCTAGCCTGTATTTTAGAATTAACCTCTGGTCTGCAGTCACTGCTATGAAGATCAACAAATCAGACCACAGAAGGCTCAATGTCAGTGTTTTACACCTTCATCCAGGTGTATGTGCTAGAGCTCTGTTGTCTCTCATCTCTAAGCATATGTCTCTATTGTTACTAAAACAAGATGTCATGGTAGATGGTGGCAAGTAGTCAGCTGTGCACTCAACTGCATCTACCCTTTCTCATCACAGTGAAGATGTCTAGGATTTAAAGTTTCACTCAGACACGCCATCTTGCCTTATTCTCATCTTGCTTTCAAGGTCTAGAACAATAGCTGTTGTGAATCTAGGTCTGGGTTTACTCCCCTAGAGACAAAGGGTATGATAGCATTTCTGTAGGATTTCTGACCTGAGTACTGTTTCAAGATGTTCCCTTTTTCTTTCCTAAAACTGATCAATTTTTTTCTATGTTATTGTTCCCCATTCTGAAGAACTCATATTTTTTAGCTCTGCCCTGGAAGAGGAACTTGTCTGAGTTCTGACACCCTTTAATGCTGTGATGTAAAGTACTGTCTTTAAAGATCACATGCCTAATTTTGAAACCCAATGCTGATGTTATAAACAATTGTAAATGGTTTATAGAACAACCTCTGAGCTCATCTTTTCCTCTATTTATTTATGGAAAAGAGTGGACTTGCCTAAGATAGCTCTCTTCATGTTAATTCTTGAATTTCTGCCATAGAACATAAAATTATAAAAGTGTTACAGAAAAAAAAACAACAATAGTTCGAAATGTCAGTATTACAGCATTTCTAAACCTTTGAGCAGAGCACAAATGTTTCTTAGAACAACAGATAATACAAGAAATGAGAAAATCATTATTACATAGCTACAGTGACAGAAGATCATACATAGATGGTGCCAAGGGATTGATTTTTATGGTAGAAGGTTCCTCCCTAATCATGATAATAAAAAATAACTTCAGAACATAAATGAAGTTTAGCAGAAAAAACCAAAGTTTGATGTCAAAGGTAATATATATATCATGTTTTTGACGAGAAATCTAGATGACAGATTAATTTATTTGGTTTGAAGGCACAGAGTGAAACAGTAAGCCACAAATTCATCTGTGTATTTATTACAGATACTCATCTATAAAATGGAAATTACTATTGAATGCGCTAAATGAAATTATTATTTAGCATACTTAAATATGTGAGGAAACTCAGACTTAAAGCTGTTTCTGTGATCCATGGTAGTGAAAAATACTGAGCATGTGCATGCACACATACAGAAAAAAAACCTGAATGTGTCCACACCCAGTTAGAAGTTCCCTGTAAAGAATACAGGCATTTTCTTGACTCCATGTTAGGGACTGTATTAGATTTAAAAATCACAGAATCAGTTCCAGAGGTTGGACTGTATTGGATTTAAAAATCACAGAATCAGGTCCTAAGGTTGGTTGACCCACATTGCCTCTTGCTGAGGGCATCAGACTCTCCCAGCTACATGCATGAAAGCCAGTGCCAGCCTACAGACCATCTTGTGCATCACCAGTTGGGACTTTCAGCACCAAGGAGCAACAAAACTGCAATGTTTTACATTTTTAGGCTTGCTTCCACTCTGCCTTTATTATTAAAGTAATCAGAGAATCATAGATTATCCCGAGTTAGAAAAGCCCCAGGAGAATCATGAAGTTCAACTCTGGGCCTGCAGAGGACAGCCCCAATAGTCACACCATGTGCCTGAGAGTGTTGTCCAAACTCCTTTTGAGCTCTGTCAGGCTGGTGCTGTGACCACTTCCCTGGGGAGCCTGTTCCAGTGCCCAGCCACCCTCTGGGTGAGAAACCTTTTCCTCATATCCAGTCTAAGCCTTCATGTCATTCTCTTGGGTTCTATGGCTGATCCCCAGAGAGAAGAGATCAGCACATGTTCCTCCTCTTCCCCACATGATGAAGCAGTAGGCTGCTATAAGGCCTCCCCTATTCCCCTCTAGACTGTCCGCCATCTCTGTGGCCCTTCTTTGATGCTCTCTAACAACTTAATACATTTCTTATATTGCGGTGCCCAAAAGTGCTCACAGTGCCTGAGCTGAGGGTGCACCAGCACAGAGCAGAGTGGGACAATCCCCTCCCTCAACTGTTTGGCAATGAAAATAAAGAAAAAAAAATCAATTGATATTAGTTTGAGTAAACCAGGAAAATCCTTTATCATCACTCTTGGTGAATGATGGATTATCACACAGTCTGCGCTCTGTCACTTCAGCCATCTGATTTGAGACCATATAGCTTGTAACTACACTAATTTGCTTCTGAAAGTTTTCAAAATACTCAAAGGAACTCCTGAGCTGAGGAAACTGCTGGACTCCTGTAGCAGTCAGCATCACAGCAAGCAGGGAAGCAGGTTCTGGCACTGGATAATTCTTTAAATGATAATTCTTTATCATTTAAATTGGTGATAATAAGTGATATTTCTTGAAATGTGAGCCCTGCCTGAGCACTTTGGAAGGAGCAAGGGTATTTACAGAATGAAAGACTGACAATCTTAGAACACAAATTGGAAAAGGGGCTCACTTCCAGTGAGTGAACACCAGGGATCATACATCATAATTATAGGGTGTTGTGTATTTGAGTGACACACAGCACAGAAATGGAAGACACCCAAACTTAGTGATAATAGCTGTATGTGATAATAGCTCTTCCAGTAAAGTGTAAATAGTGACACAGAGAAGAGTAAATTCCAGTGTTCTTAGAAACTGTGTAACTTTCCTGTAGTTTTTGAAAGGAAAATGATACGCTCTTGCTAGAAAAGAATGGAAAAATAACAAAGCTCAGGGACTATGTGGCAAAGGGCAGAGGGTTAGGGGGGATCAAGCAGAAGAGGACATATCAAAGCATTTGGTGCTGTACTGAGGAGTGCTATGCTAGTAAACCATGAATTGGAAATGATTAACCAAAATACAAAAACACAAGCAGAAGCCCATATGCTAGAGACAGAATAGTAAAAGTAAATAGAGATATTTGCTGTTTATGTATCAGTGCAATTTTCTGTTAGGAATGAGGGGATAAAAGAAAGGTATTCCTTCTGTTTATGTTGATGGTCCCACTGCACATGAAACAGGACTTTTGCAAATTTGTTGCACCTCAAGTTAACCTCAAAAGCATGTGGAAATTATCTCTAGCAGTATGTTACCTGACAGTATTTGGAAAATCTCAGCATTTTAAAATCTTAAAATTCCCTTATTTTGTTAAATGTGTGTAATTACATTTCTTGTGATGTACAAATGCACTGGGTTTAATTAATTTGTTATGTTCCCTAATTACCATTTTCAGCAATATTTCTTCTGAGTAATTTAAAGTATTTGATTCATCTGAAGCAGATTTCTTGAACCCTTCTAAATTCCCACTTCATACCTAGAGGTCCATACAACTAGAACATTCCCATGGGATCTCAGCTTCTCTTCCTGGTTTCAAAAGGACTACTGGTTGGCTGTTCCAGTGATCATCAATCACATCTTCAAAACACCATTTTGTGCCTGAACTATGACAGATCCTAGGAATTATTAACTAATCTCAGTGCCATTTAAAGCTGAGCATACTCGCACACCACACAACAGTACTCACTGTAACTGAGGGGATGGGCTGCGCAAGGATTGCTTTTCCACCTGCTCTGGGTGTTTTGCCAGTATGAATTTTACATTTTCAGAGTCAGAAATCTGGGTTTTTCTGTGGTATTTTGAACAACCATAAATAAAACCATGAAAAGTGAAAGCTTTCATTTGAAATAATGCTAGTTTTTTGGACCTTCAAAAATACATTTTTATTCTGATATGGTGACCAATACAAGAAAATCTTGGAAATATGTTTGATTATGCAGAAAAAAATAAAGCTGATTGTTCACTGTTGTCTGCTTCAGAAAGCTACAAGGACCATGATCTGACATCCCTCTATTGTACAGTCAGTCAATTTATCCAGAGATTTTCTCACTGCTAAAGAAATCCAAACATAAGCCATTAGGGCAATGGTGTGTTTGTAATTTAAAACTAATTTCATCCTCAGAAGGTACAGCAGATTTAAAGAAAAGATGTATCCTAAACAAGCAGACTAAAGCCTTTGGGTATTTTTGTAGTTCAAGACTAAAGGATAACTTCAAAAGGACTTAATTGATAGAATTTTTCACAAAGTTTTCCCTCTTCGTGTTCTCAGTTTCCCAGGCAAAACCTTACCTTCTTTCTAAGGCTTATACATGTGATCAAAATTTATATTCATGTATTGGAAAAAGCAGCCCTTACTTTTTCACCAGCTTTGCTCTTTTTCTGTTATCATAAAAGACTTCAGTACAAGCTCAGTTTTTGTGAGTGTGTGTGAAAATCATTAAGTTCATTCACATTATGGATATGCACAATAAAGAAATTAATTAATACTTGGTGGATAGGAATAAAGTTTCATTAAAGCAAGAGTTATAGCTCTAATAGCTATTATTAGGCATTTCCAGAATCATGACATTTCTTCCTAGATCATTTCAACAATGGAAAAAACTCCACTGAAGATAAAGTCTCTTAACATGTGAGACACTTTGCTGAAGGATGAAACAGGTTAAATCATAACATCAAGCTTGACTTTAGGCTCCTGCTTTTGACTATGGAGTTACTTAGTATTCAACACTTTAGAAGTCCTTTGGACAAATTGTCTGGTGTCTGTAGACTTTTGATCTTTGTGGAGTAGTTTTTCAAGAACCTTGAACCTTGAGTTATGCTTCTGAGAGATTTTTAACTGTCTCAGCCAACTTCTTCTAATGGAAAAATGTGACATCTAATTATACATACAAAAAGTGCTTGGTGTTTGCAGACAGTTTAATCCTACTGCATGTGAACGACTTCCTTCCTTTATTTACATATCAAATCAAACACTGGTCCTGATGAAAACAATATCAAGTTTCCATTGGCTTTAGCCACTTCATCCTGTTGAACACAGCTGTCAAAAACAGCTGTAGTTTCTGTAATATGACAGAAAATTTGTATTAAATACAAATTTTATAATCCTTTCTCTCTCAAGTTTCTGAAAAGTTGCAATAGTCCTTTATATCCCTTGAAATCACCTCTTGAGCAAGGACAAAAGTACTGTTGTCTGCACATATTGGTATCTGTGAATGTTTTTTAAAGTTCATTTCTCCATTTTACCTGAAAATTTTTAAGCATTCTCAGAGCACATCCACCTGATTGATTAAACTTGACACAAAACCAAGCTGATGGTACTGTCTTCCTGCAATTAGAATTGTTCAGGGTGTTTGACATATGCTTAACTCTTTTTTCCCAGCCTTTGCTAACTAGCAGCTAAGAAATCGAGTATTCCTAAAAAAATGGTGTTTTCATCTCTCCTTTTGAAGGTATTTCACTTTCCATGGAATTATTAAATACTCATAGGCATAAGAGAGAATGTTCTAATCATTAGTCACAGTACAATCTAGACACTCAAGCTATTGGGGACAACAGAAGCCACTTAAAAATCAAACACAGCAACGACAACAAAGAAGACACCAAAAAAAAAAAAAAAAAGCAGTGAAATATGTGTAGACATAGGGTTAAAACTCAAGTTTCCCCCCTAAACAGTCAAATACATCAATTACACTTTTCTTGCTTGTGTGAGATGTATTTTATGTGGGTAATCTTACTTTCTCTCAGTGTTTAACTATCCTGTAAGGGTGGATTGAAAATTCTATCTTCATCCTCAGATGTTTTGTGAAGTTTGTGCCCTGAGAAGTTGAAGCTCATTAAGTGAAAGAAACAACTTAGACCAGAGTTCCTGATTTCTTTTTCAGCACTCAGCAGTGACAGCAGGGACAGTTCCTCCTCTCCACCTACTTCTCAAAGAACAGGATCATGTCCTTTCATTTTTCATCCAAGCATCTAATTCCTGAAGGAAGTTTTCGCCCTGTGAATCCCTGGCAGTATTTCCCACCAGCTTTATATCATATCATAAGTCCTAAATAGGCATGATTCAAACCATGGCATTTCCATGTGGCTGTCTCCAACTGGCTCTTGATTTAGCCTGCTAGCCTTCTTGGCTTCCAAGAGAGCTCCAATTTCTTGTAAGTGAAACCTAGGTGATAGCTTATGAATCCGACATAGAAGTACCTAACTCTAGTCACAAATTGTCTTTTGAGAGAATAGCTCTGAAACCTTAAATTATTTTTCAGTTGTTGACAGCACATCACAACACTTCTGTGCAATGTCTTTCCTGTACAATCCTCTTGCTACCCTAGTTCTCAACGTATTTTACATCAAAACACATCCTCTGCCTGGTGCTCTGTGAAAACTTATTTGTTACTGTTACCAAAAAGTGCAGCTTTTAACATTAGACATTATCACTCAAGCTTTTGATCTTGTCTTTGGTCTCTTTTCTGTTTAGAAGTATTCTCATTATATGTTGCTGTAGTAAATAAATACTAGCTTCTGAAGACTATTAGTCCAGCAGTTAAGTGCATTTACTTTACTACTATGGTATTAAAAAAAAAAAAAACTCCAAAAGAAATACGAAGTGCCCATAAATAAACTAGATTAAAATCCTTCTCAAAAGTTGTTTAGTGTTTGATTGGGGGCCCCCAAAATCTACTAAATATGATTAGTCTAAATTTTATTGACTTTCAATACATTCAGTGGAGTATATCTCACTCTTTTACTTTGTACAAAGTACTTTGCAGGCTACACCATGCTCCATTCACTATTGTACACTCTCAAAACAAGTGGAACAGTGGGACAGTGGGATAACTCATGTTAAAATCACATGGATGGTGTTCAGCTGAGTACATGCAGACTCTTACAATGTAGATAGACATTTACAGCTAAATGAGGCACCCGCTGGTCCTGTTACAGTCAACGGAGAGAAACAGGCATTTCTAGGATGCAACTTGGCTTATTCTAATGTAGACATCTAAAATAGGTTAGATGAATCATACACCAGAAGTGCCTATTTCTGGTTCTCTTTATGCTCAGTGGAGAAAGTGAGTAGCTCAGATGCAGACATTCACATAGTAGACATCTAAAGTTAGGTGAGATGAAGAACCAAAGATGTCTTTCCACATCCCTTTTAAATGTCTGCCTTAGGAAAAATATGTCAAAGAATTATTTTCAGCTAACACTAGCCTGTGGCAGCAGCTCTCTGGCCACAGAGAGAAACACAACTTTCCCAGGCATTGTCCTGGGGAAGGCTGTGAGAAGATCAGAGAAAAGAATGAGAAACAATTCTTAACTTGCTACACCTGTATTGTGAACATGTGGAATGTATTATAGAGGTTTATTTACCAAAGGGTGGTTTCTTAATTAGCCAATAGTGATAGTGTTTAGATTTGGAGGACCAATTAGGTCCACCTGCAGAAAACTAGGGTATAAAAGCATGAGTTTCTTAATAAAGATTATTGATCGGCCTTCTGTAAATACATGGAGTCTATGTAACTTATCACCCAGCTGGGGGCCCCTTACAATGACACTAGCCTTTACCAAAGTATCATTTCTCTGAGTATTTTATTTGTAACCTCTTCCTAAAAACACTTTTCAAGATCCAGATCACAACTGATACCCATCACAGACAAGTTTTTGATTTTTTTCCTTTGTCACAATACTGCAATCATGAATCAATTTTGTATGTCAAATAAATGTGTTGTGTACCTGATCAGTGCTTCCCTAAACAAAGAGTACAAAAACTTCAACAGATCAATATAGAAGAAAGCAATAGATGATAGGTAATTAAACCAAGGTTGGTAATAAAGGAAAATGAAGCATAAGACTATGCTGGGAACTGCCCATCCATGGATATAATTACAGCAGACAAAGTGAAAAGAAAGGCTACAAAAAGTAATATGATGACTACAGAAAAGATGCAAGGCAGCAGAGAACTCTGAAAGCTAATATTCCTTCAGCCACAAAACTTCTGCTTATCATAATGGCTGTTGTTGTCTATGCCACCAAGCTCACCTGCTTCTTTTTGCTTGGTGCCACATTCCTACTGCCAGTATGGGTAGTAGTCATCCAGACTAGCAGAAGCCATCACCAATAGCTCCTAGCTGTATAAACCTTTGAATTTACTTGTTTACTAATAATTTTGCCACAATTTGGAAATATCTACTTTGTGCTATTGAATGTGTATATCTGTTATGTAATGTAATATTAAAAAAATATAGATTTAAAATTCTCAAGGGAATCACAATGGTGTAATCATACGAGCTGCAACACTTAAGCTTCATCACTAGAGCTGTCTATTATATCAATATAGAGTTGTTTTTTATGCCCTCCCTGCAACAGTAAAATCTCTTCATTTACATAGGTCTTGTGGTCGAATTTCCACCAAGTTGTTTGCCACAGCCCACTGGTTTGTGCCTGTAAAGTATCGTATGCTGGCCATCCAAATACTAACCAGATCTTTGATCCTAGATTTCAAGGAAGGTAAACTTTCAACTCAGGTCTTTCCCAAGGTTTGGCTCACCATGTTGCCCATGGAATCCATCAGGGATGCAAACAAATAGATAATTTCTCAGACAGCTTTCTCTCTGCATTTTATACTTATATTTTCCAAAGCCAGGAATAGCTACATGATCTCCTGATGGAAGACAATATTGTGGAAGAAGTCAGGCAATATCCTAGCATTTTAAGGCCATCTCTGTATATACTGATGCACATTTACTTAGACTGTAGTGTTTTTGCAGTTAAACAAATCAACTGGAAACATGGGAGTTGTAGAGCAAAAAAGAAAATGTTAGCAAACAAATTAAAGTAACGAACATTGGAACACGTCTCTATATAAAATCTTTTTTCTTCACACTGATCTAATCTTCTTTGCATATTCTGGTCTCAAACATTAATATCCTGGCCTCAGATTGATAGGAGTTTGAATATCTCCAAAGTCTAAAGCAGTAATGTCTGATTTATTGTTTAAACCTTCGGTATTTATATTCATGTGCTATATCATTTGCAGAATCTCTTATTCATCTCAAGTGCTGTTTTCAGAAGGTCAGATGTTCAGATTTAACTTGCCAGAGTCATAATGTGGTTTCTGCAGAGATGCAGGGTAAGGGCTATTTGCTCATCTTAGGCATTGTGTTTTGCACTATTAAGTTATCACCGTAGAGTTCACCTTGAGAGCTGCTCCCTGAAATGTATAATGGTTAACCACTACAGAAGTTACCACCTTGCAATGCACAAAAGGCTATTGCTACAGCGGCTGATCCAAAGGCAAATTCAAAGCAGCAGTTAATCACATTTACTATGTTAAAGGTATAGTTGGATTAATTTTGAGCAATACTAAGCACAGCCCATGGAAGTCTCAAAATTACATTAAAATAATTTCTGATGTCTTGCATTAAATGAGCTAATGTGAAAGGGAAGGAGAGCTCTGTGAGAGGTGTGCTCAGCAGAAAGGTTTACTTGGAATAAGCCCTGTTCCCGACTCTTTTCCAAATGGTGTCACGCAAAGCTCCCCTTTCAGTGATCGCATCCAAGTGACCGCCTTCCTGAACTTGTGAACTGTAAATTTAACGAGTTCAACAGGACAATTCTCGAGTGTAAAATAATATCCTTGTCTCCAGTTTGGGAACTCGCTGAAACCATCTATTTCGAGGGGCACTGCCGGGCTAAAATAATGCGGCTATTTAAAACACCGCCCTTGCCGGGGGGTCATCTCCGGGGGTGCCGCTCGGCTGTCCCCGGCCGGGGGAGGGCACGGGCGGGGCCCGGGGGGCTGCTGGGAGGCTCAGGGCCGGGTCGGTCCGGGAGCCCCTGAGCGGTGGTACAATGGCGATTCCACCCCGGTTTTAACCGAGGTGGCTGAGGCAGGGAGCGAAAGACGGAGGGAGGGAGGGAGGGAGGGAGAGGGAAGGGATGCCCAAGATGGACACGCCCCGCGCCCCCTCAGGTGCGAGGGACCCGCGCCCCGCCCCAGCCCCGCCCCGGCCCCCGCGCCGCGCGCGCGCCCACCCGGCGCGACTCGCGCAGACGCGCGCGCCCTCCCCGCCCCCCCCCCGCGGGAGCGCGCCTTCCCCGCGGCGCGGCGGGGGCGGGCGCGACGGGGAGGGGAGGGGATAGCGCGGGAGCGCGCCCGCCGCGGCTCTTCTCGCCGGGCTGCCGAGCGGGCAGCAGCAGGAGCAGCAGGAGCAAGAGCGCGAGTACCCCCTTGACCCTCTTCTCCCCGGGCAGAGGGGCCGCACCTTCCCGTGAGTACCGACCTAGCCGTCTCTGTCACCGCGCCGCGCATCACGCTGACAGAGCTGCCGCGCCCGCCGTCGCGCTGGTGTCACATCCCGCCCGTGTCACATCCATCCCCTCGCCCCGCCGGTGTGACATCCATCCCCCGCGCACCGCCGCACACCGGCGGTGTCACATCCCCCTCCATCGCCGGTGTCACATCCCCCGCACCGCCGCCTCGGTGGCGAGGAGCCGCCCGTCCTCCGAGGGGTCGGGCTCGGAGGCACCCGCTGAGCCCGGCCGGTGCCGCGGCGGCCGCTGCGGGGCTTTGTTGCGGTGGCGGCCGGTGGCACCTCCCGGGGCGGGCGGGTAGGGGCCGGGCGGAGGCGCTCCGCGGCTGCGACGCGCCCACATCCCCGGGCGGGCTCGGTCGCCATTTCGTGCGCTGCCCGGCGGGGGCGAGGGCCGGGTGTGTGCGGAGGAAGGAGCTGTCGGTGCTGAACTGCCGCGGTCCGCGTTTCGGCTCTTGCGCCTTTATTTATGAGCCGTACTTTTCTTTTTTCTTTCCCCGCTCCTCACAGTTGCGATTTTATTTAGGTATAAAATAGCTACAGTGTGTCTGAATTGCGGGCTTTTCGTGTTTTCCCTATTTTGGCTTCTTGAAGGCGATTAATGCAGAATATCGTGGTGAAGTCTGTGCAGCGATTGCACTTGTCTCTTTGGTTATAAACTAATAATTAACCAAACCTTCAGCTGTCGCTGAGGTCTTCAGCATAGATGTGTTAGTTTTGAAGTCTGAAATGTGTTTAAACCAAGGCTTCAGAGTCTAAGTGTAAACAGTATGTGATTAATAATGCCAAGCTGTTTAAATATTTAAGATCATAGTGTGCTTCAGCCCAGTCAATAAGGCTGTTTCATATTGACAAGTACTCTGTGAAAAGAATGCTATTGCTTAGCTCTCTGTGTAGTTGGATAAAACAATGGAAAATGTGATATATAGCTCTGCAGTGAAACCTATAGATCATGACATGATGTTCTTTTATCCATAAAGGTCCAGCTTTTGTACGTTTATTCAAAACAATCTGCTACTGAGTGAAAAAGCCAGTATTAAACACCTGGGTTTCTTTTTTCTAATGTTCCCTGTCTTTGTGCATTTCTTTCTCTGTCTGATTTTGATTCTTAATATACAATTAAGTATATTGTGGAAAAGGTAGATGAAACTTGAAAACTTTATTGTATCTAATAGGTGCACTATTAATAATTTCAACGTCTTCCATAATTTAATGTAATAGATGTGATAATTTATGGATAGTAGTTATATGGGTCTCTGCATAAAACAGGTCTCTGTACGACATCAGCAAGCATCTGGACTGTCTTCTGAGTTTGAGAGCAGCTTATATGCCAAGAGGCCGGTCTTGCTGCTGTTCTTTGGCAAAAGATATTGGCTGGAAAGAGAAGGGTAGTTTAGTGTTACATAGCTCAAAGGACCTAGAAATCAGAAAACTTACTTACAGGTGCAGCATCTTTTTAATATTTCTCTAATGTGTTTGATGTTATCATTTGTGTGAATACACCTCAGGCGTTTGTTTAGTTTTAAATAGAAATTGCAATGCAAGTGACCAGAGCTCCTAATGAGTGTGATGCTGAAGTCTGTGAAAGTTACTTATTTGAATTTCAAAGTACTTTGAAATTCTCTTGTGTGTATAAAATTAGCTGTCAGACTATATCAGTGTAGAACTGGGAAAGTGTTACATTCTGAGAATATTGAATGTAAAGAAGCAAACCCAGAAAGCTGCTTGGTGGTGACAACTTGGGATCCATTGAATGAATTCATATTCGAAGTTGTGCAAAGGCACTGTAGCTAAGGGCAGACTGTACAGTTGTGTGACCACATCGGATGGTGGAGTAGTATATGCCCGCTGGTGCTAAGGATGGAGCTAAAACCTTCTTTACAACTCACAGATAAATCCACAACTAATCATACTCATATTAATATCTTAGTTCTGTCATTAGCATTACTGGCCACAGTAGAATTATTCAAAATTAATAATGTTCAAGGTGAATGACATCACTAGGATTCTGAGTCTTAGATACTGTTCTTTATCTTCTTGAAGAAAGTGTATTATTTATCACATATACCACAGCTTGTTTGACAAAAAAGGTCTGTAATAAGAAAATTGGGCTATTTTAAATGGCCTTTATTTTAAGAAAATGAAATAAATCCAGTGATGCATACTGATACCTCCTGCTAGCTTGTTGCACTGTGGTGTTTCTCTTTGGTGCTCAAAAAGGTGACAGCAGAAGCTTTAGTAACCAAGTTAAGAGTTTCTTGGGGTTAATAAGATGTCTCTCTAATTATCAGATTTTATTATTTTGAGGATTCTGATTTCAAGTCAGGTAATGCATATTGCCCATTCTTTCTGCTTTAGCGAAATGACTCACCATGGTATCTGGACATAAAAGATATTGAATACACTAAGGGTTTGTCATTTTTTTAATAGATTATTGTGCAGCTCAAATAGCTCAATCAGCCTAAAAATTAAATCTGTTTTGCCTGCACCTATGAAATTGCTGTTATTCTGTAGTTTCATTAATCTGCCTCAAATCCCCTTGAATTGTGATTACTTTACTTCCATTATATTGACATAGTTCAGTAAAATTGTGCTCTTCAGTTTTCACTGGACTTGTTCATTTCTTCACATTTTATGAACAGAGTTGGAAAAATGGGAAGTCATACAGAGGAAAGTATATCTTGGTAATGAAAGCTGAGGGAATAATGTAGGAGGTATTGTGTTGGGCAATATGCAATGAGTTTGATTTTGCCTTCCTGAGTGGGATGATAGTATTTAAAAAATTCTGTTAATACTTTCTCTGCAGTGATAATTTGTTGTATTTTAAATTGGTAAGTGTGTATATTGCCTATTCAGTTCAGTATCAAGGACATTACAGCTTCTGCATTTATGAATACTGTCTCATAAATGTAATATTAAGGGCATTTGTAAAGAGTTAATCTCTAATAATAAGCTTAACATGATGCACCACAAGTTTTGTCTTGCAGTTTGTTAACCAGGAAAGGATAGTTGCAAGCTAGCTGTCTTGGTTTCTTCTGAGCTACTGGAGGCTGGCTGAGCTTTCAGTTATTTACCTCAATAGAAAACTGAAAGGGAAAAAGTGAACAAAGGAGGTCTGTTTTGCCTGTCCCACTTGCTGGGCTGTTGTCTTTGCCCTTTTCAGTGAAGGAGGGGGTAGAGCTGGGTCAGAGTTGAAGAACACTGAAAAGGAATTCAAGTCTTATATTGAAATGTGAATGATAGCTTAGTTTGAGCACCGAACACATTTTTTAGAATTTAATTTTTTCTGTCTGCGGGAGCTTTAACTGACAGATGGTGATGGACTGGCATATAGACTGCTAGAAGGTACAGATAGATATGTGTTCAGACCCTGCTTAGACAGTCAGTAAACAAGTGCATATCTGATGAGACTTTTAATACTGGAGATACTGATGCTAGACACTGTGTGACACACTAGACATTTGATTGTGTGAATTAAGGGCAGACCCCTGCAGCTGGCATACATTCAGGCTTACTTGTCTAGCCTAATTGCATTGCAAATACTACTCTGGATTGATCTTTAGCTTCTCCCTTCTAGTAGATGTTGAATAAGTACAGAAATGTTCATCTGGATCCTCTATTAACTGTTGTTAAGAAGCTTTCAATTTTTTTTTTTGTTTGCTGTATGAATTGGGATGTATCTTAGCATTCATTTTGTGAATACACTGTTTTCCTACACTGTTTTGGTTTTGAAATGGCTCAATTCATAATGTGGTTACAGCTTTCCCCTTGTTAACTTTTTAGTATGGAAGCATAACAGCTTGAATTATAAAATGTTTCTGTAAGAGCTCACAGTACCCCCATTCTCCATTAAGCACTAAACTTTATATAAAAAAGCAGCATTTGATGCAGAGCATTTCAGATGCATAAAAATAGCCAAGAGAGGAAAAAAAAGGCTAGTTCAAGTTATGGGGACATGATAACTTTAAAAAACAGCCTCATTAGAAAGGAACTAGCTGTCTAAATTGTGAGTTACATCAGACAGAATTGGTACAGATGTTGTCTCTCTAAATTCTGTAAATACTCATGTAGGACTACTGAATTTGGATGCATCCTAATGGGAATTGTGTTGTCCTTATACTTTGTCTGCATCACTAGGTATACATGACTTCCAATTTCCTTGGGTTTAAAGTATGTAATTGTTACTGTTCAACAGCTTATTTGAGGAAAAAAAAATTGATCCTGGTTGCATGAGTTAGTCTTTGGCCACTAATTGGGTTTTTCTGGACAGCCGACCAAAATATTGACATACCATTTTCCTTTAGACTGTTACCTAAGTGAGGACATGACAGTGTTTATACACAAGTGCAGATTGTCTTTTTCTGATCTGTGCCTCTGACTTCAAAATTTCTTTACTCTGTGTTTTCAGTGCTGCTGTGTTTGTCCAGTGTGATTCTGAGGGTTCATGTAAAGGACTGCCTTTACAATGTCAGAACACTGCAGGGGTCTGTATGAGTCTGTGTGTTTGCAAAGGCAGTGTGTAATCAGTGAGTGCAGAAGTCAGCCTTTCAGTACCAGATCTGGAGTCAGGAAACTGTTCTGATGGTGGAGAACAATTCCATGGAGTTAACTGACCAGAGCACAGGTGCTGGCCAAGGGAAGGCTTCCCACTAAGTATTGTAGCATGGCCAGGGTAGTAGAAATCAGCAAAATTCAAAAGAAGAGGAAAAGCAAATCTTGAGAAGGACCACTTTTCAATAATGTTTAAGAGTTCAGTGGTGTTTATCAGTAGGCTTGTACACAAGTTACCCTTTGTAACAAGATCAGTGGTTCTCTCCACTGTTTCTCCAGTTTAGAAGGACTAAAAAGTAGGGTTTCCCACCATTCTGCTGTTCATATCTCTAAGACAATCAAAATGCAGGAGGTACTTGATGTGCATTCCTTCTTAGAATTTTCATGTGCTAGCAGGAAGAGGAAAACTTAGTCGCAGCTCTTCTTTGGGTGTGATAAACAGGTTTAGTGACTTGGTTACTGCCACTCTGAGTAAGCTGGAATCTGTGGGTCCCTCCACCCAGCCCCACCACCACCTGTAGACCAGTGCTGTGGTCTCTGGACAAACTAAATATATAATAGGAAGTTCAGTGCCTTTTATTGGTGCTCTTTTGAAATTGAAGTAATTTTTAAATTGTGAGATCAGATGAATTTTGTATATTTGATTGCATTTGTTACATGGCAACAAAAAAATCAAAACCTGGTTTTCCTGTTTGGTGAGATGATGTGTTGATAGGCTGTGCTAGCCATTTCACTGATTTTTCATCTCTTCTGACTAGGTAATTCCTACTGAAGCTCAGAAAAGCAAAATACATTCCTTTTCCTTTCCCATCTTTTCAAAACTGTACGGGATTTGAGTAAGTTTACAAGACAGAACTCTTCATTGAACGAAACAAAAATAAAAATGGAGGTTTTGCATGCAATGCTGAATACACTGAAGCCTCTAGGCATTCTTGAGTCTTGGAACTGTAAGTTTTGTGTTCTGGTCCAGCTGCTGTGAAGAGCTGTGTTCTCTCCATGGAGGAAGTTTTTTACAATCAGAACCATCAGCTGTTGGAATAATCTCCCAGGCAGGAGGTTGATTTCCCAACACTAGACACTTTTAAGATGCATCTGGACAGACTATTGGGATGTCTTTTCTAGATTGTGCTTTTGCCAAGAAAAGCTGAACCAGAGGTCCTTGAGATCCTTTTCCAACATGGTGTTTCTGTGGTTCTGTGCTATGTTCTTGAAGCTCTTACAGACAATCCAGAGTCTTACAGACAATCCAGGCTTCTTTCTGATGCAGGTGTCATTATTATTCCCTTGGCCTAGGTTTGGTTAGGGCATAGAGGCAGATAAGAATTATCACTATTGCTGCAACTCAGTCTGAGTAGTGTTACAAGGGTATTTGGAACAGTTTTGGGCTTGTGAAGGAACGCATCATTCATATTGGAGCTCTGTGTATCTTATGTATAGTTTGGTTTGCTTTTGCCTACTGGAGTGATTGTGTCTTCATAGAAATTTCTGTGTAATGCAGCTCTGACACCTGTAATGTGAAAATAATCTTTCAAATATCCCAGAGGCATTTAATGTATTCATGGACCTTGGAGTTCTAGTAGCCAGTATTTCAATGTATTACAAAATGTAACATCTTTCCCAGACAACACCGAATTTATAATCTCAATATAAATTGAAACTTCAGGTTTCTGGTTTTCTGCTTTTCTGTAGTTGGAGTGATTAAAAAAATTATATTTAAACTTGGTTCTAGACAGGGACAAAATGAGGAATATCTTATGTGTGAGCTATTTCTGCATGATAAAGTTGAAATGTAGGCAGTTGACTAACTGGAAAGCAAGCCAGTCCAAGGTGACTAAAAGCTAAATATGTATTAGACTTTGTAGGTGATAGTTGTATAAAGTGCATTTTTAACTTAAAAAGGGATAAAAATATTGGAACATAAGAGTGTGACCACCAGAGGGCAGACACAGTGTTTAATGACTCCAACCCAGAATCCTTAGAAAAGAGTCTATGCCTATAAAAATGCAGTGAGATAATGACTGAATAAATAAAACAGTAAAAAGGCACAAAATTTCACACACTGACAGAAATATAATACTGTTTAGTGTTTAAGATGAAAGTAAATACATCTGCTTAGAACTTACCTGAGGTTTTATATTTCTACAGTGGAAGTCAGAGTAGTTCATCAGATCATGCAGTTGACCTGTAAATAATGAGTTCTTTAACTTAACTCATTTGCCTTTATACTGAGTCCAATAATTTTAATTTGAGCATGTTTTTCATTTGGAAGTGAAAAGTAGACTCCTTTCTCAATAGTTTCTCCCTTGTAGTTAAAAGAATAAAGAATCTCTCTGAATTAAATTTCATGTTTTCCTGCATATACTCCAGGATTTGCATATAGTTTTATTTTATTAATAACATTTATGTCCTCTAAAGTGTGTAATTTTGCTCTTCAGAGTATTATGGAAAATATTTAATGTTACAAACCTTAAATTAAATGCTTTAATAAAGTAGCGTTTTTCAGGAAAGCTGTAGTGTCGATCTTAGTGAAAAATGATGTCTAGTAATTTTTAATTAGCTTACTTGATGAGAATGTAGGTGTTTAATTGAGTGAATATTTTGGGTTTTACTGCTCGTGCACTGTCTCAAGTTATGGTGATAGTGTCTTTTCTTTGAATTATTTTCCTCTAAAACTGTTTTTATGAGGAAAGAAAAGCCTTTAACCCATTGTTTTGAAGCCACAGGATTTTTTACAATCATGTTTTAAAAGACCTTTGGTTGCTCTCTGGGGGTCTCAACTCTACCAATTATGCTGGTACTTTTTACTACTAAAGTTTCACGTAATTCACAATCTTTTCACCTTCTTGGCATTGAAATACAGGAGTAGGTTTCTCATCACATCCAGAATTGACAGGATCAGACACTTGAAAGACTGTCATGGGAATGAACTATGAATATACAAATCTTAATAAATCATTCACTTGAATAATGTGTCCTAGCTTCCCCCTGCCCCCCCCATGTCTAGAAACCAAGAAACACCTGACTATGAAGTCAGAGTTGTGGGTAATAATTGGTTGATTTTTGCACCTTTAAAAAAAATGGCTAAAGTTATGAGACTTGATAGCTCTCTACAAGGACTCAGTTCTGTCCCTTAGATACAATGACAGAAACACTATCTCTGAGAACACCTGCAGCATCACAATCTGTTGGAAGTTAAGTGGCTGCCAGGGCTAATGCCAAAGTTCACATTATTGGGAATATAACTCTTTGCGTTCCTTATGTTATCCAGACATTTATGTGTGGTTTTTTTCCTGAGGTAAAGCTATCCTAAAAGAGTCAAACATTCCTGTGAATTTCCCTACCCACTTAGTTTAACTGAGATTATATTAAAAGACAGCCCAGCTGTTACTAATCATACTCAAGACAGCAAGCTAAAGTAAATAAATACCGTTTAAAAAATTATTATAGATGGGAAAGTGCAAATTGCAAACAAATAGGTAGCTTCCTTGTTTGACTATCAATAGAAAGACATATTTATTGGAATGAAAGAGAGAAGAGGAAGAAAGTGCTGAAACCAGAAGAAAATGAGAAGATAAAGTGAGGGGAAGCAGAGCAAAGACAAGAAGTCTATTTAATTACATACAAATAGGTACTATGTTTTCTTGTTTACTGAAACAAAACCTCAAGCTGTAGTTTTAGTGAGTGATGCTCATAACTCTGAAGTATTGTCTGAATTAGTAAAGAACTAAGTTTGAAAAAAAAAATTGTAAGATTCTTCTCATAAGGACTGTTCATCTGTTCCTTTACTTGCCGCTCACAAGTGGAAAAATGACCTTTCTATGATGGTCCCTTGATCTGTGCTCCATTCCAGTGTTCTGTCACAACTCAGGTTATTCTACACACATCTCAGTTGTGACAGAACACTGGAATGAAAATTGCAAAATAGTACAAAAATATATTTCTCTGAAGATGCAGAATAATATTGATCCCTGAAGTTGAGTGCCTGGATTATCCTGAAGAGCAGAGGATGGAATGAGGCTTCTGTCTCTGAAAGTATATTTAAAAACAGTTGAATATTTGCTTTTTTTAGTCAAAGATAAATATCTGTGGTTGCAGAATTTATAATTCACTATGGTGAGCTAGTGCACTACTTCAATTTTTGATCTTTTTCAAAAATAGAATTCAGATTAGTGGAATTAGGAATAGTTTGATCATAATTTCAGTAGTTCTTCCCAGTTTTAATATTAATTTATTTTTATAATTAACCATGAAAGGTCCTGAACTGATGGCCTTGAAATGTGACTTGGAATTTAAACATTTTAGTACTTTTCAATATATTGCCATTCAAATATTACTGTGGGAAATAGAGTTATTGATAATTTTTAACACTAAATATCATTGGAAAAAACAACCAATCACTTTTCAGATAGAACTGAAAATGTAACTCAACTTTTGTAATGTAATTCAATTTCTGAACAGTAATCCTCTTACAAAGGCTTGAGCGGAGCCCAAAATGAAACACTTGCAAGTCTATAAGTAGGACCCAGAACAGCAACATTTTTTACTCCCTTTTCTTCTTTATCCCTTCATTGCTGTTTCTACCATCCAGTGATAGATTTTTATATACCTGCTATTCAGACATAGGCAAGTAATTAGTATGTAAATCTTACTTTGAGTGCAATTGAGTGTTAGTAGGCACAGAAATACAAAGTGAAACTTACAGTTGCCTTTTAAGAAGGCTTACATACTTTACTATAATCAGACAGTCAGACTTTGAAGTATCTTAAAACTTTTGTTGTCTAATGACTTCTGAATTTTCATATAAAATTATTTCACAAAATTCTGTGTGTTCTTTGAGGCTGTGGCTATCTGTGCATACATTACCAGTCCTAATGAGATTGTAATGTATGATTACAGCTTCTGGACACAATTGATGGGTACTATACAGTACAGTTTTTTGACACTTATGTTTTCAAGAATATTAAAGCCTGCTCCACTGAATAGATTCATATTGGTGATTTTTGTTACTGCTTTATTATGCCACTGTTCAGTACCACAGTTTAAAAACTGTGTGTGAAAGGATACATGGTTAGCATAAGTATTCCACTTCCAGAAGCACTTTGTGTAGCATACCTTGCTCGTCAAAAGTTTCCTTTGCTGTTAATGAAGCTGCATTTGAGGTGATTAATCTTATTGGTGATGTGGAAAGGAAAACTTTGATTAAACTAGTTTAATTCTGAATAGTGCTTCAATAGCTTCACTACTGGAAAGCTAACAACTCTACTCTAAAGAAAATATAATATCCTGCAGGTGGCTGAGGACAATGCCACTAATGCTGAGTTTGGAGAACCAGCATGGCCAGATTATCCTCACTGACTTCAGCATGAATGGATCATATTCTGTTGTAGTGATGTTTTTGATTAGATACAAAAATTGGATAACAAAAGGTGATGACTTTTGAGATTTTATTCATTTTCGTTATACGTTGAAGCAGGGGGTATGTTTGGGTGGAGTATCCCTTGCACATCCAGCCAACTGTCCCAGGAACTGGTAGTGGTTTTAATGTTACACTGGCTAGTTGTAATCATTAGAAGTATCATCATACTGTAGTTTTAAATAAAGAGCTTTCCATTATGTGTATTTCTGTTGATTCTCCAAGCTGTGATTTCTGCTAAGGTTATTTCTATTTATTTTTCAGGCTATGTATTAACTGTGCTGTAAATGTAAAGTGCTCCAAATTGACTTCTTGTGAACAAACGTAGGTAAGAGAGCAGGAGAGTAATTTTTTGTGCTGTGCTGTCTGATCTGAGGTCAGCATTAGTGAAGGGATTTGTGTCCATTCATAGTCAACAGTCCAGCTGACTTCCTTGGCATGTTACACTGCTGAGTGTTCTTCTGTGACTTACTCTGTGTATGCATGTGTTATCACCGTGGCTTTTTTAAACTTCTAATAATTATCTGATCCCTTTACTGCCTTGGATAATTGAAATAAAATTATGCTTGTAGGGAAGGAAAAGAGGGTGAGAATGATACCTTCTGGGGTGATGACTGTACTGTGCACATCAGCACCGGTTCCCCACTGGTCCTAAGACTGCTGCTCATCACTGTCAATTCAAAGCAGTCATGGTTTATCTTTAAGGAGTTGGAAAACTGTTGGAATCACCTAACAGTGTACATGAAGAAATCAAAATAAGAACAAACTTGTCTGTGATGGCTGGGTTTTTTGAGAAGTCAGAGTTGTGAAGCTGATCATGCTTGGACTGACTGAGAACCTGTAATGTGAGTGGTAGGTGCAACCTTCACTTGGGAAATACTATTCTGATCCTGTCTGGGTAGTAATTTAAAGTACTTGGAGGAACTTGCAGTGAATTTACTTCAGCTATTTCAGAAAAATGTGTGAGAAATAAGTGGAGTTCTGTTTTTCCATCTGGTGTCATTATTTTAAAGTTACATGAAAATGTCTCAGTGTTACTGGCTTTTTCTGGTCTTCCATCTCTGTAGAATGGGAATAATGCCTTTAGGATTGATCTGAAGCCTGAATTGGGCTTTTGATCATTTCCTGTCATTTAGTTCAGTGCAACTTTGATAAAACAAGTCTTTCTAGGTACTATGCCAAAAACCTAAATTTGGAAACCATTAAGGAAGCAACACAGATGCAGATAAAGTAGACTTAATGTGTTGACAAATTTTGTGAGATGACCATAGTGTTTCCTTGAAAAAGACAATGTAATCCCTTGTCTCTAAATAACTTTCTCAGTATTGTTGCACAGTCAGACAGCTGTTTGTTTAGAGAGTGAATGGGAAAGGTAATCAACTGGTTTCTGTTGTGTTGAGTAATGTTCATTTGAGGAATCTAATCTCTTGAGTAGGTTTGATGGTCCTTTATCACATGGTGATGGAAGTCTCTTCGTCTGGATTAAATGAGACTCGACAAAACAGTTTCTGCTGGTTATGCACGATCTGATTCGTTCAGTTTACCATAAACTCTATTCTATTTTGTATTTCCTGGCTGTCTTGCATATGCACAGGAGATTGCTATGTAAATAGGAACAGTTGCAGCTGCCTCAGGGAGTCTCTGGGAATGCTGAATTCTCGACATCACATGCTATTCATCTTGCAAGCAACTCCAGTTGGCCTGTGCACAGCTGGAGCTGCCTAGGGAAACTTCAGGGACTGTCCGTTATTCCCAGCTGAAGAGGTCCTGTTTACCAGCTGCCTTGTTATAAAGGCAGGTGAGAGTTTATCCAGTCATCATGCTGTGCAAGTGCTGCAAGGGACTGATTTGAGATATTTCAGTTGAACAGTTCCTGGTCCATGCTGGAGGCTGATGAGTAGGTGTGCTGGGTGTGCACACAGACACAGCCCTGGTACCTGGTAACTGTATGGTGGTTTGAATGTAATTTTGTTTATCTCCACAATTATAAATTCTGTATATCTTACCACAATATAAAGTATATTGATTTAGACCAAAATTTGGTAGTAAAATCAGGATAAAGGAACTGATACACATTTTACAAGCTTTCTGGAAAAATGTTGTGGTATTGTGTTGTTTTCCCAGAAGCACACTAGGTCTTAAGTAGTTTCTGTGCTGGTGTTAATTGCTGACTTTACAGCCATTGTCACTAACGGCATGTAATGTTTCCAACAGCCTACTACAGCTTCTGAAATGGGATTTCTTTATTCTGATGACAACACGGTGTACAAATGTTAGTACTTCATCAAGTCTGTATAGCAGTAGAGTTGAGCAATGGGAAATTCCATTAGGCCTCTGAGCTTTCAGGTGATGAGGGCTGGGTGGGCATTGCCACAAATGTATCCTTTTCCCTCAAGCATCTGCTTTTAGCTACTATCAGAGATGAGACCTTGGGATACTTGTTACTATGCTGAGTGTATGCCAGACTTGGTAAGACATGCAGCACTTGTATTATCAAATTTAAAGAGATCATCAGAATAATATTCCCATGATCAGGGCTTGGAATCCTGTTGGGCTCTAGGATATTTTTCTGACAATGTTACTGTAATAATTGAACATATCTGTAAACAGTGTTCATTTTTTGCTTATGCATAATAAAGTGGAATCCTGTCTTCATAACTTAAACTCAGCTGTACCAGAATCTGAACTGTTTGGTGTAGGGTAGATCTGCCCAACAGTACTTCGTTTTTAGCATTTTGCATCTTGATGAAAAATAAGAACTCTCTGAAGACCAGTCCAATGAAATCCTTGTCTCTTTTTCCTCAAAAGCATTAAGGAATCATTAGGATATTTTATCTAACTTTGAATTTGTTCCTTTGCTGAACAGAGTGGGAGGCAAATGTTTTATCCAGGTGACTTCCAGAAATCCTTTCCAACCTTAACTACTCTAATTATTCTGACGTTTTTCATCCATTTCAGAACAAGTTTGTCTGTCATTCTTCTGTGAACAAATGTTTCAGAGTATTGGAAGTAAGAACATTATTTTTTCCCCAGTGACTGGGTCACAGAAGAGGTGGTTCTGTTGTGTTTTGTTTGTTGAGGGTTTTTTGGTTGGTTGGTTGTTTTTTTGGGTTTATGGTTTTTTTTCATTTTTTTTTCTTTTTTTTTTTTTTTCCTTTTTTTTTTTTTCCTGGGCTTCATGGGATCTGAGTCATTTCTGTGCTCTGGGTTCTGACTGCCAGGACCCAGAGCATGTTACATGAAGGTTTTCATCTGTCCTGAGCCCCTGTGCAACTGGGAATGAATGTCTGGCAGAGATTGTATGCCAGATTATACTCTCCAATGAGCCTGTGTTCTGTAATAAACCATCATCAGCCCCGTTCAATCAGCCTTTCTCATGTGGATTTTGAAGTTGGATTTCCCCTCATTAATTATGTGCCATAGCCACCTGGCTGAGGAAGAAGTGAGCAGAATTTTCACTGTTTCTGCTTCTTGGGAATTGTGATCCCTGCCACATATGACTTTTGCAGTTCTTCAAGAGAACTCTTGTAGACTTTAGGTGCTCAATCACATCTACTTAGAGAGCTGTAGAGTGCTAAACCAAAGATAGGTGTTTATCTACTCAGAATATGTCTTGTGTGCACAGCTGGGGGAATGAAGTTGACTCTCTAGGAACTTCTAAGGCTCACCTGGGACCTGTGCAGTGTACTTGGGTATCTGCCTACATTCTGGGACTTTTTTATGCTACAAACTAAATTGATGTTCAAAATTTAAGTGGGATAAGGTGAATTAGCGTAAGGTTTAATATTAAGTTCCTACCATAAAGTTATCTGTTTTATTAGTGGCAAAACTTTGTTTTATCATCCCATCCCATGGATGTGAGTAATTCACCAAACTGGAACATTAGACTCTAGTTTAATTTCCAAGGAAAAATGATGATAACTCTCTAATTTAATTTATATTTGTACTAAAATACTAAACTTCAGTTCATACAACTGTGCTGTTTATGTATACCACAGATGCTACAAACACTATTCATAAAATAAAGAAAAAGCCCCAAACCAGGTCTACTATGTGAGTCCTGGTTTGGATGTTGCATTTGTGATTAGAAGACATTGATTTGATGTCACAAGTATTTTTAACAGGATTTACAAAATGCAAATAGCATTATGTAAGACAGATTACCTATGGCTTTAATACGGGATTGTTTTTAAGCCAGAGGCTACATTTTGCTGGGTTATGTATGTTTAAAACTGAGCACATTAGGATTAGGCTTGGCAGAATACCATTTTCCAAATCCTTGATATTTCCAGGTTTGATTATGTCAGTTTTTTAATTTAAGATATTAATTGAAAATCCAAATTTTGATTGTTTTTGTAAGTAACTTTCAAGGTGTATAGCTTCTTGAGTCAGGGTTGATGCAAACAATCTGATTTGTATTGGTAAAATCAGAAATTGCTGAAGTCCATAAAGTCCCCATAAAGTTTTTTATCTATGTCAGAGAGCTACTTGGTTTTAAAACCAGCAGAAAAGACCAAATGCATTTCCTGCACAGCAGAACATATGTGGATGACATGTCACATTGCCAAGCAAGTCAGTCAAGTGTAGGCTTTGCAATGAACCACGAGGAAAATCTTACAGGCATTTGAACTCCAAATAATTTCTCAAAGGCCTCAAATGCACAGTATCACAAGTTCTTGACCTTTAGGTAAATGAAATCTCAGGAAACTTACACAGCTGGCAGGGAACAACTTCATGTGACTCTGCATTGTTGTCATTGCTTTGTGCTGGGAATGTCAGAAATATGGCACTCCCTAACAGAGAGGCTATGAAAGTTTCTTACAGTGGTAATGTTTCTTATTGGAAAGCTAAGTTGTTTGATGTACTCAGCAGCCAAAGTTCCCTATTAACAGACTTAACTGGAAGGATGCCTTTTTGTCCCCCCAGAGTAATTTCAATTTTTCTGTTTCACATAGCTTATGCCTGGTTTCATGCAAATATGTTGACATCTGGTTTGTTCACCAGATTTCTTCCTAACTTTTATTACCCTAGTATTTTTCCCAGGGAAACATTTGGCAGCACATCCTGCATTACAACGTATATTTAATACATAGATGCCAAGGAAGAAAAAGTCGAAACTTAAGAGGGGGAAAAAAAAATTAGCACTTGTGAAGTACTAGTATTGCACATAAATGTGCAAGAAAAACCCCTCAACTTGTACTTTGCATGTAGATAGTTTCTTCTTTCTATTTTAAATAATAAAATTTCTTGTGTTCTGTGACATGTATTTATATCTCTTAGTACAACTAGATGGTTTTCCCATCAGTTTAGTTGTCATTTCTGTGGATCTCTGTACTCTGAGCACCAAAATAGAGCTCCCAAATGCCACAGGCCATAAGAAGTTTAAATGTTAGGGAAATAATCAGAGCCTATCATTTTAGAAGATAAATTCTTGTAGTATTCTCCATCTGCCATTTCTAGGGAGCATTCAGATAGGTGCTGATGTGCTCTTCAGTGAGGGATGATGATTACTTCTGAGACCTGAAAAGTGGATTCTGACTTTCAGAATTTTAGGATGGTGATAATTTCTGGTAAAAATTGGCTGGAAGGTACCTTAAGAAAAGCTCCTTTTAAGTGATTACAAACAATTTATGTTCAAATAGATAAAAATACAATCTAGTCTGAAGTTTGATGTTTCTTAAATACCAGGGAAGCAGCTGGAAAAGCCCATGGCTTCCTGCAAAACTCAGCTTTCCCTGTACCTCTCAGTTTTAAGTAGGCAGGTATTAGTCATGGAGATACTGTGCTCTCAGTTCTTAGATGACAGCCTGATCAAGGACATACTGGTGTTTTGCACGGCTTTTAAACCTCTGCTCTTGAATAAGTGGAATAAGTGGGAGTTCTTGGATTTTACAGTATGTACCCCAAAATGTGTACGAGGGGAATGGGTGTGAAACAGCACTGTGATGGAACACACACACTGTGATTGCTTCCTGGAGTGATTGCTGCTGGAAGAGATGGCCTCTTTCTCTTGTGCCTGTCGAGCTACAGGTGTTGGATTGGTTTTTGTCCTACAGTAGATTCCTTGTTATCTTCTGTGCTGCCTTTTGGTCAAGCTGAGCAGTCTGCAGAGCACATGTGCCAGAGGCAAGGCTAGGATGAAGCATGATGCAAAGGGGAGGTTTGATGAAACTATTTCCTTTTTTTTTTTTTTTTTTTTTGACTGATACAGGGGAGGGGTAGACATATACCTGTGTAATAGATACCTTCAGAGTAATACCTGCTAGCCTCCAGCATGTTTTTACCCCCTAAACTAATTTAAATGAAAAAGAACTATTCTCATGGATACAAATGAGCCAGAAATTGCCAGGGAATTGTTAAGCATTGAGTTAGCAGAGCTGAGGTAAATACAGCAGATGTCTAGCAAGTTCTTGACTATCACCATCTCACAGTAGTATATAAACTGAGCTGTTTCCTCTGAAAGGAGGAGAGTGCTAATCCACCTGGGGAGGTAGAACCACTGGTCTGGCAGCTCTAGAAAGCTTAAGTTATAATGCTGAGTCTGATCCTCCTGGATGCTGTCTTTCCTTGAAGAGGCTGACA
The DNA here is from genome assembly GCF_024509145.1 of Vidua macroura. Taxonomy (NCBI): domain Eukaryota; kingdom Metazoa; phylum Chordata; class Aves; order Passeriformes; family Viduidae; genus Vidua; species Vidua macroura. The sequence continues at coordinate 45,915,259 of NC_071575.1, read as the reverse complement.
CGGCACTCTGACCCAAAGGACGCTGGTTTGTTTTATGCTGTGGATGTGAGCAGGGTGATGATCTAGCCTTCTGTTTTGCAAAGCTGTATTAAACCAGTGTGGCCCAGCCTATGTTACTGCTTGCTCAGCCTGTTCTAGGAATCCAAACAATTAGCTGTAGATAATATCACCTAATTCCACTGTGAAATAAAAAAGAATGGGTGGTCAAAAACCTCCTGACAAGAGCTGTTTTGCTTTGAATAATGCAAATTAAGCATCCTAGCTCAGTGAGCAGGGAGCTTTTTGCCTGTAGCCACAGGTCTTTGTTCCCTTTTCTGACAGACTGCGTATCCATTCATCTTTCTGATTAGGAGAGCTAGTGCTACAGTTAATCAGAAATGGTAAGTGTGTGTCTAGCTGATGTTGGTCTCTCTTGCATTTAGGAAGTCTCTATACAAGCACATTTAACTGTCTTTTTATTTGGGCTTGTTAATGGTGACAAGTTAATATAAATTAATTTGCAGATCAGTGCTTACTCCAGTCCCTTTGTCAGAGATGTGAGCAAAAACTGGTATCTCTGCATAATAGAAGTGCTAAATGTATCACAAGAGAGGGAATATTTAACAGAAAATACTTTTTTTTTTTTCCCTTGGAATGTGGTATCTTTAATATGATCTCTTCCATAATAATTTTGAGAAAATAGAAGTTGGACTCAATTCATCATGGGTTTTGGTGAGTCTTAGTGAGAAAATATTTTTATCCTAAAGCCAGTTTTTTAGACCTCTGCCTATTTAGAAAGCCATCTATTAAAATTATATGTTTTATTTCTAATTAGAGAAGTAACAATTTCTATACATGAGAGAAAAGAGGAAACAAGATTGTTTTCAAAACTGTCAACTGTGGCTGTAAACTTTTTTTTCTGAGATTTGGGGAAAAAAAGAGGTTTTTGAGGGAGGAAAAATATTACACACCAGATGCAGGTGTAGCTGTATCATGGAATTATACTGTAAAAAAAAATATCAGTTATGTATATAAAATATATATTAAAATATCCTCTTCAGTTTCTGTATTGTTTTCTCAGTTCTTGGTTTGGTTTTTTTCACCCAGTGATGAGTGTTGCACTGACTTTGGTCTAATCATAAACTTAAACACTGAATATAAATTCAGTATTTCATTCTAGATATTTTTGACAATGCATTCACAATTCATTATGTAGCTATTTTTTATTTGACTTTTTTTTTCTATTTTATTGTATCCTGATATTTTACTGCAAGGCCCCTCTTCAGTTAGTTGTAGCCAGTTCTTATCTTTAGAGTCATAAGGATTTTGGAACTCTTAAAGGCTCAGCATTTACTCCTTTTCCAGGTAATTTCTGAATACACCGAGCAGCATAAGCCTGAGCACGGATCCCTGCAGGACTCAGGAAAGCCTCCCTTCCCTCCGACATGGTTATCTAGTTAGAATTTTAAAGCTGCCCCTTTCAAAATAAGCAGAATCTGTAATGAAGGCTCCAAGCTTGTACTTTTTCCTCTCCCACGCTTAATGCCTGGTCTGCATTTAGCAACCAGTGTTCAGTAGCAGTGCTGTTAGATAATTTCTCTGTCTACTGATTGCTGTGGTTTTAACCTGCTTTGGTGTCCTAAAATACAGATTTATACATATTTATATAGTGGGACAGCACTAACTCTAAGCTACTGAATCTTGGAATAGGGAACAGGGAGAACAGTGTGTAAGGGAGAACACATTTTAGATCTGTTTTATGCAGTAGCTCATTGGAAATAGTTGGGAAGAAATTTATAGTTGAGTACAAATCAATGTCCTTTTTTTCAAGGTCTAGTACTGTACTATGTATTAGGATTTTAAATTATTTTTAAATAAAGTAAATGAAAGTCTGATAATGTATTTTTCCATCTTTAAGAGCAAAGCATCAATTCTGCTTTTGAAACAATCTTTTTAAAAATGGATATGGATACTCCAATTGAATTACAATTATTGTTTTAATTGCTTATGGTATAAATGCAGAAATCAAAAACATGTTACTTCTCTCTCTCAGAGACGTAATCATTTAATAATAGTCACAATTTTGCATAATTTTAATACAAACGCTTGTCCCTCTTCAATTGCTGATTCAATATATGGTGGCAACTGAAGATGAGGTCATTCTGAGTTCAATCCATTATCAAATGTTACTTACCTTTGCATTATAAAAGCAGAACTAAAATGTATCAAATTTGCAAAATGGCAAGTTTGTCTGTGACGTGATGGGGTATTGTTTTGCAGCTGCCAGGTTGCAAAACCAGGCTGTAGAGGTAGGCAGCAGAGCTTCTTGCCAGTGAGAGGGTGGTATGACTCAGTGCTCTCAATGAACATGCTTGACTTCTGCATTTCCAGCCTTTTCTTGGCTCAAAATAGCTGTAACTTTGGGGCAGCCTGACAACATTGCCTGTCTGTGTAGTCATGTTGAGAAAGCTGACTGATTCAGACTTCTTTTGAAATAGTTGTATGTGTAGTGGCTTTCCTGATTTTGCAGTGTGTTGGTTGTTATGTGCTGAGTTGGACTAGCAGTAATTCCTTGCTATAATATACTCTTTTGTGTGTGTATTTTTTTTTTATGATTCAAGTTTCCAGTAAATTGGAAATAGCCTTCTTTGTTCTGTATTTCTCCCCTCTGTTCACTAGTCAGTGTCAGTGTAAGGGTTTCATTGGGCAGGACAGTAAGAAAGGACAGATGGTTGAAGGCAACAAGAAAATAAAACCTCTGAGTTCTCAAGGGATGATAAATGACTGGTAGTGGCAAGATAGCAAAAGATTTCTTTAAAAGAGCTGTGTGGAAGAAGCAGAGGACTAAAAATGTTTTCAGCTATATTGAGAGAAGAAACAGACTGCAGACTAGAAAACTACAGAAAAAATGTCAGGAAAACCACATGGAGAGGACTGCGTTGCCTTGATGGCAAAATTCAAATTAAGAACAAGAAAATAACTTTACATTGTAACATCACAGAAGGCTATCACATTTCTCAGGCAAAATTTGCTCTAAGTGAAGCCGTGCTGGCTGTCACAAATCACCCTTTTATTTTCCATGTGCCTAAGCATAGTTTCCAATAGTATTGGCCCCATGATCCTGCCAGGCACAGAGGTAAGATTGGCCTGTAGTTCCCCAGGTCTTCCTTTTTTCCCTCTTTTAAAAATGGGTGTTATGTTTCCCTCTTTTCCAGTCAGTGGGAATCTCATGGGACTGCCATGACTTCTCAAGTGTGATGGATAGCTTAGCAACTCCATCTGCTGGTTCCCTAAGGGCCTGTAGATTGACCTCATCAGCTCCCATGGCCTTGTGCACCTTCAGGTGCCTTAGATAGACTCAAACTCGATCTCCTACAGTGGGTGATTCTTCACTCCCAGTCCCTGCCTTTGCCCTCTGTGATGTGGGTGATGTGCTTGGAGCAGTTGCCAGTGAAGACTGAGATCACTGAGTACCTCAGCCTTCTCCATATCCAGGTAACCAGGTTTCCTTCTGGAGAGGGCCCACATTTTCCCTAATTTTCCTTTTATTGTGGATGTACCTGTGGAAGCTTTTTTGTTACCCTGGACAGATGTAGTTCTATCTGGGCTTTAACTTTCCTATTGTGGTCCCCAGTTGCTTGCACAATCACTCTGTATTCCTCAGAGGCTACCTGTCCCTGCTTCCACCATCTGTGGACTTCTTTTTGAGTGTTTGAGTGTGTCCAGGAGCTCCTTATTCATCCATGCAGACCTCTTGGTGGTTTTGCCCTCTTTGTTGGGATATATTATTGCTGAGCTGGGAGGAAGAGACTTTGAATATTAACTAGCCTTCTTAGGCCCCTGTTCCCTCCAGAGCTTTATCCCATGGTACTCTACCAAGCAGATCCCTGAAGAGGCCAAAATCTGCTCTCCTGAAGTCCAGGGCAGTGAGCTTGCTGTGTGCACCCCTCATTGCCCCAAGGATCTTGAACTCAGGGTAATCTGAAGTGGCTGGTGTTGCCCCTGTGGCATCTTTCACTCCCTGTTGCACTGTTGCTCTCAGGCTCATGTTTATATACTTCGAAAGGGAATATAAAGAGTCCACATTGTCTCTAGGGCAATAACCTCATGTGCCAGAGGTTTTCCCTCAGTCTCTTTCTTATCAAAGAAATATGTGATTAAAACACAACAGAAAGTCTTCCCTTATTCTTTTCCTGGATTCATTAAATAAATAACAGGCTGTTGTAGCACCGTCTCTGTGATCACAGACATGCTGGTACAGAATCGAGCTGACAGATGAAGGCAGCACGAGGCACTACTGAAGAGGAGTCTGTCCCAGCTCTTTTTTCCCCAGAGTCCCTGAGGCAGTTCATCTCAGCACAGTAACCTATTTCAGTCTTACTGGGCTGTGCTGCAAATTTCATTAAAATACAAGTAAAATGATATACAAAAAAACTTATAAGACAAGCTTGATTAGGAGATGAACTATAAAATTCATATTACCCCTAGGTGTTATTTGATCGTTATAATTTTTATTTGAATTTGAGAGCAATTATCTGTTCTAACTAAATCTTGATTTCCAAAAAAAAAGAGATTAAAAAAATCAAATGTTTTGGTAGGTGTAAAAATCGTAATTTTTGTAGCTGATTTGTGTCTGTTAGAGCCAGAGTTTTTACTTTTTTTTTTTTTTTTTTTAAGTTAGACTGTGTATAATGTTCATCTTCTGAATTGAGATGTCTAGGGTACTGTTAGAAATAATTTTGAATATTCAGTTTTTCCTCGAGGTCAGTCTTACACCCTTGTAATGATAGTAAATTTTTTGTGTTGATTGACTGAAATGGGCTTGTGTTTTCATTGAAAGGGGTTCAATTATTGTGCCTCTTGACTTCTGAAAAAGCATAAATGCATAAGATGGGTGTGAAATTCCCGTGTTTATATGGGATATGTTCTAGGAAGCATCTGTGAACAGTGGGGAACTCAGGCTGTCCTACCTGGAAATGCAGAAATTCAGGCGTGAGGAAGTGGCACTTTGTTTTGGTTCTGCTCCAGAAAATCAGGCTTGTGGCCTTTCCCCTTCTTTCTCACACTTCGTGGGTCTTACCTATGTCGTTTGTTACATCACAAATTCAGGTTAGACAAGATCTGTTTTGTCAGACGGAGCCCTAATTCACCATCTGGGAGCAGAGACTTGGCCTGTGCAAGGGCAGCAGAGCTCGTGTGAGTCTGAAATGGGCGAACATTAAACACTATTCTTGTGTAGATCTAGTGGTTAACACTGTGAGACTCCATTCCTTTCCTGGTGAGATACTTACCTGTTTTCGTGGATTTCCATGGACTGGATTATTAATTTTCAGCAAAGCTTGGGGTTCACAAAAGGAGAAAATGATACTTATTTAAACTGATTTTAGTAATTCTCACAAATTCCCTTGTATTTCAGTCAGTTCCTCTTCCCATACACACTTACTCACCAGTGCCAAGATTTTAATGTTCATTCCTAGGTGTTTGCATGTAAAGACACTTCCATTCATACTTGGTCTATTACCTGTCTCAATGCTTGTTCAGTTTGGCTGGAATAAAGAGACATCACAATCATAATGTGATCTATACATTCCTGTGATCCACTACATTCTGGAACTCTGAAAAAACTTGCTCATAGATTTATGGATGTGCATGTGTTAGAGGTCATAGTGTTAAACACACTTACTATTAACTTCACCAAAACATTTATTTGTTGACTACTGAAAACATTTGGTTATCGGTGTATACTCTTACCACTTTTGTTCTGGCTTGACCTTTAATACAGAAATCTACTATTCTCCAGTGCTGGTGATTTCAGAGTAAGAAAGCAGTTCACTGACTCATGAACATGCGCCCATAAGCATTTGTGGCTTACAGAATAAGGCTTCATTTTACTGATACTCAATTTTTGTATTTAATACTGTGTTTCAGAATAAACCTAAATGGTTATTTTTCAGGTTTTTTTTTGTTTATTTTTGGGTGGTTTTTTTTCTTCTTTTTGTTGTTTGTTTAATTAATCATTAGTCTAGGAAAAACATGAAGGTTTTTATCTAGGAAAGTGCTAATCAGTGGGAAGTAATTTTACTGCTCGTAGTATTATACTGGGAAAACCTGCTGTCTGTCATTCACAATGGAAAACTAAGTTCTATCTATTCTATGGTTAAATCTTAACATCGCATAATAACCAAATGTTACTACTGTCTAAAAATTCTGCACACCTTGGCATTTTTTGTTTGTAAGATCACAGCAGCTGCTCCTGGAGTGGATTAGTTCGTCTGGACGGTGGAGAGGCTGAAGCACCCGCCCAAAGTGGAAGGCTGGATAAGCTTGGTCAGGGAGGCACAAAAAGTTCAGGGCTCAGCACTGGCCCTGCCTTGACTTGGGCTGTCTCCTACTGTTTCCAAATAAGGTGTTTTTGCTCTGCCAGCCTCAGCAGGTGCCAGGAGTTTGGCTTAGGTTCAGTATTAGATCTAAGCCAGACTTATGCATTCATGCATTAAATGGGAAGCTGACAAGCTCTCTTGGAGTTCAGGGTGCTGGGTGTGTCTAAACTCTCGAGTAAGCAGCCTGAGATCCCAGCATGAGGTTGAGGGACCTAGTCTGACTGCTCACAGCCTTCCCAAGCTTGGCAGGATTTACTAGCCCAAGGCCAGCATGGAGAGCCTGAGTGTGGTGTTCCTCACAGGGTATCTGAAACTGGTTATATGCAAATTTTCATACAGAGCTGCTTTACATGGCTGTGCTGTTGCTGAGCCCACCTGTACCACGCAGCCTCTGGTACCGTGACCAGCAGCACAGACCTCAGAAGAGGCCAGCTAATCTCTGTCATCACTGTGAGAGTCAGTGCTGGGTCCCACACTGCCCTGGAGATGGAGGTTTGTAGCACCTGAGCTGTGTCAGGTGTAGCTGCATTGTGCCACAGTGTCTGTGGAGACCCATGGGCAGACATAAAGCCATTGTTTGACACAGTCTGAGTCTGTCTCTGTTTTAATGTTAAGCAGGAAAGTAAGTATGGATAGCTTGTAATGAATGGGTGTGGAGGATAAAAATGAGAACTAAGAAAAGAGAAAATGTGTGACAAAAGTTCATCTTCACTTATGAGAGAGGGAAATTTCTCTAGTGAAGAAGGAGAGGATGTGAATAATGAGGTTTTCCAGTTGTGAAACCTGGACTGTTTCCTGTGTTTCCTGTTGGTAGTGGTTTGATAGAAATGATTCAGGGGCTAAACTGTGTGATCTCTCCTTCAAGAGAAATATCTTAGCCCAGCCTGATGTCCTAGGCAGCAATAAATGACACCTTCTGGACCTGCTGAGTGCCCTAAGGAGGAATATCTGCCTCCTTCTGTACTAATGACTGTGTGCTGGAGGATGCAGTGACCCACCTACTACAAGAGGCATTAACACTGCTCTCATGTGGCTGAGATCAGTGCCCTGAGAACAGGAACAAGGTGGGTTATATTCTGTCAGGGAGGAGTGAGTGTTGAACCAGGAATGCAATGGTCTTAACATGCATAAGATAATTGTGGTTTCTAACAGGTTTGGATCCCAGATGATTACCTGCTACCCCATTGTCCAGCAGCAACTCAAAGTGATAACAAAGTGCTACTTCACTGGGCATATGAAATAGGAAAATCCTTCCCCTCCTATGAAGTATTTACCTAAAATCTAGGGAAGAGGTTTTTTCTCTGGTCTACTTACTGGAATTAGAGTTTTAAATTTCAATCACACAGAAGTGATTAAACACTTGGCTGCCTAAATGAAACAGGGAGAGAGAAAAATCCTTTTTATGGTATGAGAGGAAGGTGTGGTGTTTCAGGGTGGGCTTTTTTTGCCATACAGAAATGTAAAACTTTCATGTTTATTGAAGTATGGAAAGATATGGAAAACAGAACTTGGATGTCAGGCTCAACAGGGATCCTTATGACTTCTTTTCATGTTTCCCTCCTGCTTAATCTTTTGTAAATCTAGAGAAATACATTGTTATACTTTCATATAGTGTCATAGTTTTCAGTCATGATTAGTGTGCTTGATAGGCATTCTTATTTCTTCAGTAATTAATAATGAGTGTCTAAAAAATGTTGGGTTTTTTCCTCTACTGCATTTCGTATGCTGCTTGTTAGGGAAAGCTAAATGACTTCACTGCTTTTGGCCTATTTCAGTTGTCATCATTGTTCTGTAATTAATTCTAGGATGCAATGTTGTCATTCATTTAAGTTCTTTCTCTTGTCTGTGAAGACAGCCAAAGATGCCTGTGTATCAGAACCACCTTTGTTGAAATAATCAGTGAGGTTCAAGATGATTTATAGAAAACAGTGGGTGATCCCCCTTTGTTGGAGTGCTCTTTGTAATCCCAAGGATGGCACGTCAGCGTGGTATGGCAGTGAGGGGGCTCTAAAGAGCAAGGCTGCATATGGGGTGATTCATGGAGTACTGAAACAGGATGATTTCAAGTGAGGCTTTTCTAAGTTCAAGTGCAAAACGCAGATAAATGTTTTCTACAAGTACAAACGCTGTTTGGGAATATGTGAAATAATAATGATTTTGCATTTCATTTAAAGTATTAAACCAGCCCAAGACAGTTCTTGAGTTTGTCTCTGCTTTACTTCCCGTTAGTAAGTGTACTGCCTCATTAACTTCCTGGCCTAACAATAAAGACCTTTGAAAGACTTTTGTGTATCGCCAGACGGATGATGCAAGGCATAAATACAGCCTTGGGAACATCTTTAGTGTCTTTCTTAGTGAAACCTGAACATAAAGGTTGGTATTTTTAACTGGCAGGATTTCAGTAGACTTGCATCACTGTTGGAGCCTAAGTACATTTTTTTTTTCTTGCTGTACTCTTCAAAGTGATGTGATGGGGGAAAAAATTACAGCATTTCACAAGGCAAGAAAAAAAATCCTAGCTGAGTGATGGTTTTGGCACTTCTTAGTATGAAGGAGAGTGATGACAATAACCTCCAGTTCAGATAATAATTCCCAGTTATAATTATTTGTGAGAATGTGCTATATTAAGAATTCTATGCTTTCCTGACATAATTTTCAATTAACTTAATAGCTGTTAAATTTGACTGAATTTCTCTATGCCCTGCTTAACATGTCTTGCTGTGGAAGGCCTTGTTTTCCTCATTAGCTGTCTGTATCCTCAATTATATTATTTCTGCCTTCAGCAGGACTGTAATTTAGTTTATTAGATGCTCTTACCTAGAGTAATACCTAGTCAATTGTCAGCTGTTTTTTGACAAACTTAGCACTATTTCCCCAGATGACCTTCAAGCTGTGTTGTCTTCTAGCACTGGACCCATAAACTGTTTTTCAAGCAAAGTGAAAAGAAGAATTTAGTCATGGGGTAAGAAGACTCGTACCCAGTTTCCTTTTTACGCAAAATACTTGCAGGGTTTTTACTGGAGAAAATACTTTGCTTTTTCTCCTTTTATATAGGATGAATTTATACTGGGTAGTACCAGTGTTATTCAGATGTCACTAGAAAATGATAACCCAGAAAAAATGAAAAATGCAATAAATAATGTACCAGGCAATATTTATTTATTTTTTTAACTTGAAGACTATCTTCCTGTTAGACCACTAATTCTTGATGAAGTTTTTGCTCAAATGAGCATGTTGTTAAAGACAAGATTTAGTTACACAACAGAAGGTTTAGTTACACAACGTTTCATTGTGAACAAAAGCAAACTACTGTTTGTTCTCCTTATTTCTATGGAATGTGAAATATTCTGTGGAACTTCTGTGGAACTGTTTTTCAGTTGCATTTTTAAGTGTCATTTAAAAATGGTTTTGCAGTTTTTAATTATTTAACATTTTTAAAGTCAGTATCTTTATGTCAGCAGATAAGCTGCGAAACAGTCACTTAGTTTTCTCTATTAGGGTGTTAATGTTTTAAAATGGAAAAGTAGGTGGAAATGCTTGTTTTCTAGAGCGCGTTGTTAGCCCTCACATTGGAAATTTCCTTTTGAGGCAGTAGTGGTAGTAGGGAAATTAGCAACATTTATTTAAAATAAAAATCTCTGCCCACCATGCTTAAACCATCAAATAGTTAAGTGCTCTTTAAAGGCTTACTGCATAATTGAAGCAGTCATATACTTTTGTTTCTATTAATTGATCTAATTATTGTTAAATGAGCTCACACAGAAGGTTCACAGCTGTCTGACATGTACAGTTGTGCTGATCAGTGTGTATTGCAGTGTTCCTTATGCTTAAAAATACTGTACTGTAGGTATGTGTTGGAGGTTTGCTTTTGTTAAGGTCAGCCACTTGGGAGTTCTTCATTTGGTGAATCATGTAGGATGGTGCAGTGATTAGATGCCAAGTCACGATCCAGTGCTTTGAGCTAATTTTACTTCCAGTGTGCTGCTTTTGAATTAAAAGCTCTTCCTACTGGCACTGTTATGTTTCAGGCAGGAGAGGAGCTGTCCTTTAGCTGCTCCTTGGAGCGAGGTTCCTGTCAAGGGTGTGTGCCTCTCAGTGCACACACTGCTGCTGGGCTGCTGGCTCTAAGTTCAGGCTCTAAGGATCCCAGCTGCTCCCCCACTTCTTTTAGGGGATGGCATGTATGTGTATAGGAGGATGCTTCTGCAGTCCTGAATACAGCGTAGGCTTCTAAGAATGTGGGAACACAGAGCCAAAAGTCAAGTGTTGCTCTGAGCAGAGCAGACATTCCTGAGCCATCTGAGTAAGCTGTGTGCTGCACCAGCTCTGGATGCAGCTTTTCCTCCAGTTGCTTTTAAATGTGGTTGAGAACAACTTCCTAATTTAAACACTTGGAAGGAAATTATACCTGAGAACTGTTACACAATACTGAGCTAAAATTAGACCTCTGTTCAGATCTGGAGATTAGTTTTTGTTATGTGTTAATTTCTGATTTGAGTCACTTTAGTTCATACATATGGGTACAGTGCTACCAAATTGCATGAAATAAATATAACTTATAACAGTTGATCATGTCTCACCCTTTATCATTAAGGGACGAATTGTTAGTGCTATCTGGTTTTTAAGTTGCCTGACACTAGTGTTTGCTGCAATCTAGTTTTGTTTGAAAAACTTCAGCCAAAGTAGTTCAGTCACTTCTGAAGATGATGACAGAGTAGAAACTATTCAAATAAAAAAGCCACAGTTTTTATTTGGAAACCTTTCCCTTCCTGTACAGGATGGGTACTTTGTCATTACTATGACTAATTACTGGCAGAATTAAAGAACCTTCGATAAATTTCAGCTTGTCTGTTTTCAGTAGTAAAGCATAAGCTGTAACAAATACTGTAACTATACTGAATGCATCCCAGATCATACAGAGGTGTCTGACAAGGCTTTGTATATATAGTAATAAGCTGTTGGAGCTGGCCAAGTTTGGGGCTTGGCAAAAGAACTAGTGACTTAGGGGGAAAAGGAAGTTTGCCCTTTGGTTAATAATATTGCTTGTCAGTAATTTTGAGAAGTGAGTAGCTGGTAATGTGGAAGCAAGGAGAGTCAGCAAGATGGTGAATGGTTAGGCCCAGACTCTGTGAGAAGTTGTGAAACCGGTGAAGCTGGGACTTGGAATTGCTAGGCAAGAAACAGATCCTTCCCTGTTTAGCAACTGGGATAAGGTGTCTGTCTTGACACTGGTAAGTGCTGCATCCTCTAATAGCCTGGGCACTTCCACACTGTGTGCCTTCAAGTTCTACATGGTAATCCTGTGCCTTTACTCAAGTGATGGTTTTGGAAGGTTCAGTTCAGTGTCTGGTATAATGCCAAGACTACTGCAGCTCAGCAGGATCTTCCTTTTCATAGCATGGCCTTGGTTATGTATGTTGTGTGTCCTGGGGAACATAAAACCATACAAGAGCCAGGAACTGCCTAGGAAGGTCTTGGAGCACTGTTGGCTAAAATAGAAGTGGTGCTGTCCACTGCCAGCAGCCCCCGAGTGAGGTGATAATTTCAAAAGCCACCTGAGGGAACCAAACACTATGAATGGTCAAGCAGATCAGTGCTTAAGCTCCTGCACAGACCTTTTTTGTACTCAAGTATTGTCATGATGAATGTGGCAGAGATTAGGCCTCTGAAGTTGAGGGATTGGGAGAAACAGATTGACCTAAAGGACTGGAAGCTTGTTTATATGCATGTGTTTGAGGACAGAAAGGATGAGTGCAGTAAGTGAGAGTAACAGCTAGGAAGTGGGGAGATACCAGGAAAAATGGGAAAGCTGAAGCTTGGATAGCAGAGAGGATGAGATGAAGTCAAGGTGTAGCAGTATAAGAAGAGGTGTGATACATATGCACAAAAGGTTGCTCTAGGCTGAAATGTGCTTGTGAAACAGTATCCATTGCACAGCTTCAAAGGGTTGACTCCAAAACTTTGGGGTCATCTTTCTGTTGCTGTGTATTCCACTGCAAAAGCCTAAGTTGTCTCTTCTGCTGGTGACATTTTGTGAAGAAAAGTTTCCTTTTATTATTTTTCTTCTCTTTAGATGATTTGTGCAGAGGTCAGAGTTTAGATCACTTGGAACAGATCTGAAGTTCCAGTTCTGCTTTTAAGCTGTGTCGTTATTTATAATGAGGAATAGATAGAATTTATATTCCAAAAAAATTCTCTGAAGATCTACTGTGAAAGATTTGCTGAGAGAAATCAAAAAAACTCCAATATAAAGCACTCAATAGAAACATTAGACGAAATTTGCAAATGTGGTAAGAATTTTAGTCTCATAGTACATGTGCATTATAATCATTACATGATAAGGCATGCTAAAATTGATGTAAATAATCATCTGCTTATATAAGGGGTAGGGCTGAAATTGTTGGAAAATTTAATTATTGTTATGGTTATAGAAATCAGTGTAAAGATAACAGTTCACCCTACCATGTACTGTTTATGAAATATACATGAAGCTGAATGGAGGGGAAGCACACATAGAAAAAATCAACAGGCCACTCCCAGAGTGTTAAATATAAAAAATTTCTGGAGAAACATTTTGTAGAAGCTCTCCAATTCCCTAGGACCAAATACCTCTAGCATGGACGACTTGAGTTATCTGTTTTCAGATACCTACTGATAGTCTTATCTGGGTCTTTTTCTCACTTTCTTCTCCTGGAGTTCGTGTTTGCAGCGTGGCTGAAGCCCCAGCTTCCAGGCTTAGTGACAGTGCTGTCTTTGTGGTGCTGGCAGGTGATCTGTCAGCCCTTTTCCTGCCAGGCAGTGGGGGTTTGCAGCACACAAAACCCCAGTTCCCGCTGCCCGCTGGGACAGCACAGAACTTGGTGGCTTTAATCATGTGCCAGCTCACAAAAATACATTGGGTTTTCCAACCTTGTAGGTAAGATCAAAATCATCTCTAGTGGAAGTTCAATTTTGTTAGTGTTCCTAGCCTCTCTACTTGGGGCAAAAGCAATTCCTAGGTATTGTAAGGAAAGAGATATGGGGTTTATTTTCCTCATTATCTTAGTTTTGCTGTTTATTAGAGGAGTCAGGTGATTTCTGTGGATTGCTCACCTTCTCAGCAGGTGGTGAAAATCAGTTTAATGCCCTGCAATTTTGACAGGTGTTACCAACACTGGTGCAAAATGAAAATATCTTACTATCATTCTATACTGACTTGTCTTCTCCAGACTGTGTTGTTTTCAGTTGTTGCTGTAGTTCTGTTTCCAGTGTTTCAATACCCAGGTGCCTGAACTAGCTTCCTAAATATAAATGCACTTTCCACTTGCCTCTGATATATCAAAAGGGTAAGGACATATTCCACAGTGATTTCAGGGAATGAAGCAGAGCTTAGATGAATGGGAGGCTGATTTAGACTGTCAGATATGTTTAGCTGAAAGTGAAACATACCGTTAACACAGGTACATTACAGTGTTTGCTGGAAAAGGGGGCACAATTTGTACATGGAGATTGTGGGCACTGCTGACACTTGCTTGTAACATTGCAAATTGAATTGGATTGGGAGCTGGGGTCAGGAGAATTGGGCTGGGGAGAGGATGCAGAGTCCTGGTAGCTGCAGAGTGAGGAGGATACAAAAAGCAGAACCAGGTTAAGCCTGGGAGGCCCATATAGAACACAGTGAAGAACTACTATCACTTACTGTCATCTTGTCATCACCAAAGTGTTTTGTCTTCTGAAGCACGTGTGATTCTCATATTGGTGCTTATCATCTGCTCTGTAGTCCTGAGTCATTTCTGCTCTCAATAGGGAGCAGCCAACTCGACTGTGCCATGTTAAGTAGTGATTTGCAGCTAGTAGAATTCTCTGTATAACAGTCTTACATTTAAATCTGTATTGAAAAGATTTTTTTAAGCTTTCATTTTCCAAATAAGTGAAGGTTCCTGTTCTTCACTTTATTTGTGGACATCTGAATTTTATTGGCTTCTGTATTAACACAAAAGGGATGAGGGAATATCTCTCTTCTTCAACTGGCAGGTCCTGTTACTCTGCTGTTGGCCACCTAAGTTAATCCAAGTTCAACATGATTTATCAGGTTACATGGAGGATGTCATGCCTTTGTAAGGCTGGCAGAAAAGTGAACTCTTTTAACAGAACTGCCCTTAGCATGAGGCTTCAGTGTATTTAGTTCTCGTTCAGTTTAAACATAAAACTAGAATGACATTCTTAAATTATCAGAGGCCATTGTTATTTTATCAAGATTTTTTTTTCAAAATAGGTTTTGATTCTGACTTACAGTTGTTTTTTTTTTTTAATGCAGATACCATCGAGTTGGTAGTGTTGTAATTGGCATGAAGACACAAATCTTCAAATGTCCTCAGGAGCTGAGGAAGCTGAAAGTTCTGCAGTTCATGCTTTAAACCTGAATCTCTATCTCAAAAGAGTTCTTTAATGAATTTTATATTTTGGTAAATAGACACCTTGTCAGTGTTTAAAGTCAAAACAACATTAAATGTTAATAATGCCACAGCTTTAACTTGCTGTGTGTTTGGGAACCACCTTAGTGCTTTGAAGTCACTTGGTAGCACTCAGTGTTAACCTCAATCAATATATGCCTGTAAATCCTTTTAAAGAACCTGCAATACCTGTTTTTTTCTTATACTATTTGTTTGCTTATTTTTTTTTCCTTTAGCCTGTTTGAATTCCAGTTTCTATCTTGAATTTGGCTTTGTCAATAGTATACACTTACTATCTTGCTATTCATAGTGTTTGGAGAGTAAAAGTATGTTTTTAAAGTTGTTTGTTCCTTGTGGTCCTTGCCCAAGTATTTTTCTGTTGGAACCCAACAATATTTTTCCTTTTCTAATAAGGGAGAACTGTGCACATATACCACCACTGGCTGTTCGGATGGATTATCCTAGACAGACAACGACACTGTGGCAACTGCAGAAAATAAAAACAATCTGATTTGCAATTGGAAACCAGTTCTACAGCAACAGCAGAATAAAATGCACTTTTTATTTTATTTACTGCTTTACTTAATATGTCTTCAAGTCTACAATCTTCGTTTTTCCATAATCATCCTTTAGGTATTTATTGCTTTTATTTACATCCTCATAAACTTTACTGTTCTTTAATGGAAAATGAAATAGTAGCTAAAGTAATTAATATGTTAACTGGTTAATTTTAGGTTTAAGTATGTTTTCAAATAAACCCCCCCAAAGCTTAGCAAAGTGAAAATATATTTTTGTTTCTGTATTTGTAGAAAAGAATTGCTAAAAGCTTATTTAACAAGTCAAGAGGCCTGCTTGAATAATCTCTAATTTAAGATGAAAAAGAAATGTTTTCAGTGTTTTGAGGCTAAATCATGTTTTTTAATATGCTATGTTTGCTAAGGTAATTTCCAAATACGTTTTGCAGAATTTCAATAAGACTTAGGTTTATCATAAGTTGGCATTTCACCCATCACAGATCCTGAGCCAAAATATTCCTAGTTTTAAAATGAAGTAACATCTCTATCATCATACTTTCAGGAAAGACTAATAATATATATTGATATCCACAGACCATAATAGTATAACTAAAATAATCAGGTGAGATTAAAGTTACAAGTTGGATTTTACAGTAAATAGTGAAGTTAAAGAAATACTTGAAGATTGCTTCAAGTGTAACTCAGTGTAACAGTGATTAATATTAGTATACTGAATAAAATAGCATCAGTTTTAGTCATGGCTTTAGAAGCCCCTCAAAGACAAACCTCTTACTTTCTGAGTCCACGTTTGATTTCTGTGTATGTTGTAGACTCATCACCCTTTGAGGCATGAGGCTGCAATTGTTTGGTGCATGTGCTATCTGTACTTTTGGAGGGGAACACAGCACATTTACCTCAAGCACCTGCTGGAAGTGCCTTGGTTTCCTGGGTATAGCAATTTGGAAAACAGAGCTGCAGGCTCGTGTGTAAGTAAAACCTGTCCTACGGCTGGACATTTCCACTGAATTTATAAAACAGGTAGCTATTTTGCAATTCTGTATATGGCATACAATTTGGTAAGCACAAAAGTGCTTTAAATGGATTATATTTAAATACAGAAATGATATATAAATTACATTCCTTCTTCTATGATTGAAAAGTAAAATAATTTGATACCTTTAGATTTGTGTCGTACACTCCTAATGAAAGGAGGAGACAGTGTGATTGCAGAGGGACTACATGGCCTCAGGAGGTAATCTAAAATAACTGTACCTGCTGGTGTCACAGCTGCTGGAGTTACAGCTCTACCATTTTCCCAACTGCTCCAGTTCTGTCTGTGCAGCAGCTCTGGCTGCTACAAACCAGGTTTGCTGTACAAAAAAGCAGTTAGTAAATAACTGAACTAGATAGTTGGCAACTCCAGCAGCCTCCTATGTGCAGAAATGATTCCAAACACCTTTGCTATCTAAGCTGCTAATAAAGGAGAGGTACATCTGCTGCTCATCAGGTTGTTCGATAACTGCAAAACAGGCTTCTGCAAATTTCAGGTTCTTGTAAAGATTTATAGCTTTTTTTTTTTTTTTTTAATCCTGTAGGAAGTAATTTGACAAATGTGTGAAATAAGGCAAAACCCATAAAGGGCACAGCTTCTTTGGGGTGTTTAAGCAGTGAGAAAACCAGTTTCTATATGTGTATGAATATTTACTGTCTTACTGCAGAGAAGACAAAATCATGCAATGCATACAAACCAAATCCTGGACCTGCTGTGAGTTTGGATGTGTGGTAATTTGGTTGTAATGAATATGATGTTAATTATTTTAATAAAAATTCCATATTATAATATTTAATAATTACTTTATTTCTACACGAATTCTACCCTTTTTTTTGGTCTTTTTGGATACTGTTTACAACCCGCTACTTTCTTCCTCCACTGCTAGTGTTTGTGTAGTGTATTTTCTTGCTGAAACTATCTTTTGAATGTGTGATTTTATTGCTTAGTTCACCTCTATATTATAGAGGTGAACTAAACAATAAATATTTAGTTGCAATATAGTTTTACTGTCTTTAAAAGAAATACAAATAGTTCAATTTTTTTTTTTTTTTTGTTGCAGAGGTGAGAAAGCTATTATGCTTGTGTGGCTCCTGCTTATTGTTCCTGCAGTGGCTACTATAAAAATGAAATATTTATTCTATTCATGCAACCCAAATTCAGCAGTTAGTTGGTACACTAAAGCATTTGATAACGTACAGAATATTAATGACATGTAGTCTTTGTGAATATGTGAACAGCACATCTAGAGACAATGCTTTGAAATCACAAGTATAATTACAAAGAAAAATATCAAATGTCCTATTTCCATAAGTAATGCCAAATTATTCAAATGTGTTTAAAATCAAATATAGTTCTAACTGGACTGCAGCAAGGAATGGTTTCAAGCCTTTGAATATTTTTTTTTTATATCCAGGTCAAGAGTTGAAATTTTTTCTAGATCAGTAGTCATGAAAATTAATTTGCCTATCAGAATACTGACAAAAAAAATCTCTTTAAAATTGAGACCTTGAAGTCTTAATTGTATAGTATGAAAGGGCTCTGCTGTAGTGAAAAACTTGCAATGTTTAAGAAGTTAAACCTGAAAGCAGTTTAGTGTGTTTTTGGGGTAGCTGTTCATGTTCTATTCTCAGAAATAGAAACCAGGTTTAAAGTGAAAGTTTGTGAAAGAGGAAGCCCAGAAATGCAGTTATGTGCAACTTTTCCCTTTTGAAAATGGTCAGATTTATCAAAATGGGGGCTTCCATGCCACAGCAGCTGTTCCCAGTGTGGGTGTGCATGTTCACACAGGTATCATGTATAGCTGCTCGGTTTTTAACAACCCCTCCCCTTCCCCACTTTGTGCCGCTCCAGCTGTGCATGGTGGTGGTGCCTCGAGGGCTCCCCTCTGGTGCCAGCAGTGGGCACTGGGAAGAGCTGGGACACAGCAATTCTGGCACAGAATCAGGATGTCACCAGGTGTCTCCATCTGTTTTTTTTTTATTAAGACTGCTTTACTGCTGAATGCTGTTTTTTTGAATGAGGATCTTGTATTTGGAACTTACTGGAAAAATTATTACGGATTTGTGACTTTTCCAACAGTCTTGACTGCAATACTTGCCGGAGGAGAGACTGGAGATAAAATGTACCTTTTTGCTAAGTAGATGCAAGCCCCCATGGTTTGTCTCTGAGGAAAATCCCTAATCATTGTGTTTTAGGATCTTTGGATAGCAAGGACAAAGGGGTAGAAAAGAGTATTTTTTTTTAACTTTACTATGTTGCTCAGATGTGATCTGCAAGGGGGAGAGATTGTCTTCTCTGTCTCTCTAAACAAGCTGTGCCACTGATGGGCAAAGTGCTGAAGACTGGGTGAGCCACAGCCAGTGCTGCTCAGTGTGAAGGAGAAAGCACTGCCACACACCATGTTCCTCTGCTCTTATTTAAAAGCAAATTACAGCTGTCTGTGCCAGTGCTTTGGGGAGCCCAGTTCCTTTGTATGCTTGGCATGCTGTGTGTATATGTACAGCCCTTAAGGAGTTTCAAGTGGTTAAACTTAGTTTCAAGTTGTCAGTCAAGTTACTGACAGAATTCAAGCAGACAGCTTCTAAATTCTATCAAAATGATATAGAGAAAGAATGGTAGATAGCTAGAGAGCATTCAAGTAAAGTTTAAGGCACTGATAATTTGGATGTTTCTATGTGTGATGATAGATGAGGGTGTACAGAAGAACATCAGCAGCTGAATGTGGCCTCCATTCCAGCCAGATTCTCTTTGGGTAGTGCCGGCCCAGGTGTAGCACATATAGCACATGCAGAAGTTCAAACAACATGTGCCTTACCAAGAAAAAGAAAACAGCTGAAGCATCCCAAAAAGATTTCTACATCCAAAGAAGACTCAATTTCATTAATTTTTTTCCTTCACTTGAGAGCAGACAGAATCTTTATTCTGTCTTGTTGGGATTTTTTTTTTTTGCCTGTTTGAATGGTGCTTTTTGAATGGTGTTTTTGTTTTGTGTTCCTATTTGGTTTGTTTGGGTTTTTTTACAGAATCCAGATTGTAACCTCACTTCGTACCTGTCATCTTCCTTTTCTCCTCTTCCCTTTCTTTCATGGGCTTGATTCTGTTTAATTTTTTTTTTTTTTTAATAGTGTGTAGTTGATGCAAATTCTTTTTGGCTTTGCACTTGATATCTTTAGTTTCAGTAACTTCTAGTTAGCTACAGGCACTGCAGCACCAGCAGATCTGTTTTGTTCCTGAAGCTGCAATTGTT
This sequence comes from Vidua macroura, assembly GCF_024509145.1. Classification (NCBI taxonomy): domain Eukaryota; kingdom Metazoa; phylum Chordata; class Aves; order Passeriformes; family Viduidae; genus Vidua; species Vidua macroura. Next base: position 45,895,655 of record NC_071575.1, on the reverse strand, counting down.
TTTCTAGCCGCTGATAAATCTCATCCTGAGGTTGGGAAGTGCACATTTGTCTACACTTACACTGTGTTTCTGTATATTTAAATGGCTTTAGGCATCCAGTAATCAAGGGCACTCATTGTGCTCAAAGAGGAAGGGCAAAGCATTTATTCCACTATGAAAAGGGATAGAGAACAGTACTAGAGAAAATCTCAGTATAATTAAAGTTAATGCTGTGAATCTTATTATGGGTGCTTCCTCATTAAAAAGTAACATGAAAACATAAAGAAAGCCCGTGTACAAAACTTAACTTGATGTGCTGGTAAAATAATAAAGTGAATGAGCCTTGAGTTATTTGAAGAGGACTCTTCTCAGTCAGCTGAGCTGGAATCACTTCAGGGAAATCTCACACTCCTTGGCAACTTCTCTGTGTGCTAAACAGCTTATGTGCCTTATGTATGCGAGCAAAGGATCTCCCTGTAAAGGATTAAGAGAAATGGGACCTGTATGAGTCTGCATCCTCAGAGCCTGTGAGAAGGGATTTTCTGTAGCTGGCAGATAGTCTGCTTTGGCTGGTACAATGAACTTAAGGAAAATGTAGAAAGGAGACAAAAGTCTAAGAATTGTGATCAGGACATACATGCTACAGTTATTTTGGAACAAAGAATAGTTATTAGTGTCCAGTTAAAAATTATTTAACCTGATTTCCCTACCATAATGTGTTGGTGACTGGTAAGAGGTAACTGGCTATGTTTTTGTATAGGGTATCCTGTTGTTTGTAGGGGAAAAAAAAAAAGCAAAAGGAATAAATGATTGCTGAAAGAGCAACAGCAATGGGTTTAATTAAAGTATCTCCATGAAATTTCAGTGGTAACAGCTTAAAACCAGTAGAAGTAGTTATGATGATGTTTTAAAGTAAATAAATAAATTCTTTAATCCTTAGGGGATTCTTCTCTTCACAATTTTTGCTTTGTAATATCCTAGATTTATTAGTTACTCTTTAAAATTCACCTCCCAACCCAAGTACTTGGGTTGAATTTTTGGGATAAGGATATGCAGGTGGCACTGAATAATCACCTTGCATATCATGTTATCCCTGTGAAACTGTCTTTTTGAATGTCATCTCTACTTCAAAGTATTTTCAGACTCCACAATCATAAAGGTGTCTTTCATAAAGAAACTCAAAATTTTTGTGCACAAAATTATGATTGCTGAAAACTTTACTGGTAAAATAAAGTAAATTGAAGCTGGAAAATGAAAAAATAAAAATCAAATTTGTATATGCAAAAACATGGCAAAGAGATGAATCTAACAAAACATGTACAAGGAACAAAGCTAAAGCAAGGCTATGCATTTCTTTAAGTCTCATGTAGGAAATAGAAACATTTTGCCTCTTGTTTTTCAAACAAACAGTAGTAGTAGTAATATGATCCAACACACCTAATCTGCGTCCTGGTGTAATCATCAAATTGAAGTACCATCTTCATTGCGTGAACATTAATGGTGTACATTTCGATACTGAAGTCTGTACTCTGAAAATTATAATATTGACATGACTTCAGTTGTAATTGTTAGGCATACAGAAGCTCTAAAAACATTCAGTGTGCAAAGTAGCAGGTAAAAGAAGCAGGCTATTTTATTATTGTACTATGATTGTGAGCCTTTGATCTTCTTCATTGCCATAACCTAACTGTAGAAGCAGCTTTTATTTTGGGTCTTCCTTTGCCCCATTCCTGGGTAATTGTGACCCATGCTGCATTTTAGAATTACAGAACCCATGTGTTTGCCCAGTCCAACCTACCAGGGTCCAAAGTCTGTCTCTGGGCTAAGCTCCACCATGAGGTTAGCTCTTCAGCTACTTGAAGGTCTCAGATGAGTATTGCACTCACTGAATTTTGATGGGAATATGACTTTGACCTCAGCATAAATGATTTGTTACTTTTCCTGAGTATTATCATATGTCTGGAAAGAGTTGTGGACTTCTGGAAAAGAAGGCCAAAAATGTGTGAAAAAAAGATGGATGAATATTTAGTGTCATCAACAGTTCCTAGATATTTTTCAGAATATTTTTTTGTTTTCTAACAAGCAGATATCAAAGTAAGGAATTGTGTACTGTATGTGCACATCAGGTTTTTTTTCTGCTTAAGCAGTTCAAGAGGCCAAAAATTAGTTTTGTTAATAAGTAAATTGTGCACTAAGTCATTCCTAGTGGTTATATTAGTTTAAAACTTCCTGAGGCTAAAATGGTACTAAGATTTAAAATGGTAATATTATGATTACAAAAAAAAAAAAAAAAGTGAACATTTCCAGAGGCAGACATGATTATTTCTGTTGAAGAAAAAAGCTATTGTGACTGAAAACCTTCTCCTAATAGAAATGTATTGGGAAGTAAGGGAACCATATCAAAGGCTTCTTTTTAAGTCTCCATCACAAAGAACCTGTTTTATTATGATAGCTGCTGTCCTAGCATTCAAGTGACAGATTTTGCTATGGGTTTTGAGCTGTCCATTAAATATAGCACCTCCATTTTTTGAATGTTTTGAGTAGCCCACAGAGTAGCTACTGTGTGAAAAGTGGGAGTCACAGTGGGAAGCTGAAGGGGAATGGGCCTCTGGAGCATTTAGTGTTTAATGGATCTACAGCTGTAGTGAAGCAGTGTGCAGAAATAATTCTGATTAGGTTTGGTCAATCAGATGACAAAATGAGCCCTGCCCCTCCGTCATTCATCTCAAAATTCAGAGGACAATTTCTGCTTAAACCCAGTTAAACACAAAAACTCTGGTCAATCAGTTATATATGAGCTGATTTCTTGATATAATATGCTGTCAAAGGCTGAGGGGAGTAAATAGTTAGGCTACTGCATTACCCAAATCATTTTCTTCTGGGACTTCATTTTGGAAGGAATGATTGAAACCATGAAAATAGCTATTTTGAGAATTGAGTTTTTTCAAGAATTAAATGTTACTAAGTAAAAATAACAGATTAATACCATGCCACATTTGTGACATGGTAAGTAGCTTCTTATTTACAGTTTCATGTCTGCTGTTGTTGTTTGAATGTACAGCTGTAAATGTGCAGTTAAAGATTAGTAACTGAATGGCAGAGGTTTGTCCGAATCAACTCTATATTATTTGATGATAAATTTCCACATTAAAAAATTAATGACCTGTAATGGTAATTAACCTCTGATTTTTTTTTATCCTTCTCAGCTAAGTGTTTGCAGCTCTAGGATCAAGATACATATGTGAAGTGAAACTTCAAATTAGGATATTCTGGTTCTATTTTGGCAAGTTTAAGAATTCAGGTGGATGCAGTCATTACTGAACCTCACTGGAAATCTGCTTTGAAGTAGATTCTTAAGTCTAGCTCATGCTTTTGTGAGGAAAAACATTGTTCTAAGAAGCCTTAAAAATGGAATAAGTTTCAAAAGGACCAGTTATTGTTGAACTTATGAAGTTACTGTTCTGAACTGGTTTTGGTGCTAATAGAGACTGGCAGAATTCATCCTGCTACCTATAAAAAGATGCAAAACCCTTAAAGTTAGAAATGTTTTAACTGGACTTAAAAAACCCCAAACCAACAACCCCCCTCAAACAAACAAAAAATAAAAAAATAAAAAACCAAACAAAACCAAACCAAAAAAATCAATCAAACAAGCAAACAAACCCCAAATCAAACCAATGAAACAAAAACAAACAAACAAAAAAAAAAACCCAAAAAAAACCCCCCCAAAAACCCCAAAAAAACGCCCCCAAAAAAAACCTAAGGGAAAAACCTGGATTTGTAACAGAATGAAACAGAAAGTTTTTAAACAGGGTTTCTTTCTTTAGGAGTTGAAAAAAATGTTAGTTTTCTGTACCAATGTTACTTCAAGGTAGTTCTTTGGAAAGGAAGGGTGGTCCGGAGGCTCGTGTGTTGTATGAGATCAGTGTCTGTAGGACTGTGGGCAAGCACATTTGACTCTTTAAAATGTTTTCCTTTATTTCTCAGTACATTTTTACATTCACCACTGAGTACAGATTGTAGTTTTTGCAGCGATCTGTCTCTTAGATACCCTGTTGGAGATAGGGCATTGTCCCACTGGCAAGTTGTCAAGTAGAATAAATGTAAAGGGAAATTAAACTATATCTGTAAGTAAATAGGCAAGTCGCAGGTAGCTGTTTGAAAGGAAATTGTGTATAAGATCTGGAGAAAAATCTTACTGTTGATTGCATTTGCTATGCACTACATATACAAAATATAAAACCCCCTATATATACGGGTTTTTTTTTTGTTTTTTAAAAATTTTTAATTATTCTTAAAAAACCAAAGAAATGGAAAAGTGCCCTAATAGTGTGAGTGTAATTTTATTACAAGGTTCATGCAGCTAAGCAGATTTAGCTCTGCTTTTCTATAAATACAGGGAAATGTTTAACCCCTATTGTATGGCCACAAAGGCTGTGCTGATCACACAGAAGCTTGGGAGGGCCGAGGACAAAGCGACGGGCGGCTGGAAACGGCCCCTCTTGTGCGTGCCCCTGCACACAGGCCAGCAACAGCAGGGCTTAGCACCAGAGTTTTGTCAAGCTTGCAACATGAAGGGGAACATGGTACAAATCCTTACCACTTACTAAAAGGAAGAAAAGAAAAAGTAACCCGCCAAAAAAGGAAGAGGACCATGACAGCTGCATAGCTACATGCACAAGGTAATGGCTGAGTTCCTTTCTCTATCCTGGTACTTCCCACTCACTCAAATAGTTGAGATTTATGTACCTTAGTGTTAGTTAGTTTGATTTATTGAAATGGAGTACCATGAAAAAATTTGAGTTATAACTTTGAACAGGAGAATAAGCCTATGCTGTGTAACTTACTGAAACATTCAACTTTGATTAATAGTCTAGGAATTGAAAGAATGAGGTTATAATTTATATTCATGAAGGAAGGGCATGACTTTGCAACATATTAAAGATCAGATGAAATTTGTATTCTGTTTTGATTAGTATAATATAGGTAAAATTTGGGCGTTGTTCTTACGGATGCTACCCACTGGACTACCCACTCTAGGAAGTGTCTTCATGAGGGTGTGTGTATCAGAAATGACAAAAACAAAAAGCTACTTTTTGTTGTATTTCCAGTGTATTTTTTTCCATTACTACTTTAACAGAATCATCTTGGGTTGGGCACACCCAGAAATAAGATAGATACGACAGCAAGATGGATCACTGCCCCCCTCAACCAACCAGCATGCTTTCTCCTTTTCTGAGAGCTCCTCATTAATCCTTAGCTCTGAAAGAAGAAATTACGCAAGGCTGAACAATGGAATTCTGCAGTACTGGATTGCATAAAACTGTGCTTAAATACATTAAATATCACAAAGCAAATATTTTATATTAAAGAACATTGCACAGTATTATAAAGTAAACAGAAATTGAATTATATATATGTGTATATAGATACATTATTTATTTTATGAAAAAGCTGCATATTGTCTCACTTTGTTTTTTAAGGTTGCATTAAAAATATTAAAGTGTCTTGACATTTTAAATAATATTTTTGAGTACATTTTATGTAAAACCATTTAGCCAATCAGATTATGAAATAAAAAATGGAATTTTTGTATTTTGGATTTTTCACATTTGAACTTTTTGCATTATTACCTATTGGAATGTATGTATTTCTTTTTCTAAATTTAGGTTCCCTGAAGTCTATCAACACTTTCACAAGAAAAACAACAATACTATGTAAATTGTAGTTATTTCATGAATATCTGAACAAATAAGTATGCAGTAAGCATAATGTCAGGTGCAGAAAATTAAAAAGAGTGCTTCACATTTCCACAATATGCTAGTGACCAAGCAAATTATATGACCCCAAATATATCTTATAAATTTTAAAACATATTTAATCTAATCTATGGACCTGTTTGCAGAACCATCATTTTTACTCTCCTCTTTGATTTTTATTCCCTACTCGTTTTTTCCCCTTCATTTAGTGCATCTTATAAGTCTTGAAAAGATTACTTGTGGTGTCAACAGGGCTGTGGTTTTCTGCTGTGTATGAGGTCTTATACAAATCCCTGGGTTTCAGAACATCCGTAACTTTTAAACAATGCCCTTGAGGCTACAGATGTTCTTAAATGGCAAAAACAAGAAGACAGGGACAAACACCTGTCATCAAGGTAGGCTGGTTGGCAAGGGCTGGGCATTTCAATGCTTTAGAAAATGAGTCTTAAAAAAAGAAGGCTGGCCATAATCTGAGTGTGGTCTGGGTGCTGTGGTGTTCCTGCAGCCCTGATAAGCAGCTGGTGTCTTTTAGTTCAGAGTACCTGGGATAGTGGGAGCTGTGTTGCAGCCCACCAAAGTCATGATGTTACAGGCTAATACTGTAAATCCTGGTCAAGAGTGGAAAATCAAAACTTAAGGCAGTCTTACCCATGCTGTTGTTTGGAAGGATTCTCCAGGCTGGAACATTCCCTAAAGCACGCTCGGGTTTTGTCTTGGAGACAGCTGGGGGATGGAACCAGCCAGGAAGCAGCATGAGTGGCAGGGTGGATGTAGCTGGTACCTTGGCGTAATGGGAACTGCATGATCAATGTCAGTCTGTGCTGTGGTCAGTTAGGAGCTGCACGCAAGTTCTGTGTTGATTTTGGCTCATCCAGGTCCTGCTGGTTTGCAGGCAGCTTTTCCAGCTGAATATAGAGGCAGGGGGTTGGAAGAGATTTGAGTGCCTGAATAAAGATTAAGGCAATGAAGTGGATCTCCTAAGAGAATTTCACCCCAGTGAAATAAATAATACATGTATGCCAAAACTCCTGACATGACAAAGAAAATGTATTGTTTCCAATGTTTAGTTATGTAAGAGCAACAAGTTGTTTTGGAAGAGCATGATAAAAAGCAATTTATGAAACGTGTTGCTTGTTACTGAAAGAAATAGCTACAAGAGAGTTCTAGTCAACAGTTAAGGTTTGGCCAACTTGCAGGCCAATCTAACCATAAAAAGGCTTTTAAAAGTATATGGAAAGAAATTGTATGACTGAATTATCAATTTGATGAGAAATTAAACTGATCTTCCTGTGTCACCACTGTAAGCTGAGATGTTGCAGTCTCTCCTGGTTTTCTTCACAAAACAGCACCAATCTGCAGTTAAGACTGAGCAAGGAACATTAATTACTTTCCTAAAAATAAAATGTATTTGTTTTTATGTACAGGACACAAAATAGCAGGTGCTGGCTGCAGTGATGCTAATTAGTTGCTGTTCACTGAAGTTCATCACCAGTTCACTGAAATATGGACAGGATATTGTGACAAGCTTAGCTGAGTTTACAGATAAGCAAGGTGTAAAGCTAAAAGACTATAAGGGGAGTCCTCATAAAGTTTTTGAGGACTTTCAAAATTCCTGGTCCTTGAACCTTGCTTACTTGAAAGTTTGACTCATCATGTGCACTACTGTGGAAAGGGAGGTAACGTGTTCTCATCAAAACATTAAATGTGTTTAAAATAGGTTAAAGTAACAAAAAGTAAGAGATGAGAGGAACTGGCTGCAGAATTCTTGTCAATAAATGAAGAAGGTAGCAGCTGAATTCAAAACAAACCTCTTCTGCTGTCTTTTCTTTCTTTGTTTTGTGCTTTTAAATTGGGGGAGAAGGGGAGCAGGGGATGCGAGTCCCATTCTTCCACTAGAATTTAGGATGTTCTAAAAAGCAGGACTTAAGACAAATTACAAATTTCCCTGAAGTCACAGTCCTCTCTTCCTGGGCAAGTGCTGTTTTTGACTAAACATTTTCCATTTTGCATCCACCTCTTCCAGTGGATGTCTAGAACTTTGGGCACCCGTCGCACAAAGACTACTGAAGTGTTCAGTCCTGTGGTAGCCAGTGTGCCTTAAGCTGGGTTACTGACCACTGAAAAGAAGTGGTTAAGCTTCCTGATTGTCTTGCTCAAGCTTTGTGAAGCACTGGCTGGTTATCACTAATGGTGCAGTGAAACTGGATAAACCATGGTTGCTCTAGTTTGATAAAAGTGGCTATTTTTACAAAACACAGCTTTGAAACCTAAGGAGCTACTTTTCTTTCTAATGCTTCTTGTTTTTCCTTTGGCCCAACATATATTAATTAGCAACTATTAAAATACCATTTCATTTGACTTAACTGAATTTAGTATTGCAGCTTTATCAAGACATGTATGAAGTGTTTGTTGTAATTTAAGAGTGAATGTAATTATTTACTTCTATAAATATTTCCGGTTCTATGTTATTTTTTCAGGCAAGGCAGTAACATAAAGAGCTGTCATACAGGAGATAAGAAAAGGAGGAAAAGTAAAGAGAGAGGCCAACTTTCTCTGAAGTTATTTGTGCAAAGGTAAGATAATTTTTCAATCTAAATTTTATTTTCCCATGCTAAGTGGGGAAAAAAACCTAAACTACTGGCATTGACTTTGTATCTCTTAGGTTTCCAGGATAGTTATATAATATGTTATGCATTTACTTGCATTTTCATGTTTGTTTGAGTTAACAGTCTGTCATTTACGTTAGCTTGTTTCTTTTTCATTTCAGCTCAGATTTTAACTGAAGGACATATCAAAATATGTTAACTAGAAAAGCATCTAAAAATATTTCATAATTTCACATAATTTCAGGTAGCCTTAATCATCTCTAATGTTCCTTACTGGAGAGAGCAGGTGTCAGGGCAAGTCAACTAGTGAAACAGTGAGTCTGGAAAAATGGACTTAGAAGGAACATGAAATATTGTACCAAAAAATTGGAAATTTTTTATTCTAGCATAGACCACAGATTTAGTGATGGGAACATTCTGAAATCTTTGCTCAAATGGTTTAGGTCATAACACCTTTTTCCCAATCCCCCTTGAACTCCTCCCTACTCTTGTGTTTGTACTACATAACTCTCTCAGCATAAGAAAAGAGATAGCTTTACTTGAAGTGAGTAGTGGCTGCTGAATAGTCATCTGTGGTTTAGTATCTGTTTTTCTTTAAACTAAAAGTCTGATTTGGGGATCTTGAATACGGTATAGTATATAGTTCAGTAGAACAGAACTTTTCTATCCCTTACAGTATGTAGTCATGGATGGTTGAAAAGTGTTCTATCCCTCATTTATGTGGTCAAGCAGACAGAGCACCTGAAAGCATCAGTAATATGTAATTTAATACATAATTTAATAAATTAGTAATTTAAAACAGTGAAGGGGGGAGATAGGCACTGAAGCATTTTGACTTCTGAATTACTTGCTGGCAGTGTTACTGAAAGTAACATTTAGTGCATCTCTGCCTGCAATGAAGATGCTTTGTTTGCTTGTTTATTTTTTACGTCTTCTGGATTGGTTCTTGTGTTAGTCACTCAGGAGTTAAATGCATCATTGGATAAAGAGAACTGTTACTGTAAGGTTTTTAAACTAGAGTGCTCTGAAAAAAAAAAAAGTGACCATTGAAGATTCTGAAAGGCTTTTTGGATGGTAAACAAGTTAAGGAAGCTCTGAAGTTCTTTGGCTTTGCTACTGGCTGCTCTCGCTCACCAGGATCCTGGCACCCTATCACTGTGCCTTCATTGCCTCCATTGCTCCAGTTCTCCTGTCAGGGAATGCCACCATACAATACATCCCCTGGGGCTAATTGGATGAATGACAACCAGCCAGCTCCAAAGTGACAAGTGTTTGAATGCCTAATTGGGTCAGTGCACAGGTGCCTGCTCTTCATGAATGAGATGTTCTAGCTTTTCTCTGTGACGTTCTCTTGGTTCCTCTTATTTTTCCTACAGTTGTGAAACAAAAGTGTCAATACTTTGATGTGAGAGAAAAGGCTTTATCAAAGGAGAAGGATGATTTTCCATTGCTCTGGTTTGGTTAAAATAGCTTGAGTACTGGCTGGAGGAGACACACAGAAATTCATTAAAGTGACAGAAATTTGCTGATACAAATGGACATTTCAATAGACAATAAGGTGAATTATTTGACTGGTAAAAACAAATACATTGCCTTAATCTCTGTGTTAGGTTCTCATACTCTTTAGACCTACGGGCTTGGGCATTACAAAAAGCATGGGAGAGAAAAAGAACTTTGTTGCATCTGCACAATGAGGCTTTTCCTAAATCAAATAAACAACTTCATATAATGAAGTCAGATACAGGCAACTGTTTTGTCTTATTGAAGGCTTGGTGTGCGCATAGAAAACAACTGCCATTAAACCCACAGTCTATATTACTTAGATGAATTTGCCTTCCTTTTGTCTCATCCACAAAGAACCATAGGATACCTGGTTAGAAGGGGTGTCTGGAGATTGTCTAGTCCAACACATGCCCTGGTCAAGTAAAGCAGCTTGCTGCTTGGACAACTGTTGAACAACCATAGGGTAGGAAAGGGCTTTCTTTTGTTTAGGTGGAATTTAATCTGTTTTAGTTTGTGCCTATTGCCTCTTACCCTGTTGCTGGGCACCACTGAGAAGTGTTGTTTACCCCTGTCCCCCTCAGGTATTTATACATGCTGATAAGATCTCCTGCAGCCTTCTCCAGGCTGGAGTCTCAGTGCTTTCAGGCTCACCATGTCAGATGCTCCAATCCCTTAATCGTCTTGGCAGTCCTACACTGGACTGCATTCTGGGATGCTTATGTTTGCTTGTATGGGGCAGCCAATGAGTGGGCACAACCCTTCAGGCATGTCTCAGCTGTGCTGAGTGGAGCAGAACGATCTTGATCTGCTGACAACATATTTTCCTAATGCAGCACAAGATGCTTTTGGCTTTCTGTGCTGCAAGGGTACACTGCTGGTTTATGGTGTTGCTTGGAGCCCACAAGGACCCCCAGGTGTTTTTCTGCAAAACCTCTTTCCAGCTGATCATCCCTCATCCTGTTCTGGTGCTTGGGGTTCTTCCTCCCTAGGGGCAGGACTTTGTATTTCCCTTTGTTGGACTTGTTAAAATTCCTGTTGGTTTATGGTTGAGCTTTTCAAGGTCCCTCTGAGAGCAACCAGCTGGTCTGTGAGCTGCCTCTTCCCAGTCATCAGGAAACTTGCTGAGAGCACACTGTATCCTATCATCCAGGTCATTAATGAGCTAGTTAAATGGAACTGGCCCTAGTACTGGTCCCTGGAGTACACCAGCAGACTTTTCTCTAGCTGGACTTCATGCTGATCACAACCCTTTGAGCCCAGCAGTTCAGCCAGATTTCAGTCTATCTCGCTGTCCATTTCTGTAGTCTGTACTTTATCAGTTTGTCTGTGGGGAATTTATGGGAGACAATGTCAAAAGCCTTGCAAAAGTCAATATAAACAACATCTGCTACTTTCCTGTCACTCAGAGCCTGCCATTAGCTGGTTTGTTCTGCCCAGAATGTCTCAGTCCCAGCAGGTGCTGCTGGCAGGGTGGCTCCAGGAAATCAGTGTCTCCCCAGTTCAAGATTTGTTTAAAACAATATTCTCACTTTTGCTTTGGCTGACTTGAATGTGTATTTCTAAAATAATGCCTTTTCATTGGTGTATGTTTAAAAGTGTGAAGAGAGTTATTTAAACATAGTCAAGTTTGAAAATATTCTAAGTGGTGTGAAGTCAGCTAGGTAACTACTGTCAACACTGTTTATACAGCAACTGTTTATGTTCCTCACAGTCCTTACTAATAAAAATACCTGCTGACGGAAGTGGAAAATAAAGAGAAGAAAAGGCTTGACACGGGTCTCACAGCTGTTTAAGATAAACAGACTGAAGAAAGGGTGCTTTTAATTGGTAGGAGTCAGAGGCATTGTTTATAATAACAGAAGTACAATTTTTCAAGTTTACATTATTCCTCATAAAATTTTATGGTGAAAAATGCCCTCATTCTAACAAGGCTGGCATACCATCTAGTTAACTTTAAGAAACTTGGTAGGAGAAATTGTCTGGAAAAGAGAAGCATATTTCAATAATCTGTAGTTTCCTAACATCAACAAAGAAAGGATGAAGAGAGCTTCTTATTCAAGAATCAAAATGCAAGCATTTTACATTACAGAAATTATCTCTAGAAATCAGAGACATTTTTAACAGATTGGAAAATGGAAAGGTTTAGAAAGAGAACTCTTCTATTTTAATTTGTGGAATTTATGTATGGTAAAAAATACCTCACAAGGCTTTCATTTATTGTTAATAAACTGATATGTTTCATAAATGTGTTTACAGCTAAAAAGAGTTTAAACTGAAGTAGCTGTAACTCCTGTAGGGATCACAGCCACTCTAGTTCTACTGTAACCTCTCCAAATGTAGTAAGTGTATGGTGTCTAGGATAATTTTGGCTTTCATATGAAACATTAGGTTTTGCCCAGCTTTTTTTCTCACTTCATAATCTCTAATTTCCTCATATATAGATTAAATTAGTGGACCTCTTTAATCACTTGTTCCTTTTTTAGATGTCTTGCTATGTGCTTTTCCAATATATTAATATATTAAAAAAGGACAGCATGTAAGTTGTGGATTTCCTGAGTTTCTCAGCTACTGATGCATGCTCATTTTACAAGAACTTTGGGTGATGACTTTTGTGGGATAAAAGTGATAGTCCTACATCACTGCAAATTTGAGTCTGTTCCTGTGGTAACTGTGCATGCAACCACTGATGCCATAAAGCAACATTTTATAACTTTTTTTTTTAACATAATTTTAAAAGGGGAGGGATGGTAAAGAAAAGAAACATTAAACCAAGCTTTATTCATTGGAAGCTTTCTGGATCACTAACAGCAGCAATTAAAAGCATTTTAAATGTTACGAAGTCTGTTACATGCTTCTAAATATACAATCAAACATTTTCTGTGTGTCACTAGTTAGAAAGAGAACCAAAAGTAAATTGGAAGCTTCCCAAGTTGACAGTACTCTTTGTAGCTGTTTCTACTTTAATTACAGGACAACTCCTAGATTACATCTAGTTCTTTCTTAGTTAATACTTCAATAGCTTGGGCATATCTTTGTTTTATAAAGAAGAATGGAGGGAAAATAGAGGAGACGTATTGAAACAATAAAGTTTACAAATCTGACACAATTTTTAAGCTTCAGTTGGAGAATTTCTTTTTATGTGAGTGCATATAAATTTCACTTGTGACTTAAGTCCTCCTGAAGTTTGGAAAACAGTGAGGTTTATATAGCTTTGTCAATAACCTTTCCCCTCATAAAATAATAATGCTTCAGGTAAAGCTTAGGTGCAACTTACACCCATGCATTTACTTATTGCAGCTAGTCTGTAAGGCAAATATATAACCTCACCTTTAAAGACTCTTCAATTATATAATTAGTAGAAAAAGACAATAACTTAGTTTTTGAGGTCTTCTGATATAACTGGAAGTCATCCAGTACAGCCTCCTGTTCAAAGCAAGGGAAACGGTAGAGTCAGAGCGGATTATTCAGGGTTTTGGCCCATTCAAAAAATCTCCAAAGGTGGAGGTTCTACAGTCTCCTTGGGCAAGTATGTCCTTAGCAGCTCTACTTGGGAAATTTCTTATTTAAATCTAATTGAACCTTTCCTTGCTGTAGTTTATGACTACTGCATCTTGGCTTTTTGTGGTGCACCTTGAAGTCCAGCTGTGTATTTTCTGGCATCCCCCTTCTTCTGTTTCTTTAGGGATTGGTATTAGGGATATACAGAAACCTGAGCACCACCCTGACTCAATACTTTTCAAAATAATTAGATACTGTTGGAAAGCATTTTACTTACTTGCCTTAGATCTAAGCTTACTAAATATTTTTTGGAGTATGTTAACATGAGAAATGGGCAATAAAACAGTCCTGAAAAAAACTGCAGCATGGTGCCAAGCCTTTCTGTATTGAAATCCCGGAATATATAATTTTTACTGGGTCTGTCATGGAAGGCTTGGAAATGCTGAATTTTTTATAGAATTCTTTGCCAACACATAAGTTCATGTTCACAATTTCAATAGTATGTAGTAAACGAAGAAGCTGAAACAAAGGACATAATTGAATTTTCAGAAAAACTTATGATATTGTATGACACAAAAGATGAGCTTGCAAAATCATTTGGGAAAAGACCACTGGAAGGGATTACAGCAAAACATAAAGGACAAAGGGTAACAGTTCAACATGGATAAGGATAAATTGTTTTTTAAACCACTGTTGGGTTTTCAATCACTACTTTTTATTACTGTCTATAATAAGGGGAAAAAAGATGCAGTTTCTTTTTTTATTGTAAATTTATAGAAGAGTTAGTATATATAATCAGCATACAAACATTATGGGATAAACTGGATAGATTTATGCCTCGGAAAAATGTAATGGATGTAATGAAGGCAACAAGTGTTGTACATTTTATTATCGGGAGGGCTTCAGCCTTTGCTGAAGGCTGATGTTGTTTTGCAGAAGAATCTAAATGACCCTTTAATTACCTGAATAATCTTCTAGTGTTTTGCAACAGGACTGTATTATGTCCAAATATATGTGAATATTTAAGTGACTGATACAATGTATCATTTTAATTTGATTCTTCATTTTAATTTTGTACTATTTCTATCAAGGAATAAATATTCTAAAAGTGTTAAGACAGCGAAGTCATTTGTGTATTATTGATTTAGCTACATGTTCATCTCTGCAACAAGATGTTCATGTTATCAGTGTTACAGATTGGTAGTACATGAAGAGGTTATCTAGAATGTGTGGATTTTCTAAAAATGTAATATGCTAACAAATCTAGATCTGTGCTTTAGATAGAATGAATAAGGCAAGTAGTGTGTTGTAACTAACTTCTCCCTTCTCTTAATTTCCCAATAAATTTCTATGTCAGTTCTCCCATATCAGAACCATATAGTAGCAGCAGGGGAAGGCACAGAATGGATAGAAAGTAATTTATTGCCGAAAATAATAGTAATTGCTCCACTGAATGGGCTTTAATCATGATTTTGCTGCAGTCTTCAAATTCTGAACTATGTTTTGTTGATCTATCTCTAGGAAAAAATTCCAGTCCCTTCATTGGGATCGAAATTGATTATGATTTCAGAGTCTCAGTTTCCTCTGAGTAAATTGAAACAACCTTCTGACACTTGCAGAATTGTTCAGAGTAGCCAGGTAGAAGCTGCATTTATTCTTTATGCCCCGCACTGCTCCCAACAGGACACTGCATGTACGTCACCCAAAATTAATTCCTCAGTGACCTCTATTGTCTTCAGAGGAGGATGAGGCTGGTGACTGACCTCAGGACAGTTTTCCATGCGGCTCTTTGCTTCTTCCGTAGACGAATTTGGCCTATTTGCAATTCAGAAGCTCAGCAGGGACAGAGGAGAAGCACCTCTAGTATCTCTGGCTTGTTTTTTTTGAACAGAGGGAGCACTGTTGGTGCACTCTAAATATGCATCACATGTGCTTCTGCAAGCAGGTCAGACCAAGCTTATAATTACAATTTAGCTTCATTGCAATTCTTAAGGTTTATTTTTAATTAAAACTGAAATAACGCCATTAAAGTTAAGCCTTCATGATAATGTACTCCAGCACCATTAGCAGGCCTGAGTGTCTCATGTGTACAAGTCTTGATTTTTCTGAATTGAAAATTTAAAGAATATTCACTAAAATATTAATAATGTTTCATGAGTGATTAACGGCCTGTAGTCTAGCATAAACCTGTTTTTTTTCTTAAAGGACTTGTTTCCAAACAACAAACTCCAAATGATCATTCATTCTATGCTAGGCATTATTGCATCTCAGTGTTACCTCAGTTTACATTTTCCTGCCAGATAACAGAGTTTCCAGAACTGCATGAGTTATATAGTTTACAGTATTGTGAAATTAAGTCAGCACTTCTAGGATTTTTGCTGAAGTTATTGGACATTTTCTTTAAAAATAAATTATTCTGGTTTAACCTCCATATTTTCTGTCTTCGGAGAGAGTATTTTTGTTTCACTATTAACAATTATTTACTTTGAGAAGGGTTTAATGTGAGACTCTAAAATTGTTTCTAAAAAAAAAATTTTTTGCTAACTTCATGCTCCTCTTCACTGTATTTCTTATGTTGTGTCATCATTTGAACCTTGCTGACCCGAAATGTATGGTACATAGTCAATTTGGAGGACCTGCCAAGAATGGAAGAACTGCATAAAGGGGCTGAATAACTTCAGAAGTTTAAATTTCTAAGACACATATTCAATCAGGAAACATTTTAATTGTATTGCCAATGTAGTTAGACACAAATTATCTGAATATCCCAGTTCTCAAAAGTGTTGTTCCAGTAGAATGTCAGATTCCACTGAGTATGGTGAGAGCTTCTACTTCCTGTATATGGCTGTATTTAGCTCAGTAAATTTCATCCAGTCAAATACTGATTTTTATGACTGAAGGGCAACTCTGCCCTCCTCTCTGACTCTGGAAAGATGAGTTTTAGGCTGTTTCCCCAGGAGTCTCTCAGGGCTGATCTATGCCTTGGAAGTTTTGTTGGCGATTTATTGGGCAGTTAAATTCCCAGGAAGTACTTCAAAGGAAAATGGATCTTTAGCTGGCAGGAGTGGATGTTTTCCAGCCAAAGAAAAGAGAAAAATGTTGCAAGAAGATTTAAACCCTGTAGGTATATATTAAATAACATACCACTATCAGGTCTTTCTACTAGCTCAAGTGTGTTCAGACAGATTTCTCCAGCAGCTCTCAGGCCACACAGGTTTGGAAGGCATTGAATCCTTCACATCTAGAACAACAGACTGCAGAAGGATGATCTGCTTCCACCCATTAATGTCATTCAAGCAGTTGTAAAAGTTCTGAAATAGAACCATGTATTGAATGATGGTGTGGAATAGCATAAAGCAGCCATTCATCCAAACAATATTAGTTGCCTTGGACTGCTTACAGAGCCCTGAAGAATCTGACAACTTCAGTTCATACAAATTAAATTGATTAAGTTTCTTACCGTATATTTTAACATTTTTTTAATGAGTCTTCTCCATGTCTCATTGATTCAGGTAGTAGAGTGTTTGCTGTTGAAAGAGTAGACAGTAGTTTGTGGGTTTTGGGCCTCTGGGATCCTTTCCAGAACAATGAGGTAGTTCAGGAATGTGGAAAAGTGATCATCATGATTTATATTAGTTGATATAAAACGCTGAAAAGGCACAAAATATTCATGCATCCTCCAGATATTAAAGTGGTTGTGGGATTTAATGGGAGCTATAAAAGAGTTATTTCTCTATATTAACATTTGAATCTTGTTTCTTTCCTTACACAGTTCCCACAAAACACTACCTGCTGTAAAATAGGATTGGGATTCTCAACATTTTCACATGAATGCTGCTGTCAGCTTTTAACTTAGTTTATAAGTAAGCTTTTAATCTGAAGGTTTTGTAAAACCAATTTTCTCAGTACAGAAGTATCCTTTGTTTAGGCAGTTGAAAATTAACACAAGTCAAGAAAAGCTGATGGAGCATTTTTTGACTCCTTTTTGGAGTCGATGCAGGAATGTGATGAATATCTTATGCCTAAACTACAAGGAAACTGGATCCGTGCCTGTTCTTTTTAAAACCAAAGTAGTTCTTCCAAGGTGTTTGATGCTTATTTGCTGGTATCAAAGAAGTAAGTTATGAAGAGGATTTTGAGAGTTGATTCTTCATACTGCTATTCCAGAAATCATGCAGATAACCTGTATGAAGTTGCAGGAGGATTTGTCATTGATGCAAGGTAATTTTCACTGATGTGACTGTTTCACTTAAAGGTCCAAGAAGAATTCTTAGTTTTGTTCTTCTCACAAGCACCTTGTAACACAGTCTGCTCTTTAGCAAGTGGGACAGAGTACTCATAAGGACCAGGAACACCTTCCACAAAACAGAAACTGATGTATCAGAGGCTCCTATTAGAGGGCAACCTTACACAAGACGATACCTGGAGTTTGACACACAGTGTACTCCTTATTACTAGTACTGCTTTGCTGTACTTCATAAAAGCAGTTAGGTTTTTCTTGAGTGCAGAGTCCCAGCTTATGGAGTAATAGAAACTCTTGAGAGTCTCATGATTAGGGCCTTTAACTAGCCTTAAACATGAAATGCTAAAGGCCTACTATACAGGTTTCCTCCTACTCTGTAGCTATATAAGCACTGGAACAGGCTCCCTAGGGAAGTAGTCACAGCACTAGCCTGTCAAAGTTCAAGAAACATTTAAACAACATTTCCAGGCACATTGTGGGATTCTTGGGACTGTCCTGTGCAAGGCCAGGAGTTGGACATGATGATCCTAATGGGTCCCTTCCAACTCAGCATATTCTATGATTATTGGTTTGATTCTACCACACTAATATGCCAAGTGTTGCTGCATCCTTTTTCCATATTCAAAGTCATTATATGTTCCCATCACTACACAAAAGGTTTGCAGTTCTCTTTTCTGGTTCTGTGCTGATATAATAGTATTTTAAACTCAGGAGAAAGAAAACTAAAACTTCCATTAGTTTCTGTTGTCTAGGTAGGTATTTCCTCACTGAGATAACTAGCTGTTTGAATACTATGCAAAAATGTGTCTTTTGTGTTCAGTATAATAGGGGACATAGATGCCCAAATCAACAATGTGAATTACTCTTCTTATGGTGTTCAGTGCTTGAAAACCTGTGTCTGCTGTTTCTGGGTTTGGTCCAAGGTGTTCAAGTAGGATCTTGTGTCTTGTGCATACAGTATTTCATCTTCTCAGCTTGTTCATTGTCAAGTTATTACAAATCTCTGAGTTCCATAGGGTCCAGCATTGAATGACCTAACCAGTCAAGAACAAGGTTTTCTTCCCTGGAAAAGTATAAATAAACAAATACATGAATACCGAGTTGTAGATTGCAGCAGCAAATGTTCCTGCACCCATGATTGTTCTTGCAGATGCAGTAGCACATCTTCTCTTGTAAAGGTTCAGCTCTTCTCCTACACCTGTTGTTCAGTGGAGGGCTCCACTGTAGGTCTTGCCTTCAGGAGAGCTTCAAGAAGAGCTATTGTACAAGAAGTGAGCCTGTGAGAGAAAGGTTACAAAGAACACAGGCGTAGGACCCAAACAGACTGTAGGGCAGTATGTCATGTGTGCAGGGTACCTTGACAGGTGTCAGCAGTTATCTCTGTTATGTGTGCAGTTATCATCCTTGTCTGCTTGGTACAATGACTGCCTGTGACATGTTGTGTCTGCCAGTGGCTTCTCTGTGAAGCCTATGAGATCTGGTTGGCACAGCACCTTTGATCTCAAGCACTCTGTTGCACCCTGTTTTCTTCTCACAGTCCTCAGGAAAGCTGATTACTTGACCTGTACTCCACTCCTAAATTTAAATCACATTGGTTCAGCACACCTTCCATTTTGTCTCAAGGAGGAACCCATTTTGAACCAGATTATGTAGCTCCTTTGTACTTGTACTCATCCAGGTGATAACCTTATTTGTTTTTGATGCATTCATGTCTAATTGAACTTAGCAGCAGAATTCCTATTGACATTACTAAGTTAGGATATAATTCGTTACCTTTGGGTGTCTGTGGTGAGGTTGCATTCCAGGTGGTATATGCAAACTGACAGAATTAGGTTCAGAATATTTAATTTACTTCTCTAGTTGATTTCTTGAAGCTCTTTTCCTCTGTACTAGTCTACACAAGTAGGAAGATCCATACAAAGATGATGATGATGCTTTTTTTCAGCGTAATTAGTTTGAAAGGATAGTGGCCATGACAGGATATGGAAAGCTTTCTGTGACACATTGTGTTCTGATTTTGGCTTGGATAGAGTTCATTATTTTCACAGAGATGGTATGGGGCTGTCTTTTGGATTTGTGCTGAATGCAGTGATGGTAATATTTAGATGTTTTTGTTACTGTTGAGAAGAGGTTACAGAGACCCAAGGCTTTCTCTGCTTCTTGTACTGTCAGGAAGTTGGAACTGCATAGGAGGTTGGGAGGAGATGCAGCCAGGACAGGTGACCCAAACTGACCAAAGGGAGATTCCATATGACATCATGATCAGTATATGCAGAGAGGGGAAGAAGGAGGAAGGGGGAGATATTTGCAATTATGGTGTTTGTTTTCCCCAGTGACCATTACACATGATGGGGCCCTGCCCTCCTGGGGATGGCTGAACATTGCAGAGGAGTGCATTAATTCCTTTTTGTGTTTTGCATGACTTTTGCTTTTCCTATTAAACTGTCTTATCATGTGTACATCTGAGGATAGAAAACTGAACATTCTGGCCCTAAACTTTTTAGGCAGAGGCAGGAAGAAGGACCTCAGCTTTCCACAGAACTGAGGTAAAAATCTCACTGACCCTATAATGTAGCTGTGTGGGCACTATCATCAGAGAGGAAAACTGCTTACAGTATCATTTGGCATTCACTTGGGATCAGTATTAGAATAGTGCAAAGTAGTAGGTGATTTTAGACTTCTAATTAAACACCGGGGATTGCATTCCCTCTGTTGCAAAAGGTGAAGTCTAATATTTGTGATATGAAAATTCTCCACTTATGCCTTTTTCTGCAACCCTTGTAAGTCTTTTGTGAAATAAAAAAACTATTACACTGCAAAAGCATCTGTGGAGCATCTACATTTTCAGGCTTTTATTAAATGGTTAATCTATATGGGATTTGTGGAATCCAAAGCAAAAACATTGTTAAATAATGCATGCTGAGGAAAACATAATCTCATATATTCCACAGAGGCTTTTGGTTTTGTTTTGGGATTCATGAACTCTCACGGGCCTTCTAAAAATTAGCAGATCTGAGTACTGTAACAGCTCAATAATGTAATCTGTCTGGCATCAGGAACCCTCTTTTGCAGAAGCTAAGTGTCTTTTGATATGTGATGTGGTCCGATAATGTTATAAAGCTCTCTGGCTTCACCAGAGAGTAAATGACTGAGTATCAGCAGTTTGTAAAGCCTTTTAATACTGCTGAAAGAATAGATAATGACAGTGTACAATTCTAGAACAAAACAGTAAAGACTGGGATATACAAAAGTTGATGGCCACTTAGATTCTAAAATAATTACAGTTCATGTGGTTTTGGCTTTTGCAGCTTTTGAGTATAAATTATTTTTCTTTTTGTTGAATTTCTATGAACTGTTATTCAGGAAACACATTTCTGCAAGAAAACCATCAAATGTTTAGCCACAGCAAGCAAAAACAGTTCTTTGAAATCTGTCATCTAGTCATCTGTCTGTATATTCATTAGTTTTTGAAATACCACCAAAGCAGACATGAATTAAAAAGGAAGAAATTGTTTTGAAAGATGATATATCCTTCTCATGTTAAAATTTGTACTTGAGTTTTGTATGAAAATTAGTCTAATGACAAGATAACAGAATAAATTGAATATTCTGCCTGGCAAAATAAAAAAAAAAAAAAAAAAGTAATCCATTAATTACTCACTAAATGCTTTTGTTTTGTAATTCCTTCCTAATGCAAATCATGATGGTGTAGAAAAAAGGATGGGCAGACTCTCTGGGAACAGTAGGAAGTCTCTTCTGTGTCTACCTACTGCAGTGCACTCTGTCAAATGGCAAAAGGAGAGGCTCTACCTACTGTCACTGCCAGTAACTCTGTACAAAAAATGTGCTTTCTTTCATCAAGAAAGGTTAATGTGCTTTTCATTGCATTCTGTAGTCAGTAAGATGATGTGTAAATTAATTTTGAATTTCTGAGTACAGCACCTTTAAATCTACAATTTACTTAGTAGAAAACTTCCTGCAAAAGTTCTTGTGCCCATTGACATCCTTCTATTATTGTTAGTAATGCATGTGGTACTTCTTTCATGTCTAAAGTACCTGTCTACGTTTAGAGAACAAAATAAATGGTTATTTATTGTTATGAGATGGAGCTTCCTGATGCTGATAGACTGACTTAGCTACTGCCGTTTTGTCTTGACAGAGCTAAACTGAGCTAAATGCTTTTCCACTCAGAAACATTTGTCCATTTTTCCACAGAGAAACCTCCAAACAAATAAAAGGTTCCTACAGATTTGAAAAGATGACAGCTGGCATGTGTGTTCTCACTGACAATGCTGAAAGAGAGGGAGAAGCTTAAACAGAACCTGAAAAGTGTCAGTGGCCTGGGCAAAGTGGAGGCAGTGAACTGCTCCACCAGGGTGCTGCCTGAAAACACCATGAAGCTTTGAGCACAAAAATAGCATTGGATTCATTTTTGAGAGAATGTCACATTGGACTCTTATAGATGAATTAAATGTGTTTTTAAAATCTCCTTTTTGGAATAACCTACACAGTGAGATGCCTCTTTGCCAGCATTCATGTCACAAGCAGTATTTCTCTTCTTTTACTGTATTGACAGTGCTTTGAATGTTCCTTTTTCTCTTTTTTTTTTTTCCTAAAAGGATACTAACAACTGAAATTAAATTAGTAGCCAGAACCTTCTGCAAATCTTTATTCTCCTATGAGCTTTTCTTTAACATGGCATACCGTTTAGCTAATTATTTGACAAAAATAGATTTAAAATTCTGATATTAGCTCAATGAGTTCTAATGGAGAATGTTGGGTTAATTCTCTCTCTTTGTCACATTCCAGAATATTATATTAACCTAAGAAATTTTCTGTCAATGATCTGTCTTTGTTTGCACCCCTTTTCCATAAATACCTTAAATATAATTTTTCATATTCCTTTTTAAAAGCTGATTTGACTATTGGGTAACAATGATATAATTTGCAAACTAGTGTGCAAATGGAAAAGCTCTGTTGTGCCAGTATTTAAGATTTGGTGAGCAGGAATTGCAATCAGGGTGTTTTTTTAAAGAAGTGCAACAGATTCAGTGCAACAGATCAGAGCAACAAATTCTCATTATGTTGTGAAATATAGCTCTAATTTGTAACAGGACAGACTGAATACTATTTTCTTATTTTCATATGTGTATGTGTGCATATGTGTATATATATACACACACACACATATTATTAATATAATGTTAGTTACTTTATCACTTACACCATATTTTTTTATAGAAAAATAGAATGGTTTGGGTTGGAAAGGTGCAGGGACACTTGACACTAGACCAGGTTGCTCAAAGCTCCATCCAGCCTCTCCCTGAACACTTAAGGGATGGGACATCCACACTTTCTCTGGGCAGCCTCTTCCAATGCTTCACCATCTTCACAGTAAAGAATAGCTTCCTAATATCCGATACAAACCTACCTTCTTCCAGTTTAAAATCACTCCCCCTTGTCCTGTCAATACGTGCCCTTATAGAGTCCCTCTCCAGCTTTCTTTTAGGCCCCTTTAAGGGAACTTGTAAGTCTCCCCGGAGTCTTCTGTTCTTCAGGTTGAACAATCCCAATTCTCTCAGCCTCTCTTCGTAGGAGAGGTGCTCCAGCCCTCTGATCATTTTTGTTACCATCCTCTGGACTTGTTCCAACAGGTACACACCTTTCTTATGTTGGGGCACCAGACCTGGATGTAGCAGTCCAGGTGGGGTTTCATGAGGGCAGTGTAATAGGGGGGAATCACTTCCCTTGCCCTGCTGGCCATGCTGCTTTCATGTAGCCTGGGACACGTTTGGCTTTCTGAGCTGCAAGTATCCATTGCCAGGTCATGCTGAGCTTCTCCACACGGCCAAGACCTCTTCTGGCCTGCTCTCAGTCCGTTCTCTGCCCAGCCTGTACTTGTGCTTGAGATTGCCCTGGCCCAGGACCTTGCACTTGGCCTTGTGGAGCTTCATGAGGTTTGCACAGACCCACCCCTCCATCCTGTGAAGGTCCCTCTGGGTGTCATCCTTGCCTTCCAGCGCATTGACCACACCACACAGCTTGGTGTCACCAGCAAACCTGCTGAGGTGCACTCAATGGCAGTGTCTGTGCCACTGACAAAGATGTGACACAGTCCTGGTCCCAGCACTGATCCCTGAGGTACACTACTTGTCACTGGTCTCCACTTGGATATTGAGTCATTGACCAGAACTCTCTGAATGTGGCCATCCAGCCAATTCCTTATCCACTGAGTGGTCCATCCATCAAATCCCTTTATCTCCAGTTTAGGAACAAGGATGTTGTTCAGGACAGTGTCAAATGCTTCAAACAAATCCTGGGAGATTATATCAGTTGCTCTTCCCTTATCCATTGATGCTATTGTTTGTCAGGCGCTGTTTGCTCTTAGTGAAACCATGTTGACTGTCACCAATCACCTCCTTACCATCCATGTGTCTTATTATTGTTTCCTGGAGATTCTGCTCTCCATGATCTTGCCAAGCACTGAGGTGAGACTGATCGGCCTGTGGTTCCCTGGGTTTTCCTTTGTTTCCTTTTGTAAAAATGAGAGTTATATCTCCACCTTTCCAGTCAGTAGGAACTTAACTTAGGCTGCTACAGCTTCTCAGATATGATTGAGTTTCTTAGTCATAATTTTCCTATCCTTAGAAAGAAAAACCTTCAGTGTCATGGTTGGACACTGGTGCAATGCCAGCGTCCCCATGAAAATGCACCTTTTCTAAATAAATGCTGTGAGATGTTATCAGGAACAGAGCAGAGCAGGCCCAAGCTTAATAACAAAGGAAAAAAACTTTATTAAACTACTACTAATACAGAAAACACATAAACTAAATCCAGGATGAAGACCTTTTAAACCACCCCTCCTCCTCCCAATTTCCAAAAACACCCAGCCATGAAACATCACCCGGGATTCCTGATCAAATTACCACCCTTCAGATAATCCATACTCAAACTATCAAGGGAGAGAGAAGTCTCTCTTGCACCACAGACCCCCCAGGAAACAGAGCTGCCACCCTGTGTTTCCCTGTCACACATGGCAACCGCCCGGAGAAAATCTGCCAGTGTGACACTCTCCATTCCATGTCACAGTGCTCTCACCACTGTGCATGGACAGACTGCTCATAGGGCTCCTTTAAGGATGCTTTGCCACGGACCCAAAAATACAACAGTTCAGTTTCTCATCCTGGGACTACAGTCCCCCCCATTTCCCCTGGGGCCGAGGGGTCCAAACAGGACTCATCTTCTTCCCGAAGACAGAGGGTATCACCATTCCCTCTTCAGCTTTCTTTGTTTCTCGCCATTCTTGTGCTGTTCGAAGCTGAAGCAGGTCTCCCTGGGTCACCACTGCATCCCCCTAAAATGCAGTCTCCATTGCAGGAGATTTTGGTTCAGTCCATGGCTAACAAGAAAAGTCCAGCCAAAGCTACTTCATCATCTCTTCCCACCTAAATATTTCTTCTTCTAACATCTCAGTTCCCGGACTATCTCTCTTCCACTACAAATCAAGGAGGAGTAATACTTTTAAAAAGCCCTCATTTCCTGGAAAGGGTTAAAAGTTCAGACTCCCTGGACGGCTGATATCTCAGTCCGGCGTTCCGCCTCCCACGCTGGGCATTCCCCCCCCCTTCTCCTTCTCCTCTGCCGGCAGATTTCCAGGTGCCGCCAGGCTCTCTGTCTCTTTCCCTCTTGTGGGGGGGGGGGGGGGGGGCAAAGGCATCTCTGCTTCTCTCCACCCTTCCGTCCACAGGAGCTGGCTCGGTTCCAGGCCTTCAGCCCCTCGGCCTACCTGGACAAGGCCACGTGGCTTCCCCTCCGCCACCCAGCCCGTAGCTGGGCAGGGGAGAGTCTGCACTCTCTGACGACCGGAACCAAAAGAGACAGTTCCCCTGGGAGTTCTTGCTTTTAACCCCCTGTGTTCTCAGAGGCGTGTCCATACTTTCAGTGGTCACTCCAGGTGCCAATATCCAAACCTGACCACTGATTGGTTTGACCCAACTTCCTGGAAAAAATTCACTTCCATGTCAAACCACGACATTCAGATACAAAATTTATGCTATTTATAAGATACATCCTGTTAAATATATGTGAAGAATGATACTGTGTTAGAATTATTTTGCAGGAAAATGCATATATTGGTGTATGGTAGTTGCCTACACTTTCTTGAATTATTTTATTCCTGATAAACCAAATACACTGATTTATTCAAGTACGATTTAAAAGGTTGGTGGATATAAAACTCAGTCAGGGAAATCCAATAAAGGCTTGACATTCCTTTTTACATGACTTAGGGAGTCTGCAGAATATATTGCTTCTCCTCAGAATTAAAAATTCACATATCTAACAACCTACACTAGGAGCAATGCTGCAACTCATTAGAAAGAAATACAAGGGCATGCTTTGAATCATAAAGATGGGGAAAATAAATGTCAGTGCTTTTTAATAAAAATGTACAGTAAAATTTATGAATGCATCTGTCATCTTATGAAATGTGTTTGAGACATGGAGAAAGAAAAATCAGTATGGACTTTACAGGCTGCTCTGCTCTTGTGATACAGACGTATCACAGGAAGTATGTGAGGGCAGGAGATCCAGTTCTGTTCTCTTCTTCCCTGTGTGTTTTAGAAGAAATTCTGCTGAGGATAGTACAATTCTGTGCATGTGAAGCGATATAAATAAAGTAGAACTCAGTCCAAGTTAGTGCTCTTTTTAGCCAGATTGTTAGATCTGAAGTCACTTTTCTATGAGGTAAAAATTTTAGTGTAGAATTTTTAATGTTAGGAGTACTGTAGGATTGTTTGTGGCATCCAGCAGTTGAATGTATTTAAACCTGAAAGTTTTACAATCTGGAAGGATATGGGATGCTATAGTGAAAAGTAGTTTAAAAAGAAGTCATGGCTGTGAATCCCAGACACATGGCAAAACTGTGTCCTTGCTGAAGGTCATGGAAAAGAATGTCTGAATGAAAGTCATTCAGAATAATCAGCTGTTCAAAATACTGGATGGCTCATTAGTCTGAATGAAAAAGCCAAGCATAAACAAATTTGAAGACTTTGACAGAATTCCTTGGGAAAAGCAGTAAGTCTGCAATTCTGAGAATTTGCCATAGCAAAGTAGGTGAAAAGAAAGCCTATTTGGGGGGCTGTCTTTGAGGAACATGTTTTAGCTTTTATATACTTGGTAGTGATTTGAAAAATCAGTGGATGTTATTGACTCACTGTTCATTGAGTCAAATGGATTAAGTCAGAGATAATAGGATCTTTATTTTATTTTTAAAATTAATATTACATATATTTTTTCAGATGTTTGACTCTACTTCAGAAGGAATTGTCCTTGGCTTTGCAGAGTATTCCTTGCCAGTGCTTCAGTAGGGAGGAACAGAGTCAGCATAGAGTGATAGGAATAGATCAGTATTACATTCACCTGACATCCATGAAGACTTAGGCTGGGGATACAGTTTCACATGCTGCTTTGCCTTGTTTAATTTCAGGCTGTCATCCAAAAGAGGTAGTTCGTTTGAGGAAATCCCTGTCATGTCAAAACCTAATCTTTTCTTGCAAAGGTCTGCTGTCTCTTGGATCAATGAACTGATGTAGTTCACTGGGGATGCTACAATTCTTCAGTGTGAGGGGAGAGGGCAGGAGCTTGCAGTGAGGAGCAGAAGAGCTAAGGATCTCTTCATATCTTCTTGACAGCTACTTCTCTTTAGATCAGAGTGGGAAAATCCACCCTTAGATAAAGTACCATCTTTATTATTTAAGTAAGAGGAAACGCTGGAGAGAACACTAAGGTCTGTTCTTGGTAAAAGAAGGGAGTATAGCCAGTAAATGGATGGCCCTAATTCCACCCCTTCATACACACACACACACACACACACACACACACACAAAGGTTCTATTTTAATTCATGGAAATAATTTCCCTACATAATTCTGTGACTCCACTCAGCAAACCAAAGAAGAAAAGTCATTGTTCAAGCCTCTGTGAATGTTCCTTTTCTCATACCTGGAGTGGTTTAGGGTATATGAAAGATTTAAGTACTGAAAAGTACCTTCTGATAAAGTACTGCGATGATCAAGAGATTACAGTGATTTCTGGTAAATAAAGGGGAAACTACTTTTTTAATCTGGCTCTTAATGCTTTTATAGCAGCAAAACCAGTTGTATAGATGAGTTAATTTATCAACCCAGCAGTCAAGTTCGTTCAGGTTTACTTTTATTTGGTTTCTGAACTCAGATTTTTGAATTGGGGTTTTTTTTGGTGCAGGTGTCTTGACTCAAATACACTGAAGTGGTTCATTTTGTTAAAACAATACTTTAACTACACTTCTATCCATTTTAAATATTTGAGTCTTTCCTTCCTCTTTCTGTTTTCCCCATGACATTCAATATCTCTGCCAAACCAGCATAATGATGTAGGGTAAACTTTCTCTGATTAAATATGTGAGAAAGCTTATGTGTGAAGTTCAGAGAGTCTTAGTCATGCCAATCTTGATTTTGTGTCTGGAAATACTGGTTTTTGACATTAAACAAAAGGTGTATCATGCTTTTCCCAGCATATACTGATGTGAATACATCTTGCAGCATTGAACATAGCCAAGATTATCAGCTGTTGTCGAAAACAAGGAATGTGGTTTAATTAAGCAGAAATTTATTATCTTACCTGGCAACTACCCAGCAGCAAGCATTAAATGTGAAAATCCATTTAATCTGTTGGACCCAGCCTTATGCTGGGAACTCACTATCAAGATTGAAGAAGAGCAAGAAGAGATCTTATTTCATTTTTACCTTTTCCATGATTTCATGGATGATGCTTCCAAGTGACTCCTTTTTAAAGAAACCAGCTCCTGTTACAGAATGAGTTGTGAAGTTAAAAATGAGACATGAGTATGAATGCAGAGATCCCTGTGATGCACTGTGAAAACTTGTACACATTTTTAAAACAATGATACAGGGTACAAAAAGCCTGGTTGCCTTTGTGTTCCACTCACATTTCAAATGTGAGAAAACCAAAACTCTTCACAATATGAATCTTAAAGGAGACGCAGATTTTTTTCCTTTTTCTGCTATTCAGGTTTATAGGAAAAGTATTCCTATGTCCTGCTGAAAATCCCTAAATATGTTAATGCCTGTTTTCTGCTTTTTTCCCCCAGGAAGAGGAATCTTGCAATGGCTTCTTTGCTCACTGCTGTCTAGTGACTGCTGCACAGGCAACCAACGTGATATAATCCCTTTCATAAATTTGATCCAATTCTGCATAAAACTCAGTGCAAAACCCCCAACAAAACAGAAAACTCCAACCAAACCCGCAAATGCAGAAAACCTTAATGCATTCCCCATACCACCATTCTTAGAACTTTTTATATAGCGTGAATGAGAAAATTGTTTTCATGCATTTAAAGATGAAAGTTGATTTACCACTTTAAATTTGACTATGACAAGAAGCGAAGCTTTTAATTTCAAGTTAAATGTTGCCTGGCAAATTTGAACCTAACTGAATTGTAGGATATAGGTCTGAATTTAACTTGTTGTGTAGGCTAGAAACTGGTGAACTACTTAATCAAATGATCGCAGTGAAACAGCTTGAGTCAAGTTCCTGTAAGGAAAGAAGGAGGACTATGAGAGGGGCTGCCCTAATTTTGCAGCCTGGATTTGCCAGCCAGTCTTAGCTATTGTAACTGACTTCCGTGCAAGGGTGTTATTGATTCATTGTTTTATTGTTCTGACAGTAAGAAAGGTCATGTCTCAAACCCTCTTCTTCAATATGAGGTAGACTGTTCTTATTTAAGGTCTGATTGAGGTTTTTTTCCCATGACGGGCTTTATTTCCCATCATGCTTTCTCTTCATAGATGGCTGCACTCAGCAGTATGGAGAATAGCGTTTCTATCAGTCTGGTGGTGCTGGCTAGCTTACAGGTTTTGTGAAGGAATGAAAGGCAGCCCCTTTCTGTCTTCTAGAAGAAATGGTGCTTAGGGGAAATCAGGGTGAGGGAGGGAGGAATGAGGGAGGGAGTACATTCACAACTGCTTGTCTAAGGAAGGTCTTGTCTTGATTTCTTGCTCCTTTTTGGAAGGAAGCCCTCCAGTTCTGTAGTGTGCTCACATGGTGGCACCTTCATAAACATCAGGAACCTACAGGGTGGGTAGAGTTGCCTTTTTGTTTGTGCTATGTCCATGTGGTCTGTGAAGCATTTCCCAGGAGCCCTACCTTAGGTTTCAACTTCTCCCTATATATCATATGGAAAATCTGGTAAGACATCCCCATTTCCATATGTCTTGATTTCCAGAAGTTCTGCTTTGAGATACATTATTCTTTTGAGCAAATCTGAATTGGGAATTGAAGCTGTGGAACCCTAGGGAATAATGCCTGAAGGGAAGTTAAAGGTGAGACTGCAAACCAGGCTGGTTTCAGAGATGTAAGAAGAGAAGATCAAAAATTACTTTCTTCCCTATGGTGGAGTAGTTTATACATGTCCTTACAGACCCAATTAAAATAACATTTGATTAAAATGAATACAACAAAGCACAGTTTTTAGTAGTGCTATATCTCTGGATAAATTTAAAAACCACCAAAATTTAATTATATATTAAAGATTAAAGAGTACTTTCTGATTTTAGTTATATTACAGTTTCTCTGGTGTATAAGCAGTAAGGCAATTCAATGTAAAATTAAAAATCCTGGGACAACAGCTTCTCTCTCAATTCAAATTAGCATGTCTGAGAAAACAATTTTGGCCTTTAATGTTGATTTATAGCAATTTTTCATTCTTTATTTGCTGGAATCCAAAACAATGTTATGCTAATATGGCTGTATTACCTGCAGGTGTTGCTTGAGAGTTGAGTGAGCAGTCCTTTGTATTTTCTTTGAAGGATCAATATTGCAAGATGTGTGAAGGAGAAGGGTCTAACTGACAAGCTGCCTTGATACACTGTTACTATAACTATGACTGGATTGACTGAAAATTGCCTCAAAGAGTAAGGTAATCTATAAAAACTATAAAGTGTAGCCAAGTGTTTGAAGTAATCAATGTTAATGAGGAGTGATTTATTTTCACTTTTAAGATGCCTTCACTGTTATAGTTTCTTGAGTTTTTCTTTCTGAAATGTTCATATTTGATACTGCATTTGCATTAAAAAGGTTCATTAGATGTTACAACTGCAAAAAATATTAGAGCTGGCAAAATTGAATGAAAACATTTTTAATAGTTGTGAGAAATTACTCTTAGTGTACCCAGGTAATTGGAGAGAAATTTGGTTTTCATTTTTTGTGTATGTCTAGAAATTGAGCAAATAACCTGGCTTAGGAAAAAATGGTAGTTTGGAAAGAAGATGGACACATAATTATTAATTAGTGCATTAGTGCCTTTTCGTGAAATAGGAATTCAGTTCATTTCAGTGCTACTTCGTTTCTCTGTGTAGACATACTTGTCATAACAAGCAGGTATTACTTTGGAAGCCTCATTGTGTAATACAAATATTATATATGTATATATGTAAATAAGCTCTTTTTATTTTTGAATCATTAAATGTACTCATTCTCTATTGCGGATAAAATAATATGCTTATCAGTCTACCAGTACCAATTTACAGTCTGGTTTACAAGTTGTGTGGTGAAGTGCTTTTGCAGTACTAATGACAGAATTTCAAGAATTTTTAATTTTTTTTTTGTTATTTTGGCATTTTGTATTGTGTTTTCCTCTTGAAATGCTCTTTTTCCTTCACCTTGAAGAATCTTTCTGTAATTCAGTATTTAGTATTTTATGGGAGGATATCATATATACTTAGAATAGTATTCATGTGAGAGAGAGAATAATTCTAATGGAAAAAAGCTTTTTGTCATCCATTGGTGTGACTGTGAAGAACTGTGATGGACTTAATTTACACATTAAAAAATACTATTATTGCAATGTGTGCTGTTTGTATTTGAGATTTTGATGTAAAGAATAAATTAGTTTTAAAAAGTCAAAGAGAATAGTAGTGAACACGGCAATATGAAAGAAATTCCCTTTGTCTCCTCAGTGGTATTATGAATGTGAAATTCAAATGATTCTGTGAACAATGTAAATTTTTACATCAAAGTGTAATGTTTACTTACATAATAGATCTGAAGTCCTGGGCAAATTTTTTTTGTTTCATTAATGAATAGCACAGACATACAAAAAAAATGCAAAAAAATGTTCTTAGTTAGAGAACTGGATTAACTTCTTGATGAATAAATGAGCTTCTTTTACCCTTAAGGTTTAAATTAATGATTTTATAAAAAGGCATACTCAGGATCTAGTTATTTGGTTTGTTCTATTC
This sequence comes from Vidua macroura, assembly GCF_024509145.1. Classification (NCBI taxonomy): domain Eukaryota; kingdom Metazoa; phylum Chordata; class Aves; order Passeriformes; family Viduidae; genus Vidua; species Vidua macroura. Next base: position 45,863,771 of record NC_071575.1, on the reverse strand, counting down.
TGCTTGCTTAAATTGCACCTGAAATTATGTTATTTCTGTGGTGTTAAATGCCTTCTCTGATTCTTTTAAATGAGAAATTGAAAATATTCTTAACATACAAAATGTATTTCAAATGAAAGAGCAACAGCATGGAAATGTAGGTTAGCACATCCCATTTAGGTTTCAGTTTTTTAATGATGTTTTAAAACTCTATTAGAAATGTAAGATTTATTGTGAGAATTAAGCCGCCGGGTTTTATTTTTGATACATTATACTAAAAAATACATTCTTTTAAAAGCCATACTAATCCTTTAACATCATATTAGCAGAGAAATTGTTCACATTTACATAAATGTGAAATGCATAAAATTAGACATTCATTTATGTTTTTGAATAATTTCTCTTTTCTTGACCTTTGATAATGAAGGTACAAGAAAATGGCTGGAGAACAGAAAGTTAGCAGAATCAGCTGCAGTAAAGATAGAACACATCTTAATCAAACCAAGATTTAATTAAGCCAAATGAAGCTAGTCACAGATTTGATTGCAAAACACTGGAAAAATGAAGGATAAATACTAAAAATATGAATCCTAGTAAACTATATCTGTTACTTGAAGTCTTCCCACTAAAATAACGTAACAACATGGATCTATCCATTTGAACAGATGTGGTTTAATAGGCAATGTCAGTAAAACTGGCTAAAATCACATAGTTTATTCTAAACAAGAAGAAAAATATAATAATAAATGGAAAGCTTTCTGGATAACAGTAGACTGTGAGGGGAAGTAATAACAAGTGCAGTGCTGGTTCATCCAGGATGTCATCTGTGCTTCTGAAGTTTTGATCCAAGGTACTTACCCTGCTCTAAACTGAAAGTGTTCATTTTTACAGAATAATAGCATCACAGAATGGGTTAGGTTGGAAAAGACCTCTAAGATCATCCCATCCAGCCATTAACATGGCACTGTCAAGTCTGCCACTAAACTGTGTCCCAAAAGTGCCTCGTGTACGTGTCTTTTAAATACCTCCAGGCATGGTGACTAAGCCACTTGTCTGGGCAGTCTGTTCCAGTGCTTGACTGCCCTTTCAGTGAAGAATTTTTTTCTAATATCCAATCTAAACCTCCCCTGGCATAATTTGCAGCAATTTCCTCTTGTCCTATCTCATGTCACGTGGCAGAGGAGGCCAACCTCCAACTTGTTACAACCTCCTTTCATAACATCCCACTTCAGCCTGTTTTTCTGCAGGCTAAACAGCCCCAGCTCCCTCAGCTCCTCCTCATCAGGTCTCTGCTCCAGACCCTTCACCAGCCTCATTGCCCTTCTCTGGAAATGCTCCAGCCCCTCAATGTCTTGCTTGTAGTGAGGGGCCCAAAACTGAACACAGGACTCAAGGTACAGCTTCACCAGTGCTGAGTACTGAGGGGAACAATCACTGCCCTGGTGCTGCTGGCCACACTATTCCTGATACAGGCCAGGATGTCACTGGCCTTCTTGGCCACCTGGACACATGCTGGCTCATATTCAGATGGCTGCTGGCCAAAACTCCCAGATCCTTTTCCACCAGGCCACTTCCCAGCCACTCTTGCCCCAGCCTGTAGCACTGCCTGGAGTTGTTGTGACCCTGTGACGCAAGGGCAGGACCTGGCACTTGGCCTTGTTGAATCTCATACAGCTGGCCTCAGCCCATCAATCCAGCCTGTCCAGATCCCTCTGCCTTCCTTCCAGCATATCAATGCTCCCACCCAACTTGGTGTTGTCTACAAACTCACTGAGGGTTCATTTGATCCCTTTGTCCAGATCATTGATAAAGATACTGAACAGGGTGAACCCCAATACTGAGTCCTGGGGAATACCACTGGTGACCACCTGCCAACTCACTGCCATTCACTACCCCTCTCTGAGCCTAGCCATCCAGCCGGGCTTTTACTCAGCAAAGAGTATGCCCATCCAAGTCATGGGAAGCCAGTTTCTCCAGGATAATGCTGTGGGAAACAGTATGAAAGGCTTTACTAAAGTCTAGTAGACAACATTCACAGCCTTTCCCTTGTCCACTAAGTGGGTCACCTTGTCGTACAAGGAGCTCAGGTTGCTCAAGCAGGACCTGCTTTTCCTAAATTCCTGTTGGCTGGTCCTGAACCACTGGTTGTCCTGGATGATGCATGATGGCACTCCAGATGATCTGCTCCATGAACTTCCAGTTCAAGACATTGATGAGGTCCCCTCACAGTTGTCCCTTCTCAAGGTTGAACAGGCCCAGCTCCCTCAGCCTTGACATGTAAGAGAGATGCTCCAGCCCCTTAATCATCTTTGTCTCCTTCTGTGGGACATGCTACAGGAGCTTCTGTGTCTCTCTTATCCTGAGGAGCCCAGAAATGGACACAGCACTCCAGAAGTGACCTCACTAGGGCTGGCACAGGTTCAAGAAAAAAAAAAAAAAAAGAAAAAGCAGAGAAAAAACAAAAACTTGAAGTCCAACCTTCCCTGCTTTATTTTATCTATAGAATTGAGGTGTCCAACGTTGTAAAAATCGTTTCAGAAATCACTTTCAGAGAATCTTGAAACAGGCAAGTTCTTTCTGACCATTCTTAGGACACTATTCACCCCTGCACATATGATCCTCAGCAGCATTCCCAGGCGTAGCGACCTGGGTATGAAATGTACCACAACACTGGTGATATCTGCAAACAAATTATAAGTTGGTTCATTTACTTAGGTCTCACGTAATTCTGTTGGGAGCAGTGGCAGCATGAATTAGAGCTGTATAAAACAGGAACAGACTTGATTTGCACAGCTATAATAATGGTGAAGATTATCAACTCTCACTTTGAGAGAGAAAGGCAAGAATATTTCTATAGTGTTAAAATGTTTGTGTCACAGTTCTCTGTTCCTTTCAGTTTTTAATGGTGGGCAGATAACAGATGTAATTGTAGCTACTTTAACAGAATTATTTAAAATTAAATGAGCAAACAGGCTAACTTTTACCTGTTAAATAGGTGTTGCACATAGATGCAACCCCAACCCCCATCACCAAAAAATGTACCCAGGGCAGCTAGGTGGAGTTTGTACAGTTTGTTCCCTCTGCACTGTTTACCCTCCATTGTTCATGTACTTGTTAGGATTTTTAATCTGACAGAATGCCTTAGTCCTCAGTTTCTGGCAATGTCCCTATTCTGAGTGACCTCCTCTTTTGCATAACTATTCCAGCATTTCATGCTAATATTAGTGGTTTCTGCTGTAGTTCCCCAAGTAGAGTTGGGGAAATTGAATCTGTGAATCAGATTCTGTTCTTTTGCACAGTATGGTTTTCTCAAGAGTATCTCCAGGATTGCAGGAATACTTCTGGACAGTCAGTACTTTTGGGGTTAGCTGTAGGGATGCGAAGAAGATAATTAACCAGTGTAATACCTTCTCCTTAGGTATCTCTCTGAAACCCCTGCACTGAATTCTGATGGGTAGAAAAAAATTAGGAAAATAGAAAAAAAGTCTGTTTCATCACATCTCCCAGGTAAATAAATTAATATTTCAGGGAGTGTTTCAGCTGAGCTATATTTTTATGCTCTTTGCATATTTACAAGGAACTGAGCTGAGAGTCTTCACTCAGGGTATGGCTTCACTTGCCACTTCACTATGGTATGTCTTGTCAAAGCAGGCTGATGATATATTGATTTTTTTTTTCTTATAAGCACTGTTTTGTTCTATTGCAAAACTTTTCAAAGGGAAAGAGATGGGCTACTTGAAAATGTTTGTCTTGTTGAAGTTTGTGCTGAATTATTTGTACTTGAGCAGTGAGATCATTTGCATGCTCTAAAAGTGTCAAAGCGTGAAGAACTATCCTAATGACACCATCAGCTAGGTACCTGTTTTTACCATCCACAAGCTGTAAAAATGTATTTTCTTAGTTTATTTTGTCTCACTTACTCTGAATTCTTTCTAACTTGCTCAGAATTTTAATGGTCAAGCAGAATTCTTTCCTCTCCTTGATCCCCATATTTAGTGATTTGCTTCAAGCCAAATTATGCAAGTTACGTTTTCACTCCCTCTGTAAACTCATGGTCTTCAGCAGATTTGCAGTTACACTCAATTGAAACATCTCAACCAAGTCTTTGAAAGACAGTAAAGTATGTATACATGCATAAGAGATGATGTGTATTTGTTCAGGATGTAAAGGACTGCTGAAATAGATGTCACTACACCATTAGTTTTATGCTCCATTCCATCATTTTTATGTGAGGGGATTAAAAAGGTAAAAGAATCTGAATACAGTCAAGTATTTAGGACACCAGAAAGAACCCAAGCAAGACTGAAACATCTGTTTAAATTTGCAATACAAATGTGCTGTTCAGACGCTGATTTGATTCTGGAGGCATCTAGACTTGTCAGGCTTACTAGGCTTACCTACCTATTTGAGGGCTATCCACAGCTTTGCTTGACCATGTCTATAGTCACCCCAGCCAAAGCAGTTCATAATTTAAGCTGAGCAGGATCTAAAAAGTAAGTGCTTCTCTGTTTAAATCCTCAAAAGGGTGAAATCCAATATAGGCCTTCAGGGAATATGTAAGGCAACTTACATATTAAGCACAGATTAGCCTTGCTCCAGTGTTTTAAAAATCAACTCTAAGTAGCTGCACTTAAGATTCAATTCTGTGACACATGACTGAATTTACAAGCTTACCTGTAGCCCTTAATTAGATATTTGACCTCCTTGCTTAGTTGTTTGGGATTTTTTTCCCTTCATTTTTTGATGCTCATAGATTGTATTTCTTGACAGTTGAAATACAAGTGGAATTTTTAAGAACCCCTATCTCTGCTTTTTAAGCTGTATCCCAGTGTTCATAGTGATTTACCAAAGAAATCCAGTTAGCAGCTATGAAATTTTAGGCATGTTCTCATGGCAGATGTGTTGGTCATTGCCGTGGTAGAGACAAGCAGGCAAATATTTGGGGTTTTTTATAGGACCAAGTCTTAGAAACAGAAACATTGTTTTCTGATGTTGTTATATTATTTCAAGTAACATGATTAATTAGGAAAAATTATTATGCATCATTTTAGGATGGAAAGCCTCTTTAATCATAGTAACCATTAGTAGATATTGAAAAATATGTGTTGAAGATACTTAATTTTATGTCATTCAGCAAGTCTAGGTGTCATGGGCCTGTGAGCTCCAGAGGAGCCAGTGGGGAAGATATCTGTTTCACAGGTTTTAATTTTTAATATATTCCTTAAGATTGGAAGGTAGCTGGTGTTCTGCCCAGATTCAGAATAGACAAGCAGATTGAGCAGGGTAAATATAGCCTGATATAAATCACAGTGAACATATGGAAAAAGCTGATTGGGGACTCAGCTGATAGGGAATTAAAGGCTTGAGTAAAATTGATTCTGCTCAGAGTTTTATGGAAAGTAGAGCTTGTCAAACAAATGATTGATAAAAACTTGATTTTAATCTTTTAATATCTGGTAAAATTGCAGGTTTGGTAAGATGATGGTGTCGATATAAAAGACTTTGGAAAGCATTCGACTTACTGCCGTGTGAAACCAATTAATAAAAACATAAATTGAACTATATGTAACAAAACAGACCAGACTTTGATGAATAACAAACCAGTCGGCAGGTCTTAATATAGGATTGTCAGTAAAGAAGTTTCAAGGACTAAGTGGCATTCTCCTAGTGGAAATTAGAGAGTGAGAGTAGAGAGACTGTAAATTGTGACTCGATTGTGGAAAGGAAGGAGACCGCTGTGAATGCTAAAGTACATTCTCAGAGCCAAAACAGTAATGCTGAGTGTAGTGGCAGTTCAGGAGTGTAACCAGGCTGATGTTTTTTGCTGTATATAGAACTGCTGAGAACATTTAGAGTGTGGCACACAAGGCCATTTGCCTTTGTCAAAATAGCTTGAAAATGGCTAAGTGCATATAAACATCTAACCCTAATAAGTACCTGAAGCATCTGAATTAGTCCTGAGGAGATCTTGCTGAATTCTATCTGCGTAGTTTATTTTTCATCCAATTCTCTTTAAATGGATGTCCCTATACCATGCACAGTGTGGCCAAATCCAAAGCAATGGACTTAAGCTTCATAAACAGGAGATCACAGAAGATGATTTAGTATTCCCTGATGACTTTAAAGGATAGATTTATAGTAAATTGTGACAAATTAAAAACTTGGAGCAAAGCAGTGTGGTGTTTTCCAGAGTTCTAGAGGATGAGAAATAGTTCTAATGTGGTGTGCTTTTAGAAAGTTTAAAAAACTATTTCTTTTTATTGACACCTCTATTCAGACACTCTAAAGCTATGTGTCCTGTGGTAAGTAGATTAAGACCAGCTACCTGGAAATAGACCATGACTTGGATAATTTACATCTAATAGGTAAGAGATGGATGGGGAAAGCAAAGCAGTGGGCACTTAATTAACTACAAGCTTATTCAAGAGCAGAATTTTGAATACTACTCGGGTCTGTCAACACATACATGGGTGTTTAGTCTATTATATCATACTACCTCCATAAAAACAGTTAGAATTATACTTGTTAAATAGCATTATTTTTTCAAGTAGTGCTGTGTCCATGCCACTTAGGTAGTGTGAGGCTAAGTACATTGCTATCTCTTTCTAATTGAAAGATTTTAATTAAATATTTGTTTCTAATTAGCATTTTATGTGACCTATTATTGCAAATACTAGATAACCTAAAAAAGAAGTGTGAAATTTGAAACAATTTGTTCAAAAATATTTTTAATAATCTTATTAATACTTGTATAGTTAGCGTAGTTGTGTAAAACACCTAAGTCCTGTAAAGACCTGTCATTAAGTGATTAGGGTATTTCAGTTATCCTCAAAAGCAAGCATTTTGTGCATTTTTATTATAATCTGCAACACTTTTTTTAATGTACAAATCATTAAGTACATTTATGCCATTTGAAATTTATTTTCATGTTTCTGTGGATATAAGACTGCTATGAAACAGATTTCCTTGAGAACTTGATTTTTGGTATATTCTAATTATATCTGTCTTTCACTTGGAGAAAAAATATAAGCATCAGACAAATGAAGCAGAGGAAGTTTTTTGCAAAGTAATAATTCTTCTCTAATCTCTCTAGTGTCTAACTTGTTCTGCATGAATTCAATCATGTCTATATGGAAGATAATGATTTTTTTCCTAATGTGTATGAAGTATTCTAGTTTTTCTGTCTTGCAATTTAATAACCCTTTCACATTTCTTGACCTTAGTTTCCATTCACATTTTTAAAGACGTTTTATCTTAAAAATAATGTAATTAAGTAGAAATGTATAATCAGTGATGCATCAAATCTCTGTGAAACAGTATTATGTTTAGAAAATACTGTCTAACTTTGCACTAGGTTGAATTTCAGTAAACACACTTCCTTATGCTCTTCCATCCTAAAAAAGAAATATTGCAGCTGCACTTACAAGGAAATTAAAGATGTTGTATGCTTCTGCTGAAGATAGCTAGAGGAAAAATGTGTCCTCTCTGTCATTTGGAGCCTCAATTGACTCAGTTTTGACATGTCAATTGATAGTGTGTCTGTCTTTATTAATATTCCAATTAGAAATCAGTATTACTCAGTACTGGTATAGTATAGTAAAATGTCCTCTGTGTGTGTGCGTGGGTGTTTGCTCTACCTGTTCAGGTGTTAACACTCTCTTTGGCAAATACTGACCTGATCCAGTTGTAATTCTACAGTGCCTGGACACGATTCAGGGAGTATCAGAGAGAGTAGGTGGGATGGATACTCCTTCAGAGGGGAAGGATGCAACCCATGATATACCAGTGTCTTCTCCCAAGTAGCAAGCAGAAGGACAAGACAGAACAGTCTCAAATTGCTCCATAGAAGGTTTAGATTAAATATTAGGAAAAATTTCTTTACCGAAACAATTATCAAACACTGGAACAGGCTTCTCAGGGAAGTGGTTGAGCTCTCATCCCTGGAGGTATATAAACACATATAGCTGTGGCACTTAGAAACATAGTGAACTGTCAAACTTGGCAGTGCTGTGCTGATAGCTAGGCTTGATGATCTTAAAGGTCTTTTCCAATATTAACGATTCTGTGATTCATTTACTCTTGAGCTCTTAACATTGAGGAGATCCTTGTCCCTTTAGATTGACAAAAGGAATCCTGAATTCTGCCTTCCATATTATCCCTTGCATATACATGCTGTTTTTCCTAGCTCCTTCTGTGTTTGTGAAGTATCTGGTTTTGCTGTTTATAGCCAAATGGTCCCAGTGAAGAGACCACGGGAACCAACTGTGTTTTGATCTTCTGCTATATAGTCTACCTTAGGCTCACCTCAGGTGCCTTTATTTTTCTAATTGTGGCCTTCTGTGGGTCATTTTTAAAAAGCAGTTGTTTGTTTGTTTGTTTTCCAAATGAAAAAAGATCGATGTCTCTCACTTGATCCTGGTTCTTTTGTAATGCATAAATACAACCCTTGCCTTTTGAAATTACACTTTGTTATGAAATACTATTGCACTTTGCTTTTGCATTTTTATTTAACTCTACTCCTGTTTGCTATCCCATGGCTTCAACCCTTAGTTCATGTTGTTAGTCACAGTCAGCAATTCATCAAGAAGCACTGAAGACATAACAAGTGACATTTTGTTAGGTACATAGGAGGTATGCAGGTATAGAAAATCTTATTTTGTACAAATTGGTGAGTAAACTCCTGAACAAACTGTCACAATATATGTGTTTTCCTATGAAAAGGGTAGGGAAAAATGTCTCAGGTACAAGAGATTGTAAATAAATTATCTGGAGGAAAAAGCAATCTGCTGTATAAATATTTCAAGTTTTGCAGTTGTAGCCTTTACATTGATCTGCGCTTGGAGGCCTGTCCTGATTTTGTAGCAGATAATATTATGTCAAAGCAATGTTTAGTTCTACATAGCAGCTGTTGTATTCATACTAAATTATGCCAGATTTAATCTTGAGTATATTCAGCAAGAGCAGCCAGTTGTGCTGACAAACCTAAAATAATTTTCAGTAATATTCTATCACAAACCCTTAGGGTGCATTGGCTCCCTGAGGTTGAATTCCCATATTATATCCAAACATCCCAGCAGCAGATTCAATAGGTATCCTACTGGAACTTTGCAGTAGCAGAGGTAGACAATATGAGACAATTTCTCAAGAGTATTACTTTCCCAATCATTTTAATTGCCCCTGCCTGATTCACCAGTGCTTGTGTATTCATTTGTACTTGTTCAAAGCAAATGCAGTTTAATTTTACAGTACTCTCAAGTCACTGCAATACTCATTTTACATGTGGAAAGAACAAGACAATAAAGTGGATAATCAGGTTTTCAGGGTTTTGTAAGGAGAACTGAAATGTTACATGGAGAAGAAACAATAGAAGTCAAGGTTCACTTGCATAATACTTCAAAGAATATCCTGTAAATCCCAGGTCATTGCACAGAGAGGGCACCTTGATAATTGTGATACTGTAATGAGGAGACATAAAGATTGGGAGAACAGTGGGTGAGAACCTAGTTTAACTGGAGAAGAGCAGACAGCTGCAGAAACTGGAATAAAATCAGCTTTTCTGGAGAGCACTTCATTGCAGGAAACATGCTGGAGTGTTCTCAGGCACTCTCGACAGAAGCTCTTACTCTTTCCCCTTGCTCATTGTAGCAGGAGCATAGTAAACTGTACGTGCCAAAATGGGATGAAGAAAACACTTCTCACCTTTCCCAGCTCAACCCCCAGCAATTTAGGATGCTCATTTGAAATGTAAGAAAGTTCAGTTTGTTTTTCTAGGAAAGTCTGAGTATTTTTCCTGCTTTCCTGCTACATGACTGAACCCCTTTCTGAGTATTTTGTAGGTTAGCATGCCACCTTGTCTGCTTGTGCAGTTCCTGTTTATATAAATAATTACGCAAAGGCCAGAACTATGGTGTCCTCTCTTCTGATGAGTTTTTTTGTAATTTTTCTAGTCTGCTGTGATAAATAATTAGTTGTTACATTATGTGTGCAGTCCTAGAGATAGTTTGGAATGTCGATAAGCAACTTGCTCTCTTCCATGATGCCTCATTCAGCAGTTCCCAACAACTCCAAGTAGTACATGTCTAGAACTTTAACCTACTGGAATATTCTTATTTTGAAAGAAGAATCGGTTTTACAGATAGTGACAGTAAGAATCAGGGAGTTTGATGTCCAAGGTTATGATAAGAAGTAGAGCTCCATGCCTCAGTTCTAGTTTCTAATTCCAGTCTCTGCTCAGAGGACTGTACAAAGAGAAAAACAATTTACAGAAGCAATTAAAATGCATAATTTCTTATGTAATGTGAAAATTTGAGGGAAATTCTTACCACAGACTGGTTTAAGTAACTTCAGGAAGCACAAACAACTCTTAATTTAACATTCTTAAAGCAGCTGCTTCTTTGCAAATTTAACTCCTTGTGGACTGGATAGCTTTGTGTTTCATATCTGTAGAGCTGAGCAAGTGTTCTCTTCAAGGTGGATTAATGCTGATCACTGTGAACTTTCTGATCCATCTGGGAAGTACTTTCTCAGTGGATGTTCATTTACTGAGAATGCATTGTGCAAGCGCCATTTGGATTTCTAGGGCTGCATAGCTCTTTGTAGGTCACTGGTGATGCTGATGAGGCTTGCAGGCAGCTAGTTTTTACTCCTCCAACATTCTTCTCAACTAGAGCTTGATCCTGAATGCAGAAGAGGGAACCAGAATCATTCTGCATGGCTAATGTGATCTCTCATGCTTGGCTGAGGGGGGAAATGTAGCACATTTCAAAGAACAGATTTCCCTTAAGTTTCTTTTCCCACAGTTTGTCACATATGAAAGGAGGAGAAAAGTGTTTGAGAGTATGCTGACAGTTAAATGTATTTTGGTTTCAGGCTAGAAATGACAAAGTATTTTGATGTTATCTATTTTGAGAGGAATCAGATATCCAGAAATAGGAGCCTAGGTACAGTACACATGGTAGCACCGTAGCACCTTCATGAAGTCTTGTGTATTCAGTCTACAGCTGTCTAATTAGAAAGAGTTCCAAAGTGGGGACAAGCTGGGATACCTAACTCAAAGCTGCAGAAAGATTCCACAGTTTACTTAGCAAATTCATGGCTTGACATGTTTTCATTGGAGTAGATGCCTACAATGCCTCTTTCCAAGAATAGTGCAGGGTTCTTGAGGGAGAGACTAGGTGGGCATTCAGAGCTTTAATCCTCTAAATCTACTTCAGAGAACTGTTATCTTTAGTATATACTATTGTTTTAACTAGATGGTCTGACTGATGCTTTATCCTTCTTAGGAGAGGCACTTGTATTTCCATTCAATAAGGTTATAGGAGTCTTTACTAGCTTCTTTAGGAAAGTGTTATGATCTAGGTGACCTAAGAATTTGTGAATTTCTTGGGTTTCAGTAGAACACATGGTGTAACTCTTACCTTTAGATATAGTATTTAGACTGCTTGTATTTCATAATATTTTTAAGATGCATGTGATCATTTAGCTCTCCACTGTATCTGCATATCGTTCTTTTGTTTTTTATTTATCAGGTTTCTTGTCTATACTTACATATCTACTGCAAGCTATCTAGTCTTACGAAGTTGAACTTCATTCTTCAAGTGTGATTTACGCAGTACAGCCTAAAATCACGATGAAAAAGATGAGCATACCTACAAGCAAAACTTCCCTGGTCCTCTTTCTGTGCCAAATTATTTCTGCACTGGATGTACCTCTTGACTGTAAGTATTAACCTGATAAATAAGTGCAGAATAATGGAAGATTAATTAAATAATTTCAGTAGGAAGGTGAAGATAACTCCAACATGGAGCTAAAAATAGAATGTGTTCGGTCACTTCAATCAGGACATTATAATTATGAATATTTCCACTGACTTACTGAAGATGTTCAAAACCTGTGCATATAAAATGAGTTACATTGTTCAGTTGAGGAGGTTTAACACAGGGTTCTCACAGAATCCTACTTACGCTTCAGTAATACACATTGTTTGATCAAACTGGAGAAGGCCAGAAAAGCCCTGCTAAATGCTAATTATTTGTGAAATTAAGATCATATTGGTAATTTTCTAAAAATCCCAGGACAATTCCTAGTGGCTGTAAACAATCACCCTTACCTTCAGAGAAGAGTTCCCAGGAGCTGATGTGAGAGCTAGTAAAAAATTCAAATACCTAAAATTCAGACACTCAAAGCATCTTATTTTTTGATGCAAAAGAGTAAGTAAGGCTCTTTAATTTCTTAAGCACTGCCTGAAAACAGTTAAGAACTTTTACTTAAAAACATGTTAGAAATGTGCTGAGCAGGGAACTCCAGCATTAACACATGAGGAAATATCTGGAGGAGGGGAAGTCCCAAGATCTGAAGTTCTTGTCTAATATAAGACTCTGTTAGTGGGGAATCTTGAAGGTAGCAGTCCATGCTGAGAAGGAAGCAATGGTAGCTTCTGCATTTTACATTCTCAATAGCTAATTTTATTAACCTACTCATGTTTCAAGTTGCTGTTTTCTTTCTAAGATAGACATGATCACTCTTTCAGAATTCAGTGAGCCATGTTGCACCTCACAGTGATGATTCATTTGTTAAAGTAATTTCCAAGGAAGAGAACATTAGGGCTAGTGTTTAATTGATGGATTAATACATCAGTAAATTTGTCTGTGATTCTAATCTGCATGGTTTTCTTTACCCCTGTGGTTTTCATGCCTTCCTACCTTCCAGAAATGCATGTTTTTCTTTAATAATCATTGACATACATTGCAAGTGCTTTGGTGTTGTTTTTTTTTTTTTTACCCATGCATTTTACAAGCCTATCAAACCAATGACCTGTATTTCTGTCACAAAATCAATATATCTGAATCACATCCAACTTGCTGTAGGTTAAAGAAGGCTTTGAGATTTTGATGAATAAATGAATGTCTAAGTTTCAAAACTTAATTTTTCTCTTTAATCATCTTTGCAGGCTACAGTGTTTTAAAACTATCTTGTAGTTTTGCAACTAATATAAATTCTGCACCTCTTTAATATCGCTATCTTAAGAGCAAGATAATGGGTTAAATTTGCCAGAAATGCATCAATAGAAAAAAAAAATGAATAGCCCTTTTGGATGTATAATTTTAATTCTGTACTGAGAATTTAATTCCCTTCTACTTCATGCTTAATAACTTTGTGAGGTCTGATAAAGTCACATACTTGAATTTTTAGCCAGAAATTACATCTGGAATGATGGTATTGCTTTCATAAATAATGATGAGAATGGTCTCTGGGAGAGCACCACAAAGGAAGGACTTAGATTTTTTTTTTGTGGGTCTGAGTATCATAGAGACCTGGTGATGAGAACATAATTGATTATTTGAATATTTAGGTTTCATCCAGGTTAGAAATTCATATTAATAGCAAGTTCACTAGTTCCTAGTCAGTGTCTCCTCAAAGCAGGCCAGGAATGACTGAAAATGTAGGGGACTCAGGGACATTTGGTCTATTGATGAAGAGACGTGTTTATGCAAAACTTTGGAATTAAGCAATGAAGATCTGAGAGCTAAGATGATTTTGGTTTTTTTGTTTAGTTACTTTTCAAACCAAAAAGGGTTGCAAGTCTGTTGAATAGAATTAGGTGCTTTTGTCTTTACAAGTGTAATTTTAGCCTGAAGCATCCATTTGTTCTTTGTTCTTCCATGTGATCATATGGGTGGATTGATTTTGACTGCAGCATGACTGTAGTGCACTCCATTAATCCTGATTTGCTGCTGTCTCCTCAGTATTAGTGTTTTATGTCCTTGCAAGGCCAAAATCACATAGCAGGGTTGCCTTTACTAAGTCAACACTTCAGGAAAGTTTCTCATGCTAAGAGCTTTAATGTAGTAAGAGCTGACACAATGGAAATTGTGGTTGGAATTTCAGGCATTGCTGCATGGGTTGCAGTGCTGAATGATTTAAATGTTTTCTTTTTAGTGGTGACCAATGTACTTGTCAGAGATACTTATCTTCCCTCTCAAAATTGCTAATTTTCTCTTCACTAACGAATGTTTCTCTTTAATCTCCATTTGTCCATTCAACTGCTGATTCTGATGTGGGAATAAAAGCAAAACTGCTAGAAGAATGTAAGTTACTATTCACTAAAAATAGGTCGTGTGCTGCTGAAAATTAATACAGATTGTGTTGCAAATTTAATTTGCAGTCCAAAAATGTGTGATTCTGACATCTTGTTGATAATTTGGTTTGCTGTATCTAGATGTTTTGTGCATGCAGTGTTCAGAAAATGCTACTGTACATAAAATAACATTATGATATTCTGAATGAATTAATGGTGTGATTTTTGATGGTGTGCTATTTGAACATTAAAATCTTCACTCAATATCAGCATGTGAAGTGTTTTATTACTACTTTCAGGAGTAAATATATTTGATAAGAAATAAATTGATTGGAATATATGTACTTTTGTACTGTTTTACATATCTGATGTGGACATATTTTTATATCTACAGTGGACATAGCTATTTAAGTAGAACTCATATTTTATGGGTTCTAACTTAGCTTTAGTTTTATGATTAATTTAATCAGTTTTAGGTGCAGTCCATAACACAGGAGTGGACAATTCAGGTCTTTGATGTGCATCAGATAGAATATCCTATAGGTTGGGCAGTGTTTGTGTCATATCCTTTTTCAGAGTATATTTGCTTTTCCCAAGTAAGCTTCTGACATTCTCTGAACCTGAGAAATGCCTCTGAGAGGGAAAAGGACTGCCTTCAAGTACGCCTAAAGAAATACACCCAAAGGCATCATGTAAAAATGTTGCCTTCCTCCTTCAAGGATTCTCCCCTGTGCCGTGAGGAGCAGAACCCAGTTCTCTGTGGCCTGTTCTGTTCTGCTTGGCTGCTGTGTTTTGTTATGATTCCATGATTTGATTTCTTTTCCTCACTGTTTCTTGCAGGTAGGGTTATACAGATAGGTACCTCTTTCTGTGCAAAGGAGTACTTAATATGAAATGGTATCCTTAATGAAGACTTAATAAAAATCCCAGTTGTAGAATTTTAACTCTCTAGAGTGATGCATGAGAACACAGCTAACTCTAATGATTGAAATATTTTGTTCCAGTGGCTAGAAATTACCCCAGAGCACAAGCAAAGGGTATTGCTGGACAGGGGATTTATAGCACTGAGACAGGGATGTTCATGGGCATGTTATTAAACAGGTTTATTTAGGTGACACTAAACTATAAACATATGAATAATGTTGAGGAAGACACCTTTCTCACTATCTTAATATCACAAACAGTGTTTTTTAATGCAAAAATGGGCGTAATAATGGTAATAGGTTATAAATCACTTACCATAGGTAGACACCAACTACTTTGTCAGGTCAATCAATTTTGTTCTGTGCTACTTGTTTTATAGTACTTGAAAAATCACAAATGTTAAATAATTGCTTCTCCTGAGACAGTTCACAAAACTATATTTTTAATGGGTTTCTTCAGGGGAATTGGTGCTTTACTTTTCCTACATGTTTACTTTATTTGGAAACTAGATACTATTTTTGTCATTTCTAACGTTGTCTTTTGCTTATAACATATTTTTTACTCCTGAAAAGTAGTTCTTAAAAGCATGCTTTGTAGATTAATGCAATATGTTAAGCAAAATAAATGTGTGGAAAGGTTTCAACCACAGAGAATTTGAAAATATACAAAATGTTTAGAAGCATAAAGCAATGTATATTTTTTCCTTCTGTGTAAAAAAACATTTTGTGGAGGTTTATGTCTTGCAGCTCTTGATTTCAGATTTGTTGGATTTAGAATTTGAGTGTCCTTTGGTTTTATGAAAATCTGTTGAAATCTGAGGTATAGAAATGATACTTTCATTAAACATTTTAGCCAAGATCTTCATCTGCTGTAAATCAGGATAGCTCAGTTGGAAGTTAGTATAGATACACTAATTTACAAGGATAGAGAGTTTCAGCCTCCTGATACAAAGGATACTTTAATCCCACTCTTCTGTCAATGATTTGGTTGCTAACTGCAATTCTTCTTTCTTTGCTTACAAAAGTGTCTTGGTGATACTTTGAAAATATTGTTGAAATCATCTCTCTTTGTTGTATTTCATAATGAAGTGTCACAACCTCCTACGATAACTCAGCAGTCTCCAAAAGATTACATTGTTGACCCTCGAGAGAATATTGTAATACAGTGTGAAGCCAAAGGAAAGCCACCTCCTAGGTTAGTAGCTTTTTTTTTTTTTTGCTTTTATTAGCCTAAGAGTATGGAAGAACTAGGAGAACATACTGTAATTTTTGTAAACAAACGAGATCAAGATTATATGTATGAATGTGCTTGCACATGCAGAAACATGCACACATCTGTACCTCTGTAAATTACACAGCTACCAGATAGTTGCACAATTTTGACTCTTATCACACTTGACATTTAAATGTTTCTAGAGTCATCAAGAAATTGTAGCATTTGTTTTCTTCTCAAAACTCTTAACAGTAAAATAATGCTTGATTATTACAAGAGCAGATAGGTAAATGCCCATGGAACACACTAGGAGGCATGCTGTACTATGAGCTGGATAGTGTGCAAGGTTCAGGCATAGTCTTTAGGAAGAATGCACATTGAATAAAGTCAGACTAATGCTAACACAATCAAATGTAATGTTTTGTAAATAATTCCATTTCGTGAGGCTGATCTTGAAATACAATTTGTCAGAAGTTATGTAGCCTGTATCAGTCGTATTGATCAGCAGCTTTGTGTATTTAATAGCCTTAAAGTTTTGGTTTTGGCAGAAATGGATCAGATTCCTGTTCATTGTCCATTTTAAGATTACCTTTCAGCATCTTGAAATATTTGACAGCTACTCACTTCAAGTTACTGAGTACCCGCATGGGAAACATCAGTAACCATGATACATTCTGACATTGTTAGTAACTGCTGCTGATTGCAGAGACTGTGAACATAGAAATGTGCTTCTCTCTACTCTAGCAGTGTTATGCTACATCTTACTAGCAAGATCTGTCTAAAACTGCTCATTCAGACACAGACAGAGATTGTTAGATGTATTTCTTCTGAAAAACTAGGATTTTTTCTGCATTGCTTCTGCTGGTTGCCTTGGCATCATGGTCATTATCATGCTGGGCAGCAGAATGGAGAAGATGGAGATTATCTGGGATACTCTCACCCTTTCTAGTGTTCCATTAAGGACAGGAGTGCCACAGAGCTGCTTTGTTTACTAGCATTTTAATTTCACTGGCCCAATGCCATTTTTAAGAGTCTGGGTGTTTACCTGGAGGATCAGATGATTATTATCTACTTTGGGACAACTGTACTGCTTCTGCTGATGTTTCTCTTGAACACTGTTGATTGGAATTATCTGAGAGAAAAAGAGTGCTGCCTGGAGACTGACATACTCAAGCCATGTGCCAAGGCTCTCTGCTGTACATCCTTATCTTCCCCATCAAACATGGCTTTGTTTCTGTGCTACAGAGGAAGTGACAGGTTTTAAGTACAGAATTTTTAAACGAGTTTTCTAAGCTTGTACTTAGTCTTGCTTATTTTTTAAGATATGACATTTATTTAATTTGTATTAATAGTTAGTCTGGTTGGTCCATCACTCTCGATAATCTGCAAATGCATATTGGAACTTGAACTGCTCCAGAGCTCTGAAGTCAAAGGTGGACTTTCTCAGCCCACAGTGTGAATCATGTGATATCACTGTGATAACTTCTTATTGGTGAGAGCACCTAGCATAAAGGTTTGTGGATGTGCTGCTACCTATAGCTAGAGCAGCAAAGACTCTGACTCATTTCAAATCACTCATCTCAAATTCAGGGGTTTGTACCACTTTTTCCACCTCTCATTGAATCTACATTACACTTTCTTGCATCCTTAACATTGGTAATGGAAACCCCACATTCTGAAACTTCACCTGCAAAGTTGCAAGAAAGAGGTTCTCTGTTAGTTCACTATGCATGGCAGTCCTCCCAAAAACACTGCATTGTGGTGCAGCACTGTTGCAGGTCCAGTTCTTCTCTCCCCCAACATAAGGTGCAAATGTCATGTCCAGTCCTGCTGCAGGTGGTCAGTGCACAGTTTAAGTCAGTTAGAATTTGAGCTTTTCCGGTACCATTTACATTTATACTTTAGGAAGCATTCTAACCAGCAGAAAGAGTGTTTGTGCTTAAGATTGTGAAGCTGAAATGCAAAAATTAGAAAAACTGCTGTTCACAGCGTTTGAAGCTGTGAGTGCTCAGCATTTCGTGGGTGTTGGTCAAGCTCTCAGTGACTACTGACCATAAACAGAGCATAAGTAAGAAAGCGGTGTTTACAGTCGTCTAAGTTGTAGACTGTGAATCTCTGCTTCTTTACAATTTTTTGTGAGTTCAATCAGTCTTCATTTTTAAGGACTACTTTTCAAAACATCTCTTGTATCTTGGTATAAATTCTTCTAGGTCAAATAAAGGCTATCAGACTATATAATTTCTATTAGAGAATTTTGTTTGCATTAGAATAGTGAAAAAAACCTCAAACTCACCACAGTCTTTAATTCAATTGCATATCTTCAAAATCGCCAAACCAATTAAAAGAAATGGTCTCCTGCTGGGGCCTGAGATGACATATTTCAGCCCTGAGGAAGTTTTTAAAGACAGGTTTATAAACCCTTTCAACAATAGGTTTTATAATGGAAATGCTAATGCAGCTTTAGCAATATCAGTTCTTGCAGATGTTACTGCAACATTTTTAGTAGAAAGGAAATCAGTTCTTTTCCATATATAATTAACCTCAGAAATTTTTAATGTATTTTTTAAAAAAAGAATTAACTTCGAAATAGCTCCTGTTAACATGTTCAGCCAAACATTTTATCTTAAAATATTGCCAGATTTCTTATAGTGAGAGTTCTGTATTGCTTTATTAGTTAATTTAGTTTAGGAATGAGTCTTACTTATCTGCTAATGAAAATATAATATGTATTTTTGTTAATTAGTTTTTTCTTCTTTTTCTTCATACAATCAACAAAAAGCAGCTAAGAATAAACTTTTCTTTTTGTTTTTATTGTTTTAGCTTCTCCTGGACGCGCAATGGAACTCATTTTGATATAGATAAAGATGCACAGGTAACAATGAAACCAAATTCAGGGACTCTTGTCATAAATATTATGAATGGTGGGAAAGCAGAAGCATATGAGGGAGTTTACCAGTGTACAGCAAGGAATGAACGAGGAGCAGCCATTTCCAACAATATCGTTATAAGGCCTTCTAGTAAGTAAAGCTCTTAATGTTCCTAAAGTGGGAAACACTTTGGTTTTCTTATTTGCTTATGAACTTTTTGCCTTCTTGTTTTCTTGTCTCAAAACTTCAGTCATCCAAATGACCATGCTACTAGTCATACTTGCCTATTTTCTAATACTCAGGTATAGTACTGTATTACAGGTTCTCTAAAAGGCATTTTTACAAAAAATTAATTTTAAATTTTAAATTTTTTTTAAATTTAATTTTCAATTTAATTTTTTTC
The DNA here is from genome assembly GCF_024509145.1 of Vidua macroura. Lineage (NCBI taxonomy): Eukaryota > Metazoa > Chordata > Aves > Passeriformes > Viduidae > Vidua > Vidua macroura. Next base: position 45,844,309 of record NC_071575.1, on the reverse strand, counting down.
TTGATACATCTGGATAACCTTATAATGTTTAAAACTGAATTGTATGTATGACACTACTGCTAGAATAAAATATTTAAGTCTGTAAGGCTTTGAGGATAATTTGTTGACATTGATGGCATAATTGATGACCACAATTTTTATTCTGTTTTTGAAGTCTGTACTCCATAGTTTTTGTAATAGCTCTAAAACATAACAAATTGGAACTAAAAAGAAGCCTAAAATTTTTTGATTAATGGTAGATTGCTTCTACAGATTTTTATGAGCTTTATCTCAGTTTAGTTTTCAAGCTTCTCAGCTAAATATGTGCCGTTCTCACTTTTTAATTAAAGAATGTGTGTATAATACTGCTTCAGGAATGTCTACCCCTTTTTCTATTTTAGCACATTCACCTTTTTTTTAGTATAGTCAAAATTTGCAAGATACTGTTATCAACCTTTAATGAGTAGACAAAATAATTTGAATAAGTTGATTATACCTTCAGTAAATCATTGATGTACTTTTCTTCCAAGAAAACATAAAAAAGAACAAAAATGAAAACATTAGCAAACATAAAAGGATAAAACATTCTGATGGATGTAGTTCTTTCATTTCTCTGGAATACTTTGTGCATTTTCCCTTTAAATTTTTGAGTTTTTTCCAATCCAAAGTTTGTGTATGTGTCAAAATTACTTTCTATAGGATCACCTTTGTGGACGAAAGAAAAACTAGAACCAAATCATGTTCGTGAAGGTGATTCCCTAGTACTGCACTGCAGACCTCCTGTTGGCCTCCCACCACCTATCATATTTTGGATGGATAATGGTGAGTTTGTTTTTTATGCAGTTGACTTTTTGCAGTTTTTCTACATAGTAGATCATTGCTTACCAAAACCACAGATGGTGAAGTTTCCCTCTAAGATAAAATTTAGTGAATTTCCATTTCTGTAGAACAGAGGAAGTATGCAGACATACAGCCTAAAAGCATGAAGCTAAAAGCAGCTGGAGATCTTAATGTAAGTTGTAGATTAACCCACTGGGGAAGAATGGGTAGACAAGGGGTCTCATCAGGAAGCTGAGAAATGTCTGTATATGTACCAAGGCACAAACAAGTGTAATTGAATGAATGTGGAATCTGCAGATCATAATAATAGAGTGTGTCAATTATATTTAACATAAATGTGTTCTTGCTTTCCCTTAGCTTTCCAAAGGCTGCCTCAAAGTGAAAGAGTTTCCCAAGGTCTCAATGGAGATCTTTATTTTTCTAACGTACAACCAGAAGACACCCGGGAGGATTATATCTGCTATGCAAGATTTAATCACACGCAAACCATACAGCAGAAACAACCCATATCTGTAAAAGTCTTTTCAAGTAAGTATTGCATCACCAAATTACATACTTGCACAGTATTTAGCCAGAGTTCTCAAGTTACATGCTAAAGTAGTGTTATGCTAGGGAATTTTGTGTTATACTAGTGTTAGTAGTGTTATGCTAGGGAATTTTGTCATTTCAATTTTGAATAAGAAATTACATTACTGTATAAACTTGAAACGTAATCTCCAGTTTACTTGAAATATAATTGATTTTAAAAGCTGTCATTTTTCACTTTATAAGGCTTTGTGTTTTGAAAAAATGTTTAAGATTTGGTATATACAGTGTAAAAAATAACAGTTTTCTAATGTTTTTCCCATGCAAGAATATGAAGTTATTATAATTATTGTAACTATTGAAACAAATTAATCAATCACTTGATTAACTCACCGTGGCCACATCATCACCTTTTGATTCCCAGAACTTTTATTTATCCCTCTTTTATGCTTTCTTCATGATATTCTGTTTATTTCAGTGGATTCATTGAATGACACTATAGCTGCTAATTTGAGTGACACTGATATTTATGGTGGTGAGTTACACTGGTCCCCACTGATACTCCTTGTTTTACAGTAGCATTTAGTTGACTAACTTCACCTCCATGGCTACTTAATCTTTTGCTCCTTTTTCAGTTTCTAATAAAGGTATCAATTAGTGCTGGTGATAATACATTGCAAAGGGACTGCACAGTGTGATGCTTTCAAATATTTAATTTTCATTACTCTTGTAACATGTGGCTCATAGAAAATATAAACACTTCTAATAAAAGAGTGCCTTCACACTGATGCGGAGTTTAAAAACTACTTCTATATTGTGTTGACTTTTTTATATATTTCCTCCAATTTACCTAGTAGTTTGATTATGTTCATTATCACTAGGACTATTCAATGTCATGTGCTGCATAATAAATAACAACAATTAAGAACCTAACAGATCCACTTCGCATTTAATAACTTACTGAATGTACCAATAAATTCATAGCGATAGGATAAGTTTTGTTTGTTTGGTGTTTAAGCTGATCTTTCTATTAATCTGTGTTGAATGGTCTTTTTGTATGTTCTGAATTATATCCTCCTGAACAGATGTATGTGTGTTTAGCAAGGCTGATTTTGGAGCACCACTGATTCTAGACTCTCCACTTGATATTGGGTGACATAGAAAGTACTTGATATTTATTCCATTTTTTGTTCTTTTTCTTTGTGAAGTGGGGCTTTGTGCATATTAAACCATAACTTTCATTAATCTAAAATAAAACATAGGCACAGAATGTTTTAGTTCTCTACATAAAAATTACATGTTATTTAGATGGGAAAAACAAGAAATAAGTACCTGAACACAAAACAATGTATTAGCTACAATTAGGGAGGAAAACACTGTTGTGTTGGCTCCCAGCTTAGAACCACCATGGGTAATTGTTCTGAGCACTCAGTCTGGCCAAGTGAGTCTGCAGCCCTTGGCAGTGCCAGCACTGTCTAGATGAGTTGTTGCTGTGACTGTCTGCTGTGTTCTTGACTCTGGACTTTGTTCTCCCACACCTTTGAGCTGATTGTGTACGGGTTATTAAGGAATTCACAGCACATACTGGATTAAAATGAAACGTTGTATTTATGCTAATGTATCAGTAAATCCTGTACCCTAACAAACTTCGAGTTTATTATGTTTCTAATCCCATTTTTAAAAAACAAAATTATTTACCGTAATGATTCAGACTCTTACAGCACTTCAGAGCCACTTAATTCCATATATTAATATTACTACAAGAGAACATTAAAGTATTCACAGAAAACACTATAATTACAGAAAACTCTTACTCTGAATTCCATGAAGGCATTGAAAATACCATATTCTTCAAAAGCCAACAAAGTATAATGTCAGAAATGAGTCTTATATTTATAGCTGCCTGTTTACTGTGGTTATTGCTTACAGGCTAATCAAGGTTCTATATTGCAAGACTGGGGAACAGCTTAAATTAAAGTTAAATATATAGTAAAAGGAAAATACCAGGATTAATTTCTGAAACAATGCCTCACATCGTCTAGAAAATATTAAAACATATTCCAAAGCAGACTGTACCTTTCACTCCCTTGGTTTATATTTCTGATTAAAATAACTTTGCTTTATTTTTACTTTGATGGAAGCCCAGGAATTTTCAGTAACAGTCTTGCACTGTGCCTCACACCAGTGGCCTTACTCCCCATTATAGTTCTGTTGAATGAAACAGCAGCTACTTAGGATTCAGACTGCACAGTTGCTTATGTAAAAGCTTTGTATCAATTGTTCCTGTCTTTTAATAACATTTCTCTTCTATGTGTTCAAAATTGTGGCATTTAACAGATATGTTATGTCTGTCAAAAAACTAATGTGTTCAGCTTTGTAGTTGTGCTGCACAATGACTTTTAATCAAATGGCCAATGTGGAGCAAAATCTCTGTTCAAAATGTGAGAACGGATGTATGCACTTAATTGACATTAGAATAAAATTTAGAGATTAATTGTTTTACTACTTCTTGTTCCAGCAAAGCCAGTTACAGAAAGGCAGCCAGTTCTTCTAACACCAACAGGTAGCACAAGTACCAAAGTGGAACTCAGAGGAAATGTGCTTCTGTTGGAGTGCATCGCAGCAGGATTGTGAGTTACTTTTAAGATTTTTTTTTTCTAAATAGAAATACAGAAACAGAGGGAAACATTTCAGAGATGCTTAAAAACGTGACCGCTGTATAAGCTTATGTGTTTCAAAGAAGCAGAAGTGTAAAATGCAGAGAGCTTTTTTAAGGAACTCCACCATTTACTTGGCATCAGTAGACTTTGAAACCGGCTATGAACATGTATGGCCTCTGCCTTCTCCTATCCCCAAACCCTATGCACAGGATATGGGTTATACCATTGTTTTTAAAGGAAACAGGCAAGAAATGCTATAGACTAAACTCAGGCACATATCCACAGATTTGCAGTCAGGAATAACGCCTCTGTTGTTTTCTAAGTTTGCAGTCATTAGGTTCTCAAATTATATAAAAAATAGATACAAATTTGCTGTTCTAATCCAAGAAAACAGCTTACATGTGTTAATAACTACTTAGTAGATCTGCTAGGTGGGAATTGTTAGAACAAATCTTCAGGTCCTTACATCTAATTTCTTATTGTAATTGAGCTTAAATGGTACTTGTTTCTTCAATGCAATACAAGTTTGCTTCTGCTGGTTATTGTGCAAAAAAAAATTACTAAGAGCTATTTAACTTCACGAATTAGGTTGATCTTTAAATCAGTTTCATTCTCAGGAAGAAATCTGAGAATAGATTGGTTATAAAATAGAAGCAGAAAACCTTTCAAAGAACTGTAAATATGTTTACCGTGCACAAAGGCATATGATGCAGAGTGCTCTCAGGTAGCCATGAGGAATGCCAATAATTGCAAATCATGCGCAACAGCACCATGCACATGTGTTCACTTGCATGAGCTCCACAGGGCATGCTCAGGCACAGCTTGATCTGAGCATCAGTGCAGTATTTCTGTCTCAGCTGTGGCCTGCTCAGGTGTCTGCCCCAGCAGCACTAGCAAAACCACCCCTGTGAATGGAAGTAGCACCAGCCCAGGTAATCTTCATTTGCAATATAGTTATATGCCTTTTGACAACCCTGCAATAAAAGTATTAGGTGATCCAAATTGTAGTAAAATGGCTGGATAAAACCTGTGAAAAAAAAAGACTGTAATAGATTATATGGCTTTCTGTCTTTAGCTGTCATGTAATTAAAAAAAGCCAAATAATCAGTGAGGGAATACTTGTCTACAAAGGGCCAGATGCAGATTTTATTTGAAACAACTATTCCTAATCATTGACACCATAATTAAAAGTCATCTTTGCTAGGTGTCTGTGCTATAAAATATGTGATATTAGACTGCTAAGGGAACATTTGCTTAGAGCCATTACCATTTGAGAGAGGACATTCTATTCAGTAAGCAACAAATTGCAATTTCTTGTAATTTTCAAAGTATATCTCCATGTGTTTGAACAACTTTCAACTTCAGTGGACAACATGGGGCATAGCCAAGATTTAGACTCAGTGCAGTGACAAGTGGCTATACTTGGCTCAGCACTGACATTTTTTCTTGATTTCTCACAAGAATTGTTTGTCTCCTTACAGCTCTTTTGTGAACCTTATGATGTTCATGAAGCATTAGGATATTGCTCACATAAAAGGCAATTATAAACTTGTCATTTTATAGAAGTTACCTTTAAAAGCACCATGAGCATCAATTTAATAGTAGAAGTGTGTCTTCATGTATTAACCATCAGTTTTTTTAGGTTAATCAGCAGACAAATATATTCTGTAATTATTAATCCTATGAACAGATGGCCATTGACAATGTTAGTGAGACTTGTCATTTCCTAGAAACAAATGCTGGCATATTTTTCATATTTGTTGGATGTGGTCCAGAATCTGGGTAGAGGCTCTTGAAATAATTATTTATAAAACATGTATTAAAGATATCAACGTACTGAACTCTTATCTTCCTTTTCTTCAGTCCTTAAATTTGATCTGTGCTTTTACTTATCCAGACCCACACCGGTAATCCGCTGGATCAAAGAGGGTGGGGAACTGCCAGCTAACAGAACATTTTTTGAAAACTTCAAGAAAACTCTCAAGATTATAGATGTTTCAGAAGCTGACTCTGGGAATTACAAATGTATAGCAAGAAATACATTAGGTTCAGTTCATCATGTCATTTCAGTAACTGTGAAAGGTAATACTAAAATTATCTTTAATGTAATGTTGTCAAGGATCCAGAATGCAGGATTGAAGCAGGCTTTCTAGGATGAAGTATAGCTAAAAGGATGAATGATAATAGTTAAAAATCACCCTGAGGAAACATTCAACTGTCTGAATTCTAACACTGGAAGGGATTTACTATCTATAATATCTTTTTCATCTTTTGATGTTACTTCGTAAAGCATCAGGCAAAAGTGGTATTTTACTGTAGCAGTAGTAAGATAATGCCTTAGTTTGCACAAGTACTACATTTATTTTAGATCATTTGATTACCTGTCATTAGACTGCTTTTTTCTCTTGCTTCTCTGTCTTCCTCCTTATCTCTCCTCATCGTCTCATCCTCATTTTCTCCATTTTTCTTCATTCATATAGCCCAGATTATTTTTTCCTCTATTGTTTTTCTTCCTTTTTTACTGTTTTACTGATGTTTCTGAGTTCCTATCTTCTTCATGTTTTTTTGCCCAAGATGATGCCTTATAGTTCTAAAAACATTTACATCATGTTTGTCTAAATAGGAGCTGTACGTATGCTGTGAATACCATGAAACAAAAAACTGTAATGACAGTTAATTAGTCATTGAAATAATCAGCTGTATTGCTTACTTTGCATGCTAAATAGTCACTTGTTTTGTTGTAGATCAGCATCTTTTTATGATCACATTTAACTTCCTTTCTAAGAACAGAAGTTTAATTTTCTGTTTGCATCTGTCCATCAATCCAAAATCTGAAAATTAATTGCAAGATGTGATAATATATGCTGTTTGTGGTTATTTATTGTAAAAAAGGATGGAGAAATAGGTGAATATCTTGTAGTACGGCCAGTGTTTCACACATTTTGATCTCTGTGTTTTCATCTGTCTCAGGTAAACATCTGACCCCACTGCAGTCAGCCGTTGAATTGAGTGAAGCCAAGGATTTTGCATTTTAAAATTTCACCCTTGACATGAAATCTCTTTTTTTGTAATCAAGCCTAAATTCATTCCTAACAGCCTAACTACTAAGAGCATGGATATCTCTGAAATTAATGAGAAGACCACTGTAGTGTCTGTAAATGCCATACACAGCTAAGTTTTGCTTACTTTAGGAAAGGCAAGTTAGATTCAAAGCAGGCAACCCTAAATAATCTCAGAATTTTAATGCAGTGGGTGACCGGAGGTCAGTTTGGCCAATGTATGATCTATCACTTAATTGAGTATCTCACACACACACACACACACACACACACACATATATATATATACACATATCTACATATAAAGTAACAATATAGTCTATATCAAGTATAACTGTTACTTTATATGTACATATATGTACATATAAAGTAACAGTAAGTCTATATCTACACATAGCTTGTTTGAATTATCTTCTGATTTCCATGTTTCCATGTGCCTTATGTTAACATAATTTTGGAAAACATGGGTACATAATTTTGGAAAATAATTGCTGTCTTTCTTTTCTTAAACCCAGCTGCTCCATACTGGATAACAGCACCCAGAAACTTGGTTTTGTCTCCTGGAGAAGATGGAATGTTGATCTGCAGAGCTAATGGCAACCCAAAGCCTAGTATAAGCTGGTTAACAAATGGTGTTCCCATAGCAAGTAAGATTCTTAATTACTTCACAGAAGCATGAGTAAGAAAATGTGAGGTGTCTCAGGGTGGTTTTTGTCAAATAGATGTGAAGAGCCTGTATTTGTATAGTTTTTGCCTGACAGGTAATGCTAAATCATAAAAGGTGTGATAAAATACTGTGATTCATAAAAGCTGAACAACAAAATGTGCCTCAAATGTGTTTGAGAAAACTAAAACGTGTGATCATGCTCCTAGTTCTTCTATCTGGCCTTCTGCTGGTAGTATCTTTGTGGATATTGGATGGTCCCTCTCACAGGGCCATTGCTGGGATGTCATTGTTATCCCTGTATTTCTGTGGCAGTCCTGTCTGGACTCTCCTTTGCTGCCCCACTGCAACTCTAATGTTGCCTAGGAATCCTAAATGTAACATAAAAACACATGAGTCCTCACATGTGTGGATATACAGAGCACTTGTAGGATTTGCAGTACATTGCAGGATTTGCAGCTTAGTGTGTGTGAGCTCTAAGAAGCTGCAGCAGCAAAAGTTTCTGAATGTGTCAGCAGCTACCTTGCAAACAGTTTGTGCCAAGTAGGTGTCAAAGAAAAGGAACCCCTAAGGCAGTGGAACAGCAGTTTCGGTGTGCATGGGTAAGAAAAGCAGCCCTGAACTGGTGATTGAGCCACTTAATTGCTGCAGTATTAGGACTGACAATGCTGCATGGCAGACACAGGGTAGCTGCTATATATAGTAAAACTTGCCTTGGAAAGAACTTGCTGGAGGACACTGCAGTGTGTTGTCAGCTGGGTTTGCACTGAGCATATCTTATACTGTAAAGTTACACTTGGTTCTTCTACCTTTATCCTTCCCCTTTCTCAAAACAATAACAAAAAGCCAGACAGTCTCACCTGTTGGCTTGTGAGAGATAATGTACTCTAAAATACTGGTCTGTTTAAAATATGATAGTGTCCCTTCTGTCACTTTCAGAAGTTTAGCAGTGATTTAAGTCTGTTGACGAAATATAATTCACCCAGTCTGGGACATGGGGAAGGATTGTCTATGGCCAGAATCTAGGTAACAGCAAGAAGTAAGCAAGAGCCCTCATTAGAGATATCTGAAGTATTTGGTATACAAGAGAGAGTAAACTTATTTGTAGGGGGGAAAAAATGCAACTTTGGGTGGCAAAATAAGATTATATATTGAAACAAATAGAAATATTTAGCAAATAACCTGTTTCAGGAATCCTAATTAAATGGAAGGTGAGATCTACAACCTGAAATTTAAAATGAGACGTTTCCATTTGTAAATAAGTTATGTAAACTGACATTAATCACCTCATCAAACAACGGTAAGACAGGAAAACAGGAAAATATCAATGTAATTTTGTATATCATCCAAGTTTGGTACCTATCCTTCACTCTCCATTCTGGGTTTTTGGTGGTCTCATCTTTCTTTGTTGTTTTCTGTAAACTCACCATTATTTCGTGAAGTACTTATTTGTACTTCACTTTATTTGTTTGGAGGAGATTTTTATCCTGCGCTTCTTGTAGTTTAACTATTATTTAAGGCCTCCTGAGTAGTAAAATATTTTTTCACCTGGCTATGAGAGTCAGCTTTGCCTTTCTCTTCTTCCTTATCAAAGCTGTAGGACGAGCTGTTCAAATGACTCACAAGTACATTTTCCAGAAAAGCAGTGATGTGTTCTGCCTTCTTTCACGGTAACAGTAAAACATTTAGAAGCAGAGTTTTCAGAAGCAGCTGCAGGATGCCACCAAATTTCCTAAATACAAGGCAGCATATATTGGACTGGCCTTGAGGAATCAGTACACAAAATCTTGTTGAGGATATTCAGTAAAAATTAAAAGACTTTAATTAAATTACCCACTCAAACTCAGTAGGGGGAAAAAAAAAGAAAGAACACAGCAAATAAGTAAGTGGGTAGCTCAGCCTTATATTAAAGGTCACTCTCACTGCTGAAGAAAGCTGAAGTCTTATCCACATTAAATATTTAAGTGCAAGTTGATGGGATGCTCTAGTACACTGCATCTGTCAGGGCATCTATGAGAAGCATCATGATCACAGAAAGTGCAGTTCTTAAGATTCTTGTGATTTTTTATTATTCTGAGTTATCAAAAGCTGTTCTGGAAATTACCAAGTACAGTGTGCCTTTTTGTTCACTTGTTACTAAATTATAGAATTGAGCCCCTCATCTTCCAACTGAATGATTAGGAAATCACTGTAAAAGGAAACTAAAGCAGCTGTTTCAGCTTCAGGGCAGTGCTGAGAGAGCTACACCCATGGCAGGATTTCAAAGAAAAAGAGCTACATTTGAATTTCAAAGCCATGCTGTAATCATATATCCCACAATGTGCCTCCTGTGGCCTAGTAATCTGTTTGCAATACTTTAATTTTCTGTTGAAAAGCACAACTGGGAGATACTTAATTCTTCCGGTTTTGTTTTTCCATAATAGAGTCAGACAAGGAAGGGGGAATGTTGAAGAAAGAACCATTCGTCCATATCTCAGTCAGAGGCTGAGGTTTAAATATCTATGGGGAAAAGGGGAAAACAAATAGAGAAAAAATTAGTGTGTGTTAGCAACTATAAAATAAAATTGCAATGGTGTGAATTTTGTTCAATATTCCAATAATCTGAGTAAGTAATATTTTTTAAGAAAGATTTTAGGTTTCCCTGAAATATTTTAATTAGTTTTCTTCAACAGTCATGCTGAAAACACCAGCATTTCTAAAAAAATAAGCTGCTTTAGACATGTTGGGATGATATGGACCTAACCTAACCTCCTAGTGTTTACTCACAGGAGTATGTTGAACTCACATGCACAGTCCCGCTAAGGTCAATTAGAATTACTTTGGCAAGTAGCAATTGAAAGTTCAGGCCATGACTTTGTGTTACCTTGTGCTTCAATTAACACTCAAGATCTGCATTATTTATATCACTGCATAATCCATTGTGTCTTACTGCTTAGATATTCAGTATGATTTTACAAAAGGGAAGCCATGCATAAAGTGTTTCAACTTTTAAGAAAGTAACAACCAGATTAATTGGGAAGGGGAAATGCTTTCATAATTGGACTTCAGAAAGGCATTGCAAATACTGTACAAAAGACTGATTTTTTGGTCCAGTGGTTTATAGTTCATGGTGAGCTATTAAATACAGTTATAAATATAGATACAGACAGTTAGATTTATACAAAGTAGTGCAAAGGTGTTGTTTATCTTCTTTCAACACATTCTTCTCTTCTTATATTACATTTCACATTGAATCTCTAGGTTTGAGTTAGTGTCCATTAGTGCTCACTCTGAGTTTAAAGGAGAAAAATTAGCCCTTAGATTTCTTTCATGAAAGGCCTTGAAAATCCCTGACTGAGAGATTCATCACCCATAATTTTCTCTGAGAGTACACACCACAAGCTATTCACTGCAGCCATGGGAGGGTAGGGAGAAATTTGCTGACCCTAATGTCCCCAGTATTTCAGTCTTAGAGAGAAGACTGCTTGGGAAGATGTTTATCCACTGCTTCTCCTGTCGTTGTGTTGGAACTTTGCATCTGGCTTGGGAACTTCAGCTGATAAAAAAACGTTTGATAATCAGATTTTTTTCTATTCTGCACAAAATAGTCAGGGATGGTTATAGTTAGTGCAGGTAATGCTGTGCTTTTGGAGACAATAGAACTGTCAGAATCAGAAACTCAGGAAGAAAAGGATTTCAGTGATCACAGGAAAATAATATGCTGAGCAGCAAGCAAGATTGGTAAGAAAAGGAAAATTACATTCTTTACCATTTCAGTTATCCATGGCTTTTTATCCTAATTTTTTCCCTTCCAGTTTTAAGCCTAATGGTGTGTTTTAACTACTTCTCTTCAGAGAGCATGTCATTCTGTCTTTTTTTCCAAAGAAAAAGAGTAATAATGGTGCCATAGTGGTTATTCAAGCATACTAGCAAAGGTAATTGCTTAGGCTGTCAGAAGTTTATGAACCAGATGGAAGTATGCATGCAAATGAACAGAAGTTATTCACGGTGCTGATCTCTAACTACAACAAGAAGTATCTGATAGAGGCCCTGCCTTCTCTGTTTAGGAATATACTGAACATGGCTAGAGTCAAGAAGCTGTATCATTGTGCAGCGTGATGAAAAAAATTAGGTGAAACTAGGTCTTTGTTCAGAAAGGACCAAAACACACTCATAAGCTGGGAATTCATGTTATTGTGAGCAAATGTTGGCTGTTAGATGGCATATGTTCACCTGTCTCGTTACAGCAGCAGAACTCCTGTAGCAAATCCACATAATTCATTATCCTGTTTGTACAAGCCCATTTTAAGTATTACATAGGTTTTTGGTATTTTGCCTATCAGTGCCAAATTCAGATTTGTCTCTTGTGTCAAAAGCATTTTCTCCTTCTCGTGCCGCTATTGTGTAATGTGACAAGAATATTCATAAATACAAATAAGCAGTGCTTGACTGGCCCTGCCATCACTCCTCTTCCCCAGAAAAAGGTTTTTTAAAATATAGTAGATTGGTATATGCAAAAGGCTGAAGTACTGCATGCTATTTTTCCTCAGGTTTTACTAGCAAGACTGACCTTCAAGAATCCCAGGTCCCAAAAACCAGGGGAAAGGACTAGAATGACATGTACCCCTGGTGGAAAAGGATTAGGTCAGGAGCCAACTGAACATACCTAAGTGTGTGGCCCCTGATGGGATGCAGCCACAAGTGCTGACTGAGCTGGCATATGTCATTGCAAGAACAGTCTCATTAATCTTTGCTTGATCATGGTAACTGGGAGAAGTGCCTAAAGACGGAGAGAAAGCAAATGCTACTCCTGTCTTCAGTGAGCCAGAAGGAGAAACCAGGGAACTACAGTCACCTTTATCCCTGTGAAGGTGATGGAGCAGCTAATTCTGCAAACCATTTCAAGGCGCATTAAGGACAAGAAGCTTTCAGGAGTAGTTTTCATGGGTTCACCACGGGGTGGCCAACTTGATACGTTTCTATGATTAAATGACTGGCCGTATAGACGAGGGCAAGAGTAGTGGATAGTATCTGCCTGGACTGCAGTGAGGCCTTTGACACTGTCTCCCATAGATCTTCATGGACAAGCTGTTGAAGTAGGGGCTGGATAAAGAGCAGGGAGATAGATAGAAAAATGACTGAATGGCCAAACCCACAGAGGGTGATCTGTGGAACAAAGTCCTGCACCTTGGGAGGAACAGCCATAGTGCCAGTACATGCTGGGGGCCATCCAGATGGATAGTGCCTTAACAGAACAGGACTTGGGCATCCTGGTGGATGCCAAGTTGACCATGAGGCAGCAACGTGCCCGTGTGGCAAAGAGGCTAACGTTATCCTGGGCTACATGAGACAAAAGTATAGCTAGCAGGTAGAGGAAAGTAATCCTTCCTCCATCTGGGCACAATTCTGGATAACTGGATCCAAGTGGCCCTGCTTGAGCAGGGCGTTGGACCAGATGACCTCCAAAAGTCTCTTCCAAGCTCAATGTTTCTGTGTCTGTGAGTGCAGCAGTGGATGCTTCAGACCATTTAAGAAGCTGTATTCAACAGACAGTTAAAAAGATGCCTGTCTTAACAGGGAGCTTTTGAATCAGTGCCCTTCAGCATCCAATTGGCTAGACCAATTAACAGAAAGCACCAGCTAACCTGACACTTCTGCCTTCTTTTCTCTTGGGACCCCAGCTTGAAGCCCTTTTTGGAGAACAGGCACCTCCTTTCCTTCAGACAGCTGAAAGGGGCTATCTCCTTTTTTCCTTCAGTACAGCAGTAGGAAGGAAGATGCTGCCCCTCTTTTTTTATAATAATTTAGTGGTTAGATCGTTCTTTTACAATGCAGTTCCTTCAATCATAGAAGATTGAACTAATGGCTTCCATCTCTTAGGAGGGGCCCCACCATCATCCTGTAAGGGATTATGTGTTGGAGTGTGTGTGAAAGGGCAGTCTGTGCACCCATTAATGACCCACCTGGGTGCAGAAAGTGCTGCAGGATTCAGAGGGCATGAGTGGAGGGAAGCCCAGAGCCTAGGGCTGGAAGCAATCATGCTTGGAATGGCTGTGGGCAGTTCTCCTTCCTCGTGGGAGAGCAATTGTGCCTGTCTTCTGTTTAACTATGATTTGTATGCAGAAACAGAGCGCTTCCCGCAGCTGACTGGCCTGCCTGCTGGGCTACTCACCTGCTCCGGCTATTTTCAGCCCATGAATCTTTTAATGAAAATGGCATTTATGTAGAAAAGGAAGCAATGTGAAACATGGAACACAATAGGAGGTAAAGCAAAAGAGAGAAAAGTACGTGCCAGCAATCCAGAAGTTCAGAGAATAAGCATTTAAAATCTCAGTACCTTTTTCTTCCTTCCCAAAATTTTTGAATTTGTGATGTTGATTTGAACTCAGAGTGATGGAAGACCAGAAAAAATGGAAATTGAAATCTGTTCTTGAGGCAGCTGTTTAGGAATTGAGATATTTACATGAAAAATGGGCTTAGATTTCATCCAAGCTGGAAATTCCCTTAAGCAGAACCACAGAACTGTGATCTCCTTCATCTGGTTTCTGTTGTAGAGAATTCAGTAATACATACTTTAAGAAAATGCAGGAGAAATGTCTCCATTTTCTTTACAAATGAGAACTAAGGTATTGTCTGAATCAAAAGGTTCCTGTCACAGAAAATTGATGTTAATTTAGTTGATTGATGTTTTTTATAAATTTGAATAAGAATTTCCTTATATGAGAATGTGTTCCACAAATACATTTCTTTAAGCTTCAATCAGGGTGTCAATTTAGATGATGCAGCCAAACTAGGATGCATTTATTTATGTATAAATACCTCCATTTTTTGTATTAGTAGATCAGTAATTTTGCCATTAATTTTCATTATGAATAATACTTGTGCATTTTAATACAAAAATAATATATCTGGTCTTATTTAGTATGTACATAAAATATTAAACTATATATTGTGCATTTTTATGCAGTGTGGTGTTGCAAGCTAAGTTTTTTCTTCATTATACTTCTCTAATGCCATCCAGTTGTATCAGAACTGACAGCTATTACTCTTCTTCAGTATTTTCTTAGAATTTTATTTTCAGTTATGTCCTGGATGCTTATGTGATGCAGAAGCTGTTTGACAGCTCAGGCCACTCCAGAACAGTCAGGAAATGGCATTGTATAATTCTTACATAAGGGAAAGAGTGCCATCTACTGAATTACTAACTCTGCTCTTGAGAAGATTGTTTCTTGACTTGGTTAGAAGGAATGCTTATTCTTTATTCTGAGATAATTTTCAACTGAGTATGGCTATTTTTATATTTGTGAAATTATTTATGGTGTAACAATTGATTTGAAACTTTAAAGTCACAGAGGACTATGTCATTTTACCAGCATTTTCTTTTGACATTCAGCAAAATTCAGGAATATTTTTGTAATTTTCTAGATATTGACTGTATTTGCTCGAATCTCGTAATATTGGTATTTTTCCTCTGTCTTGCATGCAAAATACAATCTCAGCTTCACTTCCTTGGAAAACAAACAAAAAAAACACTCAAAAAATGGGAACTCTATCATCATGAATCAATACCTGTAGAATGAGAAGAACTTTTTAAACCGTATTAAAATTCACATTTTTACTAGTGATCAGTCACCCAAGGAAAAAAAACATAAAGGGTCTATTGGTCTTTCAGATTCTTCCTTCCTTTCAGAAGTATGAAACTTGCAATCCAATAGCAGTTTAGGAAAAGCAATAACTCTTTTTCTTTACACCAACAGTTGCCCCAGAAGATCCTAGCAGAAAGGTGGATGGTGACACCATTATTTTCTCACACGTGCAAGAAAGGTCAAGTGCTGTCTATCAGTGCAATGCTTCTAATGAATATGGATACTTGCTAGCAAATGCGTTTGTGAATGTTCTGGGTAAGAAATAGACTTTATATTTTTCTGTTCTCTTGGGTATTCAGCTGTCTCCTGCTAACACACAGACTCTCTGCTCAAGCCTTGCTTGAGGTCTTCATTGGGAATTGATCTATTTCCTGGCCCCTGTAAAGAGCAAGGGTATACATATCTTGTTATTTCTAAGATATTCCTGAATTTCACTTTTGCTGTTCCAAAGAGGGAAGGATAGATGTGAAAGCAAGGAAAACTTGGAAGAAATTTTGTGTCTTTTTTGATTTTTTTGTGTAAGTCAGTCCAACAGAAGCCTGACAAAGAAGGCAGGAATTAGTATTGCTTAAGTTAGTACATTTCAATACAGTTTCATTGAGTCTGGATGTTTTGGATTAGTGGAACAGATGATCTCCAAGTTGCTGCTGCAAGGGGACATGATTATGCATTTGTCTCTAAGGCTTCCCTGGCATGTGTTTCTGATTACAATATGTTGTGTGGCCCTTCTAATTCTTCTCACTGAATTTAAAAAAGCTAATAGCAAAATCCTGGGCAGAATGGCCTCTAGTGACTCTTCTGCAGGAACTGGCAGATGTGTTGATTGACACTGTCATTTAAAAGAAGGAAAATTTAGGTGTTACACCAAAAATGCATCCTAGCTTCTTTCTGCCTGCAGGTTTGTTTGGAATTAGATAGTTCAGTCTGTACCCAGGAGATTATCTTCTTGAAGTATATATTGATTTAAATTTTCCAGTTGAAATCATTGCTTTTGGTGCCCATCATTATTACTTGTAAATAGGCAAGAAAGAGTTGTTTTTCACAAGATAATTTCCCTGCAGTAACTTTTCCTCAGGCTAGTACCAGTACAATGTATTTGAACTCAGACTGCGACCTGAAATCATCTCAGAGAAAAAGTTTTTATGTAATTCTTTAGGCCATTCTTAATGTCTTTGTATTTTGTATTTGTAGCTATACTTTTTACTATGTATTTACTATTTGTGACTTTGTAACTATATACAGATATCTTTGTCTTTTCAGCTGAGCCACCCAGAATTCTAACTCCTGCTAATAAACTGTATCAAGTCATTTCAGACAGTCCCGCATTGCTAGACTGTGCTTATTTTGGGTCACCTAAGCCCGAAATTGAATGGTAAGCTCTAGCTGTGCTGTGTTACACTGGATGAGCCAGTTATATCTATGGAAACAAACACTTAAAGCTTTAAAACTCTTTTAACTCTATTTACTATTTTAAAATAGTATATTTTAAAATAGATGCTGTATACAATTTCCTAATACAATATTGCATATATCTAATGAACCAGCAGTAAAGTTACGCCTACAGAGTCAAGTTTAAATTTCTTTGAGTCTTCTGTCTCTATTTTCTAATGTGGCAGTCCTAAGTTTGTATTTTATTGATAATAAAACCATACAGAATTTAACTGGGATGCTGGCTAATGATATTACTTCTTATATAAAGGTTTAAGGGGGTGAAAGGTAGCATCCTGCGTGGAAATGAGTACATTTTCCATGATAATGGAACCTTGGAAATTCCAGTGGCTCAGAAGAATAGTGCTGGTACATACACATGTGTAGCAAGAAATGAATTAGGAAAGATACAAAATGAGGTGCAGTTGGAAATTAAAGGTGAGAAATTAGTCATTCTTTCATCACTGATTAGTACAGAATTTCAGACTTTCTGGATATCTAATTTTAATTTTAAATTTCAGATCCAACGATGATCATTAAACAGCCAGAATACAAAGTGATTCAGAGATATGGCCAGGTTTCTTTTGAGTGTATAATTAAACATGATTCTACCTTACTACCAACTGTTACATGGTTGAAGGACAATGATGAACTGCCAGATGATGAAAGGTAAGGACCACATAGTTTTCCTTTATTTTTAATTTTCTAGGTCCTTTTGTCTGCTCCTTTTCCTGATCTTTGAAAGGAACATATTGACCATTGACATTTTCCAAAGAAGACTGATTAACATCATGGCTATCCAGTATTTGGTTACTGAAGGACTTACCTAGTGTGATGAAAATATTAAGATAGAATTAAAAATAAAATGAGATGTAAGTATTTATACAGACTTTGCACACTGATCTTCTAGATAAAGTGTAAGGTAAAGATAATTGACATGAGAAGCCAAACAGATAACAGAAAGCTGTTTTGCTCTGGATCACAAATATTTAAAATTTCTTTGAATATATTTGGAAAGAAAAGTACATTAGAATAAAAGTTACTGTGAGAAGATGGTCAAGAGCAATGAAGAAAAAAAAAGATGATGTTGTCCCATAGCTTAACTTGGGTAAACATAGCTGTTCAGGTATGTACAAGTATATAGGATTTGATAATGTTTTATGCAAATTTCTTATAACAGTGACAGTTATTGAAAAATCAGTGGCTGAATTTGTTGTATTTACAGGTTTCTAGTTGGCAAAGACAACTTGACCATTATGAATGTAACTGATAAAGATGATGGAACATACACTTGCATAGTTAATACTACTCTGGACAGTGTTTCAGCAAGTGCTGTGCTTACTGTTGTTGGTAAGAATGCTCTCAAACTTCTACTGTTAAGTATGAAAACAGCATTAGATTTAAAGTGAAAAGCACAAACATAGTTTTGGTTTTTAGGCCAGGATAAAGGAAATGCCACCTAAGTGTCAATGTGTTTCAATTTTTAAAAAATGTAGTTCCACCTTACAGTTTACATTTGAATCAGTTACTTACAAAATGACTGAGTAGCTAGAGGACAGATTCATGCTATATATCTTTTTATTTTGATCACATCTGAGCTACTACAGGAAATTCAATTTTGCAGGGTATTTGGAAATAAACATGGTAGAATCACAGAATGGCTAGGGATGGAAGGTACCTTTAAGGTCATCTAGTTCTAACCCCCCTGCCTTGGGCAGGGACACCTTCCACACAACCTGTCTGGGCAACCTGTTCCAGTGTTTCACCATAAAAAACATCTTCCTAATACATAACATAAACCCACTCTGCTCTAGCTGAAGCCATTCTTCCTTGTCTTACAACTACATGCCCTTGTGAAAAGATGCTCTCCAGCTCTTTTGGAGCCTGTGTAGGTGCTGGGAGGCTATTCTAAGGGGTCCCCAGAGCCTTCTCTTCTTTGGGCTGGACAGCCCCAACTCTCTCAGCCTGTCTTCATAGGAGAGGTGCTCCAGCACTGTGGTCACCTTAGTGGCCCTCCTCTGGACTCCTTCCAACAGGAACATGTCTTTGTTGTGTTGGGAGAATGTTTTCTCAGGAATCTCTTCGACAACTAAACTATGCTTCAGAAAGACTGAGCATACTTGGTTGTATGACTTTTCATGGATTGTATTTTTAGTTAAGTTCTCTATTAAGTTTTTATGATTGCAGATTCTTGCCAATTATATTACTTTGCCCCTTCTCCAATTTGTAAGAAAGTTTTAAGTAGATGTCGTGAATGATTCTTACATTAGTTCAATCTGAGACTCAGAGCAAGTATCTTCGTGTTTTAAAATTCTGCTGTGATCTTATGCCTATCCAGGAATGATCTGAGCCAAAAAACTAGTACTTATTTAGGCATTTTTATAGGATTGCTTATTTTATTTATTTTCGTGATCTGTTCTTATTTTTAAAAATGAATAAAATATTCAAGAACACCTTTTTAGCTCTTGAGGGAAAAATTATCGTGTTTTTCTTTTTAAATTAACCATTTAATCTAAATAAGTTAAATTTTCTTTGTCTCTAATAATTATAGTCTTTAACTACCTACAATATTCTGTTTCCTTGGCTACTAACTGATTAAATCCTTTATATTAATGTTCTTTTCAGCTGCTCCCCCAACACCAGCTATCATTTACGGTAAACTAAAACAAAGTTCTCTTTCTACACCATCAGGCAGATAGATTGCTCATTTGCCTGTTGCAATTTTTTTTGCCTTTTTTTTTCCCTTTTCCTCTGTGTGTGTGTGTGTCTGTGTCTATGTGGTTTCATCCCATTTTACCAACTACTTCATTACTATAGCACTGAACTTAGGAATGTTACGGTGCAGGCTGATTTATATTTAGGGAATAAGTGGTTTTCAGAGATAAATTATTTTTACTTAAGATTGGGTATAGTATGGCAATGTATTTCTCATAGACCACACTGTAATACGAATTAGTTATATAATAAATGAAATATCTAAAATGTAAATTCAACTCTTTGGTGAAAGGTAATTCACTATTAAACACTTCGCCCCAACCAAATTATGTTGTATGTTAACATTGGTTTTGCAGCCTTGTAGTCCTGCTCTATTTTATTACTATATTTCATAGTTTATCTTCATTTTACTCCACTCATAAGATGAATATGACCACATTAACCAGTTTGACTTATAATTGATGAAATCGCTAAGATTTTAAAATTTAAATTAAAACTAAAAAAAAAAAAATCTGTTAGGCATAGTCTTAAATTTAGTGGTATAGAGCCTTTAATTTGGTAGCACATTTTCTGAATTTGAGGGTTCAAGAGTAATATAATAAGCTAAAACACTTTTAAGTATAAGAGTTTTGAGCACTTTTATGTAAATCCTATCAGTGAAAATGCCTATGTATTCTTACATGAACCTACTTATTAGTTGTGATTTTTGTGTAACGAATCATATCATAAATTACCTTTATGAATTTGGAACAGACAATTACATCTTTATGTGTTATAAGGATGTATAATTACAGCTTGTGTGGTATTTCTGAGCCTTTTAAAAAGAACAGCAAAAAATAAATAATTTAGTAACTTGCAATTAGTTTCTGTTTGAAGCATACTTGTTTTGAATTCACATAAAAATATTTGTAATGGTTCCAGAAAAGCTTCTTTAATATGAATGTTTCTTTATTTTCCATGTTGTATGAAGTATGTCTGTTACAATAGATAACCACCCATAATCATTTAAAGATAAACTAAACAGGCATTTCATAATTCCTTGCATCTCATCACATTTTTATATCACAGTGCACTCAGATACAGATAAAAATAAATACTGATTCTTGTTAATGTATAGAAGTTTCCAGGTTATATCAGTTCTCCATTTTTGTTTTGTAATAATTGCATGCTATTAGTCTTTAAGTCATGCTTACATAAGTGAGTAGACCTGCCCTGCTGTATTTGTGGAATTCTTTGACTGGAATGTAAGGATTTTTTTCAAATATTATAGTACATATTCTGGTGTGGTTACTTACTTTGTGTTCATTCGATTTACAGCTCGGCCAAATCCACCCTTTGACTTGGAATTGACAGGTCAGCTAGAAAGAAGCATTGATCTCTCTTGGATACCAGGAGATGAAAATAACAGTCCCATTACAAGTATGTTTGTTTGTGTCTACTACACTACATTGAAGGTGTTGCTCTAACTGTTATCAAATTCCAAATATTTCTGGAATAAATTTTGTGTACAGCATGGGAAAATGGTAAATTAATTCTCTACAGCTGCCATTTATTTACGTAATATACCCTTAATACTACTGTACAGCCAAGCAGGAAGACCAGAAGAGCTGGGCTTTTTTATTCAAAAACTCGTGCTAGATAATATAGAAGTTATATATATTGATATGAGGTCTGTCTGACAAGGTTAAATTTTATGAATATGTAGAGAGCAGACTTGTTCACTGCTTGTATGCTTCTGAAGGAGAGAGCTACTAACATCTTGCATTAACTCTTTTGTAATTCTATGATTTGAAATAGCATCAGTACCACCATCATCAGTGATTATCCATCTCTACTGGTGCAGAAGTTTATTCTTCATGAAAATATAAGGTAGATAGTTTTTCTGGGATTTTTCTAGTCCAGACAGTTAAAAGAATAAACCATATCCATAAAATGAAACAATTAAATATCTATAAAATTTTGAGGCAGTAAATTGGTATTAAATGCTGTTATTCTTCCCATTAAACATAATGAAAACTCCTGCCTGTATTGAGCAGAGAGGATAGAGGGGGAATTTAGGTGTAAGGAACAAAGATGTTTGTTTTCCAAAAAATCTTGGGATCAGAAAGCCTTTTTGACATAACTTTTTCCCTATGAGCAACTTAATTCAACTATTTCATTATTTATGCAGTGTGTTTTTAGATAATAACTGCCACAAGTTGCCAAGACCTCTGTAGATGTTATGTTTGGAATTAATTAGTTAGACTGACTTATTGGGTGTTGCTCTCCAGGGTTTGATGCTGGGTCAGTACCAACACTGAAAACAAACCATAACGATCAGGTATCTGGAAAGGGGGATTTGTAAAAAACAGAATTTCACAAGTTTCTGAACACATCAAAGATTTTGACTACATTTTAATGAAGCACTAAGTGATTTTTCTGAAATGTTACAGTCTCAGGCATCTCTAATGTATATCAACTAGTAATATACCTTAAAATGTAATATACAGAAGATCAGCCTAAATAGTTGAATAGTGGTTTATTCATATACATATACTTTCATTAGTATTCTCATTTTTTCCACTCCAGAAGAGAGAAATGTTGTCTTTCTGTAGGAATGAGATCAAACTATTGCAGAAAAGTTAATACTAGGCAGTGTTGTCTCTTGTAGGTTTTTCTAGAACAAGATACTGCATGCACTCTCATATTGGAAACTGAACTTTTCTAACTAAATAATGCTGGATTTAATTATAATACAATTTCTATTGCTGCATGGTCTTCTTAGAGGCTGCAAAATAAGGCGTTTGCTTCCTGAGTAAGCCTATTTCTTTTGCTGCTGCAAAAGTGCAGATGAAGGCTCAAGGATTCACTTGATACCACTTCAAAGTGCAGACGAAGACTCAAGGATTGCACTTCATTAGGAATGACCTGTTTGCACAATATGACTGACATGCTAGATTCTCTCTGAAAGCTCAGATAGTTTTTTTTTTCCCTTGAAGTTACCTATAAATTATTCTACTAGAGCTGCAGGCAGAAGGCTAGTGACCAGGGAAGAAAAAAGCAGTAGTGAAAACCTTTTTGGCATGTAATATTCTCACTTTTTCAACAAAGCTTTATCCAGGAGACATCCCATCCCAAGACTTCTATCACTGAGCACACAACAGCAGCAGTAGCTCAGACAGTAATGTGGGGTCAATACTCCCTCTTTCTCTTACTACTTAGGTCAGAATGAAATCTGCCAGCCAGAAGGCTGTGATTAGTACTACTTACCTCTTTTACATCTTGCTCCTCAAACTGTGCATTTTTCTATGCTCCAGGTTCCATGGGATTCTTCTCCCATTTATTTATTGTGTCCAAAAAATTCCCCCTAAGTCTTTCAGAATTCATATTTCGTATCTTACAGCAAGGTTTTTGGCTGTTTCACATCTGTAAAAAAATGTCCTTTTGTCTTTCATAATGTATATGATTTTCTTTTTGGAATTCTTCAAACCTATTTATCCCTGAGGTTACATATACTTTGTAAGGTCTTAACAGTAATTATCATAATATTCACACAGAGTACTCTCAAGAAATTTAGTTCCTGAACATACATTCCCTGATTTAATTTGATGATAATCAAAAGTGCTCTCAAAAACCTTCCTTAAGTATAGGTTCTTGACTTTAAATAGATTTTCTTTATGCCATTTCACTGGAGAAAATGGAATATTCAGGGAGTTTTAAATTTATACAGATACTGCCTGCTGTCTGCTTGATACAACTAAGAACAATGTATTTCGGAGTCAAATTCCACTTCCTTGCTGTGATAGTTCAAGGATTCCCATTAAATTAAAATCCGGTACCTGAGAGAGTGCTTTTGTAATAATGTGTTACCTGAGAGATGGCTGCATTAGTGACAGCAGCAGAGGATAAAAGTAAGGGTTTATTTTTTATGTTTCACCTTTATTTCTACTTTTGACATCCACATTATAGATCCGTGCTATGGTTTATGTATTTACATGTCAAGTTCCATGATTTTTGAAAGCACTGGTTGGAGCAATCCCTTCTGGCTAGCTCATTCAGAAATGCCTATGCTTGTCTGGGAAGCTGATTCAAGTTTTGACGTAAAGTTGGATTCAATTCCTGCTTGCAGACTTTGTAATTGAGTATGAGGATGCACTGCATGAACCAGGAGTGTGGCATTACCAGACGGAAGTCCCTGGCACTCAGACAACGGTGCAGCTGAAGTTGTCTCCCTATGTCAACTACTCCTTCCGTGTGATAGCTGTCAATAAGATTGGCAGAAGCCAGCCGAGTGAGCCATCTGAGCAGTACCTGACAAAATCTGCAAGTAAATAATTATTCCCACTTACCGGTGATTGATTCCTGCTATGAATAGCATTGAGTTTGCTTGGAATCACACAGCAGCCATTCTTGTTCACGTGTAAATATTTCATTTTTAGGCCCTGATGAAAATCCTGCTAATGTACAGGGGATAGGCTCAGAACCTGATAATTTGGTAATAACATGGGAGGTAAGATGGGTCTTTTTTCAAGGTTTCATTTGTTTTCAGGTTTGTGAATAGCTTTTTTTTTTTTTTTTTTTTAATAACCAGTGATGAGAATACCCAATTACCTGCTTAAAATAGTCTTGAAAAAGAGCTAAATTCATACATTCCCCATCTTCATTTTCATGAAAAAACTGAATTTTTTTTTGAAAAATATGAAAATAAGTTAAAGGTGGGGGGGCATATTTCCTTGCGTGATTTCTCAAGATAAACCAATAATTAAGTAATACAGGATGATGTGCTGTCAGTTTAGGAAAATTTCAAAATATAAGTGCAGGTTTATTTCAAGTACAGTCCAATTTTTAGAGTGAATTCTAATGTGAATGCTCCTTCTACTGTCACCTGTTACGATAAACTGATCATTGTGCACTTTTCCACTAGAAAATTTCTGTTGAAGTTTTCTCCATCATGCCCTTACCGTCATGACAGGAGCTCAACGAGAGCCATGTATAACCAGTTTGCCCTCTCAGGCAAGAAATATTGCCTAGGGTACACTATTTACAAGGAGTTGGTGCAAGTCTGGTTTTCTCTCTTCCACTTCTTAAAAAATATTTGAAAACAAAATATATATACAGAAATCACAATGTGCTGTTTGTATAAGAATTAGCCACCAACATCATTCAATGTGCTTTTTACCAAAGAGTGAAAACTGAAAAAAACCTAGTTAACTGAAGTGACCTCCTGTAAAAGCTAAATTGTATAACTTTCAGCAGTGCTTCTCTGTTGCAGAATACAGTGGTAAATTTTCATTGACATTCTATAAAAGAATCAACTTTCTAAGTTAAGATTTTTTAGATGCTTCAGAATATTTTTAAAAAAAATTCTTTTCCTTTCAGCCTTTAAAAGGTTTTCAGTCTAATGGACCAGGGCTTCAGTACAAAGTCAGCTGGCGCCAGAAAGACGTTGATGATGAATGGACATCTGTTATAGTTGCAAATGTATCTAAATATATTGTGTCTGGTACACCAACTTTTGTTCCATATGAAGTAAAAGTGCAAGCTTTAAATGACTTGGGGTATGCACCAGAGCCATCAGAGGTGATTGGACATTCAGGGGAAGACTGTAAGTTTTGTAGTTTGACTCAGTTATCCTAATTAAAAGGAACTAAATGTGTAACCTGAATGGGTATTTAAGATACTGAAATATTGATAAGGGGGATAGTAGTTATTTTTTTTAATTAAAAGGAAGCAATTCAGAGATAGTAAAGGCTTCATACTACTTTGTAGTATCAATCCTGAAAACATAGGAACATTTTAACCTACTCCATGAGTACAATGTAAAGACTCATTTTAAAAAACTATGTTTGTGTGATTTCTAATTCTAACTAGATGCTTGTTGCATCCTTTTTACACAGTGCCAATGGTTGCTCCAGGCAATGTGCAGGTTCATGTTATTAACAGCACATTAGCAAAGGTGCATTGGGACCCAGTTCCACTAAAAACTGTTCGGGGACATCTTCAAGGGTACAAAGTAAGTACGGTTATTCTCTTCCTTGTTTATTAAAATAGATCAATCTTCCTGTTTGAGATTGTATCCAGATTGAAGTAACTGACATGTAAGAGAACTCGTGCTTTTCAGGGAGCACCCAAGTTCTGCTGACAAGAGCAACAGCTTTGATGCAATTCATACAGAGTTCAGCAATCTTCCAGCCTTGTAGCATTAGCTTCCTGTGACACTGTCCTTGAAGAAAAATGGCATGTGTTTGCAAACAAGCTTGCACATGTTAAACAGGTTAAAGAATGGTAACAGTTTTACAAATCTTTTTCCAAAGTAATTTAGAGGATGTGAAGAACTAGTTTTTAGTCCAGCGCTAAGGTTACTAATTTTCTGCTTCAATGTGATTAATCATATCTTTAATTGAGAGTAACTGGACACTTACTAGTATATGCTGGGTTCTGTGTCTTTTTGGAGGCCAAGAAAAAGCTCAGTGTAAAAGCTCAACTTAAGGACATATGAAATGGCAGAAGATTTGGAGTGCCCATATATGGAAGGAAGCTTATTGTAAGGTAGTGTGCTGCCTTTGGTCATAACTGAAAAGGCTGTGCTGGAGAAGAAAGACTGCAATTTAATAGAGAAGAGGAGACAGAAGGACTTCAAGATTTGAACCTGGTGTCCCTGGAGGATAGGGAAAAGTTGCTTCAGTGAGGATATACTGACATCCTATGTAACAATAGAAGAAAATCAAACTAATTCTTTGCTTCTCTGCAAGTATTGTCATAAGTGTGTTCTAATAAAACAGATTACTTAGCCCAGACTAGATTAAGACTAATTTGAACTACTTCTTTTTACGTGAAAGGAGGTAAAAGAAATATTTGAAAAATTAAAACAGTAAGGAGTATTTGGAGGAAAATAAATATACACCATACTTATAAAATGGAGCAGTCAAAAGCATTGAATTTGAACTTCAGTGCTCTATGGCTGGTTACCACATGAATGTGAGTTCATGGTATGTGGGTGTCTGTTTCCTGGCAGAAAATACCACCATCCAGAAAGACTTAAAGTAGTTCTGTATGACATAGTGTGAATGTTAGTAGTTTGTGTGCTGCTTTGCCACACAAACTCAATAAACTCAGATGAAAAACAGGACTTCACTAATCTCTTAAATGCTTACCTATTAGATGACAGCTTTACATCAACCTGGTATTTCATGCAGAAATGGGCAATCAAAATAATGTGAGGATTAAAGAGTTAGAATCTAGTGAAATTAATGGTAATTATTAATCAAGTTATAGCAACACTAAAGCTCTTAATATAAATCACCAAATTTCTATTAAAGATCTATAATAATACCAAAACAAAAATCCATAGACACATTTCTGCCAACTTAACACATCAGGTGTTAAGTTCAACAGCGTGGTTACAGTGAATTGTCATCATCCAAAGTTTGGATGGACATCTCTTTTTTCCTCTGACTTTCAGTGTCTGAGGGTTATCTTCTGTCCTGTAATCACTAATAGGATCACTTTCCATGTGATCTAGAGGGTTAGTCATGTCATGATCACTTCTATTTAATTTGTTATGCTTTCTCTATATAGGGTATATTTTTTTTTCGATGGGGAAGAGAGCCACACAATTACACAAAACTAAGCAAAACTGAAGGTCAAATAAGTTACTTGATAATAATAAATAAAACAAGCTCACAACCACAGGACTGACAACAGACTAGACCACTGAGTAATTTTGCTGTTCTAGCTAGGAGAAACGTGACAATCTGAATAAGTTGCAGATGCAGCAAGAATACCTTAAATAATTTTTGCAAATACAGCTAAATTAAGCTAAAATAGGTTAAAAACTAGACAAGGCATGAGAAATCATAAGACCTGGTGGGTAGCTGTTATTATAAAGCTTTCTCTCAATACAAACTAAAAACTTTTCATGGATGAAGTATCTTCAGTACTGACATAGCTTACAAAGAAAATGATGAGCTCTTGTAAACACAGAACCAAAATCCTACTAGTACACTCAGGCTTTCCTAATTTATGAAATTATTTCTGTCAGTAGCCCAATATACAGTGTTGGACTGGGGACAGATTTCTTAATTAAGAGAGAACCAAGAGAGAGGCTAAAGAGTCACGTCTTGAAGGCAAATGTCTGAAAAAGCAGGAAGATGTGTAACTAAGCAGCAGTCTGCAGCACATAATTCATATTTTGCTCTTGTATTAATCTACCTATTACTCAATATACTGCAGTATTATCAAATTTTTCAAACTTAGGAAGAAATTACAGAAAATGTGATGCACTCTCATTTATTATAGCTTGAGTTTCAGTACCAATGGTACCAACACTTCAAGTTTTGTTAGCTTGTAAATTATTTTCTACACCAGCTGATAGGATGAGAGTTATAAGATGACAGCTGGTGATACTGAAAAACATTAACTCAAACCATGTAAAACACAGTGGCATTTAAAAGTGATTGGAGTGAAACGGTATGTTGAAAGCTGATGTAAGTGTAACATTGCTTTATAGCTATCTAGCTGGGCTTTGCCAGTCTTAACAGCCCCTTTTTTTGAATTCCTATGTGAAATCCCGGCTTCCTAAATTAAAGAGGTGTTTTACAGTTGGACTGAATAGGAATAGATTTTTTTATTCAATTAGATTTCTTAATCATCTTTAGCTTGTGATCATTTGTGCATGAAAACGATGCTGTGAAAAATAAACAATTACGTATTTGAAGGTGATGATCCCAGGAGTAACACAAGTCTTTTGGAGGGGCAGCTCTTAATATCTTTCAAGTTACCATGGCAGAGAGAGACTGTGTAGTAAAGAGAAAGGGAAAGTACCTCTGAGGCTCTTACGTAGTTTCTTAGAAACTCAGTCAGCTCAATGGACATCAGAATCAGCTTTCCTTAGAGTAATTTCAGAACTTGTGTGTTTTTCCAGCCAAGTCAAATCTTTTTCCCCATTTATAGGTAATCTAACATCAAGGAATAGCATGGTCTGGGATGTGATCTAACAAGGAGGCAAGGTCCAAATCTGCTTTAGAAGGCCTGTAGGCATCTTACTGAAAGAATGGATAACTTCTGCCTCTCAGATAGACTGAATAACAGGAGAATGATCACAGACCAATGTAGTTCCCAACCAGAACTTGTATCAAACTGGTTTTGAGCATTAGCAGAACTGGCAGGCAGTAGTCTGTACCCGGTTGTGTAGACTGTTTCTGGACAAGGTCTGTTTCTGGAGCAGGAAAACTCTGTGCTGTGTCTAACCTGAGCTTATTCAAATTGCAGTTGTTTCTACCTATAATTCATGGGCACTTAAGGAAAAGCTTAGAGTTTAGAAAATCAGAACAGCTAAGCACTCACTTCTTTTTTTTTTTTTTTTTTTTTTTTTTCTGTCTTTAGGTTTACTACTGGAAAGTGCAGAGTCTATCCAGAAGGAGTAGACGACACATAGAAAAAAAGATCTTGACTTTCAGGGGAAACAAGACTTTTGGAATGTTACCAGGGCTGGAGCCCTATAGTTCCTACAAGCTGAATGTTAGAGTTGTTAATGGTAAAGGAGAAGGACCAGCAAGCCCAGACAAAGTATTTAAGACCCCTGAAGGAGGTATGAAATGAAAAACCTAGATATTAAACTTAAATGAGGTTTACTTGGACTTCATAAAATAATAATCTTCATAAAATAATATTCTTAAGAATTAATAATTAAGGACCTGTTTTAAGTTAATCTACTTTGTATTTACTCTATGTTCTTTTTAAAAGTTCCTAGTTCACCCTCCTTTCTGAAGATTACTAACCCAACACTGGACTCTCTGACTCTGGAGTGGGGTTCACCCACCCATCCAAATGGTGTTTTGACATCATATACGCTGAAGTTTCAGCCAAGTAAGTTAAACTTAATATATTTTGGGGGTTGGACTTCTGATCTTTCAAGTCCTTTCCAACCCAAACCATTATTTGATTCTGTGATAAAATTCTAACTTTGGCAATGTATCTACCAAATAATAATCCATTTATGAAGAAAAAATTATGCTACATATATAGTGTACAAAAGATATGATTGCATTGTAAATATCAAGTTTGAAAAAAACTAATATATTTTGATAATATAGATGACTCTACATGGAAATATTTTCTTGCTGTAGTACAAAGTTAACATTTTTATTACTTTCATTACTTCAAACCATAATTCACAGACAAATGGAGGTGAGGTCCTACACATAAGTGGCATCCAAGTTAGATGCAAGATACTACTACTTACAAATTCTATATTCTAACTGCAGAGAAAATGTCATTAGAAGTAAATCAAAGTATGCCAAATGACACTGTTGTCTGCTTTTCCAATTTTCATGGTATTATTATCTTAAAAATAAAAATCTCTAAATATGCCATTTACTCATTTCAGAGCTATTAAATCACTTCTTTTGGATCCCAGCTGCTTACTTAGCCCAGAAATTTCTCAGCAGTGACACTGGAAAGGAAAGAGTTTCATATGCATGGAACAGATAAACGAAGTTTACTTTCTTCCACTTACCACATCCCACTGTTTTTTGGCATTAGACACAAGTAGCTTCAATGTTTACTTTTCCTAATCATACTGAGCTTAGAGTTTCAGATTTTTTCAATGGTCAAGGAGTTTTTCAATGCTGCATAAATTCAGATAATTTAAACTGAACTCATTTGCCTTGGATTCAGAGATTTATGAGAATGAAACTTGATCTTAAAAAACTTGCTGGTGTTTCCTATCTCCCAGTTGGATTTTGGCACTTTTACACAAAAATGACTTTCTTTTGAAAGTCTAGATGCAGCAGACAAGCAAAAAAAAATACATACAAACCAAAAGCCTTTTTAAACACGATAGCGTACGCAAGTTTCCTAATTTTTTTGTTTTTCTTTTTTTTTTTTAACAACAGTCAACAACACACATGAATTGGGTCCCTTGGTAGAGATAAGAATTCCTGCCAATGAGAGCAGCTTGATACTAAAAAATTTAAATTACAGCACCCGGTACAAGTTTTACTTTAATGCACAAACTTCAGTTGGATCGGGAAGTCAGATAACTGAGGAAGCAGTAACAATTATGGATGAAGGTAAGATATGTATGTATAAGGAAAGTCCTTTGAGTTTAGAAAACACTACAGATTGTATTAAACATCTGTATCTAAATATTGCTATTGTTTCCTTCCACTAAGGAAATAGGCCGAGTGATTTTTTTTCTAGAGCTTTCTTAATTGTGTTATACACTAATAAAGTATTTTAAATATTTTTAAAGAAAATACATGTAAAGGCTTTCTGTTGTAATGGGAATCCCCGAAGAGGTATAAAGCCTCTTCTTTTAATATCAACTCACAAGCTCTTAAGACAGACATTGGCCTGTCTGGACTTCAAGTTTCATGTAACTTTACGTTTTTAGTGGTCTTTGTCTATTCACCTATTCTGCATCATTGACCAGCTTTGGTCACAGAGAAAAATACTGGAATGACCCAGGTTTGTGATTAGAGGAAGTTATTTCTTTTTTGTAGTATGCAACAACTTCTGTGAAATCTAAATTGCTTTCACAGAACTGCCAAAAAACTGTGCAACTCTTGAAATAAATTTGTCATCTATGGCCCCAAGTAACTGTATAGTATTTAAAAACCACTAAGTATATTGTTAAATCCTGTCACCATTGATTTTTATATTCATAGCCATTCTAGAGCTTTGTTAAAGTTGTTTTTTAATTAAATATGGATGCTTAAAAAAATAAGAATAATTTAAAGCCAACAGGAAATTTAGAACTTTTTTTATCATTTTGATCATCTTTATATTAATAAGTCTATTTTGGTACCATGTTTTCACGTATTTTTATGCTCAGTAAAATGATGGTTTACTGGAATTGCCATAGATCAATTGCTATTCAATGCAATTTCTCTTTGCATATGACCTGCATTTATTTTAAATCTTGCACTCTAACAAGCATGACCAATAAAATTTTGTAAATGCATGTACAATCATTTTGTCTTGTAGTAGTCTGTCAGGGTTCAGCATAAATGGATTGTTTCTAATTTATTTGAGTTAATACATTTTATCTAGTCTGCATGCTTTTTATAGTGAAATTATATATGTATGTTTCCTTTGGTGTTGTATCTAATTATGTAGTGTTCCTGTTCTTGTCTTCCTCCATTAAAGCTGGTATTCTCCGTCCTGCTGTAGGTGCAGGCAAAGGTAAAATGAAACTGCATGATTTATTAATGTGTGGATTTTGCAGTGTTGCAAATGGGGAAATTGCAGTGGTAAGGACAGAAAATCTTGGACTACACATTTTTGTACAAAGTATAATCAGTACTGGAAGAAAACAGTTGTGGGGGTTTTTTGTTTGGGTTTGTTGGTTTTGTTTTTTTTTTTTTTTAAAGGAATCCAGAATGCTTATTAATACCTTTCATCTGTTTATTTTGCCACAGAGTTCCAGGGGAATTCATTAGCTTTGCTTCAGCAAAGTCTAATTATTTCTGAACATTTAACAGATGTATGTCACTGTCATAAATATTCAGGATCCAGGTGCACTAGCACTGATTAGCTGGAGTAGAAAAAATAGTACTTTAGCAAAGGAGATTCATTTATTGCTTGTGCCATGTGCATTTTTTGTTTTAAAAAACTATCTGCAGTCTTGTTCTCACTGTGGATTACTGCTACCCACTTGAGCACATTTACTTCATTTGCAAGCCAACTGTGCATAGGAGACAGATGACTGACAATACCCTCTGTCTGCTTCTCAGTTTGAGTATCAGATTGAATATACAAGCAAATGTCTTCCCACTGTTTTAGGTTCACAGATCTTGTGAGTGAGTACTTGAGGATATTTCAGTGAGTACAAGCTAGTATCATTCTTTATCATGAATTTTGGTAATATTTAGTTCTTTATTATGCCATTTTGCACACAGTTTTAATGAATTTTGATACCTTCATTGTCAGAAGCCAAGGTTGTCCTGAGGTAGCTCAAACTCAGGAACACTTTCTGTACAGAGGTGCCATTGAATGACAGGTGTCATTAACACTAGTGAACACCTGTGCTTCAGATTCTCAGACCATAAACATCACAAGTCAAAATCTGTATATGAAGTACCCAACATTTTTAATGAACTTGGAAGAGACAGCATGAATTATTTTACATTTAGTTTCTTTTCACTTGATTATCAGATGTTGTGAACGATAGCCATAAGACAGAAATTCATTCACTCAGTCTGGTATAAATCAGACAATATATAAATATATGCATGCCTGCATTTGGGCATATAAAGTATATATTTTTATATGTATATATATGTGTATTCTGATGTCAGATGTGTTTCTGCTAAGTGTGTGAAGTTGTGCAATTATTTTCACGATAAGTCTTTTTTACCATTTTAGTCTAGTTGTAGCGGAGAAGTCAGCACAGGTTGGAACAAACTGGCATTAGTCCTGGACATGCACAGCAGAAATATAAATTAAGTTGTCATTATTTATAGCTGACTCTAAAAACTCATGCAAGGAAAAATGGATTCTGTGTGTGAAACTGAGGTCTAATTATAGCTGTATGTGGCTATCAGAAAGCATAATATTTGTAAGATTAGCTGGAGCAGCTCACATTTCAGAGCTGTCATCTCAGATTCTCTGAAAACTAAGCAGATATCTTTGTTGTTTATGGTTCTAACGTTTTCACATATTCCTGTAGCATGTAGCTCTTGCAATTGCAAAGAAGACTTTAGACCTGCAAACAGCACAGAACTAAAGCCATGACATCTGTTAGGACATCTGAGCTGCTGCAGGTCTGAGATGAATGTTCTCAGTGGTTACTACATTACCATATTAACTGCTTTGCCACTGATCAGGGACCACGAGTAAGGAAAAGGAGGATCACATTATCCAGATCAAGCACCAAATTAGTTGGTCTCATGAGTGGGTGGATTTGGAAGATAGAAGTGCTCAGCCCACTCAAAAAGTAGCTGTACCCAGCAGTGAACTTTCCTTTCTCTATTAAGTGCAGGAGGACCTATATGTCAATACAGTTCTTATTAATTTGGACCCAAAGCCAGAACAAATTTAGGTATTCCCAACCTTTTTTGTGGTCTATCAAAAACATACCAAGTTTTTAATTTTGAAGGGCAGAACTTACCAGGAAAATGTAATTTTCCTTTTTCTTTTGATTTGAACACACTGATCCTGGAATTTAAGTAGACAGTAGGTTCCAGATTCAGCCAGCCTAAACTGCTGAACTGAAATTTCTGCATTTGGTGTTTTCTACTGGATAGCTGCCTGTGAAGACCTGCAGCTTGGCCAGTCATAGACATTAGCCACATGGTCCTGGAGGAATTCAAATAATTTAAACCTTAGTGAGCTGTGCCACTTGGGACATATTTCACTTCTCAAAGTAAAATTATAAATTAAAGTGCAGAGGGATATATTGCTGTGGTAAATCTAAGGATCTTAATAGAGCCAATATTTTTAGTGTCACAAGCCTACACAAATAAATCATTAGATGTTATTTACTAGATGAAAAAGCTGTTCTATTATAATTGATATTCCTATTTGACTTGCACTTGTCATTTTTCCTTTCTAATACTGTGATGTTATGAATTACTTAAAATTGATCAAATTAATAGTACTACAAAGAAAAAAAGAAATTGTTTTTCATAGCAACCTATATTCTAAATATGCCTGAAAATTTCATATGTAAAACAGGATTTATTAAACCTAATGTTAGGTATTAAGTATGCCCTGGTATTGCCATTTATATATTGGCATCTGACCACAGGCATAAGGTAACAGAGATGGGGGAATAACCCAATTACATATAAACTAATTGTAGTAGCAGCTGCAATGTGACTCAGGTGATCACGAGTCCAGTCTTTTCTGTCCTTTTCCATTAGGAGTTTTAAATAACTGCCCTGTAGAGGAAGGAAGAGAATTCCAATTTGACAAGGGGTAGAAATGAAACTTGCTGGTTAAAATAAAGAGTCATAGAGGTGCTTGTTTTTTGTAAGCTGAAGTATAGGGAGTCATGGCATGGCATGTCATGTCAGCCTCAGCCCACAAGCCTCCTCATTTCACTTTTTAGGTTTTTTTATTTAGTCAACATTTATATTTTAAAGCAAGGACTTCTGCTCTGCATGCATGCTGACACTGGTAACTGGTAGTCTTGAAATGGAATTAAAATAAGTTTGTGAGATCACAGTAACCTTTAATTGTAGCTAGTGCCTCCTGTCACTGGTACTCAATCTGGTCTGTTTTCTTCTAGTGAACTTCATATCTCAAGTACTAGTGACAAATAGTACTTCCTTTTGTTACAAGGGGGATAAATAAGTAGTCTGTCCTCTGGGTTTGAAGCTATTCTTTTGGGGTTTTCAGCTGAATCACCAGTATGTACCTCCTCACCATGGGCTAGAAATCAGTCTCAACTGAGTTTGTATCTGTGATCTCTTTGTAGAAGATCATCTCAGTTTTCTTTGTTCTGTACAAAATGCAGTTCTTTAAATAATTTTCTCTGCCCACCATCTGTTTTTCCTCCCTCTTGAATCACTTCACATAAGGTCTCCAGGTCTTTTGCTAACGATTTCAAGCTGCTTTTACAGTCATGTTAAGTGTAGTATTTTTGTATTGCTCCTTCAGCCACTCTCCCCCTGTGGACTTCTCCATTATGTATTTGTGTGATTCTTTCAGTACAGCCTGCTATGCAGAACCACTCTTTTGTCCTCTTTTAAGTTCACTGGGAACAATTTTGTTGCTTTGCACACTAGACTAGAGAAAATTAATATCACTTGCAAAAATTCCTGAAAATGCCTTTTGCTTTATAGATGTCATGCCACATGCTCATCAGTGACATAATCTTTTGCATTTCTTCTTTGGCTTCTGTTTTTCTTACACTACAGAAATGCTCTTGCAATTGGCCTCAATAATCCCAGAAGTGACTGATGCCCATTTCTCACTGCCAGAAATGGAATTCACTCCTACTGTTATACTAAAGCTTGAATTTCACACTACGAATGTTAAAAAGGCAAATGAAAATAAACCCCTTTTCTGTGTCTGACAGGCTCTGGCAGAATCTATTACCTTTGTGCTTAATTTTATTCTTGTGTGGGTATCGGTTTTTTCCTTTAA
This sequence comes from Vidua macroura, assembly GCF_024509145.1. NCBI lineage: Eukaryota > Metazoa > Chordata > Aves > Passeriformes > Viduidae > Vidua > Vidua macroura. The sequence continues at coordinate 45,808,740 of NC_071575.1, read as the reverse complement.
GTAAACTTTTCTCTTTATATATGCATTTTAACTTAATTGTCTATGATATGTTGTTTGGTGGGTTTTTTTTTTTTTTTCCCATTTGACACTAGTCTTCAAATTTGTGCTTGGCACTCAACGCAACATGAATATCAGGTGAATTCCATGACAATTCCTAAAGATTAGTCGCTTTGGGGATTATTTGATTTATTGTTCTCCTGGACTAAATCTTGAGGAAGAGTACCTATTGCCTTGTTGAAATACCTTCCAATCTCATGTCCTGTCTTACTAAATTGTATTGATTCTGCATCCTGACTATAACTGTTATTTGTAGGAACTGTGTTCCTGAAAGGCTGAAAAATTATGTAAAACTCTACCAAAAAACTCCAGTAGAAAAGCACTGGAATTAATTTGAAAATAGAAGAAAATTTTACTTCCAGCCTAGGCCTCTTTCTCAACAATTGGCAAATGTTTTTATATGATACTACAGGAATGAAACCATACTTGGAAATGCCAGCTAAATTTTGCATCGAGGCAGGAATGAGAAAGCTTAATTTTCCAGAGGTAGACAAATAAGAGTGGGTCTGTATAAAACCTGTAGCTTACTAACAGTCCTTTCCCATGTTTTTTAGAGTGATGCTTTTGCCAGTACTGCTACACAGCATGGGGCATGGTTACAGATGAGAGAGCACAGTGCTCTGCTCTCCAGGACAAAGTTTCCTGCGCGCCCCTCTCCTCCCCGCTTTTCCCAACTGGCATTTGCACATGCTGGGAGCTTCTGCGAGCTGACAATTACACATTTGCCATTTGTGAACAGTGCTGGGAAACATATTTAAGAACTGAGAGGTTAATTATAATTAGAGGTGTGGTGATTGAGAAGACAAAGAGTCTGGGTGGATTGACTAGAAGCTTTAAATGTCGTAACTAATTCACCTCCAGGCTTTCATCACCTCAGGATCCATCAGCCTTCTTTTATGTTCTTCTGTGTGTAGTCCTGTTGCAAATATGGCACATTTAACAGACTTAAGTAAAACTTGGCAGGCCTGATGGCAAATGAGATCATGCAATAATACAAAAGAGGAGAATTTCAAAAATAATAATTTTGCAAAGAAATATGCTATTGAACAAGTTTCCTGGTGCACTCTATTCAATAGTTAAAAACCACAGAATTTAAATCTGACCAAATACTACATGTGGGTAAATCTGTACATACAGCTATTGGTAAGAATCAGATACGAGTACATTTGATAGATATAAGCATAAATCAGTCGCTTCAGAGAATTTAGAAGTAAGATAGCAAGGAAATTTTGGTAACTTTCAGAGCAAACTTGATTGTTTGATCATATGAACACATGATCAATCATATGAACAAAAAGACTTTTACCAGATACTTTAATCTAGCAGGTAACTCTTTAATGAGAGCAAAAACTGGAAATTGGAGATGGAAAAATACCCCACAAGAAAAGATCGAGTGATTGTTGAATTTGCTTAGTGATTCAGAAACTCTCCATCATCTGGAGTCTTTCACAGAAGATGAGACAGTTTCCTTCATCCCCAAGTGCTCAGGCATGAGAAGGGAGAAGTTAGGAGTAATGCTGTGGCATCTATTTGCAGAAGTATGAAACAGATTATTGCTAACAGTTTTTTCTGTCTTTGCTATTGTGAAAAATATCAGTCATATGGTTGGGCTGCTAATTAGACATCTTCCATGGAAGACCAAAATTCAGGACAATATAGCTTTGAGAAAATACAATTTAATGAAACAAAACAAAGTCATATTTCAAATACAATCCTCTTGTTTTCTTGGCACAGCACAAATGCTAAGATTGTTATTGAAAAAAACACCTGTTCCTGTGTCTAAATCAGGAAGGAAGTTTATACATCCTGTCTGCAATCTCAGACTCTGCACCCTCCTAAATTTAGAGACTGCTTTTCTTTCCTCTTGCTAACCTCCACAAGTGGCACAGAGAAACAGAATCTAATCCCCTTGTATTACCATAGTGTATATCATTACATGCTAGATTTCCCATAGACAGCTCTGGCTTTGGTATTTCTTGGAGCTTGGGGTAGTTGTTGTGCCTTAGAGACCTAGATGGCTTGCTTTTTTTCTTTTTCTTTTTTTTTTTTTTTTAAATCTAGTGCTTTCTCAATTATTTTGTTCAGATGGTTTTAGCAAGAACTTAATCTATTCTTTATTATTTAAATAATATATTCCTTATTATATTGGTTGGTGAAAGAAATTATATATAAGCACAATTTAGCTACAAAAACATCAGATGGGGGAGCAGTACAGATTGAATTGTTGAATGAGTACTACTGTAACAGAGTTAAGAAATATCTAATGCAAATATGGGGATAAAAAATTTATTTTGTAAAACATTGTAATAATCAGAATACATTATCAGAAGAACTGATAGAATTTGCTTAATTTAGGTATTAAAAAAAATACTCAGAAACTATAGTTTTCTAGACATGGTGCTCATATTATTTCATCTGTTCTAGGGGCCCAAGTAAGCCATTTTCTCTGTGCATTTAACTTTGAACTTTTTCCAGCTGGCCATATGGACAAAGTCAGCCTCTTAGAAGAAGAAAGTAATTTAAGTGGATAGATAAATTCTGTGCAGCCTTTTTTGCCTTGATAATAGGCTTTTGCTCATTTTATTTTCTTGTGTAGATGAAGCCATTGGAATTCCGTCATTTGTCTTTACTGAGACTAGATTTTTACCTCTGATGTTTCATGGTCCTTTGGGAAGCATTTTAAATGTTCTTAGTAGAAAAGATATTTTTAGCAGGATAGAAAAGTCAGTGGCAAAGTGGGGCATTTTCAGTTAAAACTAATTTCATACCTTTGAGGAGCATCCTCTTTGTATCTGCCCTATTACAGCATTAGAACTATTAAAATCTATTTTTTCATTAGTCTTAGGCAGGCAGAGACACTGAGCTGTTTGTCCATTTGTAACAAGCATTACTGGAGCTAAGGTACAAGCAAAGAACGAAGGTATGAGCACAGAAGTGTCTAATTTCAGAATGCTGAAGAGAGAAGCTCTTCTTTTCACAGATGTGGGCATTCTGCACGTCTGTGAGAAGTGCTGTTGTCTGACCGGAGTGGCAGCAGCGAGACACAGTGCCTTACAGTGGGCAGCTCCTTGCAGTCAGCTCCTTCATGTCCTTCACTCCAGAGTACTTTGATCTTGGCTTTCCCATATCTGATGTCTAGTTTTCCAGTGTCTAAAGGGGCCATGAATGCATAATATTAACAAAAGCTGATTTTGGAAATATCCTGTGAAAGCAAAGCTGCCAGTACATACATACTTCAGTTTGTCTTCAAATACATGTGTATCACTTAGCTGTTTCATATTTTAACAAGTAAAACTATTTGAAACCTGCATGATCTTAGAATGTGCATGTGTTATTTATTTAACAGGTAAGGTTTTACTGTATTAGTTAATTGCTACTTTTTGATGCAAAGTGTTTTTACTCTTTATTTTTTCTTTCCTACTATCTCTGATGGTGAAGGATATTCAGAAATCCTTTTTGCAACCTCCCCAGTCATGCATACTGTCCGTCCAACATTCTATAAGGGTATTGTCTTCGTTTTTTATCACTATCAATGCAATAGAACCAAAATCCTATAAGGGCTTGCATTTGGGGCATTTGCAGTCCATTCAGTGCCACATGCCATAAAGGGAGGAGTGTACCACCTTCATGCCTCCCTCTGTCCTACCATTTCCCATTACCCTGACAATGTTCTCATCTCTTTTTAGCTGTCTGCATTTTACTTCCAGATGAATAGAAATAATATTTTTCAGAATTTTGACAGCTAGGTAATTTTAAGTATTTGGCAGGTTTTGTTGTACAGAGCATTCTCAGTAAAGTATATAGATTTTACTTTAAAATTCCCTAGTGTAGTAACTGCCTGGGATTAAATTTCAAAATCCAGTAATTTAGTAACTAATTTTCAGTAATGGAACCAATGAAAAATGTGCTATACTTTCCCTCTACATGGTCTAAATTAACATAGTAACTTCTTTAAATACTTTTTTAAAATGTATGAAGTCACAACTGCATATTCTGCTTTGTTTTTCTATTGTGTATTTAGTTCAACCACTTTATCCAAGGATCAGAAATGTTACAACAGCTGCTGCTGAGACCTATGCCAATATCAGTTGGGAGTATGAGGGACCAGATCATGCCAACTTTTATGTTGAATATGGTGTAGCAGGCAGTAAGAAGTCATTTCATTAAATTCTGCTAAAGTTTTGAGATGTATTTTGGAAGAATTTTATAGTAAATGGGATCTTAAATTGACCCAGTGTTAATGATAGCTCATAAATGTCTTAAATTATTTTATAATTTGATCAGGAAGATCTAATAATTTTCATTTTAATAAACATCAATGCTTAGCAGGTTTTTGATGAATAGATAGAATATGAACCTTTGTTCCTTTGTATTATTTTATAAATTCTTTTGAATGTGAACTTCTAAAAACATAGTTTTCATTAAGTTGTTTATCTTGAAGTGATTACATGTGTAAAAATATGATTACTTGCATTAAAATAGGATACAAAGATTTTCCTAAATTTTGCCCAATTCAGGAAAGGAAAAAGATTAAATAAGATATCATTTGTTAAATTAAACCTTAAAATAAGATATAAATCTATTTATGTGCTCTTATTGCCTAATACCAGATTTAAAACTTTGATAATACTGGTAATAATTAAAACAAAGTTAGATAATAAAAGCAATATACTTCTTTTCAAATACCCCATCCTTCTAAAGTTATGACTAAAGGTGACTAATCTGAAAGTTGGAGTAGAAATGCATTTTTCTGGATATTGGCCAAAGACATAGCTGACACTGTCCTAGAAAAAAGATACAAGAGAGATTCAGATTTTGAAGTAGAATTTCTTGATCAAAATAAATATTGACTGAAACTGCAAAAGTGCCATTTAATAAAATGACTAAAATCTATTTTAATGTATCTCATAATTACAAGTTCAATAAGCATTTTAAAAATAACTTAAATTTGCATTTTTTTAGTACAATGGAACAAATGTTTAAATTGCTTTCATAATTACTGTACAACGTATTCTTCAATATGTTGCATGCAATTTATTAAATTTATTACTTGTAATTTTATATAATTTTATTATTTTTGAGAGAACAGCTATTTTTCTCAGATGATACATAGTTTAGTCAAGTAACTGTCAGTAGTATTTTGTCTAGAAACTTTCAATAATACAGAGAAAATTAAAATTCCAATTTGTTGTTTTCCTAAAATTTTTATAGGCAAAGAAGATTGGAAAAAAGAAATTGTAAATGGTTCTCGAAGCTTCTTTGTCTTAAAGGGTTTAACACCAGGAACAGCATATAAAGTCCGGGTTGGTGCTGAGGGCCTGTCTGGTTTTAGGAGTTCAGAGGATGTGTTTGAGACAGGTCCAGGTGAGGCACACTATACCATAGTACATTTCTGTATCCTAGTCAGAATCGTGTTACACCAACTGCTGAAATGCTGAACTGCTTCTAGCCAAGAGATGTTGCAGCTAGAATCTTTGCATGTTCCTTTTATAGAGCAATGTTGAATTCTTTTATAAACTCCTAAATAATGCCAATATATTTATATTTGAATTATGAATGTTTCCATCCTTTCAAATCACTCTACTTGACTGATGTTTGTACTAGGGGCAAGATATGCCCTGCCCACACTCCATCTGTGTGCTGTGCACTGAAGATAACCTATTTCTAATATTTACAATTAGTATAATTACAGGACTGTATTTAAATAATGTTGCTTTTTATAGAGCTAAAATATTTGCATAATCAGAATGTGCAGATTCAATCTATTTATACCAGTGTTAAGACATTCCTACTTGTAAATCTCTCTTTTCCTGCCATATACTAGTCACACATATATCCTGGGAATCAGTAAGGCTGTTTAAGTTCCTTATGTTCATACTGCAGATCTATTTCTTTGCAAGCAAATCAGCAATGCCTGCCGATTACACTCAGGAGAAAGGTTCTATTGGAAGGTTCTTTGATGTTATACTGAATATTGTGTTGCCATCACATGCCATGTCATCATTATGTTCTTGGTCAGCTGTTATTATTTTTGTCTTTGCTAGCCACTTCTGCTCATTCCAAGCATTTTAGCCAGTGCATAATTATATAGCAGTAGCCCCACCAACTCCAGAATGTTATAAGAAAGTAATTTAAATATGAAAATGCACTTGAACATTATGTTATAATTATCAGGCAACAATGTAGATAATGGGTATGCCAGTTTGAAAGTGAGCACTTTCTAAAATAATCATTTTTTGCTTTGTTTTGTTCAATTTCTGTTCATAGTTTATAATTTTGCAGGAAGGTTTGAAAATATGGTGCTGAATAACAGCGCCAGGCAAATATGTACAGACTGAACACAGAGCCAGGAACAGCTAGTGGTACAAAAGCCTACCTGTGAAACGTTATGCAAATACACATCTGAAGCCTAAAAGAGCAGTAAACAAGGATCAAGACTGTAATATATTTCAAAACAAGCTGCATAGAAACCTTCCCAAAAGCATCTTCCTGCATAAAAAGTACTGAGCCAGTAGATAAGGATTCCTGTACTTAGTCATGATGACTCATGCCCATGGTTAAGGAAGAAGGGACTTCAGACACTCCTTTCTGCTTCTTTATAACAGAAAGTTGAAATGTTCAGCATGGAATTATAAACATATATATAAACCTATTTCTTACAGAAAAATCTTGTGTCAAGCTGTCCTTGGCCTAGGTCAAAGCTTTTAAACACTGCAAAAAGATGGAGTGGACAAAGAGGCAAACACTGGAATAGGTCCTTATTAGGAGTGAAACTTTGATATTTCAAATATGAGGCTTTTCCCACTTCTTTTTCTTTGACAAGCATTCCTATAGGTCATCTTCACAGTGTGTGGGTTTTTCTTTTTGGGCATTCCTGGTACAGTGTTCTGCATTGACTCCTGCACTAATGGTTCACCAAGGTGCAAGGTTTTTCTGCCTGAAGCAAATAATTTGCTTAGTGTAGGCAGGAAATGTGCCATTTTTAAAGATGCACAGAGATCTAGAAACTCTTTCCTAAAGGGTTTCTAGAAATGCAGTAAGTTAATACAGGAAGCTGCATAAGTAAGTTTCCATCTTCCCATCTATCTTGCATATTTTATGCATGAGTTGTTTTGCTTGATGCTATTTCTTCCTACATTTGAATGTGAATTGCGCCTTTGCATTTTGTTACAGTATGTATTATACAACTTCTAATGCCTTATTATGAATGCAGATGTGCAAAACGCAAAATAATTTTAACATTGATATGAAAACAAAGTTTTATTTTCATTTGTAGTTCAGAGGAAGATTCTTTTTGTGATTTTTTTTAATTGCCACTTTTTAATATTTATATATATATGTATTTATGTCTATTTATATGTGGCATAAAGAGTAAAAATAGGTATATAAACTATATATGACATGTAGAGACTTTGATGCAAAAATAGTTTAAATTCTTGTGCATATAAGAGTCAGTTTCTAAAATATCAGAAAACATAAACAAGCACTGAGAAATCTTCTGAATGTATCTCCACAATAACTGGGCACATTAACTCACTGAATTATTTAAATGAAAATCAAGTCATAGCTTTTCCCAGGAAGACCAAAAATAAGAATTTAAAGAAAGAGTTAATTTTAGTATAGTACTTCTAAAATGGAGTACACACTGGTGTTCTCTATGGAATGGACTGGAGATACTGTACATTGGAAGTACTTTTTGTTTCCATAGACCTCCTCAGGAATGGGGGACCATTGACAGATGATTTTCCAAGATACCTGTCTCATACTCGTTAACTAGAAAATGACACTGAAACATTGGCTTGAATTCTGTCAGCTGAGAAGCTCTTCATAGAGTTTCATACTCTTGGGTTCTGGGTCTGGAGAAGAAGCTGAAGAATGAATAAGATAGGTTCGGATGGATGTTCATCTTCCTCAACTTCATTTTTTTTTTCTGTTTGGAGCATGTTTCGCTAACTCCTCTCACTCTTCCACTTTATCCCAGCAGCAAATCCTAAATCAAGTTGCCTGTAGTGTGTTTCCAGCAGTAGAGCAGAAAATAAGCTTCACCAGAATAATCTTCCTACTGTGTTGGAGACCAGTAGATGCAGACCCTAGACCACATAGATAATTCCTGTCCTTATTATTGCCTGTAGTGTTTTCTTTGTAGTTTGCTTATTATTTACATTATCTTCCAGCTAGAGTCAGTATTTGGAGAGAAATAGTGCCAAGGAAAGGCTTCCCACCTCACTAATGCTAAATCATGGCAACCATGATAAATGAATTGTAGGATGAGGTATGGGCTTGAGGAAAGAAAGAAAACCTAATGCCTAATAAGGTTTTAAAGGATGCTTCATTGTTGATTTTTAGTTGAAATTGAATGTTAGGACCCTTGAATGATCCATGTGTTTCTCCATTTCAGAATGATGGGAATGCATTATCTTACCAGTATTGGCTTTTTAGTCATTTTGAGAATGCAATTGACATGTTTGTGTGAATTATAATTTGCAACTACATTTCAGTAGTTCAGTTAATTCAAAATGGTTGAAAATGGTTTTGAGGTTTGTGGAAAGCAATGTAGTATGTGTGTAGATTTTGCAAAGTGGTTGCTAAGCTTAAATGTTAGCTGACTTTTTATATACTGAAAAGTAACTCCTATGCATAGGTACTTGGAAATATTGTGAATAATGAAAATGCTCACAAAATACAGAAACACTATTTTTCTTAATGCTATCTATTTTTCACAGTGAATGCTATTCTTTAATGAACATTATATTGTCTATTATTTATCTGAATTAGCATAGCATTTAAATGCAGCAAAACATAATTTTTCTTCTTTTATCTCTAGCAATGGCAAGCCGGCAGGTAGACATCGCTACTCAAGGATGGTTCATTGGTCTTATGTGCGCTGTTGCTCTTCTGATCTTGATTTTACTGATTGTTTGCTTCATAAGGAGGAATAAGGGTGGCAAGTATCCAGGTATGCTATTTAACCAGGATAGTAAAATTCATATGTTGGTAACCCATTAAGACAGATCTCAGGCTTTCTGGAAAATTACATTTGCTGCTGGTTTACATTTACACTGTGTATATGGCAAATCAGTGTAATCATTTGGTGGGCTTGACAGGAGCTATCTGCCTGCATTTATTTCAGCATAGGTGTAGGACCTTATTCATTCCCAGAGGGTCCTATAAGTATATGACCTCTCTAGAGAGGTTTAAGCTTTGTTTGGAACATCACCACTAGTGCAAATTACACGTTCTGAAGTCCAGTGCAGATGGGTTTAATCCACTAACATGAGTTACGTTAGAATTTATTTGGTTAGAAAGTCCAAATTATAGCTACTGGTTACTTTAAAGTATGGGGAATACATGTCATAGGACAAATCTCTTCATATGTGTACCTTCCCAGAATCTGTGTCATCTTCAGCCTCTGCAGTTTTGCAGCTAAGTTTAAAGTTACCATCCTTCAGTTAGGCTGGGATTTTTTTCTTTCTATGAGGAGGTGTAAAATCTTTTTTTATAGTATGTCTAGGAATGGCCAGGTATGTTTTATAATTTTTCATTAGAAATTGGAACTACACAATGTATGTCTTCTATGAAAACTTGCATCCCTCCTGGTGTACATTACAAAAGGCATGTATGTGTATGTATGTATGTGGACATATAGGTATCATACATATATATCTTTCCCTAGTGTTATATTTCTTTCTATGGAGTAGGTCCATAGACCAAAGCTCTCTTGAAAAGGATAGTGAGAACCAGTTTGCACAGTACTGCCAGACAGGATCTCAGAGCAGCTGTTGATGTATGAGTGACTATGAATGAACTTCAAGTGAGCATCCAAGGATAATTTGATTTTTCATTCTCCTATTCTAGCTGCAATAGAAAGTACAGATGCTAAATTTCATGTCAAATCTTCATTTAATGAAAAAAATATTTGCTCCTAAGTTTTGGAAATAAATATCTAGACTCTAGAAAGTTTATTTAAAATCAACTCAAACTTCCTGAAGTTCATACTGTTAATTTGGGCATGAAAAAGATGGATGCATTTAGAAAAGTATAAAAGAAAAATCCGCACTTTATTTTCTTCTGCTTATTTTGATCAGTGCAATTCTAAAATCTTAATGTCAGGGAACACTAAGAACTTCAGCTCTTTATAGGGAAATCTGCTGGAATAGAATAGCAGACTGTTTTTATAAGAAAATCACTTTATTAAGTGCAAGAATCCTGTTCTGCCAAATCTGTTAGATTGTTTTGCAGAGAGAGCAAAGATTTGTTATGACAGCAAAAATTAATTAAAAGAAGTTTCTCTTCCAGCTGCCTATGCCTATGAAGAAAACAGGTGATTAAGGAACACATAGTGTTACATAGAGTTTTATGACAGGCTGAAGATATCATCTTAGGGTTTTTTTTGCTAACATTTGGATTTTTTAAAAGAGAAAATGAGATAACAAAGGATCTAGGAAAAGTGATTCAGGTGACTGGAATAAGTGAAGTGATGAAATTGAAAAGAGTAGGGAGGACATGGAGGAAACTGCCATCTAGAGGAGGGTAAAACAGAGGTTTTGAGTAAAAATGTAGAGGGCAGATGGATGCTAAGGTTGTCATTGCTTTGAGGATCCTTGATATTCTGTCCTTTCTGCTGCTTCTACAGAATCATTAGTTGTAAGGTACATGTTTTTTCATGCATAGATACCTATGCATATAAAAACACATATAAATAAAGGTGGACCTGCAGTGTTTTTAAGATTTCCAGAATCAGTATATATTGGTGTTTATAGCAGTGACTTTGTATTTCTTGTAAATGTACTGTTCCACAGGTAGCGACAAATGGAAAACACTAAGTTATGAAATATATTAAATTTTAATTTACGAACTCTTTTTCATCATAATTTTTGTGTGTCATCTTGAAGTTGCCTGTGGTTTGTAGGAAGTAATCCATTACTTCAGTATGAAATTATAGCAGCCTGATATGTCTCAAGGCATTATGTGTTATTGCAATTATGGACTTAGTAAATACTGTCAGGAATGAGTCATATCCTCTTAAATAATGGCATATAAATCAGTGATATACAAATAAAGTGTGGAAATTACCAGAGTAAAAGACAAGAGATTGTGTATTGGATTATATAACTGTATCTGCTAGACAAGGGAAAAATTTGGACAGAGGCCAGAAAAACAGAAATTAAAAGGCAAAGGGAGGAACCATAAATAGAACTCTTAAAGTCAGTGTATTGTTTTATCCTGTCAACAATCTTAACTTATAGGAATATGTCATCTGTAAATATCTCACTCCTCAGGTGCTAGTGGGTTTCTGTGTCAATGTGCTACATTTATTATGTTATAGGGACAAGTTATATGCCTAGATTTGTTCTCACCAGTGAACAAGGATTAAACCTAAAACCAGAATGTGCAAAAAATATGATTGTGTAAAATTTAGGTTCCAGTGTATGTGACTTTGCGGTGGGTTTGATCATGTTGTAGAAAAGAAGAAACAAACCATGCCTAGTATTTTGAGAATTATTAATAAAAGAAAAAAAATCTGAAATTCTCTGGAGGCTTACTGCATGAAATTGAAGCAGAAATGTACAAACCAACAGTGAACAAAAGTGAATCTGATTCAGTTTTATCAATCAGTATGAGAAGAATATAAAGAAGAAACAGAGAGCATTGTTAAGTAGAACTAAATAATTCAAATTTGATTAAGCAAAAAATCTATTAATAATCCAAGTAAATAAGTTATTTTAGTAGGATTTTAAACAATTTTCTCTTTAGTGCTAGAAATAAAAGAAAGAAAAAGTTATGCTAACACAAAGTGACATACAGTCATACTTGAATGAAAATAAAATCCTATAACTAATTAACAGATCATTTTCTTAAAATAAAAAAGTAATAGCTTAAGGCCCCATTTTAAAAATAGCTTTTATTCAAAAGGCATTCCTGCCAAATGTGATCAGTTTGAGAAATTAAGGTCTTAGACTTTCTCATCTTGCAGTTTCATAATAAAAATTACTATTTCAAATATTTCAGTGAAGGAAAAGGAGGATGCACATGCTGATCCAGAAATACAACCTATGAAGGAAGATGATGGAACGTTTGGTGAATACAGGTGAGTACCTGTTGTCGTTTGTCAGGTTCACTGTTCATATCACACATGTACTGTATATAGTATCACACTTACTAATTTAAGACTAACTTTTTTTTTTCCATGTCAAAGGTTTTGTATCCAGTGTTATTTAGAACTAAAAATAGCATTTCAACCACACCATAAGAAAAAAAAATATCCAAGCTTAGTATAAGCCATTTGCTAATGCAAGGTGAAAACCACATTCAAACACAATTGTATGTGTTTGAAAGTCAAAGTGTGGAATCTTTATTTACAAAGCCATCTTTCATAGAGTTCAAATGCCAGATACAGTGTCCTTTCAGTTAGAGCACTGTGTTGAGCATTATAGTTTTTGAAAATAAATTTCTAACTGAAGCCTAACAAAGACAATCTGGTGTTAAGTTGACTGGAAAACAAATGTGTTTAAAATACCTGCCAGTACTAACATCTAATCCTATAACAAAGAAATTATGTTATACACAGAGGTGAAGGAGTGTCCTACAAAGAAAGCAAATCTCCCTTTCATGTATTTCAGTACAAGATATATAGCAAGCAGCTTCAAAGCATGCAACACAGCTCTATTCCTGACACTCTTCCTTTATAGTAAATAAAGTTCCAGTCTAGGCAAATCTGGCATTACCAAAAGCATGCCTTTTGGTAATGCCAGACTATTCATACAACAAGACTATTCATACAACAACTATTAATACAGCTTATTAAATAAGCAGTTTATTTGTTTTTTAATTAGTATGAAAAATAATGTTACTATTTTTTAAATAGGTCAATACAATTATATTTTATGCAGGTATAAAATAGATTTTTATAGTGCATTCCTGTGTCAAAAGCAGTGTAGAAGTTCTTTATTATTGCAAAGATTTGGCATTTTCAAATATACATAGAAAAAGCATATTTTTTTCAAGAAGGATCTATTTTGTTGCCGTAGCTTCTTCATAGAAGGAAAAGGTACTTCTTGATCTGACAGGACTAGATGTACAGGTCTGAATGCTAAGGAGCAGTTTCTGTTTATTCTTCTTTGATTAAAAACAATATACTCCATTCTTAGGTTAATGAGTTCAGAATAGTACTTTATTACAGCTGTAGGTGCGTATGAACTACCTAAATTCAACTGATAAGAAGGGGAGTGTGAAGTAATCTTTGGAAGTAAAGTTAAAAAAGTACTGTATAAGTTTTCCTGGGAAGCCTAGTTTGCATGTTCCTTTATTGCTCCACTGGTTCTTGATACTTGGAACTTCCAGCAGCAGAAACTGACCTTTGTACAGAATTGTACAAACTATATGATCTCAATGCATGTTTTCTCAGGCCTGGAATAAGTATTCAAGCCTGCTTTCATGTATGACCTATAGCAAGATTTGAATTTATGTCTCCATATTTAAGTGGCTTGAGTTAATCTAAAGAATGATCTAGAGCTTTATTAAATTATTTTATAATGCATTTGTTCATTCATGTCTAGTGAATATGGGCAGATGTATGCCAAGCTTTCACACTTATTCACATGGGAGAATTCATTCTATGTACCCTGCAAAAACTCCTTTTTAAAATGTATTTCTGTGTAATTAGTCTATACTGGGCTTTCCTCTTTTTTCCTTAGAGACAGGGCAGGAGCAGCAACCAGTCAGATTACAGAAGATACCTTGTCATCCTCTCTGCAGCCCAGCATCACTGCAGTCACTCAGTTCCCAGTTTGTCTGCCTCACATGATGCGGTGCTTCTTTGAGGAAAAAGGGTATAGGGTTTCCCTTGGAAAAAAATATAATTTTTGAAAGATCTAGGAATTCGAGTATTTTGAACTTTTTTCATCACTTCAGGTCCATGTCTGCTTGGACAGGAAAGAAACTGGACAAGAAAAAGAAAAGAAAAGGTAGCTGTGCCAATTCTCCTGAAGCAAACCCTGTCTTTACCAAAGCAAAGTCTGTGAGATCTGACAGATCCAGCTTCTTCAGAAGGTCAGGGGATCAATACTCCAGCACCAGATCAGAGACCTCCTACACCAGGAGGAGGGCTAGGCAGTCTTCAGAGCTTACAAGGGTTAGTTCAGTCTCTGCTTCCCTCTGCCGAGAGGAAAAGAGGTCAGACGAATGGAAGTACAGGCATGGCTGTAGACATCACGCTTCTGAGCAACAGATAATGGGGTCGGAGGAGGGCTCAGATTCTCAGGCAGGACAGCCATCCCCTTTCCAACAACCCCTCAGCTGCAACTCAATTGGTGGCTTACTGCCAAGGCAGCATTCTTCTCTCCAGCACTGGTGCAGCCAGACCCCAGACTGCAGCTCAGATTCAGAAGACACTCAGAGCTCCTGCCACAGGAAGGTAAGACCTTCTACTGCTCCTCACTTCTCTGAATCTGAAAAGAATTCACTAATGAAATCTGTCATCTTGCCTGAGCTGGCCACAGTCTTAAAGGATGCTTTGACAGCAGCCAGACAAAGCCTAACATCTGTGGCACAGGCTAAGTCCCATTCGGTAAAGCATCCCAGGGTACCAATTGCAGAAGTTCCACTGGTTCCTTTAGAAGCATCTGGGAGCAGTTCCCAGACTTTTGAGTCAGATCATATGGACAGCTTAAAAGATCACACAGCTTCTGGGAAGGAGAAACCTGAAGCTGACAAGGCCTTGGAGGTTGAATCAGCCCCTGAAGATGGGGAGGTGGCATCTGAGTCCCTTACAGAAAATCCAGAAGGACCAGATCCTCTGCGTAAATTTGACATGGAGAATAAGAATTACCTTTTTGAACACATAAAGAGGGTGCTAATGCTAAAAGCTTCCAAATCTGAATGTGCTTCAGAAGAACTGCTTATCCCCTCTGAAGAAGGCAAAATAGATAATGCACTTCCTGTCCATTCAGCAGTGGAAGATCTTGTCTGCAGGATTTGGGGAAATCCTGAAGCCAAGCATGAAGCCCCACCAGTCCTACGTGAGCTCTATCCTTTTCCAGTGGATAAAGCTGCTTTGTGGGGGACCTTGCCAGAGGTAGACAGAGCATTGGTTACTGGTAATTCTTTACTGTCAGTGCCTGATAATACAGATGCTCTCCCTAAAGATCCTACTGACAGAAAGATTGAGGAAGCAATTAAAAGATCTTTCAAGCTAGTTGCAGCCCAGCTTGGAGTATCTATCTACTGCACTTATGCTTCTAAAGCTTTACTAATATGGTTAGAGGAAGAACGAGCCAGATTCAAAAAGAAATGGGTCCCATCTGGTGCCATGCAGAGAAAACGCAGGCTGTGTAAAATTGCAGCTAATTTTATCCATGATGCAGCTGAGGATTCTCTTAGACTCACTGTTAAAAATGTGGCATGCCTCATTGTAGCCTGGAGAGCTCTCTGGCTGCGTCCTTGGAGCTCATCGCTAGATCTGAAATGTAAACTGCTGTCTTTACCCTACACAGGGGGCAAGCTGTTCGGTGAATCCTTAGTCCAGATCATGAAGGATGTCTCAGAACACAAACACTCCTTACGTCAGATGAAAAAAAAGAGCTCTGTTGGAAGCTCTTCCTGTTCTCCTCACAAGTGTCTGAGCTCCTTGCGTTCTCCTCCAAAGTTCAAAGGAGGGAAGGGAAAGTATAAGGTCTCACAATCGTTTCATGCCAAGTATGAAAAGACATCTCACTTTCAGAGAGATATCAGACCATCAAGAGGAACTTTCTAAGAACATAGACTTGCTTCCTCATTTCTCAGGAACTGAGAAGAGTGAAAGACATGGAAATGTTTCAATATTTCTGGACAAATAAACCCAGTGCTTAGAAAATGAGTTGCTTCCAAGTAAGATTTAAATTGTGAAGTTACTTAAAGCTTAATGACTAATTAAGATATTCTAGAGAAATCACAGATCTCTGATCCCCTCTCTTAAGGGGAGGGTTTTTTCACATTCCATTTCTAGGCTTTCTAGTGGTCTTGGGATGGTTTGGATTTGTTTGAAGTTTTGCACTCCTCAACTTCAACTAAAAATACTTCCTGTGTGACAATTGGCTGGTCTGTAGGACCAGACAACATCAGATTTTTCTGCCATATTGATCTAGTGGAGGAAATAATACTTTAGGAAATGCAGGTGTTTCAGAAACCATGGAATGACTGTGGATGCTATATCCCTGTGTCTGGATGGATTCCTTCATTTTTGCATAATAAGGGAAAACAGTGCCTCTGTAGCAATCTGCTCTGCATTCTCAGTGGTTTTCTAAGTTGTAGAAGACTGAGACAGTAAATTGTGGACAGTCATTATCTACACCAAGAACTTGCATGAAACAGAACAAATACCACAGATGTGTGTTGAGGTCAGCATAGGTATATAAATCAGCCTAAGTTTTCCTCCTGGTTCATAAATGGAGAGAAATTAAGAAGTTATGACAGCTGCAGACCCGTGGGTTCATGGGTAGGAAGACTCGAAGCAAGCAGCTACAAGGGAAGGACTAAAGTCCAGTGGACTGCAGAATGTTCTTAGGAAGATAAAACAGGACAAGGCAACTACAGTAGTAGGATTGCTACTGTGGGACATTTGCACATTTTGGTGAATTATTTTGCCACTTCAATATTTTGACACACAGTATTTTTACTAGAAATTTTAGAATATGCTGTGAGACACTGTGGCAGAGAGTTCTGGAATTGCTAGATATTACTCTTCCTTCTTCTTCTGAGTTGATTAACAATGAAAATAAAGTTTGTAACTACAACTGTGGGTTTTTTTCTCTTGTAGTTACTTAACTTGCAGCTTAGGTGTGTTTCCATAGGGACCTAGCCAGGATTTGTGCCTCAGGACTGTAATTCCAAGCTTGGTCCCATCCAGAACAAGAGATTATCTCAATGGACTGCCTGAAGAACTGAACAGTCCAATAATGGATTTGGCAGTGGTCTTACTGTATTCTAATTTACACACATGTACTTTCTTTAACAATTCTTGTTTTGACTCTTGAATACTTGTGTGATTAACAACTTTTTCAGCACGTTGCTTTTTAAAGCCAGAGCTTCATCACCCAGTTTTTCCAGCTTCTGCCAGGTTCGAGGACTGAGTATTAGAGAGATGTTAATGAAAAACTACTCAGAAGACTAATATAGGTGTGCTTAAATAAGAAATAGTAAAATGGTTTGAAGTCTGGATTGACAGTAATAATACTAGGACTCACAGTCCTAATAATATAGAAGTGTCAGGGGAAACCTCTTAGGCATAGGGACAGATTCTCCTGGAATATGCAGGGAAGCCATAGAGGAAGGTATTTCTGTGGCTTTACCTGATTGCTTTTACTTAAACATTTCTGGGCTATTGACCTGAGGTCACAGAAAAAGGAATTTACTGCCAACGCTTTTCATCTTCCACATCCACTTTCTGTGTCTCATAGCCCAGAGTGTTTTACCTACTTTGTTTCATGTTGCCTTTCACCTGACAGTTTTGCTGTAAGGAAAAGTAGTATATTGCTAACCATATATTGAGTCTTTTTGCATGTCTATGAATATGGCAAAGTTTAGTTGGGAACTAGTTGCCTGCTGGACTGCAGAGGCATCATAAAAGTGTCTTCCCCCTTCTGACTGGTTGCTGCATGTACCCATATCTAAGGAAGAAAAATTGAAAAGTTGAAAGAAGAAAGGAGATTTCAAGGTACATATTTCTTTCAATAACTGATAAGCTTGTGAAATGGAATTACTTTTTAAAAAAAATAAATTTCTACTTTGCACTTACGTTATTGTTACCATCATACTTATATCTGTTAATAATTAACTTCAAGTTTGATTGTGTTTCATTAAACTAAGAAAAAAAGGAAACATTAATATAATAGCAATCATTAATGATTAATATTTAAATCATGCTTTTGGAATATGCGTTAATATTTAACACTTTTCTTACTGTAAAGAAGTGTATGTGGTACATATAAGTACTTATCAAACTGATTGGTACGTATAAGTCTTCTTTGAGAAATTTTCATCCTTAAAAAGACTAGTATGGAATTTATTTATACATCAAAAAATAGTAAAAGTATGACTACATTTAACTTCCATAGCTCTAAATAAAGCATTCATACTCATTTTCCCCTCATGTTTGGTTCCCTTCCAGTATTGTTTTCTGACTATTAATTATATGCAGTGCATAAATGACACTTTAATGAACTTCTTCAATTTCCCACTGTAATTTTTAATAAATTTGCACTTTATTTTTTAACATCACACATTAGGTATGTAATAAAAGTAAGCAAGCAAAACCACAAACAGAAACTGAAAGAAACTATGATTTATCCTGACTTCATTTTGGAATAGTTTTATGAAAAGTTGTAAGCAAGGTTGGCAAACCTTGTGGGTACAGTATCAAAATTTATGGCTTTTACGATGTTTTGGCAACATAATATTATATATTCTACAGCCTAAAGTGTTTTATAGCTCTTCCTAAAGTAATTTAGCAGCTTTTACGGTTTGCTTCTTGGCAACAAACATATAATACATTCATTTTGCCAGAGCACCAGAGCCGCTCCTCTGTTTTGAATCCCCTGGGTAACAAAAGTGTTGTCCAAAACATTGATGTGTTCATTTTTTTCTCCTTCTCCTATTTGATTTTTTCGTCTTTCTTCCTCAATTTCTTTCTCTTCCACTCAAATCACTGTGTTCATCTAAGAGTCATAATCCAGTTTGATACAGAAAAAATGGTACCATGGCATATGTTTTCTTTTCTGAACCAGGAGTGTAAAGCATCTTGGATAATCCCACTTGTTTTTCCACTGCCAGAGTCCTGGCAGAACCTCTCTCTAGACTTACATAGTGCAACAAGTGAAGGAATTCCTGGGTTCAGATTTGATTTTTGCATTTGCTCTGACTCTGCTGTCACACCAGTGCCCACCTCCATGCAGATACACGCCTGGGTAAATCTGCAGTTTTGTTTGCTTTTAATTATAGAGATTGTAGAATTCACATCCTGACTAAAATACAGAAAAATCTTATACTCAATGCAACCAACTGTGTAAGTATTTCTTCATTGTTTGTCTTATACATAAACTTTGTTTGCAAAAATATAAATAAGAAAACCATAAGAGCAATAGAAAACAGAAGTTCTCATACTCAGATTTTTCTAAATTGTAAGGGCAAATCAAGCTTTTCATTGGATTAAACACAAAAATGTTGATATTTTTAATATAGTAGTGGCATGTTATTTATATACGTATAGTCCAACCTAGTGAATTACACTGGCTAGGGTCATACTTTAGAATATTTGCACAGAGATTCTTGACCAACTGGAATATGATACAATTGCAGTTTTAATTTATTTTCATTTCTGTGTATTATGATGTAAAGAATTATGAAGTTATTCACCTGAAATTAAACAACAAACCATATGCCAGTGTTCTTTCATTAACAGTCTAATGCAGAAAGCAGATCTTCCTTGGGAGTAGGACTGGTTACAATTTCAAAAGGAGGGCCTGACCTTCATTTGACTCATGCAGTCTGTTTTAATGACTATTAATACCTTGATGGGGGCATTGGAGAAACTACATTGTGTATGAGTATTAAATGCTCAATTCCATTTTCAACCTTTTAAATATGGGGGCCTTCCAAAATGAACTCTCTTCAGTAATGTCTCTGTAATCTGCTTGTGTTCACAGTGTTGCAAACATTTTCACTTGCCTGCTGGAGTCTCGAAATTTTGGAGTACTGTCTTTTAAATGTTATTGGCCTGTATGTTTGCAGCACCAGTGAGCACAGATCAATGATAGACATTTATCTTCATGCCTTGTACACTGCCATAAGTAAAACATCAAGCCTGACACAGTCACATTGAGAGGTTTTGCTTTTGTGTGCTTTGAGCATAAGGATTTTCTTACATGTAAATAAGAGAGCTATTCCTACCACATTTTTTCTGGTGTATATGCAGAATGGAAAAATCTCTGGTATGATTTTCTGTAAGTATATGCATATTAGAGGTGGCCTTCTTTTAGAATTTATTAACTTAGTGTTTTCCAAAACAAAAAAAAAAGGTGATGAGGAGAAACAGCTTGATGGAAAATTGATGTAATGGTTATCTAGCAACAGTTTCTCAACAGGGCTTTTGTTGGCTAACTATATGATCTAATGTGGCCTTGTACATCCTACAATTTATATATATATATATGGTTTTTCTAGGTGTTTAAAGGTATTAATTTAAAAAAAATATATTATTTTATAAGATATTAGGTTTTAGGAATTAGAGGGTTAAAATAATTTGCTGAGTATATATTCAGCCTAGTGTTCTAGAAATTGCAAAATGTCTTTTTTTTTTTTAATATTTTATATCTGTTTCTTTATATTTCCCATAAGCTGTGAATCTAAATAAAAACCCCAAACCACTTCCTTTTTTTGTACCCTATATGCAAATCGAGTCACATGTTCTGTTTAAGACAAGGTAAATAATTGCACCCAAAAGTGCAGCTGCCAATAGTGGGTTTCAATTCAAAATGCTTTGGAGCTGCTGCTGAAATCTTCATCTTGACACTGAAGTGCAATGTAAAGGATTCTGAAAAGAGCCCAACTATATCTATTTCATGAAATACAAGCCTACCACAGCTGCAAATTTATTTGAGGATGCTGATGGTGCTGCAGCTTTTCCACTGACAAAGGAAAGAACACAGTACTTTGCTACAGAGATCTCCTCTGCTGGCTTTTCTTTCCTTTTTTTTGTTGTCCTCTAAATCACTATCATCATTGTCAGAACATTATCAGTCATGGAGTAGGGTAGGGAGATGGATCTGATAAGAAATGAAAAAGAGTAAGCATGCTCTCAACTCCTTAGTTCTAGCAGCTGTAAGCTAAATTATTGCTTTACCTGTAATACAGTAAATATTGTAGCAATTTTAAGAGCGACTTATTATTGATACAATACTGATCACTATCAGGATATGGACTTTGCTTTTCTTCTTAGGCTATTTTCATTTGTTTCTTCTGCACCCTTTTAATGGAATATGTAGGTCTCTTGAAAGGTAAGGTTGAAAATTGCAAGTCTGGCTTGCATTATGTAACAAATTATTTGAAATGCAGCACTTTTATTTTCTTTATACTAGTAAAGAAAATCAGTCTATTTCATTTAACCAAATTCATTCTTCATTCATTTTCAAGGAGTCAAAGAAATTAAGAAGTTTAACAGACTAACTTCACGACACATCATAAGCTTGTTACTTTGGAGAACAAGCAAATTATTTTTTTATAGCTTTACAACCCACTTCTTAATGCTTGCAGTTGCATCTACATGGCCTCCAAGCCAAGGGCCCAGGTCTTACCACTGAAAAGTCATGCACGATGGGAAAAAAAAAATAAAAGAAACCACAACCCCCCTCCCTCCACTGAAGACATTTGCTGTTTAAACCATTCTTACACCATATTTTCATATGAACTGCATCATATTGATTTGTCTCTACAATGTGATGTGGGTTTACTAAAGGATTATAGGGCTGCACACATACTTTTCATAAACTCTGCATGCATGGCTGATTTTGTCTTAATAAATAGTACATCTGCTAATCCCATGTTTGTTTGTTTGTGTCTCCAGCGATGCAGAGGACCATAAACCTCTAAAGAAAGGAAGCCGGACACCTTCAGACAGAACTGTGAAAAAAGAAGACAGTGATGATAGTTTAGTTGACTATGGAGAAGGTGTAAATGGTCAGTTCAATGAGGATGGCTCCTTTATTGGACAATACAGTGGTAAAAAAGAGAAAGAACCTGCAGAAGGAAATGAAAGCTCTGAGGCTCCTTCTCCTGTAAATGCCATGAATTCATTTGTGTAACCACAGAACTTGATCCCCTTGTATCTCCAGTTTGCTTAAAGCACTTGTACATCCTCCTTCTCATACTATGAACACACAGGTAACGGAGCTCCTCACCACCAGATGTTAATGCTATGAGAATATGCAGGTTAACACCAGTTCACAGTATAATGACACAGTAAGTGTATGTTACTATGAATCAAAATAGAAAATTCGAATTTTGTTCAAAACGGGGGTATTTTTACTTTTTTTTTTAAAGGAACTGACACAAACAGTTAACATCAATTTATAATTTTGTTTCCTGTTGAAAATACAGTATAATGCATGGGAAAAAAAACCCTACACAACTCACAGATAATCTTGTGTACACTATAAAAACATGGTTTGACAATTTGTTATGCAGTCCTCAGCTGAATCCCTGGATATGAATTCCGTTCTCAATGTCAGAGTGTTATAGTAGTATTATATAGAACTTCAATGTCTTTGTGGACATTGTTGTGAAATTGGTGACTTAATGTCTAGCTATCATATGTCTTTTTGCAAGACAGTTAGGAACAGTATGTACAGTATATAAATGCTAAATGATTTAAGTATGACACTTGCATTTGCTGATGCTTAATGAGACCCTATTATCTACTCTTTGCTCCTATTACTTTATAGCCTTTTTAATCTATCAAGTATTACAGCAGTACAGTGTTCTATTTTTACATCAAAACATATTGAATTGATTTTAGGGCATAAAAGATATGCATTGCAATGCATTTTGGAATTTGTACAGTCACTGAAAGAAAAATTTAAAATTAAGAAAAATATTCCAGAAAACACAGGGCAAAGTACATTCAGTGCCTTTATACAATATGCATTCCGTAATGTGCTGTACTACTAAATCAGTTGGTGCAGTAAACTGTGATTAGCAGACTACCGTCATTGCCAAATGAAGGAAAAATATGGAGAAAAAGAAGTGTTATGAAACTGTTGTGCTAAAAACGGGAAGTTTAAAATATTTTAAATTACATAAAGAAGAGTATGATTTTTTTTCCCCTCTAAAAAAAGCTTTCTACACAGTTACAGCACAACATGTTTTCATGGCCTTAGAATACTTAAAACAAAAATGAAAACAAACAGAAATCCCAAAACCCAACCAGAGTTAAATTATTTACTAACACAACAAGATACAAGCTCTTGTAAAATAAATCATTAAAAACCCAAACCAGCTGACTCCATCAGTGAGAGCACATTTCTCTGTGTCCCAGCCTGATCAGTGTGGCAGCTTTGTAATTATCTCCAGCCTGAAGCAGTGTGGGGGTTACTGCTCGGAACCACAGCATTCCATCTGACAAGTGCTAATACGGTTTATTGGTAAAGGATTACCCTTATTGGTTAAAAAAATATTTTCTCACATACTATATCAATCAAATGTTTACCTCCAAATATAAATTTTTATAACAACCTATGGTTGAAGGAATGCTCAGTTTCATTTGCCAATAAATTGGTTTTTCATAACTTGCATCAAGTTTAATTTTAAGTAAGCTTTTTATATGTAGATATTTTGTTGAATTTGTAAATACACTTAAAGCGTAGATGCTATATGCTTCTAGGTGTTACAGACAAATAAACCAAGAAAGCTTATGTTGTACTGTGTAAGAAGTACTATAGCCAATGGTGTGCATGGTATTTTAAAGCATCTACTTAATTTTTTTTTTTTGCTGTGAAAATAAAATAGTGATCTGCTCATTTACTGCAGAGTCCAACTGAACCATTCAGAGCTTTTGCCAGTGCACTACATTAGCCCATAGGACACCTTGCAGCTTTCATGTATATATTGTAGGTAAAGCACAACTGAAGTAATCCCAAATGTAACCCAGCTGTAATAAGCTTCTTTTGCACCTTTGAGCTTTCCATTGGTCAGTTTTTTTAATGGGAACCGAAATACAAAATGAATTACATGAACACAAAGCACAAAGAGAACATTTCTTCACAGGATTTGCCAATGGTTTTGGTAAAAAAGAAGTATCATTCTACTCTTATTTAATTGTAGATGCTGAATTATCTGTGCATGTGGGGGTAAACATACAGGCTCACTTCTGTAATAGTGCAACGGATTTTGTATTAAAAATAAATGTGGTTTTAAAATTTCACTGTTTGTTCTGTTTACACTAGCAGTAAAAATCACATCAGATTTGTCCTGTAATTAAGAATTCAAAGTAGAAAAACAGCATGAAAGAACTCTGAGAAAAGTTGTTCCCATGATGTTACAGAACTTCCATTACTGCCACCAAATTATTTACAGAAAGTTGCATACCTTCACATGCTACCATTTGAAAAATTGGTAAATTTGTCTGATCATTTCCCATTGAAATCTATGATTTGCATTTTACTTCCATGGATGATTTTATTATTTATTTAGTCATATTACTGCAAAGAAAAGAACTGAAACAGTCATGTTCCACACCTGTAAGAGCGAATAAGAGAAAGTAAGAATGTTGATTTGAAATTAAGAGCCCTCAGATAGGATCCCAAATAAGGATTTTGTATCCTAAAGGAACTGTCTGACATACAAATTTATGGTTATCTGTTTTTAAATAGTATATGAAGTGAGGAATTTTTAGACATCATCTTTTACAGTACACAAAATCCATTGCAATGCTCTTTTCATATCTTGTCTATCCTATATATGAATGGAAACAGACTTGGCAGGAGGGCAGCTGTTCTGCATAGAAGACTGCAGGAGAGCCATGGATTCCAAGCGATGCGGGTGCTTCAAGAGATGTATCCAAAAGGTGATGTGTGGGCATGATGCTTGAAAGAGGGATCTTATCACTGAATCAGAAGCCATTCTGCCAGCCTTTCCATATGTAATTTGAAACTCCTGGATATTTCAGCTCCTGTCATCTGCACAGACTCAATTCTGGCACTTCTATCTTCAAATATCTTCACACAATCTTCAGATATCGGCTGCCTTGGTTTTTGTAGGGGTATCTGTTGATTTTTGCAGCAATGTAAACTGTCTTGGAGATATGAAATACAGCTGTTTCTGTTTCAGTTAAAGAATACTTCCTGAAAAGAGCGGTCTGATTTCCCTCGGCTTAGTTGGAAAGAAGAATTTCATACAGTAACAATTTTTGGAGAAACACATACATTATTTGTGCATGTTCCCCAAAGTGTACTAATACGTATAGTTGCCATATTTTCCTTTTACTGATATACCTTTGCTTTTGATTTTATTCTCACTGAAGTGATTGTATAAATCCAGAGGGAATTAAAGAGGATACCCCAATGGTATTTTTTCTTGTAATCTATTCTCACATTGTTCCTAGGAAAATACAATTTCCTCATGGTTCCACGTAGCAGAGGCAAAGTGGCAAAAGATTTGGGAACCAAATTCTCTTTTCATGATATCTGGTGTATTTTAAAAGAGAAACCCTAGGAATCATATATGAAGAAATATTATCTACCCTATGGAAGAGTCTTCTTTTCTGAAAAAAAGAACTGGGGAGAAAATCAGAAAGAGAATGAGATTCCAATCATTTCTGAAAAGCAATTGGCCTTTGCTATGTTTTTGTCCCACTCCCTCTCTCTTTTTTCCCCCTTCATCTACCTTAGGAAAGAACATTTCAGAGACTTGGCAGAAGCAGGCGCTGGTTTTGTGGGAAGATGGAAATAACTGAATGTGCTTCTTGTAGGAATCTACCCCCAAATGATGCCCCTAGAGTGAAAATAGATCCAACTGGCCATCATGTTTTAATCTCTGAAGTGATCTCTGGCTGCTCTTCGTACATGAGAAGTGGAAACTTTAGATCAAACTGTCAAGATAAATACATGTCAGCAGGACTTTGACTGACAGTAGATGTGATCTGCTGTGACTGTAAGCAAGGAGAAAAGTGGTGATCCCAGTGTTCTCATGAATTTTGGCAGCAAAAATATACATGACATTCCTTACTGTGCTCACATGTAAATGACCTGATAAAAAAATTGTGATCATGTTTGATACCTGAAGGATGGATTCTTCATTTGGAGTTGGAGAAGTTTGGCCTATTGTGAATTTGGCAGCACTGGCTTTGTCCCTCTGGGAAAGCTGCACAGGATAAATTTGAAGCCAGCTGGCAAGTAATAGGTTTGCACATGTTTAAATTGGAGAGAGGCAGGGCAGGAGACAGCTCCTGTCACCTGGACCCAGCCAGCCTTTTGACCTGTTTTGTCTTGCCCTAAGGTGCTCAACTAAAATAAAGAAGTTTAGAAGGTAGTGTGTTTTCCCTGCCAGCTGAAAAAAAACCCATGGCATCATGTCAGAAATCTAAGCCACTGGTTAGATTTAATTCTGCCTGGCTTTCTGTCACATTTTGGATATAAGTGATGAGGAGGAAACATACCTGGTCCATGCTGTACAAATACAGGTTTCAGACCTGAGCTTTCAAACAGGGAAAGTTTAGGCAGTCCAATTCTGGTGCCAAACTTTTTAAAAATTACCAGGTCTTGAGCTACACTGAGGAGTGAACTACATTTACCTTTGACAGTAAACTATACTTGACATGTGTCTTCCAGAGGGTGCTGCTATATTTCCCAAGACTTCAGAAGAGGGATGCTTGGCTTTGAAACCCGACATCTTACCTGAGAGAGGATAGCAGCCCACTCCTCTGCCCTAGGTTTGCAAAGCTCTAAAGGGCTTCAAGACTTCACAGGACTAAGGGAACAAATGAAGTTTTCTAAATGGCAGTGTTCAGGACGTATTTCAAGTAGGTGTTCTGCAATATGTGTACTGTAGTGAAAGAGAGTTATGGTCATGCTGGCATGAAAAGTTTGCCTTCTGGTGTGGCAAGAAGAGGTAGCGAAAATGAAACTGTTGGGACAGAGAAAATGCAAAAACAAAAGTAGAATATCTGAGGTTTCTTGAAAAGAGTTGAGAAACAGGCAGTAGGATAGCTGGCCTGAAGGGTGAAAAGAGAAAACCAGACAAATGGCAGAGGCAGCAGGAGCCCTTGCTAGCGTGGAGCAGCACAGCCTGCTGGGTGCAGACCAGACTGCCTGTTGGTGACAAACAGCATAAAAAAGATCAATAGGACGTCATTCTCCTTCCAGATTTTTTTAATTATTCTTATTTATTTAGTTCTTTTTCCGAGAGACTTAGAAAGACTTAAGAAAATCTTAAGACATCTTTAAGACAAATTTAAAAATGTCTTTCAAACAATTGAGAATTGCCAGGAAGTTTATAGGTTTGGCATAGGGGAAGTACTAACCAGCTGGACAATCAAACACACAAAGCATTTGCTTTAATTTCCTTACTTTTTGAAGTAAGCTAAAACTATCTCCTGGAAAGCACTCACTTTCTGCAGGTATAGGACAAGGCAATCTGAAGAGATCCTTTTCCCTGTTCTTAGGAATTTGACTACTAGTGTTCTAGTAATATGAGGAAAGTGGGCATTCTCCTAACTGTTGAGATAAGGAACATACAAGGGAGCCATACAAATTGTTTGATAGATGAAGAACCTATACAATGAGGTCTCCAAAAATGGAATACCAGAATTAATGTTTTTAAAGAGATTCTTCAAGAATAAAACTGAATAGAGGGAGAAAAAAAGACAAGCTAATTGCTACAGTTTCTGGACAAGTCAGAGGACAGATGAATGGAAAAGAATACTGGCATGGACAGGAATAGTTTGATTTCCAGTAAGGAGAGGGAAAATGGCCTTTGCTGGGCTATGTGATGGCCTGTAGGCACAAATACCACATGAAAAGCACAAGAAAACGGGATACCTTGCCTATAAATGAATACTATAGCTTTCATTTTCTAGCAGTACAAACCACAATTTTTTGGTATAATTATATCACTTGAACAATTAGCCAACAAGAACTTCTATTTGGATGAGATTGTTTTTCCTCCCTTGTCCTTTTCACTACAGGTGCTTGGTTTCAAAGTTTTGCTTTAATAAGGAAACAGCCTGTTCTATTACAATTAGATAATGACCATAAACTTTATCAAAAGGGAAACTCATATAAATTTTTTTTAAAACAAGCTGATTTATCTTTTTTATAATGAGAGGCAGACGAGTCTTCAATCACTAACATTTAAGCAACAATTGGCCACTAGAGGGAAGTTAAATTGTGAGTTAGCAGAAGCCCAAAGCATCTTAAGTGCACATCCCATGTTAATGGATATAAATGTGTGTATGTCTCTGTGTGTGTGCATATCTACAGATATAAAGGCACTATAAAATAGTGGTTAAAAAGATTAAGACACAGGTTCATAATAATTTGCTTGTTTTGCATAACACATTAATTCTGTTTGTCCTGCAACAGTGACCTTATTCTAATTCAACCATTTATTATGATTTTAAATTGCAGGAACATTTGGGGCAGAAAAGTAAACTGGCAAGAGCTATGGGACAGGGATGCTTGGTCTGAAATTCAGCAGATAGCTGTGTCGCAAAGGCTTTTTTGAGGCAGAATCAGAAGCCAGACAAATGTCTTGCTAAGCTGTCAGTTCCCAGATATGTGTCTGTAGGTATGTGTGCCTGGCAGCTGTACAATAATAAAAATTTTTAAAATGCTGTTGACCTGGTTGGTGTGTCACCAACTAGCTCAGCTTTTGCAGTTCATGTGAAGCCTACACTGCCACAATGGGTTCAGAAAAGGCACAGCCTGGTGCTGCTGAACCTTTGCAAGTGGAGGGGACAGATTCCCATGAGAAGCCCAGCAGTGCAGCATGGCTGGGCAATCTGTAGGGCAGCGGTTCATCTCACTGAGGTACCATATTTGATCTGTTTTTGAATTTGTTGGGATTGCCCTTAATCTCTATGTCAAAGAAGAAAAGCTTAAGGTCTTGACGCATGAAGATGGGAACATCTCGTCAGGCAGCAGATGCTCTCCGGCAGAGCAGGGCTCGGCGTGGCGCCTGCTCCGTGCCCCCGGCTCTGACAGTCTTTAGGCCGCTCCTGTTAGAGCGTGTCCAGGACGGTGACCCCCGTTAAGTGTTTTGATCAGGATGGGTAACACACGGCACATTTTCAGTGTCGCAGCCCCAGGAGTCCTGCTGCTCTGAAATGAGATAAAGAAATGCTGAATTGATTCACATTGTCAGACAGCATCATCTTCAGAGGGACTCTGCCTGCGGGAACCAGCTCAGCACGTCAGGGCCCATTCGTGTGAGGAGGACAGAAGCTCTGCCCTCTGGGATTGGTATCACATCATCCTTGTGGTGGCAGTGAGGGGTGGAAGGGGGAGGCATCTGCAGGGTGTGCAGGGTGTGCATGGCTTTGTAGCTGGAGACCTGTTGCATTGACCAAGGCAGTGGAATAAAATAAGAAAGCCTGAGGTGTTAAGAAAATAAGATGCTTTCAAAACACTACTACAGAAAAATCATCGTATATCAGCATCATACCAACCAAATAGGTGCATGCTGCTTTAGAGGTGAGAAAGCAGCCACAGGTTAATGATTAACAATGAAGAACATTTTGCATTTTTTCTTTTTGCTGGCGGTGAGAGCAGAGATGCTGAAAACATGTTTCAGATGGAACAGGCAGTCTCCACTCTGACAAAGCCACTGAAGCTGCTTTCATTTATACCAGCTGAGACTAGTGCTTGTGGCATTTTAGGCAGGTCTTCAGGCAGAGTTTTTAATATGATGAATATTTTTTAGTGAGTAACTGGAGTGTCAGGATCTCTCCATTAATGACAGCAGCCTCAGCCTCCAGGGGGGACATCACAGCCAGAGCCAGTATATATGTTGAAGATAGTAATCTAGCAGAACTGTGATCTGTTTTTTTCTAAATCACATTTTCTAAATTCAGCCTGCAACTGAAAAACATTCTACTAAAAATATTAAAAAAGCAAAACACTTTAATTATGTACCCAATTTTGGTGAGATTATTACTCATCGCTTGTTCACTAACAATTTGTAATAATCAAAATAATGTAACAGGCTGATTGCAGAAGCATAGTCCATGTTTTTATGAGGCTTGCTCTTAGGGTGTACATTTTAATTTGAAACATAAAAGCTTGGAGAGAATCACTGCAATATCCTTTTTACTTGTAGATAAAAGTTTCTATTTTAATGGCTGGAATTTGATGTTCCATGTAAAAAATAGAAGAAACAGGATAAATTTCACTATCACTCATAAGCTTTTCTGCAGATTTAGTTCTGGTTTTTGTTGTGTGTCAGGCTTTTTTTTTTTTTTTAATATGTCCAGTAGAATAGGTTTCAAGAGTGATTTATGTCTATTCATCACTGGATGATGAGGTCTTCAGGAAGATGTGCAGAGAAAGATTATTGTATACCATAATGTCTGTCAAAAATCTGATGTGACAATCAGTGCAACCCAGTCCTGCATTTAGCAAGTCTTTCCCTGTAACTCAGATTTTAATGTCAAAGCAGCTTTCCATGTTGGACTTGAATTGGTGTAAAAATACACAGATACTGAATTTAAAATGTTCAGCTACTTCAAGTGACAAAATAAAAGCTAATGTATGAAACACATGGATTGCTCTAGTTCAAGACAAATTAAAAACCAGTAAATTATGGGGGGGTTAGGGGGTTGATTTCTATTGAAGATAACATAAAGGGAAGCATATAGGAGCAGAAATTATAGCCTTGCTAAAAGTCTTGCCATTGGTTTATGTTCTGGTCTCACATCAAAAGCTACAATTCCTCCACCTCACATGCAGCCTTAAGGAGCCAGCTCTGCTCTGAGGCAGGGCTCTCACCCAGGGCCAAATCCTACCACCATCCCAGAGAGGAAGAGTTATGGGGGAGAAAGGTCACTAAAGGGAGGCTAATCCTTGAAGTACATTTGATTTTCCACTCCTTCAAAGTGCTAGATGAACATCTCACACAGTAACCAGGCACGCACTGGAAACAGTTCCTGCAAACAGGGCAGCTATGGCCACTTGGTTTAACTTTGTCTTAACAAATGTTTCATTATGTATTTTGAATTCAACTTTATAAAAAACTGACACATCCTGAGTTATTTATACAAAAATTGGAAAAGAATATAGAGTAAATCAAGGCTTTGTGCACCCTTAATTCAGGCCAGCAAATACAAATAGACCCGTGTGTTACCAAGTAGAAGATCAAAGACACGTGAAGATGCCCACCTGAGTTGGCAAGATCACCACTTTTCCCTACACTGGACAGAGACTTGCACTGACACAGAGATGAACATTTACCAAGGTTAGGAGAGACCAGCCTACCAGTGTCATGAGGTTCCTTGTCATGGGAATGGCCCCAAGCCACTTTTGCACACTCAAAGAAAGTGTGCAAAAAGCATTATTTCCAAAGAATAAGTGAATGTGTTTCTTTTGCCAGCATGGGAAGAGCCTGCCTGGTCAGAGCAAAAGGGGAAACCAACATCATCCAGTGTCCAGGTCTTTCTGAGCCAGTGTGATGTTGATGCTGGCAGTCAAGCTGTCTCCACAGCAAGCATCCACTGACACTGCTGCAGGGCAAAAATGGAGACAGAGCAGGACGTGGAGCTATGTGCCTGAACCTCTCTTGAATTACTCTGTCTGGAATTACTGATCACAAGTGAACTGTGCTAATGCCAAAACAAGGTATCATAGTTGCTGAGGAAGGGCATGCTTTGGTGTGGAGAGCCATGTGTCATTCTTGGAGTCTCTTTTGTCTTGCCATAGGGGTTGACTCCCAAGATAAGCTGTGACTTGTGTAAAATCAAGTGGCTAGATACTGTGCTTTTCTATTAATTCACATTGTTAGGTGTAATAAGTGTTGATGCAGCAGCTGTGGATAGGACAGACAAACTAAGTACTGAAAATGCACCCCTGAATATACTGTGAATAGACCACCCATTAGTGCTCTTTACTGACCTGGTGATAAACAGGATATTTTTACTGCATGTTTACACTATTGTGCTCTTACCTTGCATGCTGGTCAACAGAACACTTGGAACTATTCTGTTGACTTTTGGCTTCTTAGTTTTATAAAGATACTTGAGACCCATGTAAAGGAGCACTAATTTAGACATCAGCATGGATTTCATAAGCACATTAACTTTACAGTAGATCTTCACCTCCAAAAAACCCTTCAGAAATGAGTACACACACAGACACAGACACACACAATTTTCCTGTATGAAACAAAAAAGCATTTGTCCTCACTGCATGAAACACTTAGAGAGCTAAATCCTGAGAGAGCTTGTGTTATGCAAAATGAGTATATTCCTGAGATACTGCAGGTTGGTGGCTGTGAATGACAGTGCGGCTCAGGAGATCTGTAAGTCTCTCTGTGTTTAATTGCTCCTAACAGCAACAGGTAACAAACTAAAAGTGCATCAGTGCAACTCTTCTAAAACTGAGTGTCTTTGGGTTTAACTCCAGCTGGCAACTAAGTACCACACAGCTGCCCGCTCCAAATGGTCTGGATAAACATGTTTGTTGAAAGGTTACTGTCCAGATTGAATAGCCCCAGGCATCCTGCTTCAGTTTTGGCATGGATCCATGCACCACCCTTGCAAGAAAGGTTGTCAACTTCATTAATCTGCCACTACTTTTTTTTTAACCTTCTAACATAATAATAAGCTGAAAACATGCCTCACCTTGAAGTGATAAAATTAAAATATATACTGATTAAAATAAATTGCACATACCTGAGCTGCGTGTGGCCAAATGTTAGTAATGTGATATAATTACCAATTGCACCCCTACATTTTCAACAGGTATGCTCAAACCTGAGCTCAAACCACATTCAGCATATGTACGTATTTCTACTGAAATATACATATATCCTGGTATTTTCAGTCATAATTTCTTAGAACATTCAAACTGGTGCTGAAGCCTCCCCTTAGTTCCTAAGGTTCAGTGTAGCTTTGGAACATGTTCGCTTGCATCATTCTGCATTAAAGCAAACAACTGAAGTTAAGCCCTAATGCAAACATGCGTTTGGAGTGTTGTTGACTCTGCACTGGCCTCAGTGGATTTGTCTCCACTGTTAATTAGAAGCATCCCTGGTCCAGGCTCAGTGCTGGGGCCCCAACCAACCCCACTGCTGTCAGCTCATTACCAGGCTGTCTTGAAAGGCTCTGCAAGTGCTCTGTAGGGTCTCAGAGGTACCTGCTCCCAGCTGGGAATGGGGACAGGACTGTGTGAGCTCTGGCACCCTTCAGTGCTGTCTCAGCATGTTCCATATGCTAAACAGTTAGGATGTACTACAGCCATGCTGCAGGAAGAATGCGATCCCGCACCACTACCATAGCTTTAACCCTGGGGAGGGGGAAGGAGGGTCAGGCTGAGCCTCACTGGGGGCAGCTCATCCCCTGCAAAGTGGGGTCTACACAGGGTTGTCAAGACCAGGTCTGTGCTCCTTGGTATTGTGACTACCACCTCATCTTACACCTTCTTTAATTTGAGGGCATACACATAGCTGCACTTCTCTGGTCCTGAGACAAATGTGCCACCCTGAAAAGGGAGCTGGGGGAGAGAGGGAAGGGATCCTTCAACTTTAAATAAAACACCCTAAAATTACCCTATCGTATTTTCTGAGAAAATAAATAGTTGGTTTAGAAAACTCATCTCTGCCTGTGTACTTTTGCAAGCGGAGCAGTGACCATGCCTACCAGAAAGCAAAATCCCACTGAATTCACTGCACTGTGAAATAAAATCCGAAGTGGCTAGTAGGGAGAATATTCCACTCTTCTGTGAGGTTGAAGACTCTCCCCAACTAATGACAGTATAGAGTAATGGATCTTGTGTGGCTGGCATATTTTATTGCAGTGCTCAGCTTTTGCTCTGTGATCACAGACGAGTTGTATGACAGGTTAGTTTTCCAAGGCTGCTTTCTTTTCTCTCTCATATGGCATGATCTATTTCTTAAGGTAATAGAATTAACTTAATTAAATTCCATTGTTTGTGTGAAACACAAGAAATCATCCCTATTAAAGATGTCTATTTAAAGTGTGTTTTTCAACATATTTTAGTTTTTAAGGACATGAACTAACAGCAAAAATTAACAGGACAAAGTGCATAGTTCAGAGAACATGCATGTATCGTATACATAGGGTGGTCAGTATATATGATGTAGGAGTACCCAATTTAAGGTACATTTCAAGTATACATTGATTCAAGCATTAACACCCCAACAGAATTCAGGGGTTAGTGCCAAAGGAGAGAGCATAGGAGGAGTGAGGATGGTGAGGAAATAGGTAAGCAACAGACCAGAGAAAAAAGGCAGAGATAAAAGAAGTGTAAATGACCAAAACAAGACTTTTCTGCCACAGATGTATTTACTCCTGCAGCTTTGAAAGAAATTAATCTGTAAGATCTTAACATTAGTTTTCTATGAATAGGCAAGAATAAATCCATCTAGAAAAACTTCGTTGCCACTAAGACATGAAGGAAGCATTAACCTTGAAACAAAAAGCAAGAGATGAATGGCTGACTGCCCAAGCCTAAAAGGAAACTGCCTGCCCATTGCTGCATGTACATCTGTGTGATGCCTTAAAATGTTTATTTTGGAGGGAAAAAACAATTTTAGACCCAAGTAATAAATAGCTACTCTTCTACCAAATAGTAGTTAATAAGACATCCATGGAGAATTCGTTGATTGAAATACATTATTCTAAAGGGTATTTAGCAATCATATTCTCACTAAATGGATAATCAAGTAAGTCACACTCTCCATTTAGAAATGCAGTTCATTGTTAATGGACCTAATGTCTGGGTGCACAGTTTTTTTTCTCAGAATCCAGCTGCCTTTGGAGCCTCACACTGCACTAAAACCTCTGAGCTGAGGAAACACTGCTTTATGTTTTGGATAGTCAAACCACAAGTGGTAGACTACAGGCATGTATGTTATCAGCTTCAAAATTAGTAACTTCCTGTGGGTTATAACCGTAAGGGTAAATGAAATTTACATGGTAGTGAAGTTAATGGAAATAAGATCAGATTTTCACTGTTCATACCATGTACTTTTCCAGTGGGTTCAGCTTGCTGTTGTGCTGCCCTGACCACCATGCGCCCTTCTGGTAGAGAAAGAGAACTGAGTTGCTCCTCAGTCCTGCTCCCACTGAGTAGGACTGAACAGGTTAGAAACAGACAGGTTTTTCTTTATGAAAATTAAAAACCAGGACAGTCATAATTCAGGCAGCATGGAAAGATTATTTCAATTAAACAAGTCTCTTTTTTCTACTCTTATGTGTGTGATTTTCCTCCATGAGATCAGATCCATCACCAGAAGGAATCTGTTATGGTTGTTGTAGAGTGAGGCTTTTAGAGATCCCAATATGTTAAGTGATACTAAAAATGTGATTGGAACCTTAGTATCCAATTTAAGTTGCTTTAAAAAACAACTTAGCTTTTGAGTTTAAATTCATCTTTATGCTCTCACAAGACACACTGGTAAGATGTTCCTCTATTTTGCAAATTCTTTTAAATAGCAGCCAACTCTAAGTCTCAGGCCCATGTCTTAAATCCTTCTGCTAGGAGTAAAAATGTACATTATGGACTGGGAGAGGAAATGGAGACACAGCACGACCCTTGGGACTTGCCATTATCCACTTCTCTAAGATGTTTATTTGGATCAGTCCCTCCTAGCAGAAGGAACCAGTTTAACTTTTTTCTTCCCCAAGAACTGAAAGGGTGTTGCTTAAAGGACAGATTCTTATAAAAAGTGTACTCACTTCCAGCTAAAAGCAGAAGCTAAAGTACACAAATTTATTCAGTAATATTGTTTAGAGATTCCTGAGCAAGCTGACATACAATGTAGTTGTCACTGCAGGAACTGTGTGAGGGCTGGTGGAGAAGGGGAATGATGGGGGTGGGGGGGAGCTTTTGGTGGTCAAGGGAAAGGCTCCTGCTTTCTTCTGTCACCATCCTCAGATCTATTCTCCTTCCTCAAACCCAGGGGAGCCCTGTTGCAGGCATTCTATTCAATGTGAAAGCTGAAAGTTTTTTGAATAGAAGTTAATTGCTGCAGATTTTCTGCCTAAACTCAGAGGAATTTAATTTGTTAATTTAGAAATGGGAGTGTCCCTTCAATGTATATTGAAGATACAGCCACAGCATTACCTTGGTGAAGGCTGGGTACGATATGGATTTGTCCTGTGACTGCTCATAAGCTCTTGGCCCTAGACCTTACTTTGTACAATCAATAAAGTCTGGGAATCTGAATATTAGATTTAAAAGTAAGCAGATGATTTATCAGTTCAGGTTAGCAAACTAAAATGTTACAGTCTGGAAAATTGATGCAAGAAAACAGGAACAGCAAATTCTGGGTAATTCACATTTTGAATGGGGACAGAAATAATGGAACTTACAGGTTGTAAATCTTTATAGAGTCTTGCTGTAGGTGCAATTAATTATAAATTTGGAATCAGAAAACTCAAAATATGGACAAGTTCAAACAGGAATTAAAACAGGAGGATAAATGGGGAACTGTGCAAAAAACCCGCTTGTCCTTAAATCACAGATTCTGTAGGAAATTAAATCTCTGCCCTTGAAGAAAGATATTTCAGTCTGTTAAATCCTGGCATGGGTGATTTGAATCCATCATGTCAGAAGTATAGTCCTCCTGCTGGAAGAACTCCAGAAATGAGATTAGCAGTTGTTCAAGCAGGAAGTAATAAAAGCAATTCAGCCTCCTCTGGGGAAAGGTAATACCACAACAAAGTGATTTTCCTTGGATAATGCAGCATTAGGCTGGTGAATGAGTTGGTGTCATTGATAAAAGGTAGACTGGAAACCATGATTACTCCAGTGAGAAAAGTTTCACTCTAAAAGAAAGGGCATAAATCATGATATGTACCTGAAAAATAGTCTGACATAATGCCCAAGAAGATAAAATGGCTACAAAAACACATGGGTATCATATAAAAAATTTTGAGATTATATCGTTGGCAATAATCCATCACCCAGCATTAAGTGTGAATGTCTAGATGCCATCCAAAATCCAAAAATGGACAAAATAATACTTCAAGAAGCTTCTAGTTTTGCCCACACAGGTGCAGAAAGAAAAGCTGAGCCCTGTTTGCAGCCCTTGGAGCCCAGTTCTGTTTTGAATTGACATGGCAAAGAGGTGAGGTCCCACAGCTCTCTCCTGTGGTGGGTCCACAGCTATCAGTGATGTGATTTCACAGTCTTGTACTGTGGTGAATAGCTGTAGGAGGTGTGTGGGTCAGCACCCTAGCCTGCAGCTGGAGATGTGCAAGTCAACACCCTAGCCTGCAGCTGGAGAAAATACCTTTTCTCAGCCACTGAGAAAAGGCATTATTTCAAACAAATGCATGGTATCTTTTTTAATTATCATTCCTGAAAGAACACAGAACACAAGAAGAAGCTGAGCCAGTGGGACAGGAAGATACATACAAACTAAGAGTAAAAGCACTGATGGCAATTTGGCAGCCTAAGGAGTACTAGAGGGATGATAATGAATAGGAACTGTTTTTTCAGGCACTGAATACAGCTACTGTGATTCAGATTTGGAAGCTGTATAAAGGTCTGTAAAGAGTAGGAAAAAAACATTATTGAGACTCCAGCTCTCAGCAGATCCTATGTAACCCCAGGGGTCAGAGCTTGGTGCTATGATAACACATCTGACTGCTTAACTGGAATGTTTTCATAGCTATATAAAAAGTGATTTCTGGGAAGACAGACCTGCAGCTGAACCATTTATCATTGTTTATGGGCTGGCTGGGTTCAGATCATGTCTCAGGAGCAAAGATGCTTCCTGTGGCTCTACCTTAAGTGTACATATCAGAGTAGACATCCTTTACTCCATGACTGGCACTCTTTCTCTGCATTGGAAATGAAACAAATCTGGAGTCTGCAGTGTCAAAGGAGCCCTTAAACACTCTTACTGGTCCAATATAGTCCCTTTCCAATTTCTTGAGCTGTACATTACCAAGTGCAGAAAATGTGTAGGCCTCAAAAAAACTCCCTTTCTACTGTAACAAAGACCACTTTCCAAGAGACAAAGAGATGGACAGAGATTTGACAGAACTACTAATATTTGGAGAGAGAAAAAAATAGGGGGCAGAGGAGTGCAGCTGTTACTCTGATTAAGACAAGGGTGAGACAAGATGAGACCCAAGTCTGAACAGAAAGAGGCATAAAAACTCACATAGGATGGGATACCAAGAAAATATATAATGGTTGATGTGCTGAAAGCAAAGAGCAATTGAGTTGGATGACACAATATTTCTTCTTCCATAAATGTTGTAAAATCTCTGTGCAGAGAAGTTTCACAAAGCAAGCCCCTCTGTGGGCAGTGGGGCTTTTAGAGGCAGTCATATACAACTCACTTGGTAGAAATGCAGAGGTAAGGATGAAAAGGGGAGCTGCATGGAACAGGCTGAGAACTCTCTTTTGGAAAGGAGACATTAGATACCAAACCAGTAAGTCGACCTTGGTATTTCCATTGCATACATACACAATGAAAAATCTTTATGAGTTTATGTGATAAGACTGGCAAAACCCCATTTATTTCTGAATTATTCACTTATTAGGAGTTTCTGCATTTTGCCAGTATGAAAATGGCAATGTAATTAAATGGGTGTATAAACTGAGCTATCATGGTCAAGCAGACATAACCTATTGCAGGGAAATGCCATTGAACTTGCCCCATATAATTAACAAACAATCATCAGCTTGATCAGGCCCTGCAGAGATGTGCTTTCATTAGTCTGAGCCGGCTATTGATAGCTTCCTGCATTTCTATCACCCCCTGGAGCACAAGGCAGCACTTCACATGTGTCTGTATTCAGGACTGGTTGGTCAGACATGGGGAAAGACTGCTTGGGGCCAGCTGGGATAATGATTTTTAACAGCTGAACTATAGAATCCTAGGCAATTATATAAAGTTAATTCAGTTTGTAAATCCAATTAAAAATAAGTTTTAGCACCATGAAAAGCAAAGATTTTACTGTAATTATAGAAATATACTTATGCTAATTCTAATTATTTTTCTTACCAGAATGCAAAACAATGTTTGATGAATATAGTTCTGTATTATCAGCAGTTTACAAATATTACAGAAATTGTGCAGGTTTGAAAGCTCAGCTCTGGTTAAGTGACAAATGAAGCAAGTCTATACAAGTTCCCACGCAGAATCAGGAATTGTGTCAGGCTTTTGATTTAGTGTTATCAGAAGTTACCAAAGGTCTGCAGACAAAAAGATTCTCACAACTGAAGAAGCGGTTCCTTGTTTGATAATTTTAGGCTGCCCATGTACACTGGCTCACAGCCACAAGTTTGAAAGTAAATGAGTGAAGCTTTTGTGGAGTAGCTCCTAGTGACTGTGTGATTACTGAGTTTTGGCATTCATCTGATATACATGATCATTATTCTAATGAGCATGTTAATGTTATAAAAATGCGATAAAATAAGCCTTTAGTAGGCCACCAGTGTAAAAATTTTTTCTGTTGTTATTATATGTGATATTGCATATCTTTCAGGTTATTAACAAGGCAGCACAAAGAAAATAAATCAAAAAACCTTTAAAATATTATAATTTAAAAGTGCTATGAAACATCCCATTTCCTAAATTCTACAGGAATAAATACAAATTTATCATCCAAATCCACAGACAATCTTGGCAAGCTCACTCTTTTCCTTCAAGTGTAAGAATAAGGATTTCAAAAAGAGGCATGCTCCTGAAATAGGATATATTTTATTTTCAGGTAGCATGAGCAATATACACTGACACTGACCTGCCTTTCTTGAGGTTAAGCAGTGACCTCTCTACCTAGATAGAAAAGTCATAATAAATGAAGTACAACTGTGAACTTTTCAGTGTTGTGACTACATGATAAATACATTTAAAATACATTGAAGAGATCCAGGTACTCTCTCTGGCATTTAATTCCCCATCTTTATTCATCTGGGGAGATTTATGGCTCTTTTTGCCTTACTGAACATGGCCACAGTTGCTATGCTCAAGATACCAATCAGGTGGAAGACCCACGTAGCCTTGGCTCCTCATCTTCACTGACTTTTTTCTTCTTCTAGATGTCTTTTTATTATTGGCCTTTTCCACAATCACTAATTTTTTTTATAACATCCCATTATCTTCCAAGTGTTTTTCACTGTGTCTTCACAGTCCTTACTAACCTTTACAGCCTTGTCCCAGTACTTAACCTACAAGATTCAAACTGCTTCTAACCTAGCAAATACAGAAAATGTTTGACAATAGAGAAAAAGTGTTGCCAACCACTTGGTAGCTGAAAAACTGTAAGGAGTCATAGGAGGGTTTGAGGAATGTGATACCTCTTGGTATCACTGGATAGGTTTTGAGGATCACTGCATAGGTTTTGTGCTAATTCTGAAAACTGAAGCAGTCAAACCCACGGGGTTTTTTTTTTATGCAGTTGTCAAAAATGGAATTTGAGGTCAGCAGAGGGACTTACTTTTCTCTTGAGTGTTTTCAGAGCTCATTGTTCCCTCTTGTGCCCAGGAACCATTTGGGACATTTGCTTCTGGGACTCCTGGAGGGACAGGGTCGATGGAAAGACTCTAACATCTGCATGTAGGCTGCCTTCAGCTTTGTTAAGATTTGCTGAAAATGGTGGTGGCATCTCAACCCTTCCAGATCTGGCCAATTTCAGCCCTACTCTTCTTTCAGTGTGCTGCAGTAATTATCAGATGATGAGAAACTCTCCACAGCCTGCCTCCCCTGGCAGCAAGGCTGCCAGCTTCAGACAAGTCTTGGCTGTCTCCCAGTGCAGGGCTGTGAGCCCAGACACCGATGAATGACCCTCTTCTGCCATATAGACACAGGACACACATTCCTTTTGAAGGAAACTGCTGTTAGGTGAGTTGTTCAGCTGTCCTTGCATTTAGTATGCTAAAATAATGCCCTTGTGTTTTAAGGAGGATGTGTTATGGAGATAGTAGACTTGTTCAAGATAGGTTCAAAGAAGCCAGGAATTTTGGGAACTCAAGGAAAGCAGGGCTGTGTGTCTCTCTCATCTAAAGCAAATTGATAAAAACCCCAAAACTCACAGTTGTTTCACTTTTCTACCTATTTACTGTTAAAAACACTTTGCAGCTCCTTGACAGGCATTGTGTTAATGAGAAAAAGGTGTCTATGAGGCATAAGGGGTGCCCGGATAGTTCTGAAATATCTCCTTCCAAGTTGTGGACAATATTCCTCTTACTCCCTTAATTTAAATCACACTGAACTCACAATAGAGGTAACTGAAGGAAGGATAAATGTATGCAAAGAAATAATTTGCTTGGTTTGCATTTTCTAACCCTCTTTCCTCTAAATGGAATACATATGTATATCGATATATGTTTGAAATATCAAACATATAGCCATCCATGGCTTTTACTTTGGTTGACAGAGGGGGAAGTGCCAATTTCTTTCAATCCTGGTGTAGAGCCTTACTCATGCTTGGATGGTACTTTGTGGGCTTCCAATACTGTCAGTTCTGACTCTGGATCCTGGCATCTAAGGACTGTAGCTCTGCTTGCCACTGTGTCCTCCTCTGACTTTATTAAATGTAAGGCTAGGACTAGGTCAGCCTGCTGAGATGAGGGAATACCTAGTTTTTTGTGTCACTAGCATTTATG
Organism: Vidua macroura; assembly: GCF_024509145.1. Lineage (NCBI taxonomy): Eukaryota > Metazoa > Chordata > Aves > Passeriformes > Viduidae > Vidua > Vidua macroura. The sequence continues at coordinate 45,767,362 of NC_071575.1, read as the reverse complement.
GCAGTTACTGAGATGGCAAAGAAGCTCATTTATGTAATACAGCCTGCACATTTCTATATGCCCCAAGGGGAGATATTTGCTGCAAAGCACTGCCAAAAATACATGCTTAAAAAATTAGTAGCTTTGGGGGATAAAAATTGAACTTGAGCAGCTATAAGGATGATTAGCTCCTTAAATCTCTTCTGTGAATCCCATTAAATTCAACTTCTACTGCCTGAAGAGCTTCTGTCCTCTCCCCCTGCCAGCTCCCTAGATAAAGGGAATATGTAATGCTGGACAAAATATCATTCTAACAGAAAGCTTCCCTCATAATTAAAAATGAAGAAACACTCACCAGTTCCCTCTATGTAGAGACAACATTTCTGACTATTTCTGACCAGTTTTGTGTTTCCTTTACTGACCTGCAGAGTTGTTCATGAATACTTGAAAGCTATTAACTTCCTAAACAACCTTAGAAGCAACCAAGGAGACTATTTAGAACCACTGCATTTCCAGAGAGTGCTCTGTTGTTGTCTCTTTGTGTAGAAATAATGAAAAATAAATATTAATTATTCCCTTTTTTGGGCTTTAAGATATTGCAGTACTGTACAATGGTGCAGATGGTGAGAAAAAGGACCTGTTGCTGAGAATCTCTGCTCCCTTTCATAAAAGTTTGAATTCACTGTGACCTCATCATCCCTTCTATGTTTAGCTGAGCAATCTGGAACCTAGACAGAACCTGGAATCTGGACTGCATCCAAGGTGCTCCCATGCACACTCAGCTTGTCCTTGTACACAACCCAAAATCTAAAATGCAGTTTTTCCCCACGTCATACAAACCTGAATGCAGTGTGTATCAACCCTCTGACCTCCCACTGGTACCTGTGGAGGCTTTCCACATTAATTTTGATAAAAAGAATAGACACCTAAGTGTTTAAGGCCCAGATTTTACGAGGTACAGAAATCCTTAGTGATGCACATAAATAGCTGTGTGGGGTTCAGGCTGCATATAAGATGACAAGAAGTTGGGACACAAAGCTGGTGAAGAGCACCTGGATAAGAGTCTTCTGGAGCTGAAAAATGAATCCTGGGAAAAAAAGGCAAACACATGATAGAAAAGAAATATCTAGTTTTAATGTGGAAAAGATATTTTGAAAAAAAAATTTAATGGCTATCAGTGATATTGCTAATCTCTGGTATTTATTGGGAGCATTTCTTAAAAATACAGTCCTGCAAAACCATGCAGTTTGTCTAATTGCTCCCTTCATGAGCATGTGGTCAAAATTAATTTGAATTTTAATCTTAACTGTGACCATTTTTTTTCCCAGCCTTGAATCCAGTGTAGTTCCCCATGCCCTGTAGTGGCACTGCATGAACCCCAGGATCACAGGCTGTTTGACTGCCAGCCAAATCCTCATTAACCCGCTGATTATTCCAATCACATACTGATCAACGTGTCCAAAAGGGTCAAAGAAAATAAAGGTCAGGAGAGGGTGGTGACAGTGGTGCAGCAATTTCATCACTGCACCTGATTCAAAAATATACCAACAGGTATGTGGAATCTTGGAGAATCTACAGTGTATTCTTGGGAGATAAGGGAGCATTATTTAATATGAGGAGAGAGTCTGGGTTTGCCTCATGATATGTGTATGGATAATCCATTTCTTATGGAATTGGTCTCTTGCATTGTAAGACACTGAAATAATCACCAAATGCCAGATGTGACAAAAAATGTAATCACCCTGGTTTTGACCCCATTTTTAATCTTGTGTTAGCTTTTTTGTTTCATACACACACTTACAACTGAGCCCAAACAATAAGGATGTTTTATGCTATTGTGACAGAATGAGTACATATTGTGCCTCCAAATCTCATAATTCCAATAAGGGATCTGATGAATAAATCAAAGTTAATGTAAGCTCTGTATTAAAAGGTTGCTTTATTTTAAGTCTCTTTCTCTGACCTATTGTCTCAATTATATCCTATGTTGCTACTGCAAAGCAAAGGCTCGATTATATTCATTAGTTTATAGTCCATCTCATGTATTATTTAAAAGCGATCCAAATCTCATTTGTATTTTCTCAGGTCATAACTTTTATTTCCATGTCTAAAGCTTGGTGAAGTTTTGAAATAGCTTGACGCAGCTTCCCTACAAGAAAAGCAAGAAAGGCTGCGGGAGGATAGTCTTTGTGGATAAAACCAACACTGAATTCCTCAGGTTTGATTTTGCACAGATGCTGGTACAAAACACAAGAGTTCAACTAATCTATCTGAAGGCAATTCCTTACAACTCTAAGCACCACAGAGAGTAAATGAGTTCTTAATTTTACCATCAGACAGATGGTTGTCAAATTCCTTTACTATGTCTTGTACCAAATATAGAATATCTACTCTCATTACTACTGAAGAGGTCTCAGATGTGAGCATTGAGTGTGTTTGCAATTAACTATAGCCTGTCTTTGTTCTAAACTCATTTTTCCAAGCTCTACAGCAGCTTATTACCAAAAATATTGTTACCTATATTTTCAATTTCTAATTGCATTTCCTAGGGTGTTTTGACTTAGCCATAGTACCAGGATATTCATAGCATCTCTGTAGAGAAAGGATAAATACATATTCATGCTTCTATTTTAAATGTCAAGTCAGAAAATATGTTTTAAAATCACATTATTGAAGTGGGAAAGACAAACACTAAAAAGTTACAAAGTGCTAAAAAAACCTTTTTTCTCAAGCTTAATTTTATTTTTTAATGCATGGATTGTAGTAATTTTTTACAAAATAGGCATAGACTATTTTCTCCACCAAGATGTTGTCTCAGTGAGCATATGCTAAGTAGTATGCAAAGTAGCACCGTGGATATACCCTGGAAATGGCTTAGCATTATTTAACAGGAAATGTTACTCACAGAGCTTCAACACCAAGTTTTGTCTACCTGATGCTGATTCCCCTGTCCAAGCATTCCTTGTCTCTCCAGTAGCTCTAACTGATAGCTCTCCAATGCTCCCCTTTGACCGGCCTGGTCCAGTACCACCTTGGTCAGCACATCAAACCTAGCAGGTATTGAGTCAGGCTGCTTCTAGCACAATACCAGAATGCCAAAGGGAGGAAAAGGGTGTCCTAAAGTTATGCAAAAAAAACCCCAAAAAAGCAAAAAAAAAAAAAAACCACCAAAAAAAACCCAAAAAAACCAACAGTTTCAAGGAAAGTTTGGCTTGCTACAGGTAATTCTGGGCAAGCACAGATTCCCTCTGTTCCTCATGCAACTCAAGCTTGTTACAGAACAGGGAGTATAAAGCATGTTGGTATGTGAGGATGACACATAGGAGCTCTGAGGTCAAAGCTGTACTAGTCAATTAAACAGTCTTGGTGTACTGACACCCACCTGTCTGCAGTCTTAAGTGATGACACAGTTTTGATCTGGACCAACAAGCACTCTGACAAACAGTTTACTGGCACCATTTGGAAAGTAGCACAGCCAGGGACCTTTCCCAGCAGGCAGCAGCAATGAGGCCCCCCTGCTGTACAGAGAGAGATTATAATGATGCCACGGGCAGTGTCAGGCCAGCTGGTCTCTGTACCCGACATGGCACATTTAACTCTTTTGCCTGACTATATTTTGACTCAGTCATGCTTATTGTGCTCTGACACATTACACCTTTAACCCATAAAACAGAGGTGGTCTTTACTTGCTTGGGCAGTCATTTGCCTGAGTTTGACCAAAATTACAGAAGTAACAGCACAAAAACTACATCCCCATCTAATGATTTCCATCTAACCCATTTCCAAAGGATAAAGTTCTAAGGTTTCCTGAAGAGAAACATCAGAATTTTAGGAATTTGTTAAAGACTGTATTTGGGCATGGAAAATGACAATCTATATGTCTAAAAACATCCTAGTTTTGCAATAATAAAGACAAGTTGAACAAAATTTCCTAATGCAAATATAAGCTGACATTGATAGTACAGTTGCTCCAATAATGACACCTGTAGGAAGCTCTTTTCCTATTTAGCAATAGGAACAGTAGGGCTGTAGAGATTACACTTACTTTTCTTACTTCCACCAGCACAGCAGCAGAGAGCTCATCAGCCTCAGGAGTGTTGAACCTGTGGTGTGGTGTGAACAGCCCCTCTGTTCTCTCCAGCACACTGCTGGCTAGTAATTTATATCTGGGATACATTAAAGCCTTAATTTTCAACTTTACTTTCCTTCTGGTCAGGCAGAAAACACTGTATTCCTTCTCCAGAATCTCTCAAAAAGGTCAGCTCACCAAGGGGGGACCTTTGGAAAGCTGCAGGAATAGCATGTGGGCTGCCACATAAGGTGCACGCAGCTGGTGTTCAGCAGCTGCGAACTGAAAACCAGTATAGAGCTCCAAAAAGACTGCTGCCAGGCTGCTAGCCTCTTGGATTTTGTGTTTGGAATTTCTTTTTTTTTTTTTATTTTGCTACCTAACAGTGACGTTCTGGTCTTGACCTTTTGCTTTCTGTATATATGGCTTTAAAATTCTTGTTTGCTATGGGATCATTACTGGCAATTCCATCTTTTATGATTTACTGATGTCAGGTTTGTACACAGAATGATCCTTTCTGGCATGTGGCTGCAGCATTTTGTGGAGATGACTGGGTCTGTTGGAAAGTATCACCTAACAGCATGACAGCGTCACTGCTGATGCCTGAAAGGTGTCCTCATGTTTCTAAAAGTCCTTAATGCAGCTGGACTTAACTGGACACTGATTTTCAGATTCTGTTTGAAAAACAGAAACTGAATGGAAAAATAATATATGATCTCCCTCCACACATGACCCTGGATCTATGGGGCCCATTACATGGTGTCTCAGTGCTCTCCACCACTGGCACTGCAGACTAAGGCCAGATCAGAAGCAGCCTGGCCACAGCCCAAGTGTTCATCTGCATCTGCTTCTAAGGCAGTCCTTGCTTACCCACACAGGAACAATCTGCATCTTGCTTCAACCTAAGCCAAACACCGGGGTAATAAGCAGAGACTTTTGCATTCCCTTCTGATTTGCACTCAGTTTGTTCTCTGATCTTTTGTTTGTTTTGTATTCCTACCGAATATCTCATAGCTATTTGAGTCTCTTGCTTGGAGCATCTGCTTCTTTTGAGGAGACTATTTAAATCACAGTAAGGAGATATATTGTTATTCTCAATGTTAACTCCAGAGAGCAATAACCCTGTGGCATTCTGGGATCTGCTCATTTACCCACCTGTGCATTTGGCTTTTTGTGTCTATATTGTTTATTTATAATGCTATTTCAGTGACTGCAGTCTGGAACATGTCAGTTATCTGGAGGTCACTGGAAAATAAGTAAATATGCACATTAAATATTGATGAATCATTTTTCCTAGTGTATTTTAAATGCTAAGCTGGAAATTAGGATATTGACCCAGCAAATTTCACCATGTAGGTAGTTTCATTAACCTCATCAGAAATGGGAAGCCTTTGTGTGTAAGGGTCTTTTCAATCATTGCATGAGACAATGACAAGAAAGTCAATAAATTTCTCTGACAATGTCTGAATTTCAGTGCTTAGCAGTTTTGGGGAATGCAACAGCTTTTAGCAAAGCCATATTCAGTATATTACTTTTTAAAAATATGCTGATATTTAGGAAACACAAGCATGTGCTGGCTGAGTAGTTAAAATGCAATAGTGTTGTATACCAAATTTACAAATACTCCACACTTCAAAAAACATTTAATATTTTTTAAAAGGTATAGTATCTTTATTTTTTTCCCCCTTTAGAAAGATTATGGGGTTTTGCCTTGGAAAATCCATGGAGACTTGTTGGGGAATCAAAATTTCATGGTAAAGAACAGGAAAGTAATGTAGCTGTTACAAAAGGAGTGGAATTAACTTGCATCTCTTTCTACACATAGTCTTTTTTCATCTCAACATGACTTCCAAGTAGCTATCTAAAAATATGTTTATAATGAAGCTCCAGGGACTGCTGCATAACACCCTCTTGTACAGAGAAAGGTTCTTCAACCTGCTATTTCAGGACTCTAATGCATCTGGGTAATATACAGAATGTACACATCTCAGAAATCTTCTAGAGATCCCTAGTTATTCCATTAACTGAACTTTTTCTGTGTTGTATACAAACTATTTATTTCCTGTCAAACTTGATGGGGTTTTTCAAAATGGCAAAAAGAAATACAGTCTGATGCTGTGTATATATTCAGGGGTCTGTGTGTAGGGCAAATTTCTATAGGATGATCTTTGTTCATCTTGACTGGCTTCTGTATTCTGGATCCTCAAGCAATAAAAAAACAATTAAAAATTTATGCACTTGAGGAAAATTATCTCTGGTAGCCCCAGAGCTAAGAGTTTTCTTCTACTTTTCTCCTGCAAGTGACTGACTGAGAATGATTCCAGCACTGTGAAAGGTAATATTCAGAATGAAACCTGGTAAACTAAATGCTTTTAAGTGGGTACATATACTGCAACCATTAGCATGGGATCTGACTGTCACAGGCAATCCCAGAACAGAACATTGTAATAAAGAGAGAGAAATATACTGGGGGCAAATGCTGAAGAGGGAGAAGGTGAGAAGAAGAAAGAAGGGTAAGTTGGAACAACCAGGAATCATGAAACCAGTCAGGATGCCTGACCTTCAAGGGAAGTTCTGGTAAAATCCTGTATATCTGGTAAGGTTTCAATGCTATATTGTTTAATTTAACACAGTTGTTGAGTCCAGAGCAAAAGAAAACGATGTGATCTTGTAGGAAGAAATTTGATTTTGTAGAGGAAGGCAGGGTTAAATACTCAAACACTGAGGCTAAAGAATGCATTCTGTTCTTTTCTCAATTAAAAATAGTGTTTTACGGAAAATCCTAGCATAGGAAAGGGAGACATTTTCAAGAAAAAAAATCTTAGGCTAGAAGTGACATGCTCCTTCCTTTTAGATTATTTTTTAATGATTGAAAATACAATAATCTGATAATGAATATGGAATTCTAGACATAGCATGAACCTAACCTTCACACTTCATCTGGAGAGCCCAAGGGAAGGAATATTATGCTTTTCAATCTACGCAGTCGTTCTAATTCAAAATAAACACCAGTACACATCAGTTTCAATCAACAGGCTCTTAAGCTGAAAGACATTTGCCCTGATTTTATATATTAATTCTCTGGTTTTAACATCATTTACATGATACCTCCTTCTTACAGGGTCAGTCATTTCAACTTCATAATTTCTACCTCCTAGTTTTAACTGCAGCTGACTGTAAAAGTTAACTGAGAGGTGGAGTGAGGTCTCCCTTCTCTTTCAAACAGCTGCTGGTCATCACAGTTGTTTATCTAATACTGCTACGTTAATACTGTTGGAGTCTGAATACAGACACACTAGATAAATTTTTTTCTTAGAGAATGAGGGTATTTATCACAGAGAATTCTCCATCTGAGCTATACATTAAGTCTCCCTCTAGTCAATGGAGAATAATAAGCATTTCTGTTCATCACACCCTTATACGGATATCTACAATAAGTTAAATTAATTACATCCTAAAATTGGCTAGTTTCTCTGTTGACCATGAACAGAGATCAGCATCAGTTGTGTGGTTGTAGGCATTTATACAGCACACACAGAAAGGTAGGTGAAATTAATCCAGGCACTGCCTTGGCATTTCCAGCAGATTTCTCTGTTTTGAAATTGACAGGTTATAGTATGGCTGAGCAGGATCCCAGAAGGGTAATAAATGAAATAGTGCAACACAAACAGTGGCTATCTTCTTATAGAAAGTAGCAAGTGTTTCCATCATCATTCAGTTAATGCAAATACAGGCAAAATGAACTTTTACAGCTTCAGAATACAATATTGCTATGGCATGGATAAACTAAAATTGGCACTGAAGATACCCAGGAATTGGTTTTGCTATTGTCTGTGGCTCTAGAGACACAAAAACAGTCTAGTTGAGATTTAGACATCAATAAGACAATCAATCACAAGGTTGAAGGAGCTTTAAAGAGATCACCTGCCACAGACAAACTCTTGAGGCAACGTCATCTTTGGTGAGATTATTTTTGTCTTTACAAAGCTCCCAAATTGGAGACTTCAAACCCCTAATATTTAAGCTGATGCTTCCTAGCTGTAATTTATAGCCACTACTACTTTTCTTCTCTTCTGTGGGCTTGAACAACAGGTGAACCTCTTCCACCTTTTCTGTAACAGACTGCTGTCATGTCACCAGCTAGTTCTCTTTTCTCTAAGCTAAATAAACCCATTCTGTCTGATTTTCTCAGACAACACAGTGACTCGTCTCAGCTCTGTCCAACTGCTTCACATCCATTTGTTGTCATGTCCAAAAATAAACATGGTACTGGTATAAAACCTTGCCAGACCTGTGGTGGGTGGAAGGACTGGCTTACAAATTGTGTATGTTGCTGTTTCTAAGTCCCAGTACAATGTGTGATTTTTCTTGCAGCACTATGACACTGTTTGCCTCTGCTTGGGAATAATCTCAGATAACCCATGGATCCTCTCCTACAGTACACTTGTTTTCCTCAAATGGACTGTCCACTTGCCCACTCTACTTTGAAGTAACCTGTCCCCTGTGAGGCTAAGTCACTGCCATCTTTGCATTTAGTAAGTGTCTTTGGGCATTGTTCCCCTCACCTCCCACCCTCCTTCTCCATTTCTGAAGGCCAATGTGGTTTGTCCAAAGATGCAAACACCAGGCGGGAATTGCAGGAGGAACCATCTAGGTGCTTGCATAATTAATGTGCTCCAGTGATGGGGGAGATGATGAGTTTGCCATTTACTCTGGAGCTCATCAGCCTGCATACAGGTATAAAATGCTGCTGGAGATTGGGCCAATTGGGTAAACTGTTCTCCTAAAGTTACAGGTAGCTTCTATGTGGACTGCTACCTCTACACACATCCCAGCAGGGACTCCTGCAGGGTTTGTTCAGCCCAAGGACAGGAAACATTCCCTGCTGTATTCATGAATGAAAAGCACCAAGGTCCAGTCAAACAGGGAGATAAAATACTAAAGTAGCTACATAGATGTTTTGTGGTTTTTAATTGTGAATTCTAAAAGGCCAAAGGCTTTGAATCTGTATGTTTCTAGCTGAACCAGCTTATATTATAACACATTAGAAATAAACTGTTAAATCTAAGAGTAAGTGGACTAAGCCACACCTGGAAGTTTAGAAAGCAACTGGGTCTCACTGAAGTGCTTCACTCAACAGGAGGGACCACAACCTGAGTGCACTATAATCCATGTAATAGATGATAGAATTGTTATTTATATGCTGCACTGGCAATATTTACATACTGTATTAGCAATAAATCTAATCACAATCATCCACATAATCACTGTGGCCTACTTCTTGTGTCTGGCCAAGAGCCTTCTCTCCACTATTCCACCACTGTAAACCATGTCGTATTCTCTATTGCTCCTCTCAACAATGCAAGTATACCATGCCAAGCCAGGCCCTTCTCACATCTCTCAGACACCTTCCCATTTCGAATCTGAGTTACTGCTAATTACCCTGAGTATTCTTTTCCAATTTCTTTTGTAGGCAGGCAACAGCATTTTTATCTAAATCATCCTCCCCAGTTTTCTCAGTATCTATTATGAGGAACCTTAAAAAACTCCCAGTATTTAACATCAGTTGCCTTTTATCTTTCCTCAATAGAGATTAGGCTGCTGTATGAGGTTAGACCAGTCTGTTACAACTTGGTCTTGACATATCTGCAGAGCAGCTGACAGGCAGATTAACAAAAGGACCTAAGTACCACTTAATTGTCATTTCAGATATCTAAGACTTGTATCATACAAACTTATAGCTTCTAATAACTTAATTTCCCTGGATATTATGTTTTCTTGTAGGAAGTGTGTATTTTCCCAAATACAGTCTGCACCCCAGTAACACTTAGCTCCTAAATCCCAGCAGGATTAAGAGTGTCCAACTGAAGTTTTGTGGAAAATAAATGAAGATTTAATGGGAGAGAAATGAAGAAGAAGAAATTATGTCATTTATCCAGGATAGAGACCTTCAAGTTCCGGTTACTGTTCAGAACAGTTTCTACATGTTCCATTAGAATGTCACTGGATTAAAAAAAAACCCAAACAGATGGATAATAGGCTGAATTAAAATTTTTCTTTCCAAAGTACCCTTTGAACAGAGGAATTGTGTGCAATGCAGTGTTACGATGCAGTTTGTTGCGATTAGTCACAAAAATGTTAGGAACTAGAGAGGCATTAATTGTCAACTGTAATTGTTGGGGGTTTTTGTCCCCTGAAATATTTTATATGCTAAGCACAAATCTCACCAAACCACCAAGGAACTTCACTGGAGCCTTTTATTACCTCTCCCCTTATTTCTCTACCTTTGTGTCCTTTTAGAAGAAAAATACCTTGCTTGAAAAAACATGAGTGAAAAAAGCATAATCTTTTGAAGTGGAAGTTTCTGGTTGAGTTTAAAGATTAGCCTTTTATTAGAAGATCTCAACTACTGAGCAACCAATTTGCATGAGTCTCATGAGAATTCTTTACATTAAGTTTTGTCATTTTTAGTTGAGAAGATTAAAGACTTTTTTGGAGCTCAAAAAGAAAAGATTCTATTGGATGAAAATTAGGACATAGTCCTTTTTATTATTTTCTTCCAGATGAAAATTTTTCTAAATCCATTTGTACACAGGAACATGCATACATGCCTGTATCTATGTCAATATCATCTCTCTCTATCATCTATCTGTATCTTTACCTACATGCAGTCAAGACAAGGTGAACAAACAGATTTCAGATATGAATGGAGGTTTCAGGGTTGCAGCCTTTTCAGTAGCACTAGCAGATATGTGACAGATTTCTATGTCCTTCATGTTGTAGCTGTAGGGCTAAAGCATGCTTTTCAGTATCTACATTGTCACATAAAAGCTCACCATGGCATCCACACAATGCCTAATCTTATCAGGACACAAGGAAAGAAAATATGTAGTACAACTCTTGAAGCTGATAAAGATGAGGTTAGGCTACCTAAGACAGGTTATTAAGAAACAAAGACACGGAGAAAATGTGATATTTAAGCAGCGCTGTTCTGCTAAATAAGAATTAAAACTAAGTGAAGATGATGGTAGTCTTTGGTGATGTATTTTGATGCTGTTCCAATACATTATTTTGATATACCTTATCTCCTGTACTGATGATCATCAGGCGAATGTGTTGGCAAGCAGTGAACTTGGCTGTGTTTTTACCACTGAGCTGATATATTGGTTGTTTTGTTTTAGACATTTGAATGGCAAGATCTTCTCAGAATAGTTTTGCAAGCACTGCAGCATTCCAGTCTTGACACAGACATGCCCATATGCCCCAGCCGAAGACAATGGCAGTGACAAAGAAGCCACCCACTACTAACCTCGATGGCAACTAACAGCAGAGATAACAGTGGACATACAATTTTTAGCACTAATCTTTCTCCTATTTCCTCCCACAGTCAGGCAGGGCTGTATTGGCTTCTGCATCTTGTCCTATCAGGCAGATTTCAGGTAAAATTTAGGAAAAGGAGGTTAAATCCCACATTGCTAATAAGCAATGACTAGTTGGCTAGTGCAAATCAATTGTACCAGAAGTCCAAGGCATCTGCCACACCTTAGGGGAAAGCATCTGTTTTTAATGCTAAGTATATAATACAAAAGTACCTTCTGTGACTAAGAGTCTTCCATCAGAAATGCTCCTTCTAGAAGAGATTCTTAAAATATCATCAAAGAATTGTTTAATTCTGTTCAGAAAACTGGAGCATGCTGTAGCCTCTACAGATATGCTGAACCCTACTGTACAGACATTCCTTTTCTTTGAAGTAAATTATTTCTTTCTTTTTGTATGGTGATGAATATTTTATTTTAAAAAGCAAATAAAAAGTGACATAGAAATACGCATTATATATTACTCACACTAAATGATGCAGAAGGAACACAAAAATCCAGAGTCCAAAGTAAAGATGTTATTTTTGCATTGTTACTGAGGTTTGAATGAAGTGACTTTCTTTGAAATAGATGTATTTTCTTTTGAAAGCCTTACACTGCAGTGTGATTTCAATGGCAGAAAGTGCTTAAAAGAAGTTATCAAGACAGGAGAACTAGGCTCCATATCTTTCACAGTCCATGTGTTACTGCGCAAGCCACTTCAATAATTTTTATTTTCAACAACAGTAGATGTGCTATTTATTCTCCATTCAACCAGCTTGAAGTGCCAGTTTCAGCCCTGACTTTAGGTAATCTTATCTACCTTCTACCTTGCTTATAAAGAACATGGAAAATTTTTAGCATTTCTGAAAAAAACCAGGACATCTAGTCACTGAGATATTTGCAATTTATTTAGCAATTTCCACATGTCATTTTGTATCTTAGATGCATATATTGAAATGAAGATATTAAAATCTTGTCATACCTGTATTTTTGGAAAAAAGGTTTTGAAGACAGGAACCTTGGAGAACATCAGGAAATGCACTCATGGTCACAATGAAAAAAGAAGAGGAATTTTTACTTAGCACCACTTAGCTGTAAATTATGCCTGAATCAGTTGATTGTTCCAGACATAAAGAAGTATTACAGAGATGCTGTATCACATATATTCACTTTTTATAGTGAATGAGACAGGAATTCTTAGAAGAAAATCCCCTAAGCCCTTGCAAAATTCTAATGCATAAGATTAGGGTGAGAAAAAAGATTCAGGTGAGAAAATTATTGGTAACACAATACCTCTTAAAGACTTGTAACAGCAGTAAGTACTAGTACTCTTTTTCCATAATATTTATGCAAATTTTCACATATACTTAAATAAAACTGAAATATCTCCCCTATATATGAAACTGTCAGTAAACTGCAGAATTTTATATTCATGAGATGATGGTCTATCACCTGGGCTAAATGAGTAACTGTGGGCATCAACAGTAATCAATAGAATCAACATCATGTGTGAGAAATGGCTGATTATAGGGCCACAAAATCTACTTTCTAAAAATGTTTGGTTTGGTTTTGTCCTTTGCTTTGCAGTGAGAAGCCTGTGTCTATGCATCTGGCTATATGCATCCATGGAATATGGACTGGACTGGTGAGAGATTGTACTTTTGACTCTGGAGAGAATCTGAGCAATTTCTGCTTCTCTGAAGTTGCACATGAGTTGCCTGTGCTGTGGTATCCTGGTAATAGCTCACCAAGAAAAGAATTTAAAGCGAAAACTAAATATTTTCATTTGTGGGTAGATTCACAGGAAAGTTGAGATCTGCCTGCTGAGAGGAAAAATCTAATTTTATATTCACCTAACCCATGACACATGTGACTGCTTCTTAAACAAACTCCAGTGCATCTTACAGCAATCTAATGACTAAACTTGGACTGGTATCCAGAGCATATGGTACCAGTCAGTGATCAACAGATTGTAAATATATTATCACAATGTCATCCTCTTAATTTCTCTCCTGCTCCAGTTCTTTGTCAGATATTAATGTTTTTGTTTGTACAAAAAAACCTGTCTGAGCTCTAAGCTACTTTTTTTTTGCCAGACCTCGAGTTCTTAATCCCTTTTGAGGAGGGATATAGGGACAGTATTCCCATTACAAGAATGGTTGAAAAAGTTGTTTCTCATTACAAGTATCTAATTTTATCCTTTAGCATCCTCAAAAATGTCTGAATCATTTTCCAGACACATTTGATACATGAAAGAGATCAAGCATAGGAAATAATAGCCTCAATGATTAAACTTCAAGGTATTGAGAATAAACTCGTATGATACAGAATCTAATTTCAACCTCAAGTCTTGCCGTATGCTCTATTTTAAGCTTTATAATTAAAATTGCCTTCCTGATGTGTTTCATTCACTCTGAAAAGCTTGGAATTCAACAAGAATAGTGTTCAGCTCAGTTAAGTCTGACTAAAACTTCCTTTCATCTGAAAATATTTAATATCATGGGAAATATTTTGCAACATTTGGAAGCAATGAAAAGGAACTTGCATGTGTCAATTTCATGGATGATAGGCTTGGGTATAGCCAGAGTTCAAATCATCTCTGCAAATTTACATGTGGAATTGGAATAACCATGGATTTCAAAATGGATTGTTAGCATTGTTAGCCTTCTTTCAGCAGCATAAGCTGCAGCAAGATTCTTCAAAGGCATAGTCTTAATCTATTTTAATACATTACCCTCAACCAGGTAAGACTCCATAAACAAAGAGTTGAAGGGCAAATTAATTCTTTTTTGTAAAATTTGCAGTTGGAACATGATATTCATTCTTTTTTTTTTTTTTTAGTAGTATCCCAAGGCAGCACTGGACTATGGAGTAACATATGGTCATTCCTGTATGTTTACAAGAAAAGTAATTTTTCAAATAAACAGCCATTAGCAAAAGAATAGAGGCTTCTAATCTCATTAATCCTCTGAAAGATTGCTGGGACTGGGTAGGGGTATATAAAGCTTATGCTGGCCTCTGTCTCCATTTTATTACAATAACAGAAAGCTGTTGTCCCTGTTTCATATTCCCTTCCCCCCCCTGCCTCCCATGGTGGATGCTAGGAGTGTTGTAAAAATATAAAGTGAGGTCAGTGGTTGCTGTCCCTCCCTAAGTGCTGCAGGCTGAAGCTATGTCTATTTCATCCTTATGTTTGGATCCCAGACTCCTTCTAGGGAGCAAATCCCTCACAGGAATCAAGTACCCAGGGATGTAGGTATGTATATGAACTAAAATATATGTTGATCGTAAAGAGAGTGTTATGGAATAATGAGCAGCTGATGATTACAAATGCACAGGGTGCTGAAAGCACTCTGTTTCTGCTTTTAGCATGTCTTCTGTTCCTGTTTTGCTTTACTGACTCCCTGACTCTGGCAAAGGACGTTTGAATCAAGCAAAGGGAGAGACAGAGACGTTCTGTGCAGTGCAGAGACACCCACTGGTATATTTAAGTAAAAAAATACCCTGCTTCAAAATGTGTGAGACAGCCATCTTAACTTCTGGCAATGAAATCATAAAGTGAAATTACTGAATATTAGGGAGGAACATCCTTTAGAGAGTACTGCAAGTGTTAAATGCACAGTGGCAGAGTATATAGCAGCCCGTGCTGTACATCAGAGGGGACAGGCCACAGCACTTCTTCACCAACTCATCCTAGAGCTCTGTGTTTTACAGCTTCTAGCAGCAAATGCAGCCTGAGGCAATGAACAATGCCACTCAGAGCAGTTGTAAGACTGCTCTAAATCCTAGCAAGGGCTGAAACTGTTTTATAGCCCTCACCATAAGAAAACAGTTAAGGTCTAAAAACTGATGTTCATGTGAGGTCTGTGCCAGAGATTCAAAGCTCACTAACACTTCAAATGCCTTCTGTTTCATGACTATATACTGTGCCAATATGCATAATCTATCCCGTTTATCTTAATATGCTGTTCAGTCTTTATTTCCCATTTTTCTTCTGCACTTTTGCTACCACCCAATTTTCTCCCAATTTTCTGGCATATAATCTCTGTTCCTATTGCTTTGAGAGCACACCAACAGTGACAGCTCTTCTCCTCTTTTGAATGTTTGTGTACACACACCATGGTCAGTATTGGATTAAGACACAGGAATTAAAGACCCAAGTCTAAAACTCCAACTCTGGAATGATTATATGAAAATCTATTGGGTTGGGGTTTTTTATGATCCATCTTTTTTATTCTTGAACAAACTTCTGATCCATATGGTTGTGAGAGTATGAGCTCATTGAACTTGACATAACCGTATTTGGTGCAATCAGCAAACAGTAAAGCCACAAAGTCAGCACTCCCTTGTGTTTTAGAGTTCAAATCCTTTCAGACATGTGAGAACTACCCAAGATGACAGCTGTAAGTGAAGTCCCCTCCTTGCTTCAAGTGTCGGGGGAATGAAGGAACTGCAGGAACCTGATTTTTCATAAGGGGAAATGTATGTTGCTTTGATGTTACTCCATAAGGATCGATCATGAAAAAACAAGAAGTCTCAGGGCCTTGGACTAGCTGAAGTTTTTCACTCTCTGGTCGTTACTGTCATGCAGGTGGTGCAACCTAGTCATGTGTTATTTCTGCTGCTCCTGCTAGTAACTGTGTCTTATCTGTCACTCTCTGTACATATAAAGTGTCATGGCTGCAGCCCCTGCTGCCATAAAAATTGCATTTCATATACAGGGTGAACTTGTGTCTCAAAATTTTTTAGGTTCCATGTTCCGTCCCTCATGAGTCCTTCCTGCAGCAGTTGTCACAAATGAATCTTCAGTGGATCATGTCTCCACTTTTCTGGACCTGTTTGCTTTTTACAAGGGGGTATGCAGCAAGCCACATATTTATCCTTTTTTTTCCCTCTGGGAGATTTGATTTCTGAAACTTATAATGTGGAAAATACCATAAGACTTGGGCTCAAGGGACAAATTAGATGCTTTAAAAATAAATAGCTAGTCTTTGTGATAATGAAAAAGAATTAAAAAATATGGTCCTACATAGAAGATGAAAAGTTCAGAAAATAAATTGAGGCTGAAGACAAATCGCGTCATTTCAAGATCATTCTAGTTTGTGAGGAGGGTATGGCTTGAAAGTTTGAAGCTGGCCTTGATGACTACATCCCTCGGGGGTCCCCAGCACCACGACTCTTGCCCAGCTGCACCCTTGCGGTCTATCCCACCTCCCGCCTCTTGTTTGATGCGGTCCGTGGATGCCGGCGCAGTTGAGAGCCACGCTCGGGGGTAGGGGCAGCAGCTTAACTTGGGCTTCACCCGCCCTTTGGGCATATGCAGCGCGCACGCCTGAGCCCGTGTGGCTGCGCCTGTATCAATCTTGTGCCTGTGTCTGTGTGTCTGTGACTACGTGTGTGTCTCTGTGAGAGCAGCAGCCGGTGCCGCACAAGCTCCCTGGACAGCGCGGGGTGCTGTTCCACCTGCAGGCACGTGTCACGGCCAGCGGGACGGGCGCGGACGGAGGGATGTCGAGCCCCCTTCTCCCCCGGCTCTGCTCACCTCCGCCCCTCCCGCTCTGCAGAGGCCAGCGCCCAGCGCAGCCAGGGCTCCGGCCGGTGCGCGCCTCCGCCCCACGGCACTCCTCACCCCGCTTTCACCGTGCTGCTTCCACCTCGGCTCTGCTCCCGCTCCCGGGGACAGGGCACACGAGCACCCGCTCGCTCCCCCGCTCTGCCTCACCGCCCCGCTCGCGCGCGCTCCCGCCCGCTCGCGCGCGCACGAGTGACATCACCCCCGTCCAATCAGCCGCCGCCGCTCCCCGCGCCCCGCTCGGCCCCGCTCGGCCCCGGCGGCCCCGCGCGCGGCCGGGGCGGGGGCGCGCGGGCGGCTGTCAGCCCTGCCGAGCCGGGCAAGGACGCGCGGAGCCGAGCCAGCCGTGCCGGCCGGGCAGCGCCGTCCGAGACGTGCCCGGTGCGCAGCGGAGGTGCGGACGGCGCGGGGTGACAGCCCGGCCGTGCGGCAGGTAGGGCAGGGCTCGCTCGGCAGCGGGCGCGGCGGGCGCCCCCCGCCCGCGCAGCGGGGTCCCGGGTTCGAGCGGCACTGACAGAGCGGCGCGCGGCCACCGGCACCGCGCGGTCCTGGGGAGGGGCACCGCCCCGGTGGGTCCCCTCAGCGGCGGGGAGTCACAACTCTGCCGGTGCGGCCGGGGGAACGCGGGGAGCTGGGGCAGGTGCGGGGCGGCGGGGCAGCCCAGAGCCCCGCCGTGGCTCAGGGTGGAAGCCGTTCCTTTGCGACGGCCGGGGGCGGCGGCCCTTTCCCTGCACGGGAAGCGGGGCGGGCAGGGGGAAGCCGCCCCCTCCCAGGGCGCCTGCCCGCTGGGCCCGGGATTACTTGGCACCCCGGGCTGCCGAAAGTGGGCCGCCTGCCCCGGGTAATCCCTCGGCGAGCGCTGTCCCTGCCGATCGTGCGCTCGGGGGGGTATGCTGGCTGGCGAGGGACCGGCATGCTGCCGCAGGGGAAGCCTCATGCGCGGCTTCGTCTCCGTTTCCTACGGCGCACGTCTGGATTTTGGCAGAGCGTGTAAAAACGCGTCCGTACCGTGGTCTTCCAGCGCATCATTTCAGCACCACGGTCTATGTGCCGGAGCAGCCGCAGCCTTGCGCCGTACGCAGAATTATCTGCGTGTTGGGTGTGTTTGGTGGTGACGGGCTAAAAAGGGTGTTGGTTTTTGATTTGGCTTCAGTGCACCTTCTTGCAGTAAAAATGATAGCGTTTCACTTTGTTCTCTTCTTGTAAAATGCGAATAATGCCTTTTTTTTCAGTGCAGCGTTTCCGTAAATGTCAGTAATTCGGAGCGGCTGTAGTAACCTGCTGGTGACGGCAGAAATGCCATTGCTGGGCTCCACTAAAGGCACCTGCAAGGGCTGAGCCTGCCCCAGGGTGCCGCGCCCGAGCTGCACCTCGGTGAGAGGCTCTTTAGGAATTGCCGCTGCTCTATGAAGCGCTGTTTAATTCTGCTTATGAAATCTACGGGAGATTATCTATGCAGTTAATCAACTATGCTCCATTTAGTAATGAAAGTAAAGTGTGACCTCTGAGCTGCGAATGTTTTCGAGTGTTATATTCTAGCATAGTCATAGTTATATAACAATATTATAATACAGTTGTATTAATAAAGCACATTAAAAAGGGTTTTTTAACGTTTTAAAAATAAGCTATTATGTAATTATTAGGCTGTACAATTTAGGGGAAAATACGCCTTTAAAATGCAGCCACCTGTGCAGAGGTGGCTGTATCAAAGAAGGTATTAAAAATATGTTACTTAGTTTCACTCTTTTGTATAGAATTACTTGTAAACCACTAAAAATCATGAGCACAGGCCTTGAAATTGCATAAGACAGGGGAAAGCTTTCTGAAATAACTTGAAGTTATAAAAATTCTCAGTTTTTTTTCATCTACAATTAGTAACTTCTAAATGTCCTTGTAGTGCAAATACTGTACAGATCTCTGTGAAAGGATAATCTTTGGTCCATGTTCTTCTATAAATGATAATGCACCAAAATTTCTTTAATAAGAACTCACCTTAATGTTTCTGAAACCTGTTGGTAGTATGAATCTTTTGTTTGGTCGTTTGCATTCAAATATATGTTATATGCTATCAATTGCTTAGTTTTTGTCTTTAGCAATAGTTGACATTATAAAAAAATACATCTTTTCTATCTCTAAGTTTTGCAAAAAGTAAAAATAGCCTAAGCAAAACACTTCTGTCCTGGTCCATATTTGTACTATCCACAATGCTGTTCTAAACCAGCAAGAGATTTCCAGTTTCACTTTTAAGTGGTACTAAAAAGTAATGCAACCTCAACACAACTTCATGGTAATGCAAGAACCTACTCGATTTTATAGACTTTTAAATTGAGTGTCTGTCTTAAGCACCTTTTATAGAGAAATCCCACATTATTAAGGTTATGGAAAAGAGGTTTTAAATGCCTTTTTGAACATGTACTTCTGATACAGACTTATTTACATGATCACATGCTATTTTTTTCCACAGGAATCCTGTCTTTCACTGCATGGGATAGATTGAGCTCACTTAAGAGAATTCAGTATTTTTCATTGATTATTGTGTGAGCCCATGATTTATTTATTCAGTGTTACTCAGCTCTCCTTTGAAGACAGAACTGATAACATCTGTGTGAGCTTTGCTAAAGTGCTTATCAGTATGTGATCAGAATGCCCTACAAAGTACTAGTAGTTTATCAAACACTACCTAAGGTGAGACAACACTTCTACAGATGGTGAAGAAAGGCACAAAGAGGGTTAGGTGAAAAGTATTCACTCATTTTTGGTCTCCCGTTTGAAATTTCTACAATTCTTGTAAATATGTTTGCTCAGGTTATACCTTCTACTGCTTTTTGTAAGAGTCCTGACTGCTTTACGTCTGTGAGTGTATCTGCAGAGTGAATGGGGAAAAAGAGGAATTTACAGTTAATTACAAACTACAGAAGTTTTAGGTTAAATGGTTTGCTGCGTGACAGTAAAGGGAACAAACGAAACTACAATAGAGAGAATGTTAACCATTAAAGTCTTCGTGGCATATTACTGAGCCCCTGTCCCTTTTTCTTTCTGCAAGCTCAGTTCTTCAGTAGATAAAACAAGAGTCCTACCTGCCTTAAGTTCTGTATCATCTTTAGTGGCAAGGTGACTGAATAAGAAGCACATGTCTATTTAAGTATATTGTAAAAAAACAAACAAACTCAAGGGAATTTAATTATGGTTGCACAGACAACAATTTGTCATTTTACACCTTTTGAGTGCTTGATTTAGTAACCTTAATAATGTTCTTTTGTGTTGTTTGTGAAGTAAAATATGCATACATGTCCCATAAATGTCCTTAAAACCTAGAAAATTGAATTTTAGGGAATTAAAAAAGAAACAAAGAAGCCAACAAACAACATATCAAGAAAAAGCAGGAAAATTTCAATTTTTCAAGTAAATTTCTTATTGTTTTACTGTATTGGACCTACAGTGGTTACAGAGAGAATCTGAAAAGTTTAATCCTTTGCAAAAAACTCCTGAACTTTTTACCATCATGAGTGATATTATAAGAGTGCAGTCCCTTTTATGTACAGCAGTGATAAAACAGAATGGTGTAACTTGTAGTGCATTTGCTCGAGTAGTGGAAAAGTGGTGCAAGACTGAAGTCCTTTGTACTGTAGGCTTTAGGATGTGTTGTGGTGCATGAGGGCTCTTTTGCTAGACTTCTGCAAGCACAGTCCTTTTCACTTCATCATTTATATGTATCCTAATGACAGCACCTTTATCATCCTGTAGCCGGTCTCAGTGTTTTAGGTATTCCTGGTCTTGACCATTCCAAATTTTGGTTTCGTATCTCATCCAGTCCTGTCTCCTTGCTTTTTTCCTGTCAGGTTTCCTTCCATTTCCTTTCCTTTATTCCTTAGGAGCCTCCTCATCCTGATTTGCTATGTCAGCCCAGTCTAATCTCCTTTCTGCAGTCTCCAGTCATTTTTTCTGTGCTTTTAGCAGACATTGGTCTTAATTTTTATTCTTCAGAGACTGTAAGGTGGCTTTTTTTCTTTTCCACTGAAACAACACAGTACTTTCTTCTTAAAAGTTGGTTGGTCTTTGTTATATTTTCAGAGACAAATGAAAGAGCATAGCATTAACTCGAAGCCTGTCTATGTTGATGGCTTCAAGCCATTGTAGTTTGTGACTACAAACATTTTTTGAAGAAAAAATTTTGCGGCTTTCCTCCATTGTTTCTTTTTAAAAATTGAAATCTTAAATTTTTTGATGTGGCATATGTATGTTTTATATGCATTGGCAGAAAGCAAGGACACACAGGACAATTCGACAAAGTTGTAAGTAGTAGTAAACTATAGAAATGCCGAGCAACCTCAATAGTCCTATTTATGCAGAGAAATCAGAAATTCTGACTGTAGCATATCAGTTATTTTTGCTTAACTCAGCTAAGCTTTGAAGGGTTCTGTGCTGACAGATAAAATAACAGATTATTTGGGTTTTGTTTATATTCATACTAATTTCTTTCATTTTATCTCAAGGATTTGCTACAACCTCTTGAGACAAATACTTAAAAAAGATGATGTAAGCATCTCACGGAATTGAGATCTGGATAAAACTGGTGGAGTTGCCACTGCACCATAGCAGTTTTGTTTACAAAGGGTTGTCTTTTGCATGTGGTAAAATCATATTTGCAATAACTTAGTAGCTCTTGTGTCTGAAATATAGGACAAAGTCGAGCTATGGTTAGCGCTACAGACAGAATATTTAATGTGATAGATTGTTTTAAAATGAAGAAATATAAATATACATATTTGGCAAGTTCTTTGCCTTTATTTACATAATGTTTTCATAATTGACACATAGTGGACAGATTATATGTTGGTCCCATGCAAATGTGTTAGCTTGGAGCACAGAGATCAGGATTTAGTCATCAGATAAGTGATCTTTTTATAGCTTTATTGGAAACATCCTATTTTACTATAGACAATTCAATTTTCTCCAGTTCAGCAAGAGCTGAACAGAAGTGTTACTATTAGTTATTCCTAGTCAAGCCAGTACTCAGAGTTGTTAGACATGGACTTGAATTTACTGCTGCATTAGATTTGCATGAAATTGGTTTTCCTTTCCATAAAATATGAGTAATGCACTTCAGCTTACCAGGTGCTAAATTTAATTTGTTTGTAAAAATCAAAGAGAGATGTTTATATGTTCAGTTGAGCATTGGAACAGGTTACTTAGAGACGTTGTGCACTTTCTCTCCTTGAAATCTTTCAAGACTGAAAAAATAAAGCCCCCAGTAACCTGACCAAATGTCTTAGCTTACAGCAGGAGGTTGGGCTGCAAACCTCCTGATGTCCCTTATAATATGATTTATCCTATGACATCCCTTATTCTGACTTCTCTTACAGCATGAAATATCCTATGAGGTTATTCTGTAATTCTCAGGGAGTGGTGGGAGAAAGTCAATATACAGTCTGAACAGTACTTTTTGCAAGGGAAAGGATAGCTGTGCCAACAGACAAAATACTCAATGTGTGAACAAAATAATGTTACAGACTAAATTCCTTTTATAGTTTTTATTGGTAATTGTATTTAAATGCACTACTAGATTTGCTGTAGATTAGTTAGGCTTGATGATTTATTACAGCTCTGTTTTCAGGGAGATTATAGCAGGATTCAGTAGCTTTGTTAGTTAACACTTATGTTAACAAGTTGTAGTTCTTCATCTTTAAGTTCATAGGAAAAAAGAATTGGGTCTATTAATACAACTGTTCTTTATGAAAATGATATTTTTCATACAAAATCTCATACTCAAAATCTGAATGTAAATATTTAAAACAAACACTGATGCTGCTAAGTGGAACAGGCTGTTCATGTTGTCTCAATGTTGTTCCTAGTTACAGTGCTAATCTTTCTGGGAATGATGGGTGCTTGCTGAATGGGAAGATAACTAGGTGCCTTGTCTTAACCAGAGGGACAGGACAACAGAAGAGTGACTGGTTCTAACACATCAGCTTCAGTGAGATGAGAAATTTTGTGTTTTCTACCATCAGGACAGAAATCCATGTAACTTTAAATTTTTGTGTACTGTAAAAACACTGATTTTTTTTTTTTTAGGGCCTACTTATAGTTCAATTAATATGTGATGCAGTGATGAATATGTAACTTTTTGAAAGCTGTCTTGATTTTATGAATACCATAAATTAACCTTTCACATATAGTTTCGTTTTTCAGTATGTCTTTTCTTGAGGTTTTCATGTTTAAGATTCATCAGATCTTAGGAGAAATAAGCCAAGTTTTTTTTTTCTTTGAGAAAAGAGAAGCAATCATATACCTCAGATATTACTTGATGAA
This sequence comes from Vidua macroura, assembly GCF_024509145.1. NCBI lineage: Eukaryota > Metazoa > Chordata > Aves > Passeriformes > Viduidae > Vidua > Vidua macroura. The sequence goes on along the minus strand of NC_071575.1, from coordinate 45,744,075 downwards.
GACTTCCTTCTAGATATCTGTATTTCCAACTAGAATGCTTTCTTTGAAGCTTGCAATAAAGCTGACTTTGTTTTGATAAAGACAATCAGGTGTCCTGTCAACGACTCACTGATAAGATCTTAAATAAAGGTAAAAATAGATTAAATGTGTCTATGTTGTAGAGCAAGACTGTATTTTCCTTTACCAAGTATTATTAGCAAACTTGTAAAAGTGCCTAGAAGGATAACGTACCTGTTGATAAGGCTTGCTTTGTCTAGAAGTGTGAACCCTGCTGTTACTAGTAGTACTTCAGAGAAAGCATTGCATTTTTTCACTATGATCGTTTTTGAACAAAGCAAAAAGATTAAATTAAATATTAAAATAAATTAAAAATTAAAAATTAAAATAAATGAGAAGGAGCAGATAGAAATAATACTTTTTTTGTTTTTTGTTCTGAATGTCTTTTTCTGAAGATTAAGGTCATTTCTCTTTTGTATATTGCCAGAAGCCCAGCTTCCCTTTCATCAGCAGTTTACAGTTTACTTCTTTTATAAAAATGAACTTCGGAATATTGAACAGTTTCCACTTCAGATTTTCATTATAAAGGAGCTCCCAGGGAGACCAGCTGGTGTTGAAATAGATCTTGGGAAGCCAGGCATTCTTTTTTTGCCTTCTTGTCACTTCCTGAACTCTCTTAGCTCTGTACTTTTATTATACCTTGTCCTTCTGACTTTTTCTGACCCTGAAAATTTTCAAAAATTTTTAACATGTTTTGAAGAAGTGTACAGTTCTGCTACTTAGACTAGGTGCAGCCATGATATCCCTGAAAAATGCATAAACAGGCCATCACAATGGCAGAATGATTCTACAACTTGACTGTAATAGGTTGCTTTTGAAATAAAGGTGAAAGTTCAGCACTTACTGCACTTAAAAATTCTGCATGATTTTTGTTTTGATTGCTTTAATTTCTGTCTTGACATTAAGTACTCTGCAAGTATTCTAAAACAAGCAAATAAAACCCAAACAAAACCCAGACAAAACCATTGAAGGATAATTATTGGAATGGTGCCAATGCTGACTTCCATTCTAAACATCTGGGGAGATACTTACACTTTGTTGTTTAAACATTTTCTGTTTCAGTTTTGCACTAGGCCTTGTTAGATGGATTCTTTGGCTCCTTTGGTTGTGGGTTCTTTATTTACTTGGGGCTTCTTTCAGTCAGTGTAGGAGTAAAGGTTTATTGTCAGAGTTTTAAGAGAATGCTGAATAAGATCTTAATTCCTTTTCCTCATCATAATAGTTCATTGCCTGTTTTATTTCTTGGTATTGATCTGCCCCATTCAAAAGTAGAGTTTTGCAAACTTTATTAATGTATTAACTGAAAAATGCATGTATTGGGTAATTCCTGTAACGACAAATTTACCTGATAATTCTTGTCTTTTTATAAAGAGATTATATGTGTGAGCATATAGGTGTTTAGATAAAGAATGAATTTCCTTTTAAGTAGCTGGTATTTATAAAATAAGAGTCCAGAAAGCACTGGCAAAACCTAATTCAAATTTTTTTAAAAAAAATTCTTAATGGAAAAAATACTTAACTGTCTTATTTGACACATTGACCTCATCTAGTCCCTATTACATTAATTTATATTCATATACTCAAACATTTCTGTATACAAGGTCTTGCCCCTCATGCACTCCTATTTGCTTGAAAATAGTGAACTGAAGAGGAAAGTTAAATACTTTAATATTATTATATTATTAAAAACAAAAAGGAAGAGAAGTAGATAATCTCAAGTAGGGTGATTTTGAAGAACTGAGTTTAGAAGTTACTAATTCCATTATTAAAATGTCCGTGTAAAAATTACTTTGACTTAATTTTATTGTATTACTGAAATGAACAAGTACATTTACTTGGTAGAGGATGCTTTTTATTCTTCTGGGGATCTTCTGTCAATATGTGCAAAAAATGAGTCATTACTTCAGGAATTTCTTGGACTGAAGTATTTCTCTCTGTTTCTTCTTGGAAATTTCATATTTACTGTGAAACAGGAGCAAGAACAATATTCTCTCTCTGGGATAGTAGAGTGGATTATTGTTTTAAAATATTAAGTAGCTTTTTGTTTTTAATGTAATGATATGTGTTTCATTAGCTAAGAATACTTGAGATAACTAAAGGGGCTTGAGTGAAAAAGACACAATTGCATTTTTATTACCAGCAATTTTTTGGTTAATTTATTATTAAGCTAGGTGATTCCAAAATATGATTTTGGGGCATAAAGGAAAGTGGTATATGTGAGAAATAGGGTTAATTTGCACTTAGCTGTGTAGGTGAAGCACAGAAAAAGGCAAATTTGATAAAACCAAGAATTTTGTTGTTGTAAAAATGGGAGTTTACTTATCTGCTACTCAGAATGGCAGAGATTGCTACAGAAATCTAAAGGCATAAAGAAAGTTTTGTAGTTAAAACAGCCTCAGGTTTGTAATAAAGCACAGCTGTTGCCACTTCCGCTCTCATTCTTTTATAGATATACATTCTGTGGGTTCTCTACAGACCAGCTGACCCAGTCTTAAATGTGGCTGAACCATAAAACCTGTTTTGTCTCATTTCTATGAGATCTTATGTGAAGCATTCAAAAGATAAAAAGGCTTTTTTTTTTTTTTTTTTTTTTTTCCAGTAGGTTTAACTCCAGTCAAATGTGATGTTTGTATCTGAAGTTACAGCATCTTCATTTTGCCTATGCATATACTGGAAGGAAGCACAGAGTAGCTGCATAGGATTTAATTTTTAGTTTTTTTTTTTTTAACTAGGACAACTCTGAGAGAAATATACTTCAGTGCATTACCATATACTTATGTATTACCTCAGTTTTATTTACATTAATGTGGCAGGCTTTTGTGACCTACTAAATATTTTTAGCTGATCTTATTGTTGGCAGTGTTGTTAACACAGTATTTAAACTGACAGTGATTAGATAAAGCCTGCAAATAGTCACTAAGGTTTTCCATGTGTGTGTTGTGTGGTTTTTTTGCTTTTAAAAAGCATCAACAAACCAGCCCCCCCCAAAACCCAACAATTATGAAGCACTCTGGTATGGTACAAGTGCCAAGAGAAGAAAGGAGAGTGTGGGAGCAATGTATGTGTTTTTTTGGCCACTGTAAAAAAAATTCTAGTATATCACATAAACCAGTGAAAACAGGTCAGAATTTACTGTTCTGTGATTATTTAATACTACCAAAGCACCTACATATTTTATGTAACAGAACTAATCAGCTTTCAGATATTCTTTCCAGACCAGGTTGAAGGAAAACTGAAGTCTTCCTTCAAGTGAAGGATATAGAGCATATTGCAATGCAATTTCTATTCCAGCAGTTTAGTACCCGTCTCTAGACAGCCATTGTTAAGGTTAGCAGGCTTCTGGGTAGAACCATTTTCATACTTGTTTGTGATTGTCTAAACTAAAGCACTCCAAACATTTAGGATATTCTTGACCTATTTTTCAAGGACTGTCACGTTTTCTGAGGTATGAAACTTTTTTATAAGTACTAAGTGCCTTTCTAAAAGGGTTTATTGTGTGGGTACTGGCTAGATACTGTGCTATCTAATGGGGTGTGCAAGCAGCCAAAGGGCAGTTATTTGGCATTTGTCTTGGATCCATTGTAATCGAAGATAATAAAATAATTAAAAAGGAAATATGGTTATATGTGTAGCTACTAAATTACATTTTTGAAATTTTGGTATAACAGTAAGGAAATTTCAGTTCAGCTTCATAAAACATAGGCAATCATTCCACAGAGTACAGGGGCTAATTCTTGCCTGTTCTAGGAGAATCAGTTGTTAAATACATGTGTTCAGTATTTTTTTGCTTGTCAGTTGATCTTTCTCATCTGAAAGTTTTGTCAGAACACAAAATTCAGAGTTAAAAATAGGTGAATTTAAATGAGAGGACTTTTTGTTAGCTGACATTAGTCCGTTAACCTTTATCATACAGATGCAAGTCTGGAATTGGACTGAGCTCTCTGTTGAAGATGTTTACCATAGTATAGAATATCAATACTTAGGTGTTGGGAGTAATTTCACAGAACACAGACACTTGTGCTGCCTCTGAGCAATTCTTCAGGATGTTGCTAAGCACTTACATAAAAAATGTATTTATTTTTGTGGGTTTATGCTCTTAATCTGCAGGGTAATTTTATTGATTCTGACTTCATTATTCATATTCTATGGGCTCTTTACCTGGGAGTTTGTTTAGAACATATGAAAAAATACCAGTGTGTGCATTTGGGTGACATTTTAAAACTTACTCTTCCTGAAAACTAGCAAAATTTTCTGTTGCTGGATATATCAATTTGATACATTGTTTGTACTCATGCTTGTCTTCAAATTCGAAGCTCATTAAAACTTGAAAACCAGGCTTTCATCCTGGATAGTTCTTTCATCTTCCCTGGAAGTTGTTTTGATGGCCTGAGAACTTCGGTAGATGTAATTCACATATCAGGATAGGGAGTAGATAGAAGCTGGGTCAGAGGAGGCAGTAGCTAACAAGGGCAAACACATTAATTTGCCTAGCTTGTTCTGTTCTTCAGTCTGAAGTTGTTTACATGAGTTTAAATTCACACTGACAATTTAAAACAAATATTCTGATTTTGCCCTATTCTGGATTAGGACTGCTCATAAATTTGCTGACCATGTTTTCTCAGTGCAGTGAGATATAAAAGCAGAAATACTTGTTACAGACTTTTAGAAATACTCTCTTACCTTTTTACAGACATTTGCAAGTAGTGTTTAGATTTTTAAACATTATTTTATTTTATTTTATTTTGTTAATTCTGACTGCAGAAGTGTATGAAAACATTACTGTAGATTACTGTCTCTTTTGGTCTAGTGACAGTTGGCAGGTGCTGGCTCCCAGTGAGAGCTGTAAGTTGCACAGTTTGGTAATTGGCATTGAATTTGAATAAGGAAATTGCCTCCTTCTCTTATGCCACAATACAGGCTTTCTAAGACAAGTTCTTTCTCTTTTCCTTTTCCTGAGAAAATCAGCCATTATTAAATTTTCTCAAAGAAAAAAGGGCATATATGTGGGCAGCATGAGGAAGAAGTACTTGCTCTCTGAATTACTTGTGTCACTAAGAGCCAGCAGCTCAGTCTCGCCTATATCTACGAAAACCAGTCTAAGAATGTTTGGAAATTGAAGAAGATGCTGGTGGGGAAAAACTTCAGGGGTACTTGTGTGAAATGAGTGGCAAAAGATATTGCTGTACAAGGAAGAAAAAAGTTGTCAGTCTGCAGTTATACAAAAAATGTCTCCTTTCCCTTTGATTAAAAATCAGGTTTCTATACTGTGCATGTGAAAATATGATTCTTTACTACTTTATTTTTCTTTTATTTAATTTTTTTTCTTTGTGTTATTTTATTTTTTAATAGAGCAACAGTGAGGTTAACAGTGAGTTTTTTGTGGAATATTACTGTTGAGAGATACTTAAAAGTGTATTTTACCTTGAACAATTATTGGAGATTGTGGCAGTGTGTATGGGTACAAATCACAATGTACTTAAAGCCAGAATTACAGAATTCAGAGAAATCTGTCCTCCTGTGGAGCTAGTGGAGTCTCTTCATGCATCAGATATGACATCTGAGCTGATCATGTCTTGGAGTTTGTAGTACCTTTTCTTTGTAATGAAAGTGTAAAAAACCCATTTGTTTGAGTACATTTTCAGAGACAAGCTGTATAAAGAACAGAATTACATGTTGACAAAATACTTTGCTCTGCAGGTGTTATAATGCATGTCAGGGTATGCAGGAGATTAAGTCCTAATCTCGTTTAGAGTATCCAAACATGCTTGTAAATTCTCTTTTCCCTGATAAGGGAGTGAGTCAGAGAGAGACAGATTCCAGTGAAAATGTATTAGAACAACTTTTATCAATTAGGCTTTTTCTATGGCTAGAGTAAGGCTATTACTAAAAGCAGATACTTGCATGGTACATTTGTTTGTCTTGTGCTGCTGTTCCCACCCCCGCAGGTGCACGCTGTCACACACACCCTGTCACACACACATTGTCACACACACATTGTCACACAGATGCTGTCACACACACACCCTGTCACACACAGACCCTGTCACACAGGCTGTCACTCCCAGTGACCCGTGTGCAGCCCAGCCCGGCTGTTGGCTGCCAGGGGGGCTGTGCTGGTGTGACAGTGGCCCTGGGCAGGTGTGCACAGGGTCTCTTGCAGGTCCCCAGGCAGCACAGTCAGACCCGGTGTCTCTGTGGGTGTGCAGCTGCCACGGGCACCTGGGATGGGGACTGAGCTGCACAGCCCCTCGCTGGCACTGACATGGCCTGGGGGCCTTACACCTGCCACAGGCTCTGGGTCTTCTTTCATGTCTTGAGAAGGCAACAGGACAACAAATCTCCATAGCCTGTTAGTGTTTGGTAGACACCTTCTCAGCACATACTCTCTCTAGTTTGCTGTTTTCTACTGAGTCCATTTAGAGAAATTCCCAGCAATAGAATTTTTATGACAACACAACCCTTGTACAACTGCTACTGAATTGAAAAACTGCAACAGGATGTCACTGACCTGTGAAACACTTTTCTCAATTTTCTTTCAATCTTCTTATTATATTTGGAATTTAACTGGAATCAGTTTGAATTTTGTATTTCTCTTTTGTATTCTAATTTACTTCTGTGGAGGTTTTGTTATTTATTCCACTGCAACCAAGTTCAGTTCCATTTTCCAACTGTTACAAAAATACTAACAAAAAACATGTCATGACATGCATTTCATGACAATTTTATCTAACCTTTTAATGCAATTCCAACACAAATATATTTATTATAACTGAGTGAACTATTTCTACAGAAGCAGGCATCTTTTTTTTGAGATTGTTCTAACTATACTGATGATGTCACTTTCAGTATTTAGATTCAGTGTGTTTGTTGGCCAAGCACACACTCTGCATTTGTAATGAGGGCAACATAGCACATCCCCAGCCATAAGAAAAAGGAATGTCCCCCTTCTGATCTGCAAGGACCGCATCTCTATTTTCAGCACAGTCTAGGAGACTGCATCAAGCATCCTTAATATTCTCCAGCTTGAATTTCAGATTGAATTTCTTGTGAGTGTTGGGAGGAGATACCAAGCTAGCTAGATTTATCATTATATAAGAGCAGTATGTTATGTCCCTGCTTTTTGGTGTTCCTGGGTACTTAGTATTTAATGTGTCCTTAGATATAGGCTGAAACATAGTGTGATATTTTAATTTAATTTCTAGATTTTTAATTACCTGAATATTTCATTTGGATCTGATATGTCCTTTGAGCATATTGGCTGCAGAGTGTTCACTTGATGGTTTCACTATATGGGGTTGTCAATTTAATGTGATGAATAGCTCAGTAATTCTGGAATCATTCCATACTTCATAACTTTACAGTGAAGTGGGAATCCCATTAATTTGTAAAAAAATCTAGTTCAGATTCTTTTGGAATCACTAAAATGTATTTTTAAATGGCATATTAATATTGCTGAATCTAGCTTTAATTTTTTAAGAACCTGCAAGTAAATTAGAAAACTAGATTTAATGAAAATTAAATAAAAGCTGTATTCTCTCTCATAACATTTGTGTCTTGTTTTGGGTTTTTTTTTTCTTTATGCTCTGAGTGATTATGTGAACGTAACTAAACAATTTGAATTTGTCACCACTGTAAATATGGACATGTTATGAATATGATGAATATGTATTTGAATACTTTGGGAAGAACACACTGATCCCACAACTACTGTCTGAACAGTGCAAATCTCAATGGTCCTTTAATAGCAAGTTCCCTTAAACTATATGCCAGTGTCATTTATCTCCTTTCAGCTGCCTCTGTAGCTTAGTTTAGCTCATGGACATGCAGAGTCTCACCATATAATCCCCAGAAGACAGTGCTTGTATTTGTTATCTTTCTAGGCACAGTGTTTTATCTCCTGTGAACCCATTTGATACGGCTTTCTGGTCCTTGTATGAGTGATATACCAAGTAATGCCCTTGTAGATGTTTGCATGGAGGATTGTAAGCATTCTGTTTTTGATCATGTCCTGTATTTTAAACCAATTTTTCCCTTTTTTCCCCAGTACTTAAAGCTATCAAAAGGTGTAAGCACAGCAAAAAGTAGAACAAAGTTTGAATAATTGTCATAGATGAAAAGGAGGAGGAAATATGCTGAATTTCATTGCCTGACGACAGGAAGATCTATTTCAGTTTAAATTTTAAGTAATGCTGCAGGGGATTTATGTTTTGTTTTGGGATGGGTTTTTTTGCATAGTGATAGTTTTAGAATGCTTATATTTAATTTTGAGCAAGTTTTAAGTTCTGTTTGGGGATTTTGATAGCTGTTCAGACAGAAATATTCTCTGTCAATGTATTCAGACAGATGGTTGTCCCGTACAGTATGTGCAAGGATGTTCTTTTCACAGGGACTAAACTTCAGCTTTGACTATTTGGGATTGTTAATTTTCGCTCTTGGATTCAGATACTCATGTAACCCCTGGAGAGCAGTCTTCCGGTAATCACTAGAGGCAGTAAATGAAATCTGTAAAATGGAAGAAGTAGGTCATGGTTTATCTTCTGGTTTTGGGTTTATCACTAAGTGGAGCCATAGAAAAGTCAATGCATATTGAAACCTCGGGGCATCATTTTTTGATACTGATACTGTCATGAGGAGGAGTTTGACAGGTTACTGATTAAGTATTTGCATGATTGGATTTCATGAGAAAAGAGATCATGATGATGTTTCAACTTGAATTTCTAGTCAAATAGAAGTGAGGACTGCCTTTGACTTTTCTCCCACTATGTAGACATGAAATTGATTTCAGTTTATTTTTCTATGAAGAATTTTCTTTTTAATAGAGATCACATTTTTAATGACTTGGTAAATTCTAGGAAAAATACATTAGCAATCACTTAAGAACTTTTTACAACTTATTACAGCTTAAAAGACCTCATTTAGCGATCTCTTACAAAAGAGAAAAACCATCCCCAGACTGCTAAAATGATCCCCTGGTAGAGATTTGTTGTTTATTTGTTGATTCTAATAAATGTGAGTGAGCCATCTGAACAACCAGCAGTCTAGAAGTCCTGAGGCACAAAACATGTCTCATTGAGTCAAAACAGATGCATTGTAGAGTTATTAAAATATTTTACTAAATTTTACATTCCTTTTAAGTATTTGTGTGGCAGACGTGGAAATGTTTTCAACCTTTGTTTTTTTAGTAAATGGGAAGGTAATAGGTTTGTTGTTTCAGCTCCCTAGAAATATAACTCTGTCCTACTGAGAAACTAAATTCTGTTTACAGACTGTGTTTGTGAGTTCCTGTAGAATTTAGCAAGAAGTACTATAAAATTGTCTAGAAAAACATTAATAAAAACTAGTTGACTAAAAAAAAATTACAATAAGTTATTCCCATTTTTATTGTAGTGATAGTTTACTGTTTCTCTTTAATTTAGGAAGACAAAAGTGTAAGGAAAAGATGATTAGAGGAATATTTTACAAATATGCTCTCACATACTAAATTTTTAGTTATAAAAAAGATAGTAGTCATACATTTGCTCATTTTAGATAAATGTGAATATGTATTATTAATGACTCCAAAATTTAAGTCATTTCAGGTAGTTTTATTTAGAACTTTTAAGTATTTTGACTTGGCGTTCTCCACCTGCTAATACAGGTAGCAGTCATACAAAACCAAATGCATTCTCAACAGATTACATTTTCATTGAGCAATGAGAGAATTTACTAATATGTACTGGGTTTACATGGCCAGGTTTTAGTAGTGGGGGGCTACGCAGGGAGAAAGAAAGAGAAAACAATTTCTATTTCTGCTCCTTGTTTTTCCTATGTGGAATGTGTTTGGAGAATTGTTTACCTGGGGTGATTGCTTGATTGGATGGATTCTGGTGAGGATTGTTTGAGCCTGATGGCCAATCAGATCCACTTGTGTCTGGACTCTCGCAAACAGGGTCACAAGTTGTTAGTTAGATATGATAGTTAGAGAAAGTAGGTATGTAGTTTTAGTATCTTCCTTTGTATAGTATATTAGTGTATTATAGCATAGTTATAATAAAGAAATCATTCAGCCTTCTGAACTGATGTTGGACATTGTCATTTCTTCCCATTGGGTTTGCCTACATTTTACAATACCAACTGGCTCCAAGACAGACCCACCACTGGACATGACCAAGCCCACCAGCGACTCTTCAATATCCATGTCTGATTTGACTGGTAATAAATTAAGCTGATTCCCCTAAGCTGAGCCTGGTTTCCCTGTGGTAGTGATTGGTGAATGATTGCTCCCTGACATTTTTCTATGAGCCTTGCATTCTATCATTCTATTTTCTCACCTCTGTCCAGCTGAGGAGGGGACAGGGTCAACCCACCACATAAACTAACTTCAACCAGCTAATTTTCTGTCTAAGCACCCAAAATAATTTTAGAATTAAAAGACAATAATAGAAGCTTGTTTGGGTTGGGAAAAAAAAAATTGTATTTGGTTTTTGTGGGAAGATGTTGTGTGGAGACTTTTTGGTTTTTGTTTTGGAGATTTGTTTGTTTTTGTTTCATTAGGTTTTATAGTGTTTCTTGTTTTTTCGTTGTGGTGTTGTGGTGTTTGTTTTTAAACAGACTTCTGCATACTTCTTATCCTGTATTCCAGCATAGATAAGCAAAGCAAAGCAAGCAAACACAGATAACTTAACTTCTGTGTTCTGAACCATAAGACAGTGGGTTTGTAGTCTTGTAGTTGGTTTTCTTTGTTTACACTTTTTGGTTATGTGTATGTGAGTTACCACTTTATGCTTGTTATGAAAGTATTATTTTGTCATACTTTTAAGGTAGAAGTTATTTCAGTTATTAGAATTCACATATTGCAGTATTATAGTACTGGTTACAGCAGACAAATATACAGAGATTTGGTATTTTTGTTAGACATAAATGGCAAGAGTTCAAAATACACATGCTTCCTAATAAAACTCCTAGCATGTCAGTATGATAGCATGCTTTGCTTTGAGCTGACCTGCTGTTTTGAATAGTTGGGCAAAATGATCCCTTAATATAAATTGCTTTTTTTAAAAAATAAATAACTGGATTATGGGGTAAAATCTCGTGTTACTGACATTTTCATTTCCTCTTCAGTCTGAGAGTATTTATGATTTGTAGTTACATGATTTCTGTTTCATAATGTAAGCTGTTGATCTTCCTCAAAAAATGGAAGTGTGCAGACTCTGAAGTAGTTTGTTAAATGCTGTTCTGCCACAGACAACTGTCACAATTGGCTTTATAATGTAGCCCTGTTTCCTGGCCTTTCTCATAGAGTATTTGATGAATCAGTTTTTTCATGTTTTCTTCAGGAAACTTTTAACCTGAGATTCAGCCTGTCTTTTTTGCTCTGCTGTAAGGCACCAGTAAATAGCTTGGACCTTCCTCTTGCCCTGCAGGTAATTCAGGCTATGGGAGGCTGTGAGAAAGCTTTCAAGAGATGAGATGAAATCTGGGAGGTGTTTCAGGAGAGGGCACTCCAGGGGCTGTGTTCTTAAGGAAGATGCCTGTGGGATCTACATTTTGCTATAGTAGAGCATAGGGCATATTCCTGGGAAGCTGCTTTAATCTAACATTAAATAACAGTTTTTCATCTTCATCCTCAAAGTACAGTTATTTAATATTTGTGAAAATCTTAACTCCTTCAAATGCACCATAAAGCATGTCCGTACAAAAATGGTTATATTTTGGTTTTTTTTAATACCCTATGTGAGCATAGCATGCTATTTGCTTCATTCCTGAGTTGTGATGTGTAAATTTTATGCATTGGCTCCTTCCAACTATTCCATCTGTATGCAGGCTGGCTGGCTGGATTGCCAGGGAAGAGGCACCTGAGCAGGGTGGCCAGGAGTCCCCAAGGAGTGGGTGGCCAGGCTGCCAGAGCAACACGATCTGGAGGAGGGGCTGGACTCTGCTCGTTTATGAGCAATCATAACAGCATAACATATCAATCATAACAGCAGAGAATTGTTTCTTACATGGAATTGCTTCTATTCTTTCAAATTTGTTTCCATTTCATTATGATGATCTCATTCAGGTGAAATGAATCTTGTGCACCTATTTGCAGGTGTGGGATTTTTTGGGGGAAATTGAGTGAAAGGGGGTGCAAAGTTAGATACTCCAGGCCATGTGGATTTGCCCGACTTTTCCCCTCTGGTCTCAGGGGGCTCAGCCTCTCTCAAGGTTAGAGTGTACACATCCTTGAATTTCCTGTGCTGTGAGCAACAGATAACCAACACTGTTCCAATGGCAGCTTTCCAGTAGTACCATGAAAGAAAAATCCTTCAGGGTGAAAACTCTTCTCTAATGGTTGCCATGGAAACAGAGAACTGCATGATTATATGAATTAATATCTCAGCTACATGTAAATGTTCTGCAACCTTCTCTGCCTTATCATTTAGGAGAAATATTGGTTCTCTAACCATTAGTTCTTTCACCTCCTTTATAGCTTAGATTTGGGCCAAACGTTTAATGCAGAAAAATAGCTGTCTATTTAAATAAATGGTTTGATGTTAATCCTGTTGGCTGTTCGTGAATTTAGCAGGCAACATTGTTTCTCTGTTGTTTTTGCATAAGATGCATTTTGTAGTTTAATTTAATATAATCAATGCTTCAAATACTAATATCTAGGGGAATATCACTACTTTCTTCCCTTGTGACATTTCTGGTAAAAAAGATTCCTCAAGAATATTCCAGAGGATCTGTAAGACAGGAGTTACAGTCAAATTGATCATAATTGCCTCAATATGCTGCTTGTTATTACTAGAGGCATATTATTCCAGTGCATTCTGGTCAGGTAGATGAGTCACTGTGCAGTGTTGGAATGTAAAATTCTTCTATCCAAGTAAGAATTATTATTATTATTTAATGTAATGTTAAACTAGACTTAATGTAAACTGGTTTGTCTTTAATAAAAGTAAATATTACACCAAATTAATTTTTTAAATGTTTTATAACTTCATGACCACTTGCAGCATAATTACTGATCTTTTAAATGTCTTCATTTCTGTGGAGTCACTAACATTAGACATAACCTTCTGAAGATAATTGTAATAATAATTTCTGTGTGGAACAAGATTCTAACATTATGTTTTTATTTCATTCTACTGGAGGAATTTTCACTTTGTTAAACAGCAGCGTAAAGGTACTCTTATCCTGAAAGAAAAAAATGCATAGAAAGATCACCTCTATTCTTATTTGTCATATCTAAGTTTTGCTTTATAATTGGATTTATTAATTTAAGTGCTGTCTGGATTTACACTGAAGATTGCAGTGTTTCCATTGGCCATGCCAGCTCTTGGCCTGTGCACCCCTCTCCAACAAGAGCCTACTGAGTGAGTCTTCGTGGTTTGGTGCATAAGTTGGGCTAAAGTTGAAAGAAATTACTTAAAGAATCATATCAAGATTTTAGTTTATTTTGCTTTGCTGGTAACTGAAAATGTATCTTAAGTCCTGTTATACTTATTAATTCTAATATTCATCCTCTTTTTGGGTATTACTGTGGAAAGACCAAAAGGACTGTCTGTTGTGTTTGAAGTGACATTTTTTAATTAAAAATTTCTTCTCTTGTAAAGATGTGACTGTGGATGGAAGTTAATGTTTACAGAGAAGGTAGTCTGAGCCAGACAGCAAGCTCTGTTTTATCTTGAGAATAATACATATGGAAATGGAGTGCACCCAGAGTACAGTGACTTCAGTGTGGGGGTCCAGATGTGTAGATATATCTCTAGATATCTCTATACATCTGAATATGAACTATAGATATATAGTTCTTAGTTGACAACATTCATTATTTGTAATGACATTGTAGTTAGTAATTCAAATATTAGCTGCTTTTTCACATGAGCTAAGAATTCATGTTGCGACTCGTATGTGTGTGTATTCGTGTATGCATGTTGTATAAAAATTGCAGCCTTATTGTTTCCAGATGCTGTATAGCTTTAAGGCAGTCTCAGCACTGTCAGCCAGAGCATCTCCATCTTCAAGAGGAGTAACTCTACTGAGGCGAGGTGGATGCCAAACAATGTCAGCATCAGTATGCTGAGACCTCATTGAGATAATGTTCAAAATTTTAAATAAAGAAGAACATCTTAAATTCTGTGTGGTTGGACTTGCTGCAAATGTGAAATTGTGTGTGCAGCTCCTCTAATGAACACAAAAAGATGAGCATTTGAATATTACCAATGAGATTAGGCAGAAGTCTGAGGCCAAAGAAAAATGAGTTTTTAAATGGAAAAAAAAGTAAGTTTTGCAAATAGTATCTAGACATTTAGACTCAAGGTGCTACCAATGCTCAGTTAGAATCACAAACTGTTAACGGCAAGATTTTTGAAATACTGGTTCTGCCTAATATGTAAATATGTAGGAGTAATATCCAGTCTTCATACCTCTTGCTGGAAATAATCTTGTCTTGTAACTGTACTATGTTAGTCAAGAGAGCTATCTGTGTTCAGCTGCTTTTCCTGCTAACTTGTTAGAAGGGTTTCTTGCTGGGACATGCAGAAACAATCCTGAGCATAATTCAGGAATTAATATAGTCCCAAACCAATTCCCAGGAGAGAGAGTTGGTGTCTGCTTGGCTCTGTCATATAAGATTGCGGTAGTGTGGATATGGCAGTGGAACTCGATGTCAGGTAATATGGTTCAGAGCATCTTTAATTTCTAGAGTAGACACAGCTGTATAATGCAGATTAACTTGAAGAACATACCAAATTTTAAAAAATTCCAAGTATTGCATGCATTGGCCAGAAATTCAGCAGAAGTGATATATTTATGAAGGTCTTTAAAATATGATTTTGTCACTATTTTTTTCCCATCCCTCAGAACAGTACGTTTAATTTTCTTTCAGTCTGAAAAACTTTTATTGGTAACTAGGCTCTATATTATTCTACAGAAGGCTTTTCTTTGGGTTTGTTGGCTTATAAATGCATATGTAATATAATGAACCATCTGTGATTGCTTCAAGTTAATGGCTGAGACGGAGAAATATTTTCTGTATTTCCAGAGAAAATGCCTGAGCCTGGGTGAGTGTGGATTCATCTGTGCCAACAACCTGCTAATCACATTTTTCTTTGGGAGTTTGTTCTGAAGCTGAAGAAAGTTGTAGTGACTCACTATGGATTGACAGGTGACACTAGCAGTTAATCTTTCCCAAGGCAGATGTTCCTGTGAATAGGAGTGCGGGGTTTCGTTGTTATCCCCGATCCGAGGCAGGTCTCGGGAGCCCAGCTAAAGGTGCTGCTTCTCGGCCGGACCGGGGTGCCGTGTGGCCCGGGCGCTGTGGCATTCAGCGCACCGGAGTGGGGCTGGCCGCGGTCTGTTGCCGGCACTGGTATGAGGCAAAGAGGTGAAGTAATGTTCACTCTGTCTTGCGTGGCTGGAGAGCTTTTATTGTTGCGTGGTGGCCGCGGCAGTGGAGAGCAGCGTCTGCCCCCAGCGCCCGCGTGGACAGAAGTGGTGAGGAACAAAGGAATGCATGGGGGTTTTATAGGGGGAGGGCAGACATGGGCAGAAGCCCCCCTCACCCAATGGGGACAGGCAATGGGGGAGTGACGTAAGACTGTGGCAACCAATGGGGACACGACAGGGGTGTGTACAGGGTTCCGAGACGAATGGGAATGCCGGGATGGGGTAACAGACATAGAACTCTCAGGAGTGAACAGGGGGTGGCCACAAGACTGACATGGGGATGCTCCAATGGTAAGTGACCCGGAGCAAACCATTGCAGGGGGAACATGGGGGTACACAGGGTTACACAGAACTGGCTAACTAACATATATCAGAACCCCTAATCTGAACCAAGCCTGGGATGCAACATAGGAGAACTTGTTTTCTGGTTCAAGAGGAAGAAGTGGTTTTGAGAAAGAAAGTTTCTGAGTTGTACATGTGCTTCTGACCTAATCACCTCTATAATTACTCAGTGACTCTGCTAAAGTGATTTAGAGGCTCATGGCAAATAATGGAATGTGGTATCAATGCGTGCAACAAACTCAAATCCATATCACACAAACAGTCATGTTGACAAATTGACCTGAGTAGTAGAGCTCCAGTACCAGGGGAACTGCAGTGCATACAAGGAATCACTTCAAGAGTAGTCCTTCATGAAAAGAAGCTGTGATAGTTGATTTAAGACACCCTATCCAAGGATGAACAGGAGAGTATAGTAGGTCTAACTATACTGATGATGTCACTTTCAGTATTTAGATTCAGTGTGTTTGTTGGCCAAGCACACACTCTGCATTTGTAATGAGGGCAACATAGCACATCCCCAGCCATAAGGAAAAAGGAATGGCCCCCTTCTGATCTGCATGGACTACATCTCTGTTTTCAGCACAGTCTGAGAGACTGCATCAAGCATCCTTAATATTCTCCAGCTCTAGTGGAGTGTAATTCACTGAACACATGCTGGTCATAAGATTTGTTTGTGGATAAATAGGGTTGGTCTTAGTAGTTTAATTCCTCTTCAATTTCTTGTTCTTCCCTCCAGGCCCCCACTGCCCCTTCCCCCCTTCCCTCAGTTCTCTAATGCAGTAATTCAGTTATTTATTTCAAGGTCTGTTATTCATTCTGCTTACTATGCATGTCTCCTAGAAAACTACAGGTGGTGATCCTTTTGATTTAAGAAGTTGTCATCCTGTTTTGGGAAAAAAATACAATACAAACTCAATCCCATGGAAACTCAGGATAGTATAGGTGCATAACAACAGGTGCCTTTTTCACTGTCATAAACATTACTGTTAGCAGTCATAAACCTGCATGACCTAAGTTTAAATTCACTTAATTGGGTTAATTGCTAAAGAGACAGTCTAGGAGAATGGGGCTCAACAACAGCTGCAAAATATGCCTGCGCTTCTGAAAAAATTCTTGAGCAATTAACCAACAATTTCTTCCACACTGATGTAACTCTCGACAATGCACCTAGATAGTGTAAGTATGCTGCAATTATAATTTTGCATAGATCATGGAAATAGTTTTAGAAATGGTACCATAAAATTAAAACATTAGTTTGTTATGAAAGGGTGTCTTCTAGCCAAAGCAGATTGGCACTGGTTTTGCCATGAACTAACACTTCTGTTTTTTCTTAATCTCCAGCATAGTAACTGCAGTAACTGGGACAGAGCCACACAGAGGTCTTGGTGGCATATTCTAGTACTGAGGAGGAGACAAATACTGTTAAGTTGGCACAATTTTGCCTAAGAAAAATTATGGGGAAGCAACAAATGAACATTTTCAGATAACAAGGTTCCAGGCTTTGTTGTTAGTTCGTGCAAGCCTCACCCACTAACAGACACCTCTCCTTCATGCATCTGTGGAGTGATTTATTCTTTTTTCCCGTTCAGTTCAGGGTGAATAATTCCCATATCCCATTAAACTGTTCACCTGTGTCCTTAATCGTACAAATTATGTGTTCATTTGGAGGCAGTGTCAGCATACAAGTATCATAAAGTAGGTCACACTAACTTTTATACTTTAAGATGAAATTATATTCTAAAGCAATGACCTTGAAGCATATGTTTGAGCAAAAACTACTCAGAAAGGCCTAATGTAACTGGTACTAAAGAAAAAAATGCATTTTTTGGTCTTGGGGAAATTGTTCCAGAATGTAACATTTGTTTTAAGTGAAAGCACTGTAATTTAAAACAGATGAAAGACTAGGTGTACTCATGGAGAATACCTCAAGGTACTTAAAATAAGATGTTTGCTCACAACAGATAGTGGATGAAGAATGAAAAAGGATGGGAAAGGCAAAGAGGCTAAAAAATAACACAGGCAGCAATGATGGATGTTCTTAGTGTATTAGTTCCTGTTAATTTCATCACCAATTGTACTAGATGCCCTCTTTATTGGTGAAGTGTCAATATTTGATTATTTTGTGAACTGGTTGATGTTTATTGTGCCTTCTGAATTGGGAAGAGGTGTCATAAAAAACCTTAGCCTTGCTATGCATTTAATTTGTGTACCATTAATTGAGGTTTCTGCAGAGCTAAATGTTGTAGTAAAGTGGAACATTAGATTACTTAATTAAGTATTTCAGAGGGATATGTGATAAAAATGAAACTTATAAGTGGCAGCAGTTGGCTTTTCTTAGGAGTTCTAAATGTGTAAAATATGGAAGACAACTTCAGCCTATTCTTGATTAGGATTTATTTTAGTAGTGTTACTTACAGTCTGCATCATCAGGGGGACTCTTTCAGTTATTTCTTTCAGAACTGGATCAAGCCCAATAATGACTGAACCACTTACAATCTCCCAACACTTTAATTGTCAATTATTTCTTTTTTTATGTGGCCTTCAGTCTTTACTGGCAGGGGAGTAGTGGTTAATCCTTCCAGAGATAGGATTTTCCAGTGTGTTGCATGCAGCAGTCATGGCACAGCATGGCTCTCAGAGAACTCTGTGACATTTGTTTTCCAGCAGTGATAAAACTGTCCATTGTAGTTTTGCTGACAATCAGCAGCGTGCTTATGGATTTATCTGGTACTGTAGAAATGTGTGGCACATTGACAGCTGCAAAAATGATTTAATTTTGGTTCCATACAAGTATACAGCTAAGTGCTTAGTGATACAGCAACATTTATAAAGTAAATATTATGACATAATGCACCCACAAAACTGTAATTCATGTTTCTTGGAAATTAATGATGAAGCAGGAATTCTATCACATGAGAAAAAAACATTAGAAACTTAGAAGATACAGGTAGATGAGTATGACTAATGTTTTTCTTGATTGAATACAATTTGAAGTTTGCTAATCCTGTGAAAATGTGATTGTTTCCTTCAACTAAATAAAGCTTCATTAATTGCATTTAATACTCCATAAATCCATTAAATGAAAGAGCCTTAGGATTTCCTTAAGAGAGGAAATATGATGTGTTGTGTGTTGAAATGTTACTATTACTTTAATAGCAGTAATCCTAAAGTTATTGTGAAACATAAGTAATGGAATCAGCACAGTTAAACACGAAGAGCATGTGTACATGTTCAGGAATATGTTCATGTGAACATGTGAAATCATGAATTAGAAAAAGGAGACGTTTTAGCTCCACAGAATCACAGAATATTCTGAGTTGGAAGGGAATCAGAAGGATCATCGAGTCCAGCTCTCTCTACAGCTGTGTGAAGGCCTATATAGCCATATGAGAAGTCTCCAAATTAATTTATTGATCATATGAAATAATAAATGCTAATTTTATGAAGAAATTATGTTAGTGCTTTGTTTAGTTCTTGCACATACATTCCAAAGCAAAAGAAATTTTTTCACTACTGTGAAAGATCTGAAGGCATATAGCTCATACAAAAATACTTTGTGGTCTAGCAAAAACACCTTGCAGTGACTAACTTAAGCTCAATTTATTTGCTTTATAAAGAGGAGTTCAGAGCTGACTTGATCAAAGATTGTGAGTACCTGCGCTGGGAAGAGAAAGCTACTGTTAGAGAGCCTTTAATTTGACAAACTGCAGCAGGGCTGTAAAGCTGGAATTTGAAAATGCAAGAAACACCAGTCAAGTACAGTAAAATGTATTTTTTTTAAGAGAAGAACCCTTAGATTAACCCTAACCAAGATGGACTATTTCATAAAAGCTGTGTGTTAGTGTTTTCAGAAGTTATAAGACCTTGATGAAAGAATTACTGTTGATGGTTGGTGGTGTGCATAATACGTGCATATACTAAATTGTTACTATGGCCATTTTGGTCATAGAGTCTTTTTCGAGTGCATGTCCTAGTGGTCCTGTCATTGCTCAGTTTTGCTGTTATAGAAAGCTAAAAGTATAATTTGTGGTTTAGTGTCCTTAAGTGTTAACTACATTGTGTATCAACAGGCATCCCTCTCTCTGGCATATATGGCTTTTCGTAATATATTATGGGAGCATATTGACAAAGAAAATTACAGTAGTAGTATGTTGCTTTGTAGCTGAGACAAACAGGCAAAATAACTAAACTTGGATTTGTAGTAATGTTAGTCCAAACAGAAAACCAGTTTTGGAAAACCTAATTTCTCAGAAGCATAAGCTGTATATAAAAGATTTAACGTAATCCGTGTAATTAATTTAATATATACTATATGAAAGCAAACCTAATACCTAACAGCCTAGACTTTAAGTGAAGTATTTTCAAATCCATTATAATGTTGTCTTACTTTACAACATTTTCATTGTTTATTTATCATAAAGTGATATGATCAGTTTCTTTCCGTATAAGATTGCTGTGAAGTGTAATAAATATTGGCAAAACTCTAAGATCCTTAGAAGATAGAGATACAGAAGTATGGAGATAAAGAATGAGATAGAGGTACAGCTCAAAAGTTATATGAAGAGAGACTTTTCATCCAAGATTTGTCAGGAAACCACTTAATTAAAACAACTTCTCAATTTTCTTTCTATTGGCAATTTTCCAGTAGTTAAACAATCAGTGACAGAGTATGCAACATCCTCAGCATAGTACAATTTGTGTGATGCAGCAAATACCAGAGTAAAAGTAGATTCTTTCAGAGTAGCCTGACAAAGCTTCTAACCCATATTATTTTGTGTTGTTCTTGACATGATGTTACACTCAACAGTGAGTTGTAGCAGCTCTATTTTCAAAATAGAATCCGGTGAATTAATGAATTTCACCCAAGTTGTTGGAAGAACATTAAGAGTTCTTTAGACTTCAACCACCTAATTCAGTAATCGAATAAGCAAGGAAAAGCCTTTATACTGTAAAAATTACTAAGCTTCTTGAATTCCAATCAAGTTACTCTTATGTTGCAGTTATGAATTTACTTGACTGAATAAAAATGCCTTCTCCAGTGTTCATTTATCTCCTGCTTTTCATGCCTATTAAATATTTTCTTAAGCTTGATTGCTTGAGAGTTGCAGTAAAATACCTTCAGATGTGTATTTCCTTTCCTTTTAGACATACCCTTGTTCATTAAATTTGATCTCTTGAGAATAATACTCCATAAACAGGTTAGAAACAAATTATGTTAACTCCTTGGAAATATTGTGAAGTATTTTTATCCTGTCTTAACTGGGAAAGTGAGAAAAGATTACTTCCATAGATATACACAGATTCCTTTCCATAGTTAGTTCCCTTAAATGACTTTATCTTCCTCTTAAAGGCAAAAGAGTGGTGTCAGCTGAGTCTAAAATGCAAAGAATTTTCTTTTAGGTAGAAACTGAGAAAATCTGGACACAGTGTCCACAGTATGGAGCCATTGCTGCTGTCTTTCTGTTGCTTGTGGTAGCCCTGTTCCTCTGCAGTTCTGTGCTCTGGCCTTGGGACGTGGGGGGAAGTCTGGGACGTTTTCACGATCTCTCAGAATGCTTCCTTAAATAATTTGCTGATACTCGTGTAACCCAACTGAGGCATCTAAAAGGTAGATATTTATGTCTGAGTTAATCACTCAGGCAGAATAGACATATTTCCATAATGATTCACTTCTCTGAACATGAAGTGAATGTAAGTGCCTGAGACCCATGTATTAAAAGAAAAAAATATGAAAGACTAGGTCAGAGGAATTCAAACCTTTTTTCATCATCCTGTTTTGAAATAATCTCTCTGAAACTACCCAATGTGGAGATGCCTAATAACAACATGCACATTACCCAAGTTTAGCCCAGGTTTGCCATAAAAGTGAGCTGAGTGATACTCTTCTCACTCACGATGAAAGGGAGAGTGACTATGCCAGAGTGTGATTTAGGACAATGAACTGAATAGGAAGCACCCTTTCTCCAGAAGAAGGGCTCTGAAGGAAATAAGTTGGTGATAGGAGGTGCTTGAATAGTCCAGTTTCTTAAATCATTCAGCTTATTCAGACAGTTTATCAGACTGAAAGTATGCAGAACGTCCTGTGGAGTGACAGTTCTACAATGCTAAGTGCGGCCTGAACCAAGTATGCTTAGAAAGCTGAAAACACACTTTTGCTGATGTTTGCGTGCATCTGTACATATCTGAAGGACCATTCCATAATTATGGTGGTCTTGAAGGAACTTTTAGATTGATTTGGTTGTGCTCTTAATTCTGGAAGTGGAATGTAGTAGATTTTAACTCAAAAAGGAATTGCTCCATTTTTTCCCCATCTCACTAAAAAACCCCAACCAACCAAGCACTTTATTTTTTTTAAATGCCTGCTGCAGTACAATGAAATTTACAATTGTAAGTACATGAAAATGAACTAGAAAAAGAAATATGTTTAATACACTCTGAACATTCAGGAACTATTTGATATGAATGTTCATTGAATGAAGAACAGATATTAATATTGTGGCTATCTGAAAAAATGTTTCTGAAATGGTGTGCTGAAAGTAAACACAAATAGACTAGACATTTGTACATACTGATCTTGTATACCACATAAGTTTCAGCATTAAAAATTTCATGTAGGCTGTCATTTTTGTTTTTCCCCAGTTAAAATTATGTTAATTCTTTTGAAAATAATAAAATTCAATTTCTAGGGCACAAACAGGATGTGAAATGTTCTGCAGGTAAAACACAGGTCCAAGTATTAGATGTGCACTCTTTATGTTTAATATTTAAAACTGTTTCTATTCTGAATATCTGAGGCTAATTTTATAACAATGAGGCATAAAAACCAAAGATCATATACTCAAATGTCTTCAGTTTTTATTTGACACAAAACAATATATTGGCAGAAATATTTTTAGAAATTGCTGAGAGCATAAGGGACAGAAAAGATCTCAGAAGAGATTATATTTCCCACTCCTTTTTTTGTACTATTATTAATGTTGGTCCTCTTTTAGGGCAGCTTACTGATTTGATCAGCATTCCAGAATATATGTCAATCTGTGTAGCCTGATACTACTTTTTGATCAACTCTTAGGACTTCTAATCCAGATCAGCAGGTAGATGGGGCACACCTGGGTTCACCTTTCATCACACACAAGAACGATCTTAGTAGGTCAATTGTAGAACTCTTTCTGTAGGCAGCGGTGTAACTATGTCATGTTCCACACTCCGAAGGCTGGAGGAGGAGGGCTTCACTGGGATTCTCTCTTCTGCTTCTGGATGTGTGAAGAACAGCTTTCACCAGACCACTGAAGTACTTTGACTTCTGAAATAAAGAGCAGAGCTATGGATAGTTATGCTTGCTTTGTAGGTGAGCATTGGAAATTAGTGAACAGGAGAGTGATTTAATATTTTGATGCTGTGATACATAAAGCAGCTTCTGCTGATACTATAATTTCCCATTTTAAACCGATTTTCCAAATAAAAGCCAGTGTTTGAACTTTCTTCCTGAAATACTTAACCTCATAATGGTGTAAGTGTGCAGTCACAGTTTTTCTATTTCCTAAATAGGTATCATTATAAAAGTCAAGTAAATGTATAATTCTGGTTTAAACCTTTCAAAGCAAGTTCATTATAATTTTGTGAATTCAGAACAATTAAGCAGTTTGAACTTTATTTTTTTAATATTAAGTTCCTAAATGAGAAACTCTAGTCTTTGAAGCCTGTGTTCAGATAAATCCCATGAAGAGCTTCCTACTTGCACATGCCTTTATGTCAGTTTTCCACATTGAATCTTCTTTGATAATTGCTTCAGAATAAGAACAAAGATCCCCCTATGTTCATGTTAGTCACATGTTTGTAAATGATGAGCTGCTGGTGCCAGTGATGGCTTTGTTCCATGTTGATTAGGCCATGCCGCCGTGCTGTGCAGCTTGTCCTGAATGTGCTTCAGTGGTTCAGAGCAACGTGGTGTGAAGGGAGGCTCCTGCCCGCACAGCAAATCTCGTGCACGGTGCTGCCTGTGGCTGGCTGTGCAGAGAGCTCTGCAGGAAAATGCAGCTTTTCATCTTTAAGCTTGAGCGTGCTAAATGTTTGATTTTTAGCCTGCTTTGCCTGGTGTTTCCAATCACTTTGCTGTGCTATTTCAGGACTATTCACCAGCTCAGTTTGGGAGATTGGGGTGTTGGGAGTCTGGAATGTTCTTCCACCACAATCTGCAGCTTCACTGCTGTCCATCTCTTTTCACTGCCTTTCCTTCTCGGTTTTTTTGATTGAAGATTTCACTTAATGCAAAAGGACATGTGACTAGTGGTGTTAGCAGTAAGAAGTACTTCCACTCTACCAATCTTTGCTGGCTGGCTTTTCTTTTACATTGTGTGGTTATTGAGGTTTAAAACATGATTTGACTAAGAAAGATGATTGGAATTTTTTCTGTGTGACCTGGTAAAACATTTCCTTACTGCTTTTCTGCTTCTATAAAAGGCTGCTGTACTTGTATTGAAGTTACCATTTTGGATGTACTCTTCTTTTCTTTTTTTTTTTTTTTTTTTTTTTAAAGTATAAGGTGATCAGAGATCACCTGCATGATGAATTCTTTTAGTAATTTTTCACATAGCACGAAAGTTTTCATGTGAGAGGTTTAAACTATATTTATGGAGTGCTTTGAAATTGTTCTGAGAATGCGGTAATGTAAGTACGTAAGCATGCTTGCATATTACAAAAAATACTGTGTGCATGAAAATACTGCTTTATTAGAAATACTTTATCAGCAAATTAACTCGTATTTTAGAGGAAAAAATTAAGAAGAAATAGCTATGAAACACTGAGTCTTTTCAGAGCTCTTGCAATCTGCTTTTTATCTGGATGTTTTTATGTGATTTTATTAGCATGTAAATTTTAGTCTTACAACATTGATGATCCAGAGTTTCAGGACAATGAAGAGCCACTTTTAAAATAAACTCAGTTAATTCACAGAATTTAAAGTTCTTTGAAATTTCAATTGAATTTTGATTGATATGGAGTAATGTTTTGCTATGAAAAGAGAAAAGTTAAAATGTTATTTTTGTGGAAGTATTTTCTGTTTTTTTTTCCTTACTGTGTTTTTTTGAGTTTTCCTCTTGAAATCTGAAATACAATAAGTCAAATAGCAGTGGTTGAGTGTTTATTTAGCTATGAAAGTAAATATTGTGTGCTATCTGTTAAGATTGTTCAAGAGTAGGAGTTTAAAAAAATATGGAATACTGTAAAAAGTTCCTTATAACAGAGAACAGTTTCTTATTATATTTTTTCTCATCAGCAGTTTCTTGTGTAGAATGAACAAAAAGCTCCCATTTTACCAAGATAAGTGTCAGTTGACTTCAGATTAAATATTATGTACAAATGTACATAATAAATACTTAAAAACCTGTTAGCATTTCTGTTTACTAACAGAAGCTAAAACACTGTGCTAACAATTAGAGCATCTGATTTTGCTCTTTTTGCCCATGAGCTGCTATGATCTACTTTTGCTCATATAATAAAAATTAATTGAAGGATAATGTTCTCTCTCGTATGTGTTGTCTTTGCTCAAAGAATTTATTAGGTAGCTTCAATTCAGTTTGTGCTCTGAAGGGATGATGTCATTACTTATGTTCAATAAGGCTGTTGGGTTTTATATAGCACTAATTAATGTCTAAAACCAGCCTAGTATAATTTTAAAATATGGCGTCACCAAGTATGAAGTCATAATAAATTGAAAAATAAATGGATAAAAAAAACCTAACCCTGGTTATATTTAGTATGTGCCTCAGGGATTGGTAAGGGATCTGAAAAGGATGCAAACTTTCCCAGACTGCATTCACTGTCTTTTTGGGTGGCATGCACAGTATGCACATTACTGGAAAAAAGAATTCATATTTATTTTATCTCTTCTGAAAGTAAGTGCTAAAACTTACCATTTAATTAATTAAACTGCCAGCTGACAGTTAGGGAAACATACCTCATTGCTATTTTTAAAGTATGACAGTTGCTGCAGAGATTGTGTACTCAATCACATTGAAACATCCTTGTAATTAATCAATTGCTTTGAAAATTAGTCAATTTTTTTTATATGTGATCAATTGAATGAATTTTAAATATTACTAAATGAAGCAAACAAATTACTATGTTTTTAGTGGTACATGGGCGTGGTACAATGATTTTTCTCTCTAGCAAATAGATTATGTACAACCAAATTTGTTACTACACATTTGCCCACTCACATGGTGCCATGAAAAATAGCCTAGTCTGTGAATTTAAAGAAACCATTAAGGGGAACTTCAGAATGAAATTGAGAAAATTAAATTCACTGAGGGGAGTAAAAGGTAACATCTCTGTGGGATGATCAACCCTGCATGTATGATTGCTTGCTAAGACAGGAGATGAGGGTGTGATGAGTCTGCTGCCTGGGCATTCCTGGTTACCCCTTGGCACTCTGGAGTAGGGTGAATATAGTCTTTAATTGTTGATGCAGAAAGCTAACAAATCCTTTTATGGATTTGAACAGGTAAACTCAGGCACTAAGAATGGAATGTGTGTGGCATGGGGTTTATGGGGCAGGGCTGACACATGACTTTTTTTGGTCACTGAAGTTAAGGTCCTTAATTGTGTTTCTGTGTGAATGGAACTGAGAGGTGGAAACTACACTCATGGGAAGAGGGGAAGTTGTTTTGTTTGGTCTCTCATCTGGGGAGCTTTTGAATCAAACGGAGATAAAAAAAGCAGATTTACGTACAGTAACTGAGAAGCTGGAGGTTTGTGCCAGTGGCAACGTACATACTTGTTTAATTGAGCTTTCTCATCAGGCTGAGGAAACCACCCTGTATTTTACTGCTTCCTGTCACTTGCTAAAGGGTCAAAATACTGAGACTAGAGTATCTTTTTTGGGATCTTCCTTGAAGAGAGAGCAATTCCTTGAAGAAATTGTCTTGCTGTCCAGTGTATTATGTAGAATACCATTCCCCCACTGGTACTCGTTCTGTAGGCACTCAATATTTTAAAATGTGAATTAGGTGTAATTGATGCCATTACGCTTGCTAAGCATCTGAAACTAAATCTGCAAAGCTGCCTTGACAGCTGTTCTGCAATATTGACTCCAATGCTGGTTTTGTAATTCTTTCTGTTTTCCTGCTTCTCGAAGTGTTTATTGTGCAGATCCTTCTAAGTGTTCATCATCCGTTCCCTCATTTTACTCCTTGGAGTGTGTGGATTTTGGATGGAGCTATGTTTCCCAAATTTTAAATACTAACAATGGAGTCTGCCTGAACTGTTCAGAGGGAGTCAGCTATGTCTACCACCTACAGCTGGCATCTCGTTTTGGCAATGGCCATCGTTGGAGATGAGCTTGTTTGCAGAGTTTAGAGTACTCTTGTTCTGACTGTGTCTTCCTGTGTCTGTATTTCCAGATGGTCCTGCTGGCCCCTGTGTGTTGTGCCAGGGCCGCTTTCCACTGCTGGTGTTCTGGTCTGCTATGAGTTTACTAGGTGCAGTCAGAAGGTCCTTGCTTTGTGTGTAGTCCTCTGTCTTCGTGGGACTAGGTGCATTCAGTTTTGGCTGGAAATTGTCCTGGGATTTGTCACAAAAACGTCTTAATCTGAGACAGGTTGATAGCTGAATACTGTGTCCCCCAACTGAAGAGCTGCTCTGTGGGGTCTAACTGCCTAGACCTGAGCTACATTTCTCCTCTGTGTATGTTTGGATCAGTTTTTATATTCTAGGTCATGCACCACCTACCAGCTGGTGTCCTGAGTACTGTGCTTTTACAACTGGCTAACTGCTTCTCCTAAAAAATAGAGATGTAGGTTTTTTACTGCTTTGAAGAAATTGCAGTTGTACAGCTCCTTCATAGCCTTGCTTGACCTGCTGCCAGCTTCCCCTGCCACTTCTCCTTTCTCCACTCCCTATGAAGTGTCAACACTTGGGATGCTGGTAGAAGCCCTGTCTCAGAGCAGGAAGAGGAATTGCACTTCCAGCTGTTTAACACATACGTGGGATGTTGCCAGTTCCTGTTCAGTTGCACATTGTGAGTAAGCTTACAGTTGCCACCTTTCCTATCTGCTGGGCTACTGTTAGTCCTGTGCCAGTTATTGTTTTGATCACTAGTTATAACTTGTGTTGCTATTCACAAGCACATCAGATTTTGTAATTTCCTTAGCTTATAATTAAATATTTAAAATCATACATTTATTCTGAAACTAGAGAGACAACCTTGCAGAATTTTGTCATACCTGTAGTAGCCGGTAGACTGTAACTGTATGAGGCTTTGTATTCACCAGGACAATTTATTCAGTGACCTAAACTCCTTTCCATTCTGCAGTGTCATTTTAGACCATTCACCTGCTTAAAGCTCCAAGATCTAGCTTCCCATATCTGATAGTGCTGATTCCTGTATCTGATACTGATGCTTTTTAAAACTGTGAAAGTTGTTTTCTAGAACTGTAAAGCTGAGATAATTTTCTTTTGTCTGTGAAATAGTGATAAAGAGTATAATATTTATAGATCACTTATCGCAATTAAATAAAATCATGGGATTTAGTTGACTATAATTTTGGCATCAAATATTTTTCATAATATTTGTTAGTTAATTTTGGCATCAAATATTTTTCATAATATTTGTTAGTTAATTTAGTTAATTAGCTAAAATAAACATCAGAAAAGTTAATTATTAGAAATCACTAAGAAGCAGAATTTTCTACTTATAAGTGGAAACTAGTACTCAGTGAATTCTCTGCTTGTGCAGGCAGAAAGAATTTCTGCTCCAAAAACACTGAGAAAATAATGCCATTCTTTGTACTGTGAAAAGCAATTTTCTTTATTCTTCTATAAATCTGCTCTGCCATCAATAGAGAAGGTCTGGCATCCTCCTTGGTTTAAGCTGGATCTTCTTGTCCTCTGGCTTATATTGGTGTTAGTACTTGGAAGCCCTCACAATGATCTGGATCATTGAACTGTTACAGTTAAAAAGAAAAATGGTTTAGAACATTAAACACTGATGGCAATCAGTGACTCATCTAGACATTTAAGCAAGTCTAAGTCATCTGAAGGTGTGTGTCCAGTTCAACTAACATTCTATGCTTTCTCTGTAGTCAGCAGTGAGAAGGAGGCTCTCTCAAATGAGAGCCCTTCCACCAGGTGTTCAACAGTGCAGATGACTAACTTGGATGATGAAGCAGACATCTTCAGCTTTTTCAGGCAGCAGCATTTAGAGGAGAGCCTTGCTTTGTACTCAGACTGTCAACCTTGAACTTTGCATGGTTTTAATACTTTCCTTTCCTGAGTAATTCTAATTTTGACATTGCAAATATGTAACATGTTCAACTGATCAGCAAGTGATAGAAAAATGAATTTGTTAACAATTTGTGAGAAACAGTTCAGAAGTGAAGTTCTGCATATTGAGCTATCATTCTCTTATACAGTTTTGTAAAAGCAATGCCATTTTCTTTCACTGAATACAACCATCTACTAACTGAGCTAATTAAAATAAATATTTTATTAGTGACTACCTAGCTTTCATTACTAGATACTTACATATCATATTTTGAGAAAAAATTAATGAGATGAAGTATGCATTCTGCTATTTCTGTCCCCAAGTACACAATCAGAATAATTTATGAACTGGGTATTAATATTCTTAATAATTAATACATTTTATTAATATTACAAATAATATTTAATAATGCAAAGTAATTATATTTCATACATTGGTACTATTCCTGCATTCCTGTTCTAGAATCTTTGTATGGGTCACCATTTGTCAGCATTGCATATACTGTCCAGCATAGAGGAAGTTATTATTTTGTAGTTGAATAAGAACACATTTTGTCCAAATTTATTTGATACATAATAACTTGTCTAAAGAAATTTGACAAGTTCAGGGAAGATGCAGGTAGCCAGAAAACAATTATTTTATTATTTGAATTCCTACCTGATTAGTTGTTAAAGTTTTACTGTTTCTTGCATTTATACTCTGAAATACAGTCATTTTAACTTAATGGCTTCTGACCATAAGTTATTAGTCCATTTTGTGCCTGTCATTATTCATAACTCCTAAAGATGATTTAAATGAGTGGTTGCATTTTGCAGCTATTTTGTGCAATAATAAATATTAATTTAGCAGTAAAGAGATGACATAGGCAGAATAAGATGTTTCAGTGTTGATAGTTGCCCTCAGAACTTTAAAGGCTTAATGCACTGTTATGAATTGAGTCAAGCACAGGGTACTTACTGCATCTTTATCTGCAAATCCAAGTAATAAACTGGTTAATTACAATGTTAACTTTATTTCTTAAACTTTTGATTAGCTTTAAGAAATTGGCAAAAGAACAGATCTAAATGAGAGCTCTGCCTAATAATGGGCTTGGTGCCCAAATCCCAATCCCCACTTTAATAGGAGGTTTCTAATACAGTGGATATCTTCTCTGACTGATAATTCCCCAGGTTCCTACACTGATTTTGTTCCATCTTCAAACATTGCTATTCTTTGCAGCCAATACATACCCAACACATGAATCACAGCCTGAATGTGCCTGTCTCTCTCCACTCATTACATAATGAGCTTACACTGTGTGGTGGGTTTTGTAAACTTGGACCTCTCTGTGAAGTGCTGTAATGAGATGGGATGAATCTTGATTTAAGTACTGCTTTACCTAAATCCTCTGAAGAGGTCAGTGTCCTGCATGTGTTCAAAGAAAGAATATCTCATGCTTTCATGTCAGAGCAGACCTATGGCAAAATCCAGTGTGGTCTCAGTTGTTGAGGGTTTTTTTTTGAAAGAAACAACCTTTTACAGTTAGAGGATGGGTTAGCTGTCTTTTTCTGGAGAGCACTAACCAAGAACTGGAAGACCTGACTTTCAGTCCAATTCAGCTGAGGTTTTTCTGCCTCAGATGAATTCCTTACATGCTAAGCTAAATTGTGGGAATGTGCCTGTTGGGTGACTCCCAGTTTTGAAAACATGTTACTGTATCAAAAATAGTCCTTTGAAAAGAATATGTAAGGTTCTGCTCAGTCTTCTTCAATGATGTGTGTATGCATTTCTTGTCTGGGAATATGCAGTGCTGAAACATGGCAGCACAAGTGAATTTCCATTCTCTCATGTGTAGTTACCCAAATGTCCACTAGACAGGAAAGCTATTGCTTTTGCCTCACCTCTGCTTACCTCTGCTTCTTAAAACTAGGTCCAAGTAATTTAGTTCTGTTTCTGTACGCCTTAGTAATTTTTTTTGCTGCCTTATGCAGAAAAAATATTTTCTCAGGAGCACAGGGACAGCATTACTCTCCTGTTGTGTGTTTGAAGGTGTTCACAGCAGAGTCAAGGTCTTTTTGGATAAGAAGAGAAACAGGTGAGTTTTACAGTCACTGAAAGTGTCAGAGAGGAAGGGACCTCCTCATGACAGTGTTGCTGTAGTGTTTCCTTGTATAAAATAAGTAAGTAAGAAAGATGACTGCCCATTTTACTATCCCTTAAGACAGAAGCAATTAACAACTTCTGATCTTAAAGAGATGAGAAAGTAAATGAGGAGGAAACAATGTGGGATGGGTCTTTGTAGACTGATGTCTTTTGTTAGTAATTTCTGAAATATGTAGATGGCTGGAAGGAATTTTACAAGTTTACATGACCCATGTTCCAGTCTGTTGTGTGAATGAACTTGGAGGACTTTTTAAGATCTTATTCAGGGGATGAAGTCTCCTTCAGTGCCAAATTGCATTTTCCTCAAGGTGCCTTTGTCTTACTTTACTTTTAGGTGAAAACAGATCTTTCCAGTCCACTGCATCTGCCCTTTCTGTTACTGTAAAATTGACCAAGCCAGAGAGTTTCAGCCAAATGCAGCTCATGGGATGGTTCAAATGTGTCTCCATGGCTAAGCCCAAAAATGCTGAGGTGAGGGGGGGGAAGAAAGCCAGCAGGGCTCTAGGGGTGGTGTTCCACATCATCCTAGAAACATGTTAAACATCCATCTTGATGCATGCAAAATGTAAATCTTCTACCCAGAAAACAGTTTTCACCTAGCTGTTGTGCAGTGTATCATGTAGCTTTCTGTTTTTCACGTGCAGAAAGGTTTACTGAATCTCTATTGATGCTTTGACAGTTGCCCATGAATAATGTAAAAAGAGCATTTAGTGAATATCAAAGCCCTTGTTTCAATACCTATTCAGACCATTTAGGCAAGACAGAGCTAATATAAAACTGATGTAAAGTTATGAAGATAACAAATGGCAGTAAAAGGGTAGTGCTTTTACCATTTCCTGCTTGTAACTGTAATGGAAGAAAACGTAATAGGAAACTACAAATCATACAACTAAACATGATGATTAAAAATTACCACCTTTGAAGTTAATGCACAGTAAGCTGGTGGAATCAAGTGACAAAAATACCACTGAAGGAGAAAATAGTGAGGGATAAATAATGACAAGTAATGCTGCCTTGACATTTAAGATCATCAGGCTGAAGATAGGGAGGATGGATTTGTTGAAGAACTCTACCATCAGTTAGCTAGTAATAATCTTGGATTGGAAAGTAGTTCCTGGGAATGAGGAAACAGTTGTCCACTTGAGAGGTTTTAAAGGCTTTATCAACTGATCTTTGTAATACAGAATGTGAACTTGAACCACAGTCCATTCACATATGGTTGTCATTTGTAGAATGACAGAGCATCAGAATAGTTTGGAGAAGCACCACCTAGAAATGTGCAGGAGCAGACCTGTACCATATGACATGGCAGGATGCCTCAGGGTAGGGAGTCTATCCTGGGAAACCACAAGTGAAGCATTATGTTCTCTCTCTGTCAGAGGAGAATTTTGAGGGACAATTAACAGCTGTTGCTGGATGAGTTGTTTCAATATTTTTCTAATACCGATAGCAACTCCAAGAGCTGTGTGCCCTGAGGAAAGGATGCAAAGTACAACTGAGCTGTGGAGTTCACCACCCGTATCTGGCTATTAGAGGAGTTGACAGATTCCTAAATAGTATTATACACCTTATTTCTGAGACTTTAAGAAGAACTGTGTGTTTTCTGGATTTTATTTAATGCATTTAAAAATAATGTGAACTATGCAAGTTTTCCAAGTTCTTTGCTGTAAGACTTCATTTTTTTTTTCTTTTTTGAACTGCTGTATCTACACAATATATATTGTTTTCAGTTCTGCCCTTGAAATATGTCTTATGTGAGGCTGGCAACCTGTGGATTTTTCTTGTCAGATATTTAAATTACTTCAGCAATTTTAGATATTAAAAACTTGTGTCTTCTAATAGAATTGTCACAGTAGTGTCCTGTTTTAAGATCCAGTTCTCAGGAGGGCTAGGCACTTACTGTAAGTTTAAAATTCATTAAGAATACTGATCAGGAAAAAAAAAAAAACATTAGTACTAATGATTAGGTACATTCATGGTAGTGTAAACTACTTACTGTATATCACTGTGGTTTTCTACAGGTGGAGGTTTAGAAATCTCAGGTAATTCTTCCACTTGTACATTTTGTCATCTTAAAAAGGTTTTCATTACTCTTAGTATTTTGATTAATATGCTGACTCTGGTTCATTCATGCATCTTTGATAGATTGGGGTTGAGCCTGATTTTTTCATTTGAGTTGTCTTCATGCTTTTGGGTGTTTGATACTTAAATTCTAAAAGCAACTCCACCTGATTGACAAGGATAGCAAGTTCACAGCTTCAGTGTATGTAGTTTTTTTGTATGCAAAACTGTAGCTTAAATCTCTTTTCCAGGTTTCTTAGGCATTTGCTAGATCTCAGTAACAGGTAATTTTTAAAAAACACATCAGGTTCTTATTGCTTATTTTTTACATATTTTTCCTTAATGTGGATAAATTATGCTGATTTTCTAATTAAAAAAATCTACAGTAAAAACCCTGTCAGTGAAAATTACTGAATAAAGTAAATTACTGAATTTACTTAATAAAGTCACTTCATTCACTGCTAATAGTAAACATTAAGGGTAAGACTCGACTGCTTTTTTTAGTTCACCTTTTTGTTAAAACAGATAAAGGTTATTTTCATTTCTAGCATTTGTTGGCTGGTCACTGTGTTCCATGTCAGAGGGAGCCTTGAATAATCTCTTTGAAGGCAGTATTGAGGCAGAGAATTAGCATTCTCTCCAGCCAGACTCCACTGCACACAGGTTGGTTTCTCATTTGTCATGGCAGTGTTTTCATTAGGTCAGCTGAAAAACTGCCCTTCTCTCCTTCAGAATGCAAAATGAGCAGGGAATAGAGCAAAATGAAATTACAGAAATAAACATTAGATAATGTATATCAATTAACCATGAAAACATTGACATTTAATCTTACACAAATTCTAATAATTTGCTTGAGCATACAAAAAGCAAACCCACAGATGTTTTGCACTGAAGTTAGTTTGCCTTCTTTTTGTGAACTGTAGGAAACAAGGTTGAGTTCTCTATATGCAGTGAGATTGAGCAGTGAACTAGATGAATAAGTGAAGAGATTTATCACTCTCTTGACTCTCTCCATCCTTCCAAAGCTGCTACTAACACTCAAATTTGGAAACAGGGTCAAATTTGGAAACAGGGAGGATTGACAGAAACTTGATAGGATCATGAAGTAAACTAAATAATAAAGCTGTAGTAATTCCTGACACAACAGTAGTTGAAACTTTCATTGCAAAAAACTGACTTCGCTCTTATATTTTCTATAAAACAGCAATGGTATAATTCTGTGGGGTTGTTTTTTTTTTTTTTTTTGTAATAAAAAACCCCCAGTAAAAGATGGAGAAGGTTGCAAAAGTGTGTACCTCTTCTAATATCCTTATTTAGCCAATCTATACTTAAAGAGTTCAGTTAAAATATGCTGTTGCATTCATTTTGTTAAGAGTATTTTGGTTTGAAAATAAATACTGTACATGCAGGAAAAAAGTATACAGAAGCATAATAAGAATAAAAGATGGCCAAGGAAGATCAGATAAAATAAAAAATTAGCAATGTGTTCTGATTCACATAGGAAGAATTCTCTTAAATTTAATTTGTCTTAGTAGAAAACTGGTCCTTCCAATACTGCCTGAGTTGTTATTTTAAATAAAACAATTACTAGCTAGAAATTAAGTAAAGTAACATTTTTCCATTTTGTCAGAAAAAAAAAATCATCTTACTATAGTCTGTGCCTTGGACCCGTTCAAACAAAACCAGATATCTACAACATGCTGGATTTTAATAATATAAATACTTCAGACTTCTAAATTACATAAATAGAGCAGGCAGTTGTCAGCCTTGAAAATAACTTTTACATTCAGCTGGTGAATAGGAAGATGTTTATTTTGGGTTGTACAATTCCCATAATGGAGAATAAATTACTGTTTTGCTGTCCTATTTTTATATTGCTGATCAATTCTCTTTGCAAGTAAAGATACGGTTCTGATTCAGATTTACGATAGGTTTTGATCAGTCTCTTCAAGACCAAAGAGAAAATTCTTCTACTTTACTATTTCATTCTTGGGAGTCAGCTGCATGGTTTAATATTCTTGCCCTGTATTTAGCCACAGATTTTGGTTTGGTATCAAAACCAGCCAGATGCCCCAGAAATGTAAGCGTCAATGTTTAAGACTGGAAACACACCTGGCTGCAAAACACTTGGCCATTGCTGCCAGCTACATCTGCCCCAGCTGTGATAGCAGCACTGGAAATGGGGGCCTAGAGCTGCCTGGGGAAACTTCAAACCCTACCTTCTTCCCTGCTTCGTAAGAGAAACAACCCTGGCAGAGATAGTCCACTTTTATTTAGAAAAAGCTGCCTCAGGGAGCTGTAGAATCTGCTGGTGTGGTGTTGCTCTGGAATAAAACTCAAGCATACTCTGCTCTCCTTGGCAAGGCTCTGTGTGTGCTTAAGTCTAAGTATTTGCTTGCCTTATTTTTGCTCTCTGGGGAAGTGTATCCACTTGTGTACAAAAAGCGTGTGTACAAAAGCGTAAAGAATTCATAATTTTATAGTAATAAAATATGTCTGCTCCTATGTTTTAGATATGGTGCTCCTAAGATACCAGAGGCTTTGCATTTAAGAACAGTATATTTTAAAGCTGGCTTCCCCAGATCATTTCTCAGGCAAGAAGTGCCAGGCCTAGCCGTGGGGGAAGCAGACTCCAAGGCCTGTCATCAGCAGCTGTTTTTGACACTGTGTTACATACAGCTTGGTAATTCCAGCACTGGTTGCATGCAACTCAGTTGTCACCAAAGAAATGATTGCACCCTCACTTAAAAAGGTAAACCTCTTGAATGAAAGGCTCTTGCTATCTGGAAAAACGAAAATTTCTGGTCATGGTACCTCTTCATCAGACATTACTAATTACACCTCCCTGAGGTCTCCAATGGACAGCTTATTGTGAAGAACTGTTGCACCATATTAATACTGAAAATGATTTTTTTTTTCCCAAGCCAAGTCATTGAGCTTTATGCGTATAGGTGTTGTCAGAGTATGTTTGGCTGCACGTCATGTTCCAGACTGGCATTTTTGACTGCTAAGTGCAATAAACAATCATATACTCCAGCCACATAGGGAAGATTGAAACAAGAAAAAAAAGCTGTGAGATAGAAATTCCCAAGGAGCTTAAGGAATGCTTCACTTGTTTTTCTTCTGGCAGCCAGTAACCAAATACTTCTTTTAAGGCCTCATAAAAAAAATACCGTCTTTTGTTTGTTTTGTAGACTATAGAAATATGATGTGAATCCTGTGTGAAATTCAAACACTACAGCACTACATTCACAAGATTCATACAGCTGTTTGGGCTGCTATGTATAATTTGACTAATTTTTCTTCTAATTTCTTATATTTTTCTTTTTATTTTTGTTTGATATGTTAAGGCCTTGTGAGATAGCATGGTGTCATTTGTATTTGCAGTTTGCATAGTCCATTTTTTTCTTGCCTGTTTTGAATCTTTGTGTGTTAGCCTTATTGAAGTACCCAATATCTAGTTGCTTTCAAAGGAAGAGGATAATTTACAGAAATGCACGATATGTTTGTGTGTCTTTTTTTTGGTTGTTCATGCTTCCAACACATTCTTCAGTGCACTCAGGAAGAGTGAGACACCCAATATAGGCCAGAGTTTCTGTATGGAAGATGTAGCCTGTGAAGGTCCAGTGGATTTCATTTTTATGTATGCATTCATTTGCAGTGACAATGGGGAGGTGAGCATTGTTTTCATCATATAATTTCAAAGTATTTTATATCAATGGAGAAAAATAAATCTTGTTCGTGTTTTCATTCCTGTAGGCTCTGGTGTAGTTGTGCTTTAATAGAACTGTCATACAACTGCCAGAGCCAGCCCTGCAATTTTGCCTATTGGTGTGTATAATGTATATTTTGTCAGGGCTAATTTGAACGATGTTGTCAGTAGCGTGCTATAAAAAAGCTTGTGGTAGCTGAAGCACAGGATAACTGTAGGAGGGCTAGAGTAGCAGTTGCTGCTCTAAAGAGCAATCAGAAATAGTTCAGAAACCAAAGAATTTGACCCCACTTTGATGTGAAAAGGGAATGGAGAAAGAAGGACTTTAATCCCTCAAGTGTGACTCAGCATCCCTGTGTCTGTGTTTAGCATAATTTGGGACTTGGCACCCTGTATGTGTCTCTGTTGCAGAACTGGCTGTCTGCCAATGTCAGCAAAAGTCAGTGTAATCCTCCCACTGAGGAGGCACCTGCAGTCTGGGGCAGAGGGTCCTGTACCACTTCTGCTGCACCTCCTGGTGTCATCAACCCTTCTTCATCTCCGTGTGCTAGAAGGGATTTAGAAATGTGGTAACTGCCCAGGCACTTTATAAGCCGTTCCTGCCATGTCCTGAGTTCACTTGTATTAGTTCATTTACTGCATAAGTCAAGTTTTTATTGAATTATTGAGCTTCTATGTGAATAAAAGTCTGTATGTGAAGGGAGATACTCTGCTGTCAACATCTGCTGAAAGCTGGGATTTGTGATGTATGTCAGAGCCCTGGGAGTTCTTCAACTGGGGATGGTTTGGAAAAGCAGCTGTTGAACAAAAAACAAAATGAAACTTCAGCATTTGTCAGAATTGTCAGAATTCAGAGATGGATAGCGCATTATTATTTAGAGCATTGAGAGTTCCTTTTAGCAATTAATATTGTTCTGTGCTGACTGTATTCTTGTTACTATTTATTCCCTGCATTCATGGGGGTTTTTTGCAAGGTAGTGTGTGGCCTAAAATAGGAAGCTTTTCTTCAGCAATCTGCAAACTGATGAAGCAGTCAAGGAAGATTTAGAGCAATCATTTTTGTAGAAAATACATTTTCAGTCTCTAGTGACA
The DNA here is from genome assembly GCF_024509145.1 of Vidua macroura. Lineage (NCBI taxonomy): Eukaryota > Metazoa > Chordata > Aves > Passeriformes > Viduidae > Vidua > Vidua macroura. The sequence goes on along the minus strand of NC_071575.1, from coordinate 45,705,997 downwards.
AGTAAGCAACTGTTTTTTTTCCTTTGCATTAAAAGACGTTACAAGGTGATAGGAGACATTACTGCTCCGTTAATAAAAATGCTGTTGAAAAGTACTGATGAGCATCCTCCTAGGATCTGCTTTCTCCACTTGGCATTCAGGGATGCTACACCAACCAGTTTATATCAAATGCCTGCACAACACAAAACATACCGCTAAACATACCACAAATTGATATAAAAATGAGGATCTGTTGAGTAGAAGTTACAGTTACAGGCAGTTTTTGCTGATTTTATATTGGCATTGTTTCTGCTTTAACTCTGGAAAGAAATAGCTTCTCATAATTTCTGGACAGTATTTAGGGAAAGGTGCAGGGTTAGAAACTGAGAAAAATATAATAGTTGCCTGTCCTTCAGTTAGAAGATACAGTAAAAGATTTTTATTGCCTGTAGTGGAAAATTTTTCTTCCAAAGTAAATAGCAGAAGTAAAACAAAAAAACATGGAAAGGGATGTTTTCCCAATAGTTTTCGGGGTGAAAAATGGAAATAAATACTGAAATATTTCTAACCAAGACTTATCTGCCTTACCTTCTGATTCTCTTTTCACTGAGGAAAAGTAGGTTTTCTTTTTTATTTAACTCATATTCTGAGGATTGCAATTAAAATTCTCTAAGCAAAAACAGTTCTATATCTACATATTTAAACTGTGGGAGGAGTTAAAATGTAGACTGTTAGGCGTCTCTTGGATGGCCAAGAAATTGCAATTAAAAGGTATGAGAAATAATTTAGCATGTATTGGGGAAGTCTGTAAGAGCAGTTTTTATAAATTCCTATAAAACACAGGAGACTTTATATGCAATTTTATAAAGGTTCAAATAGGCAGCTAAACTAGTTAAATACTCTGCATTTAGAGCATCCAAAAAGACACTGCTGCAAAACTTTATATTATTCCTCATTGTTCATGGATGCTTTCAGATGTTTGGTTGGATTTGTCAAAAATGCAGTATAGTTCAGCTCCCATCTACAGTTATAATCTCAAGGGAGATTTTCAAGACAGTCCTTGGTATAAGCAGTAAGATGAAGGAATAAAAAGAATTTTTTTGAGAGTAAAGCAACTTTAGAAGAATCTTCAGATATTTTCCTTTATCAATTTGAAATCACTCATGATAAACATAAGAAATTCTCATTTGTGGTAGAACTGTGGTAGAGTTCTGGGTCAAGAAGCCCAAGGTGATGGCTTGAGTCAAGAGTTGAGTTGAGCTATAGAAAAGCAGCTCTGTTTTGCAGTTTTAGGCAGTCGACTGCCTGGAATATCTTGTCTTCTACTTGATCTCACCTAGTATCAAACCAAATATCTAAATAACTAAAATATCTAAGTTTGGAGTATCGGTTTCCTACCCAGGTAACAGGCTACTTAGTCTATTTCCTTATCTGAAAGTAAAACCATAATTTTGAAATATCTTTGGTTTTGAAAGATGAAATTTAAGGATGCTGAACTTGCAGGGCCAGTGACAATAGGATTCTAACTGTAAGAGAGTGAGAGTTCATGAAATGTTGATAGTTTCCTTGGAGGACATTGCATATACAGAACTGAGCTCCAGATTTTGTGATATGTCCGTTAAACTGAATGTAGTATTTTAATCCCTAGCCATATTTTTTGCTGGTTCCCAGCTGTCCTAAAACTTTATTTATTTGAATAGATTTAACTGTGAAAAAAAAATCTAATAAAAGCTGTCCCAGTTTGATTATGCCATACTTTTAGCAATGAATCTGTCACTGTGTCTGTTTGGATTTTGGCAAGATTTTTCTCCGATTTGTTTTCCGCTAGACATAGCTTTTTCAGCAGTTATTTATGTGAATTTCAGAGATATTAGTTTGCTTGCTACAGGACACTGTGGCCTACCAAACCATTTTCTGGTCAGGATTCTCTTGAAACCATACTGGATAGACATAGGACTTGAGCAGTTATTTCCCTCCCTCATTCTCCAAGCTATGAAAAAGAAAAAGCACAGTTAGAAATGAGATTTGAGAAAAACATAGTCTACATAGTTTGATTGTTAAGTTTTCCTTAATAAAATTTTAAAAAGCAATAAAAGAATAAGTGCTTGGACCACTCAGGCAAATGGAAACAAGCTTTTGTTGGGTGTTTTAAATAAAAAATATATAATTATGGGAGGTAGACTAGGAAATAAAACTAAAAGCATTTCTTAAATAACTAGTCCTAAAAATAAGTAAGCAAAGAATGTTCACCATCTGTACAGATCTTGCAGTGTTTTTCCTGTAGCAGGAACTTCCTTAATATTTTGTAAACCATTTTGATCTTCCAGAAATTTGCATCCACATGAAGTCCTCATTATCTTCATTTGTGGCTTATCCTCCTCTATCTCCCTCTACTTTCCTCCTAGTGCATGTATAATATACAGGATAAATCCCCTTCAAAAAGCTTTCATTTACTGACTCAAAAAGTTTTTACATCCAAAACCTCATTCTCCAACTGGAAAACATTTCAAAATTTGTGCCTTTTTTTTCCCCCATCATGTGAATTATTTTTGAGAATTACAATGTAAACAAAACATGATAAATTAGTTTCTAACCTAGTAATGAGAGATCTGAAATAAAGTGGAGGAACCAGTTCCCACTTGCAATAAAAAATGCTATCTTGAAAAAGATTTCTTCCAGCCATATTAGTTGTGTAAAGCAGTCCCAGTGTGAATAATGTTTCATAACACATTGAAGAAATCCACTTAGCTTTTTGGGGAAAAAAGCATGTTTCGGAATCCATTATTTGCTGGAACACAGGACATTTATAATGTTCTTTTCTAATGTTGTTTTTGGCTTTTAGCCTTCCAACTGGTGCAGTATAGCCAGATTTCATAAGCCATCCAGTCAGACCATGCCAAGGCTTATGGGAGGCATGGAAGTTCAGGTATGGTTCAGACAGTTGTGAGGCACAACTCAGCATTGACACAAACAGAATGTAAGTTTGATAGGGGTGTAAACAGAGATAATTTTGTCTTTTGGTAGTGTTTAAAGGCATATTATAACTTCCTTTGAAGTTGTTTTATTTTATATAACCTTTGATTTTGAATCTTAGCATTGATATATAAACATACATCTAATGTATGTGTGCTCCTGAAAGGAAAAAAAAGCAAACAATAAATCAAATCTTGATTTTGCACATCATACAATCCATCATCTTTGGTTTATACAAACATATGCTCCCTGCTTTCAAGGCACCATCTTGAGAAGAGCAATGTACAAAGCACCATGCTTGATAGCGTGAGAGTTTCCTAAGCAGTGCACATCTGTTCTTGAAGTACTTTTGTAATATGCAACCATGAATGACCTTCTCTAAGTTTGTATTTTAAAGGGAAACCTAGAACAATGTGGATACTATAAAGATTGTACCTTTATTATATGGTGTTGTATCCAGTTTGATCAGTGAAATTTTAACAGTGATTTTAGTCAGAACAGAATTTGGCTATTATTTTACGAAGTCTTATGAAAGCCCAGCTGAAAGAATTGATTTATTTATTGGCAAAGGCTTTCTAGAAATAACTACAAAAGTAAGAGAGAACCTTGTAACATAAGCACAGCATCACATAATGAAATCAACATTTATTTTTCCTAATTCTTACTCTTGATGACATATAAGCCCTAGAAGACTTTTTGAGACTTGTTAGAGCCATAGAATAGTTGTAAAGGCTGGAATAGGGGCAGAGGATTTAGTTTTCTCTTTGTCAAGAAGAATCAGTAAGATCTGATCTCCTAAGAGGTAGGAGGCAGTTGGTGCAATAAAAGGAATTACCATAATGGTCTTTTCTGCAGAAGAGGAGATGCATTTACTTAGTCATGTTCTCCTAAGGTGGAGGTGAAGGATAGTCTGAGAGAGCTCCTTTCTTGGCAGATGCTGCAGGAGCCATTCAGTCCATGGTGATAGTGAGTAGCATGACTCTAAGGATGGGCCAGAGCAGCAAACATGTCCTCTGTTAAATGGGGGCCACAGTCCACTGCTGACTTGTCTGTTTCCCCTCCTTTCTTCTGACATAAGGGTAAAGATGTTTTGGGATGTGTGTCCTTTTTTTATCAGAAATTAATACTCAGTAGTGATTTATTGCTTGTTCCTTGTATTTTTTAATTCCCTTATCCTTACTAAGAGAAGAAGGGATGGAAAGCAAAGCAAAGGTAAATATTATTTTCCTAACCTGGTAAAGATGAGGGAGTTCTCTGCAGTTCAAAGAGGCTTTCTTCCCTCAGGTAGGCACTCATCGTACTGTGAGCAAAGTAATCACTGTCAGTGGCTGTCAACAAAACAGATGAGACAGAGAACAAAATGAGACTGGTAATTAATTGTGCTTAATTGGTATGATTCGTTGTTTTCTGAAAGCTTGTTTCTAAAAGCAGTCACAGAATATCTCCCTTGTGAGGGATGAAAGCAAACTAGAAGCTAAATATTCTTTCATTGTAATTATTTGTAAGAATTTTCTTAATGTTTCATAATACATGGACTAGAAAATATCCACTTACTATCAGAATAGTAGACATTTAATGTGTACACACACAAAAAAGTTACTGAACTACTCTGTCTTCATTCCTTCCCACGTGTGATTTGCCTGGCTTGTTTTCTCTGACTATGAAATCTGGGGGTCTGAACACTGCACTTTGAAATGGCTCAGGCTGTGCTGGATCCAAGTTTCATGACTCACTGGCAGCTGCAGCAATGGAGTTTTAGCAGTCCATGTGTGGATAGGAGGAAACATCTCACGTCCTATCATGCACTGGCAGAGTGTGCAGCAGCCACGCAGTGTGGCCCCATTTGCAAGCACAGGAGAAGCATGACTGCTGGAGCTGTGTTTACTCTTCAAGCAGCTGATCTGTGTCTTCTGGATCAGGTAAAAAAGCCCCACAAGCTAGGGAGAAGCATCCCAGAGGCTGAGCTGTGTTGTGCTGTGTGATGTGATACAGATAACAGAGCCCCAGTCTCTCTGGACTCTGTGATCTGACATAATACACGTAATGTTAATCAGGAAAGCTCTCATAGTACTTTCCTAACAATCCTAATCTCATTTTTCGTTACATGGGCCCATTTATATCCCTGAGATCTTATCTTAGTTTTCTTCCCTGTCAGTGATGTCATCCAAAATCCTAAAATTCATTGCTTTATTTATCTTTGCCAGTGGAGAAATCTGTTTTCTATGAATTGTAGAAATGGAAACCAGATGGTCAGAACTTCAGCACAGTCATTCTCCCACATCAACTGTCCCGTATTTAAGGTAATAGTGTTACATTGTCATCCTTCTTACTCTCCTCCAGTGTGGGAAAATTGTAACTGTGGTCAAAAACTCTGCAGGAAAAATATAATGGATCTTCCATCCACTTTTCCTTTCCACCTATACTCACTCAAACATTATCTTCCTTTGAGGTAGTCAGCTGTAAAAGTGTATACTTCTGTCTAGTTAGTCTTGGGGCACAGGTCAGTCTCTTCAACAGATATTTATTCAAGATCTTACATTTTTATTATGAAGCTAATAGTAAGTCTAAATCTATATACCATTACAGTGAGAGACATGCTTGGATGTTTTTATTGTATTCGTTCAGAAGGGAGATGACTCCCTGGTAGTATAATACATTCTCTAATGGGTTCAAGAAGTCCTGTGAGGCTCTGATCTGGCTGCATGCCTAATAGTTAGGTTTCTAACTTTCAGCTTTTAAGCCCAGCAGGCTGGCTTAATAGAAAAATTAGTAGATTGACTTTTAGGAATGATGTGGTAAACAGCATTAGCATTTTCTGTGTCCAGAATACCAATTCTGCCAAACCATGAATTTATTCATACTGATTTTATGGAGGAGACTTTGGTTAACTGGGCACCAAGATAAAATCATTAAAACATTCAACACAGAATGTGAGCTGGCATTTCAGAAATTGGGCAGTAAGGAAAGAAAAGTTATGTTTACTACTGATGACATTTTTAGACTTAAAGGAAACATTTTCCGTTTTATGTTTATTTTTAACATCAAAAAATGTCTCTATGGAAAGCTAGTTTGATCAGGGAGCACATGATAGAAGAGAAATGATTTAAATTTTAATTCAGATTGAATGCAATCCAAGTGATCAGTATCTCACTAAAAGGAATAGCTGACATTTAGAGATGGTAGTTCATGTGACAGGAATTGATGATATAGTTCATTTTTCAGTGAAGTAATTTTACATAAAGTAATACTTTCATTAATTGATTAATTTCAGAAAAGTTATAAACAGGGAAAAATTTTTGCTTGTTAGCCCAAGAGAAGCTGATTTTCCCTGGCTTTTATAAATAATGTGAGGTGTACATCCATGGAATGGCAGAAAAGCCCATGACATGCTGAGGGTTTCATCAGTATTTAGTTTTCCAGAGAAGCATTTAATGAAATACAAGGGCCTGCATATTGTTTAGCCTGTTTGTAAGAAAATGAGACTTAGATGACTGTACTGTGCATTCGCTGGTGTTTCTCTGGTAACTTTTGTACTTGTGTGATTTCTAGTCAAGCTTGAGAATGAATGCAATTTCCCAAAATAACTGCAACTGACCCCAGTATGGAGGAGTGTTACCTCACAGTTACCTGTTATGCTGGAAGCGCACACACCTGCAGAACTGGCTGCACCTTGTTGAGTTCTTAAGCAAGATATATGGCAGGTTGTGGGGACACCTGGAGGGTGATTTACAGAGTGTGGACATCAGTTGTAGGTGCCATGGGCTAGTGGATAATTCTGAAGGGCAAGGGAAGGAGCTGGAATTCTTACTGAGGCAAGACAGACAGGAGAAGCTGCAGGATTCACGTATTTAAGCCTTCTTCAGTCATCTGCTCATGCTGCAACTTTTACTGCTCTGAGTATTTAAATAAATGCAAAGAAAATTTGTTAAGTATTTTCTGGTTTAGTATGCATATGTGAATTGTTAAACAAGATGGAAGCACAAGTTAGATATAAAAGAGGATTATTGCTTGCTTGTACAGCTAGAAGTATATATTCTTGTATCTTGTAAACAGGTACCTTTTCTTAATGAAAATGTCTTAACAGTATTTCACAAATAAAAATGTAGTGCTTTTAATGTATCATGCTTGTAGAAGCTCTGTTCAGTGCCATGCGCAAAAAAACAAAACAAAACAAAAAAAACAAACTAAAACCAAATACTTAATTTCCTTTTTTTAGGTTATTTTATTGCATACCATTTAAGCACTAGTATGTTTATTCCTGAGGCTTGATACTTGTGGTAGTAGTATTTTGAATATCACATCTGATTTTGTCAGAGGAACATATTAGTAAAGATTCTGCAAACCTGAAGGATGGCAGAATTATTAGTGCTTTTGTTTTCTAATTGGAGTTCTTGGACTAAGTTATTTAGTATCCTGCTACCTGACAGAAATTGTAAGGCAATCCTTCTGCAACTCCTACTAAAATTGTTTGGTTGTTCCCAAGGAGCTGATAAAATGTCCTTTCTCTTTTTATAAGTAGAGCTAAATCCAGATCTCTTTTTAGTTCTTGCGCTTCCATTCACCAGCTGAAAAGCCTGTAATAAAGAACTGGATCGTTTATTTAATAAGTGTTCTGCATGATAGAAACAAGGGCAGACGCAGCTCCTTGCTCTTCCCAGTAAATCCAGGCCTGTGGAACATACTTTGAGTGGTGACAGTTTTATGTTCTTTGGAGTAGAAATTAATTACTCTTTCTAAACCAGATGAATTAGAGTTTAGAAGGTAATGCAGGCTACCTCTGAAGCCCAAAGTCAGGAACCAGAAAACTTAAATGATGTAGAACATGTAATTTTCTGCAATATTTTATTCTATTGATTCCAGTGGTAATTGAATATAAACCTTTTGGCAGCTCCCGGAACATTTTTATCAAATTTTACAGTGATGGATTGAAGGTCTCCATGTCCAGAGGTGAACAGGGTTGTTAGCATAACTCAGCCCGAGCTGGTTGAATGCACTTTTTAAATATTATTCTCGAGGATAAAAGATGATTTTCCTTTTGTGTACTAGGAGGAATATATTACAGGTCTTTGACAACCCTAAATTTGGAGGCCCTTGATAAATTGTTTGAGCTTGGTTCACTCTGGCAAACCTTTTTGATTTGATGCTTTTGGTTTCAGTAAATGCTTCTATTGCAGCTATTTTTTCAAACTGTCCCATTATCTTTCAGAGCAAATACAGTAGTGATACAATGCATGAAAATGAGTGAGTTAGTAAACGTGATTTTTTCCACTTCCTAATACATTTTGTGTGAAATAGGAAAGCGCTTTTCAAATCTAGCCTTAACTGGGCTCGTAGTTGCTCTGGTCAATGGTTAAGAACATCCTTGGTATTAAACACTGGATATACCACCCTAAGCTGAAATACTGATTGAAATACCTAATTCTGTAAAGATGTACACTTAAAATGACCTAGTGTACAGAGTGATCTCACTTGTGTGGCTGTTACTGCTTCTATGTGAATGAAACTTGTTCACAGGAGGGATTCTGAGTCATTTGTGCTTGTGAACAAGCTCAGATAAGAGCTATCTTGTGGTTTAACCCCTACAGGCCACTAAGCACCAGCAGCCTGGTAGGGTGGGGGTTAGAATCAGAAGAGTAAAAGTGAGAAAACTAGCGGGCTGAGATCAAAGCAGTTAATAGGTAAAGCAGAAGCTGTGCATGAAAGCAAAGCATACAAGGGATTCATTCACCACTTCCCCTGGGCAGGCAGGTGTTCAGCCATCCCCAGTAAAGCAGAGTTCCATCACAGGTAACAGTGACTGGAGCAGACAAACACCGTCCCTCCAAACATTCTCCTCTTCCTTCTCTTTCCCCCAGCTCTGAATGCTAAGCACAACACCACATGGTCTGGGATATCCCTGTGGTCAGTTGGGGCATCTGTCCTGCCTGTGTCCCCTCATAACTCCTTGTGCACTCCCAGCCTTCTCACTGATGGGGTGGGGTGAGACATGGAAAAGGTCTTGACTCAGGGTAAACTCTGCTCAGCAACAGCTAAAACATCCCTGTGTTATCAGCACTGTTTTTATCACAAATCCAAAACGCATCTCCATATCACCTACTGTGAAGAAAATTGATTATCCCAGCCATAATCAGCACATGCTAGAAGCGGGGACACCTCATAAAATCTTATGCATCTAATGCTCAAAGTATAATGTATAAGCAAAATCTGTGGCTGTCCAAACATGCTCATTGGATCACTGAAATCCAATAACTAATAATCTAGTTTTGTTCTTCAATGAACTGCCAATTTAAAGGTACATGAATGTCACCAAAGTCAGAACTTGAAAATATCACTTAACAATAAATAGCACAAAGTGAGTTTCTTTATGCTGAGTGTAGAATAAAATTTACTAATTCCTGCAACATACTGGCTCCCACTTAAAATATTCCAATATTTTTAGAAAAAATTATTTAAATGCCCAATTGTCAATAAATGGTATCTAGGTGGTGAGGGTAGCTATGAAATAGAGAATTTTCTTGGTTTTCTGGTGTTTCTTTGGCATTAAAATAGTATAGAAATGAGGAGGCTTGCAGTTTAGAGTGATTCTAACTTTTTCCCAGCTAAGACATTTGGAATACTACATTTCACACCCAGAGGATGTTACAAAGAGACGTTTAATGTTTTCTAGTGCTTAGTATGTGGTAGGATGGTAACTTACATAACTAAAGTTTATGTTATCACATGGTTTCTGGAACAATAGTAACAAAACAAGCTTCAAGAGTCTCTAGAACAAAGGGTAGTTTAATCAAAAAGAAGAAACTTTTGTGTCTTTGTCAAAAAGCAAGTACCTTTGGTTTCTGGTTTGTTTTTGTATTTTTAACCTCATTTTGTATTTATAGCAACAGAAATTCATACTTAGCTTGCCACAGGCAGATCTTTTTTGCTTTGCCAGAAGCCATTTCTGTCTTGCATAAAAAATGGTTTATGAAGGAGGTTTTGAACAGAATTTCATATTCTCCAATGGGTAACATCATTGCCTTAAAGTGATTAGTTAGAGATTTCTTAATACATGGACGGGATCTCCTCCCATATTGTTTGGAATAGACAATATACTCTTCAAATGCAAATAGTTATATTATTTCAATACTACTTTTATATGTTGGAAATCCTCTTAGCAACACTACAGCTAAATTACTGGTAGAATGATAATATAAAATAAAGGATTTGCTATTGAAAGTGCAGGCAGCATCCATGTGGTGTTTTTATAGGCTCAGTTTCTGAAGAAAGATTAAATGGTCCTGGTCCTGCATGATTACTTACTTGAATAAAATTCCTGATATGTAAATTTTTTCAGGATAAGAGCCTTTGTAATTTCCCAGGCAGGAACCGCATCTGTCTCTTTGCTTTGTGATACACCTCCAGTATGAATGAACTTACAATACTCAATTTTAATTCTTTGTGAAAGCAGTGACTTAAGCTTCAGCCCTAAGTTAAAATCAGAATAAAGAGGGAGCAAGCATTGCAGAGGCAGCTGGAAGTGTGGTTTTTTTTTTGACGCCTTTGGCAGTAGCTCTGCTGAAGGCAGGCAGGGCTCTGGTGCTCAGCCTGGGACTGCAAGGGGCTTACAGAGACAGAGGAATGCTGAGTGATGTGAGCAGCTATGGTTTATCTTTAGCTATAGTCTTTTAACTTTCTAATAAAAATACAGCTGTTATTTCAGTCCATCTCCTTACAGTTATTGATAGAGTTAATACACAGACTTTCTAGTATGTGTTCCATTGTGTACATTCACCCTTTCAGCATCCTTTGAGTCTGCAGCCTGGTGGTGTCAATACTTCTCAGGGACAACTGGAGGGGCAGATGAGTGAGGTTACGATGAATCAGTAGCACATCGGTGCAAGGACAAGTGGCATGCTAATGGTGGGGGGCCCTTACTGCCTTCTCATAAATCCACTGAGACATTTTTACTTCTTTTCTAGCAAGGTTGGCTTACTTGCACTTTGTAGGCACACAGTTTGTGGTAACTGGGAGTGGGGCGGTGGCCGAGCCTCATCCCTAATGGGCTACAGCTGTGAAAAGCAGGTAAGCAGCACTGAAGGCAATGGGACATGGAGTGCTCAGGTGAACTGACCGATCAGTATTGACCAATCAGGAAGGGGAACAGAAGGCACACAGCTGCAATGCATGAACATGAGGGGTATAAAAAGTTGGGGTAAAGAGCAAGGGTGGATGCTTGTAGTCTTCTGATGTGATGTTACCCTGTATGGGCAGATGCCTGAAGCCTTCTGATGGGGTATGGTGTTATTCTGCAGGGGTGCATGCTTAAAGGCTTCTGAAATTGTGTAGCAATAATCTGTATTGTGGACCTCTCAACTGCGGTATATGTGCTGTGGCATATGCTGCAGTAGTGCTTTCTCAATTGATTCCTGGTTCCATATCATACTTTTTCTTCTGTTTACTGCTGTCAAAACTGATTTTACGTCACTCACTCCTATATACTGTGACTTACGTTTAGTGGCTCATGCCTTTTGTATTTTCCTCTGTCAGTGCTGCACTTTGGGTTTTTTTCTAGGGTTGTAGATAATTCTGTGATTTTTTTTTTTCTCATGACACTACAGTTAATAGTTTATGAAGGAGCTGTCTCAATATTTGGCTTTTGGTGATTGGAATTTTTTTTATACCAATGCATACCTTCCTGTGAATGTGCCTGTTTTTCAGCTGACTCTAAGCCTGGCCTTCAGCATGTGAAGTGAGTTAAGTTAATGTCTGAGCTTAAGGAAGACTGGTATGACTTCTATGTGATAGTCCTAGAAAGAGCTAAGCTACATAATCTTTCTTAGCGTTTTCAAGCTTTTTTTTTTTTTTTTTTTTTGGTGTATGAAGGATATGTAGGAAGGGCCAAATGTGTGGGACGAAGAAAAAAGATATCTAAAGTGATTAGGTGGAAATGCAGAGGAGGGAGGGCATGGGAGGGTGGGAAATTATTGCTAGTAGTTTGACTAAAGCTACTAGAGAAATGTCTGAAGTCCTTACTATTCTGAGTCAGAACTGAAATCTTAATGCAATTTATACCTTTAGAAATGCTTTGTCTAATGTCTTGTACCAAGATTTTTTTTTTTGTGTGACAAACTAGCATATTGATTTTTCAGTTGAACCTTAATATCTCTAGGAAGGCAACAGCTTTGTGTATCTTTGAAACTTGGAACATCTAAGCTCCTGACATGCACAAAAAACAATGCATGTTTTTTATTAATGCAGGATTCTGCATACTGTATTCCTAGCCAGAAGCCATTCCTAAGTAGGTCACAGAGATACAAATATCTTTCTGATACAAACCAAGTAATTGTTTTTGAGCTTGTTAAAGTTCTTACTTTCCCTGTGTTTCTTGTCCATGCGTGATCTTTTGCATGGCATACTCCTCCTATAGTGTCATCCGCAATGTATTCATATATGTGATAAGTACTACAAAAGGGCTTTTCTCTGGGTGGAGGTTAATTTATAATGGCCTTTTTTTACCGTTGCTGTGCAGTCAGTGCCTGGTGCTGAATTGATGGGTTCTTCTGATTAGCGAAGTCTGAAAGTGGTGTTTTCAAGGTCTCCTTATGATTGCTTTGGCATTACTGAGTTCAGCAGTAAACTTTAGCCATCACAGCTCTGTCTTGCTTCACAGTGTGATTAAGGCTGAAGAAGTGAAGATGTTCTGAAATTCTGTGTGTTATTCGATAAATTTTCATCTATGGAGATTCATGCAAATCACTTCATTATCTTTTACAGCCCCCTGTGAATTGGAAAAGTGGGGTGAAACTGAAAAAAGTATTCTTCATTATGTTATGAGCTAAAATTATCAAATCCTATTTTCATGACACCTGATGCAGTATTGTGAATCCTTGTAAAATGAATACAATTGCTTTCCCAGATAACTCAGTGGCTTGATTCATGTACAGGTAGATGGAAATACTTTGAGTTCAGTGCTGTTCCTCAAATATGAAAGAGGAATATGGTTTGATGGCTTCCAGAGCTGTCTGTGGAAGATGCTTATTTAGTCACCAGGAGTGAATTTTGATGGAGCATCTCCTTTCCTTGCTGTGCCCTGGTATGTGGGCAGGGGAGCTGCTGAGCTGTGAGGACTAAATTTGCTGGTGATTTCTTTAACTTTTTTTTTCTTCTTACATTGCACAGTAGTCATAAGCTTTAGTTGAAATAAATAAATGTAAATCTTTTAACAACAAGTGCAAAGTTTGGTGTACAGTAAAGGGATGATAATATGGGGAAAGTTATAGAAAGACTATTGTTTAGTAGTGTTAGGTAGTTTCACTGAATATGGTAGTAAATAGTTCTCATGCCTTTGCTTTAGAAAAATGCGTGATTAGCCTAGAGACCTCTAATAAACAATTGACATTCTTAAAGTGCTTGCCATTTCAGAAAACCATTCAGAACCCTGATGCTGGATTTTTTCTGTTTTAATTTATTTTCCAACCCAGATAAACAATTCTGAAGCAAGCATGTAAACCTTTTTATTTAGAGCTGAAAGAATGACAGAATATATTATTCTGATAGTGTGTACTCAATAACTTGTTATTCCAAGAACTTCATACTAAAGATAAGTGTTTTTCTTGAAAACCAATCTTTAGAGTTACTGAGACTTCTGACCTTGCAAATACATACTAGGCAAGGAAGTGAATGGAGAATAAAACTTAGGCATGGCAAAGTGGCTCTTTTTCTGTCTGTGTCTCCATAAGTGTAGTTAAAATTATTAAAATTAGTTTTATGCACGTATTCTCAGTAGTAGTTTACAAGGAGGTAGAAGTAATAAACTTTTATAGTTGGGAAATACTGTGATATTCTGTGCATGTCAGCAGCAGCAGAAGGATTAAGCCCAGGTGTCTTAACATGTACACTAACTGACCTATAAACAGGGGGAAGGGATGAGCCTGAAAGTACAGTCATAGTCTTCCTCTCTTAGTACAGTGCAAAGTAGTACAGTAAATCAGAGTGCAAGAGCAACAGAGTAACAAGCACACCTTTACTAACCTACCTACTGAGTAATACAGCTTTGGAGCCTGAGTGCCTGGATTATTATGGCACTCATAGAAGTAGCAATTGGACTTTATACATCTAAAATAATTTTACATCTTGCATATTTAAATCATTGAGCTTTTCGCTATGAATACAAATTAAAAATCCTATTTATATAATATGAATGAACTACAGTTACAAAAGGAAATACATAGAGAGATAGGAGTGAGCTGAAATATTTTCCTTTTATGTAGCAAACTTCTGAAGTGAGTTCTCTGTATTATGCAATGGTTGGGGTTGCTGTAGATCTTGGAAGCATTTGAAAGTTGCAAGTAGTGCCACTATAATGTAGTTCCTACCTTGTTCCACTGATCAAGATATATAGTGGATGTTACTCCGAAACTCCTAAGGGAGGCAATTGAGATTTGGAGGTAGTTTGACAGTATCTACAGCTGTGAATCAGAAAAGAGTTGGGATAAACAAGTAATACCCAAAGTTGTGTGTGCTTTTCTTTTTTCTGGAAGAACATGCCAAAATTTGATGGATGGAGACAAATATAAGAAGGGGTCAGAAGAGATACAACAGAGGGAAGAATTGTGTTGGACAAAGCAAGAGTTTTGTGATAGTATGTGTCTGAGCAGGCATCTCAGTGTAATTTACTTCAGGAGACAGCTCGAGGTTCAAGTGTTTCTGATCAGGTGTTAATAACTTGAAAACATAGCTAAATCTTCACCCAGGCCAATTTGTAAAGGAAGCCTCTAATAGCTTGTTGTGAAGTAATCAGGAAAAATAAAACCACACAGGTTTACTCTGCTTTTAATTTTAGTACAATGTTATGGGTATGTCCTATTTTTATACAAAAAAGTGACTAACTGGAAACCCACATATTTATGAATCCTGGAAACTTCTGAGAGAAGCTGATTGTATGACAATGTTATGAAAATATGCATAACAAATTCTGACAAATGGTAACTGAAAATCTGAGGATTGAGCAAACAACTGAACCCTGTTTTTATTCATTTCTAGATACTGACTCTGGATCTGCAGAGAAACAGTCTACCGTATTAGAGGTTGGTGACTTCTATTTTTTCAGCTCTTGCATACAATTTTAAAGTAATCTTTCTGAGAGGCTCAATCTTGGTGTCTTTGACTGATATATTGATGAGCTGTTTTGTTGAATGTTTTTGTAGGACTGGACCCAAGGGATCTGTGTAATATAAGCAAATTACACTAATTCTTCACATTCATTACGGTTTGGGTTTTTTTGTGAAATTCCTCCTTGCATTTCTGTTTCATATACTGCTTCAGTTAATTGTAAATTTACAAACAAATCAGTGTAGCTCAGACTTAAGTTTTTAGTCATCCTTAGCTAACCTGTCTGACAAATAGCCCAAAAATCTCCAGTTTTACAGTTTTAATTCATTCTTAGAGAGTCAAATATCTATCTGTATCTTTCGTCCATTTCCAAAGTACTAAGACATGATTTTTTGTGTATATGACAGTATGTGGATTATATGCTGGTTCATTAATATATATTGTATAGTATGTATTGTATAGTATGACATGACTGTTCAATGCTGATGAAATGGGATACATTTTAGGAATTATTTCAGTCTTTGGACCTTGATTTGTCATATAATTTCTGGAGAGACCTAACTCATCTGTTAGGCTGTTTTTATTTACATTCTAGAAAACTGGTTTCTTCACTAACAAAGATGTAAGTGCAGCTTATTAATAGTTATTTGTGATTCCAGTTGTCTCATCAGAGTTCTGGAAGTTTGGCAATGTTTTTCTATTTGTATTATGAGTATGATATCATGCCTCACTGTATTAGTTCCAGTCCTTACACAGCTGTGCTTGGGCTTTTAGTATGAATCACATATAAGTGAAGCTTCTTATTAGCCAGATATGTTGGAGCCATTAGCATTTCTGAAACTTGCAGCAAATGCACACTGCTGCAAGTAGATGTTCATAGGGCTTCTGCCCTCTGTGCTTACAAGGGCATCATTTTTTCTGTGGGACAAGTGTTTGAGACAGATCTTTCATTTCTGAAGCCTGTTCCCTATCTGAGATGAGATCTGTGAAATTGTTCGCACACTCCTTTTCTGTCTGAGAGAGTTTATCCACCCTTGTTGCATTGTTCCTCACACTCAATTTTCCAAGTACATTTTATACTTTCCTTACCAATAAGCCCATAACTGGCATGGCACATGCTGTTACTCTCTTATTTAAAAAACTGCTTATTTTTCTGTATAAATGAGCTCATGATCCCGGGAGCAGCTGGACATACCTGATGCTTTTTGTCTTCATTGAAAATGGCCACAATCTCCTGCTGTTTCTAATTTATATCATCAGTAAATATGAATATTACTTTTATTCTTTCCCCAGAAAAAAAAGGGAAAATGAAGAACAAAGGTCCTTACAGAGGTGTGGAAGGTGTAAGTGCAGGAGTGTGCACTTTGCTGCAGTGGCAGAGAGCATTGCTTAATCTCTGCTGGGAGATGCACCTGCCTGCAAGCTCATCGGGCAGTGCTGTGGGTCAGTGCAGCTGCACTGAGCCACAGGTCAGGTGTAATGTAATTCAGTACTTTCCCCCAGGGAAGGAAGCAGCTGGGAGTAAGCCACTTGTGTCCTGCACAGCTCTCTCTTGAGCTCCTGGAATGTAGAGATAGAGCAGGTCACATGCTAAGCATATAGCTCTGATCACCATTTTTAGTCAGTGTCTATCATGTAAAATGCCAGAGGCTGGTAGGGCAGTACAGCTGGAATGCAACACTGCAGCCTCCCTATTACTCTCTGACCTTATGGGATTAGCCAGTGTTTGTAGGATCTGCCAGTCATTCATGTTTGTTCAGGTCTGGGAGAGATGCTGAGCCATGTTGAGCTGCTGTAGAGGAGCACTCTCTGGCAGAACTCAGCACTGGGGCCAAGGCTGCAGGGAAGTGGCACAAAGTGCCTGTTGTGTGCCTCTCGGTGTCTGACTCGGAGACATGGTTCTGTGATAAGACCAAGCACAGTAGTTCTCATGTATTCGAAGAGGTTGAGATGCAAGTATATAATTATTCAGGTATTCAGCAGAAGTAATGCTGGTGTGTTAATTATTGCATAAGCTGTAGCATCTCATCTAGAAATCTCTTTGAGGTATGCTATGAGCTAATTAAATATCCAGACATTCAAAACTAGTGCAATATAGTTGTATTTCTGTGCAGCAATGGAGTATCCTCCTCATTGCAATGCTTCTAAGCATGAAAGATTCTGTCTGGTTATAACTGTTCCTTCACACTAAATACTTGTCAATGGTCTTGCAGAATTCCTTTGGATATTTTTAAATGACAGGTCCAACAAGCCTTTCCCTGGAAAGGCCTTCATAGGATGGATTCTGCTTATGATATATTAATTTCTATATCTATGCATGTGCCTTTTATATTGGAGGCACGATTTTCAAATTACTGAAGTGTTTTAAGATGCTCTTGATAAAGGCCTAAGCAAAGTATAAAGGCCAATCTGTTTTCCACATAGTAGATTGTTGTTCAAGAGTTTGTGCCAGCCGGTACAGAGTGCAATCATTCCTCTCAAGAGAGATGAATTACTCAACTGCCTCAGCTTCTGCTGATCCACATTCTTATTCTTGTACTATTGGAGTGGTCTGCTCCTCTTGTGGAGCAGACTGGCAGAAATGTAAAGGTCTAGCATTGTCTTCTTGATAAAAGATCTTCACCTGGGAGCTGTTTTGGATATGCACCAGTTTTCCCAACAGTGCAGTTAATTGTGCTTTTGAGATTTTTCTGTTTAAAAGCAAACCAACAGATTTTTTTTCAATAGCACTGTGCACAGCAATATCTTACAAAACTGCTGCAAACTTGCAGAAATTGATTGATACACTGATACATTGCAACAGGCCAGGTAATTTATCTTGCCATTTTTCTGTTGAGAAAATTTTGTTTATTATAATTTACTCAGGTGTTTGACACAGTAGGGACTGTGAAAAGATGAAGTATGTCCAGCTAAGATTGCCTGAATCAACTGTATTTGTGTTTTCAACTAATTTTCTTGTGAAATAGGCAGGACTGTGCCTTCAACATTTGATTTTTTTGAAGTTTTTATTTAATACATGCATACTTCAGTATAGTTACTGTTGCAGTTTCTTAACATGCCTGAGTATTTTTCCACCCTACTTGGGGTTAAAATGTGACTGGTATGTTACTGAAAGGCACCTCCCAAGCGCGACTCCCACTAGCAGCAAAATCCTTTGACTTTGGCAGGACAGTGTGGAAGCACATATGCAGCTCTTGCAAAACAGCGAGTACAATCATTATCAAACCAGCAGCAAATACTGAGTGTCAGGCATAGATACTTAGGGGTGTCCAGAGAAGTCTTTGCTAGAGTGGACCACAAAAGCCAGTATCCTTGGAGGAAAAACAGTAACTGAACTAACAGAGATGGTGTATACAAGTTTCCAAAATAACCCACAAGATCTTCATTTGCAAAAGAAAATCAAACTATATTTTGCTTAGAAGAAGCACTGTTTGCATGAGCAACATAATTTATTGTAGCTTAGGAGCAGAATACTTGCAGATGCTCAAAGCATTTCCTTTGCTCATGTGTCAACACTCTGCACTCCCTAGGCAGAGCCAATGGGAGGAAGATTGAGATATTTGTCTAGTCAACCTCTGGAATTGATTCTGGGGTCAAACACCACCTCCTTTTGTTGGGAAAGGAAGATCTGTGTCAGGCACTTAGATCACAAGTGTGGTGAAATCTATTTGAATCAGGGCAAGACATTAATGGACTTTTATGTGTTGCCAGTTTTCCCA
This sequence comes from Vidua macroura, assembly GCF_024509145.1. Classification (NCBI taxonomy): domain Eukaryota; kingdom Metazoa; phylum Chordata; class Aves; order Passeriformes; family Viduidae; genus Vidua; species Vidua macroura. The sequence goes on along the minus strand of NC_071575.1, from coordinate 45,687,236 downwards.
AGTAAATAAAAAGTGATTCATATGGATGAAAATAGTGAGCCAAATGGCCTTGCAGGACTCTTACATCTTTGATATGTAAGCTTTTGCTTTGCATCAAGAACAGTCTGTGTTTTTCTTTGTAAAGAGACTAAGTCTACAAAACAGTGCTTACTGGACCTTCCAATAAATATGCAAAGCAGTTGTTACTTGTAGATTTTAGGATCCAAAAGCAATTACTAGATAGTTGCAGACCACACAACCTTTCCTTGATATAGACATTAACTTGAAATGCATGGGTTTCTTTTAAATATCTCAGTAAGATGTTCCATTTTTTGATAGTTGCATTATTAAAAATGCTCATTCACTAAAAAGCAACTCAAGAGATCACAGATTAATGTTTACACTACAGACTTCTTTAACAACAGGCTGTATGAATGCCGCCCAAAACCATTGCAGATAGTATGAAATCTGTTGATATTTGTGAAGTGTACAATTTCATCTTAGCTTTCTTTTGAATAATCCGATAGGTTAAAGTTCTTTAGGTTGTGCCTGAGGCAAGTTTGACAACTGTGACTAACAGAAACTTTTAATTTGGTCTTAAATATTCTTTTAAAGTGTTGATTCAAGGACTAAATGCAGAATGCCAGTAATGACTTCAGTAATATCATGTACTGTTTTAATTTTACCAAATACAAAAGCAGAAATTATATATTCATTCTAAGAATATGTGCTAGTGTGTAATTCTCCTGTTTATCACTTCAAGGATGACTAAAACTGCAGACTAGAAGTGCACCTTCAGCTGGTTTCCTGGTCCTTGCTGAGTTTGCTTGAGAGCCTTTTGGGATATAGCTCTCTATTTTAAGATAAGATTTCATGCTTATTCTTCAAAATAATACCATTCTAAAATTGAAAAATTGCAGAAGCATAGTACTTTGTAACTGAGAGCTGGACAACAATCTGATCCATACATTAATTATAAATGACTGAATAGTGAATACCTGATTTTGCAGATGAGATATAACAAATTGCTGAGTTACATGTGTTCTGTTAATCCTGCATCATGGTAGTTTAAACAGAAGTGCTGCTAATAGTTCCTTATCTCTTTTTAATGGCATCTGTGTACTCCTACATGTTTATACACACATAAATGCATACACACAAACAGGAGAGGTTTAAATGCAATTGTTCTCTTCTGGATGATACCTGTTTTAGTCACTCCCATGGATGCGTTAGGATGGGATATTTGATTGCTCTCACAGAATAAGCTTCAGAGAATCTCAAGAATCATCTTTGAAGTATTTGGTTAATACAGAGTGTATCCTGGCTTCTGTTTTAACCTTTGAAAGTTTCTCCAAAACTTATCAGCATCTCCGTTGAAATGCAGGGCATTGAAAATGCCAGAATATCAAGATTTAAGGAATTGTGTCTGCAAATTAGATTAGATCACTCACTGTGATACTGCTGAGGTAACATAGAAAATATATTAGTTGAAATAATGGTGTGAAGAGTTCAGTTTTTGGGTGTGCATCATATGTGGTGAGGAGAGAGACCATCTGCTGTCTACTCTGTGCTGCTCTGGTGAGGAGAGCCGTGTGGGGAGCTGATGGGAAAGCAGTGAGTCTGTTTTGGCCGCAGCCAGGTGGGCTGTACTCCCAGGAGATAAGCTATGGGATAGCTAATGGATCAGAAAAGTGGCTTCCACAGCTGCAGGTGATACTGGTGTTAGGTGGATTGGCTGATGTTCTTGATAGACTTGAGTCTGCCATCACCAGAGTCTGCATCACTGCAGAGCACTTCTGGAGAGGCAGTCATGTTTTTCATCTGCGTAATGGCAAAGGAAATCTGCTCTGCCAAAAAAATATTGCTAGAGGTAATCTTCTCTGCAGAAACAAGAGGGGTGGTGGCCTACAGGGTCGTCTTGTTTTTTATGAGGGATAACTTCATTTTGAAACTTGAGTTTGTTTCTAGAGCTCTGTCTAAAATAGGTATTCAAAGTATGAAGTTGTACAAGGTGATGTATGTATACTGCTGAGGTATACAAACTGATTTAGATGACCCAAGTGCTTCCTATCTCTATTTGTCTGTTGAGGTTTTTTATTTCCTTCTCTGCCTTTCCATTTTACCCTCTTTTTCTTAGCTCAGTTTTCTCTTTCTGTCACTGTTTCAGTCCTTCTGGAGTAACTGCTTCCAGTGAAATCCAGTCCTCAATTATCTGACACAAGAAAAAAAAATTAGGCCACTAAACTCCCACCAACTATTATTCTCTTCACTTGGGCTTGTCTAAAGAAGGCAAAGAGGACTGAAAGTAAGGGCTCTTTAACCACATCTATCCTTTACAGATTCCTACCAGTCTGTTTATAACCATAGCAAAAAATTATTGAATATAGTAATCTGTGAGTAATTTACTTCCATAAAAAATTACAGGTGTGGAGCACTGAGGGTGACAAACTCATCAGCTACCATCTCTCTACCAGGTCTGCACAGGGAAAAATGAAAATGGCCAGCAAATTGCTTTATGGCCACAGACTTGATTGCATCTTGAAAATGTTCCTTCTTCTGTTTCGCAACAGAGTTTAAACATGAAATTATTCTTCTTAATTAAAGTGTTCTTCTATAGCCACAACATGCATTGGAGTTAATAAAGGATTGAAATGAAACTATAATAGAAACCAAGAACAATGGTCTATGTTTCATTTCATGGTGGATAAGTAAAGTCAGCCTTATTTCTATTTCATTTATATTTTGAAGTTCAAACTCGGGTGAAAGCTTATGATTAAAGTCTCCCTCTTGCTTAGGCTGTTGAGCACTGCTCACTTTTGTGGCTGCATGCATATCTTAGGTATGTTCCAGTTTTGTCTGTCTGTGCTTTTTTGTGCCTGCCACATTACTTTACAAAATTCCCATAATCGGTTTTTGCAATGAAATTCAGTTGAGCAATACTGAATCAACTGGTCACGTTCACAAGAATGTGAAGAGTGAAAATTATGGTATTGCCATTTCAGGCCTATTGTTTAGGAAGCTCAAGCATTAAATTAGGTGCTTCAGTAGACCACATGTGAGTTATTAAGAGTACATTCCTGAGCTACATTAACTTGCTGTCAGTTACCTGCCTCCTGATAACCAATTCTTAGAGAACTTGTCTTGAAGATAATATTTAAGGTGGGAGATGCAACCTGTGTATTTCTGATCTCTCTTCCCCTTGTTTTATAGAAAATGGAAAACAATACTTTTCAAAGTGAGTGATGTTTGTGCAGGCTGGGAATATGTCTGTGTGAATTTGGTGTTGGTTCTGCGAGCAGCATCTTTATCACAATCTCTGTTTTGACAGGAGGCTTTCATTTAGCTTTTTATAGTCATTTCATAAGAGGCATTTGCATGTAATAGCCAAACTGCATCTGGGAAATTGTGACAGGAGCAATCAGACTGTGGATGTTTTTACAGGTGAAACAAGCAGCTGGTTGCCAGCAACATGGCTCAGCCTCACAGAGTAGGGCTGGGAAGCGGAACCTGGAATTCTTCATGAGAAGTGCAGAAACCAGGATGTGTCAAAGGCTTTTTCAGAGGCTTTCCCTGAATGGAAAACACCTGAAGCAAACAAGGAGTGTTATTTGTCCAAAGTGCTCAAACCAAATGTGAACTAGCTGTTCCTCAGGGATGTAACTAAGAAGGTAATGAACAGTCATGTAGGTTGTAGGAAGGAAATACTTAGGTAGCTCTGGATCTTAGTGAGCAGAATTTCAGAGACTTGAGATTCTGGTGAAAGCCAGCTCTTCTATGTTATTCCATGCCTTCCCCAAGGAAGGCACGGAAAAGACAGCAGTAGGTTGGGCAAGACATGAATCCTGTTTGACCTTTACTTTCAGTACAGAGTAAAACTAATGCTTCTTTATATTCATCATACAATTTAAGCAAGAAGTAGAAGCTGTGAAGACTCATGAGTGAGCTAACAGAACAGCTCTTGGAGCTGGCTCATGAACCACTCCAGCCCCTTGCTCTGACTGGTTTAGGCACAGCCCTGGGGCTGTCGTACCAACCACTGTCAGTTTGTACTCTAGCTCTTCAGCCTTGGAGTTGTGCAAGGATCAGCGTATCTCAGCACCCATTTAGATTGGTTTCTATTTTGATGAGAACCTACAGCTGAAAAAAAGTATCATGAATACAATTCAAATACTTTTGGAGACTTGCTTCACACAAGGACACATCATATATATAAATTATGGTGTGCAGAGTACATATAAAATTCAAAATAAACATTTTAGGATATACTTTTAATGCATATTTAACTACATTATGACTGTCTTGTTACATAACTCAAATTTTATAAGCTAATGAAATTTTAATAGAGCTTGTACTGCCAGCACTGCTAATGTAATGGAACTTTAATTTGATATAACATTTTACTGTTTCCAAAAGAAACAAGGATTGTGCAACTGCTTTTTGCCTGTCAATCCTCTACATCAAGTTCTGAACTGTTGTACTAACCCCTGCTAATAGGAATGAGGTTTTCTGCAAGCCTTGAAGAGAATTAAGTTCTTACAAGTTTCATGGTGTCTGTGGCTCAGTAAAGAAGAAAAAACCCAAATCAGTGCCCTCCTGAGTGGAAAGCTGTTACATATTTTCCTTGGCAGCAATCAACATGTACATACTCTGGGCTAAGTACAGCAGGTGGTGTCTCCTGCCCAAAAGAGATGTCAGGAAGTACATGTGCTGGGAGAGAAGCTGAAATAATTTTGTTTAAGAAGCATGAGAGAAGGACTTCAGTTTGTAGGAAATCTTGCTTTATTAAACCTGTTGACCACAGAACAAATACTTTTTTTTTTCATTTCACCATTCATGTTTCAGTTTTCAAGTACAGAAATTACTGAATTCACCAACAATGCAGTTTTAGACATAAGATGCCTCAGAGATGAAAATGAGTGGAAAATTGAGTCTCTGTACATCTATGCTTAATGCAGCTAGAGCTATTTTGCTTCATATTTTATCTTTAGAATTATTAGCTGTGAGCAATTTTTTTTTTGTTCTCTGACTGTAGTCTGAGATACAGCTCAGCTGTCTGATGTACAGCTTCAGAAATACTTTTGTCTGGTCTTTCAATAGATTAACATTAGTCCTCATTAAGTGTCACTCCAGAAGACCATTTAAAAAAAAGACTTCTGTATGGAGGCACAATGTATTCAAATACTTCACCACTGATGTTATTTTGAGAGCTAGTAATTTATGGTCTTATTTTCACTACTATCAATATATTTACTTTTACTGTACTGTGACAAAAGGATTTGACTCCTATGAATAATTCCTAAAAGGAAAAAGCATAACATTAGTTCAGAAGTTTTGCTTTTATAAAAGCTGTAATCGCCTTTGGCATCAAGCCAGAACAAAGAAAAGGAAATCAAATAATGCACCTTATCCAGGCTGAGTGAAGAAAAAAGCTTAATGAGTGCTGTAAAGTTTGTTAAATTTGACATCTGAGTGACTGTCAGATTTAGATTCCCAAACTGGGGAGATGTGACTACCACTGACCTGCTCTTGTCCTTCTTGAGTCATCAGTGTGCCAGACAGCTCATCAGAGAGCCTGTGGTTAGGCAAGGGACACAGAAGAACTTGTATTGCACCTAGAGGAGATCAGTTTTAATAAAAATAGGAATACTTTGAATGAAATGTGAATAAATAGTGTGAAGAAGAGGGCCTAGGCTCAAAACCAAAGGTAAATGATCTGTCAGCGTAAAGACATAGAAGCATCTGGAAAAGTTTAGACAATACCTTCAAAAATATGAATAGGTAGACATTTTAGACAAATATTTTAATGCACAGGTGAACTGTTTTGCAAAGTAATTGTTTAGGACAGTTCATTTTGCAGATGAAAAACTTCCACTGAAGGTATAATTGGAGAACTACAATTAGATCAACAGAAGTTGACCATCTGTATACAAAGTTCCACCTAATTTTTCAAATAATATTAATAAAGAAGTGACAGTAATCCAATTATTTCAAAAGTATTTTAAAATTAATAAAAGGGAACATATTTTGCAAAATTATGCATTGATGTTATCATGTCAGTTTATTATCTCTAAAGAGGTTAACAAAATTCCAAAGGACTGCCAAACATTATTGATAGCTCTGATAGAGGGTAAGAGAAATAGATTTCTTTGTGCTTAAGGATATAAGGTTAGAAAAGGTTAAGGAAAAAAGGTGTTAATTGTGGAAATGCAAACACTTTTCTCTTTAGGCTCCTAGTTGCTGCTCTTAGGATGTTGGAGTAGATTAAGCTAAGCTTTGGATGCCTGCAGCATTTTTGCCATCTATGATATGCTCCGAAATCCTGATCTTGGGACATATGCACACTCCAGCAGTCTTCACCTGTCAGACTTTTAATTTAGAGGGTCTCCTTAAATACAACATGGCTTCTTTCCAGCCTTGATATGTTAGGAAAGTGATGCACCTTGACAGGAGGGGGAGAAGAAAAGGCAGTAAATTGGAGTTATCATCTCAAATTAGAACATAGCTGGAGTGTGGCATATAATGTCAACACAGTCACAAAATAGGGAATATAGTTTGTTTTGTATGAGCCAGCCTAAGCAATGCCATGGCATGTTCAAGATGTTTAATATGTTTGTGCCATCAGTGCAGATGTTAGGTAAGCTCATAGGGTAACAACCACATCAGGTACTGGGCTCTACCTGTCCTGGGGACAGGTCACCTGCTGCTGCTTCCAGATAGCTGAGTCCATGGCATACACATAAACTTCATTGCCTAGGCTGTCACCTTGTTTTTCTACATGAAGCATTTATGTCAAGTCTGGGAGCTGTATAGAAGTGCATATAATTAGTGAAATGTCCTTCACTGGTTGTGTGGGGGTTTTTTGCTTCCATTTGGTTTCTGAAACATCTAGGATTAACCTTCAACTGAATGAGTCAAGCAATCCACTTATGTTCCACTAGCAGTGCACTGTATTTTCAGCAACTCAAATATAATTTGTTTTAGTACAGTTAATGATATGTGTAATCATATTTTCTGGTACTAAGCTATATGTAATAGAGTTGAAATAGCATGCAGCATGTGAACCTTAAAATGGCCTTTACATCTTCCCCAAGTTTCCTGCTTCCTCAGTATGATGTCCTTTTGTTCTGATTGTTTTATATGCTCCAGGTAGACAGAGGGAGATGGTATAAAATAAAAGGTTGGTATTGAAATAAAAGGTTCTAAGTATGTAATGTTTTAAACCCATCAACATTACTTTAGGAACATCAATAATCTAAGTGTAAAGGTAGGTGTGAGGGCTAATTGAAAACGTGTGTTATATACATGGGAAGTGGATAGTGGGAGATGGGTGTCTCCAAATGCGGGACACTGGGATGGAACCTAGTGGTCACTAGCTACTCGGGGAGAAGAGAGGTAGGAACCTGCACTTAAAATCTGGTAGGTTACAATATAAAATTGTCTGGAACATGAACAAAGTATTTGAATTGAGATTTTATGTGAAATTTGTCATTGTGTTTCATTCCTAATTATGCTAGATTAAATTAGAAGGAGAAATCTCTGTCTAGCTTAGTGTAAGAGCCAAGAGGTGTGTAGGCAGGGGTTTTACTATCAGATAGTGCTGATAAATTCACTGGACTCTATACATAAAATTAAATGTTTAAATATATAACTAGAGAATATAATTGGTCTGAATAAGAGCAAAAGAAAAAAAGTAAAAGGAGAGCGTGATCATATGTTGTAGAATAAAAAGGCAGCAAATTGTTCATGTTGTTATCAAAAACTCCTGACAATTTATTTGGTTTCTTCAGAATTCATTTTGCTGCAGTTAAATGCAGATTAGATTTTATTATAGAAATTCAGATACTCTTCCTTGTTTTCCTGGTTGCTGGAAAAAAAATAAAGGAAGGTATGTGCTTCCAAAAAGCCTCATCTAAATTTAAGGCTGAACACTATGACTGGGGATATTTTGTAAATTTTTAGTGTACTGAAGAAAGTCTTTCGTCAAAAGAGAATATATTTCCATAATATATTTCCATAGGGGACTCCAAAGAGGTGCACTGCTTTTTTTAAGCAGGTGGGTTAGATAGCTTTTGGGAGTCTTGATATGTTGTGACAAGCTCACAGCCTTAGAGGCAGGTATTCTGCACCGGGTAAGATAAAAAGGGTTGGATCCCATCATAGAATCACAAAATTGTTTGTGGAGGGACATTAAAGATCATCTAGTTCCAACTCCCCTTCCTCCAGCAGGGATACCTTCCACTAGAGCAAGTTACTCAGAGCCTTATACAATCTGACGTAGAACACTTCAGGGATGGGAAGTGTTTTCTCTGCCCAGTTTCTCTGGGCAACCTGTGCCAGTGTCTCACACCCTCACAGTAAATGATTTCTTCCTAGTATCCAATCTAAACCTACCCTCCTTCAATTAAAGACCATTCTCCCTTGTTCTGTCACTACATGCCCTTGTGAAAAGTCCCCTTCTTGCTTTCTTGTAAGTACCTTTAGATACTGGGAGGCACTAAAAGATCTCCCCAGAGTCTTCTCTTTTCCAGGCTTAACAGCCCCAACTCTCGTAGCCTGTCTTCATAGGAGAGGTGCTCCAGTGCTGTAATTAACTTTGTGGCCCTCCTCTGGACTTCTTCTGACAGGTCCGTGTCCTTCTTGTGCTGGGGACCCCCGAGCTGGACACAGTGCTCCAGGTAGGGTCTTAACAGAGAGAGTAGAGAGGTGGAATCGCCTCACGTGGCCTGCTATCATGCCTGTTTTTTTATGCAGCCCAGGATATGTTTCACTTTCTGAGCTGCAGGTATACATTGCTGGCTTATATTGAGCTTTTTGTCCAAAAACATTCCTAAGTCTTTCTCCCCAGGGCTAGACTTGATCTATTCTCCAGAAAGATTGCAGAGGCTTGGCAGTTTGTCCATGACGACTGTGATCAGCTCCTACCCAGTCCAAATGTCACCAAGATGTTAAATAAAATGTTTTTCAGTGTTTCTTCCTTTTCTTCCATAAATTGCAACTGAACATCCAGTTACCCACCCCAAGTCTTTATTTCTGAAGGAGCTTTTGCAACTGTGTATTAGAGAATGTGAGTAAACAAAAAGAAAACACATTTCAAAATCAGATGTGGGAAATCTTTTTCAGGATTTGGCTTCAGGTCAGACACTTAATCTTGGCCTTAAGTACCAGATATGGACCCTGTGATCATCTGGCTCTTTGCTGTATGTTTGTTTTAAGAGTCCTTGGCTCCATAATCAATCTTTTTCTTCTAAATTAGTTTCTGTAAAAGTTCTTCATTTTACTTGGTAGTCTCCTAGCAGAAAGCAGCTCCTTGGAGAATGCATGATAATGGTGTAATATTGAGGCAAAGTTTTGGCAGGATTTCGTGGACTACTTTTATAATGTTTCTACTTGATTTTCCCATTATAGTCTTAACAAAGCTAAGATTATCTTAAGCATGTCAGTCCTGTTTAAATCCAGTTGGTTATTTTTATTATGAATATTAACATTTTAAAGTGCTTTGCTGGACTGGGGCCCAGATAATTGTTATATCTTCCAAATTAAAGCTTCCTTGATCATCATAATAAGGGAATTATAGTAATAATTATTAATGAATAGTATTACTGTGTAAATTCCCCTGTGAGTCTAACTGCATATAGGAATTAGAGCATTGGTTCCAGTAGTTTATAAATGTGCCTTAGCAATCTTACTGCAACTTATTTACTTTCTTGCTTACCAATAATTATTTCTATTTCTGATAAAAATAAATCCTTTGTGACTTGGAGGTGGACTGTTTGGATCACATGGGAGTAGATAATAAATCTTCAAAATTCTCCCTGTTGAGGAAAGCAAGAAAGTCTAAGCAGTCTAAGTTGACCTTTAAAAGGTAAAAATCTTTCTTTCCAAATCTAGGAAGAAAAGCAGCAGAGAAATCAGGAGCCTTCAAATGTATCTTGGATCTAGGTCTTTGTGTTAGTGAAAAGGAGAATTTGAGAATAAAAATGAATTTACATAGTAACAAAACCAAGGCCAGATAATTTTGACAAGCTATTCCTACTTTTCAGTAAGCATTTCTATGGCTCATTGAGGTGAACCTAGAAGAGAAGTGGTAGCACTCTAACACACTTGGTCTTTCCTGGTGGTCTATGTATCATTGATTCTTGACTCTCCATTGTGATAAACATGCAGGGAAGAGTCTTTACTGCAAATATGCATTGCTGTCAGTGGCAGTTTTGAATGCTGAAGCAGTCCAGTGCAGATCTCATTTTGCTTGCAAGGAGTGGTATTTAGGAGACTTTTTAAACTTTTATTTTAATAAGCCTAGGATAATTGCAAGGAAACTTCTGGATGTCAGCAGCTAGGAGAACTCGTATATTTTCTTCATCCACTTGGATGATGGAGAGCTGATGCTCTTTCTACTAGTAGCTGATTCTGATAAAGTCCAAGGCGTGGGTGCCAAAGTTATGATCACAAGTCCTACACCTCAGCTCCCCATGCCAGCAGTGCTCCCAGTCTGGGGATGATTGGTGTCCAAGAGAAGCTTAACACTGTGGTGGAAGGAAAGCTGGAAAGGGCATAGAGAATATGACTGCCTGGAGTCACATGTGAAGTAAATCTCGTGTTGTAGTACTACACAGAGATAGACGCGAGTGATAAATCAAGAACCACAAAAGCAACTAGGTTTTAGTTGGGTTTTTGTTTGTTTGCAGTGTGTTGTGTTGTTTTGTTGGTTTAGGTTTTTTTTTTTAATGGTTGGAGTCTGAATCTTTAAAGGAAAACCCAGAAAAGTGAGCTGGTTTGGTAAGAAGGGCAAAAGCTATCACAGGGCAATGTTACAACTACTTGTACTGCCCTATCTCTAGACATGTTTTTGAGGAATTATTTTATGATGAACACTGTAGGTACTTTCCAGACACACTGCAGAACTACAGAGAGAGTTGTATTAGACACATTTTCTCCAGTTTATCTCTGATGGGTTTGTTGTCTGGTCTTAATGTCATAACAAAGTCTTGTATGATTCATTTTAAAGCAACAGTGGTGTTCATTGATATCTCAGCTTGTTTTTATGGAGATAGCAAATAAACATAACTAACTACTTTTGTGATAAACATAACTAACTACTATGAAACAAACATTTCCCACGCTACAACAACCCTGCAGTCCTGCTGAAATTTATAGCCAGTAGCTCTATAGCAAAATTAGAGCCTATAGGTTAGAAAACAATTTTTCAAACCCTGGACACAGTTTTAAGCTTGTTAAGTCATTTAAATGTCACTAATTTGTGCTCCATATTTTGTGCAGTGCAGCAGCAATTTTGCTTTATATTAGGAAATAAGAGGAAGATACTGGTAAGAGGCATCCATCAAATTCCGTTCTCCTATTACAAAAGATTATTAGCTTTTTAAGATGTGATAATATATCAGTAGTCTGGAAATACACTGGTAAGATCAAAATTGAATTGGTTAGAGGATTCCTGTCCTTCATTGTCAGGTTATCTTAGAATACTACTCAATCTGATAGGAACAAAACCTTTTATGTGCTTCTTGGCAGAAAGTGCACTCAAAACAAGGGGAAGAGGTGGAATATGGCCAATATCACTTTTAAGTTCAAGACTAACTTAATTTGCTCTTTAGAGGTCAATGAATATATTTATATTTAATTCTCTAATGGATAAATTGTTATTTACTTTTAAAGTTGTATTCCTGCAGTTTTATTTTAGACCATCCTCATGCTTGAAAGAAATGAATAAAATCTGTGAGAAATTGGGTTGAAACTTCAGTATAAGACAACTTCTCAGAACAGGTGGGCTGTATCAGTGACATTTAGTTAAATCTTAAGTGCCAGATGATATATTTGCAATTTATTTCAGGATTTGGCCATAGATTCATTGTTTGTCCGTACCCATATACTGCTGTTATAAGTAAAAGCTTCATATACAGAATGGAGTCCATCACTTTCTGTAAAACCTAAAAATTACAGCCCCCAAACACTCAATCAAGCTAACACAAAATGATAGTACCTTTTGATATTCTTCAGAAGTTAGTTTTCATGTGGGGTAGCTAGAAGATTTGTATATTTGTACTTTTATGTTGCTACTTTCTTTCATGGACACTTATGGTTGGTTACAGTACATGTCCACTAAGCTGTTCACTGCAGTTTCCTTTCCTTTGAAACATGCTGTGTGTTTTTCTTTCAAAAATACAGTCTCTGTATGCCTGTTAATATCTCAAGTGAAAAATAACTAAAAAACTAACAGGCAACTTATGTCAACTCAAAGGCCCAAATAGTTACATTTCAATTATTCATGTCACTATTTGGATGGAGAACAATAAGATGAACAACTACAAAAAGGCAGTAATTTAACTGTGTTAGGGTGTGGTTTTTTTTTGCGGGGGGGGGGGGGAGCGGACAGGAGGTTGACTGTTTTTTATCTTCTGCATCCCATAAGGTGCAGTACTTAGTCTTATATAGTGATTCAACTCCTATGAAACATTTCCTGTATTTCTCAAGGAGCTGCTGTTAGTTTTTGCAGACTTTAGTAATTGAAAGAACATTTGGAAAATTTTCTTTAATTTATCTTCATAGGACCATCCACACTTCAACACAGATATGTGTCTCTGCAAACAGCAGGAGGATGTTGCAGTCCTTCAACCATCCCATCATTTGCCATATAAATAAAAATGTTTGGTCTTGGAACTATATCAGAAAAAAACACTGACCAATGACTAGAATTACTTATTTTGCATTAAATTGCCTTTTTTTAAAATCTGTGTAATGTTTAGTTTAATTTGTATGTATTAAAAAAATCAGTGAACATTTAAATGTGTACAAAAGATGTATTTCTGATACTGTGTCATCATTTTTCATTTTGATTTTTGCTGCTAAAATCAGGTAAACTGCAATGCTGCACTCATTGGACCAAAAAGTATTATTCTTTCAGAAATAGACCACACCCATTCAAAATTATCCTTTATTTGTTTTTTACATGCATACTGTTTACTCATTCAAAACCAATATTCCTACAGTGTATCCCATGGTAGCATTTCACTTTGAGACTAGAAATTAAGTTCATGCTTCCTCAAAGAAGGAATTCCCAATTGGGAATTTGGCTTTAGTAGCATTGCTTTAGCTTCTTCTAAAACAAGCAAAAGAGCTTGCATACCCTGTGTAGAGGTTGTGCCCCCTTATGTTTTGTAGTCTATATCCTATGTTGTGCTTCTCACAAAGTGCTGTCTACTATTCCTTTGTCTGTTCAGACAAAGATTCAGACATTAGTCTCTTCATTCAGATTTCAGCATCACCCCATGGAAATAGCCTATTCTGTATGTGCTGGTGAAATCTGCTTTTTGTTGAAAAAAAATCACTGACTTTTTACTTCCTCCTCCCCAACCTGTAATACTTTTGGGAGTCTTATGTGATTTTTTTCACATAAAGTAAAAAGTCACATAAACCAGTTGCATTGATATAGGTTAGAAAATAAGGCTTAAAGGAAAGAAAACTTCTCATTCCCATTTTTTAGAGATTTTATAATCCTGGTCTGGCTTAATTTTGTGTTTTCCCCCAAAGGTGAAAATTTACATATTTAATTGATTTTCCACGAAGTTCTCACTGATAAGAGTTTTCTGCTTCTATTAATTGCTAGGCTCTTCCCTCTGCAATCTGTAATGCATGTTTAGAACGCCTCATTTTATATTGTCTCTTCATTTGCAGTTAGCAATTTCTCACAGTGCATTTCTAAGGTGGAAGATTAAAACATGATTGTTCCTGGACTTGGGAATGCCTATTATTGCAGGGAGAGATCCTTCCTAGGAGAACCTAAATGTCTGATTCAGTTTTTTATTTGAAGGAACACAGTTGTTCCCAAGCTGAAAAGAACTTATTTTCTCTATTTTTATTTTTATGTTTATTTTCTCTCTGGTCAGGCAGAGCTAATGCTATATGTTGTGTGATGGAGCTGTTGATTCAGAGAACTGTGGACAAATACAGATGAGAAAGTCAAAAGCCATGCTCTGGCAAAGAGGAGAAAGGGCCGGTGGTGAATAGCAGAGGATGGTTGTCATTGGTAATACAGGCTGTTGGTAGCACAGAAGTGGGAGGCTTTCTGCCTATTTTGTGCTACTTTTTGCTTCTTTACTGGCAAGCTACTGATTTAGATTGACCTGCATTTGAAAACACTTGGTGGTACTGACTGAGAAGTATGTTTGACATGAGGATAAAGATTAAATACTGTCCTCCCACTTCAGTTTTCCTGTGATTTTCATACAACCAAATGCTGCTTATTAGGAATCCTAGTGACATTTTTTTTCATTCAGAAGTGTAGCATGACACACAAAATTAGTAAAGAACTGAATAAAATTAAACGAGCAAATAATGTATTTCTTCTAGTGGCGTGTTGTGGGAGAAGGCATGCTTATTTCCTGCATCATTGCAACGGTAAAGACAGCAGTCCACTCTGAAAAGCAGCTGTAATATGCTTTCTCTAAGTTTGCAGACTGAGTAGAAAACAGATAATCCAAATGTGCATATTCCAAAGTGAGCAGGAGAAAATGCCTTCTGACTATCATATACTTTGTCATGGGTTTTGGTTTGCAGAGAGAATATTAGTTGGTATTTCTGTGGTTTGGCATCTGAAACACCTTTTCAGGGCACCAGATTCCTGTGGCCACAAGATCTCTGAATTGGAAGCATGCTGTTCCCCAGATTTCTGGAGTTGTTAGCAGAACACTCTGCTGCAGCAGAGGCAGCGAGCACAATGGGTTCTGTCATGATTTCAGTCTCACCGTTCTGACAGTGCTGTGCTCTGGGGAGGACCTCAGGCCTGCCCTGTTGCAGTGGTCTTGTCCAGTGATCGGGATCCATGGCTGCTGCCCTGACTGCCATCAGCCCAGCCCCAAACTGCTTGTTCAGGGGCCGTGGACTTGTTTCTCCAAGGTGAGAGCTGCCTGTGGCTCCTTGCTACCAATGCTCCTGCCCTCACCCAGTGGGCCCCTCCCACCCAACCCCAGCAAGATGTTTGGATGCAGCAGTTTGTCTCTTGTTTGTATGGTAAAAGGCTTGTCATTAAAGCATTTCAGTTGGCTGGAAACATTTACTGGCTTGAGCTTCATGCTTAAAAGGACCTGGCAGCCCTGAACTTGTTGCTATGCTCTGCACAGGCACTGGCCCTGAATTTCTGCTTCACAGTAATGGATACTTGGCTTTTTCTACTTTTCAACAAAACATGTAATTCAGTTGATTCCTGTGGTGCGCCCTGAATTTTTGTAGGTCTTTGGATGAGGATATGGGAAGGAGTCTGGCTTTAATGCCAGGCAGCCCAACACCAAATTGCTGCCAGGTCAAGCATAGGCTTGCTTTGTTTATCCTGTGATGTAAGTTGTTACTGTGATGACCAATAAAGCAAATGAAGGGAGTTCTTAACTAATGATGGCCAGAACAATCAATCCAGAGGTCAGGAAAATCGTAGAGGATGCATGCATAGTAAGAGGGCAAAACCAGCAGTATCAAAGATACAGGGAAAAAACGCATCAAACAGATTGTTTCCGAAGTTTAAAATGTATGAGAGGTTCAGTTGCTCTAAGGGTTGGCCAGCTGGCCTGAGGACAAGGATGTGACCAAAAAAAACACGTGAAGAGAAGACCTGAAGAAGAGAATTTTCGCATCAGTATTACAGACAGTCTGTGGAAGCATACACTACAGCAAGTCATGCTGCACTTGATGCTAGCTTTGGATCACCGGTGATTTGAAGTAAATCGCTCTGTAAACGTTGTAAACCATTTGGAGGGAAGTTTTGTGTGTTATCTTGGATACAGCCTTTGTTGCTATTTGAGTGCAAAGGCCAAGGAGAACATGAAAGTAGTACTCTCTATAGCTCTATATCTGTAACTGGCTGTTGGAGTGGCATTTTTCTCAGTATATATGGAATCTCTTTTACACTTTAAATATGGCTGATACGTATAGTAGTCTGTTGTACCAATAACTATGGTTACTATCTTATTTTAGTTTATTCTTCTTTTGTTTTATAACTATAAATAAATAGTATGATATCTTAAGTCTGTGCTATATTATAGAATACAGTATATTATATGTAGTAGGGACAATCATGTTGGCATGCAATTTATATAATTGCATTAAATGTCATGATTATTTTGGAATAATGTTTAAAGAAAGCATTTTCATAGAATTAGTAGCGTTGACATTTTGGAACACTAACTTAAACAGTAAAGCAAAACAAGCAGTGGTTTTGTTGTGGTATATGTTTAGGTATTGGTAGCAATGTGGTCCGCAGAAGATCAAAGTCACTTTTTCAGCTTAAATGACTGAACTGCAATCTTGATTTTGTTCAGCCTCATATGACTTCTCAGTAGGAATTGGGAGCAAGCTCAAATACTACACCTGACTCCATAGATTCTATTACTCTGTGCCCTCCAGTACTTTCCATTACTGTATTTCTGAAAATCCAGAGTCATCAAACAGAGATCCCTTTGAACAAACAAGAAGTCTGTCCTTCTCCCAGTAAGAATTACTCACAGTTGTTATGAGTGGAAGTATAACATAAAAGGCAAAGACATATGGGGAATTGCAAAGAAACAGTGAAAGAAAATCAGCCATTGAGGATAGTGGTCTTAGCTTTCCAGAGCAGCCTACATGCTGTCACTTTAATTTGCAATTATCATAGCAAACAAGATTTAGGAAAGGATTTGAAGGAGGGGAATGCAGGAACTTTGCAGGTGTTGCAGAGTTCTTCCAAAGTGTGAAGTGTAATGGAAGGAAGCATAGAAGTGGTTCACTGAGAATTTAACAAGGACATAATGAAAAATAACTTGCAGACTAATTGTATGTTGGCTGTTCAGTACCAAGTGAGAATAATAATGAGAGTGGTCTATGGAACCAATGTGAACTTGCTTTTATTTGACATACCAAAGAAAGAAGTGGAGGTAAGGAGAGAAATCACACATTGAGAGCAGCAATGCTCTGATAGGGTGCTGTGTTTGTCTGGGACAGAGGACAAGATTTTGGATTATTTTTTTCCTGAGATGATGAGAATCTGGACCAAGGATATTAATTAAGTGCATATTAAAAGATTTCATATGAGCAGTATTATGTAGAAAGATTTTGCAAGTTTGAATTTAATGATCTAAGGATGATTTGGGTTAGAGATAACATTCAGACTGTACACAGTGATTCAGAAAGGATCTGGCAGAATGAGTTTGTGGGGGTGGGTAATGAAAACCCTAATTTGTCTATGTGGAGCCTAAGCTGATGCCTGAATTTACCATATCAGAAATACTGTCTGAGATACCAATTTGAAAAGAATGAGGTAATACTGAAGTAGAAATACAGCATCTAAAGAGGAGATAGCAGCTGACACTGTGTCTATAGATGAGATTGTATTAGAGTAAAATTTTAGAAGGAAAAAAGACAAAAAAATTCTCCAGAAAGCATAGAAGAAATTATGAAGTTGTTCCTTTGAATGACATCCAGAGCAACAGTTAGAGACATCAGGATAAGACTGTACCAAGGCAGCCAAAACATCAGAAGTAAAAACTCCTAAACGTGAAAAATTATTGGCGTGTCAGGAAAAATGAAAATGAGCCCACTTCCTGAGGCCTGGATAACTGCAAATGGTAGAGATTTAGAGAGTTCCATTTGCACATTTTTAGTGAAAAATGTAAAAGCCATCGAGAAAGGAAGAACATCAGGACTTGGAAGTGCTAGGTTAATGGTTGGACTTGACGATCTCAAGGATCTTTTCAACCTGAAAGTGCGTGATCTATACATAAAGGCTGACGTTAGACTATAGTAAGAGAGAATAGCGAATGAAAAATAGAGGTGCATAATCCAGCAAAATTTGAAAAAACTAATTACAGAAATAAAATGAAGAGTTGTGAGATGTTTATAAGAAATGACAACATTAAATGGTTTTTTTGGTCTCAGAATATACTTTGCTAAAAATGGGATCCTGTGATTGAGAGTATGTGACAGTCTACTGCATAGACTGTCTTAAAACCTTACGTGCCATGAGTACTTTCCCAGTCCAGATTGAAGAGAACATTCCCAATTATGGAGTTTCGACTTTGAAAGGGTAATTTTCCAGGAGGGCTTGGGAGGCTGTGTATTGTACTGGAACTGGTTTTCCTGATGAAGGATAAATCTTTGTATTTTTTCTTGTGGGTTTCTGACATCTATCTAGGCATAGTAAAAATGAGAATGTCTCATTTACATGAGAAGTGTGGAATAGGAAGAGTAAAGCAAGGAGAGCAGGGCATTTTCATTATCTCCTTTTCATCATTAGCAGATCAGGGAATGCTAAAATTACAACTAAATACACAGAGAATGCAATCAGCATGGATTGTCATATTGTCACAGCTTCTCTCAGCATGGATTGTCAGATATTTTTGGGATGCCTGTCTAACACAGTGAAATACCTAGGCAGTACTTCAGTGTAATGATACCTATAATACTCCTATTTGTGTTTGCGGATGCCAGTAACTTCAAGAAAATGCTAGTTTGTCCAGTTTCTAGCTCTTACCCTTCTAAATTGTAAAACTCTTCTTATCTTTATTTTCCAAAGAATGTGTGCTAGTTTCTATTTGTATTGTTTGTGCTTCTTAGGAAATTCTCTGATATACAAAATTTTCTTACTTTATTCTCCAGAACTTCTAAGTCTTCCTTTGAGGAATCCACTATATTACATACAAATTCTGAAATACCAGGCAAGTGCTGCAGACATTCTAACAATGTCTTTTTGCACACAAATAGTAATTTAACTGATGTATTACAGTATCAGTACAATCACATGGAGACATTTTCCATTTCAGTGAGCAATTTATCTCATAATAAAATGCAGAAAGTCAGTTTCTTTCAGTGATAAAAATTCATATTCTGGACAGAACTGTCCAATATGGCACTTATGTTGTGGCATTTACATATGAAATTCCTATTAGGCAGAAATCTAATCAACAAAGTCCACAAACATAAGAATGATTCAACTTGCCCTTAAATAGACTACAAGAGCTGAACAGGTTCTGACAGATTTCTGACAGAGAATGGGCATCTTACTCTTGCATGGGCATGTGCTGCTAGCTGTCCAAATTTAGACATCTATCTGGAGAATGCTCCCAACATAGCAAGCAGTGGGAGATGCCCCCTGTAATGGTAAGTGCAGGATGAACTAGTCTAGCGCCTACACAAGCGTTCTTTTCCCAGTAAACTTCCAACTTCGAACTGATTAGAGTAAGACCAGAGTGAACTCATGGGGATTGCATGACCTGGGGCATAAATCTCATCTTTATGAGATTTATTTCCATTCTAATCTGATTAATTAAGGAGTCAGGTGCACAATATCACATTTTCTGATATGACTTGTGACTTCTCGCTTAATGCTTGTCAGAGATTATTGTGACCCAGCACTCAGTATTGTAATGGGTGAAGAATTTGACAAACTAAACTTCTGATTTTGATGTATCCCAAAGTAGTGATTAACTGCTGTTATATTATAGCTTTGGTAGCTGTTGAGAAAGTTTGTACGAGAGGGACATAGGGAACTTCTGGGAGATATATTTGCCAGCCCACTGAAATGTATGGGCATGCCTTAGCATAAAGGAAAGCAGTAGATGCTAGATGTACTGAAAGGTGATTGCTTTGGTGAGAAACAAACAAAGAAAAACTTCTTCCCGAATTTCTGCTGAAAAAGCCTCTATTCATTCAAGTTTCCAGACAGTATGCCAAATCCTGCTCGCTCCAGACAATTTTCCATTAACTTACTTGGGAGGACTCTGAATGTGTACAATTGCAGGAGAATTGATACTTTAGCCCAGATTCAGGTTTTCATCAAAGTGTGTCTCTGTGCTTCTGTTCCATCAAGATTTTTTGTTTTGCCAGGAACCAATAATTATTATTATCTTAATAACCTTTTGAATATATTTTAACAAACCTCAGTAAGAGTTATTTATTTTAGTGATGATGATGTATTTTAGTGATTAAGGAGCAGACCCAAACTGTCAAGGGTAAGGAATAATTCCATGGCTTTCATGAAATTACAGGTCTATGTGGTTCACACACCAGTGTTCACACACAGTGCTGTTTGGCAACACCAGGGTAATCAAAGATTTATTTTTATATACTGCTTTGGAGTTTCACCTCAGTTATGACTTTGTTTTCCTTTTGTCCATCTTTTTCTTATTGAAACAATGGCACTTGTGGTTTTTGTGTGTATGGGAGGAGAAGCATGTGGCAGTCAGAAATGGGGTATGCCCAGAGGCTGCTGAAGACAGGGTTGATATATTGTTAATGAAGCCTGTTTAAATGGCAGGGGTGCAGGAAAAAGGAGTATGCTGAAAAGGCTGGAAGATGGTCAGATCTATGGGAAGAAGTAGAAACTCTGAAACATGTTTTAATTGATCTGTCAGATACAAATTAGTGCTTTGTGCTAGACAAAAATTATGTATCTATGTGGGTCTATGCAGATAGAACATAATATATGCACTCTAATAACAGGGTTCAAGGGAGAATGCACTTGTTTCCTGGTAGAAACATGGTTCAGGTGTGTATGGGGCAAAGAATATGTCATGGGGTAGAAAGCTTTTACATCTACCCTTTGCTTTCAGAGGTTCACTGTGCTTTGAACGTTGGGTTAGGAAAACATACTTGCTTCTCATGCTGCACAGAGTCAAAGGAGTCTGCAGAGAATAGAGACTACAAATAAAAGGCTCAGATAACACAGCATTTTTTGGAGGTCAAAGAAACGCAGAGTCCAAATTAAACACTCTGCAATACATAAATGCCATGCCATGTATGTTTGAGTTATATTTGAATGCTGCAGGGGGAAGCCTGTGTCTGCATCCTGTTTTGGATGGAATATTGTTTGTTGCAGCACAGCAATTGCCCAGCCCCAATTGTTTTAGCAATGAGCTGATCGATACCCCATTACTGGATGTAACAGTTGCTGCAGGAAGTGCACAGAAAATTTTAATGCATGAATTATGCATGCTGTCCTCATTCTTTAGTCTCAGAGCATAGTGACAGAGATTGTAAAGATGACTGGGGTAGTTTCTTGCATAAAGTGACTGCAGTGAAATGCTTCATATTTTCATGCACACAAGCAGCATTGAGTGGGACGGCCTATTTAAGAAGATATAAATCCCCGAGCTTACAGCACAGAATGCTTGATTTGAAAGCATTGCAGCCATGTACAGAGCCAGTTTTCGTGCTGTCTAAACCTGCTTTCTACTGAAGGTTGGCTGAGGGATGCTAACGGCTGTGCTCTGCTCTGAGGTCACAGTTTGAAGTGGGTGGTTTTTTTTTGTTTTGTTTTGTTTTTGTTGTTTTTTTTTTTTCCCTGCAATTTGCTTTCTGCCGCAGGAGAGGATCTGTGAAGTTTATTGGTTTAACCATCCTTGTATTTTTTCAAAGATGCAAACTTGGAATAGTTACTATGAACAAAAGGACAAGAAAGAATTCACCATCTAAGGTAAAAAGGGATATTTTTTTATTTGTGGATTTGAGTGCAGTAGAGGGAATATGCTGAGACAGGATTATGATGATGCAGTGTGGTTACATTGACTCAGATACCTGGGCTGGAATGCAGAGTCAGGATTCTCAGATGGATATAACTGCAGAGATCCTACTAGTCGGATTATTTTCAAATGGTTGTTTAAGTGTTGCTGAGACTAAATACTGTGTTTGAATCCTGCAGTTTGTTCGAGAGTGTACATTTCTGATCAATTTTTGTCTGTTATAGATGACTGCGTTGTGGGGAGGGGCAGGACAGTCACTGAGGTGATCAATATAACACGTTCTATTTCATTAGAGGTCCTAACTGAATAATGACAATGAAATTTCATTGACCTTTTTTCTTCTTTCTGTACATTTTCTGTAACATTTGCAAGCTACAGTGAAATGTGTGCCAGGAAAATGCATTCCAGAATCTATTGCTTGTCTGTCTTGTAAATAACGAAGATGATAATACTGTTACATTTTGGATAAAAATCTGGGCTTTCATTCAGTGAATAGACAAGCCTGTCTTTACTGTCCTTCAGAAAGCTATGTACTTTTAGAAATTTTACATATAAGTACAGCTATTTCTAATTATGGAACTTGCTGGAAATTACAAAAAAAAAATTAAAAGCAGTCCACCTTTCTTTAATTTGACAATTTTGGATATATTCAAGAAAATTGTCTAACTAATATAGATGTACAGTAAATATACCACCTTTTAAAAGAAGATACGTTAAATTACCTTTAGTAAATTAAAATTATTTACCACAGTAAATGCTGAAAAATTCTAGATCATATTTTTTGCACTTGTAGATTTTCATATTTTGGAAAACGAAGTACAAATGCTTTAGCTTTTGTCTTCAGTAACTTGAAGACATACCTGTACTTTCAAAGAGATGTATTGTCAGAGGGTATTGAGAAACAGCTGGTTTAATAAACCTGAAACCTGTTTCCTGTGTGATCTCAAAGACCAAGGTATTGCCAGTAAGCATTACAGGCATTCACAACGGGATGCTACTCTTCCTTGGGTAAATGCCTTTTTATTTTGAGTTAACATTGTAATGTTACATTTGCATCAAACAATGCCTGATGGGCCAGTTTTGGATCCCTGAGTCCTTATGCCACATTTCCACAGAAACACGTATGGAGCCCTGTCTCAGCGAACAGTGTGTGTCTGCTTGTTAATTACCAAATAATCAGCTGGAAGAACGCTGTACCAGAGATCAGGCACTGTTAGTATTGCCCTGAAACCAAGCGATCAACCCGCCGTGCTGTCTGGGAGCGCATTCCTTGTGCAGGGACGCACGCACCTGCTCAGGCCCGGGGTTGCCCATTCCCCACGCTCCCTGCCGTGCCGGGGGAGCTCGCTCGCCCAGCGCTGCGGGCCGGGCCCGGCGGGCGGGCAGGGCGGTGCGCGGCCCCGGGAGCTCGGGGCAGCCTGCGGGATGCTGAGTCACAGCGGGGCTGGGAGGGGCTCGCCGGCCTCCCGGAGCAGCCACAGCTGCGAGGTCCAGCCTGGGGAAGAGAACGCACCTAGAGGGGAGAGAGAGGGGCTTAAAAATCCTGCCTGGCAAAGCCTGGATCTGGCGTGTGCTGAATGCCAACACACGTTGCTAGGCGTGCGAGCCCTGGGCCGGGAACACGGCGGGGATAGCAGCGACAGCAGGGAGGAGCTCTCATGGTACTAACAAGGAAGATGTGTACGGTAGCTGGCTGCTCGCAAAGATGCTCGTCAGTCTTCATTTGCCATGGAGGATTTACTCTATTTTCCCTGCTTCTGCCATGAAATAATACCTGAAATGCGTGATTTGAAGATTAAGCAGGCTTTCAACTGTGAAAACAGATGTAAAAATAACTAACAGCAGGAAAAAAACTTCCTAAATTCCTTTCATTCAGTTAATTAGGGAATACCTAACTTCAGTTTTCATGGAAACTAAGTAAATTAATGGAACTGTATTTCTGTGAGAGAGAATTTCACATGTGTGTATTTAATGTTGCACATTCAAATACTGAATTTGGAACACATGTGATTTACTGAATATGGCTCAGCTGTTGCAGTGCTTTGCTACTGTATCGAGATGTATCAGTGAATGAACATTGTTTGCATTCTTTGACTGTCATAAATAAAAAACATCACAGCCATAATCACAGTGATATGGATCTTATAACAACAGTCTCATTTTTTTCACATTGAAGGTGAGGTACCTAAATTACCTGTTTAATGAGGAAACAGATATATTAATTAAAGGTAAAAAATTTGAAATACGAATATTCTCTAAAAAATATTGGCTGGGTTTCCAACGCATTTGAGAGAGGTATCCAGGGCCCATTGAAATTGCCTAGGGACCACGATTGTTAGTCACTTTGGCTGAGATTTTCAGAGGAGCATACATAAATATTTTAGTCACTACAGAGAAAACAACCTGAATGAAAAGAGAGGAAAACAAAGGCAGCCCAGCAACTATTTGCTGTTAATATAGGTAATTTGAGGAAGAACAGATTTTTGATGGTGGTGGTGTTGTTCTTGTCCACAATCTCCTCAGATAACTGGGTAATTATATAATTTAAAATAACAATAGGTAATCCATGGTGCTATTCAGAGAAAAGTGTCAAGAAGGGACAATCTTGCAAGCATCATATTAATAAGGGATATTGTTAGGAAGAAGAAAATTAACTTAATGTAGATGAAGTATCCATAAATAACGTGTTGGAATATTGTCCTTCTTGTTCTCATTATAAAGCCAAAGATTCAGTTATAGTACTTGATTTTCTCAAATCACAACTAAGCAAATTTTAACTGACTTAGACTTAATTCTGGAAAATTGTCTTTTGATAAATACATTTACAATCAGAGAATTGATGCATGCTACCAAATCTTATTGATTTGTTCTTGCTCTGGGCTGTAGAGCAGATCCATTCAGTTCAGTTAGTAACTGAAGGGGTGACTAGTAGAAAAATCAGGAGCTTTAAGAGTTGATGCTTAAGTATCATGTGAACTCCAATGAACACAGATCAGTTCTCACTCCCTGTTGCTGTAAAGTAGCATTGTCATACTTCTGAGTTACGGCCTTGTGATAAGTAAAAAGAAAGTTTTTTTCTTCTGCTCAATATTGGCTTTCATTTGTTACTATAAAGAGAAATCAGATGAGAAATTAATGCATATTAGTAAGAGGAATTAATAACAGGAATTACTGCATATTAAATTATCATGTAGTTGGTATTGTTCCAAAAGTGGCAAAATACTAGATTAGCTGTAAAGAAATGTTTCAGCATGTATCTTTGCAAACAGGAGCATGCTTCTAAATTATTCATAACACATTGAAATTTTTTTTCCTGTAATTCACTGTATTATATACTGTTATTAGTCACTTACGTGTTTTTACATTTCATCCCATGGTTGAGAAGTAATCACTGAGACTATTAGCTTGCTTTTGAATGATTAAATGGGCCTTCAGACCCTTAACAATTAGCAGTTGCATAAAACAATTTAAAGTGCATAACATATGGATACTTTACCAGTGCTTATCAGCAGAAAAATATGTCTGCATATAGTACCTGCTTGTTCAAGAAGTCTGTTCCCTAAGTTCTAATTTTTCAGCAGTAACTGAGAATAGGCAATTTTTCCTTCCGTTAACATTTTCCTGTAGATAAAATTAAAAGGATGACAGAGTTGAGTTAAACTTACTCACTGGTAGCACCAAAAACTCATTTGACTTAGCTGAGGAGAAAGAGAACCAAAACTTTTCTATCTCATTTGCTGAAGACATTGTTCACAGTATAGTAATATTTCAGTATATTGGAAAATAAAATCTTTAGTCTCTTAGGAGAACGTGGTAAGAGAAGCCTGTGTCATAGGATTTCTACTGGTAGTATTTTTACTAAAAAAAAAAGCTGGCACACTAAAGATTACTTTATAAAAATAATTACTCAGCTGCCTGTTGTGCTGGAGGCTATAAATTCATTGATTAATGTAGGTCAGTGAAATTACAATTTTTCAGCTGAGATTCTTGAGCAACATTGTGTTTTTTATTTTAAAAATGGATTTAGTATCTGAAAACTTGGCCTGGTATGGGTACAGTAAAGCGCAAAGGACTGGAGGAACAGTATAGCAGAAAATGAAGTGGTCGTAGACAGCAGCATCTGTTCCTCAATGTTTGAGGTTGGAAGCAGGTATACTACATAACATAATGGCACCAAAATTTGCAGACCTTTCAGCATGGGAAGTTCAAACACAGGCCATTCTTCTGGGTGCTGGAATATGACTTAACCACAGTTTTTGTTCCTGTTCAGTCCAGTAACCAATTTCCCATCCTGAGTCCTTCTTCAAAGACATGGGAGTGAGGATCTTATGCATTAGATATGAGGCTGTTCCCACTGCACCCTGTTACAGGATGAAATAGATTACCCTTGGGCTGTTTGTTTGCTTCTGTGTAGAGAAACGCAGCAGACTGTAAAAGCGTTATTGCTGCTCTTGACATCAGATAAATGCCACCAGTTTGACATTTTTGTGTCACAAGACTTCATACTTGTTACTGACCAGAAAATAGTGTTAGAAATTAAATACAAAATTTCATTGGATTAATTGATGGAAATGAAAAACCGTGTTACTAATCATACCTATATAGTTATGATAATGATCTTCACTTTAATATCCCAGCAGACACTTGGGTAAAGTTTAGACTGTATTTTCTCATAGGAAAACACTGTCATCTGAAAAAAAAAAAGAGTCTTTTAACTCATTAGACAGGTAAAATAATGAGCTTACAGGTTAGACACCATCATCAGAAAGTGCTTAGAAATTTCAGGGCCTTATATCCAGCCTGTGACAGATTCTAGTTTATGCTCTGCAGGGAAGGTGGAACTGTTTTATGGACCAAAGTATGTAGCCAATTGTAGGGCTGGAACGAGACTCTTCTAAATTTGCTCTTGATTTAAATTTCCAGGTCTAGAAGACTGGGCCACTATGAAAATGCTGTTAGTTGAGGATGAGTGGGATTTCATAGCTACAGAGAATGATTGCAGAGTGGTCACAAATTTGGCTAGTCTTTGTCTTCCTTCTAGAGCAGAGCATGCTGTTCCCTTGTGCTATTTGATGAAAATATTTCAGGGACATCCTTAGGGAGAAGTCTCAGCCAGGAAACAGCCAAGGGCTGTGAGCTGGAAACTGGCAGACAGCTTTCTCTTGCCAAATAGGACAGAAGTATCAGAAGGATTTCTGCTTTGTTTTACTTTCTTTTTTACTTATTTTAGAAAACCAGTTTCTTAGAGTAACTTAAATAGAGTCCTTTCTGCTATATTCACATGTAGTTTAATGGGAATGAAACTAGTAGAAGGTTCCATTGCTGCTGCTTCTCCAGTCTTTCAGTGTGATGCAGAAGGAGTTTTAGAATGGGAAAGGGGAAGCCATGCAAGGAAAAGCAAGACCTCCAGATTCCCTCACATATTATCAGGGTGGTCTGTTTGGAGTGATGGGAAGATTATTTAGGTTGACCTAGGGTTTGAAGGTCTCATAATGAGCAGTTTTGTTATGTGAATACAGTGACACCTGTTTAGTCACAGCTTTGCCAACTTCTCATAATGATTTAGAATAAGGTGTTCTCCAACCTAAATGATTCTATGAATCTAATATCACAAATGAGGAGTACATGAATTACTGATAGCATGGATTGGTATTGATCAGATACTTTGTTATGCAGAATTACATTTGAACAAATTTTGATTTGTCCAGGCAACACAATCATCTCCTTTATGATTATTACATCTTGTGTCAATGCGGCACTTCAAAACAAAGCTCAATATGAATGGAAGTAATAGCATAAAAATGTAAGCTCCTCTGCTTCTCTGCACTGGGATTCATGGGGCTTAATATCAGCTGACAATGGCAGCCTCAACATGACACAGTGCTGGTTTCCTACCACAGCTAAGGTTTCAGACAACCACATTGTCCATGGAGGCTGTAAGCCAAGCCTAGGAACTGCACCTGAACTTCTTATGAATTACACATAGCTGAAGATCTTCACATTGGCTACTGCTGCCAACACTGCTCTTCTGATCTCTTGCCTGCAGCAACATCATACATTGGGACTTAGGCAGTTTTGTTTTTTTTTTTTCATGGAAAGGAAGAAAATTTGGTATGTTAACCTGCACAAATAAGTGCTTTTTTATCTTAAGACAGAAAGAAATCCCAAACTGGCTTTTTAAGGCATTACTACATTTGTGATGGTAATGTAGCATTGTATTGATCATGGCTGCATTTATAGAATTAGTTCTGCACTTCTTTTCATTACTGGTTTTTACTCCACTTGAAACGGTGGAAACTACTGGAAAATAGTTATATAGTCCTACTACTATTGCAGAAAAAAAAAAGTTTTTGCTGTTTACTGGGTTCAAATGCTTTGTCTTCACCAGAACTGAACATTACAGTGGAAATAGGATTATGCCATTTATCTTTTGGACCTCCTGGCCTGATTTTTTTCCTTTTTTTCCCTGATTTGAAGCATCCTGGGGTTTGAAATGTGTATCTAGGGATGGAAAGGGGGCATTTGTGCTGCTAGAGTTAGAGAAATGCTTGTTAGCTACTAGTCTCCTTAGAGGCTAAAGAATAAGGTACTATACAAGCCAAACGTGTGCAAGTTCCAGTGGTAGCAGGTGGGTTTTTTCTCCTTTTATACCACCCTAACTAGAGGAGCACTTGATGCTTTCCAGCATGCTATGTGTGCATGGAGTCCATTTAATCTGCTGAGACAGCCTGCTGTAGCCATTGAAACATGCTCAGCAGAGCCAAGGTGCCAGGAGAAAAACTAGTACATCAGTTCCTGCTGAGTTTCTCTCCCTCCTTCCTCCGCCTCTCTCAACTCCTCATCCTAGAGCTAACATCTCTTTCTGCTCTGCCTCCTCTGCTCCCCTTTTCCAGGGGTCTTGTAGTGAGAACACCTCAGACCCCAAAGCACCCTAAGCAACAGTGCTGGGGCTGGGGCACATCATCCTCCCTTTTGATCCTTAAGCATAAGCTCTTCATCCTCTTACTAGGCAGCTTCAACACACGGGGAAAGTGTGTTACCCCTCCTCTCTTCCTGTCCTCCTAGCCTGCATAGCTGCTCTGAAATCTATGGGCAGCTTTCCCATTGGAAAACTTAGACTTTGCTAATTAATAATTTGACACCAGTGATGTATGATACTCTCCTGTGTATTTGCTTTTCATGGTTTTAGTAGTAAGAAGCATGAAAAAAAATCCAGAAAGAGAAATTTATCATTTGGTTTATTTTTAGCATCCCAAGGGTTCCACATGTGCTGTATGAAATTGTAGTTTATTGATTAATTCACTAAATAGGCAAGAAGCGTTCTCATCCTGATGGCAGTGCACAAGCAGCTGCAACCCACAACACAGCTTCAGAATTGAGACAAGCTGCCATGTGTGGTGCTATGGAGGTTCTGGGCAGTAGAGCTGTCCATATGCAGGCGATCACAGGCACTGGGATGCTGCCAATCTCCTCAGGACTTTCTGGGTTATGTCATGAGCCAAGACTACAGGCCAAAACCAGGAGGTTCCTATTCCTGGTACTGGTGATAGTTTCTTCAGAGGATGTGTACCTTCTGTCACTTACTGGTACATTTACAGAGCAGGGTCATCTTTGTGATTTTGAGGTTAGCATTTTGGATTTTTTTGTTTGTTGTTTTTAATGCCTTGTATGCTATAATCTTATGGAGTAAGTAATGAAAAATACTTCTAGACATTGTATGTTCTATAAAATAAAGACATGCTCACACATGGAGTCAGATAAAGTAAACCAGTCCAAATTGGAATAGACACAGACACATTTGGGTGTGAAAGTACTGCTTACATATACTGCAGGAGCTGTAATGAAGCTATATCTAGGATCACATAGTAAGAAGACAGAAACACTCTTCTCCTCTTCCCCTCAACATCTCCTTTGAATCTCCATTTGAGGCACATTTAAAAGTAAAACAGATGACCTTAATTTCCACCTGGAATCTAGTCATTAATGAGTTAACACTTTAAAGAAGGAGATGCCAAACAGTTGAGTACATCTGGCATAAAATATAGACCCTCTTACCTGTTTTTTCTACTAGAAAGATCTGCCTGGGCTACAGCAACCAGAAGTCCATTGGTAGCCTGGTAACAACCCAGACCATGAAGATTTTTTTAAATGGGCTTTTGCTGAGAAAAAAGAGAACCATTATTTTCCAGAGTCTGGTAAAGAACCTTTGCCAAGGACTTCATCCAAGTAAGCATTTAGTAGTATTCAGAAAACTAGTAGTGTTGGTTATTCTGCTGCCATTGTTCCTACAGAGCATCTTTACCCGTCTGAGACACCCAGGACTAGCTTGTCACACAGGATGTTTTGGGTGAGAGTGGATACAGTTCAGATTTTTTTGGGAACGTAATGCAAGACTGTGAGGAGGGCTGTACTGGGCCAGACCTAATCCAGCATCCTAGCTTGAACAGTCACTAACAACAAATGCTTCCTTTGCTTTACCTTCCAGCTTCCAGCCTTCAGCTACTCAGTGAATCCCTGATCCAGAGCCAGCTGGTGGTTGTTCAGTAGTCTCTGATTAACCTGTCCGCCAGGAATTTGTTTAATTTCTTTTTGAACTGGTTGTTCTCTTCAAATGCTCAGAAAAGTACTCTCATGACACTTATCTCTGCACTCATAATATGTTCTTGTTTTCAGTCCAATGGGAGTTTAGAAAATTCTGTCAAAACTACCTCAAACATGGAAAGTATGAAGAGAAAAGATTTTAAAACCAGAAATATGTGCTTTCTTAGAGAAACGTCATTCTCCTAAGTACTCAATGTGTTTTGGATGCTATAATGTACTTTCTCTTTGTTCCCTACAGTACAGATAAGTGCTGTGCCTTAGTACTTTTCAAGGTGACCCTTTAGGAGTTTTTCTCTTTTACTGTATCTCTGCTGTGCCTGCAGAAATTTCACAGGTGACTTTGTTTTCCTAGTTCTGGCATTCATCTTACCATGAATTATAGAATTCCTTATACTGTCAGCTATTTTTAATGGCGACTGGAAGAGAAGAAAAAGAGAAGCAAATGTGTGCTGCTCATTTCTATACTTCCCATGTTTGTTTTCTCTCTTAGATATGGACAGTATGGATAACTGAGCCCTATATAAATGTTATAAATGTTATTATTTTGCACTAATAATTTGTTTATGAAATTAGATTAAGAAGTGAAATTTATTATAAGACTTAGGACAAAAACCTGCAGACATCTTTCTTCAGGGGTGAAAGGAAACATTTAATGCTGTAGTTTCCATTTGTAGTGGCCTTCTGTGCTTAGCCTGATTTTTGTGCACATCCAAAACCTTTCACATATATTAAATGAAATTTCAGCCACAACTTCTGATGAAAGAGGCACTTCAGTCAGGTCAAATGGCAAAATGAGACTTGTCACTAGAGGTTGCCAGTTGTGGAATGAGACCCATTGCCTGCCCAGCGGTCTGATGCTGTGAATTGAGACATCAGATGTAGGTGCCATGTAGCTGTGTAGTGCAATCCTTCCTCCTTCCTGAGGGAGGATTTGTCATGGGGAGTAAATACAAGGGCTGGGCTCTGCTCTTGGTTGCAGTGAAGGACAAATCAAAATGCTAAGCTCTTGTTTTACTCAAGTTCATCAAATTGAATATGATAATAGCAATGCTTAATTCTTTCCATGTTTATTAAACTTATTTATTTAGAATAAAATGCTTGAGAAACTCTATTTTAGTTTTTGTTGCATGCTTTTGGAGCCTTCATTGGAAGCCTTATGACTTTACTGTACAGATGATAGCTGTGTCCTTGATTTTAATTACTTTGTCCAGTACTGGAAGATGTCAGAACTCTTTCTGTGAATATTCTATACATCTTTGTCAGTATTTCTTTCTGTGTGGAGCTCAGCTGGCACTGGTTACATATAACCCACTCACTGTACCTAATTATTCAGAGACATTTCTTCAGTAATGTCTATGCTGGAATATACTAGATGGAGTATATAAACCAAAGGCTTAGGTGTGTATGTTCATGGAAGCCAAAAGAACAATAAATAAATAAAATTTTCATTTATTCATAATAATTTATAGTAATGACTAACTAAAATAAGGGGAAGAAGTGATGTCTTTGGGGCAGCAGACTGAGGTGAGGGATTTATAAGATGAATTGCAAGTTTGAAAGTGATGCTTAAATTTTAGGGTGTGGTCATTTCACTGATTTGATCCAATTCTTGTCCTCTCATTAACGAATACTGAGTAGTCAGATTTAAAAAAAACTTCTACTCAGTCACTTAAAATTTTTTTCAGCCACAGGACAAATACCCAGTTTTGCAGGTTGCAAAGTCAGTTAGATGTGCTATGGGGCATGGTGTGCTCTGTTACTGAAGTGAGAGACTCTGGAATGCCACCAGGGTCTGGAATAGCCAGAGGACCTGAAAGATAAGGTCAATGCCCTCTTCATTATCAAACCATATGATGTGCTTGTGTATGACTTTTGAGTGAATAAAACCAAAATTCATCTTCAAGTTGATCTAACATCAAAAATGTAACTAGAAATTCTCAACAGCTGAGGTTGAGAGTGGTGTGGTGTAGAGTCACAGCCATTTTTTATAGTGAATATCTTAAGAGCAAACTCTGTAAGAAAGTGTGAAGCAAACTGCTTCATCTAAATCCTTCCCTATATTCCAGTAAGATTTTCATACTGATTCAAATGTGTTATAAAAGGTAAAAAAAGAAATGGATTAATGTTTTTTCTTTGACAGTTCAGAAACAGCTCAAATTAGATAACAATTGGTAATTTTACAATTATTCATATTTTGATGGCCTGGAATAAATTAAAACTTTAAGAGTAGCTTTAAGGTTTTTCCTGCTAATTTATGTGGATAATATTCTTAATATATGTAGCATTCTTGCAATGTAGATCAATCTCCTTAAAATGCACTCAGCTGATTTTTATATGTTATTTATGATGAGGCTGAGAACTTAATGCTGAACATACTTAAGGCTTTATACCATGAGAATCACAATTTTTGCTCTTATAATTTCTTTTGATGTATAGTTAATAGAACTTGGGCTGATTTCATATTCAGCAAGCAATGCTCTTCTTTCTCTCCCCAGAAAGAGTACAGGATGTGATTTATGCACTATGCTTAGACATTGTCTTGTCCAGCACTTCATTTTAAAATGATGTTTAGATTGTAAATTATCTGGATATCATTTTAAAAAAATGAAGATGTTGAAATGAGCATTAAGTATTTTGTCTAAGGGGATCAGCAGTAAAACCACTGAAAAACTTTTGTTGTCTTGTCCAAGAAATGGTTAACTGCAAATATTGTTATTTTCTTAGCCCAAAATTTGCTACTAATGGAAGAAGAATAGCTGTAAATCAGTTAATAATTCCTACTCATGAGCCATCACTTAACTACTTTGCCATGGCCTATTATATCATCTAGATAAATTTTCTAATGTTATGTTAGGTTGTTGTGCATGCTTGCTATAATTAAGATAAATTACTTCCTTAGAGGATGTTCCACCCAA
The DNA here is from genome assembly GCF_024509145.1 of Vidua macroura. Classification (NCBI taxonomy): domain Eukaryota; kingdom Metazoa; phylum Chordata; class Aves; order Passeriformes; family Viduidae; genus Vidua; species Vidua macroura. The sequence goes on along the minus strand of NC_071575.1, from coordinate 45,654,250 downwards.
TTGACTGTGTCCTACATTGCACAACTATATTGAGAAAGCAACCCAAAATATTCAGCTGAAAGTAAAGATGTTTATACCACTCTATTTTTTAATCAACAGTTAATCTTAATTATTCTAAATTCTGTAGGATTTTTTTAATGAGATATTATTTCTCTCTGTCTGCCCCTTATTATCCAGAAGAGTGTCCTATTGCTGCCCGTGGGCTGTGCAGCCAGGATGTAGAAGAAGGAGGAAAGACTTAAAGCATAAGTCCATGTCGATGCATAGCTCTGAAATGTAGGAGAACATTTCTGAACCCATTTGGTTGCTTCCTGGACCCACACAGTTCTCTACAAAAGGATCCAGAGGTGAAGCTTGCAGGTTTGCCTGAGTCCTCTTGTGCCCCAACTGCCAGTTTTACTGCAGGAAGGCACAAGGTTCTCATGGTTAATCTTTCATTGTGATTATTTCAAGGACAGTGATACTACTTTTCACTATGACATGAATAATTTCCTTAGGCTTCTCAAACCTTTGATGCATGGCAAGCTGATCTTAAAGTGAACCTCCATGTACTCAGTCGAATAGGAGGTGAGGATGGTGCTTGACACACTGATCTGGAAAACTGCAGGTGCCTGAGTAAGAGCTTACAGTAATCAAAATCCAGAAACATAAAATGCTACTCTACTCAAATTGTTCCCTGTTTACTTCTGAATTAATTTTTTGAATGTGTTTTTTTTTTTCTAGTGCTTTATTAATAATAATTTTATTTTAAAATGCAGGATTGTAGAATAAGAAAAACATTCTGTTCTTTAACTTCTTTCAAAAAGTTCTCAATTTTTAAGAACAGTTGTTGCTCCTTCTTTGGAAGGTTGTTCCAGAATCCCCCTCCTTTGATGGGTATAGATTTCATTCTATGAAAAGCTAATTAATTTTTCTAAATCTAATCCCAGGATTAAATACTTTTCTGAAGAGTTATCTGTGAAGTCTGGTTTCTAGACACCATCCCTGTTCTGATGTGCTTGTACACATTAAGCTACCTTGTATCATATGCCCAGGAGTGGAACTTTACTGTTATACATTAAATCAGAAACATGGAAAGAAAGTGTGCTTAGGCACGATACCAAGCCTTTGCTTCTGCCTTGTCTCTCAGATGTAGCATCACTGCCCTCCGGCTTTGCTGTACTGAGATGCAGTACCCACACAGTTCCAATGTGCTCCTACAGATGATTTGTTTTAGTGCAGTTTAGTGCAGCACAGCAAGTTTTGTGATTAAGACGTTTTTGAAAGTTCTCTTATTGTCCTTCTGTTCCAGCTATTCTATAGGTGCAGGGGAGCCTACAATAGAATTTGTTAGGGACAGCATATCTTTAAATATTTCAGTTACAAGAAGTTGTAAGGAATCTTTCAGTCCCACTTCTATTTCCCAGACCAGAAGTAATTCTGCTGAAGTCCTTAACATTATATCATTATGAAACTAGCACCTCTTCTTGCCCTTGCATTTGATTCTTATGGCTCTCAGGCCTTGTGAAGTTATTCATTCTAAAGCACAAGCAGGGACAAGTCTGGGTTTTGTTGTTTGCTCCTTTAGTACAAGATTGATAGGAGAGCATCTGCTGTTATGCATTATCCATGATAGGCAGAGATCAACAAAATGTCTTCAAGACAGTGGTGTTAACTGGAATATTTTTCAGGTTTAATCTGAGTAGAAATCATTAAGCCACCTCATGGGACACAGGTTGTCCAGGTTTCTCTATCCAGGTTCACTGGTGACGTCAGACATGTACAGGGCTTTTTCATGTGTGAACCTACCTGATGTTATCAGGTCTCTGAAAGCTCATCATGCATTTTTAGTGATGAGCAGGCAAAAATCCCTGCTGGTGGAGCCCACTCTGTGGTATTTTGCTTTGTCACAGTTCTGGAGTCCAGAGCAGATGGCACCAGAATGTCCTCTGAGCCAGAAAAGAATTAAACTCCTATGGGCTAAAAATTCTTCTGGAGGCTGAGCTCTTAAAGTAGCTCCTGTCTCAGTCATTCAGAATTGAGCAAGTTAGGCCATCTTGTTTGTACTGAAATGGCACAGTGCTGGCTTTTTTGTTTTTTTTTTTTTTACCCCATTTCAATTTGCTGGACCTTTTTCAAACTTTTGAAGATTTCTGTCCAACATGAATACAATGGTGTTCTTTCCTAGTGTCAAGCTTATTTAAACACTACTGTAGTTCAGTCATTAAACTCAAAGTCATCCTTTGATTGGACTGTTTGTTCAGCGAGGCTAACCAATTTCTTATAAAAATCCGTATTTTGCGGCTCAGCCTTTTTCAGTATATAAATCAGTTCCAGATTTATATAGAGTTGAATCAGGTGTAGTGGCCTCCTTAGCTGGAGAGGCATAAAATGAGAGTGGGGCAGGAAACCAGACAACAGGAAGCCTCTTGACTGTTTTTCCATCAACTGATGAATCTGCTCTTCATCCAAGTCCCTTGGCACTGAGATGAGCAATCAAGAATATTTTGTAGGCTATCAGGACTGCTGGTGTAGCTAAACACAGCAGTAATGCACTGTGCCGTGGCTGCAGTGGAGAATATCATATGAGCAGATGAAGCCTGTAGAAGGCTAATAAAAAATAAATTTAATTCCTTTTCATCTTTGAGCTACTTGTTATTAACATTTACTTAAAATAAAAAGTTAAGGATGAGAAGGTGGTCTGACTTGATTTTTTTGAATCAGAGAAAGAAATAGCTGGACTAGAGGGACTTGAAGGAGTTGTAATGGACATTAGGAAGTAAGTCATAGTATAGAGATGAATCTTAGTCTGGATTTCAGTTTAAAATAATACCTCAGGGAAAAAATTGAAAATTAATTCCGGTACTTCAGTGGCATGCAATTCTCTTTAAATAATTTAATTTTAATAGTAGATCTAGCAACCGTAAATTGCAGTGGTCAGAAGGGCTTTTTCATGGTAACTTTTATGCCTTATTAAACATTAATAGAAGTACTCATTTATGACATTGAATCAAACTAAGATACTTATCAGATTTAAATAATAAATGGGTGATGAATCAGAGAATAGGTGTCAGTCTTTTTTATTTTACATCATCTAGATCTGTTGTACTTCAACCTGTGTGTATGCACAAGTTCTCACATATATGTGTAACACATGCTTGAGCCTTTTAAAGACTTTGCCTTCATTTTCTGTCTTACTTTTAAATTAAATGTTTTCTGATTTTAATGAAATGTGCTCAGATTGATTTGACATTTTTAAAAGGAGCTCCAAGAGCTACACAATTCTCATAAGATGTAAGAACACAATTATTAGGGGTTGAATTATTTTGTTACACAAACTGGAGCAGTGTGCAGAAGTTTTTTTAATGTCATCAGCTACATTCAGAGGTCATATTAAAAGAAAAACCTCTTTATTTTAAACCATTGTTAAAAAAAAAATTTAAAGACCTCTAAGAGGATTTCTGTAGCAAGCCATAGTGTAGAACAAGGTAGCAGATTAATCTAGCATTGAAAGTGCTGCTTAAAAAAATCTCCCTGACCTACAGGTGAATATTGTAATAAGCCAAGCCCAGGCTGCCCTCCCTACTCAAGCAGATTCATAATTAAGACACAGAGAGGTCACAAGCAGAGTATGAAAAAATAAATGGTAGGACAAGAGCAGAGAGAAGTTTAATTCAAAACAAATAAAAAACATTAGAGTACAGCTGCCAGATACTGTGTGCAGGAGCATGAGGACAAAAAATAGCTTCAGGCATTTGGAATCTCCTCCATTCCATCTGTTTTCTATGAATATTAGTCAGTGCTTAGACATTAAGTATTTAGGCCATTCCTACACCACACATCACAACCAGGCACAGCAGTATACCACAGGAAGCTGGCGGAGCAATGATGCCAGACCCTGGGCCTGTCTGTGTGTGTTCTGAGTGCTTCAGGCTTTTGCAGGTCTGCCATACTTTAGACTATGTCAGTTCCCTAGGCTGGAGTCCGGCTAGGGCTGCCTCCCCAGACTGCAGAATCTCAAGTGATTGTCTGCAAGTAGGTGTTTGGATGAGGGTGTTTTCTTCTCTGATCTCAAGTTATAAATGTATCAGTATATTTTTCCCAAAATTGCAGCCTGGATGGGTTAGAAATTGCTGTAAGAGTTATCTGTGCAGATGCTTGATATGAAAACTTCATGGAATTAAAAAAAGTTACAGAACTTAAGTTGTCTAATTGTCCCTGCACAGTTGACCAAGGGAACCCAGTTGATGTAATATTTTTGGATTTCAGTGAAGCTTTTGATACTGTCTCTCACAGGATCCTTCTGGAGAAAATGTCCAGCATTCAGCTGGATAAACACATCATGTGGTAGGTGAGCAACTGGCTGATGGTTTGGGTGCAAAGGGTTACAGTGAAATTAGTGACATCAGGCTGGCAACTGGTAATCAGTGGCATTCCACAGGGCCCCATTTTAGGGCCAGTGCTCTTCAAAACCTTTATAAATAACTTGGATGTGCAAAGGTATATTAAATGGGTTTGCTGATGACACTAAATTGTGAAAACCTGTTGATTCCCTCAGAGGCAGAGAGGCCCTGCAGAGAGACCTCAACAAATTAGAGGGCTAGACATTCAGCAGTGGTATGAAGTTTAACAAAGACAGGTACCAGATTCTGCGCCTGGGATGAGGCAAGCCTGGAGGTACAGACTGGGGAAGAAGATGCTGCAGAAAGGGACCTGGGGGTCTTAGTGTAAGGGCAAGTTGAATTTGAGTCAGCAGTGCCCTGGCAGCCAGGAGCGCCAACCCTGTCCTGGGGGGCATCAGGCACAGCATCGGCTGCTGGGCAACGGAGAGGATTGTCCTGCTCTGCTCTGCACTGGAGCAGCTGCACCTTGAATATTTTGTGTAGTTTTGGGAGCCACAATATAAGAAAAATATTAAGCATTTAAAAAGCATCCAGGGGAAAGCTACAAAGATGGTGAAGGGCCTTGAGGGGAAGCCCTGTGAGGAGTGACTGTGGTCATTTGGTCTGTTCAGTCTGCAGAAGAGGAGACTGAGGGGAGACCTCATTGCTATCTGCAACTTCCTTGTGAAGAGAAGAGGAGGGGCAGACACTGATCTCTGCTCTGTGGTGATGACTGACTGGACTTGAGGGAACAGTCTGAAGCTGTGTCAGGGGAGGTTTAGGTTAAATATTAGAAAAAGATTCTTTACCCAGAGGGTAGTTGATCACTGGAATAGGTTCCCCAGGGAACTGGTCCCAGCACCAATCCCTGACGGTGTGCAAGAAGTATTTGGACAATGCTCTCAGGCACATGTTGTGAATCTTAGGGATGGTCCTGTGCTGGGCCACAAGTTGGATTTGATGATTTTTAGGGGATCCTTTCAAATCAGGTTATTCTATTTTAAAATTATAAGTTAAAGATTCATTTTTTTTGTTACACATAAATCTAATATTGCTAAAAGCACATAGTAAAGTATGAGATCAGTAAAATTAGAAAATGGCTATATTGGAAGTGTTAAATATCAAATGGAAGCCTTCCGATAATAGGTGTATTAAAGATAAATGTCAGTGGATTTGCTTTGTCACCTTTGGACCTTTAGAGGTTGGAGAACTGCCCCTGAGATTGTATTTATGTCATTAGCAGCTTCAAGAAGAAAGAAACTTTTCTGAGCCTTTAAAGTCAGCTTCTCAAATCCTTAAGTAAACATGATTAAGCTTTCAAAAATGTTGACAAGCAAATTCCATTGAACTGCAAATGGGTATGTAGATTCATGATGTTAAAATGTAAGTAATTTTCATTTAAAACACCATATTTGAATTTTTAACCTACCTTTAAGAGCCCAGGTTTACTAAAGCAGGAACTATGAGTTATACCTGACACTGGATCACATACGAGCTCTCCTGTTAGGACAGTGCAGGCACTCTCACTTTGCTAGTTCCAATCACAGAATCACAGAGTCAGGTAGGCTGGAAAAGACCTGAGATCATCCAGTTAACCTGTGACCAAACACCACCATGTCAACTTGACCATGGCACTGAATGCCACGTCCAGTCTTTCCTTAAATACCTGCAGGAATGGTGATTCCACCACCTTCTTGCACAGTCCATTCCAATGTCTAATCAACCTTTCTGTGAAAGAAATTCTTCCTCACACCAACCTAAACCTGCCCTGGCACAGTTTAACACTAAGCCTTCTTGTACGGCTGGTTGTTTGGGAGAAGAGGCCAACCCCCACCTGTCTGCAGCTTCCTTTCAAGTAGTTACAGAGAGCAATAAAGTCATGGCCAGCCTCCTTTTCTCCAGGCTAAACAACCCCAGCTCCCTCAGCTGCTCCTTGAAGGATGCAAACTCCAGACCCTTAACCAAGTCCATTGGTCTTCTCTGGACACACTCCAGCCCCTCAATGCCTTTCCTGTAGTGAGGGGCCCAGAACTGGATACAAGATTTGAGGTGTGGCGTCACCTGTGCTGAGTACAAGGCGCAATTGGCTCCCCTGGTCCTGCTGGTCACACTATTTCTGTTGTAAGCGAGGATGCCATTGGCCTTCGTGGCCACTTGAGCACACACTGGCTCATGTTTAGCTGCTGTCAACCAGCACCTCCAGGCCCTTTTTTCTTGGCAACTTTCCAGCCTCTCTACCCCCAGCCTGTAGTGCTGCCTGAGGTTGTTGGGACCCAAGTGCAGGATCTGGCATTTATCTTTTTCAACCTCATGCCACTGGTCTCGGCCCATCAATCCAGCCTGTCCAAGTCCCTTTGCAGGGCCTTCCTATCCTCCAGCAGGTCAACACAGTGACCCAACTTCTTGTTGTCCACAAATTTGCCAATGGTAGATTCAATCCCTTCACCCAGATAATCAAAAAAGATTATCAATGTTTCTATACACTAATTATCTTCTTAGACAACCCTTCCTGACACAAATATTTTTGCCTCTGGTCTTTTTTCAAAGATGAAATAAATGGTGATTATGTGATAATTAGAGGACTGAAAAACTTTTTTTTTTTTTTTTCTTTACAAAAATCTGAGTGGTAAAATGACTGACTTCAGGTGGAATGATAGATGTTGGGTTCTTGTGGGCTTTTAGCAGAAGAAATTACTTTCAGTGTCCTGAATATCCATTTGATTTAGTTGCTGGCTTTGAAATTACCTGATTGAACTGTGTTCTTTTTTTCCCCTCCTCCAAAAACCAAAATACGTGCCTTAGAAAATGGTTTTCCTTAGATGGCTAATTTTCTTAGGAACTTGTTTTCCATGGAGCACTAATATTTTTGTTTGTATGTACTAAAGGCCTGTCCTTCATCATTGACATACAAACCTCATACATCCAAAGAGTTATTGCAGTTGCTTTACAGTACATGGCCCTATTTGAGATACCATATGCAACCATCCTTATTCTGTGGTAAAGTCTGGACTTCTGTAGTGAAGTGACCATGTTGTTCCCAGCTTGATTCTCCCTTTGCTAGGGAGGTTATGTGATCACGGGATGGAATTCTTGAGAGGGGACAATGTCTCACACAGCCAGCATTTGGTCACGATGCTAGAAGTTTAAGCTTATGGTGAATATAAAAGTGTGGACTGAGTTCAATTTATTTTGTCATTTTACTACAGAGTGAACAGGGGAGAGTACAAAAATACTCTGTCTTGAAAGGAAATTGTCTGCGTTAGGTAGTTCTTTGAGTTTGCAGGGAAGAGACATGTATTCCAGTGTGATTGGCCTAAACTAAGAGGCCTGGTTATCCTGGATTTCCTTGACACTGACATTTGAGTGTTTTGCTGTATATAAAGAGGTTTTATAGTATATATATATATATATATATGTATATATATCTGATAGCATCTAACTTCTATGCAGTACTTGAGTGAATTAATTTTTCATCTGGCTGATGCAGCAGTTTGACATGACAAGCAAATTAAAGTCAAAGAAGCCACCTCTGAAAAAGCTCATATTTTGTAATAGAAAAATGAAAGGAAAACAAAAAACTACTGCATATTTCTTCTGGATGCAAAGGAACATGTATATAAGATTTACTGGTTTGTATACAGAGTACATATTATCAAAATTGTGTGGAAACGGGAATTTTGTAAGATTCTAAAATAGTCTATCTGGCCTAGTCTCTCCAAGACTTTGAAATAACGTATAAAGAAGGAATAGTATCAAAAAAAATGGAGAAGTTTTCATAATGTACTCCTACAATATTCTGTCTATCCCCAGAAGTTTGTTACTTTGGGAATTCCCAAATCACAGCTGCCATTTTTGGGCTTAATTTTGTTTTAGAGATTTCTGTATTGCTTGATTGTGTAATTGCTTTTGAATTAATGCAGAGAAACTTGACATTCTTACATAATCAGTAGTGAGATCCAGAGTACACGTGCCTACTGTGGAGTGAGCTTTGATTAATCACCAGATTATCCTTTTTTCCTGTAAAGGCATGGGCAATACACAAATTGAATTTCTTCTGAGGAAACTGATGTAAAACTCGTGCTTCACATGCATTTTATTTTAAATGAATACTCTCTTTGGGACTCATTGCATGCATTTGTTCCTCAAGAGACTCTGCAAGCAGGATATAAGCAGCTTGGGAATTCAAATTTATTACTTAATGTATGCAATAGATAGAACTAAAAAGTTACTAAATACCACTCTCAAAAAGATGTTTCATGTGTCTTGATGTTCCACAGTGGACATCAGCCATGTGGAGAAATAATGATTTATTATCTTCAGTGTTCCTGACCTGCCATCTTCCAGGTCCTGTTTTTCACTCTTGGGGTTTTAAACCTTGGGGGTTTAAACCTTAAAAACCTAACAGTTCTAAACTGTTATGTTTTTCTGATGAACTGCTGTATTTTACCTTCCCAAAAATAACACCGCTTTCTGTAGTTTTCTTACCTCATTAACTGTAGGTCACATAGTGTTTTATACTTTCCTGTCACTCTTCATGAATAAACTGGAGCAGTGGCTGCACAGCTGGGCTGAGCTAAGCTCAGTCTGGCACCACAGGCAGCTGAGGGTACACGACCAGGGTTCAGTTGTGCCACCTCACTAGAGCTGGGCAGAAGTGGAACACCTGAAGTGCAGGTGGTGTGAGGTGTGGGATGAGGTCCCTGATGCTGGTTCCTCCTCACTGCTCCTGGGGTCAGTGCAGGGTCTGTCACTGGTACCCTTCCACCTACAGTGTTTTGGAGTGGAGGAGAATGAAAATCCCAGAACTGTTAGAAGCACCTAAGCTGGGGATGTCAGCATCTATAGAATGGCATCATGAAATTTTCTGGTGAGGTTTCTGTTTCTTTCCTAGTAACACTTAACCAGCTTTGAGGGTTTTTTTTCACTGCTAATGAGTGATAAGTTGCTTACCTTGCTGGCTCCCTCAAAGAACTTTAGCAGAAATGGGAGGGATGATTTAATGATCACAACTAATCTTCCCTGGTATATCACATTTAACAAATACTAGAATTTATATGCAGTTTTGAGCTACCATTCCATTGAAGATTTAATTTTTAAAAGAATAATTTCTGCTTTCTTTCATATAAATACCTTAATTTCTTTGCTGTTTTTTTCTCTACAAAAAACCAATACCATTACATACTGTGTTCAATTCTTAATAATTAACTTACTCTTACCGAACATGCGGTATCAATAATTGCAAAAGATTATAGCATATGTAAGGAATATAAAAATGCTGTGGTTTTTTAGTCTGTACACAAAGAATTATTACAGAGGAATACCTTGTAGTAAGTAAATTTCACTTGTGTCTTAACTACTAAACATATATGGTGTAAAATAATGTATTTTGCTGCATTTTTATTAATTACAGTGGTAAATACATAATACATATATAAGAAATAAGGTCTATCAAACCAATCACTATGTTTAACCATGAGCCTCAAGTTATTTATTCTGAGCCCACAAGCAATGCAGTAGATTTTGAAAAGCTTTTACAAAGTGACAGTATTTTGTGGCCCAAGTTTACAAAACACTGGTTTTAAAAAAAGAAAATATGTTTTAAATTATTAATTGTAACATTATGTAATTAAAAGCATAAAACTTAAGTGGAAAGCAATAAAACCAAATTATTATAATTTATTTTACTTCTCCTACTTCCTTCTGGGGACATCAGAGCAGCTGTAATTACTGTATGCAAGCATTTATGCTTGCCAGGGAAGAGCTAAATACATGTAATTGATAGCAACAGCTCAGTTTCTCAAGTGAGGAGAATGAGTGCTTGTGCTTACATACAGTAATTGCAGCCAGTTTTCTCTTCGCAGTTTGCAGCAAGTGACCTTGCCATGGTTGCAAGGAAAGATACCTGTTTTCTTCATGAGCTGGAGGGGGTAGAAAGTAGTAAATCCAAAAGAACGTGAAGCCTATGGAAAATTGAAGTGACTGTTTTCTAAATGAGAAAGCAGAAGCTAATGTCTCACTGTAGTCTGAATAATATCTCTGCATGCTGAATTTCACTTCAATCATAGCCTGTTGTCCATCTGAAAGATGGACACCTAAAAGAATGTGAACTAGATGTAGGGAGAATATGCCTACATGTAATATGGCAATAGCAAGGCACTAATATGTGTTCTTCTTAAAATATTTTTTCCAGGTTGCAGATGAGCAGGAAAGCTTATACTGGTTTAGCTCTGCTGATTTGAGAAGGAAAATTGTTTGTTCTTGTCAAAATGGTTGTTCAGTGTTAGCCACATAGGCTCCTGTGATAAGGGCATTTGGTAGATTGTATCAAATGTTTGGGTGGCCGTGCAGATGCAGGAGTTTGGGTGGCTCTTGTCAGAGCAGCACTTTTGTTTGCACGTTGTGCAGATAGTCAGTAAGCCTTGCATTTGCTGCCCCAGCTGGTTCCAGTGGCAGGGTATGTTTGTGTGAGGAGAGGCTGCTCCTATTCAGGAGCTTAGCAAAGCTGAGGGATTGCTTGAGTAGTAGAAACAGATGAAAAATACATGAGGTAGGATCATTTTTCCATGTGGATTACTATTCTTAAATTATTATTCTCTATGGTTTCTCCTGAAAGGCTGTATGTGACATCTGTGGATATATGACAGTGTGAAGCTTCTTTTTCCATCAAAGCAAGTTCACTCAGGGTGTTTGCAGAGCTCATTTAAAGCTGCCCACTAGAGTTAGCATACTTAACACCCCCTTTCTGCTCAACATGGTGTAACTGCATGACATAGTTAAATTGAACTCAAAATTACTGTTCTCAGCTTGTAGTAAGCTTGGAAGGCTGCTGCTACTGCTAGGAGCCAGAGAAGAGTTGGGAAGTCTGAAGGCTTTTTAGTTTTTTCTACCCATATGAGATACCATTGGTTGTGAAACTACAATTACCTTTATTTAGAACTTGTCATAGCTACAACTGGACCAGTAGTGCTGCTGAGAACTGGATTTATATTTTTGGAGACTTGTGCTAAAATGTGGGGGAGGTTGAGTGGTAATGGCTGATTTAGACCCTGTTTTTTTGTATGTGCTGTTACATTTTCTAATGTTCATCACTTGCTAATATCAGAACTTAATTTCATCTGCTGTTTTATCTCCTGTAGTTCTTCACAGACAACTTATATCTTACTGCTTTGAAGAGTGTTGTATCTTCACCACTCTTTATCATCTCAGTGTTGTGCCCTCTTTTGTCACCCTTATGGATGTGCTGCACAGCAAAATACCTCCCTCTGGCACCCTTGTTCCATTGTCAAAACCAACCCATTATGTCTACATTTTTTCCCATATTTTCTGCTTATTAATCTACAAAAAGAGATTCTTAAAGGAAACAGTATTTTTCAGGGAAGTGCCCTGTTAGCTTCGGTTAGCTGTGGGTAGGGGCTGCATGCAGGTTTCCAGTATTGTTTGCTTTGTGAGTTTCTGGGTTTGCTTCCTTCACAGAGCTAATCAGCAGAGGACGATGCTTTAGTACAACACCTATATAATTAGGCTGGTTTTTTTCCTTCTTTCTAGATTTGCCAGTGGACTTTACAATATCTATACAATATCTGTACAATAGATATCTATACAATATCTATACAATAGAGGAGCAAAAATACTACTTTCATTATAGCTATATCATTTTAGGTAAAAGGAAGCTTATATCATGGTTGAATTTCAAAGAAAAATAATAGTAGATGCATAAAGTTTGGTGGTTTCCACCTTTAGCTGTTGGGATCCCTCTATTGCAAAAATCTGTTTAGATTTGTGGTAAGTGTATATCACTAGAACATGAAGATGCTAGCACACAATAAGGAAATTTTAAATTCTGTGTTGAGTAGACAGAAGAGTAAGTACAATAGATATATTTCAGAAGGCCTGCTATACCTACTTTAAAGGAAAACAAAACATGATGTTAGGGTTAGGATAATTGCAACAGTATGGTTGCTAGCTATAAAATTGTATTTTCTTTGTTCACTTCTTCAAGTATTATTGAGGCTTACCGAGTAATTTCAGCTTCTGGAGTTAATTGGAGAAATTACAAAAGTGAAAAGCAACTGAAAGAAAAGTGTTAACATGACAGTGTTTTGAACTCCCAGTACTGCCATTTCCAAGCTGTGCAGCCTGATAAATGTGTATTCAGCGACTTGTTGTGGAAGCACCAGTGACATCCGGTGGTGGCATCCAGTTAGACAGCTCACAATCTGCTGACTCGTAAGTTACCCAAAGATCTTTAATGCTCAGCTATTTGAAGGTGGCGGTTTGGGATTGCTTTACATCCTGAGCCAATTCATCTTATCTTTGTTTTATGCTTTTAATTTTGGTAGAACAGGATTTTTTTTACTGCTGCGTTGACAATTAGATTAAATGACTGCCTCCAGCTGGCGTTGCCTTTTTTCTTGCTCTGCATGATATCCTAATTGTCTTAGAACTGTAGAATCTGCTTGAGATTATGAACTGTATACTTTAGCAGAAGAGTCTAGAATCATTAAGATTGCATAGCTGACTTCCTGCAGTGCCTATTAGGGATGAATTCATGTTTATTTGTAGTGTCAGCAATAGAAGCTGCAACCATATATCCTTCTACTTTACGTAAGAGAAATTGTAAATCTCAGCTGGCTCCAAACTGTTACACCTATATTAAATGTCTCTTCAGGTTTTTAACAGGTTGTGCTCAATTTTGTCTCTTGATACTCAGCATTAGCATGGGACAAATGCAGTTAGGATGTTAATTGTCACACTTACTAGATGAAAATTTCACGGCAGTGACAACTGTCTGGCATTCAACTGCCCTCTAGATGTATTATATCAATTAGAAGGAGTGACTAGTTTTTAAATGTATACATTTTCAATAATAATTTCAGCAGTTTGTGAGGTTGCTCTTTTCTGTTGGAGATGTAAATGAGAGCAGTTAAAGGTTAGATTATTTTCTCAGTAACGTAGTGTTTTGGGGTCTTTGTACTATCAGCAGAACTAGGAATATTGGATTATAGTAGGGCTTTGCATATTAAAAAAACCTGAAAGCTTCTCTAACAGAAATTATGGTGCTTTATTTGTGTTTTCCCCTGAGACACAATCTTACATGAAGAGGCCAGTTCTGCAAAGTGAGAAATCATGTATTTATTTCCATTTCTCAGCTTCATTGTTTTGTGAATGCCATATTCTTTTCTGAGAGGGTCCATAACTGAGACTGTGTGGAGACAGACATGCTGTGTATCAGAGAAGATAAAACTGGAAACCAGACCCTGTCACTAAATCAGAAATGGTTTCAAAACCATGCTCTTTATAAGCACTTTGTCTGACTCTTTTCAGATTTGCTCCTAAAAGGAATAGAAGATACAGATCCTGTCATTTTTTAATATGTCAAAATGTTAGGAGCCAGGGACCAGGCTTGTTACACCTCACTTTATCCATGCAAGTGAGTTGCCTGAGCTAGGTGTATAGTCTGCTGTGCCACTCTTAGGAGGGGGCAAGTGAAAGAAGACAATCAAGCAAGCACCCACTAAGACACTTAGATGTTTGGTAGGCTGAGCTGTTTTTGCAGTCAGGAGATCTCTATCCTCCAACTATAGACAGTGTCTTGAATGACTCTGCTCTTAAGTTTGTAATAACAGGGCTTCAGGATGTGCTTCAGAGTATTAGCCTTTGCTTCTAGATTATACAACTGTAAAAGATCGGCATTTGAAAAATCACCCATTAAAATGTGATTTCCCAAACATTAACTTGATTAGTTTGGTTTCTTTTTAAAAAGAAGCATGTTTAAAATCACTAGCTGTTTTTAATTAAATTTCCAAACCACAAATGCTTTTATTGAATAGATATTTTGACATAGTGCTGCTTTTCTTCACTGAGTCTGTACCATGCAAATAGCTTCTATAATATAGGATATTACAGCTTCTGTAGCAAATCTTGGAACATGTGCTGATTGTTTATAACACAATTATAGTGATAACCAGTGTCCTGTACATTTTCTAATGAAGCAAAACAGACATTCCCTGTTTATTCCTGTTAATTCCCTGACTAAGAGAACTTTAGGTCTAAACTCCACAAATTAGGACCCTGTAGCAATGTAGGTAAGTTTCTAAATTATTTATCGAACCCTTAGTGTGATTATCTCTGTCAGTGCTGTTAGGCTAAATCTTCTTAGCACTAAGAATTTATTGGAAAGATCTGTTGACAAAAAGAATTGAAGCAAAATATAACCTAAATGTCATTACTGGTAAAAGAGTCACTTTTAACAACACTCAAGTCCACACATATTCCGAATTGCAGCATGGCAGAAAAGGCTATTCCAGCACTAATCCTAGGGAAAATCATCAGGGACAAGTTTTTAAAACGTATTTGTCTTCAAATAAACTAATTTATGTTTATTACCTAATTATATTAGATGTATGACTGCATTACCAACTAGAGAGCCAAAACACCTTTTCTTTAATGTCATTTAGTTTGTATTTCTATCTCAGTTTCATGAAATAGTTTGTTTCATTAGATATGTAGCATAAAATGTATTAAATTGGGGAAAAAAATGTAACAGAGTGCGTTTTGTTAGGAAATCTTACCAAGTTTTCATCTACATAAAACATTCCAGATCTCAACAGGTTGGTGTATTGCAAGCATTAGTACTGTAATATCTGAGAGAATACAACCATTCTCCACACCAAGGACAAAAAATCTTCTACATATTCACTGTTGAATTTTCTGTCAGTCTTCTTTCCAGTCTTGCATTTTTCTGTTCATTTCAACAAAGTTTCTGAACTTTAGCACCTTTCTTGGACGCAGCTTGTCTGCAATGCAAAGGCCAGCTGGCTTGGCTTAACTTTATTAGCAGTAAGTGGGTTTTGTCTCACTGGTACCAGGATAATGCTGTTGTCTACAAACAGAAGAGTAGCAGAAGAAAGATGCTGGGTTTCTAGGCACAGGATGGAGATGAAGCGTCTATTCATTCTTTATGAAAATTGGTAGATTTTTTTTCTCAAAAAAAGAGATGTATTTTTTTTTTTTGAATTTGCATATAAATTTTAATTTTAAGGAAGAATTAAAACACCAGGCTTACCAGCAAAGATAACCTTTTTAAAATTGTCTTACCCTTTAATCTCTTAGGTCAGTTGAATGTATTCCTTACAAGTATCAATTATTATAGCATTTCTATATATTTTCATTCACTGATTAAAATCTCACATTATGGCCAGGTACAAGTTAGATTTAAACCAATCAATTACTTTAGCATGACAAAGGACTTAACTCTGATAGGTGCTGAACATCTGTAACTACTGCTGAGACTCACTGGAATGAAACATCCAAATTCCATGCCTGGAATTTGCCATTTGGTAGAAATAAGGAGTTTAGCAGCTCTCTGGTGGCTTAATCAGTATTAAGAAAATTGCATTCTATATTGCATTATAAAAAAATCAGGCTGTCTTCAGTAGTAGCGCACATCCTTCCAGAGCTTTAGGAGAAGCCATGAGATTTGCAGTTTTTCCCTTTACCTTTAACCTTCTTCAGCAAGAAGTAAAAGGGGTTTAATAGAGAGCCTGTGCCACTTAAATAATGTTCTGTGCTCTACAGTTTGTTCTTATAGTGTATGTTACATTTCTTTCACACAGACCCTTAAGGAAATTTCTGTTTTAGAATGGTTAATTATTGAAATACCTATTGCTAGTCTTCAATCCCATTTCTCTCAAACATTTGCAAATGTCTCTCCATAAAAGAGGTATTTGCTCAACACTTACACTCTACTGAAATTACTGTTTGTACCAAAATTATTTACAGAAACACATGAAGGTACTCTTGGATATTGCTGAGAAAAAACAGCAATACAGTTACTGAAAATCAAAGTAATCAAAGAAGTGGACTCCATGTTCCATTTCTGGAACTGTTCATCCTCCAGCTTAAATGAACAAAGCTCTATTCAAATCAATATTTAGCCATGACTCAGTCTCCAAATTCAGTCTAAATGATTATGTGTAAGGATCACTGTAAGGTGCCAATTTTGTGTAATTGTGCCAATGATAATAAAATGCAATAAATGTCCAAATATGAATAGCTGTAGGATAATAAAGCTGAGGCAGTGAAGGATTGGAGGTACTTTCAGCTAGTTACATAGTGAAATTTGATGCCATTTACAGTAAAACCTTAGTCTATACCATGTAAACGGATAAGAGTCACATCCTAGGAAACTTCATTGCAATTATCTGATGTTGCTGACTGCAGCAGATGAGATGCTTTGCCAATTGTCTTCTCTTCTTCAGAAGACAGTAGAAGGGGATTATGGTGCAATTGCCATCAGTGTTTTCTCTACTGTTTTTAACCTACTCAGGACTTCTGTTTCTAGTACTGTCTAGCACATTTCATAATTTTTCCCTTAATGCTTGCAGCATATTTAAAAGCAAAATCTGCTTGTGGAAAGTGTTGCTAAGGTGGCCGGCAGGCCCACCACCTCAGTAGATGGGCATGGGCAGACTTTTGCCATCACTGAACAACTCCGTGTGCTGGGAAGTGTGAACTTTGCTGGAAATGCCTGAATATCTTAACCTTACAATGCAGCAAAAACACTATCACCATCATGTCTGATGTACTTTCACAGCAAAGAAGTGAACTGCAGAGGCATTGTAACTATTTTCACTACGACAAGAAGCTGGTTATACCGCAACAGGTGTTACAAGGCGTTTTCTGTCCCCTCTTGGAGATGGGCAGCCTCCTGGATTTTCTTCCTATAGAAAATGTCCTTTTGTGACATGACCCTTCTTTGGCTCTGAATTGCTGCAGTCAGTTTCTGGCAGAACAGTGAGAACTGTCTCCTGGAAGTATTTGAGGAGGGCGCAGGCCAGTCAGGGCTTGGCAGCTGTGACAGGATAAGTCCGGTTACTTCACCCTGAGCTTGTATGCAATGAAATATTTCTTCTCTCTGGTTGCCAGAGACTAGAACAAAACAGATTGTAGGATCTAGCTTTCATCACTAGTGTCTCCTTATTTAGTTTTAGTTTGGGTTTGTTTTAGCATTTCTAACACAGACGATCCTCCTGAAATGAGTATTAATTTATTGCAGCAAAAACTATAGTTTAGTTTTGAGAGACAATTTGTGGATTTCTGTGAGTCTTTCCTTGCACCGACAAAAGATGTATTTGTCCTAAGGCAATTTTTCTTTGGGGAGTTATGTGACTTTGTACACATCATGAGGTGGATAAAAGTTCAGATTTAATCCCATAATGGAATTTTATTTTAAATTGTAGAGACAGACTTTTTTATTGTGCTTTTTTAAAATAAGCAGTTGCTTTTCTGTGACATTTTAAAAGGAAGCATGTGTGGGAAATCCTTCATTACAGGCTGAATGACAAGGAAAAGTTAGAGTCTCAGGATGGAACTAAAAGGCTGTGTACCAGTTATCTATACAAAAATAGGTTTCTTTTCTTTACTACATTACCTCTAATTAAAAGTTTGTGTTAATGTGGTTACTTTCCTTGGAAAGCAATTGTCCACGTCTTCAGGCTGATTTGGTGTCAAAGAAGGAACATAATGGTAGTGGTGATACATAGGGATAATATAGAGAACACTGAGGTACAGAACTGTGACTGCTGAGCTTTAAGGTATTCCTGGAAAGATAGACACTGTAGCAGGATTTTTAAAGTGACATAACACTTGAAAGAAAAATACAGCATGTGTGAAGATTTTTGTTCAGTCTAAGCCACATAGAATACTTCAGCTTTGGAAACAATAAGAAGCAGGACCATTGAATGAATCTGCACCTGAATGAATGTCTCTGGGATACATTTTTTTTCTTGAACTAAGTACTACAACTGTTTCTAAGCGGTTTATAATTATTTATTAAGTACAAGTATTATTCTAATTCCTCAATGTATGGAAACCATAAGATTAGTTGGTAGATCAGTGTGTGCAGAATAATGGCAATTAAGTGTTGGCAGAAGATCAGCCAAAAGAGTACAGACTTTTCTCACCACTATTATTTTCCCTTACTTTTTTAAAACTTGTAAAACAAAGAATAATTCTGTGTATTACAAAGAGTAAAAGCAGAATGCTTTTAATACTTTCAAGGTCAAATAAAATGATGGATTTTTTATAAGTAAGATCGGCATTAAACAAGCAAAACACAAATAATTTTGATTTATCTTTTATTGCATATATGTGTTTTCCTTTTTTATTTTATATGTGCTTTTACAGGCAGTTCAACAGACAGCAGAGATGTCATCAAATGTCTTACATACTAGCAGTAGACAATATCAGTTAATGGTTATCTGCAAAATTAACTTTTGAACAAGGACTTTTGTGATAAAAGTAATCTTCACTTATCAAAGATTGGTAGTTCAAAACAGGCTAGTAAAGATGAAAGTGTTGCAGAAAACTAGAAAAGAAAGTGTCCAGATTTGCTTTGTTTTGCCATAACATTCTGAAACTGGGACAAACAAACTTGGCATTGGAGCATTTGGAAGTAAGGAGTCTCCAGCTGCTTTCATGACTTAGGAAACTTGCCACACGATTACAAAAGCATGCATAATGCTTCAGTGATTGTCCTGGAGTTCTTCTCTGGCTCTACAAATGAAACTTGAAGTTTGACTGGTAATGAACATTAATAATCATTTGGATGCTTACAGAGACCATGGGAAAATTTTAAACTCTTAATTTCATTTTATTTCCTGCAGACATGCAGAGTATGGAAATCTCTCATTGATATGAAAGCTAACCAGTTGTCTTCATCTTAACTTAAATGTAATAAGCTATTTAAGCTGTTGAATACAATAAGTTCAAAATATCTTTCTGTGACCTCATAATGTCTAATGCAAATTGTTACATTCTAAAAAAGTTACTGATTCTGTGTCTCTTTCCCCTTGTGTTCAAGCTCAGCTCTTTGTGTGCTTTCAGAAGCAGATGATGCAATTTCTCATGGCCCGGAAGAGCAGGCTGCTTGGCAGGGGACGGCACTGCATGAGCCAAGGCAGGGCCAGTGTCCTCAATGACACCAGTACCATTTGTGCTGCCCACACACATCACCTTGTTACAGTCTCCATTTACATACTCAGCCTGCTGCGCCAGCCTTCACCTTTCGTACACACAGACACATACAAACATGCAGATCCTTCCATTTCTTATGACTGAAACCACACTCAGGTACATGTACTTGCATGTAGATATACACCTCGCTATTTATAACTGAGGAGGTCCAGTAATGGAAATCAGGAATCAGGCAGGAGTCTGGATTGCCAGTCTGGACTGAAGTCAGCAAGGCAAGGTCAGGTCTGGGCACAGGTATCTGCAGCATTTTTCTGGCAAGAGCCCAAGTGCAGCGAAGCCCCCAGCCCAAGAGTCAGCACATGCATGAGTGTCAGCCTCGGGGAGGCTTCTCACAGCCCATTCTCATAATTGGGTTAGGGACCTATGGGGTGTGTTCAAATAGGTGTGCAAAACACAAAGATACAGTTCAAGAACAGCAGAAGTTACTTCTATCAAGGGCATTCCCAGAATCTGTGATAAGCATTTTTTTTAGCACGGCATGGAATCAGACAAGCTCTGTCATTTTGAGCAATTCGCCCTACTCTTCTTAATGGCAAACATGGCACAGTGAGATGTGTTGAGTCTTCAAGCCCCCAGTCAACATTTTGTAAAGATAAACATTATCAGTTAAATGAGTTTTGCAATTTAAGAGAGGATATAATTATAGTTTGTTTTATATTAATACAATATTTGTAACTTCGATATACATTGATAAAACAGAATCTCATATCATATCTTAAAACATGTGAATTTGAACAACTTTCCAATTTGTACCAAATACTTTGTAGATTCCAGTTATAAAAACAATATGTTTGTCTTTTTTCCATGTAACCTGCAGCCATATGCTAAGAGCATAATGCTTTTAAGACCATTGTCAGTTTGTTTATTATTTATTTTTATTTAGAAACTTTGTTATTGTTTAGTTTACTGCTTAGTATACTTACTACCTAGATACTTAGTACTGTTCAGTACCAGCTCTGTTTTGTCAATTCTAATAATAATTTCCTGCACAGCACTTCTAAAGGCAGACAGAAGCACACCTTTGGACATTGTCATTTCCCCCATTTTGTGACAATAAGTGAGTGCCAGCCCTGTGTTTCTGTGCTAGAGAATAAGAATACTGATACAACCTTGTCTTTTTACCTGAAATTAAGTTTTAGGAGAAGCTTCTGAAAAGTGTTTTCAGATCTGATAGGGAGCAATTTTTTTTTTTTTTCTAATAAAACATTTTGAAAAAAGCCAGTAGGTTTCTTTGTGGTGGAAAGCAGGATACTAGACATGCCAGGAGCTGCAAACAGTTAAAGTTCCCTGAGAACCTGATTCTGTGTAATCTGGATAATAAAAGCCACTCCCTCCTGATAGAAGCTGCCTGTGTATGAAAGCACAAATTTGCTATTATTTACTGTTGGCTTCAAAGGCAGGAAGCTCAGTGGGATGCCAGGGGGTGAAGACCAGGACCCTGAGCAGCTGATGAGTACGTTGTCTGAGCTTCCTATCATCTGACCCTTGTGGAGGCAGGCCTCCAGTGGCACCACTCATTTCCTTTCCCAAAGGACTCATAGTTTATACCCATTCAAACATGAAGATAAGAGCTGGAAGCAAATTGGTGATTATCAATTACTCATTATTCATATGATTATTCATTTTTACATATAAATTAAATCAAACCAAAATCTTTACACTGTGAATTACGAAACGAGCAACACCCTATGTACTGGCATGCTTTCTGCAAAGTCTGAAGGGAAGAAAAATGTAGGTATTACATTAGGAGTGCCACTCATTAAACCGTCTCTAAATTGGTTTGCTCTAAGCTTTTACATGTAGTAAAATTGCATCTTTGAGAAATATCTTTGTCATCTATCCTGGGTGTAATTGTTTACCCAGCTCAGGTACTGGGGGACAATTTAGGACCTAGCTTTAGAGTAGGAGGTGTCAAATGCTGAGACTCACCATCAGGACCATGCAGCACCCAGCTTCATACTACAGTTGTATCCTTCTACTAAACCCATGTTTATAGGATAACAGGAAACAACTCTCTAGTTTGGCACAAGGCAATGTAAAGTAAAGCTGGGGAAACCTTTGCAGGAAATGAACTGTATCTAATCCAGTTTGATACTGTCCCTGAGGCCAGTACCCTTCCCTCCTCTGGGCAAACTGTGGAGTATATTACAATTGGAGGGATGAGAAGCATTCCCTTTGTCTCCTCACCTTCTTCCACCCATGCTGTCTCTCAAGTTCATGCCAGTACTTACTGCTAAATAAGATGCGGTACTCTATTAAAACCCAAAACACTGAAATAATGAACTGTAAAAACTTGCCAGGGGCAAAGTGTGTTTTGTTAAGATACCAGAAAGGAACCACAGGGAGCTGGTCTTTGCATTTACTCCCATCAAATGAAAAAGAAAGCAAGGAAAACAGCACAACTACTAGGAGGCTATCCTAATTTTATTTTGAGACTGCTCATATTTTCAGCATTGAATCCACTTTTCCTTTTTGCCCAGTTCTGTTGTTTTTTCCTGTCATTTTTCTGTCATCTTCTGTCATATTTCTTCCTCCTTGCTTTTCAAATGATTCTGGTCAGCTGAAATGTTAATTGGCTCCCTGACAGGCCAACTCAAGGATTTGCAATTTATTTTTGCCTGTCACCTGTTGAAAAAGGACAGGAGATTCCTTCTCTGACAAGAGAGGAGTCCATTAGTGACACAAAAGCAGCAGCTGCATCACAGCAGGGATGCACAATAGTTATATACATCACTTACTCTTTATCTGCTATGAGACACTTGGACAGATTGTTGCCTGTAATTCTCTTCCTAGGGAAAAAAGAGTCCATACAGTGCTTAAAATCAGCTGCTTTCTATTTTAACTCTTGAAATGACATTTCTTATCTCACAAAGATGTCTAGAAAAATTATTTAAATACAAACAAAATTGCACAGCTTAAACATACTTCTAGTACAGTGCTTTACTGTTTCTATTTTTATGTTGTATAACCTTATCCAGAAGGTGTAGTAGCACAGTGGTGAATCAGGTGGCTTCTAAGGACACTTTCAAAATCTGTGATTCACTTAGACTGACTTGTCTGAGAATTCAGATTTCATACATATATGTATATATGTAAAGCCATAATGGCCTTATTTATGCAGCCAATATATTCAATGTATTCATCATTTCTTTCCTAATTCTCCACATGTAATATTGAAGCTAGAAACATTTCAAATAGAAATGGTTGTGTTTTATTTCAGTTTTCATTAAAAGAAGGGAAAACTAATAAAAACTGTAAGATTCTTAAGTGGATTACAGCCAAGAAATCTGAAGAATGCTGTGGTCACTTTTTAAGCCTCCTTTATTCTGCTTTTTTATGCACCATCACACTGAGCTTTGGCAGGATGCTCCCTATGGAGACAGGTTATTTTCAATCTGCTAGCCTTCTTTAGTCTTTGCCAAGGGCTGGTAGTGATGGGGTTTCAAACATCCTTTCCAATGATGGAATTTCATATACCCTTTTTCTTTGCTTTTACTCCTTTCAGAAAAAATACTTTCTGTCTGGGTAATGTGGTAACATTAGCAGTGCATGCCGGTGCAGTGTGTTGAACTAATTGCCAATTAAATAATAGGGAAGGCCAAGATCTAACAGAGAATCATTGTGCACAGTTCATTAACTGCATTTCACAGAACCGAAAGCATGCCACATGATTTTTAAAAACAGGTTTAAGGAATAAACAGTTTCTTCCTTAATACTGAATAGCTGCAATGCAGAACAGATTGAAAGAGAGGCAGACAAATGGTTCCTGGGGTTTTCAGTTCCTCCCCTTCCCTGAGGTAGATATCTGTACAATTCAGACATTTCTGTGGATTAATCATCTCCATGAGGTGAATGGCTTTAAAAAAGACTTAGGGAGTCTGGGAGATAATCAGTATCTTAGTGTTACATGTAAATATTCTTCTCTGACGTTCAATTACAGTAAAATAGGAAGTATTCAGTAAGATTGAGGAAAGCACTTCAGATGCCTTTCAGGCAGATTTTAAAATATCTGTGACTTCATAGAAAAATCACGAGAATAATAGAAGTATTTGAAAGCATACCTTATCGTAAGGGGTAAATACCATAGAGAACTTACAAAGACTCAACTAATACCTACAAGCAATGGTAAAGTACTATAGGAGGAAGCTTTTGATTAGTAAATAAAGGTACAAAAAGGCTGGTTCTTGATGCCACTGGTTCCTGGCACTAGACAGAGGCAGATAAGAAATGGAATGGAGGTACACGTGTTTATCTGAATGTGGTTGAAATTAGGCAAAAATGGCCAAAACCAGTTTATATTGAGTGTGATCACGCAGCACTTACAGGATAGCTAGGGTATCAGACCCAGCCAGCGTGGGTTTAGGAGGTAGGTCGTGCTTGACCAACCTGGTCTCCTTTTATGACCAGGTGACCTGTCTGGTGGAAACAGGAAAGGCTGTGGATGTTGTGTACCTGGACTTCAGCAAGGCCCTTGACACTGTCTCCCACAGCTCACTCCTGGTAAAGCTGCAGCCCACGGCTTGGACAGGAGCACTCTTTGCTGGGTTAGGAACTGGCTGGGTGACCGGGCCCAGAGAGTGGTGGTAAACAGTGCTGCATCCAGCTGGGGCCAGTCGCCAGTGGTGTCCCTCAGGGGTCTGTGCTGGGACCAGTTCTGTTCAATATCTTTATTGATGACATGGATGAGGGGATTGAGTCTGTCATTAGTAAATTTGCAGATGACACTAAGCTGGGATTGTGTGTCAATCTATTGGAAGGGAGAAGGACTCTGCAGAGAGACCTGGAACAGTTGGATGGATGGGCAGAGTCCAGTGGGATGGAGTTTAATAAGTCCAAGTGCTGAGTCCTGCATTTTGGCCACAATAGCCCCCTGCAGCGTTATAGGCTGAGGACGGTGTGGCTGGACAGTGCCCAGGCAGAAAGGGACCCAGGGATGCTGGTCAACAGCTGGCTGAACATGAGCCAGCAGTGTGCCCTGGTGGCCAAGAAGGCCAACAGCATCCTGGCCTGCATCAGGAATAGTGTGGCCAGCAGGAGCAGGGAGGTCATCCCTCCCCTGTAATCAGCACAGGTAAGGTCATACCTTGAGTGCTGTGTCCAGTTCTGCCCCCTCAGTTTAGGAAGGACGTTGAGACACTTGAGCATGTCCAGAGGAGGCAACGAGGCTGGTGAGGGGCTTGGAACACAAGCCCTGTGAAGAATGGCTGAGGAAGCTGGGGTTGTTTAGCCTGGAGAAAAGGAGATTCAGGGGTGACCTTATCACTCTCTACAACTCCCTGAAAGGTGGCTGTGGTCAGGTGGAGGTTGGTCTCTTTCTCCAGGCAGCAACAGATAGAACAAGAGGACACAGTTGAAGCTGTGCTAAGGGAAATATAGGCTGGATATCAGGAAACAGTTTTTATGGAAAGAGTGATAAAGTACTGGAATGGCCTGCCCAGGGAGGTGGTGGAGTCACCATCCCTGGATGTGTTTAAACAAAGACTGGATGTGGCAGTCGATGCTATGGTTTAGTTGAGGTGTTAGGGCATGGGTTGGACTCAATGATCTTGAACCCTCTTTCAACCTAGTGATTCTGTGAAAAACAAAAAATGAGACATAAGAAGTGAATTATGTTTGGGGAAAAAGTGGGAGTGTAGATCTTAGAGTGAGCAGCATCTCATCTTAAATAATGTGATTTGAAGTGTCAGAGTTAAATTAATTGGTGGAAATGAGTAAAATGCTTAGGAAAAAAAAGGAAAGGAGAAAGCACCCAAAAATATTTGAAAATTATATTTTTAATAATAGATATAGAAGTAATTTTGAAAATCTTTGCCTGTAGCATTTGAAGTATCAAGTTTAAAGTTTCTCAATACTCTTTGACATATGGCCTATTGCATAAATTTAAAATGTACCATGAAGCTTGTTTTTTAAGAGAGAAGCAGTGAGATCTATGCAAAATACATGGAGGTCTGTTTCTTTATCTTGCTGCTGCTGAAATGATGAGTGTACTGGTTATAAAGATTTTTTTCTTGCAGGTAATTTATTTCTATGTAAATGGAACATCTTTCACCATAATTCATAACCCACTATCATCTCCAGACCTTTTGTAATTGGTGTAGCTACTGTCAAGAAGTTTTTATTTTTCCATAATTTCTTTCTATATTTTTTATCTCTTGATCACAGCTTTGTTTGTAGCTTCCACAGCTGTTTGTAGTATTCAGAACAGATGTAGTTGGAGTATTTTTAATTGTTAGGAGCAATAAAAGTTGCTCCTCACTAAAAAATAATATACTTTGAACCTCACTGGAGCATGGCACTCTATCTTTTGGAATCACAGTGCCCTTTGCGGAAAACACTAGAAGGAGGTGCTATAAAATGGTGTTGGGAACAGGGAACAAGTCTTGTCAGTCTGAAAGGATCCCCACTCTGGGGAAACACCATGCTTGAACATCATCATCTGCCTTCTGTCTGCAGCTCGAGGTCTTGAAAGGCAGTGAGAGCTCTGAGGTAGGTCAGCTGCCTCAGGTGCTGGTACTTTCTGCCTTGCAAAATTCAGTAGTTGCTGAAGACCTCAAGAGCTGGGAATGTCACTGTATGCCTTGCTAAAATTTTACATACATCCCATCTAAATAATTCCAGAATCAAATTCCAGATTTTTGGTTTTATTATGTTTTTCTCCAGAAGATAGCAGTACCATTTCGTCTCCCATATTTTCAAGCCATACTTATGTCCTGTGACTAGGATATTCCCCGGTCATCTCCTTGGTATGCCAGACAGGTTGAACAAGCAAAGTTCTTGCCATAAGGAATTTTCTCCACTTGTTCTGTATATATTTATATGTTTTACATTTCTCCATGCTTTTTTTTTAAGTCTCTTTAAATAAATATCTTTCAGCATTTCAGTTATTGATAGTGTTCATATATGAGTCATGCTAGTTCCAAGCAAATTTGCTTATTCCTAACAAGCAAATTCACATGATAATTGTACTTCTTAGTCATTTAATCCCTAAGGGCCACACAGTTCTTTTAGCCACAGAATTGTCCTGGAAACCCCAGTAAAATTGCTTGCCCACTGTATCCCTTAGAGGTTTTTCAGAGTTGCTGCTGTCCAGAGAGCACCCATTCTGGTTTATAACCTCCCTAATTTATTCTTTTTGCACTGAATGCCTTGGTTTTCTAAGCATGGAAGAACACTGTGGCTGCTTTGTGCTTACTGTTAATTATGTTTTTTTTTTTTAAAAACAGGCTTTTTTCATTTGAAGTTATACCAGGAGTGAATTTACATTTACTTCCAAATGACAAGTATTACCAAGCTGAACTGGTCTAAAACCTCTTGTAATTTCTTTTTCCATGTTCTTCCTTTGGCACTATTACATGGGAAAGACCTGAGACTTCAGAGTTTTGTTTGTATCTTGCAGTTGTGTGCTTACCTGGCAGCATGACCATCAATATAGTTCTGAAAGGGAATGTTGTACATTGGGTTGGTTTAGCTAGGGATTTTAATAAATGTTAGTTAGGTTGGCTCTGTGTACCCCTCTTTTCCCTCACAATGGTTTGCGCCAAGTTGTCTACCACAGGAGCTCTTACATGTCAATCTTGTAGCCACTCCCTGATTCTTCTTGTAAGTTTTGTATCAATCACCCCACCTTTGCCATGCTATTTGTCCCAGAACACTGTACCCACTTCTGTTATGTTCCCATAGGTTGTTAGGCTCTATGTCACTCCCCTGTTGTCTGTTCCTGTTGGGCGAGAGGGGTTTCCACCCCTATCTGCCCACCCCCTATTTAACCTAATGCTTTCTTTGTCCCAGCGCCATTTTTGCCTTGGGCCGAGCTGGGGACAGTCGCTCCGATCATCGCAGTGACCATGCAGGAAATAAAACGTTCTCAGGCCCGCAAGCAAAGTGTGCCTCTCTCGTCCCTTCGCTTCCTCTCAGCGTGAAGCTACCAAAGCTGCGTTACCCACGCCGGAGCGCTCAGCACTAGTGGGGAGGCAAACGCCATAACCCTGCTGCGCCCGTGCACGCAGTGGCTACGGACTCACAAAGGCAGCTCTAGCCGGGCTTTCCAACTGCTTGAGGCTGTAGCGAGCAAAAGCCTCAAGGGAAGACATCAGAAAGGAAGTTTCCTGTGTCAAAGTGACCCTGAAACATAGCCTCAAAGAGATATACTTTAAAGTCTCTTGAATTGAAGGAAACTTTTATAATGCCTGCTGTAAGAGCTGTTAACAAGGGCTGTCAGACTTCTTCCACCTGAATGTTATTGTAACATCTAACCTGTATCTGTTGGGAATTCAGAAGAGAAGTGGGTTATACACCACATAAGAAATGAAAAATAAAATGTACAAAATCAATAAAAAAAGTTGATTGAAACACAAAAAAACCCATTTAGAACCACATTCAACATACATATTCAGTTTTGAATACAAAGTTATTAAAAATATTTACAGATTTTAGTCAAATTCATTAAATGGTTTCACATCATCAGATGATCCCTTTCAAATAATCCTCCTCAGAATTTATTTTAATTTATGATTATGTTTTTTCAGTTTATTTTAGCTAGATGGTTTCAATAAAATTTATGAGATGCTGGATGAGTCACTTTTGTTGGTTTTCCCAGCTTTTACAGAGAGAGGAAACTGAGAAGCATTTAAAAAAATTTTATTCCATTATCAGTCTCAATGAATAGTGAGACACAAGAGATGTAAAACTCAATGCCATTCCATCAGAAGGCAACCTATTTCCTGGTTACAATATCTTATAAATGTTTTTCAGTCTATTAGCTTTTGCTGCACAATGTTGCTATTACTTCTAACACCAATCACCCGTATTTTTCCCCACGTGATCCTGCTACAATGCATCTTTCACAGTTTAATTCTCTGAAATATCTAGTCTTTTTCTAAGGCCATATTTTGAAACTTGTCAAAACTTGTTTCTAGTTCAATCTCTCTCTCAACAATGTCATCTCTATTCCATGGCCTTCCTAATTCAGCACACCTTATCTCATTGTTTGCATACAGATGTACAAGACTGTGAGAGCTTTCTGTCAGGTTTTGTGAATTCTTTACAAATCCATTTCTCATATCATTTATTTTAAAGCATAATGGAATCCAAGAACTCTTGATATTGGTCACTTAGGATCATCATCTGACCATTTCTCTCTGTATTAGATTCAGATGCATTTGGTGTTCATTGTAGGTTCACACTCTTTGCAAGATAAATCCAAATTGCCAACCACAAACATTTTTTTAAAAAAATACTAATGATGTGTTAGAAGAAATAATCTTTAGATATGCCATGAAGCATAAAATAGTGGCATTAACAGGAGGATTTAATGAAAAAATCTGACACATTATATGTTATAGGCACAGCACTATAATATTTTGTGAATAGTAAATTTGTCCACTAGAGACTGTTTTCTTGAAATTGTGAACTAGAAAACAAACATCAAGACAGATGAAGGATGATGGTAAGAAAAGGAATTAAATTCTCCTTACTTTGTTTTTTCTCCGCAATCGCTTTTCTTCTGATAAGACACAGAGACAAGTCTGAAGGCACACAATTTACTGAAGAATATAGAAACGTATCTTAAATAATCTCCTCAACTGTAATCTCAGGTGTCAAATATGAGAGCAGAGATGAAGAGAATTTTTCTTTCTGTCTGTATCAAAAAAATCTGTTCTTGACCATGTTATAGTAGTCATAGACAAAGGGGAGTTTCCCCATGTAAACCAGGAAAAATCTAGCTTCTGTTCAATTCTCATGTACAAGAAAGAGGTATATTAATGTACATTATTTTCCAATTCTTTGGTACATGCTCTATGAGGGGATCTCATGCCTCCTGGAGTGAAGTTTGCTACATATCTTCTGAAACTCATCTTTTCCTGATAATCTGGTAACACTTTATTCCCACAGAAACCCTAACATTGGTCCTGGGATCCTAAACCACCATTTCCTTTGTTCCACTGTGCTTCTACTTAAATCCTGCAGTACCAGTATGCCATACTGACAAAGGACTGTATGCTCCTGTTGTCATGTTTTTGCTGAAGAGTCCAAAGAATGATCTACAAAAGCTGGGACTTGATACCATGTGTTGGATCACAAATACTGAAATCTTAGGTCTTCAAAATTGCCCTTGTATTTCTGTGTTTGGTATAACAGAAAAGACAGATTACAGCATTAAGATAAATTACCAAAGCAAATAATAATAATATAAGATGGGATATCTAAGATAATATTGACTTATTGTCATATTTCAATGTCTTATAAGAGGATTTTTGTGTTATACCATCAGCACAGAAGCTATCTGTGCTGTGACCTAGAGCTACTTTGTAGCTACTCTCTTATAAGAAGAAAAAGGTGATATATAAAACTGTGATGCAAAATTTCTGGTTAGTTTAATTGTGTATATTGAATATTTTATAGTCATTTTCTCCACTAGAAGATGTTTTTCATACTGTTGGTACTGTAATGGAAATTGTATTTTTTTTTTTTTTTACTATAAGATGGCAAATACTCCCAAAGAATGTTACAGAAACAAACATTGTACAGTGTACATTTAAAAGGTGATTTATTGTAATATTTTGCAAAATGGAAATACTAAATGGAATAGCTACATTTGTGTTGCTGTAATGATTCATTTGACAGATGCGTTAGCAGACCACAGAATGTGATATACAGCAGTTCTGGATCACTACAAATAGCATCATCCTTCACATAGCTTTTAAAATATTCTTACACATGTTCTGTGTTCTCATATCTCCATCAGTATGAAAGCACAGAGATTCCAAAGAAGGTAATGATGCTATTTAATTTCTAGTATTGGTTACTGTAAGTAACACTTTGTCTGTTCTCTTGTCATTTCAGCTGTACATCTGGGGGTAATTTTATCAAATATTTTTTTTTACAAATAAATTGAACATGAAAAGTACCATACATGCCTCTCCATTTAAATTAGATCAATTAAGAAAAGTTGAGCACTTTGGGGAAAAGGTCAAGGAAGAAGGACAAAGGCAGGCATGATAGAAAGTATGTGTAAAAGTTAATAGATTGAAGCATAATCTATAGATCCACTACCATATCACCAGAATTATTAGAGTATATGCTGATTCTTTTGCTTTTACTGGGTAGAACAATGTCTGCAGGTGATTGTATGCTTTTCTTTTTCTTAGGTAATGGGTTTCTTGCCCTTCAATTGTGGTACCAGACACTGAAAAATCAGAAGATTAATATTGTGTGAGTACTTAACAGTACAGTTTGAATGACCAACCTTGCTTGTTGGACAGTTTTGGCTCCCAAATAAACCTAAATAATTGGAAAAATTAAAATATTATAGTAATAATAATAATTCTATTCTTTTATCCAGAAGTTGGAAATCAAGAATTAGGAAGTATTGCTCTTTGGCCAGAGATGAAAACTTTAGGTCATAATAGGGAAAATGAATAAAATTTCAGTGCATATTCCATGTATAAGTTTTAAGCAAAGACATGATATGTTTGAACTCTCTTCAGTGCTGAAAAACAGGAGTAGTAAGCACAGAACCCTAGCACTACTACATACTTTCTCATATTTTCAAGTCAGAGCTATTATTCAAAACTGGTAGGATTCCTATTTTGAAAGAATTCTCTTTTTCAGATATAGTTTACTTCCATTTTCATTATACCTGTTTTGTGAGAAGTTCCTAAACGGGGAAAGCCCCTGTGTTGGAGGCCATGTCAGGTCCATGTCAGAAATGCAGTAAATACAGATTAGCTGTGCAGGACCTGTAGGCAGTTGTTTAATTGAGTCTGTGGGGACACTATTTCATTGCATGGAAAAACATGGAGTTGCTGCAGGATGTGACAGCATGACTTTGCAATCAGCACCTTTTGAGTGAGGTTATTTTGATTTCTTGGCTTATCACCGTAGTGAAATAGCATCTGTGAGAGAATGTACTCATATGTTATGTTCAATAGAATAATTATCAACTAAAACATTTTTAATATTTGACATTAGTTGATTGAAGTGGACATCCTAGTGCAACTTTGATAAATAAAGAGAAATGTCTTTTTTTGGGGGCTGACATGCCTAAGCTGTATTTATTTACATACCAAAATATATCTTTTGACACTGAAATATGAAACTTGGAACAAGATCCGTAAAATGAAGTTTTCTACGCTTCATTACTGCAAATCGGTGACTGCCTCTTGTGATTTTGCTGTACATTTTCATTCTATATTTAAATATTTGCAGACATGTCAGTAGATCAGACTTTTGGCTTTCATATATCTGTTTGCATTTGGGTTTTTTGGGGTTTTTTTTTTGTCTTGATATTCAAGTATAAAAAGCAAAGTAGAATGTTTTGCCTAATCTCTTTTGGTTATATTTATAGACCTGCTATTGCTTAGAAGTGATCTTAAAGAGTTCTCTGCATTCAATCATTAAACTGATTAGTCATAGTTTTTATAATATAATTCTCATACTTCATATACAGACATTATTGTATTTCAAAGGTAAAATACTGGCATTTTGAAAGATACTGCATTACAAAGATAAAACACACTCTCATGGAGCTTATCTTTCACATCATTGTAGGAATTCAGCATCAGATACATTTCAGTGAACTTTTTGGTTCTTTTTTTGGGGGGATTGCCAGATCTGGTTGCCTGGGCAAGGTGAGCCTGCAGCAGCTCCCTGTGCCCGTGAGAACCTGCAGTGATGCTCAGCAGCTCCTAGTGCATGCACAGCTCTATGTGTGGCTGGCCACCTACAGCCGCAGAGTCACCAACAGAAGCAGCCCCAAGAGCCTCAGGCTGTCTGGCTGATCAGGGTGGATCCCTTAGTGGAAGCACGTGTACATACACACCTGGACCCCTCCCTGCCCAGGACCTGGCCCTGGATGCCCAGCTGTCCCCAGCTGCTGATGGCAGCACCACTACCTGCTCCCAAGCCTCTTGCTGTACTTGCTGGCTATTTTATGACTGCTGGCAGTCCCACATTGGCATTCCCACCCACACCAACATCAGCTTCCATAGCTGCTGGCACCCTGGATACATGGATCCCTGCAGCCTGTCCAGTTGCCCCTTGTCCAGTTGCCACCACTCAGACCTCTGACACATTCTGTTGCCTCCGGCTGCTGCCACCAGAGGGACCTAGACTCTTGATCCCATCCCAGTGGTGGGCACCTGTGCATCTATCCACATGCATGCACACAGAATAGGAACCAGAAGAGTCACAACCAGACCCTTTTGTCCCGTTGCCTGTCCATTTTCATGTCTATTTTCTTCCTTTATCCACCTTGATTTGATCTAAGTGCAATCATGAGATCAAGATTCTGAGTATCATTGGGAAAGTATGATTTCTCATGTCAGCTGTAGTGGTTTTGGCACAGGGATTTCCAAAGGCTCTTCTGTTGGTATATGTCCTTGTGTCCCTCCTTGTTGACTTAGTGTTAAGAGAGATTTCGGTACATGCTGTGTACCTCTGAGGTTCTACTGGCATTGATAGGTAACTCAAATGAAAAGTGTCAACTGACAATTAGGAGGCAAGAAACTAAGCTTTCAAAAAAATTAGTTATATTCTTTTTTTTTTTCTTCCCAAAAATCTGAAGACTACAGAAACAATGCTTTAGTTGTAGGTCATGGAACCAATAGAATGAAACCATTACTTGTCTGCTAAAATCTCCGGAGTACAGCTAAGCCTACCTCATGAGTATGTATCCTTGAAAAGCAGTCTTTAAAACACAGAGGATCTTTTGAAATCGTGATGGCAGCTCAAACCTATAAAAAATGCCAGTGAATCTCACCAACATCTGTTCTGAAATGTGTAAGTTTAAAACCAAAAGGCACAAATAATGTATTGTTCCAAAATTCACCAGCAAGTTCTAGTAAACATTGAATTGATTTTCCTTTTTCTCCTTTTTGCAGCTGCTAGTCTGATTCAAACTGTTTATTCATAGGATGAAAGAGATGTTTTTAAGTATTCTCAACAGTTCCAAGTGATTGATATAAATTTAAAAAATGCTACTCTGATTTCAAGAGAGTTGCTAGGAAACATGCATTTTGAAGATGAAATTTCCCACTGAGCTTGTCTTTGGCTGTATAATAAGTAGTATGTTATAGGGTGTCCTGAGTTGCAGATTATAGGGATAAACTGTTAATTTTTTTTGTATTTAAATACATCTGCTGTGAACTTATTGAATATACATGATTCATTCCAGTATCTCTATTTACTGACAAATAACAATGTATTACTAAGTTCAAGAAAATGTAAAAATCAAATGAAAATGCCAAAATGCCAAGAGCATGATAAAGATTTTTAAACAGTCTTTGTTTCATTTTTCTGAAACAAAATGATTGGTTTTTTCTTAGAAATGGATCTCTTTAAGATTTAATTTCAATATGATGTTCTGATTAGTACTTTTTTTCTTTTTATAAACTTTAACAAAATTTAAAGCTCAAAAAAATAACATCAGTAAAACACTTCATTTTTCTCAAGTAGTTAACGTGTTTTGTCCCTTAAAAGTTATTGGCCAAAGTAACCTAAAAATCTGTGTTATCATGAAGGAATACCCAGTTTTACTAATGGATATTTATTTATATTAGTGGCTGATGTTTTTTCATGCTGATTTTAGATACTTGGTTATGTTTGGTTAACTTGAAGTCAAATTTAAACTGCTTGGTCTTTAAGATGCAATTGGAAGCTATTCGTACATATGAGAGCAGAGTAGTATGCTATTTCTGGGATGCTTGGGACTTGGAAGAAGGTTTATTGCTGAACTATTTTACCAGGTAATCTTTAAGCAGCAAAGCCCTTACAGCAAACTTTCAGAAAAGTGAGTAATGCCTGTGAGTTATGACAGTAGTAAGTGATCTTTTTCTTATTTATTACTTTAGAAGAAAGCACAACCAGTTGCTGATAGAGCAAATAGTGTGGATAGGGCCTGTCTGACCCTCTGTTGCTGATGTGTGAATTAAAGACCTGTGTGTAAGTACCACTAAGTAAGACTTTGTGATCTGAAAGAATTTCAAAACTATGTTTTTGCACCTGCCTAAAGAAAAGTAACTCAACTGTATTTATTAATGATTAATAGTAAAGATGAGTTTTTGAGTTTACCACAAATTAGAAGATGCCTAAGGTTCCTGAAAATATGTGTTTGTAATAGTATTACCAGATGACCCTTTGTTACAGAGATTTTGATTAGCTGACTTGTGAGGCCCTTGTAGGGAAGAAGATTAATGTTGATTCATAATGAATCAGTGGATGCAAGTAAGAAAAATAAGACATATTATTAATTGTGTTTATTATTAAAACTATGAGGACAAAATAACAAAAAGACAAAACAGAGAGAAATAATGAAAATGGGAAGGATGATGCAGCCTGTTGGTGCATTCTTCCTCAAGTGCAGGACCTGCATTTGTCTTCATTGAATTTCAGACAATTCTTCTCTGTCCGTCTCTCCAACCTGCTGAGGCCCTTTTGAAGGGCATCAGCCCTTCTGTCAGGTTTGTGTTGTCAGTGAACTTACTGAGGATGCATCTTCATCCAAGTTATTGATGATTACATTAAAGCATACTGGGCGCATTACTAATGACAGGACTCCAGCTAAACCCTGTGCCACTTGTTATGATACTGTGGGATCTGCTGTTCAGCCAATTCTCAATCCACCTCGCTGTCCACTGATCCAGCCTGCACTTCTGGAGTTGTGCAAGAACTGTGTTGAAAACCTTGCTGAAGTCGAGCTGGAAAATACCCACTGCTCACCCCGCATTCATCCAGGTAGTTGTTTTATTGTAGAAGGCAATGAGGTTGGTCAAGCATGATTTTCCTTTAAGGAATCTTCGTTGCCTGCTCTTGATTGCTTTCTTATCATCTGTGTGGATAGAGATGGCCTCCAGCATGAGGCACTACATGGCTTTCTAAGGATTGAGGTGAGGCTGACTTTTTTGAAGACCAGAGTGGCCTTTGCTTTCTGCCAGTCCTCAGGTACCTTTTCTGATCACCACAACCTTTCAAAGATAATTCCTAGCAGCCTTGTTAGAGTGTTCATCAGCTCTCTTTGAGCATCCTCGTGTAACCAGCATTCTCACTCCATTTAGCAATGGACTCACATTATATCCTTTGTTTTCCTTTTGTTATTGGCGCAGTTGAAGAATCATGTCTTCCTTGTCATCTTTGTCCAAATTTAATTCCAGATGGTATTAAATTCCAGATCACCTCCAAGATACTGTTTCTTTGTATTTCCAAGTCAATGTTTATTAAGCAAAGTCACAGAGCTGATTGAGTTATCCAGCAGTGATAGAATTGCTTGCTAATTTAGCCTGTTAAAATATATTAATAAACTGATTCTGGGTTGTTTTTTTTTTTTTTGTTTTTTTGTTTTTTGTTTTTTTTTTTTTTTTTTTGTTTTGTTTTGTTTTGTTTTGTTTTGTTTTGTTTTGTGGTTTTGTGTTTTTTTTTTTTTGTTTTGTGGGTTTTTTTTGTTTTGTTTTGTTTTTTTGGTTACTTGTCACCTGTAAGCAGTTAAAAAATGTTTAGTTATTGGAGGGGAAGAATTAGACTGCATGTTGCTCCAACTTTGTGCTTTTTTGTTATGTCATTGCATAATGTCTGAAATTGTAAATTCTGTTCAACAAGAGTATCTTACTTACGGGCTATCAAATTGATGTGCTTTTTAGCTGGATTTCATTCATGTGAAAGGGAGAGTGTAGCTATATTCTTTATAAAAGATGAAGTGGAAAATATTAGAAGCACGACTGTTGGTGATGGACTGTTTGGGCCAGTGGGCAGTACTGTGAGTGGTGGATTTGAGATTCCATTTCCACTTGAACAAATCTGTCAAAAAGAAAGATTAAAATTATAGAAATCACAAGAAAATTAAGTATTTCTACAAGCCTTTATGAAGGGAACTAAAGTCACATTTGGACTTCTAAGTGAGAGCCAGCTAACACCTAAAATCTTCTGCAGATACAGCAGTGCTGTAAGAGCAGGGCTGGCTTGGAACTTTGCTTACAGCAATCCCAGACCACTGGAATGAGACAAATCTGTGCAGTGGAAAGGAACTTGACTGTCATCACTTTTCCAGTAATAGAGAAAGCTATAAATGCTAGTGGCTAAAGTATTGGCTTCAGAAGTAAATTGGATTGTGTGTGGGTGATGGTTGAGAGGCCAGACGTATGAACACGATTCAGTGCCCTTTTTAATGGCACATTTTTACCCAGATTGTCAGAACTTGTTCATTAATTACAAAATTAATTTACAAAGGCCAAAATAGCAGAAAAGGACAAAATGTGATACAATAAATAATATGCAATGTATATAATTATATTTTTAAATGAAACATTTTATGGTATTTCTACATACTGAGCAAACTAATAAGATTTGTGAGGAGTTACTTATCATAGAAAAAATGTCAACTCTGTTAAGAAAATAAAGACGATGAGCAATTACATGCTTACAAAAACCACTGAAAGAGTCTGAAGTAAAAACAAATACAAAACACTGATTAGGCTGAAGTATTGTGTGTCTCCTAAAAGACTTTGATTATAACTTGCCACTGTGTTAATTTGCGAGTGAATTATTGCAATTATATATATTCATTTTTTGAAAAAGAGTAGAGAACCACATATTTCTTTGAGATTCTTGTATCTATTTACAGTCTAAGCTGGACAGCATCTCTACCAATTCTAAAACTTGAATGTCTATAATTATCATAATATACCAGGAAATGAGGATAATAACAAGCATCTTGATTTACCTCTTCTAGTTAACTGTACCATACCAGAGCTCCTAAACACTTTCTTCTGCCCCTTCTCTTCTCCTTTAGCACTTGGGGCTCCTGACTGGAGTGGATGTTGGGGGCTGATGCTGTAATCGCGCTGCTCCCACACTGAAAGCTTTGGCAAGTGAGGTTCAGGAAAGCTCTTCCATGGTAAATGTTGAGATTTACTGACAGAGGCAACTGGTAATTCTCATACATTTTTATCTAACTATATCTCCTTCATTTTCCCTCTCTGCCTTCTTTTCTACTGGCCCTTTTGGGCTGGTTTATTGCTTCCATCTTCCCATAGATCCTACATGTCCCACATGACATTCCTTCTCCCTGTAGTGTTGAGATCTTTTCTTTGTCTCCTCTTCACCCCTACAACATCCCCTACTGTTGCTCTGCTGTCCCTTGCTCTATCCCTAGCTCTTCTTGATTTCAAATCTGGTAGATTATGTACCTTGTTTGTACTGCCTTTGATCTTGAAAATCTTTATTCAACTGACTTCAATTACCTGCTGTTTGTAATTTCTTTTTGTGTCTACCCTATAAATGCGTTATGTCCTTGCAAAACGACGATGTCATCTGCATGTTTGGATTTAGCAGGGAGGTGATGGAAAACACTGTCTGCTTCCATAGCTCTAAAGTAGGTGTCTTTTTTTCTTTAATAAATGCCAAAGGGCACTGAAGATCTGAAGAAAGCCTCACACAATATGGCAGAAAATGTAGACATTTTCCTAAAGTGCATTTTGAGAGATTAAAGAATCCTTACAATTGGGTACTATAGAGAGACAGGTTTACCCTTGTGTCCTGGGAACACCTCTCATCCTAATGAAGCATCATGAGACACTGCAAGCCTCCAGAAGCACTCTGGTAGGTCCCTGTGTTCAAAATTAAACGTGCTTCTCATTCAGCAGCCAATACCCCAGTTTTTTCCATCTCCTTTGGGGATTGCACTCCAGACAGCTCACCAGAACTTGTATTTTTTTGAATCTAGCAAAGTCTCTATAGTGGTGACTGGCTCTTTTAGGAAACGGTAGAGTTGAAAGGCACTTAAGTGTGTTAATGAGCATTAGTTAGTAATTGAACATGGCATGGTTGCAGTTAAATGCCTTCTTGTTTTAATACATATTTTTAAAATGTCTTACTTGTTTGCTAAAGTTGTGATGCTTTGTTTGGAAGAAGGAAGTATGTCGAGGTATGTAGTCACTCTCTGCTTTTTCAGAGGAGAAAAGTGATTCGGCTGTTCATTTGTTCAGGACTGATTTTTAATTAGGCAGCAATATCCCTCTCACTCTGCAAAGAAAAAAGGTTGAGAGCTGTAGAGCAAAAGTGGATTGTGCTGCCGGAGCACTGCAGCCCACAGTGCTGCCTCCAGCACGAGTGCTGCTACCTCAGATACGCCAGAACAACTCCTTGGGCAGCTGGGTGGTAACACTGTGCACAGCTCTACCACCTGACACACACAGCAATAACCTGTGTGCTGTCTCATCTCATAGCAGCCAGTTCTGCCAAAATTCAGCAGAGCGATGTGAAACAGCTTCTCACCTGCAAGCTGAGATGAATCAGGAGGGATGGCTGTGCTATATATACAGAACCCACTCAAGCGAAATAAGTGAGAATAGGGAAAGGATTTAAATCCTGGGTGGATATTTTTGTCTCTGAATAAAATGAAGAATTTATAGCATTTACTGACACAGTTCTTATTTACTGCAATTGGAGCCATTGTTCAAAGTTTTTGGTTTTTTTTCTGAGCCAGCAAAAAGGGATTTTTAGAGAACTAGAGGACATTGTATCTTTACAAAATCGAACCTAAATTCTGCTGGAGAGAGGGAGGAGGGATCTTCCATCTCTGACTATAATGTCAGAGAGCGCAGTGCTTTTAACAATCTCCTCTATCAATACACTTGAACACAGTTATTATCATCATGAGCTGCTGTGTAATTACCGTTGTTCCCTAAAGAGTTCCTGTTTCTTCGCTATTTAATTATATGCATTATTTCAGCATAACTATGCAATTTACTCATGTCATTTGGAAACAAATGTTTCAGGCAAGGCAGTGTCATATCACGTAGATGTCACAGTCTGGGCATAGCTGCTGGAAAAGTATACAAAGTATACCAAGTCATTTCTTGATCAAACTCATCTTCTGGATGAGTCATACAGACACAGTAGTTCATACTAGTTGGTCAAGGTTAGATGCCTGAAATAGTTGTGGATGTCCTTTGTGTGACAGAATCTGAAGAAACTTCAGAGCCAACAGAAGTGGGAAGGTAAAGACGTTTAGTAAATCTTTCTCCTTGGATCCAGCTACAGTAAGCATATGTGTTGCCAATCTAAGAGCCTTTTTCTAGGGAGTATTTCTAAATAAATCTCACTTCTGCGAAATCAGTGTTTAACTCTTGTCTGTCTTTTGCTGAGCAGAGTTTTCATGTAACAGCCATAATTGTAGGGTCATATAGCTTTTAACTTTTTATTTAGGATTTATCCTGCTTTAAAAAATGGAAAAATGTGACATGCAACAACTACTGTAATTTCTGAGCCAAAAGATTTTCTTGTGATATTTCTTGTCATTTTCCTGCATTATGAGTTTATCAAAACACTCTTGAAACTCTGTTCTAAGGAAAGTTCACTATTTGAGGCATGTTCAAATGAACATCTTAGCATTATTCTGAGAAAGAGGGGACAAGTAAAAGGCCCCAGTGGCCAAGACACATTCCTAGACACCTCAGGGGGAGATGTGAGAAACATACACTGCAGCAGGCATGTCTTACAGCAGCTCAGATGAGAGGCTCTTTGTAATAAGGGCAGGATTTATCCTGACCATACTTAGGGAGTCAAGTGTATTTGTACTTGTGCTTTATAATTTAAAATTGCCCCTTTCTTGGTGTTGGAAGTGGGAAATGGGACAGTTTCAAAGCAAGATTTAAAATATGTGGATTTTGGAAATGAACAATTTAGTAAAAATTTTGACGTGGAAAGGACAAGTATCATGGTAAAAGATGCACGTCACTGTCAGAGTCATCAATTCCTGGCATGGGAGGCTGGAAAGCAGGAGCACTGAGACTACACTTTGCAAAAAATGACAATGCAATATTAGAATCATAGAATCATTTAGGTTGGAAAAGACCTCTTGAGATCATTGAGTCCAGCTTCTAACCCAGAACTGCTCAAGTCTACCACGAAATAATGTCCTTCATCTACAGGTCTTCTTTTTTTAGCATGCACCATGTTCTGGGATGCATATTACTGAAGGGTGTTTAAGATGTATAAGCATATTTTCTAATGAAATAGTAACAAAATGAACATACTGAGGGGACTGGATGATATCAGCATGTGCCTGAGATACAGTGTTCTGTCAGTGATAAGCTGGAAGCCTTGCTTTCTGTGAAGTTCTTAATGAGCGCTAGAGCAGAACCAGTCAAGAAGCAAGAACAAGGTGTGATTGATGTAAAGGATGTATTTATATATTCGTGAAGAAATCCATAAAAAAAACCTAGAGAATTGCATACTGCAAACATGATGACACGTTTCCCTGAAGAGATAGATAATAGTCTCCAGCAGAAAGAAAAAAGCTAGCAAAATATTCAGATTGGAAGTAGTAACAAATCTTACAGAAGCATCTGAAAAATAATTTATAAAATCTTAGAATATTCAAAAGAAACTGCATGCTTTTTTAGCTTGGCTTTAGTATATATACAGGCAGACCTTCTCCCATATGGAAAAGAGAAACCTTTGAAAACAACATTGCAATAATGATTATATTCAGTATTTAAAAGGAAACTAATAAAAACTATAAC
The DNA here is from genome assembly GCF_024509145.1 of Vidua macroura. Taxonomy (NCBI): domain Eukaryota; kingdom Metazoa; phylum Chordata; class Aves; order Passeriformes; family Viduidae; genus Vidua; species Vidua macroura. Next base: position 45,613,338 of record NC_071575.1, on the reverse strand, counting down.
CACCTTTGTGAAGGATCATTAATTCTATACTAAAAGTTTAAAATAGTGATATACTAGGCAAAATGGATCTGAAAGAGATGCATGTGCTTTAGTTTCACTGTAGTCTTCTTTTTACAGACTTTGAAGTCATGAATTGAAATGTAGTATTTATTGAGATGGATGATAGAATCCAGAAGAGAAGTGTAAAAAAGGATAATCAGTTTTAACATTTACCATATTATACTATCATCAGAACACCTAAGTACTCTGAAACAGAGTGCTCTCTGAATAATAGATATAATTAATTTGATCCAGAAATTCTGATGATGCATTTATTATTCAAAAAATTCTCTCCTATATTAACTCTTAAGTATTCAGTTTAGTCATCATCTGACAGGCCAAATGTGATATGAGATAAAGCCTTATGTCAAGAGTTATTGACTCTCTTCTTTCTCTGTAACAGGCATTTTTAGTTCTCTGAATGATGGTATTGCAGTGCACAATTCCTTTTGAGATAATGGCTGAACAGAAGATAACCATTTGGTTTTTCATCTGTCATCTTATTACACCCTGTTTTGTCTACTCCCTGGCAGCAGGTAAGATGATCTCCTGTGTTAATTCCTTAAAGTAATTGTTAGTTTTATGTGTTTCAAGGATACTTAGAATGTTTGTATGGCTTTAATTTATTTGTGCTGATACAACACACTACTAAATGTGAACAATAAAACTGGCAGGAAGCATATTTATTAGAATGGCTGCCATTATAAAAAGTTTAAAAAAAGACAGATCTAGACTTTAAATTTGGCGTTGTCTAATTTGATACACAGAGTGAAATCTTTCTCTAGGTTATAAAATTATATCAATTGTCTATTGTGCACAGATGATCAACATGTTTAGAATAATGAAAACCAAAATTGTATATTATTGATACCATCTAAAATTTGTAATTTTTCCGAAGCCCACTGTAGTGGTAGTTTTTTGTAAGACAGTGGGGTAGTTCTGCATATTCTGATTTCAGTTTTTTATTAAAAACTGCAATTTTTTTTTCATGAATAGAGGTGGCACCATAAATAATTAAACATTCTGGAGTCATATTTCTAGCATCTGCATTTAGAGAAATGCTTGCAATTGAAATTTCAGTTCCATTTTAAAAGATAGAGGGAGGTCTGTGAAAAGGCAAAATTCCAGTTGTTCCAAACAACTTTGAAATTTGTAAAGCTTGTTTCTGAATTGCATGCCAATTTAAATGAATGCTGGGTTTTAGTTGCTGGGATGAATTTTTCTGTTAGCATTAACACAGCATGCACAAAATATTGACCAATATTTGAAAAGTGCAAACATTGTGTAGTAATGTTATGGTTATTTTCAAGGTAGGCTTTAAATCCTTCCCTACTTTGAGGGTCACAAAACTGCTTAATCTGGGATATCATTTCAGGCATTGCCTCAGTTTCACTACCATGACCATATTTCTCATTACCGAGTGTCATGGTTGGACACTGGCGCAATGCCAGCGTCCCCATGAAAATGCACCTTCCCTAAATAAATGCTGTGAGATGTTATCAGGAACAGAGCAGAGCAGGCCCAAGCTTAATAACAAAGGAAAAAAACTTTATTAAACTACTACTAATACAGAAAACACATAAACTAAATCCAGGATGAAGACCTTTTAAACCACCCCTCCTCCTCCCAATTTCCAAAAACACCCAGCCATGAAACATCACCCGGGATTCCTGATCAAATTACCACCCTTCAGATAATCCATACTCAGTCTATCAAGGGAGAGAGAAGTCTCTCTTGCACCACAGACCCCCCAGGAAACACAGCTGCCACCCTGTGTTTCCCTGTCACACATGGCAACCACCCGGAAAAAAATCTGCCAGTGTGACACTCTCCATTCCATGTCACAGTGCTCTCACCACCGTGCATGGACAGACTGCTCATAGGGCTCCTTTAAGGATGCTTTGCCACGGACCCAAAGATACAACAGTTCAGCTTCTCATCTTGGGACTACACTCCCCCCCATTTTCCCCTGGGGCCGAGGGGTCCAAAAACAGGACTCATCTTCTTCCCGAAGACAGAGGGTATCACCATTCCCTCTTCAGCTTTCTTCGTTTCTCGCCATTCTTGTGCTGTCGAAGCTGAAACAGGTCTCCTTGGGTCACCACTGCATCCCCCTAAAATGCAGTCTCTATTGCAGGAGATTCTAGTTCAGTCCATGGCTAACAAGAAAAGTCCAGCCAAAAGCTACTTCATCATCTCCTCCTACCTAAATATTTCTTCTTCTACCATCTCAGGTCCCGGACTATCTCTCTTCCACTACAAATCAAGGAGGAGTAATACTTTTAAAAAGCCCTCATTTCCTGGAAAGGGTTAAAAGTTCAGACTCCCTGGACGGCTGATATCTCGGTCCAGCGTTCCGCCTCCCACGCTGGACATCCCCCCCCCTTCTCCTTCTCCTCTGCCGGCAAATTTCCAGGTGCCGCCAGGCTCTCTGTCTCTTTCCCTCTTGGAGGGGGGGGGGGGGGGGCGGGCAAAGGCATCTCCACTTCTCTCCACCCTTCCGTCCAGGAGCTGGCTCGGTTCCAGGCCTTCAGCCCCTCGGCCTACCTGGACAAGGCCACGTGGCTTCCCCTCCGCCACCCAGCCGATGGCTGGGCAGGGGAGAGTCTGCACTCTCTGACGACTGGAACCAAAAGAGAGAGTTCTCCTGGGAGTTCTTGCTTTTAACCCCCTGTGTTCTCAGAGGCGTGTCCATACTTTCAGTGGTCACTCCAGGTGCCAATATCCAAACCTGACCACTGATTGGTTTGACCCAACTTCCTGGAAAAAATTCACTTCCATGTCAAACCACGACACTGAGTCAAAAAATCTGATTTATACTTGATGTAAGATCATTGCCTTTAAAAAATTAGTCCAGAGCTCACAGGATGATTTCTGGTTTAGCAGGAACATTACATTATTCTATGGTTTTGAATGGTGTTCTTTAGTCCACATCTGAGTTTGATGGAGGATTTACTGATGCCTAATAAAAATCAATACCATCAAAATATATTTGCTGTGTGTATCAAGAGTTTTTTCCTTTGTTAAGATAAGAGGCTTGCTGATAGCACCAAAATTAAAACCTTAAACTCACCACTTTAATTCAATACTGGGCTTTTCCTGAAAGAATAAAAAGTAATAATTAAAAAAAAGATTGCGAAGTGCTATCAGTAATGTTACACACGTGATTTTGGTCTGGACCTGTTGACATCAAACAAAACAATCAGCTGCAGTAGCCAAACAAGTGCTGGACACTGATTGGTGAAAAAGGTGAGTCAATCAAGAACAAATGTTCAGGTGATTTCTTGACAGGCAGGATCAAATCATTAATGTTACTCTGTATTCTGCACATCACAATTGTGCCCATTAGCCAAAAAAACCTTGGCAGCAGAATGTAGGTGCTGACAAGTTCCTGAGAATGGCATTGGAAGGTGATGTGCTGTGAGGGTAACAACTGAGTGACATAGGAAGAACAACAAAGTGGGCTATCATGACACTGTGTGCAGCATGAGTACACACTGACACTGTCATAGCAAGGCTCATTTGATCTCTCACTGGACTGTTGTTCTTGGCAGTCTTAGATACCCACAAACTAGATAGGAGCCATTGGTGTGAAGGATTGTGAATACAGAGCAGGTTCTAATAGTGCTGTTACCATTCAAACACATTTCCTAACTTATCTCCTGGTATGGAATAAATACTTGCTTGCATTTTTCATCAAAAGCCGAAGTTAAGACTTGTGACCATCTCTAAAGGTATGGCACCACCCTCCAATGTGGAAGGTTCCTAGTTTTATATAATCAGAGGGTGTTTGTTTCTTCCAGTGTACTACTGCAAGGCTGAGTAGTGAACACGCTCTCTGCTCCTGGACCTGCTCTACTTAACATAAATCATTAAATAACCTTTTGAGTGGAGTGAAAATCTGCTTCTATCATCTGGAGTTTATGGTACCCATCTAGGTTATATAAATCTGGTGTTGCATTCTTTGCTCAGCCCCACCACTTGAATCTTGCTGGAGGGTTTCTCATTTCGAATATGTTTGAGAGCTGCTGGCAGTTAGACTTAATTGTCTTGGATGTATTTCTTGGCAATGAAAATGCCATTGTATCCAGAAAATATGTATCTACAGCAACCAAGATGAAATATAACGGGTTGCTTGGAAGTGTTCTCAGTGTGGTTAAAAATTGAAAGATAGTGAAGAGAAAGAAGGAGCACAGTAGAGTGATCAAGTCAAGTTCTAGGAGGTGTTCTTTCACACAGGATGTTATCAAGGGGAATGCTGGCAGTGTCAACAGTAATGGAAGATGTGTAAACTGGGGACAGTTTTTGAGTAAAGATCATGAGTTCTCATTAAAATAGCAAGACAGACCAACTTCCAGAGTGAAGAGGCAAGGTAACTGGAAGCAGATATTGAAAGCAGAGTATTTAAGAAGATTTTTAGCACCTTTCAGCAAAACAAACTTTCTCTGGAAGTATATTTGTCTCCTTTTGCCTTCTGCGGTGCTGGATCCACAGTTCTAGGTGATTCTACTCTGTAAATTGCCTTTGGCAAGCTTGTCTATGACTTTGTAGTCTAGGCTTTTTCAATTCATGCTTCCTAAACAGACCTACTATTATATTAAATGCTCTGGACCCAGGAAAGTGATAGCTTGCAGATACATTGTTTTGAGATGTCTCACCCTATGGGTGTCCCCAAATTCAAAGATATCGGCCAAAAAACCTGAAAATATGCAGAATTCATGTATTTGACTGAGCATTGAGAGCCTTCAGACTTTAACAGCTAGATGTATTTGGGAAACAGAGAGCTAACAACCTGAAGCTGCACTGACTTGAGATGTTCAGAATTGGGCCTGAAGAGATGACAGGTGTTCTGAGACTCTAAAAACTGACGGGTTTTATTTGTTTTAAAATTGTTCTTCTTCTCACTGCAGGAAATTCTAAAAAAAAAAAAAAATTTCCAAAGTGAAATACATTTTGGTTTTAGAATTTTAGAGTTTGCTTTGGAGCAAACACCTTGATTCTTTTAGCCAGTTCTGTTTTGTGGTCATTAAATGCAGAAATTGAGAACTGTTACATTGACTGGCCATTTCTCATCAGTGGTGAATGTGCACTTACTTAACTGAAGGGAAGCAAAGATTTTATGAATTAGTGCATCAGAGGTATAGGCAGAGATCATCTTCGCAATGAGACAGGAGCAGTATTTATTTTCCAGGTAAATTAGTGCTTGAAATGTAGTCTTGCAGATATAAACTGGTGAAAAAGCCATAAATAATTCGGTCTTCCACTTACTGATAGAACAGACAGCTGTTACAAGAGTTGTTTTTCAGAGTGCACTTTGAGTAGTGCAAGGCAAATGAGAGCAGAAAATCACTCCTCAGGGAACATGTCAGTGATTGTCAGTCCACTGCCAAAAAAGTTATTTCATGCCTATTACTGGTAATATTTGACTCTTCTCCACTTCCCCCTGACATTTCTCCAATGCACTTCCAAGTTGCCTTTGACTCCCCTTTAGATTCATGTCCTGTTGCTAAGTCTGAATTTCAAACTTTTCTGTCATCCTCTACTTCCCATGTAAATCAGTGAACTCAAGTGTGTCTTCAGTTGGGATACTAATCTATCACCAAAAGAATTAAGACTGTTCTTCAGCTTTTTTTGTTCTTCCAAAAGACTAATCAAAATCTGCAAAGACCCTGTATTTTATTGTGTTTAATAAATAGTAGATTACATTTGGCTATGAAAGGAATCAATAGTGAAATGTCCCTCTGATAATATGTTTCTCATAAAATGTTCTACTTTTTACCTTGGGATTTGATAGTGCAGAGCTAGACAGTGTCTGAGTTTGGGTCAGATAATGACTTAAAAGGCAGCTTGTCACTCTAGTAAACTATTCTGAATTGTGCAAAATGAGGCAATAGTCCAGGGGTAAAAATATCAAAACCCTTCTGCTTTTTGGGTAATCAAATTTCCAAAAATCACTAGGAACTGAAATTTCAGAGAAGGCAGGGAAAGCAAGAAAGCCAGTAAAATGCAGAGGCTCTCAGTGCAAGACAGTTGTTTTGAGGAGTACATGGGGGATGCTCTTAGACAGCATGCTGAATTTCTGAGTGTGTTGCTGATATTTTATATGCACCAGGAAGGCTTGTGTGGGGAGATTGTGCAGAACAATTACTGCACTTTAGCTTCATCCCTAATTTGCTGGTCACTGGCTTTCCCATGGGGTCAACATGTTAGGCTCTTCAGTCACTTCTGAACTAACACTTAGATTTTTAAGGAAGAACCACCTAAAGATTTAAATATTGAATAGGCAAAAGGAAATATATTTAAAATATAATAATTAGTATTGGCTGACATTCCTCTTGGCAGTATGGAAAGACAAGAAAACTGTACCCTGTTAGGCACAAGTGGAGAAACTTGCTCTGCCAGGGGCTGGAGCTTTTCATACTTGAAACTTTCTGTAAAGGAGAAACTATGTCATTAACTGTGGGGCTCTTCAATATCCTAACTGGTACATAGAAAATAGAAGTAATTCTTCTGCTCCTTTGGGTCCAGAAAAATAGAGGCAGCCTTCTCAAAGACAGTCTTAATCTTTCATATAATATGAAGTTGGAGTGCTGGAGTGGTTACCTTTTCTGTTTGAGTGCTGACTGGCTCTTGGAAAATGATTTGCCTTTAGCATCTTGATGACTTATACTAATGATGTACCCCTCTCTTCTCCATCATGGTGATGCTACATTATGATTTTTTTCAACATGAACACATTACTGCTTCAGCACATAAGCTTCCCATGAATTCAAAAAAAAAAAAAAAAAAAATCAAGCCCTCAAACTTTAAATTATTCATGCTTGGGCATTTTCCAGAACAGTAGGTTCAAAAAGGCGTTTCTGAACTGGGAGCTAGAATCTACATTATTTAAAGCTTTTTATCACAACATATTACTCACATTTTCTAAAAAGAGATAATGATTTTCTTCCGAAAAAAAAGAAGTGGATGAATATACTTAATGCCTGTTTACCTTGTCTGTCTTGTCCCTGCTTGGATCTTAGAAGACCATTTCATGCTACTGCTGAGTGTCTGGCATTTGTAAATAAATAATCATAATATGTTTGGTGATCACAGTGCTCAGAAATGTGGAAGTGTCATTTTATGTTCCTGCATGCCTGATAGAGATACTTTGGCTCATTCCCAAACCATCTTATTTTTAAGCATGAGCTTCTCAGACCTGGGTGGGTCCTCATTTCTCTGACATATTGAAAACAGTACAGGATCTGCTTCTAAATATCAAATTCTGGTCTTGCAAGGCTAATGCAGAGCCTGACAACTTAGTTAAACTGATAATGAATGACTCCAAGGCTCTTACGTGCAGCATCCTTTAGCACTCAAGGTTAATCTAGCCATGCACCATGTCAACAAATCTTTGTCCCTGTCTCATGTTAAAATATGTAACTGGATACAACACTTTCAGGTAGATCAACACTCACACCCAACGACTGGCTGTCTCGGGCAGCCACTTTTGGCAATGTTAAGTGCCAGGGAAATAGATAGGTGTACAGGAAACAGAAAGAGAAGGAGAAGACTCATTAGAAAATGTCACTTGGAGAATGAATGATACGACCACCTTCCAGAGGGAAATATTCTAATATAGGATCCGTAATCTCATCAGTTGAGGAAAGATTTTCTTGGCCTTTGCATAGACTTCGTAATACATTTAGCAATATTGAAAGGTCTGAGTCTTGTTTTCAGAATTCACTGAAGAATGTCTTTTAATAGTCAGGTGATAGCTTCTGCTCCAATTTAAAATAGAAATCACAAGAAATTTACCCAAAACATAGGGCACTGTTTGAGAGGTCAGGTAATCCATCCTCTTGTCTAAAGCAGGACCCAAACATAGGAAATGTGCTCTTCATTCCATCCTCAGTTTTCCAAATATATCCATTTTCTTCTTCTTTCTCTACTTCTCTTTTTCATGTAGGCACAACTTCAGTGAGCTGATGCTTTTACTTGTACTCTTAGTCTTCCATTTGTCACTCTGCAAACTTTGTCACACAGTCATGGTACTTCACTTAAAGTGGGAACATTTCTTGCAGATCTTTTCACAACCCCTTTATCTTTTCTCCCATGTGCTGTTTCATATGACTGGTCCACGTGTGGTCTTGTGGCTGAGAATGAAAAGTTTATTGTTTGCCATACCTGAAGTTCAGTGTGCACATCTTATTCTATGCAGACACCTGAAACCAGATTCATGATAGATTGCAGCAGAAGTGCCTTTATAAAGCACATTTGATAGGTGTGAGAAGCAGGCATTAACTCAGTATAATTAATAGTGCTTTCAACATTAGAAATGCATGCCATGAAATGCCTAAGTCTTCCTTAACATCATTTGAGTCCTAAAGTGAAGAGTCAGCTGCATATGATATGGCTGATTGCTGCTGGAGACTGTTGTTATTCTGTACTCATATTTAAGAACTGGACAGAACATGCCATCAGGTTTCTGGCTTAGTCATTCCAGTCTCTGAGCAAGTATGTGAATCTTGCCTTTTCAGTCTGAAATTAGTTCTTCTTTTGGTCTAGCAATATGTAGATTTTTTATACTGTGTTGTGCTTTAAAATATGAACAAAAGCAAACCGTTGTTCAAAAGCTCTGCCTTTCTAGCTGCTCTTCTTTGCTTTTTTGAAAGAATTCTTGTTACATTAATTAGTTTTAAAAATTAATTTGCCTGACCATGTATTTCACATCATAAAAGTATCTTCTATACCTACTCCTGTCCTCAAGGGAAATGGTGACTTTTTAACCCCAGATTTGAAGTCGAAAGGGAACTTGCTTTTTATCTGCAAACAGTCTTCTAGTGCTGAAATCCAGTGTCCATCTATGAATAGGGACTTTAGAAACAATAAAAAATATATCTGCAGAAAGAGTGTTTTATGTATATGTGGTATTTTTACACTGGTATAATTCACATTCCTTAGGTATATAGAGAGACTCTTCTTTTACAGGATTCCTAAAAACTGTCTAATTTAGTCTAAAATGTTTCAGGACCAAACACAGGACTTTTAAGGGCATGAGTACAAAGTCATCTTTTGATTTAAGAACATTCATCTTTTACATTGCCAGTTTATTTACTGATCTGAGAAGATTTTTTTAAATTGCAAGACATGTAGCAAATTTTCACAGACAGCACAGATACTACTGCAAAATGTTAGGATTTTTCCATCCTTAACCATTGCTTTTGAAAATCATTTCCATCCTTAACCATTGCTTTTGAATTAAATTATTCTGCCATCTCTGAAGATCTTATTCATTAGAGCTGTGTTTGTTGTGTTTCCCTTGTATTACAAGGTTCTTGCAGTCATTTTACAAGTCTCTGGCATCTCTAGGATTTGAAGCAAGGCTCTGAACTTGAATGGAAAGTGAATCTTTTAGTGAATCATGTTTTCCTTTGTTCTCCCATGAATTTTCTTACAAGTGTCCATACTGTTTATTTGGTCTCAGTAGAGACCTGTGAGAATTAGGCAATTGTGTTGTCTCAAAATTTTATCTATATGGAGCATTCACAGCCTCCTCACAGAGTCATTCTGTACCTAGAATGCATATTTGACATTTTCAGATGAAAAAAAGCCTGTTACATCCTGGATTTACTGAGAAGAATTTTCCCAATACATTGCACCTTTGCTCTTTAGTCTTGCTTCTTGCCCCAAAGAGCAACCTTCTATGCTTGGAGGAGATAAAGGAGAAGGGAGTGCAGCAGACGTGGGCAGACCCTACCAACTTTACAACAGCATCCATAAATGAAGGATAAAGATTAAAAAAATACAGTTTGTGTTCAAACCTATTTTACATGTATTTACCTTTAAGTGCTTGACTTTCCAAAATGAAATTATTTTCAGTGTTGGACCTTTTAAAAATTGTATATTAGAGTGTAGAAACTAATACATACCTCAGCTTCAAAGGAAGGACAGGTGTGATCTGGAAACAATGTAGTTTTTGGCTTTGGTACTCAACATAAGGGTTTTTTTGTCGGATGTCGTAAAGATTGTTTCTAAGTACATAAAATCATTGGAGATGATTAGGCTATAAGATCAGGAATAACTATGGGTAGTTGTTTTGGATGTAGACCTTTTTGATCAGAATTTGTTGGTCTTTGTGAAGTAAGTTGGTCTCACTGTATTTCTAAGGGACATGTCTTCAGTTCCTAATTATCTCCACATCTGGCCTAAACAGTGACAAATAATTAATTTCATCAGAGAAGGCACAATGTAGTATTAGAAGAAATAATACTATATAATAATAATAACACTCACAAAGTGTGAGTTACTTTGGTTCTCAGAAGGCAGGAGTCAGTGAATGACAGACAGCACTTCTGTTACCTGTACTGCTCCAGTTTTGCTGAAGAACATAGAATTTAACTTCGGGTGACTCATTATTTTACCTTCACATTTTGATTCTTGAATGTATGATGCAAATTCATCTTCAGTGTGACTGCTAGTTAAAAAGTGATTAATTTGAAACTCTATTCTGTTTTCAGAGGAAGGAAACAAAGGTTATGGACCCGTTTTTGAGGAGCAACCTATTGATACTATCTATCCAGAAGAATCTTCAGATGGACAAGTTTCAATGAACTGCAGAGCTCGAGCAGTTCCTTTTCCAACTTACAGGTAATATCTCCTATTTTGATTTTCAAATCTTGCATGTTTTATTCAGCATCTATTTCAGATTGTTTTTGACTGTTGTAAAAGGTTGGAGCAAAGTCTACAAGGTGGGAAAAAATGCAGAGATATCCAATTTTTGAGTAAGACTCAACCTTGATTCGATTTGCCAAAATGTCTAATCAGCATTAAAACCAGTATATTGTGTTAAATATTTTCAGATTTTGAAAGAAATACTGATCCATATATAAATTAAAAAAAAAAAGAAAAAAGTGACCTTTAAAAAAAATTGAGAGACTATCTTTCCAGCTTAGGCCGAGGTTGGTGGACATTTGAGTCTTTAGATTTTTTTGATTCAGAATGGCTTTTTTTATTCTATTTTGCTTTGAAAGGAGAAGTACTGATTGTTGAACCTGGATATTCTACATCCTTTGTTCGTTTTGCATCCTCTTTGTTGCAGGGCAGTGATCAAGAATGTGTCAGCTATGCTACTGAAGACGTGAAGAACTTCATTCTGAAAAAACATTTCAGCTAGTTTTAATACGGATTCCCACCTGACTTCTTTCACAATAATTATATTATTGTAGAAAGCAATGTTTTGTCGTGCATTCATATGAGTGTGTCAGCCATCATCTGCTCATAGTGTGAAGTAGTCACATAGTCACAGTATTAAGACTGTGACTAAATTACAAGCTGATCAGGCAGAAAACTGCTGTCATTGTACTAAAGCCAGACACAATATCTTGCCAGCAAAAGAGATCCATTTCAGTAAATTACCCTATGACCTTCCCCCAGTACTCACTTATGTGTGTTCCCAGACTGGTTTCTAGAACAGAAAAACCAATCAAATCTGCTAGCTATTATTTTAAATCTGTTACAGTGTTGTGGTGAACTCAGGTATTCCTCCATCAAAACAGCTTACTTCATCTTCATTGCCAGTTTTAAAAATATGCTAACAGGTTATCTACCTGTACAGAACCACCATTTGAATATGACATTTTGTTGCACTTACTTCCTCTTGCCATGCTTGGAAAGTGTGGAGAGATTACATATGCTAAGATCTGATACCCTTTGCTGTACTTGCCCATCTCTTCCAGATGGTCCAGAAACTTCCCCCAACCCTGTCTGCAATACAGTAAACACACCATTTATAGATTATTACAGGTTCTAAATAAATTTTGGCATTCTTCTTTATCTATTGTGGGCTGTGCAAAATCTGAACTAGCAAAAAGAATCTGAACTAGCTCAAAGAATTGTATTGCACCTCCAGAACTTCTCTGTCTAGGAGCAAATCTGACAATTAGCACTGATAGGTGGTGAGATGATGATTGCAGTACAGAATAAGGCCACTTTTCTTATTTCCTGATACATTATTTTTAGTATACCTCAATATGTTATCTTCATCTCAGCCCTCTACCAGTTATTGAGTCAAAATTCTTCTATCTCAGAGGTAAATAAGTCCTTCCTGCCATTTTCATCGCAGGATGAGCTGTCCTCAGGACATTTTGTACCTAGATATTTCTGAACAGAGGATATATTTATTTTTTCTAACACTGACACATTGTATGTCTCACAGGACTGAAGTGATACCTCTAGAACTCCATAAGATGAAAATGCTATTTGCTGCATCTTTAAAATTCTTCTATTTCATTAGATTTTTTAATTTTTTTTTTGTTTCATTCTATGACAATATCAAGTTCCACTTCCAGATGGGAACTCTGCATATTTTGGTGCATCTTCAATAGTGAATGAACAGGTGGTGTGTGTATTATCATTGTCAAATACTAATGGCTATCTTACCTTAGGAAAAAAAAAATATTTATGCAGAAATAATTTTATGATCTTTAAATGTAATGAAGTTGCACCTTTGCTATTTGTGCGAAGGAACCAGGCAGTTCCTTTCTAAGGTAACAGGCTCCCTCTTGTGGACACAGTGATAGACACAAATATAAATCATGAGTACTGATACCCACTCCGTGTTTTTTAACGTTTCTTAAAATAAGTAGAAATCGGTCAGAACTGGGCTGCCAGTTTCTGTCTTAATCCCTCAAGTAAAAATTGTGGTAATTCAGTGAATTGGATGTGGGATTTTACCATAACTAAGGGAAGAGTGTCCAGCAATTTACTAAAGCAATAGTAAGTAGGTCTTTTATGAAGGATGCAACAGTTTTTGCACTAACTTTACTGGCACGTTATGTTTCATGAAGCATTTTCATTATCTGCAGCAAGTTTAAAAAAATCTCTCATTACGCCATACTTTAAAAGTGTAGAGGGAGTATATTGTTATCCAGTCTGGCCTTAGATATTTATTTGAGATATGTTTAAAATCCGTGTGTTTGGTGACTAGCTAGTTCATTCACAGCCAGCTCAAGCATTTCTTACTGCTTAGCCAGTAACTATGTTTTAACAAACTATGTCACGTCTCTAAGAATGAAGAAGTGACACTGTTACGTTTAAAAGACTTCTGGAGTTCAAATCTGTGCCTCTTTTTGAAGGAAAACTTAAAACTTGTATAGAAGTATATTAATAACTTCCTGCATAGTTTGTCAGAATCTATGAGTTATTTTTCTCATCATTTTTCTTACCAGGTTTGCTTTTAGGGGACAATCTTACATCTTGCTTTTTTTTTTTTAATAGATGGAAACTCAACAACTGGGATATTGATTTAACAAAGGAGCGCTACAGTATGGTGGGAGGCAGACTTGTTATCAACAATCCAGAGAAATCAAGGGATGCTGGAAAATATGTCTGTGTAGTGTCGAATGTATTTGGAACTGTCAGAAGCAGTGAAGCCACTCTGAGTTTTGGATGTAAGCCATTGTTTATGTCAGAATATAGAAAAATTATGGTTAGCTATGAATGCCCAATGTTTTACACTGCAGTGTATTCTGCTAACATGTGCTGTATCTACACTGCTCTGTAAAAACAGTATCTTAAGTGCCGTAGTCTGCAGAGATCGACACAAAATAAGTTTATAAGCATTTTATATTCTTTAGCATTCAGCTGACATAGCATAACAGCCTTCCCAGTGAGTTATTGTTAAATTATTAATTGAAGAGACTCATGGAGCCAGATCTGGAGATAATAATGCCCAGACTCTTTTAAAATCATGGTAGGACTCGAGGGGAAATAGTCCCAGAAGAAAGACTCGAGTGAGGGCATATGGTGATGAGGTGCAGTGCAAGCACAACTGCAGGAGGAAGGCACAGCACTTGCTAGTAAAATATGCCCCAACTCCTAGGCTACAGTGAAAAAACCCTGCTGGGGGAAATTTCTGTCAACTTCTGACAGCCATGAGCTAGTCTTGTGAAGACATGTACATGTATGGACCTGCATATCACCAAATACATGAATTGTAAAAAATTGGTGTACAAAATGAAGACTAATGTAAAATTTTATGGACTTAAGATAGTGTTTGGGATTTTGGTTTTTTTTTGCCTCAAGTTGCCTTTTCCCCCGATATATTTTATCATCAGAGGGCAAAGAAAGGAATCCTAAAAAAAGGGAATCTAACTGGGGTCCATTCACAAAGCCCTAGGTGCCCTGACACTAAGTGTTTGATGCCCCTCTTGTCTTTAACCAGCTTCCATAAGTAGAATTCACTCCTTCCTGTAGAAGATCAGACATCAGCTTTCTGATAGTACTTGTGAGATTGTGGGACTAAAAATATTAGGGAAAGTCAGAAGCTATAATGAGCTAATGGGTCATACCATCGTTGATACAGTCTTAGTCTGTATTTACCCAGTGTATCTTCTAGAAAAAAAAAAGTTGAAGGCCAGGTTGTTACTTCCTTTTAATGGAGAAAACATCAACATTCCATTTATGGGATATTTATTTATACATAAAGCAATCTCCAGTCAGTCCTGAATAATCAATAGGATAAAAAAAAAAAAAAAAACCAATCAAGCTAATAGATCAAAAAAAATGGAACCAAAACAGTCTGAGGTATGTTTTCTGCCTACCAGATCACTGGCTGCATGAGCTGAATGTTGATAGTATACTGAAAAATTATGCTGAACAGAACCCTAATATACAGTGTTTTAATTTGTAAACTAAAATAGGGTAAAGAGGTAAGGAATAGTGAAAAGATAGCTGGAAACTGATAAATATCCGTTTAAAAAACCCTGCTTTTATTCTTTATTATTCTGTTGTATTTATTCCTTTATCCTTTTTAATCATCACCTATAAAAATTATTTCTACAATCATTGTTTCTAAAGAACTGAATAGAGTTGCTGAAATTAATATAAAAAATGTCTGATCTTTAGTGTTTTTTTTCTCTTTTGCTTATGCATAAACTGATTGAAAAATGTCAACAACCATGTAGAAAAGTTCAAAAGTCTTGACCAGGTGTAATTTTGTTTTGCTGTCAAATTTACTGAAACTGTGGAACAAAACCCACATCACATTCTTTCATATACTTCATCAATTAGTTTGTGTGAGAATACTGTACATAATTTTTAGATCCAGTGCCTTAACACTCATTAAAATATTTTAACCTAACTACTCTTAGGGATAAAGTCTACTTCACTTTTTTCTTTCCCTTGGCATTTACAATTACGATGACAAAAATAACAAAACAAAAAATTCATTTGGTAATGACAAATAAGCAAAACTGGCATTAGGGGTTAACAAGTTTCCAACTGCCATGTATTGATGTATTTCTATACTAATTGCTACAGGACAGAAACTAATTATAATAGTAAAAAGTTACTGTAGTTAAAATCCCTATTCTCCTCCCCTTGCTTTTTTAAAAACTAGATCTGGATCCCTTTCCACCTGAGGAACGTTATGAGGTTAAAGTGCGGGAAGGTGTTGGAGCAGTGCTTCTTTGTGAGCCCCCTTACCACTACCCAGGTAATTCAGCTAAAAGTGCTTCATTTTCAGTGTCTTAAGAGTAAAAGATGAATTAATATTTGTTTTTGCAATTTTCCTTTATATTTACTTAAACAGTAACTTTTGTGCAGCTTGAGAATCACCATTTAGGTTAGGTTTCTGTTTTGAATGTTTTGTCGTTGACCATATGTTGACCGTTCATTCCACCTAGTAAAGTCACCTCAACTACTATGATCATGGGCTTGTGTTAAAATCATGGAACAACAGAAGCGCCCCCAGAGGGTCAGAGATGAGGTTATTTATTCTCTGGAAGGGACTTTTTCTCATCATTAGCTACTGAAGATCTCTGCAGGGATTATACCCATAATCTCAAGCATCTGGAGTTCCATCATGAGGGATGAAATTGGCTGTTAGCATCTCTTCTACCCTGTAAAATGGAATAATGATTTAGTTTTCTTGCTCAGTTCAAGCATTGCAAGGAACTGAAGAATGGAGACATGTTACTAGTTAGAAGTCTAAGGTTTTGTCTAAATCGCAAGACTGGTGAGAAGTTCCCAGCTTCTCTGTTGCATAAGGTCAAGACCCAGCTGCCTCTCTCATCCCATCCCACTAAGTTCCTGTGGGATGGTTGTGCCCAGGGCAAGGTGTGCACAGTGTAGCCAGGTCTCCAGTAACCTGCACTGACAGCAGCAGTGCCCCAGTGTTCAGTGTAGACAGGAATGAGCTGGCTGCTGAGACATGTATAAATTTCTCTCACATAGCTGCCTCTCAAAAAAAAAAAATCTATAACCTAGAAATTAGAGTCAAGTCATTTGTATGCAGACAGTATCCTGTGGTTTAAATAGCTGATAGTGTTGGGTTTTAATATTGACTAAAATATTTTCCTCCAGATGACCTCAGTTATCGCTGGCTTCTAAATGAGTTCCCAGTGTTCATTGCTTTGGACAAACGACGATTTGTGTCACAGACAAATGGCAATCTCTACATTGCAAATGTGGAAGCATCAGATAAGGGCAATTATTCATGTTTTGTGTCCAGCCCTTCGATAACAAAGAGTGTATTCAGTAAATTTATTCCACTTATTCCGCAATCTGATCGTAAGTATTTATTGGAAATGCTATGCACAGCATTTTAATTATATTAATTATATATGTTTGTATTATAATTTTGCTAATTCATAACTATTTTCATTTCTGTAAGGAGAATTATATGGCAAAGTTATAATGGCTACTGCTCAATGTTACGTGGTGTTTCAGAGCAGAGGTGCAAATCATTCCCATCCACCATGAAATCTTTGTGAAAGAAATCTCCATTGATTAATTCACAAATTTAGTTTCAAATAATTGAGAACAGAGTTCTTATCCCCAGAATCCCCATTTCTTTTATGTGATAAGCCCCTGATCCCAAAATCTTCAGTATTTTGGCATTGGTTCAAAGGAGTAGGACTGTAAAGTAGAAACTTCATGTAAATGTTGATGAACAGCTTCAGGATTTACTTTTTTTCCTTCAGAAAATCCCCTATGAAAGAGGAAAATCCTTTTCCCCTGATGAAATTTCCTATCCAATGGTGGCCTGAGGGCTTTGTGTCTCATGGTCAGTCTCCTAAGACACCTCTGTGGCTTTGTGTTACTGGATTATTTGCCAACATTTCTTCAGGAGAACTGCGTGTTTTCCAAATAGGAACCAAAGTTCCTTTTGACACTTCAGAGTGTCCATCACTAGATCGTCATAAACTGATCATCAATTTTTCAGTGACCCTTTTATCTGTACAATTTTCCATATTACTGATTTAATTAGTATCAAATTAGCGATCTTTGACCAAATATTCCAGTATTCACACTGCCATCTTCATATAGAACTGCAAGAGGGTTTCTATGGGGATTGCTAGTAGGAGATGTGTTTACATTTACATCTCTGTGAGCTCATTAAACTGTAGATGTGCTTTCTTCCTTCATACCCTTACTGAGGTAAAATTGAGCTTAAATTCAAAATAATTCAAAATCCTCTATCCAGTAAAAAACTTGTGGGAAGCAGACTCAGGTTTTTGTCTACCCACACACAGAGTACATAATCATGCTTCAAATTCTGTAAAAAATGTTAGGATTTGTCATCCAGAGAAAGATAACTAGTTGCTGAGTAAAACCATTATGCCTTAGTAGTAAAAGTTCAGTGCTTAGTCAGACTTTACAAATTGACAGGCTGTTTATTTAGTGTAAAGAAGAATTTTGTCTGGAATTTAAGAAAAGTTTTATTGAACTGTGAAAATTTTAATAGCTGTATAACTTTCTGACATGCCTTTTCTTAGAATCTTTTTTTTCATATTAGGAGCAAAAGTGTATCCTGCTGATATCAAGGTGAAGTTCAAGGACACGTATGCTCTCCTGGGACAAAACGTGACACTGGAGTGTTTTGCTCTTGGAAAGTAAGTGTGTTTTAAAGTTACTGTACAGCACAAATTGCTTTCATATTTCATGGAATGAAAATACATATTTCATGATCAAATGCTCTTTTTGTAGTCTGCAATTTAAGCGCCAGTTCTTGAACACGCTCATTTGTACTTTACTGTACCTTTTCAAGTCCGGTTCCTGAACTCAGATGGAGTAAATACCTTGAACCCTTGCCAGCCTCTGCTGAGATAAGCATGTCTGGTGCAGTTCTTAAGATCTTCAATATTCAGTATGAAGATGAAGGACTTTATGAGTGCGAAGCTGAAAACTATAAAGGAAAAGATAAACACCAAGCAAGAGTTTATGTACAAGGTAGGAAGAACAATTTTATTCTTGATGATCTGTGTTGCTTTTACTTAGGTTGGAAGTGTCTGTGTTTTCACAGTTGTCTGTGTTGATTCATACCATTATCCTCACACACTGTTGTTCAAGTTAATAGAGCAGCATCAAAATTCTTGCATTAAATGTCAGGCATGATATTTATGTATTAATTGAAAGACTACACAATTTGTCTGGTTAGATAGCTGGTATATACATTTTGACAGTTCTGTGTTTATATACATATGCATAATGTACATTAAATCAGTTTACAGTACTCAAAGTGAAAGAACTTCCGAGAAGAAAAAGAGACCATTAGGTTTGTTAGGATTTTTTGTTTCCTCCTATTGTTTGTGTTTTCTGTCTTAGCTCTCTGTCTTATTAGCTATGCACAGTTCTTTTTTCCTCCACCCTCTGTTTCTTCCCTTTATGCATTTGGTTAAATTAGATAACCAAAAATTGTATCTTACTGCTCATAGTGAAATCTTCCAAAGTAACTTGGCTTCTTGTCTGAGGTTTATGCCACAAATCCATGACATGAAAATGTCACATGTAACATCTGAACCACCCTCAGAAGAGTTATGTCTCTTTCACTGTCTGTACAGAAGATTTTCTGATTTAAGAACCTCAGTTAAGTGCTAGAACTTCATTAGATCAAACTCAGAATTAGTGTGGGAAGGTTATTACTGCTTATAATAACTAAAGCTAATAAATTGGTTTGTTTGCTTAGCAAAAGCAAATATGCTGGACCATTTTCAATATTAATTTCTTACGTATACTGTTTGGACCAAGAGCATAATTTCTTGGAGATCTTTTCAGTACGTCCAGAGTTTTGCACAATCTCATGTCATTTAACTATTATTTTCACAGTGCTTCTGAGTAATTTCAACACTGAATAATCTACAGATCAATTTAAGTGGTGATATCTTGCTTCTGTCTTTCAGGAACCATTATTTCAATTCCATATTTTCTTCTCATAAAAAATAGTTTGAAGCTTTTTTGAATCTATATTGTAAGACAAAAACTTTTTTGTGCATTGCCGGTGCATTATCATCTTTACTTTAAGTGGCCTGTTTAAGTATCATGGAAAAAGCAGTGGAATTAATACAACATAATGCTAATTAAATATGTATGTGCTATATTTACAATGCATCATGTATTTTATTCTGCAGCTGCTCCTGAGTGGGTAGAACATATCAATGACACAGAAAGGGATATAGGCAGTGACCTGTACTGGCCTTGTATAGCTACGGGCAAGCCTATTCCAACAATTAGGTGGCTGAAGAATGGTGCCTCGGTGAGTGTATTGCTGTAGGTAACACAGGCTTGAGTGGTTAGCTCATGGAAACAATATTTTTAAGTATGCTTTATTAAAAGGTTAAAAGAAAATTAATTATAATGATCCAAATATTTGCTGGTGCCACTTGCATGAGGCATTAAAATCTATTTTTAAAAGTTTCATCTCAATCTTCTCTTATTTCTTCAGGCTATTTAGTATTCAGCTTTGAATTATGAACTTAACTTTTGACCATATGTTTAGGAGGTAGATACCCCTTTTTCTCCAGACCTGTTTAAGTAAATGCTCTTCACTCTGGTTAAAAAATATCAGCTTTTCTTTAAAATTAATCCTTTTTGCCACATTAAACATGAATGTGTCTTTAAAAATATAAGACAAAATAGTCAGTGGAGATATGAGAGTAAAGATTATTTTTTAAAGAATCAGTGGTCTTTCTATATCCTGTATTTTTTTACATTTTTTCTAGACACAGAGTGTTGCAAATGTTTAGGTGATGTTTAAAAGAAGTTTAAAGAAGTACTGTTTGATAATTTAATTCTATTACATTGGATATTTGGTTTAAACAAAGTAGATTTTCTCTCCTAGTATCCTGGAATCACAGAATGGTTTGTGTTGGAAGGTGCCTTAAAGATTGTTTAGTTCCAACCCCCTAGTCATGGGCAAGGGCACCTTTCACTAGCCCTAGTTGCTCAGAACTCCATCCAGCCTGTCCTTGAACAATTCCAGGGATGGGACATCCACAGCTTCTCTGGGAAAAACCTGTTCAGGCATTTCAACAGTGTATGCAAAGTCTAGTGCTTACACCACATGAAAAGCCATTAAAAAACAAGAGAATACGAGGGCACAATGCAGCTCTGCGTCTGCTGAGCTGTAGTGACTCTTATCTTGGCAAACAAACAAAAAAGACAATGAGGCAGCTTGGTTTTTGACTGTGTATCTTAAGAAAAATGTATGATATTGGAGGGACAACAGGGATATCACCATCTGCTGTATGGAGGTGGCTTAAACCAGGAAAAACAATGCTTTTGTCTAGCTTTGATAGTTAGTGCCAACAAATAATTTAACAAGTGAGTTCCTTGCTGGTCACCACTGAACTTGGCTTTCACTAACAAAATCTGCATACTGGACTGCAGAACACATTGTGCAATTCTCCAGTAGTACACCGGAAGATTATGCTGTGTGTTACTATGATGATAAGATGATTTCCAAATGGAAAAAAGCAGAAATACGTTAATTGCCTTGAAAATATAATTTGTTTCTAAATCAGATAACTTGTAATTAGGCCTTCCGTTTAGAGCACAACAAAGATTCCTTGTATAAAATCTGATTAAAACATTTTCACATAAAGTAGTCAGAAAATATGTTTCTTTTAATCTGTTCTCTTTTCAGCAAAGTACTATTCTCTTAATCTTCCACTGCTCCATACGCTCCAATGTACTTAGATACAAGAGTTAAAGCTTTCAGCTTGATTTTCACAAGAAAACAGAATACATTAACATGATCTTTCAAAAACTGATTGACATCTACATTTACAAAATACCCCAACGTAGCTACCTTATTTTGATTGGCTGTTTTTTTTCATTTTTACATTAAAAAAAAAATAATAGAAAATAGTTTGTACTATCTCCCAGAGGAATCTTCTGAAAAACTCCTACCTCACTGGGACTTGCTTTGACTTTTTCCTGTTGTAAAATGATGTAAGAACAGAAGGCACTGACCAGTGAGCATGGCATAACAAAGCTTATCTTCATAAAATGAATTTAAATCTTTGTTTCTTATTTCTGAATCAGTAGTGTTTACACTGATATGATAATAGGGGACTGGACAGTAAATTTCTCTACTGACATTCAACTAGGACTTTCCCAGAAACTTAAATATTGAATGACAATGACTCTTTCTTTAGAAAAAGATGAACTCAATGTTACTGAAAAATAAAAAAAAAAAAAAAAAAAACACAAAGAAGAAAGAATGTGGATGGGTGTGGATTATTCAGTTTATGTAGTTTATGTTAATATCTTGTTATTTTATTGATTCTGTGTTTTAGTTCCGGAAAGGTGAACTAAGAATGCAAAGTCTGACCTTTGACGATGCCGGCATGTACCAGTGTATAGCAGAAAACATGCATGGAATTATTTATGCAAATGCTGAACTGAAGATTGTGGGTCAGTGGGATTATTTCTCTATTTACTATTTTAGGCTTTAGTAAGATAGCAGTTATATTTGCAAGTACTGTTTGGTAATAGATTCCTGTGAGGATGAACCTAAGAACTCTCACTCAGTCTAGGTGAGATGGGGTTTATTTGAGCTCTCTAGCTGGTTTTTGACAACAACTTGAAGAATAAATTTACCAACTTGTGGGGCATGTTTTGTGTTTGTATTTATGATGCTTGTTTCCTGCTGTTCCCCTCAGAGGAACTGATAGTGCTGAAGTTATATGAAGCACACAGAATTGCAGCCTAAACTTTTAAGCTTGCAAAACTGGTTAAGAAGCATTTTCATTTTTGCTCACATATGATCATTCACTCCTCTTTGAGGCAAAATCTGCTTTTTAAGAAACCATATCGTCACTTACTTGGCCCTTGAAGATCTTCATCTTTGCTCTCCCCTTTGGTTTTGCTTTCTGCCACCCCTTACATGGAAGTCACAATGTTTGTATGCAGTATAGCTGTGCCATTTGATGGCTGGATGTAGTTATGAATCCATTGTGTTTTCTTGAGGAGCATCCTGTTGAAAGTTTGACTCTCAGATCCAGAATTCTCAGCCTTAAAACAATTTCTGATGTTTTTATTGATTTCATTAGAGCAGACACATTGGCTGTATGACATATTTTTCTAGGTTTCTCTGTGGTAGTTGCTCTTTCCATCTCACGCTTGCCTTCAGACTTTCCCAAGAACTATTCTTGGTTTTCCCAACCCATTGCACAAAAGTGCCTCATTCTACACTGTTCTTCCATTACTATGTACTCGGTACCAGCTTGGTTTACACAAAATCAGCACTTTTTATATGTGCATTTTCAAAAGTCAGTGTTGATAATATTGGTCAGAGTTTTGCTCTGTACTTCTGTAATTAAATAATAGCCTTATTTCCTCAGGCTGTGCACACATTTGCTGGCATGATTAACTTGCTGGTATGCCAAGATGCAAAATAATTAAAAGCTTTTTTCTTTTATTTGGTTTAAAATAAAGAAAAAATTAGTAAGCAAAGATTGGCCTCAGAGACATAAGTGTGGTGCTTATGACTGTCACGTCTCAATACTCTTGTACATCTGAGAATGCACCTACAGCCAGCTGGCCAAACAGAAAACCACAAAGAATAAGAAGGGCACAATTTTAGTTTGTAGAGAGGGTTCAAACCACTGAAAAGTAAACCCAATTATTCTCTGGAATTATGATTGAGTGAGCAACTTGTTAAAGAAATTTATCTCCAGGAATCTGAATTTTATTAGGACTGATCAAAAGGCCTTTTGAAAGGGAGGAACTTTCAGTGGACTTTGATCTTGTTAGATTAAACTCAGATGAAAGTTCAGAAATCAATAGAAAGAAACCTCTAGTGTAGCACAGCACAGAACTGCATAATGATTTTTCGTGTTTCTTGTAGATCACCAAATGACTTCAAGTATATCTCTGTATCGTTAATATTTTTCTCACTAGTCTGGATAATGAACATTTGTAAACAATTCAATAGTTCTGTCATTTATTGTATGTTGGAAAAAAATTCTATTTTGCAGTAAAATCACTAATAGGAGAATTTGTGTTAATTTTTGCTTTCAGCTTCACCTCCTACTTTTGAACTGAACCCTATGAAGAAGAAAATCTTAGCAGCTAAAGGAGGGCGTGTAATCATTGAATGCAAGCCTAAAGCTGCTCCTAAGCCAAAATTCTCCTGGAGCAAAGGAACAGAATTGCTTGCAAATGGGAGCCGGTTAGTATTGACTGTCCGTGAACACTTTGAGCCTTAAAATGTAACCTTAAGTGTCTGTCTGTCGCGTAGGATGATTCTCCATTTTGCAGATTTCAGGGACAGGAGAATGTGTAACTTCAGGAAAATAATACACCAAAATGTTGCTGGCAGTATGGATTCAAAGAGTTAGCAGGGTATCCAACTTTACCCAGTCTGGTTTAAGAATTGAATTGTACCATAAAACTCTAAGAAAAATACTTGAATGAGTACAAGTGAAAAGAAGTACATTCTCTTGCTCCAGCAATCTGAGATATCTAATCATGCCACAGTCTCTTTAAATATTTTTTACTCTAGGCATGTTTATAAATCCAGTAGTTAGATGTGAACTTTCAAATTATGTTTGTGGTTTGTTCTTTCATTTACTACATTTCTACAGGAAGCATTGCTTTCTAATATAGAATTTAATTTCTCTTAGTGTATTTTTTGCACTTTCCATAGCATACGTATCTGGGATGATGGAAGCCTGGAAATTATCAATGTCACAAAGCTGGATGAAGGTCGCTATACCTGTTTTGCAGAAAATAACCGAGGAAAAGCCAATAGCACTGGTGTTCTAGAAATGACAGGTAAGCCTCAGAATTGCTTTTGTTTGTTTTGGGCAGAATCCCTTAGTTCAAAATGACTAATTTTTGTTCAGCATTGCACTACTTTTTCAAGCTGTTCTACCTCTTTCTAATTTAGTTGATCATTAACACTGAATTGATGCTTTTAAAGCATATTGCTCAGTTGAAACTGGGTATGTTTGCATCAGTTCTAACACTGTATTGCAGTTTTCAGGGTTGGTTTTTCCATAAGAGATTACTAAACAAGATACATTAAATTGACGTATTTTAATGCATTCCCTTTATTTGGTAGCTTAGCATTCATTATAAGGTGTGATTCTGGGGCCATGACTCAGAGAAATGGGAGTGCTGATGACCTTCCTTAGTGTGGTGGTTTTTTGTTTTGTAGGGGGTTTGGTTTGGTTTGGTTGTTTGTTTATTTGTT
This sequence comes from Vidua macroura, assembly GCF_024509145.1. Classification (NCBI taxonomy): domain Eukaryota; kingdom Metazoa; phylum Chordata; class Aves; order Passeriformes; family Viduidae; genus Vidua; species Vidua macroura. The sequence continues at coordinate 45,588,836 of NC_071575.1, read as the reverse complement.
TCTTTTGGTGGTGGTTTTGGTGTTGTAGTGGTGGTGGTATAAGCATGTTTGAGAGAGCATTGCTGTTAAAGAAATATGCATGAAAGTTTTGAGATAATGGTATATATCCATATGATTGCACTTCTAAATTACCTTCCTTTAACAGTATTTTTATTTACTGATTGAGTACTGATATCCTTAATTGTGTATTTTAAATCTGATGGCAAATAATTAAACAACTGTAGACTATAGACAGGAAGGACAGCATTCTGTAAGACCTATGTCTATCAAGTACCACTGGTAGTGGAAGAGTCATTTGTCAAATAGGTTTTTAATCTCTGTTCCAGAAATCATGCTGGATGTGACAGCTCAATGCTGATGTGCTTTCTTCCTTTTCTTATATTGTTTTCTCTTCTTTTTCACACGTAGCTATTTACACAATTTGTTATGCATCTATTATATTGTTTCTCAATAGATAAATTAAGATCCCTGCAATGCTCTAATAAAAATCTGACTTGGCCTAACCAAGTAGAACTTTTAATTCATTAACTAGACAAGTTTTAAAACATAGGAAATATATGATTGAATACAATTGTATATAATTATATTATATATATATATATATATATAATTGATATAATTGAATATAATGAAATGTAATTGAAATATAATTATATTTCAATTGAAACATATATATTGAAAATATATAATTGAAATATAATTGAAACATAAAATGCAACACAAGTCACATAAGATTCATCATGTGTCTTCTTTCTACTTGAGACATAGTCAGTGAAGAAGAATAGTTGTATTGTAATTCAGAGATTTAAACAGCTAACAGCAGTCAGGTATTTTAGTTGTAAAATGCGTTTTTTGTTGTCTTCAGTTTGGTCCTTTGAAGTGTAGTTGTATGAATAACATGTAAACTAGACTTTGGGGGGTGGTTTAATGTATGATCAAACAGTTATGGAGCTGAGCTTATATTTTAATAAATATTAATTTATTGCAATTTTCCATGTTTGCTATTAATTTCACAGAAGCTACAAGGATTACTTTAGCTCCGTTGAATGTTGATGTCACCGTTGGAGAGAATGCTACCATGCAATGCATTGCATCCCATGATCCCACATTAGACCTGACATTTATTTGGTCTTTAAATGGCTTTGTCATAGATTTTGAGAAAGAACACGAACATTATGAACGGAATGTTATGGTAAGATACTATAGATCCTTATTTAATACATGAAAGGCAAGTTTTCTTTTTTTTTGTGAATAGTTGTCTTTTCTGTGTCATTTTGGGTCCAGTAGGCCAAGAACATAAAATAGAATTACAATTCAGACACCTTATAGACACATAGACACTTGCAGGCATATACCTGAAATCAGATATCTAAATTGATGTAAGTATTTTGGTACCTCAGATAAATCCCACTCTGATTATTAGTGAAAATAGCTGGTAAGTAGATAGCCTGATTGTAAAGAGGTTGCAAATTACCTCAAAAAAGTTTGCATATGCATTCATTTTTACTTACCCATGTTTTTATCATCAACATTTCTGGAATTTGGCACAAAACAGGGCCAGATGGTGGGTAGGAGTCAAACAGTCTGTAAACACTGAGGAAGAACAGTTTATAAGAAGGCTAAACAAGTTAATACAAAGACACTCATTTTGGCATATAGAACAATCATAGTTCCTTTGTATTAGCATGTATGGTTATGTTTTTAGAGTCTTCTATCAGGTTTATTTAAAATTAATATCTCTATTAGAAATCCTTTCTTGTTATGTCTAATCACATGCTGATTTGCCCAATATTCAGCAACCTCCAAGTGATTGCCTACTTGTGTAAATATTTATTCTGTTATTCTGGATTTAAATTATACAAAAATCCTCATGTTTAGATACCTTTTTTTTTGTGGTGGGTATGGAGAGAAAAGGTTGCTAATGGTATTTGTAGTGTCTGGGAACACCAGGGACCACATTTAGTTTCAGCTCTGTGTTCAAAATGATGTACCAGTGCCCCCTGAAGAGTCCTTCTCCTAGGCTGGTAATATTATCTGATTTTCCATGGACCAAGAAATTCCTTTTTTTGCTTTCAGTATCTGTTTATCTCCATGTGAAAAGATGTTTAAAGTGTCACTATTTTAGTCGGATTTGGAACAAAACAGCCCTTTGAGGAGTCAAGAGTTGCCTCAACCTGCTTATTTGTTGAGTTGTAAGACATAGTTAAGAAGCCACACTGCTCCCCTTTCAGTGAGAGAACATGTCCTTGTCCAACAAGCCAGTAGAATTATGCTAAGATCAGCTGATAAATGTTCAAACCAAAGGCATACAGTCCTTTCTGCAATAAATGTCCTGAAAGGCTATGTCCACACTCAGCAGCAGGGTAGTAAGTAGTCTGCAGTGCATTTTGTGTTGCCTCAGGAATGAATAAGTATGTAGTTATTCTCCAGTACACTGGCATCATTCAAAACATTTCCTGCAGGTTGCTATTAAGTCACACTTTTGATAGGTCTATATTTGCACTCCGGTAGAGTAATTAATGCATAGGAATACCTTGAAAAAGCTTGAATTGCCTCCTAATTGTATTACTTTGTCCTTAGATAAAGACTGGGATGAGTCTGAGTGTCAGGCAAAATAAGTGCTTAAAGAGTAGAGCCCCAGTAAACTTACTTCTTGTAAAAGAGCAAATAAAATCAGTCTGTGTTAGATTTTATTTAGTTGATTCCTTTTAGCTACCTGACAGATGTCACACAAAGAAACTTGTTCCCATAGAACAGAAAAGCAGACTGAAAGTGTTGATGAATCTGTTATTTTGGTGTGGAAAGACAATAAAAATGGCTTTATCAGAACAGTTCGTAGTGAATGAGAAAGGAATCTGAGCCTTCTCCATCTGTAGGTCATGTGTTGAACATGTTAAACAAAAAATTTTATATCACTGATGTATACGTTTGGGCTTTCCTCTAAATAATGACAATAGAAGTAAACTGGATTTTTCTTTCTTTTAGGGGAAATTAATTCTGAAATTTGCTCCTGCTTTTAAGGCACTTTCTAGCAAAGCATTTCAAGTTGACAAATACGGGACCAAATAAGGCTTTCAGAAAATGTGTAGTTCTCTTAGATGATTGCCACTATTTAGTTCCCAGCTACCTGTTTCATCTTCAAGATAGCTAGTGGTCCTGGACTCCTGATCTCAAATTCTGATTATCTCCACAGTATTTTAGACCCTTTATTGAAGTGCTTAATTTCAAAACCAAATTACCTTAACTTTTCTAGGCTGCCTTGGTCTCTACAAACTTTCTGTGGTCTGCAGAGGGAGAGAAAGAGGTGCTTCTATTCATGTGGGTGTTGAATCTTGTGCTGGAATGTTTCCTTTTTCAATAGATATAGGGATGGATACTCCATGGTATTCAAAAGATGAAGAGCTCTTAATTCACTTAGACCTTTAAGTAGTTTAGATCTAAATATCAATAAATTTACTTCAGGATACCCTGAAGGATATCCTTCCTCCTGAAGGATATTTCTTGGTTTGTTTTGCATTTGATCTGTCAAAACTGGCAGAAATTCTTTTAGCAGAGGCATCTTCTTGTTTTGCATTCCTAAGCCTTAATTCTGGGCTTTCAAATGCAAAGCAAATGCAAATAGGCTTTGTTACTCTTCCAGGGATACCTTGGTCTTTATCTGGGGCAGAGAAGACAGTAGGATTGCATTTAAAGTCTGCATTTGTAGGTATTAGGTGGTTCAGTGCTTAAGTAATAACAAATGCAGAATTTTTAACAAATTCAGCAAATCCAATGGTTTATGTAGGATGTAATGAAGATGAATATGCAGTTTCTTTATTTCTCTTCTATTCATTTATTATTGTATTGTTGCATTAAGTGTTTTTCTCCTTCCTGGGCAAGTAAAGGGATTTTCTCTTTTCTCCTGCCAGATGCCCTCTCTCTGGCAATTCTGAGCTGAAATCACTGGGTGGCAGGTTTGCTCAGGCTCTCTTGGATGTAAAGGGTGAGCTGGTTGACACATGACAGCAGCAGCCCGAGCTGCTCACCAGCACTTCACAAACACAAAAGAAAAAGATATTCCACTGTGAATATTAAGATTACTGGGTATATGAAACATGTGCATAATTTCCTGTTGATGAAGGATCCTCATCTGTCCCTCTGATAATACTGCTATTCATTTATGTGACTATGTATGGGTATACTCAGTTCAGTCAGAGAGAAAGGAAAAGTTTTTACCAGGTTAGAGCCTGGGAGAGAGTTGGAAAAGAATGTCAATAATTCACTATCTCTCCTGTCGTTCAAATTGTTTACAGATAGGTTTTGCTACCGTGCGTCATTCAGAGCACACCAATGGCATGAGATGTTTTTACTCTAAGACCATTGAAATTAGTCTGCTTGCTGTTCTCTATAAATAGAGTGGTGCATTTGAAATAAATCAATTCTTTCTTGCCTTCTGAATTGGAGTCATTCTGTTCCCGTCCTGCCTCAACAATGACAACTATGCAGATCAAGTTGCTGAAACTTGATAGAGCCACAGTATTTCAGTTCTCAAAATAATACTATTCTTATTGTCATATAGACATAAAGAAATGCTAAATAAATTCAGGTAAACATCTGCGTAATTCTTCTTTCTTTAAATGCAAGCGTTGGTATCTCCATCGTTGCTAAAGGCAAAGCTAATTTGCACTACATTAATACTAAAACTAATTTCTCAAAAGGACATTCGTCAGTTCTGTTTTCATTTCCTGTGACAGCAGTATGTAAAGGGGGGAAAAAAGAAAAAAAAAAAGAATTGGTTAGCTTGTTAGTTTCCAAAGAGTCAAATGGAATCTTCAAAATCTTACTATTAAATAGATTACTTTTAAGTTTTTATGTGGTTGTTCCTCTGATTATTTGATTGAGGAACCAAACATTAACACATCTTTTCAAGTCCCAAAAAGATACAGCTCTACAAGTAATCTGGAAAACTCTAATGTTTGTTTGTTATTTATAGGTCTGATTTTTGTCATATATTTTTAAAGATTAAAAAGATTGCGTTTAAGATGTTTATATTAAAAAATACACACACTATCCAAATAGGAATATTCCTTTAAGTACATTAAATAAAAAGAGTATTTTTTAATAATTTTGAGTCCCCACTAGTCCATTTGTGTGAATAGTCAGGAGAAGGAATTCCATAATTTAACTGGTTCAAGTCAGAAACTTGTACATAGACTTAAGAAGAGTTCAAATTTAGGCTGTAGTTGTCTTAGTGACATAATGACACAAATACATTTTAAAATACTTCCCATACCAACAGTATTTCTGTTTGCTACATTATTTATTAATTGTCTTAATCGATATCAGTGAACCTGAAACACTGATATTTTTATCACCATTTTATCTTTAATAAGTTAAATTGAATTGCTGTACAAGTGTTCAGGAAGTTGACCTGCTTGCTAATAGCTTTCTTCTTTAAGTATTCAAAGAAAGAGTAAGTGATGGAAAGATACAGAAAAGCCAGGTGATGAATTTTGTCATAGAGACAACTGACTTGCTACCCCCTCACATTTTCTCATCTAAAGGGGCATTTCTGAAGCTGATGCTGACACATCTCAGTGTCATGAGTGCTACAGAGCAGGAAGTAAAACCTGCTGAATCCACACGGACTGTGAAGTGTGAATTCTGAGTTTTCAGTGTTCTCCCCAGTGCTCATAGGTTCAGGGACATGACACAAAAGTAGACAAATACATTCAGCATAGAACTTGCAGGACCCATAGCTCAGGCTGTATTCAGCTTTGAAGTAGCTTCTGAATCCAAGGTGTCTGTGCATAACCACCTCTGTATCCCTGCAGCTATCTTGTGGTTAACCTGCAGTAAACTTCTCTGAATACTGAAAAGCTTGCTTTTTCCTTATGCAAATATTATTTCTCTTGCTTTATCTCTCTTTGAAGTATGGAAAGCTTTACAGTGTTCTAGGATGACACTCATAATATTCTGGACATACACAGCCACACAGGTACTTTTAAGTGCAAGACAAATGGAAGAGCCTGTTTCTTTATTTAATTGTTAAAGGTCCAGATACCAAATAGTCCAGATACCAAAACTCACACTTCAGATTTCTGAAAGTGGTCAGATGAATTATAGATTGGAGACAGTGTTGCCAAAACACTTTGTTTCTTCTCCAAAACTGATGGTTTTATAAACAAAGAACAAGTTGAACTGTAAAAGTCATATTAGAGGAGTAGAGATTTACAGCTGCCTGGTTTTTGTACATTATTTTAAATTACCATTTATTGGCTGACATGGATAGACAAAGTTATTCTACTTCATGCTCCTACTTCAGTAGATTGCTATGGAGACACTTATGGAGACAGATTTAGATTGTATAAATCTGTATTCCAACCCAAACTATTCTGTGATTCTATGATTCCATTGTTATCTGCAGCAGAAAATATCCAAGGATTTTAATTTCCATTTTTCTTCATTGCTTTCCCTGGTAATCCTCCTTGCAGAGTGTTTAGTCTAGCTCCAGGTGTAGACCAGGAAATTAATAGGAAGTTCAAAAGAACTGAAGAATTGGAGTAAAATATTTAGGTAGAATTATAGAATCATAGAACAGTTTAGGATGGAAAAGACCTTTAAGAACACAAAGTCTAACTGTTAACCTAGCACTGCGAAGTCCACCTCTAAACCATGTCTCTAAGTGCCACATCTACACATCTAAATATCCCCAGGGTTGATAATTCAACCACTTCCCAGGTTAGCCTGTTCCAACACCTGAAAACCTTTTCCATGGAGAATTTTTTCCCTTGTTATTTGGGAGAAGAGACCAACCCCCAACTCACTACTTTAGGTAGCTGTAAAGAGTGATAAGGTCTCACCTCTGCCTCTGCTCCAGGCTGAACACCCCCAGTTCCTTCAACTGTTCCTCATCATGCTTGTGCTCCAGCCCCTTCATCAGCCTCATTGCCCTTCTCTGGCTTGATCCTGCACCTCAATGTCTTTCTTGCTGCGAGGGACCCAAAACTGAACACAGTACTTGAAGTGCCTCCTCACCAGAGTGTCACCAAAGTGACAATCACTGCCCTGGTCCTGCTGGCCACTCTTTTTCAGATAAAAGCCAGCATGCCATTGACCTTCTTGGTCACCTGGGCACGCACTGGCTCATGTTCAGCTGCTGTCAACCAGCATCTCTAGGTCCTTTTCCACCGGGCCACTTTGCTGCCACTCTTCCTACATCCTGTTGCACTGCCTGGGGTTGTTGTGACCCAAGTGTAGGACCCACACCTGGCCTTGACTTCACACAAGGCCTTGACCTGGCCTTGGCTCATTGATCCAGCCTGTAGAGCCTTCCTGCCCTCCAGCAGATCAACACTCCTGTCTAACTTGATGTCATCTGCAAACTCATTGAGCATGCATTTGATCCCCTCATTCAGATTGTCAGTAAAGATATTAAACAGGACTGGCCTCAGTACTGAGCCCTGGAGAACCCCACTGATGCCCAGCTACCAGCTGGATGCAGCTCCATTCATTCACCACTACTCTCTGGGCCCAGCCATCCAGCCAGTTTTTTTCCCAGCAAGCAGTCCACCCATCCAAGCCACAGGAAACCAGTTTATCCAGGAGAATGCTGTGGCAAATGGTGTCAAAGGCTTTCCTGAATTCTGGCAGACAACATCCACAGCCTTTTCCTCACCAATAAACAGGTCACTTTGTTGTTGAAATCAAAATAGGAAAGCTCAGTTACACACTGATTAGGAAGAAGTGGTTATTTATGGACTAGAAGAAAGCTGGAGTTGTAGTGAGCTCATTTAGTACAGTTTTTGAACATATTAAGGTGGCAGCTGATTGTTAATGACCAACCAAATCAACTGCTTACTGGTTTTTTATGGAAGAGAGTCCCAGGACTCTCTCAAGGTACTGTCTCAATACACTGCTTTCAGTGCCTTGATGTATTAGGGAGGTGCTTTAGACATGAGTGAGCTGAAAGTCACTCTAAATATTACTCCAAACCTACCCAATTTTGGGTAGGTTTGGAGTAATATTTAGAGGCAGTGGCTTAATAAAAGCCTAGTAAGCATGGAATGTGATGGATGGAGTCAGTGGTTAAGAGCAAGGAGGGGAAGGAAAGCAGAAGATACAATGCTGAGGGCAAAACCAACAAGCAGTTTGCTCTGGCAGAAGCCTTGGAGGAAATTTATTCTACTTAGAGCACAAAGAATAGTATAGAATATCTACCAACTTCTGTGCTAGAATTAAAAAATACTCCACAAAAGCAGTTGACTCTACCATTTATGTGCTTGTAAGACTTACCAGGCTATCAAAATTCATGTACCATCTGTAATTAGATAGCAGGAACTAGGAAAGCCAGGTGTGAACACTACTCAGAGAAATGCAGTTTGCAGTGTATTGTGAATTTTTGTCATCAGCCATAAAGCTGTGAGCCATGACCATAAGTGAGCAAGTACCTAGGCGTTTTCTGCTGTTATAAGTGAAATAACAAGGCCCATTACCAAAGGGATGCTGGTACAAAGCACAGTGTCCTCAGGAATTCTCAGTGGTGTGCTGAATGGAGAAGAATAATAATACATTTCTTGGAAATACTTCCCAGTCCACATCTCAAGCGTAGAATTAACACTGTATATCCTTTACATATAAATATAGCTCACTGAAGGAAAAGATTCTTTAGTGGGAATGACTGTCATCATTATCCTGCTGAGTTTTTTATTTATCTGTAACTATGGCTTGTAAAACAAAATAAGGTCTCAGGTGAATAGGATTAAGACAGTAGTGTTGCACTGGTGGTGCTGTCCCTATGCCTCTGATGTCAATAGCAAGAAAATATCTAATAATCACATTTACATTAACATGACTTAATAGCTGTTGGATTATCTGTTCTGGTTTTAGCAACCACTCAGCTAATTCTGTACTGGCAGGATCAAACCAATTCACATGAGCTCATTTAGAGTTAATAATTCTAGGTACAGGTAGTAGAAGGAGATTTTTAATGTTATTTCTAGCTTTGGACAAACCGATCTCATCACCAAGAATCCCATCTCTTCTGGATTGCTTCTTATTGGTTCTCTTACCATTTTACATCTACTGTGTATTAAACAATGCTGAAGCTCAGATGTCTAATTTTAGAACCTGAATTTAAAAAACCACTCTGTCTCTGCTTACCAGATTCTTCTATTTCTACCAAGTTAACTTTTGTATTACAAAGGGCTTGTAAGTCTTCTATTAACAGAAGTTCCTTTATTGTCTCTGAGGGCCCAACAAAAGTAGATAGACACTGTTTTCAATCAAAGCACTAGATTCCTGTAAATGATACTTAATTGTACAGGGGCACATTCTGATGGCTTTCAGCAATTTAGTGCCCTGGCAAAGGTGATGGTCAAAAAAACCAGTGACTATCAGAAATAGGTCATAGAATGCTATTTTTGACATCACTATTAAATCATAAATATAGGGCTTATATGATCCAAGTGTTTACTTGAAACTTGGTAAATACTCAGTGGTAAACCACAGATACCCTTGGAATATCCCTGAGTATTGCTATCACTATTTCCAGTCTGTGATTCAGTCTTCTCTGAGTTAAGGAAGGCATTTTTCATTTTTAAATATAGCCAAGCTGAGGTTTTTGGATGAAAACATACAGTACATTCATAACTAATTTGTGGACAGAATTCGCTGATGCCTGTGCACTTAATTTGCTTGGTAAGCTCTTCTTTTACCACCAAAAACTTAGGCTTCTTCTGAGGTATGGAAAGCTTCATTACCAATTGCATAAAGCCTTGCTCCAGGAGAGCTTCTGAAGCAACAAGATATAACACCATATCTATGATTTTTTTATGATTTTTAAAATTATGTTACATTTTTTCATCTGTTTTTCATCATTTAGGTTATAAGACCAAGTTCCCATAAGGGAAATTATTGTTAGGGCAAGTATATGGGCACATCATTATTAAATACAATAAATTATTTTAATTAAAGTGCTAACATAGAAATGAATACGAGCCCCAGTAAGAATTTGCAATCATTTGCTATTGAAGTAATAATATGATTATGAGAATTCTGGTCTGTTTCTAAACCTTATTGCTTTGCTCAGCATTTGCTTATTTGCAGATAAAAATGCAAGTAATTATCAGAGAATCACAGGCACTGTGGTTCTTTCTAGGATGACATTTAGTGTTAATGAACCAATACAGAGCAGTCAAATAGGGAACTGTTTGTCTTTTTTATTAAAACCAAAACCAATAAGAGCAGAATTAAAAAAAACAAAAAAGAAGAAAACAACACACACAAAAAACCCAACAACCAATAAAAAACAGGAGCTGAAAAATGAAAGAGTTTGATTTTTTTATACCTTCTTTGTTGTAATTTTTTGGAAGACAGAGGAGCAGGTAGCTGCCTTCTTTGTTCCCGTAGAGCTACTGACACTTCGACTGATTTTTCTCCCTGGAAGCTGTTGTCAGAATTGCTCAGCCCACTGTAGGGCTCACATGTGATTAGTCAGGTGTTCAGCCAGACAGTGTTCGCTTATGCAGTAATTCCAGCAGATTTTCAAAGGATGCTGTCTCTGACTGCAGTCTTCTTGGAGTTCTCATGAATAAACTGGGGAGGCGTGAGCATAGGAATGACACTAACCCAGACTCTCCTCATCTCTGTAGAATGCATGCATTTTGAAAAATCAAATTAAAAGCCATATTAGCCTTGAATGAAAAGTGTGAATATATATATATCCACATGGAAATAGTTTAATAATAACTAAGAGAGAAATTATCTGGAAAGTATCAGGAATACTGGATTGTTCACTGATCCAGCAGATCTGTTTGATCCTTGCTAGCAGCACTTCTGTCATTCAAAAAGAGAGAAAGCACAGTGTAATCTGCCTTTCTTGCTGACCCTGTAAGGCAGTCAGCTGAAGTATTACTAGCCAGAGTCAAGCACTCTTTCTTTCTGTGTGCTTGATTCTTCTTTCATCTAATTACTGCAGTAAATTCTTAAATATGTGAATTCTTATGTTGGACCTAAAAAAAAATTGGTGCTAACAGATTTCAGTTTGTGCTGAAATTTTATGCCAAAAGAAATTGAAGCTGGCAACCAAAATCCTCACTGGAGTCTGGAAGGGAATAGGGTAGTGTTATCTGGGTATTTTAATCTCCCCTAAATATAGACTATATAAGCTCTCATTCTAGTTTCAGAGCATTTGGAAAAGATTTAACCTTACTTTCTCCCCTCATCCTTTTCAATCAGGAAACATAAACTAGATGGCATTAGCTTTATTTCATTTCTTCTGAATGTCTGAATGCAGAGACACAGCCCATAATATTCGAGATTGTCTCAAAGGTCTTTTTTGTTACCCAGCATCTGTGATGATGATAGCTCTAGTTCTTACCTAAATATTTTTGCAGTTTCTTTTTGCACATACCATTTTGCATCTGAATTGCTTTTATTCCTTCATTTAAAGGTCTATGGATTGCAGTGAATGTTCTAAATATTTGATTTTTTTTTTTGGGGGGGGGGGAGAGAGTGTGTTTCAGTTATATTTTTGAACAATTCTCAGTGAATTAAGAAATCTGAATGTTGCCCCTGTTGATATAGTGTGGTATAAATGCATGTATTATTTTTTTGTAGCACTTTTACTCCCATGAAAGTTCAGATGTATTTTGGTGAGAACACTTGGGTTTTCAGTGAAATCCCCTTAAGATTAGCACATGCATTGATTTAGCCCAGTAATCTTTTTCTGAAATAAAATGCAGGATGTATAAGCAAAATATATCAAGTGAGTTATTTTTTAACACTTAAGTTAAGGTCTTCACATAAAATGTGTTTTTCATTAAGAAATAGCTGTGGTGCACATAGTGGTCTTGGTTCCACTTATTGTTTTACAGGTGCACATCTGGTTATTCGGAAGTGTCACAGGATGAAAATATTATATTCTGTTTGTCTCTCTGTACAACCAAAGGTAGCCAGTGGTTCACATCTGAAAACATGGCTGCATATTTGCCAGTAGTCTGACATTGGTGAAGAGTGTTAAGGAAGGATTAGGGTCTGGGATGATGAGTGTATGAGCCTTGTTGAAAGGTAAATTGCTTCCCTGGGGTCCTGCTGTTTGCCAAGGAGCAGTGAGAGCTGAGCTGGGGGAATAGCATGTCCAGCCTGACAGGGGACTCAGCAGCAAGGGAGGGCAGAGGAGTACAGGGCAGGTCCTGGTGCACCTTTGTTTAGGCTGTGCTTGTAGCTTCTCTGAGATAAAAGTTCAGGTACTGCCATAGGATTAAAAAGGAAGAGCCAAACAGCATTCCTGCTCTATTAGTAGGACTCCATGACATGCTATCCTGCCAATGTATTTTAAAAAAGCAAGTAATGGTGCAGAAAAATCGTATGTCTGTGGTTTATGAGCAAATTCTTGACTCAATTTAGTTTTCAGGTACGAGCTTCAAAAAGTAAGAGAGAAATGTTGACTTGTTAATAATCATCTAAGGTGTCTAGTTTTTTCATGTCCAGTAAAGAGCTGCAGCTCCTCAGGAAACAGGGGACACTTTCAACAGCTGTCCTGTAAATCAGATCAATATTTGGGGGTGATCCATCCTCTAAGTAAGCACTTTTTGGAATTAGCAACCTCTGTAAGTCAGCTGGGAGGGATGTGTAGACAGGTATCACATAGCTGCACAAGGATGTTTACCATTTCACTAAGTGTTGTTTTTGTGACAGATTAAATCCAATGGTGAGCTGCTGATTAAAAATGTTCAGCTACGGCATGCAGGGAGGTACATGTGCACTGCTCAGACAATTGTGGACAACTCCTCAGCTTCAGCTGACCTTGTGGTAAGAGGTAAGCTTCTCCTGGTAATACAGAAGTGTGGCTGGTTTTTACCTAGACAAGACACCAAGACAGGAGTGTTTCAGATTGTTTAGGATATGTAATTTCTAATCAACAGATGGCAGTAATTAAAATAAGAAGTGTATAAATGAGCAAAGTCATAAAAGCCTACTCAGGGTACTGATTTGGTTGGAGACATTTAGAGGTCTAACTGAGCATGTGTTTTCCTGAAAAGAAATAAAGATTTTTTGATTATGGGTGTTTTCCTTATGTGAAAGCAATTTTTAGATTGTTTAATTTGGTGTTCATTATTAAAAATAGATTTCAAGGATCATTTCAATGTATCTCCTGGATACATTTCTAAGTCACTTCTCATTTTTCATAAAGCTGTATGGATTAAATTATTGTGTATAAGACTAGGCCTACATTAAAATGATTTTGAGTTTTCAAATTACAGAAACCAAGACATCTGAGGTTAAGTTTATCACTCAGTTCTTATCTGATTTGTGTCTGTTAAGTGTTACTGCAATCTCAAAATGCTGTTCTTGCTCATACAGTATGCATCCTACAAGATCTGTTATGATGTGAAGTTTTAATAGCATGAGTTAATGTCCTTTGGGCATTTTGCTCTCTTTTATGCCTATGGGCATAACACATTCTGAGGTGCTAATGCTCTGTTTTGCTGACAATTCAGAACTGATATAACTTGTACACTGAGTTGCCTTGCTGTTGTGTTTTGCCCCACATTCGAGTCACACCACAGAGCTGTGTAGCAGCTGAAGTACAGCTAGTGTCATGGTTCTGAACTTCTGCTATCTCAGGTTGTTGTGCAGTTGAATATTTCTGCATTTAATTTTTTGCTGGATATTAACAGCCCATGAAATGTCAACAGTTTTGGACAATATGTCAAAGCAAATATGGTAAGTGATGAAACTACAGAATAGATCTGCAAAGTAAAAGAGTAAGGTCTGTTCATATGCCTTAGTATTATGTAAGCAATTTGTTTTAAAAATTAAATGACAAGGTGATTTATCAATCTTCTGATTCCCCTACCAATGTGGTAATTAGAGTTGCTCAAAGACTATTTTATAGAAGAAATTAGCATTCATTTTGTTCTCAAAATTCAGATTTTAATATAATGAACACCGTTCTGCTTATGACGACCTTTTTTGTGAGTGTAAGACTCAGCATCTTACCAAGCCAAGAGTAAATATCTTATGAAATATGACAAATGTGGGATGGTAGTTTCACTGCTTTTGTAAGGAAGAGGCAACAGCAGAGTATGAAAACAAAGAGCTGTGTTCCACAGCATCTCATCAGTGGAGTGGTAAAGAATAGCCACTGTCACTGCAGGGACATGAAGATGTTTTGTCAGTCCACAAAACAATTTAACAGTTCATATGGATTGTTCTATGTGATCTTTAAATTGCTGGTGATGTTAGTCCACTGAAAATTGCAGCCCCTGCGTGCACCTAAAGACCTTACTGGCGCTGTGTTGGCCACACTGGGGCAGTGTTACAGACGTGACTGCCTCCAGCTCTGGATTGTGGAATGCCTCCTGGATGTGCTTCAGGCCTGTGCTGTGGGTAGCTGTCTCCTGGATGGACTGCTTGGATATATGCAGCAGTTTGTCAGCTGGATGCGCCCAGTTGACTGTCCCTGGTACCTGGGACTACCATATCAGCACCTGGCTCTGCCCACTATACTTGGACCCAGTGGAACCGTGCTCCATTGCTAAAGCAACTACCAAGCTTGGGGTTAGTTGTGGGTCCAGTATCAGCTTTCCTATGGAGCCTTTTCCTTTTCCTGTGGTCCTTGGTGTTTCCTGAGATGTGCAATTTTCAGAAGCTGATGGTGAGGTGAGGAGCTGTAAGAGGTATCTTTTGAAGAAGGAAGGAAAGTTGTTGGGACTGATGAACCTTTCCATACCTTCCAGCCTGAGGGCTTCTGAGGTGAACAGTCCTGCAGGAGAAGGGGTCTCTCATCAGACCTTACCTGTGTGTGTCCTTAGAGCTGGGATAGGAAATATGCATGTTACCAGGGTGGAGAGTTAATGAACAACTCTCATCTTAAAAATCAGCTCTTAACAACAATTTCTACTTCCTGCATCCTTGTGAAGACTAAGAAGCTGTTTCCACATGCACTGAGGTATTTAGTCCTTACCAGGAAAGGGAGGTCCAAGGAATGAAATTGCTTGCTTGAAGGATATATTAATTGAAACCGAGGAACAGCAACATATGCTAGTATATGTGAATGCCATAAGTATATGCTTTTGTTTCAGTTAATTTCATTTGAGTCCTTTGGCTCAACTGTATGGAGAAAATAAAGAGCTCAAGAGAAGCTGAAAATACATTTGGCACACTGTGTGTTTAGATCTGTAGAAACCTCCTTTTATTATTTTATGTTGTTTTGATTCTCTGTGGTTTCTCTGTAAATAGTGCAGAGAAATATATTATGGTGTTGTTGAGGTTTTTAATAGTCTCTGGGACTTGTTCAATCAGGTTGTTAGATAATTATTTGGATCATGTTGGCATTTTATTATCTCTTAATGTTGAAGCAGAAAATACATCTCAGTAGTCCTAATGCATTGTATCTGTTTTTACACAACAGTTAATATGTATCAGATAACTACGTAGCATATAAAACAGAAGCACAATAACAAAACCAGAATTTTGTAGTAGCTTGGAACCTGATGATGGCTTTACCACATTGGGGTAATATGAAGACCAAGAAAAATGGGAAGAGATCTATAGAAATCTCTTTTACGGTATGATTTTTCTCCAAAATAAGTCATAGGGTTTTCCACATAACTTGTAGCCAGGGCCAATATGGTACAAGCAGAAGTGTTGGTTAAAGGTGGGCCACCAATAAGGTCAGCATTAGGTGGAATTTGAGAAGGAAAAGTTTTTGGGTTTTTTCCTGAGTTCAGTTTGTTTGGTAAAAAGAGCAGCAACATTTTCAAAGTATCATCTTTTCACTTAAAATTATCTCAATATTGATTAGGCAAGAATCATGGTAGTTATAAAATGCAAGAGCAGCTGTCCTCTGAATCATTTCATAGAGTATTAAAAGTTGATGAACTTTAATATTTTCAGCATATTTAATTTGTTAATTGTACTGTCTTTTTTTTCTTCTTTTTCCAGGTCCTCCAGGCCCCCCTGGAGGTATAAGAGTAGAAGAAATTAGAGACACTGCTGTAGCACTTACCTGGAGTCGTGGAACAGACAATCATAGTCCTATTTCTAAATACACTATCCAGTCAAAAACCTTTCTATCCGAAGAGTGGAAAGATGCCAAAACAGGTAAGAGTGATGCCAGAAGAAATAAAGACAGTAAGTTTTAAAGTATGATTGTTACAACGTTTGACTAATCAGAAAGTAATTACAGTAGAAGGAAACCAGGGATGCTACTGATGTCTGCTGCAGATTTACTGTCCTGTCAGTGTCTTGTCAACAGTTCTGTTCCCAGCATTTGGAGAGCCTGAACTGAATATCAAGAAATACAGAAAAGAACCAGCCAGAGTTGCTACCTGTTTTTTTGTCTTTTTCCTTGTTGCCTGAAACATTCAGCATCAACTACTGGAATCATAAAAATTTATTTATAGGTGAATTTTGATGAAAAGTGGATGTTGTTCTTTCTGTATTTGTTATGGAGAAAGCTGGTTTAAAATGTCTGCTTTTGCCTGGGAGCAGACTAAGTTCCAACTGCATTAAAACTGGCACCCCTAGAGAAAACATAGCTAAGATTATCCTTCTAACCACTGGATGTCATCATTGTGCCACAAAATTGCAGTTAAAGAGGGATCTACCTGAGCACAAGACACGCTAACGTAATTTTTTTGCAGGATTTAACATAAAAGCATAAATTTTAAACTATTTTTAAGCTACTAGTATCTCTGAATGCTTTATAAAGGATAGCATTGTCTCAAGCTATACAGAATTTTCCTATTAATATGTTTAATTATCCCACCCTTATAAATTACAACTTAAGTGCTTTCCTGTAGAATTAAGATATCACATACTCAACATTTCTAAATACTAAGAATAGTCATAGTTTCAGTGATTGTCTTCCATTTAAGTTTTCACTTGAAACTACAGACATGTAAGAAACAGACTGACATATTGAACTGAAAATCTGTTACTTTTTAGAGAAAAAAGTTAGATAAAGTAGGCCTTCTGCCTTAGATCATATTTTTCTTTCAGACTATGTAATATATGAAGTTCACTTGAATATGATTGCCTCCATCAGCCAGCACTGATATTTTTTATATCAAAGAGCTTGGAAAATAAACCCAGAAAGTTCCCCAACCCCTTCTTATCTCTTAGATCTTGTTTAATGACTTCTGTAGAATAGATTTCTTGGAACTTTAAAAAAAAAGTAATGTAGAAATTAGAGCTGTTCAAATAAGTGATTATTTGGTTCAGTAAAAATACATGCAGGAGGGAGGATCCTTTTGGACTAGCCTGTGCTTTTCTCAGGATAAGTAAATTTTATCTCTTATTCATTCTGTACTTTTCAATTAAAGAAAATAAGGAAATATGAAGAATTTCAGGTGGCAACTGATCCTGTTTTGTTTGTGCTGTGCATTACTGGAATTGGAAATGGAGGTGTAAGAGTTAACATAAGTGTTGGTTTCAGGTCTTCATTCTGTCTGACTGAGAGCAGAGACTTGAAACCACTCTTCTCACTTCTTGGGAAGATTCCCTACTTGCAATGCTATAGTCATGGTGGGATGAACTTCTCTGCACCTCTGAAGTTCTCTGCTTCTCAGAATTACTGAGATAGTCTTTGAGACATGCAGTCAGACTTTGAATCTTACCTTAAAGTATGCTAAGTGGAATTTACATCTTGGGTGGGACAGGGAGAAATCCAGATTGTTTAATTCCTTTTTAAAGATGCTAACACAAAAGATATACATTATTAATTTCTGAAAAGTTGAAAATAATTATTCTGGTGTTTTCAAAATCATTACATTTTCATTTGAACCACACTTAGGATTTTTGTTAAATAGATGATTCCCTCAAAACAGGTAAAATCATCATAGTAACCATCACTGTCATCACTGCAAGCTTTTACCTAATTGCTGAGCTGCTCCCATTTTGATTCAGCGTTAACTTCCAGATTAATGAAGCATAATGAACAGTCCAGATTGATCTGTCACCAAATGTTTAGGCTATCAGTTAATGCTGATAACTTTCAATGTGTGAAACAAGAAAATATACTTTGGCATTGCCTTTTGGAAATATTGTTATTATTGCTCCTAACATTATTCCCCCAACCAAATCATTCATCTCAGGTTTCATAATACTGAGTGTGTTTTGTGACAGTGTATTGTACTTCACAGCATGGAAATATGTATGAATGGATTATGTAATAAGTTGTTTATATTTATGTTGCTCTTTCCAGTTAAGGGGATCAGATTCTCATTGTGCCAAGTGTTCATAATGGGTTCTGGGAATCTGTGGGACAGTAAAATTAAATTAAGAGATCAGATAGCCCAGGAAGGACATTGACAGAATGTTAAATTTACATCACAACTTGGATGACATGAGAGGTTTGCAATAGCTTTACTGACTAGACAGAAAAATAATTTGAGTAAGGATGAGGGAGGGTGGTGGTTAGGTAGAAAGAAAAATGGAAAATGTGTTCCTTTCTCCTTCAAGACCTCACTTTGGAATGAAATGTAATGATCATTAGGAAGAGGGAAGTGGTGATACCATCTAGTGCTTACACTGTTGTTTTCTGTGTTTTTTGCAGGCATTGCATTTATATTTTAATTCCAAATCAGCTGCCTTTCCAGTGCAGAATAGCTCAGTTCTCATCCTCTTCTGAACACAAGACTCTAATTTGACAAACAATTCTTGTTTATATATAAATGAAAATACTCTGTCTTTACATAACTGCAGACAGCAATAGAAATAACCCCTATTGTCTGTGAATTGCAGACAGTCATGAGTTACTCAGTTTATTTATGATAAAGAAGCTCATCCTTAAGACAATTAGATGAATTGCAAGAACATTTACATTTCTTGATTGGAACCAGATAGCAAGTTATAACATGCTCACTAATTAGGTGCACCAAATTAGGACCACATTTTATAAACCACTCTTCATCAATTGATTGAACTCTACACGTCTAGCCCTTGTCTGTTCATGTAATGAATTTTTATTTTACTGTTTCTGCATTATGAATTTATCATTTGTCTGTAGGTAAAATGAAATTCCTTAGCTACAATATGTAATTAGTAAGGAAATCTCATAACTACATGTACTAGTTCACACCCAGTTAAAACTTACATGTCAATAAGGGTTTATCCAAGATAGTGTCATAGTTTCCAAATTCCCACTCACTGCTGTGGGTGCTCCTTGTAAAATGTGATATTCCTAATGTACAGTGGCAAGTTTGCTTTAGTTTTCTATGTGTGCTTGCAGAATAGTGCAAGTTTTGTCACAATCAACCGCACTGTTGCTGATCTAAGTGTAAAAATGCTGTTTTCTAAAGCATTTAATCTTTTTTTTTAGACCCATCAGATATTGAAGGAAATATGGAATCTGCTACAGTGATCGATTTAATTCCATGGATGGAATATGAATTCCGGATAATAGCAACAAACACTCTGGGGACAGGAGAACCCAGTATGCCATCACCGAGGATTAGAACTGAAGGCGCTCGTACGTAAACAGAAAATGTCAGGTTTTTTTTAAATGTGTTTCTGAATTTTTACATTTTTGTTCACCAATTTGGTAATTTTAGGTTTTACTTTAAAAAAAACAATTTATAAGATCCAGTGTGCAGAGAGTTTATTTTCAGGCACCCACGACTACAGATTGTATTAAGCAAATACCAAACTACAAAGATGCGATAGCATCAAAGCAGACCAAAAAGAAACTTAATGATATGGAAAATTAGTCTTCATTGCTGAAACAGAATCATACTGCATCTTTCAGAGATCCCCCAATGTATCTGTCTGTTAGGCTGTGTGTGTATGAGTACATGCACATGTTTGGGACTGTGGTTCAGGACTTAGGAAAATACATGCATGTATTTAACAAGGAAAATGTCAATTTACCATTTGGTTTGTATTCTAACTAAAAAATGCATGACAGGATATGTGTTCTACTGGATAATGCCAGTTTTCCGTGACTGCAGGTTTGGTTTGGTGTCTTGTTATGTCACGTCACATATGTGACGTTATCCAACACAAACTACTCTCTTATTAGTCTGGTTGCTCAGTGTTAATAGCTCAGAGCATATTTAAGGATATTCTTCAGGCTTAGGCACGTCCTTTTTATAAAGAATTCTTCAAAATGAGGACTTAGATGCTACTATTCCAGAGAATACATTCTGGTTTGACTGTACAGAGGAGATAACAGCAGTGTTCTAGGGGGTAATGTATCACTGCACAAAGACTGTGTCCAACAAAGCCTGTATACTGCAGAGTAGCATCCACTTGCAGTCTTTTTACAATTTCTTTACAATTGTTTCCCATAGCTTGAGTTTTGAAAACGAAAATGAAAAACCAAAGTGTGGAAAACAACTTCTGCAATTACACCTTCTAGGTCATAACTTTCATTAGATAGTATTTTCAAAATAAAATGTATTTGCATTGTAAGTTTCAAAGCATTCATTAAAGACAAATGTGGTGCATTAAAATTTTGTTGCCTAGGGAGAAAGAAAAGAAATTGGTTAAATTATTTTGGATAGGGAAGGAAAAGCCACAGAACTTTAATACTAAAAGAAATGATAATCACTGCCTAGAAAATTGACTGCTAGCATCATATGTTTTATGACTCAAGAGCTGCATTTGAAGGCCCAGGAATCTACAGGAGAAATCTGGTGTGCAATAGACATTTTAAAAATGTTAGAAAAGACACAGATAAGGAGCAAAATAATGGAATAGGGGGAATGGGGAATGGGAAATAGGGGTAGTGTCCTGCAGTTTGCAGTGTGCCACATTCATGGCATTTTTGTAGCCTCCCCAAAAATGGCATACTTTCCAGTTTTGTAGTAGGATGTACCTCTTTTGCAAGAAGTGGTCTATTTAGTCTGTTGTCTGATTCCCCGGGCACAGCACCATGCTCTGGCAGACTGTGCAACAGTTTTTGGCAAACCATGCAAAATGGTAGTATAGTCTTCTTAGGCATCAGTCAGCACTTCTTGTCATGATAAAATAGGGTATAAATAATTTAGTTTACAGATTAACTTCTGCACCCGAGTGTGTTTTCTGCCAGGAGCTGGAATTTGTTATAAGCAACAGTAGGATTCAGATTGCTATGTCAAAGGTACTATAGAAGCAGTATGCACAACTCTATGTACATTTTCATGTAATTCTGGAAAAGGTAAATAACAAAAAGCCATGTTCACATATTGTAGTTATTGTTAACATTTTCTGTGTTAGACAGCAACAAAGAGTACTGTCTCTTTGTTGTACTATGTGGGTGACAAATAATGTCTGTCACACTTAAAACTTGTCAGCATCTTTTTCAATTTTGAAGTGTCTCTTCAGGTAGATAACTAATTTCAGTAACTTATTAGCATGCTAAGACTGTGCAATTTTTTTTTATTTTTAATGAAACAGCTTGCTTCATCAATAATATTTTATGGTGATTTCTTGAAATTCAATGGCTCAAGGGTTTTATGTATTTTAGCTTCTGGGTGCATTAGAGTAATTGTCTAAGTACAGTTGTCTAAGTTAGTTACCTGGTCTTAACAGAGAGAAACCTGGGTTTAATGGTTGAGAATGAGGAAGATACTTTTGAAAATAATGACTTGTTAGACTTCAGACAGTCAGGTTTTTCAGTTCTTTGGCAGCCTGTCTATCTATCTTCTTTGACTGCTTAAGCATTCTAGCAGCCCTCTGCTTCTAACATAGCTCTAAAACTATATATTTATAATAGATAGTGTGACAACAAGGTCAAGTAACAAACTCTAGCTTTCTCTCAAATTGTCATATGCATGTTTAGTCTTCATCTCCACTAATTGTTTTCAGAAAGGACAGAAATAAATAATGCAAACTATGCACTGAATGCTGATTTCAATTTCAAATTTATTTTTACATATTTTTATCCTGTCTGAAAACATTAGTTCTGCTCTGCTTTGTGTTCCTCTTCAGCTGACCCTCAGAGAAGGCCTCAGCAAACATCTTACTTACATAGTGCTTGAGCACTATGACTTATGGCTTTCATTGATCCTATCAGATTCACTGATCCTATCAGAATTTTTTTACACAAAGATCACATTAATTTAGGTAGGGCATGTGGCTCATACATGCACATCTAAGGCATAATTAATGCCCTGTAGATAAGCTATCATATCCTAAGTTTTCAGTGGTACATTGTGTGTCCATATTAAGTGACAGCAGATAAATACACAAACACCATAGAGGATAGCAACAGAATCATTGCACTCAGTGCAGAGTCTGAGAGAAATGATAATATAGGAATGATTTTATAATGGAGTCCTTGAAAGTATCCTGCTTTACCAACCAGCTGTGCACTAATGATAGAGCAACAGATCGTATTTCATTACAGAGAATATTAGTGTAAAGAGCAATTAGTAAATTATAAAGTGCTATGCCAGTTTTGCTTAGGTACATCTACCCATCCTGAACAAGTCTATCAAGAAGACATGTGCCACTAATCTAGAATACAATTAGGCTGCCAGGGCTTCAAAGATAGACCTATGAGTTTAACCTTACACATGGCAAGTAAATCCATTGCAGTAGGTGTAACTGATCACAGTGTCTTGAGGTAATTACACATGCAAGTCAATGGTGCTTGAGTCCTTGGCATATCAACACCTGAGAAAGCACAAGAACACACAGTGTGCTTCTTTTAAGACTTACAAGAAATTTTCCATTCCTGAATATTCTATTAAATATTTGTAGATAATACAGGGAGAAGGAAGAATGATTGCTAGCTATGGTTACAGCTGGCACATTTCCTGAAGCAGTAGCTATACATTAGTCTTGGCAGATTGCACAGCATCATTACTTTAATTGTGTGTGCCACGTGTGCTCACTGGCCTTGCAGCTGTCTGCTGCATACTTTGTAGTAATTTTTCTGTCTCTTCTGTTTCACTAGCTCCTAATGTGGCTCCTTCTGATGTTGGTGGAGGGGGTGGAAGCAATCGAGAGCTGACAATAACATGGATGGTAAGTATTGCGCATGCAAGGTGGCATGAAACCTGTACTATCTTATATCTGATCTTGCTCCTCCTGAAACCTGTGGATGGTTTGTCTCTGGGTCTTGTGAGAACAGGATTTGTATATAATATATAGTTTTTCAGACTTTTGTCATGAAAAAGTACATGAAAAGGAATGAGGAAGAGAGTACCTTAGGGGTTTATGGTTGGACGTTTCTAAAATGTCATCTAAAACATTCTAAAACAAAGAGATTGAAACACAGACTGACTATGATAATGCACCATTAAAAGTAGTCTTCATTCTGCTATTGAAGCAATGGTTTTGAAAACTTACCTAAACTGTGGATATAGGTAAAGCAAGAAGGGAAAAGATACACCAAGGTAAGAGGAAAGCAAATCAGCATAAGAGAAGATAAGAATTTATAAACAAAGTTGCATAGGGAAAAGAAGCATGAAAGAGAGAATTGAAATCTACTGCAGGGTATTTGGGGAAGCTAGCGAGAAGAAATAAATAAAAAAAAAAAAAAATATTATTGGATTCATGTCAGAGCCTATCAGTATCCAGGAAAAAGAGTTACAGAAGCATTACCTCTGGCAAAGAAAGATGGTTGTGATATGCTTGAAAAAATTACCAAGTTTGTTTTCTGTTGACCTCTCTGTTCACTGTCATAGGGCTATGAGATACATAAGGCACATTATGCCATTTGTGTCTTTTGGGGAATACTTGTTTCGTATGTAGCAGCTGAATTGCCCCTAGGAAGAGTGCTTTTTCTTGAGAGAAGTAATGAAAAGATGTCATAATTCCAATTGCATGTATTGTTGTACAGGGAGTGTCCTTATGAATGTGCAGATTTTAATCCATATGCATATTTCCTTCTTTTTGGACTTAGGATTGATCATATATCTGTGAAAGTTCTCAAGTATGACAGAAGTAGCCAGCCATATTTTTGAGCTATCAGATTTGTGCTTTCCTGGCTGGGTTTTGTTTTGGGGTTTTTTTTTGTTTTTTTTTTTTTTTTGTTTTGTTTTTTTTTTTTTTGTTTTGTTTTGTTTTTTTTTTTTTTTTTTTTTTTTTTGTTGTTGTTTTTTTTTGTTGTTGGTTTTTTTTGGGTTTTTTTTTTTGGTTTTTTGGTTTTTTGGTTTTTTTTGTTTCTTAACTGAGTACAAAATATTTATTCGGTCTTCCTAAGTATTTTTACAGTGAAGAAAAGATTTATAAGTTTCTGAAAAAGGAGGTCCACAGTTCTGTTACAATATATCGGAAAGGTTGTATCTTAGTTCCCCTAATAGTAGGTTAGGAAGTAAATATGTCCTAATTGGCTTAATTCTGGTCTGTTTATTTTTGAAAAGCAAAAGAACACATGCAATGGACAAGTGCAAAAGACTTAGATTATTTTACTTCACAAGCTTTTCTTCTAAAAGCTCTAACAAACTACTGAACTGCTTCTTGCATTGTATGTAAAGACTGGTACTCATGGCATTTCTAATACAGTGATGACTTGGCTGTGACCAAACTGAAAAAAGAAAATATAACCAGGAGAATAATAGTGACTAATGCAAGACCAGAAGTACAAGACTGCTTTAGTATTTCCTATACATCCAGGCAGATTTATATTCTCATTATTTCTCTTACCTAATGTTATGTTTTTCACAGCTGTTTTGAGTAGCTCCTTTAGTGAGATGAATTAAGCATGGCTTCAAGTATTTATTTCCCAAGAATCTTCTATGCTATGTCTAGCAAGGGTTTTTAAATAGAGACTGTAGGTTCATGGAGTCTGACAGACAACAATATATCTATCTGTAAGGCTAAGATAAAAATATATATTGATTCCCCCAAATGTGCTGACATTTGCATATGCTACTCTAAATAGTCCTTAATTAAGAAGAGAAGAACAAAATGTATGGCAGGTTCACATGTTGCTGCCAACCCCTTTTCAGCTTCTTCTATGATTCATAAGCCCGGGTTGAATGAGACAGCCAGAGATGCAATCAAAGCTCTTCTAAGACTTGTTTTGAAAGAGGAGCTGAGAAGGAGAGCTAGGAGTGGCATGCCCATTCTTCCTCATTTTTTTCCCATTTGTGTTTCCCTCTCCCATTTTCTTTTTTAAAGTTTTCAGTGGATTCTACAAACTATTCAGCTACTTACACCTACTTATTACGTGCAGCCATTGGAGGGAAAGCTGCTTTCAAATTACATATAAAACCTTTCAGAATATAATTTTTATATGCCATTCCTCGCTTTCTAAAGTTTGCTCTGGCTGAAAGTCATTCTGAGGCTAGGGCCTCATCCAGTCTGCTTACTTTGGCATATGAGATCGAATTCTGGTTTATTTTAAGCAGCCAGTTACAGTGATAGATTCAGAAGATCAACTACACAGAAGTTTCAGAAAACCTTGCGCAGAATATCTCCACACATGTTGGCTGAAGTGCTGCAGCAGTAGGCAAACACCTAAAGAGAATAATTACTCTCGTGTGTCACTGCTCCAAGACCTGTGCCTCAAGATAAGCTATTTCATCTCTGTGAAGTTTCCATTAGGGGAAAAGGTAATGCAGAAAGCTTATTTTCAAAGGATGCTTCTGGTCAACCTCCTGATGCACAGATGAATGATGTGATTTTGGCTGGTTGGATGCAGTGTCTGATAGTTGTGGTAAAAGTTCCACAGACTGAGAAGGGAATCACTGAATGTAGAGCATTGGTAAAAGAAGAAAAATCTATTATGGAAGATTGTCTTCCTTAATTTTGTATTTTCCAGTATTCCTAGGTATAGGAGATTAGCTATAGTTTTAAGAAATACTTTGGATAGGTACCTTTAATGCCTGTTTTGAAAATGGGAGTAATTTCATTAAAAGACTTACCAGTTAGAGGCTAGGTAGTCTAAATCAGCATCTGAATCCCTTCCATTATCAGATAGTAGATGAGTCATTCTTTGAATGTGTCCATTTTTCATTATCAATTGTGCCAGCTGCCTAGGTGACAAACTTTCAGTAAATTAAGTACAATAATTTGGGCCAGCCACATAGAATTTCTCTTCACTGTGATTCTTCTGCAAGAATATCTATCTCCACACATACATACTGGCTGTATTACATATCTGCTGTGCCTCATGCCTTAGGTCTTTTTTTGCTAGCTACAGCTGTTTTATTACACATTTTTTCTTGGTTTCTTGCTGTGGGAGGTAATATGATGTGTGTTGCACTGAGTTCAGATGAGGAAAAAGTTCTGAAAACATTTTCCTAGCAAATACACTAATACTGCAGATCTAAGAGGGCCTATTTTTAAAGGGGGTTGAAGCAAGCCATTGAAGGAAACCAGGATGAAATGGAGTTCAGTGTTTTTACAATACATATCAATGCTTTCTGCATTATTTATATTTCATTCTAGACCTAACTGTTTAGCAAAAATTAATGTGTTTTTTTTCTCTACAGCCTTTGTCAAGAGAATACCACTATGGCAATAACTTTGGTTATATAGTGGCCTTCAAGCCATTTGGTGAGAAAGAGTGGAGAAGAGTTACAGTTACTAATCCTGAAATTGGCCGATATGTCCACAAGGATGAATCAATGCCACCTTCAACTCAGTATCAAGTAAAAGTGAAAGCTTTTAACAACAAAGGGGATGGGCCATTCAGTCTCACTGCTGTCATTTATTCAGCACAAGATGGTGAGTAAATGTTCGAAATGAGTTTTACGTTGTGGGTCCAGATCAGCACTACCAACAGCAGTAGAACCTGGTCCTTGTCACTGATTTGTATAGCAGGATACATCTTCAGCAGGGAGGGTGTGCATTTCTTGCACAAAACACTTGTTCTGAACAGCCAACTTCAACTTTCTGCCTTCTGTGTGATGCAGAGCACTTGGCTGTACTTGCTGGCAATAAGCAATACACAGCAGGATGCAAGGTTCTTCACACAGCCTGTTAAAAGATTTAAGAATATAGAAAAAAAATCCTTCTCTTCACAGCAGTTGCCTAAAACATTTAGATCTTTATTCAGCAATGTCTCTGTGATCTTAATACATGTATTTGACAAAGGCTTAATTTTTTTCTTCTTTAAAGACCACACTAAAGCCTAGTATTTTAGTAGATCAGTATCAGAATTAAGCCCAAAATTGTGAAGGAATGATAGTTCAATTGTATCTAGTTACATTTCCAGCATGTTTAGAGTCTCATATAAATTATCCCTGTTACATTCTTTATTCTGGTTTGCATGTTAGGTCTATTAAATGAGTAATTTAATAGAAACCTCTTTCACATTCCACTAAAATATTTTTCTTAATTCTTACTGTAATTGTTTCGCATGCTGTGATCTTTAGGATTGAAGTTTAAATTACATTTCCAAACTTAGCAGAAGAGAGAAAGTACTGGAATAAAGTTTACCTTAAATCAGAAGAAATATATACAACTTCTTTAATTGCATTATCATCACTCAAGCCTGTTCTTAAAAAATGCAGTTTATTAATTTCTGCCAGAAACCCAAAGAGCTGCTAATATTTTTCTTTCCATAGAGCAAAATCTCCACAATGTCAACAGATGTAGACCAAAGAGCTCAGAGGAGGGATATGATAACAGGGTCACATTCTCACACTTCTGAATCTGTTCTGTACTCTGTATACTTTATGGAAGATTTATTCTCATGGTTCCCATTAGCACTAATGGGAACTTTGCTTACAAATCGGCCACACACAGAAAAAAGACTGAAGAGCCCTCAATACCAATCTGGCTGATGAGGATAATACTAATCTTTTTTCTCAGGAAAGGCCACCTTAGCAAATCATCTTCAACAGCTGCTGCAACAACACAGAGGGGGCTTTTTTGCAATTGTATAAATGTGTTTGTAGATAGTTATGGTGTAATGAAAGCAATATCAGTCAAATTACACTTAAGTATCCATCCTTCCTCAGAGACTTTATCGACAACTGACTGATAGGCTCCCACATGTTTATGTTAAGATTATCCACACCACGCCAGGAGTGGCAAGTGTTTGTATGGTCTCCGGGTTCAGGGACATGGTAGAGCCTAGTAGCTCACAAAGACAGAGGAAAAGCAAAAGTGCAGTAGTGCCAGCTTCCAGATAAAGGGTCACTTGAGTGGCTGCTGATGTTCTGACACAGACTTTAGCAAAGTCCAGATACCTGATAAAAAAGATTTGTGGTTAAATGATCCCAGATGCAGACTGCAAAAGAAATAGAAGCTCAGTGAACCTACTTTTTTAATTTCAAGCACAAGAGTACAAACCTTACCAGTAGGGCTCACAGCTTCTGTGCAGAGCTGTGACCTTTCCTACTGCCTATATCCAATTCAGGAACTTCAGGGCAGGTTAGAAGGAATTTTTCCAAGAGATGTAATGGAAGTTACTCTGAAGAGCATTGAGGAGAGAGTTGTCTCCTGGCATCAGAACATTAACAAAATCACTTCCATACCTTGTAGTGTGCTTACTGGCTGCCAGCCTGAACTTTCTATAGTTTTGCTTAGAAGATAATTGTGTGATGACCACTATATTTTCAGTGAAGAGAATATATTGTGATGATCACATGATTTCTCCTTTTATTGGTAGAAATAGTGAATTAGAAGGCTGGAGGAAAGCAATTGATGCCATCTTTCAGGCTCAGGAGAGGCTGCAAAATATTTATAGGACATAAATGACAAATAGGGATGTAAATTATTTGCAGCTCATAAACAAGCATAAGCAGATGAAATATTGTTAGAGTATTGTATCAGCAAAAGCCCTGGCAGCTGATACTTTTCAGAATTAATTTTTTTTGGGAAGTTCTGTAATGGATACAGTAGAGAAGAGTCTGACAGTGATTTGGGAATAGATTTGATGATCACAACTATTCCACCTGTACTTCTGTACCTTTGAGTCAGCAAGTGATATTATTACTGTTAAACAACACAACTTCTCAAAGGTATTAGGGAAATCTTAAAGCAATATGGTCATGCAATATTCCATACAGATATGTATAAATATCCATATATATATAAATATAGTGGCAGCTTTTCCACTAAGTTGTGTATTCTTTAATAGATCTATGTTTCTGTAGTAGTAACTGTGGGCATTGTTATTGCCTTCAGTGACTAGGGAATTTCTGTGTTCCCACAGAATAAGCCAAGTTCCATGTCTGACAACTGCTAGTCATATCTGCCATTGCTAGTAGTGAGTAATGATCGCTAGTAATGAGTGTACAGGCCTCTTGCTTATCTAAATTCCTGTCATTGTGAAAACAATTTTGCAATAATGTATAATTTTTAATTAGACATTTGCATTATTAACAGCCATTGAAAGACAATTACAAAAGGTAACTTTGCATATAAGATTATTTGGTTACCTAGGATACTTTTCATGAGAGATGTTAGTGATTTTTTTTTTCTTAACAGTGGCTGTTTTGATGCATAGTTGACTGGATGCCCAGTTGGAAGATTAGGTATATGAAAGCTTTCCTCAGCTAGGGCTGCCATGCCTGTCTGTTGCAACTTGTTTCAAAAGGTTCACGAAGAGAACTGTTGTTAACTTGGAAAACTTTATCTTTTACAGACATTGCTAAGTTTATGCCTTTCTTTATTCCTTACCTCATTTAAAATTCAGCAGTGAAATGAAACTAGACTGTAATATTCTAAGCCCTGGATAAAAGTCTATCATGTTATGATGGTCTGTACTCTATGTTGTCTGCTGTTCAGAACTAAGAATGCAAACAAAACCAACCTTATGATGTATGCCTTCCTGAAAGGTGCTTTAGATTATTTCACACCTATGTTCAAGTTTGTATGTGCCACTGGACAGCAGTGTATCTAATATCTGCTCTCATAAAAAAAATGTATTATTAGGACTAAGTGACATACACAAGTATTTGTGTGTAACTAACTTTAAAAATCTCATGTATATAATATGTGAGCTGCTGTCCCATTTAGTAAAAGATCACTGGATGCTTCAAAGGCTTTATCAAAAGCTATTTTCAGTTTACACAAATTTCAGCATGAAATCTGTTGAAGCGTAAAAATACATAGTCTGAGCCAAGTAACAGAATCATTGCTTTGTTTTTACAGAGTCATTTTCCTTACAGATCATCACTGGACTTGAAGTTTACTCAAGAAAAACCAGATTAAACACTAACACTTAGCTCAGTGATGTCAGGAAAATTATATAAAATACTGAAAATAATATAAAATACTGAAGTGAGGAGAATTCCTGTAAACAAGTATAACATTACCACAGGATCAGATCAAATGTTTAACATATGTTTCATCTTCCAGCACCAACTGAAATACCTACAGATGTGAGTGTAAAGGTTTTGTCATCTTCTGAAATGTCTGTTTCTTGGCACCATGTTTCTGATAAATCTGTGGAGGGATATCAGGTGAGTTTAGTAGCAACACTGTCAATCCATTTGTTAATTTACTGTCAGTAGTTATAGCCAACAATAATTCCTACTCTGGTATACCATCTCTTAGAGTTCACTTCTCTTCAGTTAGCATGTTCCGTGCATATTTTGCATCTTGAGAAACAGATTATTTTTGGTGTTATGTACTTCATTACTAAAATAGATTAAGAAATGTATGTTTGCACTTTTCAACTAACAAAAGGCAACATTATTTCATGAAAGAACACTGTGTCTTTTATGTAATTGAATGCCTATCTATAACTTCTTAAAACATATTGAAATTAAATTTTGAAATTAAATATGCAAAATTTGAAATTACATATGCAAAATTGTAACTAACTCTGGCCCACCTAAATTACAGCAGTTATTACTATATTTTACCCACAAACCCTATAGTAAGTGGGACTTCTTGACAAATGTCAAAATCCAGTATAACAGAGACACTGCTATTGTGCAAAATAGTGATGCTTTCTTGATGGTTTCTATTCTCTGCATTAAAAAGAGCTTTGAGGCATGTTCCATCTGGTCCATCTCAATGGTATTACTGGTGAAAATTGTTATTGTCCTTCTGCAGAGATGACAACAGCCACAGGCTGGGTGCAATGAGAAGTGGCCATGTAGTACTCTAGCAGGGGAAGCTTTAACATCATCCATGCACAGTGGATTCTGGCAAACTCTGCAGTTTACAGTCTGCTTACTTCGACTGCAACCCAAAATAGGGGTCTGGGTCTTTAGTTTGTTAGTGACTTACCTTGGGATTTAAGTTTTCAGCTACTTGAAGATTTCCTCTATGTTACAAGATAGGGACATACAAATGAGTAGTAATCTCATGGAATGTATTTCTTAAATTAAGTCTATGAATAAATAAGTAATATTTAGGTTTTTTAATTTCCTGATCTCTGTTTCTGTCTCCATGAGATTTATGTAAAACTTTTGTGATACCATAACAAGAATAGTGCCCCATGTAAAGGTTGACAGTACAGATATAAAGTCTTAAAATTACAAGCAGAGGGCACTTAATTTCAAACAAGGGTTTAAAATTAAGACACTAATATCAGTAGCAACTCCTAATTTACTAAGGCAGGCCACTGCTTTGGTGTCTCATAGGGATTTTGCAGTTAGAATAGGATGGACAAATTGATGGTCATAGCTGAAATCTGTGAGCTGAGCCTGGACAGCCCTGTAGCAGCATTGCACTCCCAGGCTGGAAAATCTGCCCAGAAACTGAAGTCTTCACATGCAGAACACACACTTGGCAGATACATACAGGGGACTTCTGGGAACGTGGAGAGTGACAACGGGTGGAGAGTGGCAGCTGCTCTCTCTGGTGGATAGAACAGCAAAAAGGAAAAAAGGAGTGCTGATAGAAGCTGGGATTACAATTGTGATAGAACATGAAGATGGATGTTCAGAGTTGTAGTAGGGAATAGGGTAGTAAAGCAGGAGGGGCAAAGATAAATGTGGAAAGAACATGGTAGGAGAACATGCCTATAGGCAACCCATATTTGGCCATTTTTTAAAATTTTACCTTATTTGACATAAAGATATCTGAGTTGTATCACAGGACATGAGGGGAAGAAGGGAGGAGAGATGATTTAGCAGGAAAGCCCAGGATGAATGGAACAGTCAATAGAAAAGAAGGAGAAAAATCAGAAAGAAATGTAGGGGATCTTTGGGCTGAAAAGAGAATAACTGTTAGAAAGGTGAGATATCCTGGGAATGGACCATCTGCTACATAGAGTATGGCTGTTTGGGGTGTGGCCTGGTTTTGTTAGGTGTAGTGTAATTTTATCCACCTATTTGTGGAGAAATACACTTTCACAAATCCAGCATGAACTGACTGGCTTGGACATGTACAGTGAGGAGCTGCATTAGAATATAAATTTCTTCTCTTTTTTCCTCTTTTTCTAAGACATTCTTCTAATTATCAGGACTATGTAAAAAATTCCATCTGGCTAGATGATAAACAGACTGGTAGTCCCAAATTACTGCCCCAAAAAGCTCAATAAGGTGTTAATTCTGAGATTAACACTTTTTCCCCAGGGCAACCACCAGTCTCACTCTAGTAGAGGGGAAGGCAGCAAAAGGAGAGCCCATGCTTCTTCACTGAGTATAAAAACTTGTGTTCCTGAAGATCAGAGAACCCCTATAAGCCCTGAAGGAGCAGGACAGGGCAAAAATAGGGAGGGTTGTTCTCGAAGGTTAAGACCACAGATAGCATTTGTGAAGTTGCAATAAAAATTGTGGTGGAAGGAGTATTCAAAGTGCATTATGAAATTCTAGTGTCTATCTCTGGAAGGCTATTAGCACTGATAAATAGTTACTTTAAATTACTGCTCAGGTGTAACACAGGTTAATAGAAACCATCATTCACCAGAGCACCTTCTCAGTTTCCTTTTGGTCTTTATTATTTCTTGAAAATTGCATAATTGACTTTCGAATGCTAGAGTTTAAGAGGTGGGAGTGCCCTGAGCAAAGAACCTGAGGTATTTCACCTGTGACACAATGCTTCTCACACCAGGAGGAGTCAGATTTTCCTGACACAAATGCATACTGTCAGGATGACTGCCCCCATGGTGATGAGTGTGAGCTGATAGATTTTGCCATTACAGAGGAGTATCCTCAGCTCACACTTAAAGAAGAGATAAGGTATGAAAACTATCTCCATCCATATAGAGAACTTAAGTTTGATGAATTCTTACAATAGACTGCTAACAGCCACATCTCTGCAGTGCATGCAGCACCAGTGACACTATCCGTATTTCGCGCTGCTTCTATGCAATAGGTGTAGGTTTATTTTATTAAACAAATTTATCACTACTCACCACCATTGTCTCTTCTAGACGGAAATATGCTATTAGCATTCTTTCTCAATATGAGTAAAGTATGTTTTTGTGTCAGTCCTACGTAGAACTTTCAAGAATATGGAAGCTTCTGTTTCATGACATTTACAGAAACAGTTTCAGTATATTAAAGTTTGAATAGAGGAGAAGATCATGAAAGACAGGTTTTCCCCTGATTTTAGCACAGAGGGATGCACTAATTCATGATGGCTAAGGCATTCCTTCATACAAATCACAATTGGCTGATTTCCCACAAAAACTGTAGCGCTTGGTTGAAATCCCCTTCTGTGTCCTCTGGGGATTCATTACCTATGGATTGCCCTAACAAAGTAAATGCAGAGCACCAGGAATAAGAAGGCTGTCTGGGGCTACTATATAAGCTCTTTAAAAAAAAAGAGAGAGGGGCTACTCACTAGAATGGGGAAGTGTGACCCCTTGAAGCAAAGTGGCAAAGGCAAGAAAGAAATATCCAAATTATTTCCAGAAAGTTTGAAATTATTTAAAAATAAAGTGAAAAATGTAGGAATAGTATAAAGAAGACAGTAGTTTTCGTAGCTTTCAGGGAAATAATTTTTTTTTTCTTTTCCAGGAGTTGTTACAATGTTCCAGATATGTAAATATGGCTGTGTATTAGAGAAGAACTTTCTGTGTTCATGACATATAGCTCATGCAGTATAGGAGTAAAGTGCACAACATTGCAGCCAAGAACTATTGTATTTGGGATTTAAATTTTATTTAATTTTTAAATTATATTACTTCTGTCTGAAATGTAGTATGTTCTCCATGAAGAAATTTGCAGTTTCATTCACTGTTCTCGCTTGTCTTGTTTGATGCTCTGTGTTACTCTTGTATTACACCATTAGCCTCCCTGTACTGCAAATGAACATTAAGATTGTTAGAAGCTTTGCAAGGCAGAGGAATTCAAAGGCTTCCAGAATATGCCACATGATTAATAAAAGCTTCATATAAAGTGTGTTTTCTATCTTTAGGTAAAGCTGTTACTTAATTAACATAATAGAGCATACCAAAAAAAAAATATTTTCCAGTGGCCAGCTAAAGTCAACAACAAAGCTACTATTGGTCCTGTCATGGTTAATAAACTTCTGGCCACCTAGAACTTTACAGACATTCTTTTGCTGCAGGCTAGAAACTTGTTTGAACTTAGAGATAGACATGACGTTCTCTAGCTTTTGATGTACACACCCTCTCTCACCTGAGTCAGCCACTTGCAGTTAACACCTTATGGTGTACAGCTGGTTGCATTCAATGAGACCTGCTTATCTACAACAGTATATTAATTATAATCATATAAAAGAAACTGTGACTTGAAGGTCACTATCAAACCTTCAGGTGAAATGGCTGTCAGTTTCAGATCCATGCCAGTTTGAAACCATTCATCTGGTGGAGGTTGCCACTCTCCTGCTGAAGCCTGCAGAATGGACTGGCTGCAGAGGCCTCATTTTAGGGTAAAGGCTGTTTACTTGGGAAAATAGGCACTTTTATAGTAGGAATTTTATGAGTGTGACTGCCTAAATTACAGCAAATTGATGTTTAGGATGCTAGTGGATGATACTTTCTGAGCAAAATGCAGGACATACATTTATAGAACTGAAGATTATCTTTTAGTGCCTGCTGGAAATCAGGTGTGCATGCTGAACTTAAAAAGCAAATCCAGTTTGATTTGCAGGAACAGTGTGATTTTCCCTGCAGCATGAAAGAGTGAGAAAGGCCACTAAGTTGTCAGATTTATAGTAATCAGAGTGAGTAACCTGTAACACTGGTGGGAAGGACTGTGGCAAAAAACATTGACAAGAGACAAGTTCCAAGAAGTATTTAGTTGACATTAATCTCTGTGTAGTGATACTGTTCTCATGTCCAAAGACATTTGAAGTAAGTAAAGAGAAATCCCCTGCATCTTTCCTTATTCAACTGCAGCATGTGTTCTAAGATAAAAGAGAGCAATATTTTTATTAAGTATTGTAATTTAAATTTAAATGGGAGAAAATAAAGCCTCACCAAACAAGGGTTGAACCCACAACTTGTAAAGAAGAGAACTTGTGATATTAACACTTTGACAGACTATCAGTTCTTCTAACTTATTCCTTAAATCAAGTTTTCATGGACAACTGATATCAGAACAGAAGGTTAAAGTGGTTACTATTTAAAAGACAAGATGACAGGATACCAATAATGTCTTACAAAGTAAGATTTTTCCTAAAGCCTGAATTTACCAACAGTATTAACTTCCTAAAAAATTTAAAACACCCTCATGTAGCATACATAACATTCATTATGAATTCAGGCAGAAGCTGAGGGTGAAAACACTCAGAACCAAAATGCAATGAGCACAGCTTTCTGCTCTTTCAGGTTTGTGCAGTAATTTAGTCTTATGCAAATGGTTATAAACCAGACAAAACCCAGAGACTGATGGTGTTTCATTCTCATTTGCATCTCACAAGGCCATGTAGAATAGGACCCTATGGAATGGCATCACTCCATAGGAATTACACTGTTTTCATCTGGTGCTTTGTAATGCATAATGAACTAAAGTAGGATGGAACAAGTTCTTTGGGGAAAAAAAAAAAACAACCCTAATGGAATTTCTGTGTACTCTTAATTGGCTTTAATTGGCTTTGGTTTTTAAGGTGTTACAAGCTTACAGTCATGTTTTTCACATATTTTAAGTATTTTCATGTACTTCTTCATCTACTTTGACAAATGCCATATTGTGCTATGAGACCTGATTGAGTTTAGCTGAAAAGCTTTAGAAAATTGTTACATACACCTATGCAGACCAACACATGCAGCTAACATGATTGAATACTTTGCTTTCCATAGACAGAATTACAAAAGGCCTAAATTTGTAAGTCATTCAAAACAAAACACACCAAAAACATTGTCTCAGAGTTTAATCTCTACTACTGTAAGAAAATAGTACTAAAGTTCAGAGTAGAATGCAAAAACAAAAGAGCAAGAAGAAAAAAGTCTTGTTCTTTGAAGGCATTATCCAGCTCCCAGGCTTCTAGTGACTTAGCTGGGAACAAGTTAAACCACTGTGAGAAAAGTTTAATAATACATTCTATATTTATTTCTGTTTCTTTATGCCTATACAACTTGGTTAAAATTACAACCTGTAGAAGGAATTCTATGCTATTGCTATTAGATTTCTTTTAGCTGGCTTATATCTGAATATATGGTATAGAAATACATCAGTTTTTTTAATGATTTTCTTTATGATTAACTATCTTAAATTTAATCCTCCAATTGCCATGCTTACAGATTCGTTACTGGGCTGCTCATGATAAAGAAGCAGCTGCACAGCGGGTACAGGTGAGCAATCAAGAGTATTCAACCAAACTGGAAAACCTGAAGCCTAACACTCGCTACCATGTGGATGTGTCTGCCTTCAATAGTGCAGGCTATGGACCTCCCAGCAGCACCATTGATGTTGTTACAAGGAAAGCACGTAAGTAAATGGAACATTAGGTCAAGTATAGTCATGTCCATCATGTTTTCAAGCATGGCTTCTCATTCATATACCAAATGTTCTCTCCTCATGTGGTATTGCTTCTTAGTCTGAAAACTTCTGCTAAAATTCTCCTTCCTCTCTCTTGTTGCCATGTATAATGGGGATATCTTACAAAAGGCAGTAAAGAGGCTAAGATTATAGGCTCAAAGGAGGGTCATCTGAAAGCTCAGATCAAGTTTCTCAGGGCTTTGTCCAGCTGGATCTTGAAAATCTAAAGGGATATAGACTGCACAACCTCTCTGAGAAACCTATTCTGGTCCCTGACTTATTCTGAGCATCTTGTCGGAGACTCTTAATCAATATTGTGCATTTTTGGTACTCGTCCTCCTGCCATGCCATCCAAGAGCTTGGATCCTTTTTGATAAACCCCATGCTCGGACAGGGCACACTTAGGTGCCCTCCAAAACTGTTTCACCTCCAGGGTGAACAAGTGCAGCTCTTTCACCCTTCCTTCACAAATCAAGTGTTCCAGATCCCAGTCAGGTTGGTATTGCTCTGTTGAACTCATTCCAGATTACTAGTGTCTTTCAACACTGGGAATGCCAAAGCTGGATACAATATTCTAAATTATGAGCAGTTGTGACCTGCTATTACTTAGGCATCTATACATTGCTTTTTCGTTTGGTCAATGATGATTGAAATGTGACCAGCTGCCATTTTCATCAGCAGCAGAGCAGCAGATTCAGGCAGCCTTGAGAAGTGGGTGATCTGAATCTCACCCTAGAATTAACATGCCATAACCAGGTTTTTGAATATTGCTCCTGACTCAGTGAGGATACCTAGCACTAGCATTGACTGAGCAATGTAAGAAAAGCATCTTGTGTATTTAAAACACAATTATCTGGGCTAAAAATGCATACAACTAATTTGAGGATTTCTGTCAGTAAGTAGTGTATTGTGCAACTTGCACCTGCAGGATTCATTAATAAGAGTCCGTTTTATAAGCTTACTGTGTAAGTTACAATTAATGGTTTCTGCAGTGGGGTACTGTTATTTCTGCTTACCTGAGTTAAATGATGTAGAAATGGCTGTAAATAGTTGATTGAATATTTGATCGCAATGAATAAATATGATTTACGCCACATTTTTGGGAGGTTCTGAAGGTAGTTGCATGCCAGTAAGCACTGGTGGTTAACAATACAGTGAAGGGTAACATTGGCCACTTCCATTCTGGCAACACAGAAAAGCAGACCCACAATGCAGCCACTGCACAAAGCCATCCAAAATTGCCTGGTTGGAGCTGTAGCAGTTCATTACTGCTCATATATATGGCAGCCTAATTTCCATTTTCACATGTTTACATTTTTACATGTCTTAATAAAAACATAATTGAACATTTATGAAATCTCATTTATGTGTACATTATACATATGTTGCTTTTCAGCTCCAAGCCAACGCCCAAGAATTATCAGTTCTGTAAGATCTGGTTCAAGGTACATCATCACCTGGGATCACGTGAAGGCTATGTCAAACGAGTCTGCCGTCGAAGGATACAAAGTATGATATCTGAAAATATTTTTTATCTTTATGTATGCTTTGTGTAGTGCATTTTATACACAGTGTTGAATCTTTGTACATAATCAGACTTACACATACTTGAATGCTGAAGAGAAAGGTATCATGGTCAGCAATCGCAACCATCCAGTAGGCCTAGGGCAAAGCCAGTGGGCTTAGTCAATATGATGAGAAAATATTGGGGCACTGAAATTTATTTGGGTGGTAAACCATATTATGGGAAAGTTCATAGCAGTGACTGCAATAACCTCATTTCCCTTATGATCACATTTATTCTCTGTTGGCTTAAAATAATGCATAGAAAAGTTATACACTTCATAGTTTTTTCTTTTATCAGCATACATTGTTCCAGTTTTCCTTTCCCATCTCCATGGGGGTTACAGTTCCTGAAACATGAGTTTTTAAAATCTGGGAAGGTCGATGAAGGGAAGGGACCTCTACCATCATTAGATGCAGTTACTCTGTAACCACAGCAAGTGAATATACTGACTCTAGGGCATATAGAAAACTTCAGCTATCAATTCCTGTTTAATGTTGCTGCTTGCTTGGCAGTAAGAAAATTAGTATCATATTCTTCATTTGCAAATTTGAATGAGGAGTTGAACTCCTTCCTGGGAATTGCTAATAGTGTTTCACAGAGCTTATTTCAGAAAGAAATGGGATATTTTCTAAAGGTCCCACAAGACAGGTACTATCCCATTTGCAATAGTTTAGCATCATTGACAGTTAATAATAAAATTGATAATTGTCTCATTTATGAAAATGGCTGTAAATTTTATGTCAGAAAACCCAGCTGAGTTCTCATATTTTTATTCTCAATAACAATGCCACCCTGCATTGTTAGTCTCCATCATTTATTTACTTATTTTGAGTGTAAGTGCTAAAATTATTTTTCAAAAGGTGGCAAAATTTTGTAACAGAAAATGAGAAGACATCCTGTCTAAATTTACCTTGTGTAAATAAGGAAAAAAGTTGTATTAGCCACTAAGTTTATATATATATATATGTGTGTGTGTGTGTGTGTGTCTGTATATATAATGTTTCATATAAATAAAAATCTAATAGTTTTTCATTGACACACTGTACATACAGAAATATATCTTCATGGAAATGTAATATTTCAATAACTATATTTACCATGACTTTCCTAGGTACTTTATAGGCCAGATGGACAGCATGAAGGCAAGTTGTTTTCCACTGGAAAGCACACGATAGAGGTCCCAGTCCCCAGTGATGGTGAATATGTTGTTGAGGTGCGAGCACACAGTGAAGGAGGAGATGGAGAAGTAGCCCAAATAAAAATTTCAGGTGAGCAGATA
The DNA here is from genome assembly GCF_024509145.1 of Vidua macroura. Classification (NCBI taxonomy): domain Eukaryota; kingdom Metazoa; phylum Chordata; class Aves; order Passeriformes; family Viduidae; genus Vidua; species Vidua macroura. Next base: position 45,549,325 of record NC_071575.1, on the reverse strand, counting down.
ACTTCCCTTTTGCCACACCTTTTGGAAATTTTGGACTGAGTGTTTTCCTCTTACACGCTATTGAGAGATGGGCACATCCAAAATTGGAAAGGTAGCCCTTCAGGAGTGACTGCACTGAGAATAGCAGTATATCTTAAAACATTTTTGAGGACTCATAGCACACACAGGACACTTCTGTAGCAGTGTAGCTCAATCCTGGAAGCACTGCCAATCTTCCAAATACCAGAGTGCTTTTACTGGTGTCCCCAGTTAGGCTGCCACTTCTATTAGTGTCCTACAAGCATAACTACATGGTGGAGGCCTCAGGATCTAGGTGTCAGCTTGCAATAACCCCATAGTTCCTAGCACCTTTTGCCTCTGTCTCATTCCTCTGTCAACTGTCACTAAAAGGAAAATAATAGAGAAAAGGAGTGGTCCATAGTGATCCCCAGACCACTTGTCAGGGAAGTTCCAGTTCTCAGTGAAAAGGGGATCTGTGGCACAAAAATGATAGATAAGCAATGAGAAACTCGACATGCTCTAATTCAGAGTGGTCTGGATGATTGGTAAAGAGAAGGGACCATGGCTTAGGTTGGGCTCATTGTTGACTATAAATATAAGTCCAGACATGGTCTGCACGTCTCCTTCCTGTTAGTTTTTCATCTTAAGTAGTTCCTTGGCACTATTTGTTATCAAAGAATTGGATGGTATCTTTGCAAGGTTATAATTCAATCACTTACATTGTATTTTTGTCTTTTTAATTTAAAAAATTAATTTGGGGAATCGAAAGGATTAAATGTCAACAATAGTCTTGTCACAGAAGCAATGCAATCATTATTGTGGCTTTTTAGAAAGAGCAATGCTTGTGCCATATTATCTGTACTGTGAGGGAAGCTGCCCATGCCTGAAGGAGTGGACCTCCCATCTGCAGGTTTTTAATAATATATACGGCTTATATCATCTGGTGTGAGCTTATGACTATTGCCATTTTTGTTTGTATGAAGTTTGTATTTTGTGTGTATTTTGTTCTAATGAACACCTGCACAGTTGACATTTTTTACCTAATTTTTTTATCTGTGTTTTTCTGGCTTTGGTGTCTGAGCATTGTTTCCTTTTGTAGCTGTTGTTAGATTAAAGAGTCTTTTTGTGTCTAATACATTGTTCCCATTAAGAAATTTATCTATACTAGCAAAGTGACTAATCAAATGTTTAAAACACTGTGTGCCTTGAATTTTTCCTCAATTACATTGCCATCAGGTCTTAAATAATTTCATCAACTCTTTTCTTCACCTCTCCAGCTTCTGGTATTTCTTTTAGGACTGTAGATACTATATATGCACTGTGTTCAACTCAGCTGTCTGCAGAGATATTCTTGCCTCCCTACACTTAACTACTTCCAGCATTATTCATAAAAGGATTTCATTAGACATTTATTACCTTTCGTGGGGCTATGAAATGATGTTCATCTTGTTTGTCCAGCACAATCTCTGAATCCTTCCTGGAATCCTTGCTTTCCAGGATACAGTATCTCATAATTTTCAGAGTACCACTGCTGTGTCAGGTCTCTTTTTAACATTGTGTTTTATTTTGCCTGTGACTGTGAAAAAGCACAGTTGGTTTGAATGGTTCAAGTCCCTATGCTGTCTGAATTTTTATATTAACGTGTTGTTGTCTCTCTTTGCCATTTTGGTTCCATAGGTGCTTACCTCTGCTGCTTTTGATATAAATATATGAATTGCATTCAGTCTACAGCTGTTCAGTGTGGAATTGCACTAGAAATTCAGTGCCCATTCTTCAATAATTGTGGTTTGAAATCTGCTGGTGACTAAATTCTTAATCCATTTAGCATACATGTTAATTGTGTGTACCATGTTCTATGAGAATATTTTGGGATAGTAAGTCAACCAGTTAAAAAAAATCTGAAATATATTGCTGTATATCATACACCAGGACAATCACTTCTAACATATTTTATAAGCTGCAAAAAAAGTTGAGGCAACTGCTGTCTTCAGGACATGTCCTAAGTATCTTTGTATCAAACGTCCATTGCAACCTGCCATTGGTGTGGTGCAAAGAGCCTTTAGGTCGCAGCTGACAGATTAATTCCCAGACCAAAAGCATTGTGTCAGTACAATATCAAGCCCAAGCTGATCAGTCTTGCCAACACTATGACCTCTCCCAAGTATGCCTGTACAGAATTAGCACCACTGGGAGAGTTAAGACCCTGCAAATGCTGGTTCGCAGAGTTTTGCATTGAACTGTCTTCCATGCTGAAGACAAGTTCTCATCCATAAATTCTACCATATACCAGCTAGACAGACAGGGACTGTGCCTTTGGTGACCTAGACAGAGGCAGCATTCCCTGGACTTAGTTAAGGAAAATTTGAAAAAGAGACAAAAGGCAAGGTAATCTCTTTGGAACACATAATATACAGCCAATCAGGAAAGAATTTCAGGTTATTTCTAGGCTGCTTTTCCAAAAAGCAGAACAAAGTATAGTTTTAACGCCTACACATGGCAAATTATGTCTGCTAATTTTTATTCTTAAGGAAATCTTCCAGTAATGCATTAGGGTTTAGAATAATTATCCCAAAAGAATGATAGAGTAGTGATTTTTTTTTTTAAATTACGTTTTTTTCTCAGAGAATTGCAAAGAAGAGAAGATGTAGTTTGATAGGAATGCATGTTTTGGTGCTTTCCAAAATGGAAGTTACATATTTACACAGAGATGTAAACAATAGTTAAAGCAAAACATAAGGCATCTTACCAAACTCAGAGAGGAGTATTGCCTTACATGACCTTTAGACATCTGATTCCAGTGTTTGCAAACCTACTTAATTTCTTGCACAAGTGAATGGGAAGAATTAAGTAGCTAGGGCAGAGGCTCCAAATAGCCTGTATGCTGACTAGGAATGGCAGGATCTTAAACAAGGAGTGTCTACAACACCAGTGTGTCATCCAGATGGGTTTTTTTCCCTGCTGTTAACTGGGTATCAAATCCAAAGTAATCTACATAATATGGCTGAGTTATGTGTCTAAGCTCCCATTACTATCAGTTCTCATGTAGGGTGTAATTCAGAATGTTAAACAAAGCCTGCCCCAGGATGTCCCTGGTAAACTGGGGCATTTCAAATGCTACATCCAGGGACACAATTCTGACAGGCATGACATGAAATACAGGGGACCTGAGGCCTTCTAGGTAGGCAGGTTGTCTTGGTTTGGGACAAATTTGGAAGGGAACTTCCAAAGGGATGATTCCTTAAAGGGCAAAATTCAATGGTCCATCCCTCTACCTGTTCAGGTGATAAATTTCCTTCAAGAAAAGTGGAAAAAAACCTGTTTATTTAACTGGCAAAGTATTTATAAGCATAAAAAAAAAAAAAGAATAATATTAAACATTAAAACCTTGTGCTGTTTTGAAGAGATGGCAAATACAGAAAGTCCTTCTGTAGTTTAGAGAGAGTCCTCTGTGGGTGTTTCTCAGCTCACTGAGTGTCTCTCAGTCCCTCTGGCACTAGAATGCAGCCTCCTGGGCCCCCAGTGGTCCACAGGTATGAGCTCACAGTATTTTTTCTGGTTTTTTGGTCCAGACCAGGTTTGAACAGTTCCAGGAAAAGAAAAAGCCACAGTCTGAGGAATTTCTCTGCCTCAGCTAGCTAAAAACTAACTAAAAGCAAAGGAGAGCTCTGTCCCGCTCCCTGTCTGTGCTGCAGACGATGCTCATCAAGAGAGAGATGCAGCTCTTGTCTCTTTGGTTTTGAATACAGCCACAAAAAAATTCCACCGCTTTTCCTTCTCCCCCCCACTTTGTTCTCGGATCTGTTTTTAAAGGCACAAAACTTCTTTCTGGGCTAAACAGATGAATGGGAATATAATTCAGCATCATAAAGTCATCCCAGGACACAGGTGGAGGCCAGACAGGACACCAGCACACATCTTTCATCCTATGTTTCAGGTTCAGGAGCACTAACTGGCCCTGAGGTCCTAACATAGGAATTAAAATTGTAACATGTTTTAACTAACATAATTACATTTGAAAGTCAAATGAAAAATAAACTAGAAGTAGATTTTATTTCTATCTCAATTCCTTGTTCAAGGGAAAACCTCTTTTTTGTCTTCCTCGTCCTCTTCCATGTCACAGAAAACCCAGTCACCTGCGAAAGGGGGAGGCAAATATCCTGCAGCTACTTTGCTCTCATGTAACCAGTCAGCTTCCAACAGGTTACACTATTTTAGTTGAGAGTGATACAAACAAAGTTTACTAAACACTATCTAACGCTATCTTGCATGCCTTTCTTTTTAGTGAACATCTTAAATAAAATTTCTTATCATAAAATAACTCTCTGTATAAATGCATTCCAGCATACAGCTATAATCAATGTAAAATACAGCCATGATCTTTTGTATTTTACTGGCCAGTGCCTGTTGTAGAGTAAGGAGTTTGGGGATATTTTTTAAGCCCATTATAGTAAATTAATGAGCTACACAATTTAAAATTCATTCTTGAGTTACCACAACCAGATGAAGATTGGAATGACTTGTTCAACCAATGGAGTCTTTTTGAAGAGTTAATAATAGGCTTATCTGTTTCCTTTGAAATATAGTAAAGGCTGAGAATTTTTTTTGTCTCTTGCATGATATTTGGACTGCAATGCTTTGTCATATTACTAATATTAGCGTAATCAAAACAATCTTGCAATCAGTAGGAACTAAAATCATATGGGGCTTGGTTCTTTTTTCACTTGACTTGTGTAACTGCACTGGCCTCAGTGCAGTTGCTTTTATGCCAGAGTAAGGAAAAATAGAATCAAGCTTTCAAATTTTAAAATTTCATCCAGGGTGGGAAAGAGGGGAGGGTTATTCTTCTTATTTGGATAAATATTGGGGAAGAAAGGGAAATACCATACACCTTCAGTTTCACATGTGAAATCAGGTTAATGTCTCATTTTAATAGTGGCATGGACAAAGAATAATTTATGTATTGTATATGCTTATGGCAAGAGAACAAAATTACAGTTTCTGCGTTCAGTGCACACACACATATATATACACATATGAATTCCATTTGCCAGAGGCATGTTTTATGATCCTGAAATAGTATTTACTTTGAAGTACAGCTCTGTACTAATTTAGGCAATCCTTTTAATTATTTATCTTTTACTTTTTTCAATTACTATTTGAAAGGGGGCAAATGTTTATTGCACACATTAGTATCAAGTAAGTCAGGTGATCATTCACTTCTCATGTGGTATAATCACAATCTTTTGATTGTGATTTGAAAATGCCCATCTGTTGCAAAGATTGTTGTAGTAATAAGAGGAGGAAAACACAGGTAAAAATCATAAGTAATACGGAAGAAAACAGACTCTACCTAGCTGGGGCATGACAGAACTGTGTTCCTTGCCTTGGAACTTCTTATGAATCTGGTAGAAGAATATAGCAAAAAGCTTCTACTAAACTAAAAGTACATTTTCAAAAGAGCTCTCATCTAAAAGAAGAGTAATTTTCAAAATGCATTTGCTCTTGTCTCATGACTTAAGAATTAAGTAGAAAATACTCTGAATGCCCTCTAACCTGGTACATACATATGCTTAAACCAACAGATTTTGTTTTCTGGTGTTTTTCTTGATTTTTCTTCATCATTACATTTCATTTCATCACAATTCTAGTTTATTGGTATTGCCTCCTTCCAAGCTTTAGTTTGATTGAATAAGGTGACAATTCTATGCATTACAACATACTCAGTGATAGAACAAGTGTTTTCTTGAAAAGCCATATTTTCATTAATTTCAATTTTTTATCTTTTGCTTCTATTCAAACTCAAAGGTTAGACAGATAGTGGAAATATTTTCATATCTAGTTATGTTTTCTTAGTCTGCATTATCCTGTGATAATCCCTGTTTCCTTTCTTCCTTTCTGCAGTGACTTTAATGCCTGATTTAAGATGTTTTTTTTCCTGCCTTGCTGAAGAGCAAGGCCAAGTTGAAACTAATCTGTCCTGTTGGACTAATTTATTTTCTTTGCTGCTTCTCAGTCCATCATTTTCATTGTCTGCATATTTTTCATGTTGCTCTCCAGCCCTGGGTGCTGCTTGTTCCCATTCATCATTCCTTGTGGTGCTGCAGTATTCAGGGAGCAGAGGGAGGGATTCTGTGCCACCATTTTGCACCTGAAGAGTTTCTGCTCTTACCCATTGCACCCTGTGGCTTTTTAAATGTGGACTATTTGCAAGTCAAAAAGAGTGACACAGCTGGTATATAGTTGGGCTGAATTTATTTGTAAGAAAAATTCACAAATCCCTATTTTCTTGAACAAGGAGGAGTATAAAACCCCAGACATGCCTGCTGGCCAAAGAAGATCCTCTGCCTAGGTCACAGAAGAATCTCCGCATGCTATTATTTGTTGTGTGCATAACTTTAAGAGTATATTTTATAAAAAAAAATTACCAGTGGTCTTCTACTTTACTCTCCATGCAAAAGAATCTGTAATGAATATTAGTCTATGTGAGGGGGAAGAGGTATTTGAGAAATAACCTATGTTTATTGACAGCTAAGTAATAACCCAGTGACTGAAAATTTTCTGATTTTTCTTGGAGTCCAGGTCATCTTTTCATGTTGGCAGCCCAGGTCTGTAGCAGAGCTAGAGTAAATGAAAAAGAAATTCCAGCTGCTGACAATGCCAAGGTTCCAGGTGCTATTGCCAGAACAAAACATTTCCTTGACAGAATTTTCAAGTAGGAGAGGACAGACTAACATCATGGGGTGGAAAAACCACCCAGACCACCAGCAGCAATTCAAATATGTTTTTCTTAGGATTGTTGAAGCTGTTCTCCAGATGCACAGCAAAGCTTAGCACAGCACAAAGCATGGGCAGATGGACAGACAGCTTTGTTTCCATCCCGTGCATCTACTCTGCTGCAAAAACAGTAAATCATGGAGTAGAGAATCACTCCATAGTGCCTTTCTTGAAAGGTTTATGGCATAGGTAAGAGGAAGATTTCCTCGTGCACAAACAAAGGTTTCCTAGACAAGGGAAATTTGGACACATCATTTAGTAATGATGCCAATGATGCAAGATAAGTATATTATAATTAGTTCTGTTATTTTCCATTTTCCATGAATAGTGATAACAGAAATTAAATCATGTCAGCTGATACTACCTATTTCTTTTGCAGTAGTCTTTCATGGAGACAGTATTTCCAGGTGGGACAAGAGCAATTTCTTTCCAATAGCCAGTTGAAACAACAACAAACCCACCTCTTACTTTTATGCAGTTTAAAGAAATTATATTTCACCCCATTTCTGTTTTTCTGTTCTACCTGAGTAAATATGAAAACACTGAGAAAACAGATACAAATGAAGCCTAGTAGTTGATAAAGAAACTAATGGTTGGAACAGGCAAGAATCCCTTCATTTTTTTCAGATGGCCTATTTTTTTCACACAGAAGTGGACAAACTTAAACTCAAGGAGAAACAGAATATGAGAAGGCTTTGCAATTAACCTTCTTATAGTAAAAAGGAGAGCTAAAAACCAGATAGCTCTAATGGAATATAGGTCCTTGGATCCTGGACCAAAATGAGAGTATTATTTATAGGAAAATGAGTAGGAGTTTGGTCATTCTTTCAGGAAAAAAGGAATTTGTTTTGCAAAACAGTCACAAAGGCAGACTGTCAGGAATGAGTTTCTAGGTTGTTTGAAGAATCACCAGCAAAGGTATCAGCAAAAGCAGATTTAATGTAAAAATGAAAGTACAACAAAGTTTGTTGGTAAGGTTTCACTCTTCTACTTACTAGATGGACAAAACACACAGAGAAAAATCAGAATAAAATCTAAAATCAATCAGTCTAAAACTAAAATCAACCTAAAATTATCTATCTGGAGGCAGGGAATGGAAAAAGGTATGAATGGGGAAGGGTAAAGATGAAAAGGAATAAGGGAGACTCTCTGGTTGTGTCAAAATGTTTCAAGGGGACCCCCTTTACCAAACTTGGCCTTCAACCTGACCAATGGTTTAGGCCTAGAGGTTTTAGCAGCACTTAAACTTAACAGCACTTAATCAATGGCCCAACTCGAACAATTTAAGAAAAGGTTCTGTAGAATTTACTGTAAGCACATCAGTAACTCTCTTATAGGCCTGACTTATGAATCTAACATACTTGCAAATCTGAGAGCAACGTTCACAGTACATTTGTTGTGGCATATTCACACTCATATGCACACAGACCTAAAGGAGTATGTGAATAATTCCCATTGAGTTCAGTGAAGAGTTTGTGTTGAATGAATTTGCATCTTCTCCATAGGCAAAGGGTTGAGCCTCAAGGAGTGGGATTATCAGCCCAGGCTGTGTCCTTGGCATTCATCAGCAGTCCTCTGAGCATAGCAAACTTGAGAGTTTGCTGGCTCTGAGAGGCCCCACTCAGAGAGAGGTTGCAGCTTGCTGTGGTCTGGGAGAGATCAAAAAGGTCCTTTTTTTTCCCAATGAAAAGACACTGATATTGGGAAGAGGGCCAAAAATATTATATAAAGATAAGTAACATTTAAAGAAAATAATGATGTAACAAATTGTCACAAAGGCTTAAGAAATACATCAAAGTCTGAACTGTTTTAATGCCTGTTTCATTTAGGCATTGATTTTATTTCTTTTGAGTATATTTGGAAGACTGTTGCATGCTGTTCAAGATGTCAGTAAAATATAGGATCTCCTTTCAGAAGTGTGAAAGTTTCATCCTGAATGTTATGTGATTGAGATGGCAATGTGGAATTTAAAATACTAATAGAAAGCTGTGGATTACTGGGACTTCAGGAATTCCTGTCATACATAAAGATCTTGCTGAAGGAAAAGCCATCCAGCAGTTCTTCTTTTCATTTACTCAGACAGATGAGCAACCACTTGTGTGAGAAAGGCTCCTGAGAGCAGAAGAAAGAAAAAAAGTTAGGTTAACTGCATGCATCCTATACAGATTTTATTTGATGTTAGACTACATTCTGACTACACATTTCTATAGATAGTTTAGTCCTAAACTTAAAAATATCAACTACAGGAATTCTATACCAGACAGTAGTAAAACCTGTGCAAGATTTCACTAGTTTTGCTTGGGACTGTTGGGGGGAAAAAAAAACCACCAAAAGAAAAAAAAAAAAAAAAAAAAAAAAAAAAAAAAAAAAAAAAACCAAAGAAAAAAAAACCCAAAAACAAGCCAAACCAGTCAAACAAAAAAACCCAAACCAAAACAAAAACCCCAAACCAATACCATAAAAAAACCCAAAAAACAAACAAAGCAAAACAAAAACCCCAGACAAATTTAAGGGCATGTGTTTTGTTTATTTAAAATAAATGAGGACTCTTGATAGTAAGTTCACACATGGTGCATTAGAGTGGTAGGTGGGTCATGTGATGCTGCTTTGGTTTTGACACTAATTTTGATGGCTTTAGTTTGCAATTGCTTGCGCACTGGATACATAAAATGCTAGTTGAAAGGAGAGATCACACATTATAACACTGAGGAGAGAAAGAATCTTTAGGCACTATATATATCCAGCTCATACCTGGCCAGACTTCAGAGGGAGCTTAATAATCCTTCTCTTTTAATTTACATCCATATGTTTATTTGTACACATCCATTAAGTCTTTATCTGGTATTTCTCTAGCTTTTAGAGGTTGCTGAAACCGACAGATCACAATTTCATTACTGCACAGAATTAAATCCTGTAATCTGTTCTTAGGCAAAACTTTTCTTAACTTTCATTCATGAGCTGCAGGAGTGTACTAGATGTCATGCAATGGCACATAGTGTTTACAGTAAATTATGGATCCTTGCATGTAGGTCAGTAATCTGACAAGAAAGAAAAATATGATCTGTTTAATGTGCATTTATCCTACTAACGTTCTGTCAATGTGCTGTCCAAGGATAGGACTTACTTTATTTAAGAAAACTGGTAAATATATCTCTGCAACAGTGCCTAAACCTTGCAAGGAACCACTATAATGAGGTAAATTGCTAACTATTCTGGAGCCAGTAAGCACAGTAAGCACATCACAGAGGAAGATTTATTATTCTTTTTTCTTCGTAGAATAGTAATATGCAAACAGATGTTTCCTCATACTTGCACATCATTCAGCTTTACTCAGCAAACTTTTTGTCTTGTTTTTCTCCATTAGAAGCATTCAAAATATGTATTTGTGTCTTTCTAACTGCATTATCCTGGTCTGACAAAAGCAGGTCTGACAAAATGTGGATATTCTTAAACACAAAACCTGTTTTTTTTCCCCTATGGTTTAATTTATTAAGAACTTCTACTCTGACATTTAAGAATAAAAATGAAATATTAATGTGCCTTATAAACCACCAAAAATAAGATAAATATACCCCTGTACTTTCACAGTTTGTCATGCTGAGCTTGTTTTTAGGCCTGCTGAAATCTCTGCTGCTCAGTGTGTGCATTATCTTCTGAGTATGGTTTTTCTTCATTTAACAATTTCTGGAGATCTGTCCAGTGGTCCTGTTCCAGCAGTGCCTCAGGACCGTCAGCACCAGCTGCAATCACTTCTCTGTTAAGTGTTCAACAGCAGTAAGCTGGGTTCTGCACTGCCCATCTACCATCCTGATATAGACAAGCCCTCTCTGGGATGAAAGAATAGCCAGTTGTCAGGCTCCATTGGCCCATCTCCAAGACTGACAGCCAGGCACAGTTTGGCTGAGTTGTTTTCTCATATAGATGCTTCTTAACAGGGAGCTGACCATCACAACACAAAACACTTAATAGCAATTCATTTTTCTGTTTGCCAGGGCAAGTCATGTAAAGTTTGTAAGCCATAGATTAATATTTTATGTCTTAAAATATTTGTTTAAGAAATACCCTTGTGACTTTAACAGACATAAATGCCACACTGCTAGAAGTCAGCCATCTGGACTTTGTAGTCTGGCAGGTAAACAAACGGACCAGGCTCTTTGACATCTCTCAGATTATTGCTGTTCATATGAGCATTAACATTTCCAAAGGTGTCTCTTTGCTTTGTCACATTTCAAAGACTCCATTAATTTTGTTTTTACATGCTTAAATATTTATTTTGACCTTTTGCCTCCTTGTATAATAACCTCCTGGCTTGTCAGACTGGCCAAATCAAAATACACTGATGTGTCCTGAATAGCCTTGTTTCTTGTATAAACATGCTGCATAAACATACAGCTCTTGCAGAACAAAAGAGTGAGTCCTCTGCCCTACTGTAACTAGTCTCTTTGTCCATTTCAGATTATTCATACAGGTAGGGGCTGTGCTGAGAGATACCAGCTGGTTTCCAGCCTCCATACTCTGTGGACTTCAGGATCGTTCTCCCCACTGCAAGTAGTGCTGAAGTAAGACCGAGTAAGACCAATACTGTGTTGTTTTCTGTTCGATGCACAGGTGCCGCTGTTGGAGTACCAACTCTGCTCCTGGTCCTAGTGGTGCCTGCCCTGGGTGTCCTTGCCTGCTCGGGATTCTGAATGTAGCTGGATTCACCTTGTCCTCCACATAACACAAAGGACTCCCTTTGACGATGAGGACCACGATTTTTTTGATTCCTGTGTCACCATCCTAAGCCAAATAAATTACACTTTAAAAAGAATTACCCTACCAATTTCCTATGAACTTTAAGAGGACTGAGGCATCCAGGAACTCCTTCATGAAGTAAATCAACTTTTGAATGGCTAAGAAATATTTTTAACTTGTTCCAATATGCCTTATAAAACACTCATGCTGATCTGTGACAGTTGCATGATTCGGTCCAATGGGGCAAGTTACAGTGTTAAAACCCAATAACATAGGCTGTACAGTGAAAGTAAAATCACCATACGTAGGTGCTTTAACTTGAATAACAAATTGTGAAATATAATAGAGATTGAAATGTTGATTGTATGTGATAAATGTAAGAGTACTACGTCTGTCTGTACTATCCTATATGTTTTGTGTACTGCATATTTTTGAATAGCCCCGTCATCATTTATTGGGATTACTGGTTTTTAGAGAGACAGTCAAAGCAAAAACATTTAATTACTTAGAGCAAGATTTCTTGAGGTTATTGGATAGAATTTGAAGGAATTGATATAAAAGTCAGTGATAAAGATTTTTTGTTTTAAATATGTTCAGAACACCCGAGACATGGATAGCATGCTCAGCTTAAAGCAATTTACCTGTGCTTCACTGACCCGAGATTTATTATATTCTTTTCTTAAAAGAATTCTGTTAAAAATTCTGTTATGGTAATTGTTGCTGGTTTTGGGAGTCAAATGTCAGCTTTCAGGGAAGCAGCGTAATGTATTGGTTTTGATTTAGTCTTATTCCTATTGTTGTTATTAAGGTAGCAATATAACACTTAGGAGTTTGGAGATGAAGTCCATGCTAAGATCAGCCAAGTGGACCATGAAATGGTAGGAAACGTATGTTATTTTTTAAAGTGAAAAGATTTAAAATATAAAAAAAAGATATACAATAAATGGCAAAAGCAGAGTAGCACAGTAAAAAAATTATTATATTTACATTTTTATGCTGCAGACACCAGGTGTTACCTTCCTGTATTGAAGGCGTACATTTGGGAGAACTATATGCTTTTTCAAGAACTTGATATTATTCTAATGTTCATAGTGTTGTAAATAAGAGTTTTAAAGTTCTGAGACCATTTCTCTATTTGACAGAGTACTGGGTGATCCAACTGTGTGTTAGTATGTGAAAGTCAGATCCCAACTGTTAGTCAAAGCTACATGTTTACTATGGCCTTTTCAAAATGGGAATCTATTAGAGATAGATAATGTTTTTGTTCTGACTGTGTCTAGAGTGTTTCAGTGCTGGGTTTCTTTATTGGTTTGTTTGGGGTTTTTTAAGTTGTTAAGGAAATGCACATTCCTTTCATTTTCCATGGTATGCTGGGAATTAGTTTGAGTGTGAATGATGAAGAAACACAGTGATGTTGAATCAGCTGGCTCAAGTAATAGTGCAATGTCTGATGCTTCAAGAATTATAAGCTTTGAATCATATTTTATTAGCACAACCTTGCTAGCTACTTAGAAATAGATTTTATCTTTTTAGAACTGATACTGTAGAGGTCCGTAATAATATTTACATGAAGCAAGGATAGATCTATTAATAATTTACACCCCTTTCTTTTATTTGTATAATTTTGTACTATATATTTACATGTAAAAGTGTAGAGTCTTCATTAATAAATATCAATAATATGGTTTTCGTTTAATTTTAACTATTTGTTACAAGATGAAAATTTTTTAAATAGGCAAAAGTGATACTCCCATATAGAGGAATGTCAAAGTGTCAAACACTACTGAGTTTCATAAATTGTATAATTATTTGAAAGAGAAATGAGCTGTCTTCATACATAAGAGACTTATATGCTGTAAGCCTTCTGTACAAAAAAAAATGTGTTTTATTGTGCTTCATTTGGTTTTGTTCTTTTGCAGTATGACTAATTTTTATATAATATACAACCACAAGTACATCTTTTGCCAAATGCATGATTGCCTTTTACTTTTCTAATACATGGTGTAAGAAGCAAAACTGCTTCATTTTTGCATGGAAATGACCTGGGAAGGAAAGCCACTTCTCTTTTTTTAAATCAGCAACATGGATGAGGTAGGTGTCACATGCTGATCAGATAGTTGGAGACTTTTCTGTTTCACATAATTGTGTAAATTTGACTGGGACCTTCAGTCAAGAAAAACTAACTAATGTATCATCTGCTTTAAAATGCAAGGTTCTTAATTAAAGTTTATATAGATAGACATATTTGTTGTTTCCTTATATTTCAGGAAAATTGATATTGCTATTATTTGATACTGATGAATATTGAACCGTTTTTTTAGTTACTTTTTATCTTTTCTTTTCAAATGAGTAGAACAGGACTGTGCTTTGTCCTTTTTATGAATGAAAAGTAAATGACAATTAAATAAATGTATTAATGTTACTCAAAGTATTATAACTGTCTTTTGAATTGGAGCTTTCTAATTTCATAACAGCAATGTGGTCATTTGTGATAGTAAAGATGTGGCTAGAATGAAGTCCTGTGTATCCCTGCCCTGCCTTCCTGTGACTTGCTGGAGTTTAAGAGCTTTTCTGCATGATTTGCTTTGATTATAGGTGGTACAGGTAGAAAGACTTTCCTAAAATCAGTAAGAGAGAGTATCCTGAGAACTTTTCAGCACTTTTGGAAGCAAGAGATAACTAAGGAGAGTATTTTTTCAGGTAACATTTTCTATTCCAGTAGATATATGTCATGATTTAACCCCAGCCAGCAACTATGCCCCGCACAGCTGTACACTCACTATCTGATCATGAGGGGAGAGAAAATCAGAAGAGTAAAAGTGAAAAAGCTCATGGATTGAGATCAAAGCAGTTTAATAGGAAAAGCAAAAGCCATGCACAGATGCAAAGCAAAACAAAGGATTCATTCACCACTTTCCATGGGCAGGCAGGTGTTCAGCCATCCCCAGGAAAACAGGGATACAGCATGGTAATGGTGACTGGGAAGACAAATGCCATCACTCTGAATGTTCCCCACTCCCTTCACCTTCCCCCAGCTCTATATGCTGAGGGGGGTATCGTATGGTCTGAGATGTCTCTTTGGTCATTTTGGGGTCAGCTGTCCTGGCTGTCCGTTCCCAATTCCTTCTGCACCCTTCTCCATTTCTTCCAGAGATGATCCACTTCTCTTTTTAACTTTTCTACCACTAATTCCTTTTGCTTTACCATTTAATGATTCTTCTTGTTTCCAAAAACAGAAGAAAGGACAGAATGCACAAAAGTCCTCATAAATGGAAAATAAAAAATGGTGTTCACTTCTCAAAGAGAAGTGGCACTGTCTTTCCTTTTCTTGCCAGGCTAACATGTTTGTCTTTTACCTCCATGCCAATTAACCAAGTCTAAAGAACATTATGAAAAGACACTTGAAAGGTACCTCCTTCACCTTGGTTGGCCTTAATTCTGGTATATGCTCTTGATTAATGAGTGACACTGCAATTTATGCCAAATTTTATTCTCCAAAACACTTTAAAAGCTCATGATTTAGGTGGTAACTTCAACAGGCAACCTCTGGTGAGTACTGATGATTGGATTCTTCTGGTCTACATTTAAGTAATCTAATCATGTCTTTAACACCTGATGCTTTTGGTCTTTTACTGTGTTGTCACAGCCACCAACTGTCTGCTTCACAAAAAGGTATGACATAATTTCTTTCTCTCAGAGCAGGCAGCAGACATGTATGTAGCATCATCTGCTGGCAAAAAGACAAATCCAAACAGCGAATGCAAAGATACTGACTGGGCATCATCCCCTCTTCATGGCTGTCATGGTGCAGCTATTTACCTATGTCACCTCTGTCTTTCAGTTATTTGATGCCTGCAGAAAGCAACACATAGAGAAGTGTTTCCACTGCACTGAGATAGTCCAGCTCCAGCCAAATTGAGATCCTTTTTTGTGGCTCACAGTTCCAAGTGGACACATGCTGTAGAAGTGAATGGCACCAGCAGTCATTGCGTGACTGTGGACTGGTCTTAAATCCTTCAGGAAATACCCAGATGGTGTGGCCCCAGGGCAGTGGAGAGCACACAGGCAAGAGCTGCTGTCCTCAGAGCACAAAGCCTCTCTCCAGACATGGAAACAGCACCCTGGCCTCAGAAATGATACATACAGCACAAGCCACTGAATTCTCCTCAGTGGGAGGAGAGAAGCAAGTATCTTCCAGCATAAAGGTCCATATGATGTGAACAGAGAGGATTTCAACCTTCAGTGAGCCCTGAAGTGAAAGCCTTTGGGAGCGCTCAGCAACTTGGACCCACGTGCCAATAATTGTGCTAGCTGCACATAGACGTTCATTTCTTATTCTCACAGGGAGAAACGCATTAAAAAATACCAAATTCCCAGAGGCACTAAACTCAGGGAATTTCTCCCATCCAGACAGGTCTCTATGAAGGGCTGCCCTGCAGTTGCTTGCAGCGTGGTAGCACTCATGGGACATGATAGGTGAATTGGACTGGTGGAATCAAATGTCTTGTACTACCCACACCATTCATGAGGCACTGTTCATCTCCACCACTTCTCCCAGGACTGATTTTTCAAGTGGCCCTGAGCCATGCCAGAGCTCCTGGCAACCACTTAGCAGCGGAGGAGTTTTTGTCCTAGGGTTGGCACTACCAGTTGCAGGTTGAGTTTGTTAATTTTCAGTTTAAAATCTTCAGGGTTACTGTAGGTTCCACAAAAGCTCAGTCCTTACTACTAATTTATCTCTGTCTGCAATTTAAAAGGGAGTGGAGGAGACATGCACAGGGCTTTAGGGAAAGGCTCTCTGGTGAGGCTTTTGCAGACCCGCCTTTTGCATGTCAACGTTAAACTGCTGTTATTTGTCTTGTGAGTCTATGATAAGCCAATAATATTCCTGAAGTCATATATTGTTTTCTAAAAACCTCTCAGAAGGTTTTTAGCTATAGATCCTGAGAAATAAGCGTCTGTCAAATTGCTGTGACAGGACTGAAGCAGTTAATTATGGATCCTTATTTAACTGTACCCTGACAGAATAATGCATATCAGATTCTCTGTGGATCTACCTGCAGCTCAAAGAGCTGCTGAAAATCAGCCAGTTCTCCACTGTGCTCCTCTGAGCCTCTGACAGAGCAAAAGAGCACCAGAGTATCACTGCAGGCCTCTGACTTGCGTGCCAAAGCCAAGATGATGTCTCCTCTGGCATCAAATCACAAGACTTCAGCAGCTTCAGTACCTGATTTATCCCCAGTAAAGAGCTCGTGATGGAATGATACAAAAGGGTCTACAGAGGGTGAGTGTATTTATATATGTGAGCCTTGTGCTAGTTGGTTAAAGCATGCACTGGCATTGTAACATAATCTGACAAAAATTAATACCTCAAGCAAAAAAAAAACCCAAACCAATAGAGAGGAGCTCTGCAGGTTTTTTGTGGCAGCTTTTATACAGACAGGTTAAACTTTGTGCTCCGAGAGCCAAGGAAGTGCACACAGAATGACTCCACTGGGTTCTAGTCAGCAAAGGTTTCTATCATCAACCTACAGCTCTGACTTGTGTGATGCTGCAGAGGTGATGACTTAGACAGCAGTACAGGAGAAGAGGGTAAAAGAGTTCTGTGTAAGTAAGGAAGGAATCAATAATTCAAACATTCAAGACTGAGCCAAACATGCTAATACAAATGACCTAGAAAATAGCATTAATTTTCACTGTTAGTAACTGTGTATTGGCATACAACAAAAAGAACCTGCTCCTTTGGGGGTTATTGATTCCAGGAGGTACAAAAACAGGATTTTTAAAATATAGAAACAGCATAGTCACTGGCTTGGTCTTTTTCTAATCAGTACTGAGCAAACTAGAAGCCTTCACTCTGTCAGGAACACCGGGCACAGGGGACATGAACTTAGTTAACAGTTTATTTCCTTACTTGGCATCTTCCAGGATGTCCTTGCTGCAATTTGATAACCTGGTGGCTTCTGGCCAGTGCTGTCCCAGCACTCAGCCTTTCAGCAAAAATAAACAAAAATGGATATTTCCATTATCAAAGTACTTAGCCAGCTTTCTCTTCTCTTTTCTTTTTTCTTTTCTTTTCTTTTCTTTTCTTTTCTTTTCTTTTCTTTTCTTTTCTTTTCTTTTCTTTTCTTTTCTTTTCTTTTCTTTTTCTTCCTTCTTTCCTTACCTTCCTTTCCTTTCTTATCCCTTAATTACTATCCAGGTGTCCAAGAGATTTTGCAAGCACTATGTCTGAGGAGCCAGACAGGCAGGCTTCAGTGAGCCTTTTAGCCCTGAGACAGGCTGATCACCCTCACCTCTGCTTGTGGCAAGCAGAGCTCACCTCAGCTGTGCTCATTGCTGAAGCTAGGTGGGAACACCTGGGTGGCTGGCTACCTCCTAGGGCTATAAAGGAAACTGAGGGAGACTGTGTGCCCCAAGGAAGGCAGCCAACATATGTGGTTTGGGTTTTTTTTTTTGCTTCAGGATCTTGAAATGCTGGAAAATTTAGATTATCAGTGAAATACTTGAACCTTATTATACCAAAAGTAAAATCCTGTGGGATGTCTGCTCAAGAGAGAATGAATTTGTACCATCCTAGCACAGAGGAACCTCAGGGTGACTGAAAGGAAGGAGTTATTACTGTGGAGTACACCACTGGAGAAATAACAAACTGAGAAGTAAAAAGATTATCTCTAATGATAGCATTAGAAAAGCAAAGTCTTGTTGATACTATTAGTGTCTCAGAAATTAATGAACTAGAACCTAATGTGAAAATAATTGCATATAAACTACGATAATGTTGATGTTATGCCAAAACTGTGATGTCTATTGAGAATTAGTATACAAAATCAAACTCCAGTGAAGTTAACTCCATTTCTGACCTTTAAAAATGCAAGTAAACATGGAATGAAAAAATCTCATGAGAAAAAACATTTGTAAAATGACAATGGGAGATCTCACATCTAGTAGATCCTTTTCTAAAGTGACAAATATATATATATATGATCATTGTTTTAAGCTTTTCCCTTTTCATGTTTATTTGTAGAAAGTCATGGTGTCTTTTCTGATTTCCATATTCCTGATCTACTAAATAATAGTTTTTCACTGGTCTAGTGTTCTCTGATGACTTCTTAGGATAAATATGAAAAAATAAATTACATCTTGCAGCTCTTCATCCCATGAGTAGATACTGATAGGACCTGTAAGTTAATTGTGTATCCAAACCACTGAAAGAACTCTGTAAATGGATTAAATCTCAGCTATACTGAACATAAAATTGCCTTGCTTCTCTCTGGTATAACTGCAAGCAAAATCTAGATAAATCAAATGTGCACTTCATTAAGGACACGTGAAAAAGCATTATGTGGTTTTTTGACAATACTTATTAAAAATATCTTTGATTATTTTTTACTTCCTTTGGCTCATACCTGGAAGCCTCTGTTATTTTTCCTTTGCAAAGTGTGTGCTCAACAAGAAGTAAAAAGTAACTCACTTATAAAAAAAAAAAAAAAAAGGAAAATATGTAGAAAGAAGATGTTAAAAAAAATCCTTCAATTATGGATGCTAATGTTTCTGTCCAAAAAGTAATAACCTGTAATGGATATATTACAATTAACTCTCATTACAAGCTGATGATTGCCAGATGTTAATAAACTATTTCTAAATGCTTATCATTACGTATAATAATGACTAAGCTCACAAAGTGTTTCATGCTTATGTGCCTGTAAAACACAGCACGGAGAGCAATGGCTCTATACTCTTTAAACAATAAAGCATGATCATAGAATCATAGAATGGCTTGGGTTGGAAGTGACCTTAAAGATCATCTAGTTCCAACCCCCCTTGTGAGCAGAGACACTTTCCACTAGACCTGGTAGCTCAGGGCCATAAGAAAACAGTTGATTTCAATCAATAAGAGGAAAAACCTTCACTTTGTCTCAGGGTAGTGTAAGAGCTGTCATGGGAGCCTTTCCACCACATTTTGTGACCAGTGTTCCACCTACAGGTAGACTAATTTCTTGGCTAAGCCTCCATCCACTACTTATTTAGTTAATGCCTGTATGCTGTATCAACTGTCCAAAAAATCAACCTTTATAATGATTGGGCTGAAGGGGAAAAGAGTTCCCCTTTTTACTCTATTCATCACATTATCCATTAAAAAGACCTTCCCAGAAGGACAACACAAGACCTTATCCTGCCTGAAGGCATTTGTGGCAGTTGCTGACTATAATGACAGCAGACTGGGACTGAGATTGCTTCTGGAGAATTCATACAGCAGAGCTATAAAAGCATTGCTTTCCTCTAAAATATTTATTTTCTAATTGTTGTACTATTTTTATGAATCTCCTGCCTTTTTTTTTTTGTTGTTGTTGTTTGTTTGTCATTGTAATGTCCCAATCTGTGCACCCCAAGCCCTTTCTGGTTGACTTTAAAAGTCACAAAGGAGTTTCTTTTTCATTTTCATTTGAAAATTGAAAAAATTTTCATTTTTGTCATGCTGCACTCCTTGACAACATGGAGGCACAGGTGAAGCCTTGAACCTAACTTCTCTCCTGTAATGTGTATCAGGGGAGTTCATCTGTCAAACCCTGTTCTATTTAACTTTGCAATGAACTCAGTAAAGCTGACTTCCATTCCAGCTTGACTGAATCTACCCAAGAGCCAGGGAAGTTGTGATCCCAGAGCCTGGCCTGCAAGGCTAGAGAAGCCTTTGCCCTCCTGGCCACAGCTGAGATTTCTTGTGTAATTCTTCTGTAGCCCCCTGGATATACTTCTGTAGGAAGGGATAAGCTATAACTGCTCAACTGGGAACAAAACAAGACTGAAGCATCAAGTTGCTGTCATTACTGGGAGAGAATGGGGTTTATTTGGCATTTGTTAAGGGAATGACAGGCAAAGGTTTCCTGGGAAAGATTGTCATTCCCCATGCTGGGAGCTCTTCCTTGTGGGCAACAGCTGCAAGCAGGCTCACTCCATCGGGCTGTGCCAGTAAATGAGACAAAAAGAGAGCTCTGTGTTTTCAGCAGAAGGAGAAATAACCACTAGGGCCTGCTTTTTCCTCCAGTGAAGCTGCTACCCCTACAACGTATGCACTAGAGACAGCTCTGCACATCCACAATTACACTGACCTCAGGGAATAGCTTTCATCAGCTTGAAATCTCCTTACCTTGGTAGCTCAGTGCCTTTCAGTTGTGCTCAGAGATCTCTGATTTTCTCATGTAGAGTTAATGAAATTTAGCAGCTACACATTCTTATGGAAACCATTAAAGCATATATGGAAAACCTAATTTTCTTTATCATTTTGATTGGTTTGCAATATCTTAAAAGAACTAAAAGAGTAAGTGAGCATTTAGCTGGAATAATTTCTTAAACCACTAAATTAATTTCAGTGCTGTATTTTCTGTTTACTCCTTTCCTCCATGTAAAATTTCTCTTCTTAGTCTTTTCTTTGGATCAAGTACAACTGGCTGAGCTTAGAAGGTATGCTAAAGACCTGAGCAACATGACTGACTTGTTTAGATCCAGTCCTCAAAGTCTAAAAACATCATTCTTCTGCTTGGGGCTGCTCAGGTTTCCAGGTCCTTCTGGAAAGATGGGCAGGGGCCTTTGAGCAACAGCTCTGGCCAGTGAACGCCAAGATGCCTCACACACTCAGACAACAGCTGGAAATGGGAAGAATGAATGATTTTTCCTGTCAGTGCGTTGGTCAATGTCCCCCCCAGTCTGTCATAAAGGCAAATATGTTTGGTGGATTCTTTTTTTTTTAATTGCTCTGAGTTTCAGATCACAACTTCAACTCTCCAGAGGACTCAGCAGAGTGCTGACCATTGCTGTTGTTGTGAGACTTGCAGTAGTGATGAGCGCCAGCTTTCCCCCTTGGAAAGTCTAGAGGAGACTAGGAGAAAGGGAAAGGGAGGGCAGTGGATGCTCACAGCAAAGAGTAGACAGTGAGTCAAGAGACACGGCTTTCAGGCACTGCTGGGCTGCTGTGGGCAGGCTGACATTGCCCAGACATAGCTGCTCCCCTTCTGTGAGGCACAGAGGGTGCATTGCCCTGGCCCAGGCTAAAACCTCTGTCCTTCCTCTCTGTCCTTCCTAAAATGTCCCCTAAACTGAATGTGCAGGGGTCCAGACATGGGATGGATGGGAAATAGCCTTCCCAGCTGAGAAAGGACTTCTAGCAGCCAAAGTACTTGCAAAAAGGCAATGCTTTCCCCAGCCAAAATTGCTTACTTCTCTCCAGCTAGGCAGGCATATCCTCTGCACCTCTACGCGGGGTCCCATGAGCTGAAAGCCAGCTTTTCCAGCTGTGACACGGTAGGGACCTAGGAGTTTGAAATTGAATAAGACCTCAAAGTGGCTCATTAGTTTGTAGGATGATGTCAGCAAACCCTATTTATGCCTACTGAGAGAAATCAGACACCTACCAACTCAAGGAACAGCTAAGCAATGCTTTTTTGAAGATAGCAGTGGCGCCTAACTGGTGGGATCAGGCACCTACATACCTTTGAGGTACTTGGCCAAGGAGATTAAGTGACTTGCCCACAGTCACACAGGAAATCTATGGCAGAGCCAAGAACTGATCCAACTTTCAAATTACTTAACCACAAGATTATCATTCTTCCATGTATTAAATTATTAATTCTGATGCTTGTCAGGAAGCCTGAGGCATAGGACGGGTGCTTATTAATTGGAGCCAGACACATAAACATGCACATTGATTTATGTATTCATATATTTAAAACTGGATGAAAGAACTATCTGGTATCTCATTTTGGATCTTTCTTTAGTCGCTCACCTCCTGGTTTACATAGAGTTGAGGATGCACTGGAAAACAACCAGTTTCCTCCCATATACGGAGCACTTGCTTATGGGCCTATACATGCCGTAGGATTCATTGGAAGTTGGGAAGTTTGTCTTTACTGTATATCATCCATGTATCATCCCAGTCTGTCTTTCAGATTTAGACATTGCTGTCACACATTCCTGGCCAGGGCTTGTTTCTCCATTAAGCCAATGTGTCAACAGTCTATGTCCTCCAGTCTGGGTTTAGTTCAAGTGCTTGTAAATACCTGCAGTTCTTTCACTATTTTTTATTCCCTTAAGAAACTAAAATAGAAAATATCCAGGGAAGATGGAGAACAGTAACACTGACAAGGCTTATGCACTGAACTGGGATGCCTACATAGAGAAATAAGTCTTCCTCTCCTCCTTCAGAGTCAGGGCATGAGGGTAACACCTCTGGGGGTGACTCAGAGAGGAGCCTTGGATATAGGCTCTGACTTGCCCGCTGGGGGAGACGCTCTGTCTGCACTGACTATCAAGGGAGGCCAGGGAGGCAAGGCTGGCAAATGCAGGCATTTAGGCATTCAAATATACATGCTTTTGATACATTCCTCACACCCTGCACACCTCCTACTTATGCTTGAGGTACAGTGCTGAGGACTGTGGAAATACTGGATTTCCATTAGATGTTGTACTCTGAGCTGATACACAGATAGAGGGGGATAAGCCATCAAGATTAAACTTACGTGTAATTATGTTCTTGTAAGCAGCTAGAGGTATATTCCAGTTCTGGTCTCAAAAAAAAGAGGACAGTCAAGGCCTTTGTAGTATCTAACCAAAGCCTCCCCCATCGACTCCCAGCAAGGGAGCAGAACACCAGCCACATGCTGGGTAGGGAAGGGTGGTGGCAGTGGGAGCATTCCTGAGTCAGAAGATTTTAAGAAAAGCAAAGCTCAGGTGTGTGAGACCAGAGCTGAATTTATATCTTAAACCTGTAAACCTCTGGCAGCAGCAGTATTTCACTGTGTCACAGTCCACAGCACATCCTAACAAGCTACCAGGAGTTGTATGTGGTCTCTAGGTAACATCAGTCACTGATCTTAAAATATCCAGAGGCAACATATTTTGGGGTTAAGCTGTATTTTCATCAGATTATGGTAATCAGATAAGTAGGTTTGGTAAACCAGGTTGGTGACTTTTAACTTATGTAACTTGGTAACGCGCTACATATCTGGGCATTTGTCATTAGTGTTTTACAATGGTATGGGAGCACTTCACTATGTGTAATTGTGTAATGGATTTCAACCTGCAACAGTTCAGTAATACAAGGAATTAGAATTATTATTCCTCAGAGATAAGGACCTGAAAGACTTAAATAAAAGCATGGGAATTTTTTCTAAAAGGTGGAGATTGTACATTGTTCTCTCTTTTACACAGAAGGATAAAAAAAGTACTTCTTTATATACACATAGCATAAAAATATCTCTTCCTTGTGCAGCTGTCCAACATAATGCAACAGGCTTGTGCTTCAGCATCTGGACTATTTGAATAACACTGTGTGGCAGACACAAACATGATATGCAGAAGGAATGAGTAATCAGTAGATGCAGTGACAAGTAGCATGGAATAGTGACTGAGGAAAATGCATTTAATCAGCTTTCACATTCAAAGCCAGTGTAATCTTGCCTTTTTTGTGTCTGTCTCTCTTACTGGAGCTTAAATTAAATACAGCCACAGTCAAACAAGAATTCTCTTCTCAGTGGAATTTACTGGGTGCTTGATCTTTCTGAAATTTAAGCTACCTACACAGCATCCTAGTTTCTCTTCTAGACATATCTTCACGTGGCTGTTCTGTGTTACTGGTGGGTATTTTCAGATATCAGGTCTGCATATACATATTGAATCTTGATTTTGGGTATCTGTTCAGACACTTTTGGGTGCTAGCTAATTCCTCTGCAACCATCACTTTTACAGAAGTTTCTAAGGGAGATCTTTGGAAAAGTGAGAAGGGAAAGAGCTTGGATTTGGGAACTTTTTCAAAGCAAGCAGCACAGCTGTCAGAGAAAAACCTGGAGATTAGTTTTGGGAAAAAAACTTTCCTAAGATCCACAGTGGAGAGAAGCACTAGGTTGTGACACTGGTCTAGGATTTAGCAGTAAAACTGATACAGGAAGAAGTTAAAGTAGCGGAAAAGGGCAGGGTCAAAGCTTTCCTTTTTTTGGAGAAATTTTAACATTTCTCAGAACCTTGAAAGTCCAAATACACCTTCCTTCTAATTTATAATGAAATAATTATATTCTGGAAGATCCTAGTCTTTAACCAATTCATCCAATTCATCAACAAGTGTGGCCTGTAAGGAGTCTGTGGCTCAGCCAAGCGATTTTACCCAGGCCCATAGACACTGATGCAGACAAAACTGGCATTCTCACTCCCCTCAGGCTGTCAGACATAACCCAGGTTTGGGCTGAGAGCTCTTCTCACAGCTGCCTCTAAGTATGAGCAGTGTCAGGCCAACACAGCCCTGTAGCACTCCTCTGTGCTTTCATGTCAGGTCAATGTAGTCAGCAGAGGTCACACTTGCCTGTCCACTGTGTGGCCACACCTTTCATGTCCTGATGCTGTGATGGCTCCTCTCAGAAAAGTCATTCCCAATGCTCAAGGACTTCAGATTTGTTTCTGAATAGTCTTCCCATTTCCTGATGTACTTGCAAAATCCTTTGGGTTTTCTATGTGCATGTGCAGTTTTTTCTTTCCTTCCTCCTTTTCTTGTGCTTTTCCCTATAAGCACCAGCTCTCTGTGTTTATCCTTACTTGGCAGCTGCCCAAAATGCTGCCGTCAAAACACATCTATAAAGTGGTGAGTTTTTTAAAGGAATGTAAACAGCCAATAAATTGTTATGGGTTTTGCCCACAGAATCCATGCATCTTTGATTGTTAGTACTTGTTTTATTTTATTTAATTTGTTGGAAATGTCTTGGGTTAGTTTTTGCCAGATAACTGCTGAGAGCCCCACAGAACAAGTATGACAACGTAAGAGGCAGTTTTGGGTTACTTCAGGCAAAACTTCAGGGCTGCTGAGAAAGACCTAAAGGCAGCAAACAGGTCAAGGCAGGTTGATCTCTGCTTTTGGCTTCATTATATGTGCCCACAAAAGTGTCACAGCAGATTCAGGCATGTGGATCAACTAAGAAATCTTGTGGTTTCTTCCACATGGATTTTTGTAAACATGGGACAATCCACTCTTGCTAGTACATTAATATTATTGACAGAGAAAACAGGTTGCCTACCCAAAGAGTGACAGAGAAAGGAAGGAAATGCTTAACCCCTGCCAGTGGTGGCTACTACAAAAGAATGATTGCAGAAGGCAGGGAGGGAAGCAGAGGACACTGTAGGGACTTCAGCCACGATCTTCGTAATGCAGAGGAGTCATTTGTTCAGCTGCACTTGTCACAGGTTCATTCAGTTTCCAGAAATACACAAAGACAAGTGTATAATCTCCTGTGATCATTCAGCTGTAAAAGATGCTGTAAAGGCTGTACACTGTGGCACAATAGCATGACTAAACCTTTGCAATGGACTTGTGCCACAGGCTGTCCACACTCAATCATACAATCATTGGATCTATAGCTGTAAATGATGTGGTCACTGAGGCTGGAGAAGTGGCTAAAGGCCATTCACAATGTGCCACTGGTTTCAAAAAATGATTCATTAACCACAGTGGTGTGAAGCTCAGGCTGGACTTTGATGCCATGACAGCCCCCTACCAGACCTATGCTGAGTCCTTCCACGTACGCAGAGTAATCCACCCACCAGCTGTGGCCAGCAGCCTTCATGTGCTCCCCGCAGCAAATATTTGCTTGGCTAATTGAAAATTATTTTTACATGAGAATCAAATGAGGAACATATCTGTGGGAAACTGCTCTCTTCCATCTTAATAATGCTACTGGTAGTGCTCAGATAATTGATGATTATGGAGTGTGGGACAGCATGTATCTTTCCTCAGAGACACTTAAGGTGGGACAGGGAACATTTGCCCACAGAGAACACTTGATTAGAAAACTATGGTAAGAATATTTCTCTCCTTTAGCTGCAGCCATACCCTTCTAGGAAAAGAGCCAAATTCTTAAATTTCTGTTGACAAGCTGAGGAAATTCAGATGTGTAATTGAGTGCTTTGGGTAATAAAATTAAATACAAGAGAAGTGGGGAAAAGACCACTTCAGAACATACATGAAGGTCAAATTTTTGCCACCCCTTACTCTGCTATGTGTTTCCTGTTTCTAACTGAATGCATACCTTTGGAACATGAAAAAAAGCAGAGGCACTTGTGATGCTTGTTCTCACTGCTGTGCTATAGGTCTTTCTTCTCCACCTGACATGAAATAATGGTGTGTTAGAAATATGTTTGTTTCCAACCAGTTGTTGACTTAAAACTTATTATTTTTATTTTGCTGGTGCCTAAGGGCAAGGCAGAGATTGCAACACATGAAGCAGACAGCTACAACAGGCAGAAAGATATATCTGGCAGGAAAATCTAGACCACCTAAGTAAAACACAGATTTCCTACTCAAGGAAAGATTTTTGCCTTTAAACCTTGATCCAGAAAGCTTTACATGACAAACAGAGATCAGGACAGAGCAACTCTCAGGACATGGTAGACACAGATGTACGCCAGAATTTCTGCCACTCTTTTGGCCTGAAACACCTACTTCAGGACTATGTTCTATTCCTCTGTCCATGGAATGTGGAGGTCTTCAGGTTCATGACAGGGTTAATGGTCTCCTACGGGAGCAGAAGTGCTGAGGTTGCTGATGGTATCAGCTTCTTCCTCAGATAGGATCTGATCTGCAACCTCTCTTAGAAAGAGTATCTGGATAATCTCTGTCTCCTAAGGGATTATAATGCCTCTTTTTAACCACTAGGCAGCAAAACATCCTCAAGAGGAGGCACAGGGAAGGGATGAGATCCCATGTTCCTGTCATATCCTATCCCCTGCTGACAGGAACATAAGGCTTATGGACCAGGAAAATAGCAAGTGATAAGGATTCCAAAGGCAGGGTACCATGGTGAGCTGGGGGTGAAACTGCTGTTCCTTAGTCATCCCCCAGCCAAGGGGCAGGCAGTGGGACTCCTCTCAGAGGAATCTGCTTCCATCACCAGGGAGTGGGCAAGCACCCAGATAGCTCCTCTGTGCAGGAGCTGCACACTGGCAGCAAGAGCTCACCTCTCCTGGCTCACAGCTCAAAATGGTTATTAGACAGAGGAAAGAGGTACTCTTCATGTATGGCCAGTGCCAAGCCTATATCCTATTACAACAAGGAGCTCCCAAAGAGAGACCTGGTGCTATCCTCCACACCCAGCCAAACCCAGATTATTGAGAAATTTTCCATGTAACTAGAGAGCACCTGCAATGCTGCACAGCTGCATAATCCCTCCTGAGATGTGGATTCACCTAGATTGGGTCCGATAGACAGGCCAGGCCAGGACAGAGGTGAGTCTAATAAAGAAGGGGAGATCATAAGGTCCCTCAGGAAAACCAAAGCTGTCCCAGGATGGCCTCTGAAACATTTCTGGTCTCTGCTTGCAGATGGGCTGGCAGAAACCTTTTTGGGAAGGGTGATGTGGTTTATGTAGAATTCGTGTGCTCATGCACGATCCTACCATCCTGCTTTTCTCCTTGCTTAGGCAGACGGGAGAAGCAAGTGGACAGTGATGCACCTGGGTAGCAGAGGAAATATTTTTCAGAATATCATCTGCTGCAGGGCCAGCATGGGGGCTTTGGGATGTAGCTGAGCAGGTGGAGGCTGCAGGTTGGTGGTGCTTCCTGGATGTCCTTTGTATGCTTGAGCAGAGTGCTGGCCATCAGGGTGCCCTGTGCATCCCCAGTGCTGCCACAGGCCACTGCACCACTTCACTGATGCTGTTTTCTGAAAACACATTTCAGCATCTGGCTGCAAAATATATCAGAGCTATGCTTTCCCCTTCCAGCACTTTTCTGTCTCATTTCAGAGCTCTCAGCTGGTTGGTGCGTGTACCTAATGCCCTAAACAGGAAGGAGACCAATTAAGAGACAATCTGCACAGGAAGATGTCAAACAGGGCACAGGACTTGTAAAGAGGTCTGCCTCCTCCTGTAGTGCATCAAATGGTAAAAATAAAAAATTGGACATAGTGGATTTGATGATGAGTTTAAACAGTAATGACAATCCTTCCTGGGGTCCAACATCTGTAAATAGAAATATTCAGAAATAATCACTAGTTTAAATAATCTACAGCTCCATGTCACATTCAGTTCAGATTTGGCTCTTGATGTCCTTTGAATTTAAGGGTCACTAATTTTCCCTTTAAAAAATTCCGTAGGACTTGTACCATAAATTATATCAAGTTCCATACAGACTAAAGCACTAAAGTTCATATATTCCCTTTAGGACTACCATTGCCTTACTCTTGCTTTCCTACATTGGTAGGGTTGGAGCCACAGGCATTACAGCAATGCAGTTTATTCAGGTAAATGGAGACCTTCAGACTTATTTATGAGGACCATCCATCTTACAAGGCTTTAAAGTATTTTCAGCACTAGGTTTGGTTTCCAATTGGTCATATGAAAAAATGTGGTATTCCCTAGTTTTTGTAAGCCATTTCTGATTTTCTTTATTGTGGTTTCAGGATCTGTGTATAATATGACACTTTTTACTGTGATTTATGGCTTTAGGTGAACAATGTGCTGTATGTGGTGTTAATTGCAGTGGATGGAATCCAGAGGCATTAAAATGCTCATCTTTCCTCTGTGCTAATGAGCTTTGATTTCTAACCTGTCAGCAGGGATTACGTATTAGAGCATCATGTTTATAATTCTCCACAGCAGCTCAAGTGCCAACACTGTTATCCAACCACCCTCCACTCCCTCATCCCCAGACTAGTTTTGACAAAAGGGAAAAATTGATTTGTGCTGAGACTTGACTTAGGCAGTGTCTGAATGCAGTAAGGGTATAGTGGAAATAAATACAGGAGCTCAGGAAAAGCTTCCAAAAGAGGAACTGGTCAGTTTGGGGAAAAATACACCTTTTAATGATAGTCCATTCCAGAGAATAAGACATTGAGTATTTTCTTTGAAGTGGATGGCTTCATTCTGTATATAGGTTTGAGCAGGTGGTAAGAAATACAGATCTCCCAACAGCTAATAATAGTACTGAAGGAGTGTCCTTCTTTGGATTTATGGTAGTCAAACAATCTCCCTACTTAGGCTTCCCATTTCTCAAACAGGGCTAAATGCTTCCTACTTCACTCAGGTAAGAATAAGTTAATTTGTTATTATCCATGGAAGATACATACTAGATAAACCCATGTAGTGTCTTCCAGAGGAAGCCAGGATTTCTTTCTCAGTTAGTTAAAAAAAAAAAAAGAAAAAAAAATTAGCTTTTAGTTTTTCTGATCAATTTTGGCATTACCTCACACAAGTCTGATATTTGACAGTATTTCTACAAAAACATTTCCATCAAACTTGAAAACAATATATATATTCTCTGAAAAGAAACTGAAAACCTAAATTAGTATGTCAATGTGCTAAACTTCAAAAATTAAATGGTGAGACAGGATGTGTCTTACCATTTAAAGAAAGAAAATGTAATAAATGTAAATTCATCTTCCAAGTGTTTCTTATGACATGCACTTGATATCATCAGATGCAATATGTTCTGCTGCACATTTAACTGGAAAAACAGGAATAAAAAATATTAATGATCAAGGCAGCTGCATCAGTATTTCATCTGGTTCCTTATAGAATAGCTGATGTAAAACTTTAGGACTGTTTTCTTTTTTTTTTAATTATCTGGTTAATCCAGTAAGTCTTTCCCATTTTTTGAAAGCATGAATATTTGTGTTTCCTACATTTTCATTTTTTAATTCTCTAGCTACAATGTTGTACTGACATAGGTATTTTTATTTAATTGCCATGTTTGTTTTGAATTAAAACGAACCTGTCTGCACTTAATAATGCAAACAATTAAATATTCTCAGCAAGATTCTCACTGTGCCAGCTGAGCGTCCTCAGAAGATTTTTTTAACTGCTTTTATATGTTGCTTTTAATTACATTCCTTTCCCAAGCGATTATATCCTCATTTAAGCCCCATTCCTGCAAGCTATCCTGGCACCAAAACAGAGAGTTAAAGACAGAAGAGTGTTGGTAAGGACTGCTGGGGAAAAAAGGCCTTTTGGTCAAAGCTGAGGGATGCCAGGATCACTGTGAGCCTTGCACTGTAAGTCTTGCAAATGCTTCTCTCTGGTAAAAAAAACAAAGGAAAATCAAGTAGTTTTGGAGGCACGAGGAAGCAGTAGGCTCTAGTTACCCACCTAGACAACCTCTAGGAGGACCAAAAAGAGATACAATATACAGGAAGAGTCTTCCTTTTGGGAAAGTGTGTGCCTGATGCTGGGCCCCCTGAATATTTTTTTTTTTTTTTTTTTTTTTTTTTTTATCACAGAGTTATAGCTCAGCTCTTGCTTGAGGAGAGAGGTGTGAAGGTGGCATGATGACCTCAGGGAGGACTTTGCAGAGAGGAGCTGGGATGTCCAGGAAGAGCCAGCACACATCACTGGCTGCAAGGCTATGACTTGGAGAGAAAGCAAGGCTGGCAAGAAGAAGTCCATGCTGGTCACCCAGATTTTTCCTTAGAGAGAATAAAACTGCTGTAACCAGGTCCCACTCCATGCCAGGCCTAAGTGTTGTGAGTATTTGAGGACTTGTTTCAGCAGAAAGAAATAGCTCAGTAGATCTGGCCCCAAATGTGTCTATTTTTACTGGTACCCCAATGCAGGCCTTGATCTCTGTGTTTTAGAAATACCAGCTGGCTCTAGTGGTTTAATGCACAAAAAACCTCCCAGGTTACAAGATTCGGGAGAGACACAGCTGACATATAGCTGACAAAACTGCAGCTGACAGCTGGCAAAACTGACTAATTACCAGTAACACAGATGATGAACTTCTGTTATCCTACTGGCTGGAGCCAAGAAATCAAAGATGGACAGCTCCAAAACTTTAGAGCTAGGTGGGACTATCCCAATTTACTCACCATCTACAGACATATATAAGCCAAGTCAATTCAGCCTGTTTGCTGCAGTAATCTTCATTTCTCAAGCGCAGACTCAAGATTGAAACTCCCTTGATAACAAAATTGTATCTTCGTATTAGAAATTGTCTTAATTTTTGTTACACCTTCTTGTTATATTTTCTAAAATGAAAATATTTTTTTAATCTCTATTTGGTATATAGGAAGCATGGCAGGTCCAAGCATGATGAGATTTAATTAAATAAAAACATAGTTTATGTTTTCAGATTTTTTCCCTAGAAATCAGAACTAGGCAGCAATATGTGGTGGAGGGTTGTTCACCTTTTAATGCAAGTTGCAATTCTGAAATGACTGCATGATTCTGGGAGGCCAGGCAAAGGCAGTTGATTATTGAGTTATTATTTTTTAAAACAATATACTATTTAAAACGTTCTCATTCATTCCTGTCTTCCAATTGAGTGTCTATTTATTCAGCTAGACCTTAGCAACTGAAAGAGTTAATTTCACATTCTGCATAAGTGCAGGGTGAAATCAGGATAGGCCTTGCATTAGGAAAGTATGATTAGCTCCCTCATACTGATGACCCTTAAGTCCTTAACATAGTTATTGATTTTCAAAATACAATCACCCTTCTGTAACAGTGACCTACATTCTTATGTCAAGGTTAATGACATTATGTTAACCATATTCAAGTGTGTGTGGTTCAAATGAGCACAGCTTATCAAGCAATCCAGATTGCTCCCATGTGTCACCTCTTTATTTAAAGCTAGCAGTCATGATTTTTTGTAATATTTTTAAGGCAAAGCTTCCTCATAAGCACTAATGGTCTTGGCTGAAAGAGGATATGAGAGAACACAAGGAAGAAAATTATGCAAATTTTAATTCTGTCTTTCTTAAATTCCTCCTTTGACTTCTAGCAGATGAAAAATAGTTTTTATCAGGTGAGATGGTGTTGCCTTTATGGAAATAATTCTTGGAGGATCTCCTTGGCATAATTTGTCCACCTCTTAATCAAGTTTTCCAAGGAGTAGAGCCAGTGTTGTGATGGCTGTCTCAGGTTTAGTGTCTAGAAGGTAAAAAAAAGAAACCAAAATGAGCTGGATTTTTTCATTCTGCGGTAGTTTTCTCCCCACTCAGTAGTTCAGTGAAGAGACAGATGCTTTTGATTTCTTCAAGGACTCAGTTCCTCTGCTAGAGGAAAGATTAGCAAAAGTACAGAGCTGCTGTACAGTATTAGAAATGGGGAAACAAATTTCTTTTCTGCTATTTGCTAACCATGAGACCATGAGAAAGAAAAGCTGTAGCACATGTGGGTCCTCTGTGCAATCCAGCTCTGAAAGCTGAGGCAGTTGCACCTCTTTCTTTATCCAAAGGTATAGGAGAGTTCAGGTTCCTATTCTGGGATAGCATGTAAGGGCCAAGGCTATGTTTCTAATAAAAGTTTTTTTATGGAGGAGTGAACACCAACAAACAGAAGTAGAAGAGACTTGAACTTATCACAATTTTTTTTACAGAGAGAATGTAAAGTCTGTTTTTTTCCGTAGTGTCACTGTAATATGAACATAAGAATGCATTGCTATTTCTTTGTTACAGTACACTAATGCATCTTTAAAACAATAATTTGATGAGTTGACATGGATAGAGCTGGAACAGCATAGCTATTTATGTATCTATATCATGCAATAGTTGAATATATATACCTACATAAAAGCATGCTTTCTATCTGGCTTCCATAGTCCTTTTACCCTTCCACATTGCTATTAGTTGTATGTGCTGTGTGTAGCAATAAGAGGAGAAATACAGATGAGTTGCTGCACCCAGCATGTTTGTGATGCTGTGAACTCAAAAATGAAGATAACAGAAGTGTACTGATATTGCATAGAAGAAGCAAAATCCTGAAAAAATAAGCCCATGACAAACAATTCAAAGGCCATGTTTATTTTCTGTGCTGAATCATGTATTTACCACCTATTAATGCATAAACAGTCAAACCAGGGAAATGCAGGTCCCCCTGCATCCACTTGTATATGAGTTATTTTTTGCGCTGAATATAGATGTCCTTTAGCCACATAAAAAATTGGGATGGGAGATCTTATGTTTATAGCCTTTGGACTGTGCAGCAGTCAAGATTTTTAATTTTCTTCATTTGACTATGATTCCCAGACTGAAAAAGTTTCCCCTTGTAAATAATTCAGCTTCTCTTCCTGTGACTGCAACAGAAGCCTGCTTTTATACCTGCCAACACTTATGTGTACAGCACGGTATGCAAAAGAGTGCCCAGATTAAAAGATTTATTAAAATTTTTTGCAATGAGAAACTCAAAATGCTGTGAGCACATTTTCTTTGTTGCAGACATCCTTCCATAACTTCATTTTGAAGACACTTTTCATCCAACACAAGTCATCTATAAACCTACAAAACAGACACTTGCTGGCACTCAGCTTCTGCTTATCTGGTGTTATCCAGAATGAAAACAAATGCACTGTGTGGGGGACTCCAGGACAGGCCACTTGGCAGTGGAGGTGCAGGGAGTCACATACTGCTTTGTGGAAGTGCTGGCTTGCCCTCAGGGAGCCCCAGGAGTGCACCCTGGGGTGGTGCTCACAGCTCCCATGGCTGTGCCCTGTCCCTCCGCTCCCTCTTGGGGACTGAGGGTGTAAATGTGCTGCCCAGGGGTCCTGGCAGGTGCCATAGCTGCAGCCTCCATCTCAATCCTGGAAACCAGTTGCAATTTCTGAATAGAAGTGGCAAAATACAGACAGGAGCACTTTCCAAGAATCTGATGGAGAACCATGGGAGCTAATGGGTCAGTTTGAGTACTGAGTATGTCTTTTTACTACAAATTAACTTCTCACTTTTTTTAGGGTAAAAGAAGGCAACTCCTATGCCAACTTCTACTGCCTTATCCTTTTGGAAGGAGCCAGTCTTGTGAGCCATAAAACTTCTCCAGCAGGCAGAAGTGCTGCATGGGTGCTGTGAGTGAGAACACCTCCATGGGATGGGGATCAATAGAGAATGTGATGGGGATGTAGCAGCAGCAAGTTTCAGAGGAGTAGTGCCAGTGGCACTAGTGTTGCAGGGCTGGTTAGCAGGTGAGGAAGAGCAGCAGAGCATTGGTTTGGTGGTGGCAAATGTCTGAGTTGAACTGAAGCAACGAAGAAGAAGCCATGGAGGACGTATTTAGAAATAGTGCTGATAGTGTGGGTCTTGTATCTAGAAACAGAGATGTGAATGCTTTAGCCAAATGTAGTAATAGAACATGTATTTCATGCCCTTTGAGAAAGAGATTCTAATTCTCTAAGAAGAGGCACTGAGCTGTGAGTGATACATAAGCATATCTAACTGCTGCCTTACTGAGCTGAAAGAAGCATTTCAGGACTACTGCCAATACAGGTTGGAACAACAGTGTTTCACCTAGTGACATTTATTCAGATTTTTCAAATTGATTGTAAAATTATTATTCTTTCCCAAATAAAAAGAAAAATAGAGACCTATTTACTTAAATCTTTCTTTCTAAACCTATTTTTTCCCAACCAAGGAATATTGCTTGTTCTTCATCCCTAATTTGGTTTAGTTTTCTACATGTTAAGCAGCATGAGGGAAAAATTCAGTGTTTCTGAAATAAGGTTCTCTAGAAAAATGAGCCTGGCACATTTGCTGCCTGACACTGCCTGGCATACATTCAGCTGCAAGGATACAAAAGGTTTTATCCTAGTACTAGTAAAGTAGATCTCAATCCTTTGTCTCACTGAGCAGACACTGGAATTTGTCTTCATGCAGTTATTGGGAAAATATGGGGAACACATTTTAACAGATCTCTGACAAGACCTCCAATCCTAATGTTAATTGAATGTTTTTTCCAGGATATATTTTCAATGTTGTTTTTCTCTGCTTGTCCAATTTGTATACTCCTGAGAGCAGAGAGATGACAAGAATTAATGCCTGTTTGCATTAACCCAAACTTTATTCTCACTTAATTAACCATGATTAATGTCAGAAGGCAAAGGAGCAGCATCAAGCTATTTTCAACAGCTCTGTACTGACGAGTTCAGGAAACAAAAAAAACCCCCAACAACCAAGTAGTGCCATTTCAATGTTGGTTACAAAAAAACCCAGCTGCAAGATGAATTGTTTTAAAGGCAAGGTTTGTTCTTCAGCCTTAGACAACATCCTGGTAAACTGAGAGTGACTATAACCTTTTGAAACCTCATTTAAGAAGCATGAATCAAAAATACAAGCTTATCCCCAAAATTAAAAAACGGAAAAAAAATATTACCCAGAATTACTTAGTAATTATGAATCTATGTAAACTGTACTTGAGTAATATATTCTGTGATTTCAGAGAAACAAGAAGAGCTCAGTTTTTTGTTGGCACTATTCCTTAATAATCTCACAAGCTGAATGTATAATTCTTACCCAGTGTCAAAAATAAATCACAGGTAGATTAGGACACCAGCTAGGTCTCACAAAGGAGACCAAACAGCTGTAGGCTAGTGGGAAAAACAGCAGATATTAGCAGGCCTGGCATTTGAACTGAGTTGCTAGAACCATATAAGCTCTCTAAGAGCTCTTTTTCACATCATTGCAAGGGTTTAAAAAGAAAGATATGGAAATCAAAATGGATATTGTAACTTTCCTGAGTTCTTCATTGGGAAACCTGGGACTTGCAACAGCAGGGTGAGTTCCTGGTGGCTGCATATTCCAGGTGATGATCTAATCTGAAGAACTAAAGTAAATGGAGTGATTTGAAAACAGACAGAAAACTGATTAATTATTTTCTCCAGTGGATGTGACTGTGCAATATTTCTAAAGGTTCAGGGCAAACTACATCTGTTCTTCTTTTGCTAGAAGGGAGTGTTTCCTTTTCTTGATGTTCTTGTGGTGTGAGACCTCCATGAGGGATCTCTTACTCCCTTTTTCCTCACATACAGGGATGAGGGAGGAATGAAGCAAGATTTTGTAAGCTGCAAGCCTTTGAATGGAAGAAGCACAAGGCAACAGCTTGATGGGACTTTTACTTTTCCCTGCTTCCCACAGGAGTTTGTTTTTGTATGTGCTTCTGTCTCTCTTTTGTGGCAGGGAGAAGAAGCTCATGACTCCTCACTAGCAAATGAGGAATAGAAAAAATGACACAAAATGTAGCAGCCACAGATGAAAAAGGGGGTGAATAGTGGAACAAGGATGGCCAGGGACTGGTATATGGAAAGGCAAAACAATTAGATGAAAAGAAGAAAATACTAAGCTCCTTGAGAAAATGGAAGAGAAATGGGAAAAGTTTGAATGAGTAAAGGAAAGCAGAAATTTGTAGGCATAATTTCGTGGATCTGTGTTTCTAGACTGTGTTTAAGATAGTAGTTTTTTGGGTTTTTTTTTAATGTTGAAAACATTTTCTCTGGGTTTTTTTTGTTGCTTGCTTTCTTATTTTTTTGCCTTGTCTTTTAAAGACTGTCTGGGTTGCCTTGCTGTGCACTGAGAACTGGCTATTCAAAAACAATTTTTTGTTTATGGAGAAGACATTTTTATAAACACATTATAGGGTGGTATTTTTATTCTAACATGGAATGGGGAGCAAAAGTATGGACAAACTAATCAGGAAGGCTGTTCTTGTCCAGCCAGTGAAACCAGCAGTTTGTGCTCTCCTTCTGTCCTCATTTGCTCAAATTCTTTCCCATACAATAGGAAATTATTTTGCTGAAGCATCCATGCCATAACAATAATCTTGCTATGAAGAAATCCTTCGAGGAATTTTCTTGTTTACTCATGGAGTGTGATTTCTAGTTTTAGAAAAGCTTTCCCTGGCCCATTCACTTCAAACAGAGTTTTATGCAAGGAAAGAAAAGCTTTTTCCTTGCAGTTGAAGCAATAGGAAATGGCTGAAGGAATAAAATTGTCATGGGTGATGACTCTCTTCTCTAGCATTTAGCAGAGCAATCATTTTAGGGAGAAACAATTTGCAAGTAGCACCATGTTTTCACTGGACTACAGCCCTGCCTCTTGTAATCTCTAAGTATGGTCTTTGGTTAAGAGGTCTACTGACCTTGGTGGGTTTCAGAGGAGTCCAACAGGCTACTTATGTAGGATTTTAGAGCATTCCAATTTTACCCACATAATTATAATGTGCTTTGTCTTCTGGCCAGCCTGGGGAGAGTAGCTGGTATGAGTCATGTGGATTAGAACTTGGTATTTCATAATAACATTGGTGGGTTCCAAACAAATTTCTCTTTCCCTTTTCCTCTCTCTCTCTCTCTCTTTGAATACACTGTCAACCAGTTTTTCTTTTCCTGAAGTGAAGAAGATAAAGCAGTCTGTCATCCCCCTCTCAGTCCCCAGTATGGGTGTGGAAACCATTGCACAACATTGTAGTAGAGTGAAAAGGTCTCATCTAAGTGTGTAATGTGACTTTGTGCAATACTTAAATGCAACAGAAGGAAATTGTATTGCTTACTCAACATTTATTTAACTATTTGCAAAATTATATCCTTGGTCAAATGATTTCTAATTTAATAGCAGGAACAATCTTACAAAATTTTAAACCCTCATTCTAAATAATTATGCTGCTGTAAATATGATCTTTTTTCCTCTAATAAAAAAAAACCTAAATTAAATATTGTGCATGCAAGAGTCTGAAATAACAAAATAGGACATTTACATTTTATCTTTGGTGAGCAAATAGAAATATTAACATCAGTAATTTTCATCTGCAGAGCAAATCTTTGTCCTCAAGGTTTTCACAGCCTCAGTTTTCTTTCCAAAGTAAAGCAAAATGTGTTCTCAAGAAACCAGCCAGTCAGACACATGTCACAGAAACCAGGCTAGATTTAATTCAGGACTAATAAAAATAGTCAAAAATAACATGTAGTGCTAGCATTACATGTTTTAATGTGTCTGCATCTAAGTCCACTCAAAACATGACATATCAAATGGGACAAAACCACTAAGATTTCTTTTCCATCTTCTATACATATTTCGATATGTGAGCCATACTGACAAAGGTGCAATACCTCCTCTAGGATGCCTGAGGTATTTCTTTTAATCTATTTTGTGGCAGAACCTGACATGAGGCTTCCCAAGATAGTTATTAGGAAGGATAGGAGCAACATTTTTGGACAGGTGTTGAAGATACCTAAATAAGAAAGATGAAACTACATAAACTACATATCAGTGACTGGACAAAGCAATCTTTTGATCCAGCATACATTTTTTTTTTTTTTTTTTAATCCTGTGGCAATGAAATTTAGATTTTTTTTTTTTTGCCTGTTTATCTTAAAGTGACTGCAGCTTCATCCAAAACCTAACTCAGAGTATTCCTGGGCTATGATAGATGCAGATAAGGCCCAACACATTTTCTTCCCAGCTAAAGTTTTATAATATAAACAATGCTTTGAGTAACATTTGGTAATTATGAATGCAATTGGTCTCTAGGCGTTTGTGTACATGTGTTGTATTTGCAAATATAATTTCTGTCACAGGTACTTCTGTAAAGTTTGTTTCACACATGCTGTGTTTCAGTTTGCAGTATTTCTGGGTGCCTATTGAAGCCTGGATTAGGGTAGTTTAATGTCACCTGGTTTGCCTCTCCATTAAAACATGTTAAGGTGTAACACAAAGAATATTAAGGCAGTTTGGCCATTCTAATTTGATAATATTTTACTGTGTTCCCACTGTCATTGTTCTGCTCCAAGCCTATGAAAGCAGCTTGCTTGTGAATCACAAATGGTGTGCTGTTTATAAAGGAGGAGATAAAATAAGACATCATTGCAGAAGCCTGAGGAATACACATTGTAGAAAAAATTTCATTTTTGCAGAATAATAATGGTCTATTGTAGCCATTCATGTTTGTTTCTAAAGACACATAAGTAATTTTTCCCATTCTTCTTTAGAAAAAGTTCCTCACGGGCAGTAGATTGATGAGCATAACTTTCTTCCAAGAAATCTTGACTCCATAATATGAGACATTCTTGAGAAACCATGAATTATCATTACCAAAGTCTTTCTTTGTTAATCATGTGCAAATACAGGATATTTGCTTTTCACCATTTATAAATGGCCAGATCCTCAAAGAGACTAAATTGCCTTAAAAGTAGGGCCTCTGCTGCAGAATCCAAAATCCTGTAGTGCCTGTGTTACTTCTGTGGTGCATGGGGAAGATCAGACTCCCCAAAAAGGACTTTGAGATAATCAGTAGAGCACGCAAGAAGGTGATGCAATTAAACACACACCCACGTTCTGGATTACCAGGGGGAAAAGTGTGCTGGCCAAAGCACCATGACAGCAGAGCTATTTGAGAACCTGTAGAACAAACCCCATTGGGCATCTGCTAAGAGATAAAGTAACTTGTCTGCAAATCTGTTATGGAGAAAATTTTCTGGAGCAAATACAGCAATAAGTGATGGAACAAAAAGTGAAGAAAACTTCCATGGGCCAGTATAACACAGCATTGGAAGAGCTCTCACATTTTCCTACCTAAGTCTCTGCTGTCCTTGCAGGACAGTCAGTATCTCCATTAGAAGGAAGAGGGAAGGCCTCTGGAGTGGGAAAAAACTGTACCTAGCACAAAATAAGCTGGTTTTGCTCAGGAATTAATCAATCAATCAGCAGGAAAATACCTAATACACAGATAAAATAATTGCTGTGCATTGAACTGTATCTTAAATCTGGCATTTATTGCTGCCACTAGCACAACCTTGTTGGCCTTTGCAGCCATTAACACTCTCTTCCAGGGAGGCATCATGTATTATTATTCTTCCCCCCTTTCTAGTTACTGCTTTAGAGTGATGGAAAAATAAAAGGCTCATCCAAATTTCTCCTACAAACTTGCACTTATATAGCTGGGCTTCTTAAAGAGTGCCCTCATCCCCATTTGTTGGCTGCTCTAAGACCCAGGCAGTCTCTCTACTGAAGCTGAAAACAAGGTCAGACAAATGCATCCTTACTGGAACAAAAAGGAGGGATTCACTATATCTTTTGTTGCTGAAATCATTCACTCAAATAATTGCATTTTAGTCAATCTTGGGAAAAACTAAAAATCCAAGGCACCTGAAGAGCTCTAGTACCTACAGGGGTATGAAGGTGTTTGGCATGGCAGCTTTGCAGTTGTGTTTATAAACCCACACTAAACGTTTGTGTGCTTCTTTCTGGTGCATTGTCATCTCAGCAGGGGCCTTTCACAATTTCATCTGGAACAAGGGAAACCTTTCACTGCATACCCAGTCCTACATCAGTGGAAACAGCAGCTTTTACTCATGTTCATGAGGAGACAAAGTGTTTGTGTGTTGTGTTTCACAGGCCTTAGTTGTGCTGGAAGTATAATGGGGAGCTGGCTAGGTGATCCCATGAAAGTTATAAACTCCTGGGGATTTGTGATTAGGGAAATCCAACTGAAATATAAAGCATGGGCCAAATGCCAATAGATGCATTGTTTCTGGCAGGGATTATCTTAGATGTATAACTCAGATATGAAAGATTTTTTCAATTCTGATTTCTATATTTTTTTTCCAGCTCAAATTTCCTTACATGGAAATCAGTCAAGTGGCTTCAATGTGAGTGAATGCAAATTCTAGTCCTTTGGACTGTATGATTCTGTTTATTTCTGCTTCACTGTCTACTCTGCAAAGCTCCTCAACACTTCTTTGTTTCTGCTTCTGATTGTGCTTTTATCAAATTTGCCTGCCATATAAAAATGTGGCTTTTGTCTGGACTTCATCCAAAGGCCCCTGAAATCAGCAGGTTCACAAAAGGTTCAGAGCCAGCTATCACTGGCACTACTTCCATCCATGTTCTTCTCATGTAGCATGTTTTGCTTTTATAATGCTGTTCTCTTTCACCAGTACTAAAACAAAACCTCCACCACAGTGCAGTCTATTTAATATACATATTTTGATTTTCATTTTAATAAGTAACAGTTTTTCATAACATTCCTTATCTTCCTGGGATGGTATGTGAATCCAGTGGGTCTAATGATAAATTGCCAATCACAAATGGAACTTTAATTTTCAATGTCACTGACTAATGTTTTTCTGCTTAAATAAATATTACTGTGAAATGATTTACTAAGTCTGTACTAAAATAGATGAGAAATGCTTTTCTGATAGCAATAAAAAAGTAGTCAATCCATTCTCTTGGATGTGGGGAATCAGAATTCAGAGCGAATATATGAGAATGTTTGGTTCATCCTCATCATAAGACTTCATTGTTTTGAAACAGAATTGTAAAAACTTTGATTTAACTTCATTAAATGAGTAAAGTGAATTCTCCCAAGCAAGATTTTTCCTCTTGCCTTTAATCTTTTCATCTAAACCTAAGAACATGATCTGCTCAATGTCTCTTTTGAGGTTGCTGTTGAAGTTCCCTATTCATCATTGCACTCTTCAGCTCCCACCTGTTACAAGCCATCATTCAAAAAATTCTGCACTTAATATGTTAAACAAGTGGACTCTGCTTCCTTCTGCTCCATTCAAAGGAGAGATACCAAGCAAACCCATTTCCTGAACAGCCCTTCAGGGCTCTCCACATTTCCAGTATTTCACAAGAGCTTCAAATTTTATGGGACACCGTGGGACAAAGAAAGAATAGCCCATATATCACAAGACCAGGCAGATACCCAAGGGGATGCCAGTACCACAGTGCACTGGCACTGGCTGCTGGGAGCAAGATCAGTGCCAGCAACAGCTGTGTCCATCAGAGGACATCCAAAACAGCCTCACTGTGCGCAGAGATCTTAGACCTCCCCATGATGAACCTGGGTTTGCCTGTAGATCCTTGGGCTCCCACTGAAGTCTTCCCATTTGAAGCAACAACCAATTAAAGCTGTGGCATTTTAAAAACACTTCCTTTTTTTATGTACACAAGTCTACAAACCCCCAAACATTTTCATCTGCTTACTAGCCTTTAATTATACTAACTGCCAATAGGTTCTATTACTTGTCCAAAAAAATGCTGCCTGTTGTGTAATTTTTTAACTGTGATTGATGAAGCGTATTTGTGTAACATTAGGTCATGTTTGTCAGAGTTTAACTTCTTATTTGGCAACTACACCATTAATTAACAATATTGCTGATAACCTCCATTTTATATAACCAGCAAGCTCTTTTTCCATATGAGCTGGCAGTGGAAAACAAGAAAAGGATTTTTGCATGGTGCCACAAGTCTGGCAAGAATGACCAGAGAAATACAAAACATCCTATGGGATTACTATCTGTTAAACATTCTTTATTTTTTTGACAGGCATTATTTTCTTAGATGTTCTTACTGTGATTTGCTTTCTTTTCAGCATTACAGTGCACTCTTTTTCATCTCTTTTTGAATGCTCTCTGAGTTTGCAGTGAGGCCAGTAGCATATTCCTGAGGTTGCACATTTCCTGCTGCAATACCCCATTTTTAGCTTCTCACAACTCTTCCAAACTTCCTTCATGTGGAATAAAATTTTCCATCTAACTTAACATCTAACTTATTTTATTTTTCCAGAGACGATTTCTGAATATTTGGGAAAGCTAGAACTGTAGTGCCAGTGTTTTAGAGATAAAGAATATTTTTCTATCTGTCTCAGAACTTCACATCTTCTTTTTCTTTAAATGTAGTTTCTTCTAAGATTTAGTGCTGTGATATGAAGTTTCACAAAAGGATAAACTTTATACTAGAAACTTGTCTTTTACTGTCACTATGAAAATTCAATTTTGGTCAAGAGACAGCCCTTTGAAATACCACGTTTGTCTGGAGAAGTTCAAAACATCTCTGTAGAAAGTGGTTGTGAAAGTGAAAGCCTCCAGAGATGTGACTTCTCCCTGACAAAGCTTCCAGAGCACATCCAAGGACCTGGCAGCCCTAAGCACGCATATGCTGTTCAACTTGACATTAGTCATTCTGCACTGCACTTACAAACCTGGAACATGGGAAAAACACTAAGTCCAT
The DNA here is from genome assembly GCF_024509145.1 of Vidua macroura. Lineage (NCBI taxonomy): Eukaryota > Metazoa > Chordata > Aves > Passeriformes > Viduidae > Vidua > Vidua macroura. Next base: position 45,506,079 of record NC_071575.1, on the reverse strand, counting down.
GTCTCAGAGGGCTTTGTGAAACCAGGTTACAAATTACAATGAAGCACACACATGCTGCAATGAAAGGCACTGTAAAGAGCTCTTGAGGATGTGAATAACCCTACTTTCACAGCACAGCTTCATGGAGAAGAAAGACAGCTTGGGCTATTGTTGTGTTTTAACTCCAGACAGTTTGCTCACCCTCACACACCCTCAGTGGAATCAGGAGGAGGATTGAAAAAATAAAGCCTGTGGGATTAGATAAAAATAGTTTAATAATTGAAATAAAATATAATAATGATTATAATAATGATATTGAAAGGGAAGAGAACAAAACAAGAGAGCGAAATAAAACCCAAGAGAAACGAGTGATGTGCAATCCAGTTACTCACCTGTAACATCCCATGAGCTCACCACTCAATGAACAATGCTCAGCCTGCCCCCAAGCAGTGATCAATGCTTCCTAGACAGATCCCCTCAGTTTACATACTTGGCATGATGTTCTATGACCTTTGTCCAGATCAGATCACCTGCCCTGGCCATCCCCCCTCCCAGCTTCTTGTGCAGTTCCTCCCTAGCAGAGCATGGGAAACTGGAAACTCCTTGACTCAGGGTAAGCACTGCTTCATAATAATTAAGACATCACTGTGTTATCAACAGTATTCTCATAATGAATCCAAAAAACACAGCACTGTACCAGCTACTAGAAAGAAAATTAACTCCAACTCAGATGAAACCTGGACAGCCTTGCACTGAACAATGGAAGGAAAATAACATTGTGTTGCTACTCATTGAGTACAGTCAAGGTTTTGCACTAAGAAAGAACCCATGGAAAAGAAAAAACAACATGATCACATGATGAAGGATGGCATCCTAGGACATGTACACTGCCTTGCTGTTTCAAAGTTCCTGGTCATCATTCATTTTCTAACTCCTGAATTCTTAATAACGGTCTTTAATATAATCTCTGTTACCTATCTCACAGCTAATAGGTGAAGAGAATGTCTTTGTAGATAAAGTGCTGACACGGGACCTGGGAAGTGTAGTCTTTTTTTTGGATTCCACCACATGTTTGTTGGTGTTTATAGTAGAAACTAAATCTATAAAATAAGTATAATTTTTAATTTTTTTTTTTTTTTAACTTATAAATGGGCAGTTTATTTACCTGTTTTCTATCACATCTCTTTGATGTTCATTTCAAAACCTTTTGGGGAGTTCTTGATTCTTATTCAGTATTTGTCAGTCTCAGCTGAGGCCTCTAGCTGTCATTTTAAGAGTTACTTCATGAGCTCTGTTCAAAGTTCACTGAAACTTAAGAAAGCTTTCCCAGAGAATACAGGGGTGTTCATGATGGCTGTAGGAATTTCTCTACAAGCAAACCCCAAGCACTGCAAAAGTTCTTCTCAAAAAACATAAGACAAGAAATTGATATTTTTATCCTGAGATGTAGTTAAGAGATTCAAAGTAAATTAGATGTGCAGTCATCAGTGGATTGATTACATGTACTAAGAGGCAAAATGCACTAAGGACATTTGCAAGGGACTGCCAGGTTTGGCTGCAGGCACTTGGGAACCTGCACTCTCTGGCGTGAGAGACAGGCAAGGAACCATGTGGGACATGGCAGGACGTGCAAAAGTGGCACTAAATGCCTATATTCAGGAAGCTTGATTTGTTCTATTCTTCTAAGATAGGACTACAAGCACTTGTTATGGATCCTTCTGTGCATTGCTGATGCACTGATGTTGAGTCCGCTGTGGCTTTTTGATGTAATAGGAATCAAAACTTAAAGTCTTAAAGCTTTGTCCCAGAATGTAACTCTTTGTACTGGTGCACAAGGTTTTGCTAGTGAAAAACCATTGCAGTCTCAGAGATAAAATAGTTGCATTAATATTGTAGACCTAAACCAAGAAAAAGTTTATCAATTCTAGCTGTGAAAATTAGAACAAAGAGCAGAAAGAGAGGGGTGTGAACAAGGCAATAACAGTTATGCAGAGATTCATTTAGAGTCTGACTTTAAGCAAGATTCCCTAGTAACTTCAGCTTGTGCTCAGAAATCAGACTTCTGACAGATACACCAGAAAGACTTTTTTGCAGCCCAGCGGTACTTACGAGAATGTTTTGTTCCCAAAAGCAAGGGTATTAAATCACTGAGCCAGGAGAAGGAGATGTGTTTTGATTAGGCACACAGCCTTCCTCTGGCAGCTTTGAAGACCTGCAGTCTAGCAGATGGCAACATAACAAGCAGATCTGTGTTTCTCTTAGGTTGCCTGATAAATGTTGTGCCCTTGGTTTTGACTGTGTGAGATTTTCACAAACCATTATCTATTTTCTTTTTATTGGGTTTTTGCCTACTTCCTTTTACAAACTATTCTTTATTTCTCCTCAGATTCACTGCTTGTTTGTGTGAGGAGCATGACCAGGAAGCCACCATTAGCTTCACTTAAGGCAGAGGTGGAGCAGGCAGTGTCTGGGGTCGCAGGCAGTGTCTGGGGTCACAGGCACAAAGTTGAGCCGTAGCACTGCTGAAGTGTGAGGCGCTGTCACCACTGTGCAGAGCTGTGGTCTTGGGTCAGCCTCCTGCAGCCTCAGCACTCACACCGGGCCCTGCTCTGCTTGCATGACTTCAGCAGGCATTTCAGTGTGCTCTGGTGGCAGTGCCTGTACGCTCAGAATGATGGGGAATTGCCTGTTGGTGGTGGATTCTGTGTGTGGATAGTGTTCTCTGTGTTTTGTTCTGGGTATGGACAGGTTTTGTAAAATTTTCTTTGAACATTTGGGTTAACACAGGAGAATGCCATCCCTGTCTCTCACTCTTTTTGAGTGACTAATACATGTTTAAGATTCAGTTGGTGGCCTTTGGTTGATTCCTGCAAATGGTACAGAGGATGCAAGTGGTGTCACCCTCTTTAAAAAAAAGTAGGAAAGCCTTTTCAAAATGTTGAGAGGGTGACATTTCCAAAATATACCCATAACAAAGAAAGCTGATAGATGCAAATCTTCTCCATGATCTAGAAAATAAAGAAAAAAGGAATTTCAGCTCGAGGTTCCAGCAAAGAAGAATCAAATTCCAAGTAAATAATGTAATTATTTTGATTGCAAAAGTATTGGTTTATTATGATTTTATTGTAAACATGAATTTAAATAATTGAAACAGGAGGCCCTTTTCAGGAGGTATACAGTACAGAAAGGAGAATGATTCATAGGAAGGGAGAACCAGATAAACAGCAAGTTTAGGGTATCTGTCACATGCACTAGACAAACATTCCCTTGCACAGCAGTCACAGAAGTGCTCTGAGTTACAGGAGAAAGAAGAAGTAGATGGTATCTTACCTTCAAATTTTAGTTTACAGCTCAGCACTGATGACAGGAATTCTCTTTGCTTAAACAGATAAGCCAATAAAAATATGTGTCCTCTGTTATTCAGACTATCTATTGCAGCAGCTAGATAGTGTAATTTATTGATAAGAAGAAAAAGTCTCTGATGGGAAAAATTCCTCTGTTGCTCCTTTTGGGAAAGAGCAGCAGGAGGCTGTCACTGGTTAAGCAAAGGTACAGTTCTGTTGACTTCAGCACAAGCTTATTCATGCCTCTGTGTCAGACCATTTTTGTTGTGACTTGATGGAGCTGAGACACCTCTCATCAGCTACTGCGAGGATTTCTTGTTGTAAACCTTCACATACACCTCCTCCTTCTGCACACCCTTTTTGCTTTATGTAAGCAGTTTTTGTAGGAGCAAAGGGGGCAGAAAAGAGGAGGTATGGCAGCATAGAGCAGCACATTTTTCATCTGCTGGGATACAACCTTATCAGGAAACAGTGAGGAGGTGTGCCTTGCCAGGAGACCCACTGGAGCAATTACATTTTTGGGAGAAATTATGCCTCTGTACTTCCTCAGTATGAAATGGAGCCATAAAGGTTTCCCTTCCCCTGATCCTTGGGGCAGCCCAGCCTGTCTGCTGCCTACAATGCACAGCTGATTTTCCACTTGCACACCTGTCCCAAGGGCATGCTGAGGAAGCCTCCCTGAGGCTGTGAAGGCTTCTGATAGGGACAGCACAAAGGGCTCTTTTTCCGTGCACCTCCATCCAAAAGACAGGAGCATGTCGTGCTGGTATTTCTGAATACATCATTGAAATCCTTTCTTAATACTCCTAGAAATCAAGAAGCCCAGACTTGCTCCCAATAAAACCAGTGGCAAATCCCTATGAAAATAAAGTGAAAAGAGCAATCTCTAAATAGGTGTCCATTTCATTTCCGAAAGGAAAGGTGCAGACTGCCTTTGACAGTTTTTCAACTAAAACTAATACTCACTTCAACTTATGTCTGAATAATTTAAAATGCAGCAACATCCCTTTGCTCTATTGTAGTCAGACATTCAAGATCCCAGCAAAATATTTATTTTGGATAGTCTCTATATCCAATTCCTCTTTTTATCAATAGAACAATATTTACAAAGGTCAGGCTGCCAACTTTGCCAGACAGACGCCCTTTGCATTCAAGAGAAAACATGATTCATTGTGGGATCAGGATTTCAGCTGCAAATTAAAACTTTTCTTTGATAGACTGAAAGAGACAAGTCAATAAAGGAAAATTCTTGATAGCTGGAAAGGAATGTCTTCTTTGAGACTGCCAATATCCAGTTCTGATCACTAATATCTTAATTGATGGATGAGATTTTTTTTCTTTATCTAATTATATCCCAGAGGCAATGTTTAAAAAAAATAGAAGAATAGCTATAAACAACTGTGCTGTATGATAGTGTCAGCTTCTTTTTGTTATCTCTTTGAGACCATGAATATCTTATAATGTATTTGTACAGCACACAGGACAAAAGTACTTGCTCTGACCCAAATCTGTGATTCTCTAGAAATTGCATATAATTAGTATTAAGCACAGTAAAGAAAACAGCAACAATGAAAAAGTCAGAGATAAACTTACAGACTTGTTCGTTTTCAGTGCTCCATTGTATCACATGTATGAAAACAGACTTACTCTAGTAGCCACAGTGTGTGACACAGTAGGAAAAATAACCTCTCTGCTGGATGAAAAAGACCAGAAGGTTTATTGAATCTTGTTTTTCAGAGCTGTTACTCATGGTCTTTACTGCAGATATCCCACAAAGTTATTTCTTGACGCTCATTGAAAATACGTAATATATTTTTCATCATGTACCCTTTTAATGATGATTAAATATCACAACCCTACCTTTCAACTAATTGTAATGGTCTTGTTATTCTTGGTTTTGCCTGACTATGATTTCAAGGTAATGATCATTAGTAGCAATAATAGTCCTCTACCCTTTTATCATGCCTCACATCTGTGGGATTCCATGGGACTACGTGCATTACACCAATGCTTACCCTGAGTCACAGAGGTTAATTAACTTAATAAAGATCCTAAGGCACATCAGAGGCAGAATCAGGAATAAGGGAAGTCAACCCTGCGCTCTGATCTCTCTGGCCTTGACAATGTGACAGTTGTTACTAAAGGGTTAGACAGACTGCAAAATGTTATTAATCTCTAAAAGCTGGACTTCTTTAGGAACAGATTATTTGTGTGGGAAGGAAAGGAGGGAATCACTTTGTTGCTAAAATAAAGCTGAAAGTGGGACTAACGGAAAGAAAAGCTCTTACTTGTCTGAATCACACTGCATGAGGGCACTGGGTATTGCAGACAGCTGGTACTATTTGTAAGGCTGTCATGTTCACAAAACCAGCCTGAAGACTGATATACTGAAATTCAGTTCCCAAACAGTACAAAATCAGATTTCAATGTCATTTTGCTAACCTCACTGAAGGTCCTCCATTGAGAGCCTGGGGTTAGGGGAGCTCTTACTATGCAGGCTGCCAAAAGATCACGTTCATCTAACTTTTGCCTCAGAAAAGATTGCCACTTTTGGACCTTGTCCTAGTCAGCAGTGAATCACTGCTTGCTCAAACACAAAGCTAGATAAATTTTTATCTTGTAGAGACCAAGAAACTTGGAAGCTTTTAAGTCTGATTACTACAGAAAAAAAAGGTATTTTCTCTGTCTCTTCTCTTCCCAACCACAATGCGGCTTTATTTTAATGTGAAAATGTTTCGCAGAAGCTGTTAACGTTTCTTCAGATTCTCGTGGGATGGAGACTGCAATCAGTGAATTTGAAGTGGCATTTTATGCTGATGGCATATTAATATGTATGATCTAGGAAGGACTTCAGCTTTTACTACAGTTTAAATCACCACTAATTTTGGAAAATTTTCTGACCTTAAAATGAGATGTAATAAATTTCAAACCCTGCCTCTGCATATACCAGATAACACACTTGCCATCTAAGTTTTCCCATTTAAGGTGAAATGCTAAGTTGCCCCAAACCTCAGCTTATGTTTCTATTTAAAAGAGAAAATCATGATAGCAAATTATAACATTAATATAGAACATCTTGCTGTGCCTTGATTTGTTTTAAAATAAAACCAAGGGCCAAATCCAGCTTTTCTCACTTAGGTGGGACGCCTCTTAGAAGTTAATACCAAAGCCTTACACTACATTGTATGCTATTGATCTGAATCTTTGGTGATACAAGCAGAAACTGATGCATCCATAATATAGTTCCAGCATTAAGGGTGGAAACATCCTAAAATACATCTGAGTGGGCTGAACAGGACAATATTAATAGGCATGTTCATCCTGTCTAAAAGCCCACCTGATTTGGACCTATTTATTTCCAGTTGATGTCACTGAAACATCCTACTGCTCAGCATTTCTAAAACTCAGGTTTCTTTTCAGAAAACCTTTATAGGTTATAAAAATAGCGATGAGTTAATACAGCAGGTAGGAGCTGTATTGGCACTTTGACAAAACACCCCACAACAAGACTATCAGGCTGTACATGTCAATCCTCAGTGCAGCAGTAGGTAGTAATTAGAAAGTTGCATTAGTACACCAGAATTAACATTCATGAATCCATGATGATAGGCAGTTTAGGAAAAATATAGATTTAATTTGTCCAAATATGTTTTAATTATGTCATCTCTGATCTTTCAGGTCTGAGTCTCTCAAAAAGAGGAGTAGATATTGCTGGTCAAATTCAAAATATTTTAAAAGGTTTTCAAGCATCAGGAAGTTATTTCTCTCTTTCTTTTTAATTTTTGGTCTCATTAGGATAAAAACTATTAAACCATGAAGTTGAAAATTTCTAATTCAGCACTCTTCACATTTCCAGAAACAGAAGACATCCACTTCATTTGAGAACATTCTTCCAGGAGATGTTCAGCTAAACTGCACTCCCTCAAGTACTAAGATAAAATGTCACAACATCATTACTGTGGCTTTACCTGTTTCTTAGTTTGGTCTCTTAAGAAAAGAACTGGCATTGGCCTTATCTGCATGTATGGATGCCTGTTTGGGTACCCTCTTTAATTATGTTTAAACTCCTCATTTCTTTCAACCACATCTTGCAAATGTGTAGGAGACAGAAAGATCCTAGAAGTTTTAAATAAAACCTGGCAAACAGCTAGAGGAGAAAGCCCTTCCCCTAGGTCTTCCCACCAAAGGACACAACATGAACCCCACTGCTACTGAACATCAGAAAAAGCAGACACCATCTGTAACTCTTGGGAAAACCATGTTCATCTGTTCTGCCAAATCTTCTGCCAATCTTCTGTCAGCCTGGGGATGCCCTCCACCCACAAGAACCCTGGGAGGCCACATATTTACTCTGACAGCTCCCAGGTAACAGAGTTAAAGGCCCAGAGTGGCCCTCTGCCTGGCTTGGGAATAAGAGAGGGAAGGGAACAGAAAGCATGGAGGCATAATAATGGAGGCTGATCTGAGCTCCCTGCAGTTCCTTTAATGCTGTCCCTTGCAGGTGTTACCCAAAATTCTGTAAAAGTCACCATCTGTCAGAGGAGGTCATGGTTTCCAGCCTTGCTGAGAGCAGACAGGGAGAACCTGTGTGAAATAACAGATCTCACACACCTACAAGGAAAAACATCACAAACTGGAGCAAGTTTAACTGAGGGTGGTAAACAAGACATTCTGATAGAAAGAATAATGCTCAAGATGTGTTTTTAGAATAACTAGTCAAGATCTTCCACATAAGACAAGTACAATAAATCCTATTTATAAGTTAAATAAAATACAAACCACTGAGATGATTTAAATCTACTTGTGGAATAAGCAATTGTATGCATTTTAATTCAAACTCATTAATAAGTAATTTCTGAAAGCATAACTTCAGGAAAACAGGAGGCAGAAGAAAAATAAGGCTAAACAGATCAAGAGCTGGAAAAACTACAAAATTCAAACTCATTCTTTCTCCTTGCTCATAATATTTGCTTCTGCATTATGTTGACATTTCTAAAGATTAACTACAATAAATCATTACTGCATATTATTTCTGCCGTCAAATACAATCACGAAACTTCAGTGTTGTAAGTGTCTCATGGAGACAGTAAAATACATTTAGGAATCATGCTTGCTGGTGCACTAAAATACTTAATTATTTGAGCAAATCTTTCTTTTTTAGCACTGCATTATTTGTGTTAACGCAATCTGAATCTCAAAGGGACTGGCCTTGGGGTCAATTAAATATTTCATATTTGAGGAACACCAATGGAGTAAAGTGCTCCTTGGCTCTTTCTGTTTAACCTATTTTGTGCATGGGGGCAACAGGCATGGGATTTAAGAGGGTATTCTACACTGCATAAATTACAGTATATGTGAGAAATAAATAGAACATATAAAAGAATCAGAAGCATATTCTTATATGCTTATCTTACAGCCCATATGAACAACAAGATACTAATTTTTTATTTCCCTTTTTGTCTATTGCTTCCATATCTCTAACTTATTCTTGTTTTTTTTTTTTTTTTTTTTTTTTTTTTTTTGTACTGTATCATGTAAGAGTTTAACACTGAAACAATGCATGGATTCTCATATTCCCATGCACTGATTACCATTGGCTTCTTTCATTTTTGATTCATTTTCTTTGACTTACTAATAGCTTTTTCCAATCTGTGTGGTTTTAAAATGCATAAAGTAATCAAAATTCTCTGCATACATTTCCTAGGCTGTTCACCTGGTTTAGACTAAGACCAGCCACATTCTGGTGGCAATGATATTTGACTTTAATTTCAAAGGCTTAAATTCAGGTATTATTTAAATAAAAGTTCTGAAAATCCTACCACAAAATTCCCACATTTATTTATTTTTAGTTTGGTATATTTCACTCTGAACTTTCCATATATGTTTTTCAATGTTTTACTTGTCTCCTTTACCAGTTGATGTGTAAGTTAATACTACAAAAAATGCATAGGTAAAGGCAGTTTTCTAAAGGCTGGGCAACGTGACACTGGAAAGAGATGTGCAAAAGGGTAGAAATACCCTGACCAATTTCTTTTACTCTGAACGGCTGTCAAAGCCTTCACTGAGACACGCTGAGTTGGAAACTGAGGTTCTGCTTCTCTCCCAGTTTGTGGTATCTTATTTTACTAAAACTAGGGTGACTGTCTTTCCATCATAGGTGTTTATGTCATTTTACTTTGTGAAAAGGAAGCCCTAGGGACAGCCACTGGGTGTTTGCTGGTTGGTCAAGTACTGTAAGGGCAAGAGGACTTAACCCTTCTCAGGAGGGACTGTCATCAGCAATGAGGTGATCCCTGTCCAACCCAGTTTGGGCTCTGTCACCTCATAAGATGAGTGAGTGGATCTTCTCAATGCCAGCAACTGATGAGACTTCATAATGTGAAAAATTATCCCCTTAGATTTTTCCCTTGATTTAATGGGTACTAAAATAGAAAGATTTTTGTATCTGCATACCCTTAGGGAGCAGCTCTGTGTGGAAAGGAGGTGTCTGCAGCAAGTAAGTGCATTGTGGACTGGCTCTGCAGGGACAAATTTAAAACCTGTGATGTCTGGAGGTTGCAACAGTTGGATTGGAAAAGGGAAATGAGGTAGAAATGCCCAAGGCAAGGCAAGCCTCTGATGTTCCCTTACATTTATATCCACTGTTAGCACCTTCTGCTGGGGCTGCAGCCAGCCCCACAGCGTGCAGGGCAGTGCAGGAGTGCTGGACAGGGGTGGGCAGCCAGCACAGCCTGGCTGTGGGAGGGTGGTACAGACCTGACAGGTATGAGGGGTTAATGCACACACACCTACCTGCTTTCTCTCAGCCTGGGTCTCACCTCTCCTTGCTCCTTCTCTCTTGCCATGTTAAGTACTAGCAAGTAGCTTATGTTTAACAGTGAACAAGGGGGGAAAGGTAGAGGGTAATAAAGAAAAAGCAGTCTCAATGCTCAAAAAAGTGTATTGATATAGGTCAAGTGCATAGTCTTCTCTGCCTGGGCTTCCAGTTTAGGAGATGGCTTTGCCTTGCTCATAGTCTCCTAAAGAGAAAGAGAAGTCCCACTTCCCTGTTCTGACACATACTTCCAGTTTATGTGAATAATTTTGACCCAGAATCTAAAGAATTTAATTATCTACCTCCTCATCCACAAAACAGGTGTTGGAACCATTTCCTCCTTCAAATTTGTTTACTATTAAAATGTTCTGTTAAAAAGGTATATGGAAAAGCCACATTGAAGTGCTCATATCTACCTTTGACTTTGTACCAAGGACTTCAGTAGAAATGTAATACTGAAAAAAAAACCCCTGTTCAGCTGCTAGAGGTGTCCAAAACTGGTAGCATAGTTAATTTCTATCATATAATTTCTATTGTTTAGGTAAGCTCCTAAAAGGCTAAACAGGCATGCTTAGGAGCATTTGGCTTTTATAGTATTGGGCCAATTGACTCTTAGATCACACACAATCTCACTTCTTGAATTCCTCTCTCTGCAAGGTTCACACCTCAAGGGTGTGACTGCAGAGCATACCTCCCAGGTCAGGCACATCCTGGAAGGTGCTTTTATCCACCTGTTGTGTTGGAAGGTGCATATTTCAGATTAGATTGCCCTAAGGTGCCCTGGTGAGGCATCTTTGTTAGCTACAGGTGTTGTATAGGGACTTCAGTTGACTGCTGTATATTCTGCTGGGTAGCTTTAGCAGTAAGTAAAAAGTGAAAAACTGTTTCAGGACTTGCTTATGGCCATTTAGTGGATGAAAGAGGAAGGCCAAAACTCTAGACCTCCCACTTATTGGTTTTTAAGACTTGTTCGCATTTTCCTGGTGGCTAGAGTGGATTGTTGATTTATTTGGTGTCATACATAGTTACACAAACGTAGAGATCATATAGTGTCTTTGTGCTGGTGAATAACATAAAATACAAATATTTTCTGGAAGTAATCTTCTTCACTGAATGTGTGCAGCTTAATTGAATTTTCTTTCCTTAACTGATGAATGCAAATACTTGTTCAGGTTTCAGCAAAAATCTGTACACTCTCAGACTTGGACACTTCCCCAAACACTTTTACTGTGCTCAATGACAAACTATAGTACAGAAAGATTTCTTGCTGACTTAAAAATTGTAAACCTTCTGAGGTGATTCTTTTCAATAAAACATTAGTAATATTGTCTAACTGTATGCTTATAATCTTTTTTTTCCCCAAAGTGCAGTGAAAAAAAATCTTTCCAGATTTCTAATGATAACAGATTTTATTAGCAAATGCTCAGATCTAAGTTTTTATCTCAGAGTGAAATTGCTGAGTCTTCCTAGGTCTAGATTAGTTACAGCATTTTACTAGTGTGACTGGAAAAATAACCTTTTTGTGAAATACTATGGATGAATAATGGGCCAATTTTTTAATGAAAATGAGGGGGGAAATACAAAAATACATTTTTTATTCCCACATATATGAGTTCACAGGAAAGTTCACAGGATTTCCCCCTTTGACTTCAGTGGAGCCTGGAGCCTTACAGAAATCTTCAGTATTTCAGAGCAGTAATTCTTACTTTTTTTCTGATATTTTCATCAGAAGACTTGGAAAAGCTGTATAATTCATCCTTTAAGCTGTAGATCCTCTTAGGATGAAAAAAAAACTATGGGCAGATATTACCCTCTATTTATAATAGAAATAGCTCTTCTTCACGGCTCTGATGATCAGGAGCAGCTGGGGTTCTGTGCTGGTAAGGAATTCCTTCAGGGAAGTTACCCCCACCAAAATCCTCCCATAAAATGGGGGTGTGGGCGTGTGTGTGTGTGTGTGTGTGTGCGTGTAAGTACCTGTGACTAAGGAAGCAAATGCTTTCTTATCTCAAATTATTTTTTCTGCCTTACTGAGCAGAGCAAAAATGAATGTGTTAGAAGCTGTTGAAGACATGGACTGATCTGGGGACAAGGCACTGCACATTTATTTGATCCATGACTGGGTTCAGTCTGACTGTGGTGCTACCACAGCTGTCCCCAGTGTTCAGTAGAGCACTGCTGCTCCTATGCTCCTCAGCCTCGCTCCATCTCCCTAAATCTGCATTTCTTTCTTTGACCACCTCAGTGAACCCATGATTGGAGTGGCTGTAGGAAACTTGGAGCTGTGGGTGCTGAGACCTTGGAGAAGCAAAAAAAAAAATATATATATATAATATATTTATATATATATATATATATATATATATATATATATATATATATATATATATATATAATTATCTTGTCTCTTTAAGAATATTTCAGGACAGTAGGAAGATTGTGCTTTTCATTTCCTGATTGCATCAGAACTAATAGGACTAATTGTAGGAATTATCCTTTGTAAGCACATTGGTAACATTTGCATGTATTTATCCATGTGTATCCATTTCCATGAAGGTCTGGTATGCAGACAGCTGTTATCTTCAGATGAGTTTAGTATATTTGTCTGTATGACAGGTTCCTGCATTGGAAAATTGTTTCTGCTATCGACCCAGTTGCCTGTGCTTCCATCTGTGCTGACATCATGGCAAAGATAATTTCTTAGTCCAGCACAAGCAAAGAGAAAGTCAACTGCCTGGAACTGTTTTACCAGTGCACTGACATTATATCAATGCCCAAAGTGGGCCAGAAAGGACAGAGTTGTTTTTTTCAAGTATGCCTACCACAGGAAGCCTAAACCATTGTTTAATTAATCACCTAATCTAAAAGAATCTGAAAGGCTCCAAGGCTCAAACCTGGCTATCTCATTCCTATAACAGCATTTTTACTGGTGAATAAAATGTGCCAGGGAACCCAGAAGGACTTATGGCCTTGCCCTTTAGCCTCCACCTCCCAAAGAGGGCAGCCACCTCAAATTATCTCTTGGCACTTGCCCCTGCAGTGCTAATGCTGTGTCCAGCTGTGGTTTTAGAGGCTGCTCACACATCTTAACCAAAACCATTTCAAGAGTCACACTAAGAGAAGCAATACCAGTTTAACAGATCATGAACCAGTGTCAGGGCCTTTTCTCTGCCCAGTTTAATTTATGAATGAAGACATTACTGCCTGTGCTCAGACCTGAAGTTCTGGGCCATGTATAATGAGGCCAAAGAGATACATTAGGATACTGGGAGACAGAAGAGGATATAAACAAATAATGAGGCCAAATAAATAGTTAAATTCAAAAATGGAGAGGAGGACACTATTTTAAAATAATTTTCTATAACATTTTGGATGACACTGATTTGACTCCATGAGCAAAGCAATTAAAATCAATGGACAGATTATTAAAACCTGTATGAATAGCACAATTTACTCAAGGTTACAATTTACTCACTTGTTACTCAAGGTGTCTGATTTCCTTTTTCATGTGGGAGAATGTGATTCTGATTTGCAATGAAATATTGGATTATAGTGCATTGTCTTCAAGATGAGAAATATTTGACGGTGCAGTTCATTTACTTATTTATTTCATGGCCATGGTAATCCAACCAAAACTGTGGGTTTCTGTTTGACAAGTAGATTGGTTGTGCTTGTCACTAATATTTGTGTCTGTAGATGTTTTGTGAGGTATTGACAATCTTTTTTTAAGTAAATCATGAGTATACATAACATCTGCTATACCAGATTCAGTTCTAGGGGCAGGTATGTGCAGAATTTTCCTTCTTGCTTTGGGAAAAAAGAAAGTCTCTGCTGTATTGCCCACATTATGTCTTTTTAGTAATGGGAAAGAACCATTCATTAGTGGGTCTCAAAAGCCCCCATGGCTTTCCCAGAGGGATGCTCCTGAGATTCAGAATTTGAAGTAGAAATGGCAGAAATGGTGAGGACACACCCTGGCTCTACCTCAGAAGTTCTCAGCCCAGGAAATAACCTGTGATCAAGCCTGGACAGACCAAACCTGTCATCCTTTCCAAAAATGATGGTGTCTGATCCACATGTGAAGGAGTCCACTGAAGAAACCCCTCAGAGAGCTCCATCCCTCTCTGCTCTGGGAGGTTTTCCACAGGGCTGGGGGCAACAATCTGGCCCTGTGTTTTCAATAGTGAAGTTATGTGGGGAATGTGTTAGAGGTTTCATGTTGCAGTGTGTGTTGTGGGTTGTGCAGCAATGAAGGGGTAGAATCCAGGCGGCTATTGATCCTAACTACGCTTTTCCAGATTTTGATGTGTTTTAGCTTTTCTTTAAAGGAAAGTGTTGTTTATACATATGCTGTAGTTTAAGGGAGCTCAACAAATAATTTTCTTATCCTGACTTATTTCCTTTACGGTGTGGCAACAAAGAGAGCACTAGTACTAGGGATTTCAGGATTCTGTGCCCTGACGGATATCCCAAAACGGGAGGAAAAGAGAGGAAGAAGCCTTTTGGAGAGACATGAAACCGGCGTGCTCACACGTGCGCGTTATTTACCAGCACAAGTGTGCATCAGTCAGAGCCTGAGCGATTCGCTGTCCCGCAGCCTTTCAGCTCCCTCCCTCCGTCCGCGACCATAGCCCAGTCCCGAGTGACCCGCCGGGGACACAGCTCTCCCGCCGGGACAGTGTCCGCGCGGGAGAGGGCGGCGGGCGCGGCCCGAGCGGCGGCGCGTCCCCGCACCTCGGTCCCTCGCCCCGCCGCGAGGATGCTCCGGGAGGGCGGAGGTGGTGCCGGCGCTGGGCGTGGGGCGGTAGCGCCGCGGAGAGGGAGCTAATGCGAGAGGGTGGGGAGAGCCGCTGGGATCTCCGTCTCTGCGCTGCCGCCCGCCTCTCCCGGCGCAGCCCCGCTCCTCCGCCCGCCCCTCACCGCCGCCCGCCAGGAGCGGCTTCAGCGGCGCCGGGGCCAGGCCGGGGTCGCGGCGCGGAAAGTTTCGCTGTGCCCGGCCGCGCCATGGGCTTCGACCCGTCGCGGTTCGCGGGGCCGGTGGCGGCGGAACTGCAGTGCGGGCTGTGCGGGCGGGTGCTGGAGGAGCCGCTGTCCACTCCGTGCGGGCACGTCTTCTGCGCCGGCTGCCTGCTGCCCTGGGCGGCGCGGCGCCGCCGCTGCCCGCTGCGCTGCCGGCCGCTGGCGGCCGCCGAGCTGCGCCCCGTCCTGCCCCTCCGCAGCCTCGTCCAGAAGCTGGAGGTCAAGTGCGACTACAGCCCGCGGGGCTGCGGCCGCACCGTGAGGCTGCGGGAACTGCCCGCCCACCTCGCGGCGTGCCGCTACGGGCCGCCCGGCCCCGCCGAGCCGCAGCCCCTGGCCGGGCACCCCTCCGGCCGCTCGCCGGGCAGCTCGGCGGGGCAGCCGCGGGCGGACGGCGGGCACCGCTGCCTGCGGGCGCTGCGGGGCGGCGGCGCCCCGGAGCCAGGTCAGGAGCTGAAAAGAGAGGCCCTGCGCTGGAGCAGGAGGGAGAAGTCGCTGCTAGCGCAGCTGTCGGCGCTGCAGAGCGAGGTGCAGCTGACGGCGCGACGGTACCAGGCGAAGTTCGGCCAGTACATGAGCCACATCAGCAGCATCGCCCGGGACCTGGCGGGCGGCCAGCCCGGCAAGGTGAGTGCGGCGTCAGGGATCGGCGGGGCAGCGCGCCCCGGTCTGCGCCCCTCCAGCTGTGCTCTCCTCCAGCCTGCTTTGCCCGTGCCCGACTTGTGAACCACCGGCCGAGTGACGGGGCGGGCGGTGCCCCCGGGGCCGGCAGTCACCCCCACAGCAGTCCGGGACCCAGCCCGATCCCGCTGGCCATCCCCCGGGCGGTGCGAGCCGCTCCTGCCCGTCCCTCGCCTCTTTCGGGGAGATATAGCCGCCGGACCCTGTTGCCAGACGAAGAGTTTTATTTTTACTGATTTTTTTTAACACCTCCACTGGGGACACGCTTCTTGCCTATCCCTCTTCCGGCGCCCTTCAGTAGCTGAAATCCCGTGCTGCGGTGAGCCCAGGAGTGCTTGGCAGAGGCTGCAACCGAGCGCTTGCTCGGCCGGAGAGGATGGGGAACGGGCAGGAGGGGAGATGGCTTCGCTCCTGGGCTGGCAGCTGGCAAACGGGTCCTGGCTCCTCCGATCAGGGTATCCACATCAGACCGCCCCGCCTCGCAGGGACCCAGCTGCTCTTGCTTCTCATTTTGCCCCAGCTGGTACTGGCGGCAGCTCAGGAGCGTGGACCTGGCTTTTAACTTTTATTTGAGCAGCTGAGAAGTTGTTTTAAAAAACTTGAGTGTAAACTTATTGTAGACTTTGGAAACGATGGCGAAAGGACAGCAAAGCTTTGGGAGAATGGCATGACAGCTACCGCCGTTGATAAGCAGAGGCCGGAGCAGTGCTGCGCTCTCCCCTCAGATCTGAGGGCATTGCCCAGAGACCGACACTCTCCTCAGGCAAAACAAATCATGTGAGAATTGCGGTGAGCTGGCTTCACTTGCTATGATGGAGCTGGTTGTTTTTAAATTCCTGCCTGGAAGCTCACTGTGTAGGCTCAGGCATTGCTGATGGCAGGCGTGGTGAGAAGTGTTTTAATGCAAAGAATTTTTCTTTCTACCTAAATCTACCTGGGCCCTTGGGAAGCAAAATCCCAGGTGGAAAAGTTCTGAGCAGTGAAACTCACACCCGAAGAAGCAATGTAGTGTGCTGGGTATCTGCCTGCTGCATGGAAAATGAGAAAGGGGGCGTTGTTCACAGGACACCAGGATGCCTCAGAATACAGGTCTCGCAGGTCCTCGTGGCATTGAGTAACTCTGTTTGAAAACTTGAATATTTTTTTTTTTCCCTACGTTTCCTCTAGTTAGCTAGTCTGTGAAGTTTAGGTTGCTGGACCTGAGAGGTTGCTCATGCACTTGCTTCATCTCTTGGCAGATGAGCTAAGGTCATGTGGAGTGGGACAGCAGTGACTGCTAGGGTGGGGTGTGCGAGGAAAGCGGTGGCTGAAGCGGGAAGGAGAGCTGTCGGGAGTGTCGCTAAGGAGCTGGCCGAGGTGCGGGACAGGCGGGAGCAGCGCTCCGCCCGGGGCTCCCGCCGCTCCCCAGCGCCGCCGGCAGGTGTCGCTGTGGGCGCTGCCGCCCGGGCATCTCCGCCGCTCAGCGCTATTTACGTAGAAATTCACGTAATTACATTCAAATCTATCGTTCGGGCGTAAAACACGTCACTGGCACAGTTAATAGAATGTAGGTTTCAGCGTAAAATAAGGTAACTTGCTGTGCTAAGGCCTCCAATTTTTATTTTTTTAAAAACTTTAATTATTCACCTGGTCCACTGAAGGAAAAGATTTTTCTTTTCTCATTTTTAACTTTTACTCCGTTCATGCTTCTCAGTGCCTGCTTTATACTTTCAGCCTTTTTTTAGAATACAACCCATATTTTTACATTTTGGATTCTTTCTTTTTGGAGAGAAAAAGTTTGGGATAAAGAGCTGTTTTTCAGCTTCTCTGTGTTCTCTGAAAGTTGCTTTAAAATGTGTACTGGTAGGACTTTGGGGTCTGAAAATTATAATGTTGTGTGTTTTAATCTGTATGTTTAAAATGCTAACACTTATAGGGATTTTATGTTTATAGAGACTTCCAGACATTTGGAGCTCTGACTTCTTTCAAGTCAGGTGCCAAGCATTCCTCACACCTAAAATCTGTCCTTTTTTTTTTTTTTTTTTTTTTTTTTTTCCAGCTGAAGATAACTGGAGATAATCAGGTGTTACCTGCTAACTTTTCAGTGAATCATGACTTTTCCTTTTTTTTTTTTTCCCAGTGCCAAGTCTTTTCAGGCTAGTTTTCCTTCAAGCCTTATCTTATATATTCTCCAGCTAAAAATCTTGTGTGCAATAATGTTTTCATTTAATAACTTCTTGTTGAGACTGTGTTCTTTAACAATGTTTAATCTCTTGCTTCTTAGGGAGGAGTACGCAAACCATTAATGATCATGCTACACAGAGAAAACGACACTTTGGGATTCAATATTATAGGAGGACGACCCAATCAGGTAATGCAGAAAGTAACTGTAGGTGATTTTATCCACCTCTACTTTTATTGTACACACTGTTAATTAAGAGTAACTTTTGGTGACAGTAGGTATGGAATCGGTTCTTCAGATAGAAGAACTGTTTATTATCAGGTATATCTATAGTCATTGTTTGGAAGATGTTATCTCATGAGAATTGTATTATTCTTAT
The DNA here is from genome assembly GCF_024509145.1 of Vidua macroura. Lineage (NCBI taxonomy): Eukaryota > Metazoa > Chordata > Aves > Passeriformes > Viduidae > Vidua > Vidua macroura. The sequence continues at coordinate 45,487,702 of NC_071575.1, read as the reverse complement.
TTTTTGGAAGGGTTTTTATAGTGGTTTTGCTTTAAAACTTTAGGCTGGTTTACACTCAGTTCCCAAGTGAATAATATGTATTCATGCAAACTGTTCAATGGAAATCTCTGGGACTACTTGTAAAAGTCATTGTTGCAGGATTAAGCCTTTGGAATTTTGTGAAACAGCTTGCTTTTTTTTTTTTTTTTTTCATTTACAGGAGAGAAGAAAATTTGCTTCTGTAGCTCAGATAGTTTAAGCACATGTCCTGTTCTCACATGCCTGCTTTCAGTTTTTCTTTATGAACTGAAATGGTTTTCACCAATGCTGTATCTTAATCTCATCAGTCTAGGTTTAGAAAGTTCATTGCAAACCATAGAATATGCATAAGGATCACTAGCCCCCACTTAGAATATATACATGAATATGCTTGCTTTTTTTTTTTTTTTACTTCATTTTTCCAGAAGCATTAATCAGTACTGTCATTGCATATGAAGGGTAAAGAAACCTGTTAAACTGGAAAATTAATAGTTGATTAAAAAGGGTTGGTAATAATTATGCACTGATCAGGTTCTTGTTAAGGGGAGAATTGTAGCCTTCTAGTACTGTTGAGGAGGGGAGTAGGACCCTGTTATATTAGTTTGGCAATCTTCTGCTCTAAAGCTATATTTAGTGGTGCCAAAGAGTCTGTTCCCATCAGTCCACTGTCTGTGCTGCAGTTACTGTTCCCTGTGGGTAAATATGAAGACCAGCAGTTTTCAGAGGTTGGGGCTGTAAATCCAAAGTGAGAGTTTCTTAGATTTTTCTAGTGGAAGGATAAGACAACAGATGGCTACAAGTTAAAGCACACATGCCATGATTATGTTCATATTTGAGTATAGCAGTAACAAAATTCAGACAATCTTTAGTTTGGATTGCATTGTGGTGTTTCTTACTTACATCTGTAGGAGAACTGCAGTGGAAAGGGAGCATGTGTTCAGTTTTCTTGGGATGACAACTGAGCTTCTTTAAAGGGCTTAGATGCTGACAGTGCATACTGCAACAGTGGTATGTATCACAAGCTGTCACTTTCTGACTTAATATTTTGTAATTTTAAGGAGTAAATGATAAATATATGATGGTCTATAGCACTGTGTGTTGAGAAAACTGCCGAATGGAGAAAAGGAAATTAATTTCTATGAACACTCATATTTGGAGACAAATTGGTGAGGTTGCAAGGCAGGGATGAGTCGCAGGTGGTTTTGAGTCTTTGAAGTTCAATTTGGAAATTCCTTTGCATTTTGTTCTTATTTTGACAAATGTGACTACCACAGGCTTTTGATTGGCATTTCCCAGGTATCAGTGTGAGACTCAGTGTATCTGGAGCTGAGGAGAGAACAGGAAAAAATGCTGGCATTGACTCAATTAGTGAAAATACAGAGTTCTGCTGGAAAGCTTAAATAGTGGAACAGGAATTGTTAAAAAGACAAAAGGAGTTCATGAAGGTGCTCTGTACATTCAGACTGTCCAGGAAAAAAGTGCCCTTGGTTGAAACATTGGCTTTTGCGAAAGAAGAGCAGAACAGTGATGTCTCTATATTAGTCATGTGCTTGGGGATGTGTTCTTCATCACGTTATTTGTGTTTTACAAGTGCAATGCAGCTTTTCTTCCATTGGAAAGCAGGTGACTCTTGGTGACTTGGGTAATGCACATAGATACTTTCTGTTGGCTGTGTTTATTTTCAGTCCATAATAGGCATCCCCACTTTACCTTCTACCTGAAGGAAGGAGGCAAGGAAAGGAACAACTCATCATAGGATCATCTTTTATTTTGTCAGAATGGAACTTGCTTCTCATAAGCATGTTTCTGAGAGGTGATTCATTACTCTGAGAGAGTGAGGCTGCTTTGAAGGGCCCCAGCTCTGTCTGGCTGGGAGGACTGTTTCCCCTGAGGACACCACATCAAAGCCAGGCTGGAGGGAGGTGTGCTGCAGGCACAGTTGCTGCACAGCCCCTGGCCTGTGTGACAGTGCTGTAGCTCAGTGTGCCTTGTGCTGTGCTTTCCTTCAGGAGTGGTGGGTACCAGCACATGCAACTGATGGGGACCACAAGCCACACTGAAATACCCCTTTTTTAAGCAGGTCATACATTGCTATTGAAAAAGCCAATGAAATTTCTGATGGAAAGAAATACAGTTTTATGTGGGTGAAGGTGCTATAATCTAACTTTTTGTTTTCTCAGGTTAAAACCAAACCAAATCCCTCTTGTATTTTCACTAATGGCCATTATGCTTCTTTTATCAGAGTTTCATTTCTTGCTGCTTAGATGGGAAGTCAGTGGAAATCTATTTGTTCATCATTTCAAAATATTGCTAGAACTGTTACTGTTTCCCTTTTGCTGCTTTTCTGACATGTATGAGTCTCTGTGAAAAATGGGGGAAAAATGAATTTATGAAAACATAATCTGACTAATATTTTGCTGAACAAATATTTATTGACCTTAAATCTACCTGGGTCAAGTCTCCATAGGAATGTTGCCACATTGTGTAAAGTATGTTTTACATATGTCTTCACACTTTTCTTAACAGAAAAAGTTATAAAGCATTTCCCTCATGAGTGTATAGGACCTAGACTAGAAACCTGTGCACATATGAACTGTGCTGTTGGTCAGGGAGTCACCAGTCACAGAAGGAAAACAAGCATCATATAAACTGCAATCCAAAGCATAAATCAGCGGGAAAAAAATTCCTTCAGTTATTGTTAGCTAGGTTATTATTTGTATAAACACTTAAAACCCTGTAAGTAGGCAGTGTCTGTTTGACATTAGTTCTTTATTAATAATTATTTAAAACTACTTTTAATTATCATGTGATGAAATGAAGTAATTCCAGCATGTACAACAACATCAGTTATATTGTTGCAGCTGAGGGGATAGCTTGTCTGTTTCAAATTTGACCTTATGTGAGTTGTACTTAGCATTGCATAGAGATCAGCTGGAGATGGATTCTCTTTTTGTCCACAGCTCGTCTGTATGGATTTCATAGTTGAGCAAGTTCTCAATCTCCCATGTGAAAAGGATTTATGAGGTTAACCAGTTCCAACCAAATCCTCTCACTGTTATGTGCCAGCTAACTAATGTCACTTTGTTCCTTGGAGCTTTATTTTCAAATGCAGTAAGGCAGTTTGCAAGCAGCAGTACTGCAGGAGCCCCTTTCCTTCTGAAAGAAACCCTTGTGCATCCATTTTTATCAGTGTCTTCCACTCTGCATTTATGTGCTAGTCACTGGCTGCTGTGAAGTCTGAGGTTTGCTCCAAGTATTTTAGTGGGATCGGATTACTGTTGCACACTGTGTCTCATTTAGACTAAAATAACCGGAAGTAAATGGATAATCTTATAAAAATTACTGGAATAGTTCATTAATTCTGTCCTTTTGATTAATAACTACTTTGTGTTAAGCAAGTTTAAAAAAAAAATCTCAAGGAGCTTAATTCTTAGCTAGAAAAATGAGCTGCATATGTCAGGTGGATTTACGTTTTTCATTGCTGCTGATTGTAGTAATATCTCAATTTTTGTACTAATTGTGGCCCTTTTTGCAATTCCCCTATTTCCTTGTACAGAACAATCAGGAGGAATCTGCTGAGGGAATTTATGTGTCAAAGATTTTGGAAAATGGACCTGCAGACAAAGCAGAAGGCCTGCAAATTCATGACAAGATTATTGAGGTAAGAAAGAGCCCACACCAATGGATTAGTCTGTCATATTATGAGATTAATAAAGGATTTGATGGTTTTCACCCTAAGTAGCTTGTAATTTTCCTCTTTTCTGTGTCTGAACATGATTCTTGTACACTGAACTGCTTGAACATTTCTTAGAATTAAAGACACAAGACGGATTTTTCCAACAAGTAATAAATCTACTTGTATTGGGATTAAGCTGATCTAGTGAAGTAAAGGTGTCAGCACTTAAATAGCAAGCAGTAGAAGCATTTTGTGTTTCTTTTCATTAAGCTGGGAAAGAAGACGAATGACTGGAAATTCACAGGTTTAGTGAAACTGATTTTGTCCTGTGTAGGGACTATTTCTCTGGGACAAGGCAGAGAAGATGGCTTGGTAAGCACTGCTGTGAAACTTCTTAAGCAATTAGAGGAAGTACTTCCTGCTGTATGATCAGAAGGAGATAATCTGTTGTTCTCACCTGGATCACTACAGCACTTTTATGGCCATGTAATATGCTAGCATAGAATTTTCAGTTTGCTCCTGCACTGTATGCTGTTTTTCTCATAAAATAACTATAAATAATAAAAGAAATCAGTAAGTCAATTGGAAGAATAGGTTGATGTCTAGACTGGATGTGTACCTGTAATTAGCCCTGTCAAGAAATCTCAGAGGAACAGTTTCCAGCTGAAATAGGCTCCTTAGGGTGCTGCCAAGACGGCATTTCCCATCACAGCTCTGACACAACTCGCAGTGACAGCATGTATTGCTAGCTGCTGGGTTTGTTTAGGCCACGTCACTCCAGCTTTGCAAGTTTAGAGGAGGCTTAGAAGCATGGTGTGAACTTGCCAGTGGGCTGGGTGTTTGAACAAAGACACATTAAATAAGTGGATTGGAAGACAAATGCAGAACTCTGCTGCTGGTTTCGTGTGTTATATCCCTGCTAAGGACTAAAAGCATAAGCTAAGAGTATTTGTATACTGGTATTGCTTTTAATGTTGGGAGCCTAGAGCAGTGTGTGCAATCAAATGAATATATTTTCTTGGAAGAATAAAGCTTATGCTCTTAGCTGGCAGATATATGCATCTCTAGGAGACACCAAGTGGGTTGAGCAGAACTGAACTTGCAAGATACCTCTTATACCTTACCTAAGGTACACAAAAGCTTTCAGATCTTTTTTTTTTTTTTTTTTTTGGATCAGCAGCCTTATGCTGTAAAGATCTATTTTCTTCTGACATTATTATTTCACTTACCACTTTGTATTTTGGGTTTTATTTTTACAGACTGACCAGATATGTAATTTCATGCATTTGCTCAACACTTCCTGCTTGAATTTAATGTACTTTTTTTTTTAATGTTTCTTGTTTTTTTAAAACAAAACAAAGTGGTTTTGGAAGAAGGAAGAAAAAAGTCACTAACCAGCATTTATTATATGTGAGTTCATACCTCAAAATGTCACCATAACTGATGCTTGATTTTTGTTTGTTGAAAAATTCTGGCTGCATAAAATCATACTGAAACAGATTTCAGTTCTATGTGATGTTATAGATCCAATCTAGCATAAGTATTCATTCAGCTCTGAATGGAGCACTGTATTAATATGCAACATATTTGTATGTAACTTTTGTATTCAGTCAGGCATTTTAAAGTATTTTGGATTAGGCCAAAATTTCTAGTATATGTTTCAGTGTTTCAAAATTTATTAGACCAAAATAAAAAGAGGAGGAGAAAATAAGTAATTATTCCTTCATGCTAGATACAGGAAACAGCTGGAGTCAGAACATTGAATTTTTCCTTTCCCATGCATAGCTATCAATGTCTTCTTGCATTGGGATGCCCTGCCAGCTCTGATGTGGTTTGTTGTGAGACATCATTCTGAAAACTTTTGCTGTGAGGAAATAATCAGGGTAGTGAAACTACTTAAAAAATGTTGGCAGGTATATGGGATATGAGTTTTGGTGAGAAGCTGATAGGATGTGGGACTCCTTATTGTTTCTTTTCACTTTTTTGGTGGTCTGATCTAATGGGTGATATTTTATGGGGCCATTCTTCAATTGTCAAGAGCAGAAGGAACTGATGTTATTTGAATACTCTTTAATAGCTTAAGTCATTTGTTTGGCAATGGGATGCCCAGGGTGTTTCTAGTAATGTGTATCTAATGGGATAATGGACAGAACTATCCCGTTGAATCAGAAAATCTTTTCTCAAGGCATATTGCTAAATAAAGAAGGTAATTTGTTTCAGTGGTTTATCACATGTTTAACAAAAATTAACTGCACATGGTTGACTATGGTGAGTTATGCACATTTCAGATGACCATCTCGTGGGCAAGCTAGTGCAACAAATGGATTTCACAGTCCTATGGGACTGGCAGATAGAATTGAGAGCCAAGGCTGGTAGATATAAATAGTGTTGCCTTTTATTTTATATTTATCATTATCTATGCAGCAGTATTGCCAAATAATTAAGGTACTTGGAAGAATGCCAAGGGAAGGAATCAGATTTCTTTCTTGAGGTATTTATTCTAAGTGTAAAAGTGCTATACAAGTGACTTGAGTTGCTGGAAGTTTTTGAGATTAATTTGCCCAGGCCATAGACCCTCTGACACTTTCATTTGAAGAAGGTTGGTGTTTATTGGACTTTACCCTCAGGGGAGCATATTTTGTGCATGAGGACCCGAAAGCTGAAAGAGATGCCTATGTGCTGGCAGGGTGGTGGTGTTTGAGATTGACAGGGTGACAGCCCCAGATGCCCTGTGTCAAGGGACTGCAGCTCTTCATGGGGGACGGTCACAGGACCCTTCCTGATCATTTTCACTGTTCTGAAGAACAGGTTTCAGGCACAGCATTAGACTCTTTATTAAAGGTTAACACCTCTGTGAAAAAATTACTTGTTTATGCAGTATAAAGCTGATCTGGAACAGTGATGTGCACAAGCAACACATATATATATATATATATATTTCCAGGAATCCTATAAGCCCCAAATGGTCTTTATGTTTTCATCAAGAATAAACCCTATGAGTTACCTTTATGTAGCAGGTTCCTGCAGATGTTGTCATCTTCTGATGCTTTCAGAAGCTTTTATTCAAAAATGTAGATCCCTAAAATTGATACTGCATCATGTTTTCAAGGACTACAACTGTTCACATTCTGTAAAATGCATCTCATAAAAATAGATGCAGCACTGATATCTGTGACTCCGAACATGAAACCCTTGGATATAAGGAGTGGCATAAAGCCACTGAGCTCTAACTTTTGGATCTCTGCCTTCTTCCTTTCCACCCTGCCTCTGAATCCTGTCAAGGGGAGACAAGCAGCAAGTAGTGCACAGGGCTGTTTATTAGTCAGTGCTAGTTCAAAGAATTCTGTTTGCTTCTAGGAGAAAATTATATTACTAAAGTATGTTTAGAATGGTTCTCAGTTAAATAGCTCAGCATCATTTTACCTCCCCTTTACTGCATGCTAATCAATCCTACTCAGTAAATTCATTGCTTATCTCTGTTCATGATTGATTACCTCCTCAAGGAAGCATAAAACAGCTATGACCCTTAGCAATATTACTGATACACAGAAGTGTTTCACTTGCTACTAATTAATGCTGAAAGCAGCTCTTTCCAGATGGAGGAAAACTATCTCAATTTGCAGACAGTTCAGCTTCACATAAATATGGCACCACATTGGCCAGCTCTCCAAGCAAAATACTTAATGCCTAGTTACCAAGCTAGTCAGAACTAGTTCTTTGAGTTGGTGTTTTTTTTTGGTTTTTTTTTTTGTTGTTGTTGTTTGTGTGACATTAATTGTACAGATATTGGTATGTGGTGTCCTCTGTTTTTAAGCTCAGCTTTAGAACAAAAAACAGCCTCATGATTGTTTTTCTCACATGGTCTTCCATTCTCTAAGTCACAGTCCCTTGCAGAATACTCTTTAATCACTTCAATGTTGTACAAAAAATACATGACCAGGACAGAATTTGCAATCCAGATAAAATTTCTGATGGCTTTGGGGTTTTTTTTTTTCTTAAAAAGAACATTTTTTTCATCAATTTGAGGAAAAGGAGCAACTGTTAATTAACATTGCCAAAGAAGGTTTGCCATATAACAAAACAGCAATGAAAAACTTTGTATGCAAATAAAAAGGGCTAGGTTGAAGTCCAAAATATTCATATGTGGAAGTGTAAGCACATCATCAGCTGAAAGGCTCAAGTGTTTTTCTGTTCCTTGCACTGCAAGGAAAAGACTTCTGTTCTTTAACAGAAGTAAAATGAGGATATTGGCCCTTCGCATTTTAGTCAGTTGATTCTCATGAATTAAGCAGGCATGGCAGAGAAGAAGGGAAAGGAAACAATTTTTAGTTTGGGATCTTTAAGTCTGAAGAATAAGACAGATGCATTTATAGACCATGACTGTGTATTTTGCTCATGCAGCCTGAGCTCCATAAGTGGATGATAAATAAGGTTTCATCCTGTATTCCATGTTCCCCTTTATTCTTTCCAGTTTTTTGGAGAGTCATCGCACAATGGCTTTGAAGCACATGTCAGCAAAACCAGTTTCAATAAAGATGAAGTCTTAAGGCTTATCCTGGCAGAAGTAACTTACATCTGCTAAGTGCCTACACAGAGACTTTTTTAACTATTGCCAGACTGCTGACTGTGCTGTGTGTCTGTCTTGTGATGTTTTATCTTCTGCATGTTTCTGTCATTACACTCACTATGTTGCTCAAGCAAAATCTTTGATACTAGTCATGTTTATTTGGCTAAGAATTTCCAGTGTCAGATTCTGTCTGTAGAAGTAGTGAGTCTTAAAATGTCTTGCTGGGATCAGAGCCAGAAGATTTGGGATGACTTTGAAACAAAGCTGCACGAGATGTGGCCAGTAGAATTTGTGTGGTAGCTAAGAAAACTTAATATAACTAATTTTAGTGGTGTAGCTTTCAGTGCATCAAAATATGCCTTAGCTGTATTAATTTCACTTAAATCTGTAACAAATTTATAATATTATGCAGGTAACCAGGTTTGGCACCTGCAATCATTAGATAACTCCTAATTAGTGTGACAGATCCCTGGCATAATAAATTAGTGAAACCGCAGGCTTAGAAATGTCTGCAGAATCTTTTCACCTCTCCCTCACCTGTTGAGATACAGGTTTTTGGATGCCTGTAATCTTTCATCTGTCTGAGTAAATTTTTTAAGTCAGGTGTGACCTGGTCTGCATAACTTCAGTTGAATTGGAGCTGCTGCCTCCACTGGCTTTTTTGCTTAACAGAAAGCCTTAGAGTGCTTTTCCAAAAAGCAAGAGATCCTGGTTGTGGTCCCTGCCTGAAAAGGATTGAATTTACCTCTCCAAGTAATTGCCTTTGTTACTAAGGCAGAGGCTCTCCTGTGTTAGACCAGCATCCACCCATCCTCCTCAAACAGAGCTTGGTGCCAGCATGTGTTTAGAGAATCAGGAGTTTCCAGTGGTAACCTGGTATGAAATAGACACTAGTTTCAGGGAGCTGTATCTGGAATACTGGTCCTACCCTTTTCCAGGTAAGTGGTTGTGACAATACACAAGAATTTCCCTCTTTCTTCCACAGTCTTGTGTCTTACATGACACTTTGTTTAATGATACTTGCATTTCTAACTTCATAGTGCCTTGACTTTGGGAGGGGAGATAGCAAATGCTGTTAACCAGGAAATCCTCTAGCTAGGACACTTTTTAAATGTGAGAGATGGGGTTCTCTGACTGAATAAATACCAATACATAGGTTTCCCTCTTTTGTGTTTTAACTAAAGCTGCAAGTGTTACCTGGAAGGTGGTTACTGCTACTGGTGCCTGCTATCAAAAGGCCATGAGGGCTGGATCTCTTGTAGGTGGAGGAACTTACTGTTCGAGGCACTCTCTGTTCTGAAGTTGACTGTGGTTATCCTAGAATGCCTGAATTTTGTAATTTGTTGCCTCAGTTCACAGATCAGTAATCTACATTTGACTAGACTTGCTACAGGTCTTTAGAGGTGTCTGCATTCCTCTCTATTCACTGAACTAAAATGCAAATATTGTGTTCAGAGAAACAGGTTATGTTCCTTCCAAAAAGCACTTAAAATTCTAGAAATTCACTGTGTTTTAAAAAGAAAAATGAGACTCTTATTTTTCTGTGACCTAAAACATCTTGGGGTTTTTTGGGAAGTATACTAGTCTTACTAAGACTTCACAAAATGCATTCTGTCCTAAAGAACAGGAAGAAATAAAACAAAATTTTATTTAAGAAGTGATGAAATATTTGTAATAGAGTAAATAGTGAATGACGAGATTTTATGAACAGAAATTCACTATTTGATCTCTTGGTTGACTGAATGAAGTCTTACATCCATAAACAGGCAAAATATTTTTTGATACTTTTTTGACACTTGGGTAGCATCATGAAAAAATTCTAAAATGCCTTGTTTTCTAAGAGGTGGGTTCTTTTAATCTGACATATAAACTGAGAGCTTGCTGTGGATGCAGCCTTAGAATGGCCCAAGCCTGTAGGAGGGTTTTCCATCTGCATTTGCTTGGTCTTGTACTCACAGAGAAACCAGGCACAGGTGCAAGTGTAATGCTGTGTTGTGTTTGTGAAAATATGTATGCTCACAGTGCTTTTATCTAAATAATGATGGAAGTGCCAAATGTAGTTGGAATATGACCACCAGATGAACTTTCCAACTAGTTTATTTGCAGAATTGGTGCATTTGACAGATAAGGCAGTGTTGTCCTTTTCAGTAAATCTCTTCAGATTGTGAGTCATGGATCTTGGTCAGCAAGGTGCTCCCAGTAAGCAAAGAAAAACTAGCTGTGGTACTGGAATGGCACGAGGCAGAAGTAACAGTGCGAGAGTATTTCTGAAATGTGACCCAGCATGAAAGAAGTCAAGAGAGTATGTGAAGTGGCAGTGGTGAAAATCATCTTCTACCCTGTTTTTTTATGCTGCTTATACCATGCTGGGTGTTTGTTTAGGCAACTTAGGTTACGCATGTTGAAAGAGGCTTCAGGATCTTGCATGCACATGAATGTGCATTATCACTGCTCTCCCATCAGATACTTTTATTTTGTTCTGGCTGTGGGGGGTCTCTACAACAGATGGATCACTGTAGGACCAGAAGAGAAAGAGCGAAGTAGAATGTGCAAGAAGAAAGAAAAACGGGAAACCTTACAATTAAAGAGTACAAAGCACCAACCTCAAGTTTGCACAGAAGTACTTTCTAGTGCTTGCTCATAAATAGGAAGTGGAAGGCATGGAAGGAATAGGGGCCACTGAATTGTCAAATTAGAACATCTATACACACTGTCATGAACTCTGATAGGTAAATGAGGGGGAACAGTACAGGAGCAGAACTATGATAACTGTACTGGGTCTGCAGAGTTAGGCAGTTGCTAAATTGGCAACTCAGAAGTGCTGTTAGGAAGGATTTTTGGTTAACTTATGGAAGAGTTGACTAATGTAAGAACTTGCAAGATCCCATAAATGGTGTTGCTACCATCGGCCGCAGATCCCTCGGCATCATGTGAAGGCCTGGTCACACCCATCTCCTTCAGAAAGTGTCTGATCTCACCCCTGAGGTATAATGTGTGAGAAATTTGACAAGTTGAAGCTTAGCATCTTCCTAGATGCCCTGTTTGAGCTTGACTTTGCTGCATGTCATCTTTCTCTTCCTTTCCATGAGTATTTCTGGGGCTTTTTTAAAGCTTTAAGGTAAACCTTACAAAACAACAAGACTTAAGCATCCTTCCATCTTGCTCAGCTGCCAGAGCAATGAAGTTTTATATGTAGCTGAGGCAGTAGGTTTAGAGAAAATTTTTGTTCATGTGAGGTGTTCATTAAACACTTTCAGGAATGCATTAAACAACTTGTCTAACAGCTGTCAAATGCTGTTGCTTTCATCCCCTTCCCAGGAAGAGAAGGGCATATGTAGGGGAGTGTTTTGTTTAGGAATTTTCCAAATAATTGCATACACTTATATTTACATGTCAGTGTCTATTTATGTTAGAGAAGACAAGATCATAGAAATGTATCTTTATTGCTGGAGGTGCAAGGTTTTGTGTGAAAACCCTTCTCTTGGATCTTTGCTCTGGGAATGATCTTGGGCAGCCCTGAAAAAAATGCTTTCTCATCCATTGATAAGCCAAATCTCCATGACAACTGGGCTGTAGGTTGTGTACCATTGCCTTGGTCTTGGTCCAAGTCTGTCGTAGAGATATGTGGAACTTGATGGTTGCTGTGGAGCTAGGTACCCTAACCTGGTGAATTATGGAAACCTGTGAGTAGGAAAGGCATTCTCCAATGACTTTCCTTAGCCTTGTCAATTACAAAGAGAGCAGAAAAGGTCAGAAGCTTCAGAGAGGACTTTAGGATGTATCAGGGAGATCTAACCCTTTGAGGCTCATATGATCAATAAGAATAATTGATTGCAAGCCCAGCTATGGAAAGCTTTGATAAAGTCTGGGACCATGCTGAGTTTGCTGCTTAGAGCTGAAGGATGTGCAAGGAAGCCATGTCTCTCACAGCACATGCTGCTGGCACCCCAGAAGCTCTTGGCGTTTTCAGAAAGTGAGAAGAGCCTTCTTCTGCCTTTCATGAAGGTTGCTCTTTATTGTGGTTGGGACAACATCACAGTTTGAGGAGTTGACATATTACATGTGTTGTGCGAATGTAGAATATTCTTAAATGACTGAACTGATTGTTGCAATCCCAAGGATATGTGCTCCAAGGGCTTTGATTTCTTTTTCTTAATCAGCTAGTTATATTTTTAAGGAATAGGTAATCATTGTTGTCTGTAATTGGAGGTTGAACGAAAAAAGCCTTTACTGTCTGCCAGTGCTGAAATGCACTAAATGAAGTAATTATTCAAGCCTTCACATAAAAAATTAATAATCCTGGTTTTAAGAAGCTGTGAAATACAGCAGTGTGTTGAATGGGAGAATGCTCCTCCTTAGAACTTTTGAATAAGAGTAGTAAGAAGCACGTACAGCACTGTGCTTTCCAAATGCTTTGAAAATAGAAGTGATAATGTTAAACAAATATATATCTTTGGTAACTTCTCTCCAAAATGAAAAATTCTGCAGCATTTAATGCCATCCTGTTATGGAAAAACTAATTTTCAAATTGGCAAGAGCAGACGTGGTCACTTCAAACCACCAACAAAGACTATACTTAGTAAAATCAAATATACTAAGCAAAATACATTTTTTACTAATACACAGGCGTTTTGGTAAATATGTGTCTTGTTTGGAATTGTAAATGTAATGTAATTTTACAAGTTTGTATGTAGACCCAACTTGATTGAATCACAGCTGCTGCAAGAAAGGAGTGCAGAATGACTCAATACCGTTTCTTAATTCAAATTATTTTGGAAGACATTTTCTTTATGAAATATTGTTGACAAAATAAGTCAAAATATATTTTTACATATTTTTTTCTTTGAGGAAAATATTTGTCTTTCAAGTAGCAAGAGTCAGAAATAGAGAGGGAACGGCAGAAATTACAGGAAAAAAATTCAGAACTGTTGACATCCTGCTGATTTCTACTTAGTTTTTAAGTATGGAAATCTTATTTGAAGGTCACTGTATTCCAAACACCTGTTCAATGGTTTAACAACTTTAAAATTGGATGACTTCTGATTCTCTGTCTAGAAGAGGTCACCAAATGTGGGAGAACTTCTGAAATGGGTTGATAGAGAATATGAGGGTTTTTCCCTTTTTCTGTCTTTCCCTCCCTATTTGGAGCATCCAACGTTTGAGAGACCCAGAGGCTCAGAGCTTGTTCATCTGTTTCCAAGTACAGTCTCTCAATCTTGCATTTGTTTCTTTAACCACGCTGATCAAGAGGGTAAATATCTGAAGTCCTTCCAGCAGCTTGTGGGAAGAAGGCATGCTATTTTAAATGGAAGGGATTTGCTGTCTTGAGTGAATTAAAACATCTGGATCCCTACACTTCTCTGTTACAGTTTGATTGATTTAGGCTAGTCTATGGCACATGGCAAACATGGAGCCATATGGTCTTCATGCTGTCAGCAAGATTTTTGAGTACATACGTCTGCCTGGCCCCCAGCTTTCTCTGGAAGCTGCTACTGTGACCTAAAAGATAAATGTTCCAGGAGCTTTCAGGCTGTTGTGCCTTTCTTGAGCAGATTAGTTGCATTTTTTTGAGGGGTGCAATGTCCAGCATTTGGACTAGAAAGCTGAATCTTTCACTTCCCCTGCAGTGCTCAGAGCCCTGATCCAAATCAGATGCCTTGTGCTAGTGCCAGATGTATAGCAGCACTTTCTACCTTACACTTTAACTCTATAACTTACACTTCTAACTTGCACTTACATTGCATGTTGTTTTTTTAAATTTCTCATTAAAATCTCCATGTGCTCGGCACAACCGGTTTTTAGTATGCTCTAAGTGTGTGACTGTATGGAAAACAAACTGTTTTGAGAAATTTTTAAACAGAAATTTACTTTCTAGTAACCAAGAGAATCATGTTAAAGCTATAATGCTTTTTCTAGCACCCCTTTTAATTTTTTTTCTTTGAGTGGTAGGCAGAGTAAGTATGATATTTTTCAAAAATATATGGGTTCCTCTTTGTTTCCAAATACTCAAAATACCTTATTATTTTTTGACAAGTATTTTTAATGATTTCTCTATTTTGCATTTTTATTTAAAAATAGAGCAGGGAGAGTCTGAGTACTAGGAAGAATATTTATAATTTTTTTTCAATATAAAAAGAAACTGGAAGAAGGAAAAATGGTTCATATAATAATTTTTTTTAAAGAACTCTTATTACTGCTAGAATTTCTCATTAAATAAATGTAGACCATTCTTTTCAGCCTTCTTTACTAAGTCACTTACATACTGTGCCCTTGTACTAAGACTGTGGGGTTTTTATGTAATTTTTGTTTCCTCCTTGCTATGGGGTAATGGAAATATAAAGGATCACTATTCATCACTGAGTCCAGATATTGAATCTTCTAATTAGCACTAACCATGAACAATATTTTCAAGATTAAAGAACATGATGACATTTCAGAATACTTTTCAGAGTGAACTGTTCAGACAGTGCTGTTAATACCTTAGCAGAGCTACTTGAGAATACAGTTTTCATTCAATTCCTTAAACTTGTCTTATGTTGGTCAGAGCCCTGAAGTCCATTACAGCCATTCTGCTGAGGATATTATCAAGTGTTTTAGGGAGTTTTAGTATAAAATGAAGAACTGTATGGGTTCATTATTGACTTCTTGCATTGCATTTGTCTCTCTCTTTTTATGTACTTTAAAACAAAAAAATAACTACTCCTGCTTTCTTAATCAGAGTTGCTATCTAGTGTATGAATACCCTGTCCTCTCAAAGAACTTGTTGTCTGTCTATTCAGCTTTGACCCATTAAAGATCTGTTCTGGCAGAAAAAGACTGAACTCTGTAATCCAGTTGCTAAGTTTTTCCTTTGATTCATCCACTTAAAAATGAAATGAGACTTAAGAGGCTAATACACTGGATAGAGAAATGTGTAGTAGACTACTACAAAACAGTGGAGTACAATTAAAAATTGCAAGCACCATCATTGGTGCTGCTTTTTCCAATTTTAAACGAGCTGAGCTTTCCCTGAATTCATGTATTGTGCATTTTACTAATAAATGATTGGCTAAACCATGATGAATCCATGTTACTAAGTAGGAGAACAATTATAAGTGATGTTCACCAGGCTGTGACAAACTATCTCCCTGATGTTTACTTGAGTGCTGATCATGTGTTCAAAGCTCTGCAAAAAGCCCAACAAACCAATCTAAAATTAGAACCTAGACCACACGGAACACTTAAGTTGAGATTCATACTGCCGATGGATAAATATCTCAAAATTTTCTCATTCTCCAAGTATTGAAGATGAGTTAAACATATATTTTTTAGCAAAGGTGATTAGTTCAACCTGAAACTTTTCACTTAGTGATGTCTGAGTTAGGATGAGATTCAGCTCAAGCAAGTGTTAGTGATACATCTTAAACTCATCGGAATTTTCACATGAACCAACATATTTTTAATGCTTTTTAGAGCTTTTGAGGTTAGATTGTTGGGCTAATGCTCTTTGTACAGAAGTCTTCACTATTTAAAGCCAGAACAAACCTTACTGAATCTTGTGTCGTTCCAGAATGAATACAATTTAAGAAGAAATAATATCATTTGGTTTTTTCTTCTTTGTGTATTATGTCTCATGTGGGTCTGATATTCCATTCTTCTGGAATTATATAATTCACTAATTAAATGGAAGCTCATAATATGTAAAATGCCAACATAAGTACCGAGAGAGGAATTTGGGTACAAAACTGGGTTTAGAATCTACCTCCTATGCTGAGGTGCCCTGCTCCAACTCAATAGTCCTAATGTTACATTTCTCAATGATACATTTTTCATTAAACTAACCAAGCAAAATAGGCATACAACAACAAGATCAAGCTTTATTCCATGTTTCAGATATTTCAATTGCTAAATTGTTTCAATTGCTAAATCTGGCAGGAATTAGCATGAAAAAAGATGCAACTTGAAATGCTCCAGTTAAACCCTCCCTATTTAGGGACTAGCTTTGAAATCACTTAACATATGGTTTCATGTCATCTCCAGTCTTGTTAATCTCTACATCTTTACAACTGAAGTTAAGTAAACCCAAGTGTAGGATGGCAGTCTGTGTCCCCTAAGGGGATGGTTGGTGTATCTCTGGTTTAGCTGGCTCTGCTGTAGCAGACGAATGAACCCCTGTGTCGACTGAGAGCACGTGCTGGATCTCAGCTTTGACTGATCTCTGTGCCTTTATATCAGAGTCAGCAAACTCTGATATTTGCAGTTTGTGGAGCCTTGGTGATGGGTTTTAGCAAGTGAAGATGCAGATGTGTGTTTGAAATGGTTCAGGGCACCAGCCATCGAAAGCAGCAGAGCAATGCTTCATTTTTTGGCAGTCTTCAGAGAGATGGAGTTTGTTCAGAGAAATAGACCATGCAAAGATTGAGAGACTGGTACTGAGACTCCTTTTGGCAAGAGGACAATAAAAAGTATTGCTCAAAGTAAGAAATTTTTATCTGCATTTTTGTCGCTTTTGGGTTTAGTATTTTGTATAGAGATCTAAGTTACAAAAGGGAAGGAAGGCAGCATCTTTCATCAAACTAAGACAGCTGTAAAATTTGGTAAGGCTTTTGGGCAAATGGTGCTTTCAGTAAAACTGGCATAGAAAGATTTATTATGTATTTTTTACTTAAGAGAAGTTTATCTGAGTTTTTAGTGGGTTTTTTTGTTTGTTTGTTTGTGGTTTTTTTTTTTTTTTTTTTTTTTTTGTTTTTTTTTTGTTTTGGTTTGGTTTTTTGGGGGTTTTCTTTAGACCAGGACTGACAAATTAGGAGATGTGGGGATTGCTTCCTGCAAAATAACATCTCCTTTTCTTAGTTGTCTTCATTGATTTGTGTATCCAGAGTTTATTCTGGGGTTTCATGGCTGGGTGTTTCCACTCAGTTTCAACAAGCATATTTGAGCATTGAATAAGAATATCAGGTTTTAGGATACACACATGGGAGATGCATTGATTCTGAGGATGCCTCTGTGGGAGGCATTAAAAATATATTTGGAAGATATTGGCTGTAGAAATACCTTGGAGCATTTGAAGGCTACAGAGGAAACAGGAAACACTTGGCAGCAAAAGCACAAACACCAGTGTAAACTATAATCGTGAAATAGCAATCTAAAAAATGAGTCAGACTAAAAGAAAGTTACAAATGTTTAATGTTCAGTATCAATTTCATATGATACTTTTTAGTGGAAGGTCTTGTAGCATTTTATTTGATACAGTTCAGATATTAATGGGCTAGCATGTCAGACACAAGGGGATAATATAAAAGGAACAGCTGAAGTTTTA
Source organism: Vidua macroura (assembly GCF_024509145.1). Classification (NCBI taxonomy): domain Eukaryota; kingdom Metazoa; phylum Chordata; class Aves; order Passeriformes; family Viduidae; genus Vidua; species Vidua macroura. Next base: position 45,470,143 of record NC_071575.1, on the reverse strand, counting down.
TCTATTAAACAGACTTTTCCAGTCTGATTTTTTTCTTTTTTCCTTTGCATGGTTTTTCAGCTGTGCTGTCTGGATATCATTTAACTTCCCCTTGCAACAGTTTTCCAACTTCAGCTGTTGTATGACTGTAAAACTGCTTCTGCGATGGGCCTTAAAATTTTTACAATTTGTGAGCTGAACCTTTCTGTGTTCAGAAGGCAACTGCTATTGTTTTTCAAACTACTGTTTTACATGTGAGGATTTGGAAGTGTTTAAGATCCAAAAGGCACTGTGAGTAACAAACTAGAATAGAATAGACTATTTGCAGTTGGAAGGGACCTACTGCAATCATCTAGTCCAACTGCCTGACCAATTCAGTGCTGAGCAAAACATAAAGCATGTTATTATTAGAATCTCTTTCTCAAAGTCTAAAACTGTAATCACTTCAAAGGATTTCTTCTTTTTTTCAAATGCCAGTGTTTGCATGAATACTGCAATACAACTTTCAGTCTGCAAAAAAAGCACTGTTAAATGTATTTGCAGTAAGAAAGAACATCAAGGTGAGGGAGGTGAATGATGACTGCCTTCTCCTCCCTTCTGTGCCATGCAGTTCAGAGCAATGCATAAGGAGCAGTGGGGAGCAAAAGAGAATGACTTAAATGCACGTACTCATTATTTTCTCCAGCAACACTTCAAGAAGTTTTTAAACTCTTTTGTAGAATTCTATAAAAATCAAAATTTCACGTCTTATTGCTCCAAAATGAGATATTATTGCAGTGATTAGGACTATTCTTTTTGTGGATAACTAAGAAAGTGCATGTATTCTCCTGAGGTTACAGGTTTGTGTTGGTCTTTCAAAAGTTTTCTGGAGAGCCTGTGTGCATTTGGGTGTTGGAGACTTGCACAGAGAAGCAAACTTCAGTGAAATCGTTTGCAAGTGTGTACTTTGAGGTGAATCAGACACACTTTAACATTTATTGAAAATTTTTCAATTTCTATATCCATAATGACATGTAAATATACAACAAATGGATGTTTATATTGTATATATAGTTTTCCAAAATCACCTGCAAGCTGAGGAAGTTCAGTCTGAAATAAATATTTGCATTTACTTTTAAAGTATATTTAAAAAAAAAGTTTCCAGGCAGTTTGCATATTAGGTGAAAGGTTTTTCTTGTGGTCTTGTTAATCCTTTTTTTTTTTTTTTTTCAAAAAAGAGCAATCAGTGCTTTTTTAATCTTAAATAACATTGTTCTGTTAAACACAAATGCTCTATACTAATTGAAAGCCATGGGCAAATGCAAAGAATAGTAGACCTATGTGTTTTCTTCTTACTTCATACTTTTATCTTAAATCTTACTTTAGGAAATATTTCTTACTTGATTTTGAGGATAGAGAAAATGTTTTCAGTATTTCCCTGTAAAATCCTGCTGAAAATATTTGATTCCTTCTTGCACATCTGTAATCACTTCTGTTTTTCACATAATGCTCAGACCACTGCATGTTAATGGCAGTTAGTTGAACTGAAGAAATAGTGACACTTTTATTGTATTTCTCTTTATTTCCTGGAGACTAACTCTGTTTTTCTTCTCCTCTGCTCATGCATCTGGCATAGTTTCTCAAGTTCTTGGGAAGAAGCCTTCAGCTCTGAGTGAAAGACCACAATCATCTAAAAGAAACCATTCTTATATGTTCTTATTTTTTATTCACTTATTTGCTGCTGTTTGATAAGGCTGTTAGAGAAGGTATTAAAAGTCAAGGGCCAGATGACTGAATCCATGAACTGCTCTCAGTAAGGTCAGTAAGAAGAGGAAGGTGGTCGTGCTCCTGTGTGAAGAGTGGGGCAGGAGATGCTAGGAGGGACTGTGCAGCAGCAATTGGAGAAAAGTCCAGCACACTCCGGTTTTGTTAATAGCAGCTTTATGTAGTTAATTAATAAGTTTAATTCTTGTCATCTCCTTACTTCTGTGATCTTAATTGCTTGGCAAAGACTTTGTTTTACTGTATCAGGGTTTTGCATTGAGAACTTGACATTCATTGAAGTTTTTACCTTATTGTTTTCTCCCTTTTTACATAAGTAAACTCAAAGCACAAGTGAAAAAGGCTTCACAGCATTGCCAGGTGGAGAGGTCTTGGGTAGTTCCTGATATTTGAGTTGCACTGTTAGTATAGAGGCAGGTTGAAGAGCAGCTGGTGGAGTCTGTGTCATGAAAACTTTTCTGAGATGATTCCTCTGAAGGAAACCCAATCAGCTGGGATCTGGGCCCAAACAGTAGGAGCTGAAATGCTGGATCAATGGATAAATAACACTACTGTGGAGTAGAGCCATGGCTACTCCCCACTGACTAGTTGGGTATTCTATTAGTGATTCTGTCCACAGAACGCTTGTTTGTTGAAAGCAGACACACAGACTCCTTGCTGTACCTGAACAGATGCATTAAGAAACAGAGGACATCAGCAAGCTGAGGACTGTTGCAGGATCTGCCTCCTTTTTCTCAGTGCTGTGTTACACACTGCTGTTTAAACATTATACTGGGTGCTCAGAGGCTACTGCTTATGCAAATATTTGCAATAGCTGTGTTTTCTATAAAACTGTTCTTGGCTTGTTGTAGAGTTCAAAATTTGAGTCATTATTGCACAAGTTGACTTGTGATAAAATTCTAAGTGGCTATAGTAGTATATTTAATTCATTCAGTTTCCCCACTTTGAATGATTAAATACTCTAGTATTGATGAACGAATTTGCCCTTTTAGTAGGAGGCATTTATACTATTAGTAATTTTATTACCATCAAAAAAGTCCAAAGGAAATATTTCTGTTGACATTGAGGTTTAATTTTCTATAAACAAGACTTGTAAGTTTATTTTTATTGTAGAAGCTTTGTTGAATTCAGAGACTTGTTTTAAAAATTATGACAAAAGTAACAAGTACCTCCTCCTCCAAAAAAAACCCAGTGTGCATAATTAATTGAATGCATGTATTTGTATACACATGCAAGCTGTATCATGTACCTTAGTTTTCATACCTGATTTTGATGTAGACCACCCCATTTCATGGGAGGTCAGCTCAGGTCTGCATCATTTCACACTAGGTGCTGAGTGTTGCAAGTGACTGACCTGCAGGAACTGCCTGTAGGTGGAAATAGAGCTGCTGTGGTGGAAAAGCTTCCAGGAACTGCTGGAAGCTGCTGTGGTTCTCTGCGACAGCACCCATTGCCAGCAGCAGCATTGCCATTAGAGTCAATCTGTGCTTGCTCCCAAGGGACTTGTATGGAGAGACAAAATCTACAGATCCTTGGTTTTACATATGTAAGCAGATTTGATATGTAAGCAGATTTGAGACTGATAAAAGGCCATAAAAATAGAGAAGCTTGGTTAATGCACAGAGCAATATTATTCAGATTGTAGTGAATAGTATCCTTTGATTCCATGTGCTATGCTGCAGCTGTGGTAACCAAAAGTTGATGGCTCTTTCTTCTGGCCTCTCATGCTTAGATATGGAGTATAGCTTGCCTGCTAAATCTGCTCTTGAAGTGTTGAAACTGCTTGGGAGGCAGTGCTGTAACTCATGCCTTCCTATGACTTTGCTACTGAATAATTATTGCTGATCTTTGTGTCTAATCAGAGCTTTCACTCCACGTATTTTGTCATTAAAGAGTTCAGGGAGTTTTCAGAAGCAAGATCTACAGGCCATGGTGCCTAATGCTAATTAAACAACATTGTGACTTCCTCATAATGCAAACATGCCTCCCTACCTCCTCTTTTTGATTTACTTCATTCAATAATGTTAGCTGCCGGTGATGTTTAATTAGTTTAATTACTGTTGTTGATCCTGTCAGGAAGTTTCCTTGGGTTGATGCAGACAATTTCTAATCCAGCTGTTTAATATTGGCTCATGGTTGATTATAAATTTGAAAATATTGTAAGAGTCTGGGAAATCCAGATAACAGCACTTAATAATAGTTTTAATGCTTAATCAAGATGATTATTTTAATTTACATATATTTCCTGAAAAGCCAGCACCGATTGACAAGGGTTAGTTTCAGGTCCTAGAGGTCCTTTGAAAATTAGGAAACAACTCACTTCTCTGGGTGTGGACATCCCAAAACCTGGGAGACAAAGCTGTGCTGCTGAGTCATTCAGTAAATCAGATTTTCCCACTGATAAGAAATAGATTAATGAATGTGTTTTAACAAAAAGGACATGGGGAGCAAGGTGAGAGAACTTGTACTGCTGAGTCAAGACCTCAGCTGCCTTCCCTCCTGCTGCATCAGCCTTCTATGTCAGAACCCTTAGCTGGGTTTTCAGGGCCAATACCTTCAGTATCTAACCTACATGGTTTGGCTGCAACTAGTCTGCATCTACAGGTTGGTGTGCAGCATAAAGAGTCTCACTGCTGGGTTGATCCGCTGCTTCTGCCAAGGGCTGTCAGTTGCTGGGTGTGCGCCATTTATCCGACCTTTAAATAGCTCTCATTTTATTGAGGGGGCCCTGGAGTGCTCCTCTCCAGGGCTGTGCAGTCAGCTGCTGCCTGCTGCCCTTGGCCGTGCCTGCTTCTCATGAGCCAGGAACCCTGAGACTTTCTCAGGGGCCATTCTCTGCCCAGCCTGTACTTGTGCTTGGGATTGCCCTGGCCCAACACCTTGCACTTGGCCTTGTGGAACTTCATGCGGTTTGCACAGACCCACCCCTCAGCTTGGTGTCACCAGCAAGCCTGCTGAGGTGCACTCAATAGCAGTGTCTGTGTCACCAAAGGCATTAAACAGTATTGGTCCCAATACAGACACTTGAGGGTGTGTATTCACAATATACTACATATAACAGAATGTGTTATAAAACACGTGTGTATAAAAGTATATATATTAACATTTCTGGATCTGCCATGTAAAATCAGTGTGAAAACTATGCAACATAAAACCTGTTATTGCTGGTAGGTTAATTTCTGGCCTGTAAATGAGAACAAGAGTTTTAACAATGATTGTAGCTACTCTGAGACCTCAGTCTGTGCTTGTTTGTTGATATACCTCTTATCTACTTACTCATGTATAGCTTTTGAGGCCAGGTAAGTGAAATTATAGTGAAAGGATATGAACCATCTTAGTGTTAAATATTTCCACAGGATTTCTTTTTGCAAAATCAGGTTGCCAAGCATCATTACAAACGATCTAGTAATGATATACTACCTTAAAAAAAGATTAATTTTAAGAAGGCCAAACAGGATTGATCACTTTGTTCCCTTTAGAAGATTAATAAAGAAGTACCAACTTCTAATCACAGGCAAGCATAAATGTCTGTTCTTCCTATTTGGAAATAGCAATATCTATTTCTCCTGTTTATTGAAAGATTGAAAGTGTTGTAGACTTCCCTCAATTTTTCTTTGAAGTAAATGTTTTTTTAACTTGTATGTTTTCATTTTGGTCTGGTTATCCAAAATTTGAACTACATGGATATTATTTAGATAATGAAGATTTCTGGAGTTCAAAAAGCTCCCACAAAGAAATCAAACCTCCTCTTAAAAAATTGAATCTGAATACATTGTATTGTCACAGTTGTTTCCAAGAAAGTCATTGAGAAAAACAGATCAGAAAAGAGCTGCTATATTTAAGATAAAGAAACCTAGGAAATCATAATGCATAGAAAAAGCTCTTCAGATCTTTTAAAGATCAGAATGAAAAATAGATGAAATTGATTATTTTAATGTGATTCTACAAATTTCACTTGTTAGTTTTTACAAGCTTCCACCTATTGTGACTAAGCTTTATATTACCTGTTATAGTGAGAAAAAAGATTTTTACTAATTTACTTGAAAAACAAGATAATATCAATTTATTATGTGTAGGTACCATTCAGAACATATTTGTTGACTTTTATAATTGCAACTTAGTGAAATGGTTTATATTCTTGTGAACCATCCAGAAGACTATTAATGACACTTTTGTCTTGTAAAATGAACCAAAAATCATACGTCTCAATTTTTTTTCCCTTTTTTCATTAATGTTGTGAGAATAGACAATAGCCTGGACTGAAGCAATAATAACAGCATGGAGCCAGACAGAGTGAATCCTGTGTTTGAGAGTAATATGAAAGGTTATTATCCAGCCTTTCCTTAATCTGCCTCTACAAAGAGCACAGAGCATTTTCAAGCTCTCTTCTCTCTCTGGAACAGTGGCAGTCAGTCATTGTGATCTTGCCATTTACTTTTCATAATAATGGTCTTGCAATTCATTTAGGAAATTCATAGTTTGATGAATTTGCTTTTTGGTTAACTTTAATTAACTGCACCACAGTTATGGGTCAAAAGTTTGACTGCATGCTTTTAAAATAAACATTTTGAAAACCTAAGATAACAACAAAAAAAAAAAAAGAGCCAGAGTGGCATTATCTGAATATCTTTATAATTTTTCTGTTAATGCAACAAAAGAAATATGCTGGATTTTTACACGCAGTGACACCTTGTAGCTGTCTGCACTTAGGAATGTGATTTAAGTTCCTAATTAACATGAAAAAAAGTTTTTTGTTTTTTTTTTTCCCTGAAATATCTTTGGTTTCATCCAAACACACATATGGACTGCCTTTACCTGTCACATGAAAGTTTCCATTTCATGACTTACGAGTAAAAACTTTGCTTCTTCTAAAGTGTGTCTCTGTCTCAAATGAAAATAAATACTAGAGAAAATAAATACCTCAGACTAAATTAATTACAATTGGAGTTGTTATCTCAGCATTTATCTCATATTGGAATGCATAGAGGATCTAAATACATACTAAAAATATTACTTGAAAATTAATTTTCTTGAGGAAGAAAAAATAATACCCCACAAAAGTAACCCTTAGCAATTTCCAGACCGTTATATGTAAATTGATAGATGGGACCATAACCACTCTGAAAGAAGAGTGTGGACTCCTGTTTATGTCAGTAGTTGTTGAATCTGTGTTCATCTGTGAATCTGTGACATGCAAAATTTAGTTTGTATTGAACATCTGTATTTTGAGCAAAAGCATTCTAGGTGTTTAGTAAGAAATATGAAATGTTTCCCAGTAATATTTCAGTTGAAAGAAGCACGGGGACTGAGTTTTGGTAAGGAAAACAAACCTGAGGAGAGTTTGGATTTTGTTCTGCTGTGTATGCAGTATCAAACGTTACCTGGGAAGTTACAGATGGAATTTTCTGTGGCTGGAGTTGCAAATCAGAGCTATGATTTTTCCATGTCACTATTTCCTATTTTTCATTTACAGCATTTCTTGAGAAAGGAAGCTGCTGTGAGCACCCCTGCCTGGCCTGAGACCATGACACTTGGTCATTAATAGACACAAAGTGCTTTACAATTCTCTGTTTATAGAGTCTGCTTGTGTTGGAGATAGTGGCACTATTTTTCTGTTCTTACTTTGCCTTTGAACAGTGGGTTTAGAGGAGCATTTTTCTTGTAGCTTAAAAAGATAAATTTTCTTCAAACTCAGTGTTAAACTAGTGCTCCTAGGGAGGAAGAAGCACAGTCTTGGAAAGTATCTTTTATAAATAAAACCTAAACAACTCATAAATATAAGGACTATTCACAATCAGATCCAAGTTCTTTTTTCATCAGCACAGTATTATTCTATTACATGTTTTGTCTGCATTTTAACCTGTTGTGCCAAATAATTCTTCTATCCCACACTACATTGCTATGTGGAGCCATTTAATCTGTGATTTGTGATTAAAGACTTTGAAGTTCTATACCAAACTGCAAAACTTTATTTTGCAAACACCAAAGACATTGTCTAGAATATAGCCAAAATTTCATTCCAGCCTTTTTCAAAACCACCATGATAAATTCCTTACTATGTTTAATTTCACTTGATATCAATTAAAAAGAAATCAACAGAGTAATAGAGTAAAACGCCCTCAAAGGCTATGAACTCCACTGTGAGCCTCTTCCCAGTAGAAGCTGGGAGACCTAACTGGGGAAGGAATGTGTTTGCTCTACTCTGAATCTTTGCCTTGCTCTGGATACTGATCAGCTGCAGATTGGACCTTTAACTTGGTGGTCCTTTAGCTTCATTCAGCACAATCCTCATGGGAGGATTTTGTGTTTGCTGGGGTTTTGGTCAAGTCACGCTCATTACCAGTCCAAGCTGCTGCAGCAGAGCCCAACATCCTCCTGTGACAGCTGGGCTTCCTGCCCCAGCTCTGCCTTGACTGTGTGATCATAGTCAAACCCAAATGTCTGTTTTCCTTTTGTAAACCTATGATAACAGTTTTCTGTAGGCCACTCCTTTCAGTGCCAATGACTTAAATTTTTCTCGTTAACCCCACATGATAACTAAATGGATGTTCGTTTGCTTTTTTTTTTTTTTTTTTGTTTTAAGTTGGCTAAAAAAATACAAAAGCATTTTCTCTGTTAGGGTGTTACTGAAGGTATTAAAATTATGTTGTGTTTCTTCCTAGATTGACATATTCTTTTCTGAGGGTTTTGTAGGTTTTGTGGTTTGGGTTTTTTTTTTGGGTTTTTTTTGTGGGTTTTTTTTTTTGTTGTTTTGTTGTTTTTTTGTTTGTTTTTGGGTTTTTTTTGTTGGTTTTTTTTTTTTTTTTTTGTTGTTTTTTTTTTTTCCTGGATGAGTTTTTTTTGTGGTGTTTTTTGAGGTTTTGTGTTTTTTTGAGGTTTTTTGTGTGTGTTTTTTGTTATGTTCTAGCAGTGTCCATAGCATATTTCAGATAAACCAGGCACAGTGACTTTCTTCTGTTAAGAAGGCTACACTCAAATTATACTTTACATTCTGCTGAGCCAAATGTGCCAAAATGATTTAATCCATAATTGCTCTGTAACTTACTCCTAAAATCTTGACTGCAGATACCAATATACCAATATTAAAATAGATGTAAGAGAATTTTGTCTGGTGATAGCTGAGAATGATGAGCAGTGGCAAAATTCTCTTATATGTAACACCTGTTGAGTTTGGAAGCTATCTTTGAAAGAACCCTAAGGGGTCTCATTCTATGCCTGCTGACTTCAGCACACTTATTAATGCTGATGTTTCACTGATTGGCAAAACTTATAGAAGAAGGAAAAAAGCCAAAGGGGCTGCCATCCTGTAGCACTAGCCACTTCGTAGTATGCACTGGAAAAGTTCAAGAAGGCACAAGCAAGGCATAACCAACATACTGTTGACTCACTTGTGGGGAGTGATAGAAAAAGAGCAATGACACTGATTAACAATGAGGCTGATGTTATTTTGTGTCTTGGGTAGGAGTATAATTTGTCATTAAATAAAAACATCCTGGAAACCAGTTTATAAACTATGCCCTGAGATTCACTGGAAATGTTTTTCTCTGCTCTAAAACTCCTCAGTGTTTATGATGTGTTATTCTCACAGCTCATGGTTAAAAATGATATGTATATGCTTTAATGAAATGTGAGTATCAGGATCTGAAAGGATGGCAAGATGTCTGTATTACAGAGCTAAGAGCATTTGTGTCTGTACTGGGATATCCGAACTGTTATGTCACCTAATGCATGAAAACTTAGTCTGATGGGAAAGTGCATAGCGAGTAGAAACACTAAAATATTAAGAACAGACAGGCAAGTGGATGGTTTCAGGGACACATATCCTAACTCACCAGACTTCTATGGTAAACATTTGTTAGAGAGAATTGCCTTCGGAAGGACTTCTGAGTGGCTCAGTAGCCAAACACATTATCAGATTTATGATGTTTCCTAAAGTTAGAAAAACATATATTTCCATCTTGTAAGCAATAGTTAATAATAGTCTACAGAAGTTAAAGCATTCTTTGACTTTCTTTTTCTAAAAGACAACTTTGTGATTATAGGTTTTTAAAAAGTAGAAGAGAATGCTTACTATTTGCAACTCTCATGATGATAAATAGAATTCACCTTCTATGTCTATTGAAACTCAGGTTAAGGTCTGCTTGCCTTTAGCTTGGAAGGGACCAGTTTAAAAAAAAAAAGACCTCTTGAAAATCTTGATTGATTCAGGGCTCTAGTTTGCAGTTCATGGAATCTACTGAAATCAGAGATGATTATTTAACCCTATGACAGATGGAGCCAGGATGTCTGTATCATCAAAGAGAGGAAAAATGAAATGTGAGGGAGCAGAGAAGCCAGTAAATATGAGAATAATTGGAGTGGGCATGCAGAGGGGCTAAGGAAGGATACATTGCTGACACTTTTTTTAGCCATCAGCTTTGAAGCCAGCTACTGGTCTGTGTAAGTGACCTCTACAGCCTAAGCTGAAAGAGGTTAGAGGGTTAGATAAATGCCCAGTTCTGTGTAAACCTTTCCGGAGCACCTTTCCAGACCATTTTTTACAGTGACAAGACAGTTGTGCTTCTTGCAGAGGATGAACTAAATTATCTGAATTTGTCTTTTACAATTTGACATTGGTAATAAGCTGGAGTTTTTAATATACTTCGAAGGTTTCCTCTGCCTTCTGTAGTAAGTACACTCATCTGGTTAGGAAAAAAAAAAAGTCTTGATTAAATATATAATTAAGTTCTCTATCTTTGAAATGCTGAATGTTGTTCATTATTGGAAACATGAGGGAGATATGGACTGGACTCAGGCTGACAGGTTATAACATCCTTTAAACTATTGGAGATGGTGCCTAAAACTAATTTCCTAGTCTATAATACTCAAACTACAAACTTGTTCCAGACTCTTGTTTTGTTGGTATGGTAGTCATGGATGGTATATCAGTTTCCCAAGTGATTTTATAGCCATTATTGTCAGTATCGGCCTTTTAGCGTAAATTATTACTGTCTTTCTAGAGTTTGTTGCTACAAAGTCATTTTTAGCACTCAGAGCTTTTCTTTATGTTGGTACATCAAACAAAGCAGGTTTATCTGTTTTTCTTGCAAAATTTAGAATTGGGTCTTTGTCTAGGCAAGAAATTTGGGCTAAGTTAAAGCATAATGTTGAATTAGAGCAGAAATTAGGACGAGATGTACTGGGATCTGCCTTCTGCATAATACAGGCTTTTGTATCATCTATTCAACCTCCCTCCTTTCTGGTGTTTGGAGTAGACAGAGGATTTTGTGTCTTTCCATTACTTGGATGTCAGTACCTGTCTGTGGAACCTCACACTGTAGTGTTTCTGTTGCCCTCCTGATAATGCTGTGGAGCTCAACAGCCTCCAATTGTCCTCAGTTAGATTTAATGAAAAAGATTTGTGTAATGAATCTAAAAATCACTGCTGTTGGTTCCTGTGATATATGTGATACCAGATTATAGACTTTGAGGTAGGGTGGTCTTCAATTTCTTTTTAAACTTTTATTGTACCATTTTTATACATTATTTATACTGAGAAAAGATGAGAGAAGGAAGGTGAAAACTCAAGTAGCCAGGAGGTAATGAATTGTCAGACTTCTAAATTCTATGCATGAACATACAGCAGAATTTGGCCTTCAGTTATAGGACTACAGCTGTGTGATTTTGGAGAAAAGGGGTTGTGGTCTGTACAGTTGAACAGATTATGCTAGATTTCAAATTGCTTTGAAAACAGAGAACTACTGAATTGAAGATTTTTTTGTACTGGTTTGGTTTTTTGAGTAGATGTTGTGTGTTTGTCCCTTGGAATATTTGCTTCTAAGTTTGCACCATATCTTGAGATGGCATAAAATGCATCTTGAGAAACATCTGAGGGACAGTATTTAACCTAATTACCAAAGCTATTTTTGCTGGTTCGTATCTTGACTTTCCAGTTTCTCAGTTTAAATTGTCAGCTTCCAGACATCATCTTCAGTTTGTTGTGGAATTGGTTTAATGTTGCTTTGGAGAGCACAAGGGATCTGGGGAAGACTGGTCATGGGTGTAGTGTAGAAGGTGTGGTGTAGACCATCAGCAGGTGCCAGAGATCCTCCTGGAGCCATGATTTAGAGTTTGCTGCACCTTTTCCATTGCAGCAAGTTGGCTGAGTCACCTGCCTGTGTGTACAAGAGCTGTATGAATATAGACGGTTATGTTTGTAAAGATGAAGTAGGCAAATTGCCTAAAGAGGTCTGGTAAAGGAAGAAGATTCTGGCAGCAGGTGGGAGGCTAGGCTACCTGGAACTGCTTGTGAAGGAAAATGGTTTTTCCCCTCCCTATCCCAGCACGTTAAAAATACACAGTGACCATGTGCTGTCCCTGTTGACATCCTCTGTACCTCCCCCTATAAACATGGATTTAGGAAAATGGTTCCCTTCACAGGCCTCTGCCCTCCTGGTTTGAGGACAGCCAATGGGTGGGTTCTCTGTCCTGCAGATGTCTTTCAGCTTCCTATCTGCACTTGTTTGACTACTGCTATTTTGATTAGCAGAAGAACATTGCCTAAAATCAAGGCTTCCATTAGAAGTCAAAATTGATTAATGTTTCAAGAGCTAGTCAATAAAAGGAGAGAAGGAGCAAAAATCAACTCGAAGGCTTGGCTGAATCACACAACTTTCACATAGATAGCTTTGCTTATGATGAGCTGAAAAAATAGTTCCCTTAAGGTATCACAGAAGGTAAAGCTTGAAGGTTTTATTTTTCTTTTCAACTGTCAGTCTTGAGCCTTTAAAGTTAGCTTGAAAGAATGTGTTTATTTTTCTTGTAGAACTTTAAATCTTCTCTACTAATCACACATATTGAACAAGGCCACTTACATCGTAAACTTCTTGAATTATCAGCAGAGCAGCATGAAAGAGCTTCATTCCTGTCCTGATAACAGTGATAGATGTGAGAGACCTTAAAGAAAAGCCCATTATCTATCTTCCTCTTTTTATCAAAGAAGCAGAGTGCCCCAGGTCAATTCTGAAAGTTACAAAAAAGAGCAGAAAGCAATTAAGTATTCATTACTCGTGTTTGAAAAAATAATTTGCTATATTTTTGGCAAAAGAAAAATGTTTTTGAAAACCATGCTCAGAAACAGGACCAGTTGCTGTGTATTATATTTACTAGTTTTAGGGAGGGAATTGAAGGGGAATATAGAGTTTTTTTCTTGTTTTTTTCTGTATGTCTGTATGAGTATAGTTATTTCACAGAAAGATATATTGCCATGTAATCTTTGCTGAATCATCATAGATTTATAAAGATAGAATTAAGTAAGTGAGAATGTTTGACTGCCATAAAGGCAATGAAGGGAGGACCTGGCCGTTACATTAATTGCCATTTGAATTGGAAGATTTATCAAGAAATATGTAATATATTTTTTAAATTCACTGCAATTTTGAGGGGTTTGTAACCACAGTAAGATTTTGCAAAAGGCTAAAAGTCCAGCCAAGTAATGCTTAAGCTAACATATAGCAGTAGCACTAGTGAACTGTTTTAATAAGTTTTCCATAAGCAACTTCTTGATTTTTTGTGGTCATTGTAACTGCAGAATTTATTCCCAGCATCCATTTTATTTTTAATAAGAGTCTTTGAATATTGATGAGTAAGTAGCACCATTGTTTTAACCTCATCAGTGATACAATTTCACTCAGGGGATCGAGAGGTCAGGAAAGCAAAAACTATATTAAAACCAACCAAATACCATGTGATTGTGCTGAATCTTTGAAAAACCTAAAAGTGCTTGGAAAGGAAATGTACCCTTCAAGTGATTTGCCAAGATCATTTCTTTCTCTCTGTTAAATGGATTTTATCACAGCTAGCCACCTCAAAAAAAAATGTTTTTTATGAAAATGAGATATGGTATCTGACTTTCATGGATTAGGTGAGACCACAGCTTTTGAATTTAAAGAACTGCTAACTGACCTAGGGCTACACCGGCAGAAGGCAAGCATGCAAAAATATGTTTAAGTTTTAAGGTTTTGAATGGTATATGAACTGTATAAACATTTCCCACCATCTGAGCTGGATACAACCTCTGACGAGCTGCAATGTTGTAAAGAAAGACTAAAGATGGTCCAAATTAACTAATTCTACCAATTCTAATTTTTCAACTTAGCACACAGTTTTTGACTGGGGAGACCAGCTGCTCTGAAGTCATACCTCGCAGTTGCAAGATAACAGAGGAAGGGCATGAATACATCCAGTATAAGTGACAAGTGATTTTAGAACCTTTTAGCTTGCTGTTATAGACAGTTCAGGCTTACCTTCAACTGTTACTTGACAGACTTAATTCCCTTTTCTAATGACAATCTTCCTCTCTCCTCTTTACTTGCACCTTCCACAGTCCTCTTTTATGATAATCTTGAAGGTTGGGCTTCTGTTTTTGAATAGAAGAGCTTGAATGGAGGTACCCTGAGTTACAAATAAAAGCATCAGAGTTATTTTCATCCTACAAGGTGGTGTTTGAATTATTCTTTTTAGTGTTGGAAGAGATCCCTTTGAGAGCCTGATGTGGACTAGAGCTGTGGATCTGCCCTCAAAGAAGGAGAAGAGACAGTCTCCATGTCCTGCAGTGTCTGAAGGTGCTTTGCCAAATGTACAGACAGTGTCGTTTTGCAGTCCCTACTGGTACATATTTATTTCACATTTGATAGTTGTGAAAGGAGAAAATAGTATCCTGGACTCATAAAGCTTCAATAGTTCTTGCAGCCAAAAAAGGTCAGGAGAATTTAGATTTATGAAGCACTCTTACCTCTCCTGAAGCTCTGCCCTTTAATAAAGATTACTCTTCCATGGACCCTGGATATTACTTTCATGTATCTTGAAGTCGGTGCTGCAGCTGCATCTGAAAAACTCTTTCTGAAAGTGAAATGAATTTTTTTTTATCTTAGGTATATTATAGATATCTGGCATTCTCATTTTCCAGAGACTTGAAAGAACAGTTTTCCTTCTGACACAATTTTTTTCCTGCCTAGAGGCTTCATTTTTTTAGGGTATCTGAATCAGAACCCTTGTGCATATAATGGACTGGTAGTTATGCTGAGTAGCAGGTGCTCAGGAAGGGAGAACAGCGTCCCTAGTGCTAGATGGCACAGAGGGCACCTTCACAGAGCTGCCATTAATCTGATAATCTTAATATGAAATGCAGTTACAACCAATAGACAAATCCCTTGGACACTGTTGTAGCATGTGCAATGTTAAATGCACATGAATAAATTGGGTGCAGGAGAGCAGACGGGGAGCACACATTTCTTATTTCAAGGGAAGGGAGGCAGCATGAATATGGGTTATTTGACATAGAAGAAACCTGCTAATGTGGCACTAAAATCTCTATGGGCTCTAGCCTGTCTTTCTGCTAGAAAATTCATGCCTGTGGCAATAATTTGAAGGATCCTGGGATCAGATAGTAGCTGGAAAGTGAGCTGCCTTTTCCTGTACTCTCATTGTTGACTTTGTGTGCCCTGTGCCATAAGGTGGAGAGGGGAGGGGGCTGAGATGTCCTGTTATGTCTTCGCTCTTTTCATAAATTTGCTTCATATTTGGATATTTTCCAAGTGGTTTGCTGCTTTTGCAACTTTTTCAAAGCTCAGCAGCTAATTTTTCTTCATCTGTGCTTGTGTGGTAATCAGTTTCTTGATGCACCCATAGAAAAGGCTGAGTTCATATCTTTTGCAGTTGATTGACGAACCTTTTTTTCCTTAGGACTAATCCAGTTCTTTAATGAGTTGCCAGAGGATGTTTTAAGCGCTCCTTGTGCCAATTTCTAATAACACCATGTGTTCTTTACTTGCAACAGCAAGTAAGCTTATCTTAATTAGTCATGAAAAAGTTAGAAATGTCCTAGAAATTAATTCCTACTAATACTCATCCTGCCTCTCCACCTTATTGCAGCACTCTGAGTGTGCATGTTCAGCCTGTTCAACTATTGTGCAAGCTGCAAAAATATACAGACTCTCACAGTATAGCACCATAATTATTATCAAAACCTGTCTAGGAATATGAGGGGGGTCTGTAGGATTGTAAACGTAATGTTCATAAACCAGTGCTTGATTTAGCATTGTTAGTATTAGCAATAGTGTTCTCTACAGCTTCATATGCTGTTCCTATGTTGCCTGCATATTGCTCCATGAAGAAGATGAGAGGCAAACAAGAGATTTTGGTATCATCTGCACACATCTGCATCTCTGCTCCAACATGACCAATAATGCAACATGAGTTGAAATACAGAATTTATCCATGCTCTTACTTGTCAGTATCATGTAGTCACAGATCTATCAGTTTATTTCTAACACCTGAAGTAGTGAGTTGAAAATATTTTGCAGTTACTGAAAATAACATACTATCATACCTTTTCATTCTTAATTTATGTTGATTTTTTGGGGTTCAAAAAAATTTCTTGCTGTACTTGCTGTATTGATGTTCAAAAAAGGAGATCAATGTTGAAATGTTGAGATCAATGTTCCAAAGTTTTGGAATGGTCTGCCCAGGGAGGTGGTGGAGTCATCATCCCTGGATGTGTTTAAAAAAAGACTGGATATGGCACTTGGTGCCATGGTTTAATTGAGGTTTTAAGGCGTGGGTTGGACTCGATGATCTTTAAGGTCTCTTGTGAATTCTGTGAAATCTTAGGCGAGAAGTGTAGCGGTCAATAGTGAAGAGTTTCTGCTATGGTTGGCTATGGTCAAAAGAACTTACAGGTCAGCATTTAGGTACCGCAGTGCAGAGGAATAATGTTTTGGATACAAAAAATATATAATGAAACTACTAGAGAGTGTATAGGAATACACAAAATAAGCAGTGACATAGCACTTGTGTGTTTCTGGTCCTATCCCTGTCTGAAGTTCACAGAGTACATTTTTTTTCTGTTTGCTCTGTTCCTGTTACAGAAATTCCTGATTTAGTTTTTGTTACTTACTCCTCTTAGGGATAGGTGCTATTGTGTAATGTGGCCTGCTTATTTTTCATCCCTGGTTTGAATTTTTCCATGCCATAAAAAATTCCAGGTGAAGACAGTAGCATATTGTCTCTCTACAGCCACAGAAAGCGCTTTCCAACTGGGGCCAGAAGTTGGTATCCATGACTTGCAAATCATGGGATTGAGCAGTCAGTCTGTTGAAGTAGGAGCTTTAGCAGAGTGTCCACCAGGACCGTGACCCTGCCCTGCACTCACTTCCCACTTTTGTGATTTCATTTAATACCTGTTGCTTCACTGTCTCTTCTGAAATGTCAGCACTCTAATGTTATTTTATGTAGTTTTCTGACCTCACACTGGAAAAATCTATTAATCTCCTGGTTATTATTATGCCCTGCCAGCTGCTAACTCACAGCAATTTAGGATATTGCTAAATCCTGCTGCTTTACACACCCTCTGGACTCTTTTGTCTTGTTGACCACTTCTTCTAAAGGTGCTGGCTTCTTTCCCACTCCTCCCTGTTTGAGTGGCCTCTCATCCACAATCTTCCTTCCTATTCTACTTGCTTATAGCATAGTTATATTTTGATTTTTTAAGAACTGTTGCTACTTTTACATCATGAGTTAACATTTGAAAATTTGCAGAGCATCTGTCATTCATGTAATGTCTTTGTGTTTATTTTGTAATTAATTTTCTGTTGTGATATCCAGAAACACCTCCAGCATGATGGGGATTCCATGGTAAGGTGCACAGAGAGTATATCTGCCCATTCGTCAGCAAAGAGACTTTTTCTTTCTGTATTCATACAAGATCTTCCTGGCACTTTTCCAACACCCACTAGTTGAACAGTCAAACTTTTGCTGACTATTATATGAGAGGGATAAAAGAGGTATCCCAAGATATGGACTAGGAAACAGAAGTTCCTGGAGCTGTGGGAATGATTTTACTGTCTTGCCCTCTTTATGGTCTGCAGTTTGACTGTATGTGTTGGTGGAATCTAGCAGGTGACCCCAGCTGGGATGTGTCTGCTTATGGTACCCTCCTTCTAGCACAAGAATACATGATCATATTTTTCCTTCTCTCTCCTGTTTTTATCTAGAAGATGCCAAACTAATTAATGCCAATTGCTTTGGCCAAGGTACAGTATTTTGTGTCAGAGGAGGATGCAAGAAAGGAAAGACTATATTGGAATTCAGTATGTCATCTGTGATAAAGACCTCTGGCACATGCTGTGTGATCTGCAGCTGTGTTTTGGATGCCAGTGGCTGTGGGATAGGAGATATGGCAGGAGCACTTTGTCAGGATCTGACTCTACCTCTTTCTAGGTGGTGTCTGTATGTGCTTTTTTATTCTTTGGATAATTAAATAAATGCAGTTGTGCAAGACAGGGAGTGTTGGAGATTCTTCTGCTCTTGTTTTCTGCCTCTTCTTCGTTTTCTAGGGTTTTCCAGACTAGTCCTTTGATCTAGTACTTCTTGGATACTTTAGAAAGAAATCCTACAAGAAAATTTCTGATTTTTCTCAAGGCCTCTGTGACATTTCAGGTTATTTTATCTTGAGCTAGCCCCCTGTCTTCTGAGAATTCTTAACCCACACCCATTATTGTCCATCACATAGCACTAACCCTACTTCCTACCTGCCTTTGTTCTCATGCTGTCACAAACAACTTTTGAGAAAAAACCCAAAGAATTTCTTAAACACTCTGATAATTTTATCCAGTTTTAATCTAATGAGTTTCTCTCATTTTTTTTCCACTTTAAAGCCTTTTGCAAAGTTCTCTACTCAACAGTGACGAGATTTTTTCCAAATCTTACTGAACTACTCAAATATTTTTTCCTCAGAACAATACAGCAATAAATCTCTGACTTCACCACCTACCAGATGAAAATCTCATTGTACTTAAATGAAATAACAAAAGGTCCCTGCATGATAGGTTGGTGTTTTTCTTCTGTCAGAGTTTGGAGACAGGCAAACAGGATACAGGGGGTTTCTGTCGTCTGTGATGAGCCATTAAGCTGTTGGCCTGCTCAGGAGAGTAAATGCTGTCTGACAAGTTTAGTTCTTCCGCAACAGCCTTCTAAGGAGCCTTGCTGGTTCAAGCTGGGGACATGGAGGTGCTGCAGCTGCAAGCTGTGGCTGGAAATCACCAGCTGTGTTGAGTTGCACATCTCCAAGCCAAAGCAACCTTTTTCCCACACCTGCAGAGGGCCTCTGGTTGGTCTTCATGACTCTTTTTGGCCAGCACAAGGGGAGGGAGACAAACTGATGTGTTCTACAGCAGATATTCCCCTACTTTTATAGGTCAGGCAGGCACACTCAACCTTCATGTACTTGGAACACTTAAGGGATGTGCTGGGCTTTGTGTAAGCTGGGTCACGTCATCTGGCAAGTAAACAGCTGAGCTGAGCATTCTGGCCTTTTGCAACTCAGTCCTGTGCTGTAATTGTTGTTCATCACCATGTCTTTCATTACTGGCCAAATCTGTAGCTTAAATCCCTGTTGCAGTATTTCTGGCTCAATTTTAATAACTTCATCTTTCTCTGTGAGTGTAAATCCATGGTCTTGTAGAGACTTTGAGGCTCTTGCAACCGTCATCTTAAAGCCTAAAATGATTATCCTCAATGCTACCAGTAGATGTTTTTAATCATGTATTGGGCAATGTGCCTGAGTCCTCCACATTCATGCTGAGTCCTATATGTGGTATAATGCTGTTCCCCATAGTAACTCTAGGAAAATGCTTGTCTGGGCCCTGGAAAAAGTCCTTGGAAAACAGCAGGTTTGGGAACTTTCCTATTTTTTCCTCTCTCACACATACTAATAGCACTATAGCTTCTGCCTAGGTTTCTCTTGAAGTATTAAGAACAAGATGTTTTGTGATGTTACATTGTTTTCTTCATTGCTGAGATAATTCATAAGAGTAGATATGCAAATAAGAGCTGGTCTGGAATTAAGTAAACCTTTCCATTGCTTTATTTAATATAAATTGTTAAGGACTAGGGGCTATTTCTGGTACAGCGAGACTCTTGTTGGTTTACTTTATTTTTAAAGAAAATGGTATGTAATTCATGTTTTGTTCACTGAACATGTAACTTCAATACGATTAACTCAGAGTTAATCTTGCTGTAATTAAAGTGTACTGTTGTTTTTCTTTTTTAATCCAAAGTAATTTTGTAATTAATAGCATTGACCTCTGGGTATGTACAGGTTAAATGAAGGAGAAAAGTACCATAATCCTTGTAAAGAAACCAAGAAGTAAGGATGCATTAGAGGAAGAAACAGTAACTCTTGTGCTGGCAGAAACTCTCTGGGAAAGGGATTGTTTTGTAACGCCTGGCAGAAAGAAGACTGCAGTTCAGGAGGTTTTAGAGAATTTGAACCATCTCTGGATATTTCAGCTGCATGAGAGGCTGGCATTTATCCATTTGCTAAAAGATTTTACAGATGTGAGCTACGCAGACTGTTGTTTTAGGCAGCCAGGAAATGACCTGTATGGAGCAGGCAGTTAAAGAAGAAAGATATGAGCGAGGTACACTTCTCTGGGACAGCTGAGGGGCTGTAATTCTAAAAGTTAGCCTTATCCTGTTAAAGTTAAGCAGATCATCCCATCTGGTGTTTGTATATGATACTGCTGAATTCTTGCTAAATCCTTTGAAAGTTGTCATAAGTGTAACTTTAAGCTGGATGAAATCTAAGAAAAGCTGGGTGATGTCACAGTGTTTTGATGAAATCTCTCTGAGAAGACAGAGGTGCAGTACGTCTGCATGTATTGTTGTGTACTCAGGGTGTAGGGAAAGTTGCACTGTGATACTAGTAGTCTATGCCTAGACTTGACACATTTTAGCAAGCCCTGAAAATATTGTTCCATATGTATGTATAAATGCATACAGATGTTCAGGATGGAACAGGAAAAATATAGCATTTTTTTATAAATGGTCTAAGATAGCCCTAAGCAAGGATAGATCCAACATTAAATTAATCACTGCCACTTTAGACAATTTTTTTTTTTGTTATTTCATACCATTAAGTACCTCGACATGATGAAAGTAGGTTGTGTTAAGGAGTGCAATGTGCACTTTTTTGATGACTGAAATGAGCTATAACACTTGATAATCAATAATTAGCCGAAGATGGAAGAAAGTCTGAATTTTAACTGAAAGGCGGATCATAAACAGAGCAGAGACCACCAAAGTACTGCAAGGAAGGCATGTGTCTATTCAGACAAAAAAATTTGGGGAAACATAGCATAAGTGATTAATATAGCGAAAAAACCTGTCCTCTGCAAGTAGATTTGCATCTTGTCAGTGATAAACCTAACAAGAATTACATTCATTCAGTAATGGTCAGGAAGTGTTTATAAGCCACAGTTTAAATAGTGGGGATGTGTTTTACTCATGTATTTTCTGGGAATGTTTTGAAACACTTGTTTTAAGTCATGTTAAAGTAGAAGAAGTGTTTTGTTGTAGGCTTTTTACTATTTTGCATTCTCATCTCACATGACGAATTCTTTGATCACTTGATATTGGTAGAAATTATGTGCTCCAGAAGGTGGGATGAGAGGGTAGAATCTCATTGTCATATTTAGAATGCACCTCAGGAATATGTTACCTTCCTTCATCAATAGTTTGCTCATAAGAAAAGCTGTTAGTGAGAGCCTCAAGGCCATAAACAGTTCTGTCACATGGAGTCCATAAAGCAGTGTTTGTCACTTGCTTTAACTGACAGATTTGCTGAGTTTGGTGGTCTGACACAGTCTTCAGTGTGATGCTTTCATACCCTGTCATGTTGCAGCATTTAAGCTGAACTAACTGCACAGTTTTTGTATCATTTTTGCTTGTTTTTTTTTTTTTGTTTTTTTTTTTTTTTTGGTTTTTTTTTGGTTTTTTTTTGTTTTGTTTTGTTTTTGTGTTTTTTTTTTTTGTTTTTGTTTTTTGTTTTTTTCTGTTTTTTTTTTTTTTTTTTTTTTGTTTTTGTTTTTTTTTTTTTGTTTTTGTTTTGTTTTGTTTTGTTTTTTTTTGTTACAGGAGAGAAATAAGTGATCCAAGTTAAAATTTAAAATTCCTGTTTAAAGTATTTCCAGAAGTACAGAATACTAATTTGCTAACAGGAAAGGCTAACTAAATTATTTCCTACCAAGTAGGTAGCAAATTTTCTGCCTTGATTCAGTAATCCAAGGTAAACAAGGGATGTGCTACTCCACCTACAGGTATTCAATGGATTTAGCAAATGTACCATCAAGAGTCAGTCATGCTCTCTGTACCAGCCGTGTGGGTGCCCCCAGACTTCAGTAACTGCTTTTCTAGACAACCTCACGTGCTGCTTGCTCCTACTGTAAGGCTTAACTTGGATGAATTGCATCTGTTTCATCACTGTGTACCCCAGTTATTTTTTTGCTGCTGGGCCTTTGTTCCAGAATTTAATTTGTTTCTCTAAATAGAGGGTCCCCCCACCAAAGTCAGGATCAGCACACTATTGCAGCAGCTGCCAGAGCTTGGCTCATTATCAGCTCTTACCTACAGTGTGTATTTTCATAATAATGGCAGCCAATTAGTTATAGGTGCATCTTGTTAAATAGCTTGAGGAAATCCATGCTGTGGGCTTTAACTCAGAAACTATAATACGTTTTCACTTTAACAAGCATTTTTGGAATATGTTATGAAGACAGCAATAAATTAAGGTTTGTTAGTTTACAATTTACTTTTAT
The DNA here is from genome assembly GCF_024509145.1 of Vidua macroura. Lineage (NCBI taxonomy): Eukaryota > Metazoa > Chordata > Aves > Passeriformes > Viduidae > Vidua > Vidua macroura. Next base: position 45,447,770 of record NC_071575.1, on the reverse strand, counting down.
TAGCCATTAGTTTTTATTAAATTATTTTGTGCACTTTACTACAGGAAAAATACTGTGTTCTAAATGCATTATGAGCAATTTAGACAGTATTGTTAGTCCAGGACTGTTTAGTGTGGATTCATCAAGATATAAAATGCGTGATGGGATTGTTTTGGTTTTTTTGGTTGGTTTTTGTTTGTGTTTCGGTTTTGTTTTGGTTTTTGATTTACAAATTTAAGATGAAACTTGCTCTTAATTCCTAATTGGAATTCCTAATTGGAGCCTGTGGTAGCATTTTCTTCCGACTGTATGATAGAAGTAATAACCCATTTGTGTCTTCTGTATCTAGTGGGATTCTATCCACATTAGGGGGCTGTGTTTGTCACCATAGTTTCATATTGCTGAAGTTCAAAGAAAAATGCAGTTAATCAAATCCCAGACCCCTGACTTAGAACTACTGTGTTTGATTTCCGTCAGTATTTATGATTATGCCATTTCATTGGCACAGTGTTTCTTACAGTTATTGCACATTTCCCCAATATTCAGTTACTGCAATGACACTGGAGGTCAGCAGATAAGCTTTCACTTATGTTCTCTAAATTGAGAAAACAAATAAGAGAAAGGGTTTTTCTCACTGGAATTGGAACATGCAAGAACACATTGAATTAATTATTATATTATTATTTTATGACCTTAATAATGGGATTTGTCTTTCATTAATTTCAGTTGAGACTCTCATGGCTAAGGTAGGGAAAGTAGTTTAAGAAGCAAGAAGTAGGTGTCCCCTTGGGCAGTAAGCCTTATGGCCTCATGGTTGGGATGCAGGAACTAGACTTAAGCTGTCAGTCTAGATTTAAACAACAAATTCACTGCATATTTTCAATTCTCTCTTAAATGTTGTGCAAGGTTCTAACAACTATAAAACGAGGCAAAATCCAACATGAGCATTTTTAAGAAGTCTTGCTGGGCTTTAAAAATATCCTACTCAAGTAAGTGTACACAGATGTGTATTTTCTTCTAATTTTCAGTTCTTTCTATTTGCAATGTTAAAGAACACACATAGACATTTATTGGCTTTTTTTTTTTGTTGTTGTTGTTGGGCTTTTTTGGGGGGGAGAGAGGAGGCTGCGGTGCTTTTTGGTTTTTTTCCCTCTAGAATTTACTTATAGCATGACATTCCATCTATGCATAATAGCAAGTCTGAAATTCCAGAGAGATTCGAGGGTTAAGCCATGTCCCACATAAACAAACATGCTGCCTCTTCAGTTTCATGGCTATAAGTCATTTTGTCAGTTGTCTTATTTGCTATCTGAAATCACTTGCTCTTTATAGCATATGGTGCCAGAAAAAGGGCTGATATTCATGGCCAGAAATTGAAGCTGACAGAGTTTGTAAAGAAGGAGTGACACAAGCCAGGATAAGCCGTTATAATGTGCTGTATTTGTCAATACCGCATTTGAAAGAAATATTTTGCAGCCTGGTGACATGGATGATAAATGAGTGTTTGCTGCATTGTACTGCATGATCTTGATAAACTGACACATTGGGAATTTGTATCCTTGGGGCAAGCTGCTAAGGAAAACAAAGTTGTTGAATGAAAGTACTCTAGACAGGCAAGGCAGTCAAAGCTTTTTATATGTAATTTGAAGGTATCTTAAAAGTGCTGACAAAAACAAAATGATAAAGTGACTGCAGTGTCTCAATATTTGCATTTGAGGGGTGTGTCTAAAAAGAGTTATTTCCAAGAGTGTCTGAAGGTGGGACTAATTACTGCTGTTACGCTAACTGATTTCATCATGGAAAAGCTATTCACAGCCAAGTAATTTCAAGACTTATCTTCTGCATACAGGAGATAACCTAAAGCTGCAATGAGTAATGGTATAGTGCTGTTGGAAACCAGTGACAGTCTACCTGATCTTCTGTCTCGTCTTTAGCAATGAGATGTAGTTGGTATAAGATCCCTTTGGTTGACATGTAGTAGGAGGCATTTTTTCTTCACTACAACAATTTTTAAAATTATTTTTTTATTAATGTTTTCAGAATTATGGTAATTCTGGTATCGCCAGGAACACAATCACCTGTAGAAGTATCTTAATTAATTTAATCAGCATATGCTCGTTGACCTGTAGTATTTTGGAAAAAATCCCAACTTGATTTATCAAGTGTTTTCCTCAGAGTGAAACAGAAAACAGGCTTTCCTGAGTTACTGCCCGTGGCTTTTATTGGAAAGGTCTTTTAGAGGAGATTTAGTGTGTGTTTCTCACAGTAGCCAGGGAGTATGTCTTCTGCATTTCTGAAGGTTAATGTGAGACAGCATGAAGTTATGAAGATTCAAGTTTGTATTGCATTCAGGCTCCAATTCTGGTTGGCTTTGTGTTATGATGCCTTGTTGAGAAGAGCAGAGTTTTCTCTGTTGAGAAGAATATTTTCTATAAAATTTTGTAACTAAATGAAAACAAATGAGAAAATATCGGAAAGAATTTGAAAGGTTTTGTTTTTTTTTTTTTCTGTCTTCTGATTTAGTAAAGTACAAGAGTTTTGACTAGAGATTTTACAGCTTCTCTCCAAATCTCTAATGACTATCTCTGAACCACAGGGTCAAAACCTGCCTGCAGCTATTTTGTTTTGATTTGGTTTTGTTTTGGGTTTTTTTTGCTTCTTTGCAGTGCCTCCAGCAGCACTTCAGCTATAGAGCTCACATCAAAAAAAATCATCCCCTTGCTCATGGCTGGTTAGACAGTCATTGTACCTGTCCTTGTCTCATGATAATATTGAGCACCTTCTTGTCTCAAAAAAGAAAAACACTAAATCTGTCATATCAACTTCAACTTTTACCAGAGGAAAACATGAATAGAAAGCTGATTTTTTTACTGTAGTAAATACTGAAGCATATCACTTTCAGGGATAATAAATGCATTAACACTTCTTCATTGTCACTAACAAAACACACCTGCTGAGGCACATCTCTGCTTGTGAGCTGTAGAGTGCCTTTACTGGGAGGATTAAGTATATTCAGTGTAGGGAGACTTACATTGGTAGCCACAACTTTTTCCATCAGATGTGTGTATCTGCTTACTCTTTCTTCTTTTATAATTCATTGGGATAAAGGAAAAAAAATACTAAAAAGTCCAGGAAGCTTAAGGTTATGAAAACCCAATATTTCTTCTCTATTGAAAAATGAATTTGGAAAGTTTCTTCCTGGTTGTGTCATGTTTGCCCATTCAAACATGATTTCACCCAAAGGAAATCTCTGCATGCTTGCGTTACTTATTCAAATGTCTGAGAACTGTCTAAATGCATCTTCATTGTGGTTTTTCATGATAAACTGTTACTTGATGACACTGAATTTACATCTTCTTTGTATATTTTTATGCAACTGTTGCTGAAATTCAAAGTTGTTTTTACTTTTCTGTAAGAAGTAGCTGTAACAGTTTGGGAAAATAGAAGTATTTTTCTAAATTGTTAAGGTTGTTGCTTCTGATTTTCATTAGCTAAGGCTGAATTAGTGGAAAAAATCCTTACTACTATAAAATGAATAGTATTTATTACTGTCATTTATTGGAACTAAAACAATGATTAACACTGTTGGGCTTGGCAATGCAAATGCAGAGCAAAAATATTATTTCAACTTGCAATTCAAGCATAAGCTAAATTACAGAGGGTAAAAATGTTGAAGCACAGTGAAATAGATAATTTTAGGCTAGACATCTCAGTCTAAATTTTGGGATTTTTTGTTTGTTTTTCTGTTTCAAGTGAGACTTTTAAAGAGCAATTTAAAGAAAAACCCAAATGCAGTGGGGTTGGAGAAAGTCTACTGAAGCAAAAAGAAAGGCAAGAATGTTTCTCCTCACTGGAAATAAATACATCAAGCACAAATTTAATTAGACTGATGCTATGTTTTGTTATATATGACTTGTTCAATGCTAAGCAAGTCTTTCAAAAAGATTGTTCACAAAGCCAGCTTGTCTGTAGGTCTGAAGGCCACACTTGCTGTGCATGTACTTGTTGACACTTCCAGAACTGTAAGAGTTTATGCCCTTGTGAACTGTCTTTGAAGCAAAAAAAAACCCCAAAAAGCATTTATACTTTTAAATATTAGAGTCCAGAAGGCGTAATAAGCTTTTAACCAAAACATTCCAATTTAAAAATAGAGATGCGCCTAAAAAAGACTTCCTTCCAAGCTTCATTATTGCCAACAGCTTCCACTACTTCTCTCCACCTCGCAAATATGCACAGATTTTTATTTCCTTTTAAATTACCTGTCTGCTCTTTACATGTATATACTTCAGTTGGCTCTCTCTTCTTTTCCTATAATTTATCTTTCATCACCTGATGATGTAGTTTTGCATCTGTGCCTGACACTTGCAAGAATTGTTGCCAGAACCTTATGCTCCTTCCTGTTCGGAAATGTTTCTTAGTTCCTAGGAATTGCATGACTGCAATGTAATTTGTGATCTCTAATATTCATCTGTCTTGTAAAGACTCTCCAAGCTCATCAGCTGATTTAAAAGATAGAACTTTCCCTTCCCCAGTCAGAAGACAGTGGCTGAGGTGAAACCAAATCACATGCTTGTTCCCACCCAGAGCAAGCCTTTGTTCTGAAGCACCCTCTAATGTCATCCCCAGTTTTACACACAGGGATGCTGAAGCAATGGTTTGGTGGATCCATTAGATATGGATCTAGAAATGAGGTGGAAGAAATGTAGGAATGCATTTCTAACAGGAGAAAACTAATGCAATCTGAACAAAATCTCACAGATGGTATCTTCAACCCACATGTGGTACAATTAGTAGTCTAGTTGAACACCTAGTTATTCTGCAGAATAATTGCTTTTTCTGATAGAGCTTGGTGAGGAGAAATATGAATTGCTAGTCATGCAATCAGCTTAACTTCCAGGTTGGTGTTTTTTCCCCCAGGTTGCAGTTTCCATCCTTAAGGCATTCACCCCTGTTTTCCTCAAGATGAGCATGTTGGTGTTAAGAAATTAATTGGAATTTGTTCACACATGCTAATTATGTGTCTATTGTGTTTTACTTAACCTTAACAGTTTGTTTTGGAGAAGAAAAATTATCTTTAGACTTTACTGCACATTCTCATTAATAAAATAGAAATACAATTTCTGTCATCCCAAAACTGAACCAGGTTCCATAGTAATCCATAATGGTTTCAAAAATGCTGTCTTTAGTTTGTCTTTAGTTTGGAAGAAGTAGAAGTATACTTCTACTTCTTGTCTTTAGAAGGCGAAGTATAGTCTACTGCTTAGAAAAAAAGACAAAAGGTTCTATAACCAAAAGACAATAGAGGAAAAATACTCCCTTGATCTGTTTACTTTATTTGCCAGTACTTCTCGTGTCATGGTGTTTCACTGTTTCCCTTGGAGTCAGACAGTTTCCTCTACTGTTTTCAGAATAAACATTTCTGCTTCCTATTGATCTGGAAAAGGCCTAGGCAATCCCTTTCCCCCCCTTTTGGTATTTTCTTTTAAATAATAACAAGAAGGCTGAGAGACAGAGACCTTTCTGCAGCCTTTCTAGAGCAGGCCACATAATCTTTCCTGCTTTGTTTTGCAAAACACAGAGTCACAACCATGAGGTTACACATCAGTTAGCATTGCGATGCTTTTTTCTCCTTTTCTTAAGACTTCTCTCCCCTCTCTGAAGTTTGTACCAAATAATACCCTTCATAGAAGGGTTTGAGTTGAAAGGAACCTTAAGGATCACCTAGTTTCATGTCCCCTGCCATGGGCAGGGATACCTTCCACTACACCAGCTTGCTCAAAACCCTTTTGTTTGCTCTCATAGCATCTCTCCCTTTATACTTTATAGTGAGTAGTCTGGTTTAGGGTTTGAGACAGGATTTCAAATATTTTGCTGAAAAAGCTGACTGAGTTCTGTGTGTTTGAGAGCTCTCTCATCACTATGGGGTTTCCTACTCTTGATCTCAAACATACTTTGAAGATAGCTTTTTGGAACTGGGGAGTCAGCTTTTATAATCTCTTTACACAAATTGGTTTTCTATGCTTGGCAATATATTCTTTCAGCCTTTGAATATCCCTGAACAGAGATACTTGTTGCCCAGTAAAGTTTTTTTCTTCATTAATTAATTTTAAACCCTTGTTTTTCTTCACAAGAGTAGAAATTTTTGCTTCTGTTTGCTTTATATGAATGGGGTTTATAGGCTTTTTTTCTACTGCTTTTCACCTTAACCTCTTTTGTATTACTCAGCTGGCTCATTTAGTTAAACTTCATTAATCAGAAATATGATTAGTTTTCATGCAAGTTGCAATTTTAAGAGAGCAAAGAAAGAAATAACCTCCCTGAACAACACTTTTCTTTGAGTAAATATATTTTTGAGCGCTTGGATATGGAAATATATATTGCAGTCAGTACTTCAGTCTCTGTTTCTGCCCTAGTCAGACAGTCAGATGCTGGGTGGTCAGGATGTAAAAATAGTTTCTGTGTGCAGGTGCCAGGAGTCATTATATTCAGGAGTATAGGTTAGACCCAGTTTCATGGGTGAAAATGTCATAGCCAGTTTAGTGGACTTCTCTTCCATTTTTGCTTGTTTTAAATATGACTGCTCAAACCTCAGTTCAATCAGAAGAGGACAAGAGTCATTGCTTGAAATTACACAGCTTTGCTAAAGATGTGTAGACTTTATAAGCTTTAGAGAACAAATTCCAAAATGAGTGATTAGAGCTTTTGCTAGAAAGCTCTGTCCCACGGCACACTGGTTGGATATTATCAGAAAGACATATTTGTTTGTCTGTACATATATGTGTTTTCAGACTGAACTAACTTGCACCTCATTGTAAGAACAAAAGAAAATGTAATTTTCTTTGATATCATCAAAATCAAATAACTCTTGCAGCAAAAGAAACATAATTACTCAAACGTCTTTAATCCACAGTTTTTGCTATGACTTGTTTTAGTTTCATGATGTAGATCTAAGCTGATCTTTTGTTCTTCCACTGTTGGGTGCTGATACTTGTGTGTATGTTGCTTTTACTTAATGAATTCAGCAATCCAGAAATGTCTCTTCTTTCCTTGAACTCCCTTTGTCCTGTTACTCCCAGAAAGAAGATCTTTGGTTAAATCGTAACATTCAGAGATTTGAGTCTCCACTTTCTTCATATTTATCAAATTTTATTCCCCATACTTTAAAGATCATGGTTTTAATTTGCAGATGATGGTTCTGGTGGTTTTAAGGATGAATCTAGGTAATGACAGGATGATGGTTACAGTTGCTGTGCTTAAATTTGTGCAGTCTTGCTCCTTGAATGGATTAAATATTGCATTAATTTGACATTTATTTGGGTTTTTTAATTAGTGATATATACAATGAATATTTAACATTTTGAGAATGATGATAATTAAAAATTATTACTGGAGCACCATTGAGATGCATTAAACTACCACCACCACCACCAAAAAAAAAAAATCCTTGCCGTTTGCTTTAAACTACATATGCTATCTAGTGCAAATCCATGTGCCTGTTGTTTACTTTGAGCATGACTTTTAGATACAATTAGAACTCCACACAAAGTTTTAATTTTTTTTGTAAAATGTAGTTGTTTTCTATCTGGAAGAGATAAGCACTTTCTGGGGAGAAGAGAGAATAGGGCAGAAAGGCAGGTGATTGTGCTGATGTCACCTTGCTGAGACAGGACGACATTGGTAGAGTTGGCAAATTTAATGTCTGACATGGGATAGGTAAATGAGTTCAAAACTTGAGCCAGAGTAGATAAAATTTTCTTGAGAAATAAATCCTTTTCTAGGTCAGCTTCTATTTTTTTTTTTTTTTTATAAGCACTTTTTTGACTCAGGATTTCAAATTCAATTTACAGCCTGAGACCATTTAAAAGACCCGAACCTCCAGCACACATTACTTCATTTTGCAGCTGAATACATTAAAATGAAAAGGTTGAAAATTAAAATTTTGCAAAGTTTAATTCAAATATAAAACAGGTAATTAAACAGGAGCAGGAACAAAACAATTTTTCCCATTTCGCATGCAACCTTCTTGCTTATTCAGGACTTTAAAAAGGAAAAATAGGCCTGTGCAGTTGTGCAGGTAGTCCGTTAGAGGGCAATGTAGTATTGCACTGGAAAGAAGATGAGGCAACAGTGACCAGGGGATATACAACAGTCCGATAAGGCTGAACTTAGTCTTCGTTTGAAATTAAGCTGGTGTAATTGCAGGATGCATGTTAACTCAGTGGTAAAATGAGGAAAATAATTTCCTTGCTATTGTTAGGACATTTTAGTAGACATAATGAATTTGTTGTTAACTTCCTTAAAATCTTTCTAGTTAGAGAAATTGCAAAAGGATTTAATAAAGTAAATACCATCAAGTTTACTTGCCAAATTTCTCAGGCAAGAATTTTGTAACCTTTTTGAGGAAAAGCTAAGAATATAAATGCTCTTTAAATAAGTAACTTCAGGTAAAAATTCTGCTGAAATTGGAGCACTTAATATGTCTTTTTAACAGCTCAGACTGTTCTACTACCTCTGTTCCTTCAGATTTTAGAAAGGTAGCAAATCTTAAAACCTTCCAGTTTTAACACTTAAATAAAATATTGTCCCATAAACACACTGCTATAAATGTGGTGTCACTGCCTGCACTGTAGATGGAAATGCTTTCTGAACTTTACACATCTTGAGCTCTCTGTTATCTCCTGATAACCACTTGAAAGTGTGATGTGTGCCAGTAAAAACACTGCTTTATATTTTCTCTATTTCTTAGCACATGTTAGCAGCGCTGATGAAAACAGAACACTGATTTGGATCAGTTTTTGAATTGACACAATATGGTGCTTCTTATGCTGAGATAATCACATGAACTTTGTTTCCTATTTTCATATTAGGGACCTATATTTTTGTTCCTGGATAGGACAGTGATTAACTTAATTGAAGTCAGTGGACTGGGACAATTCCTATGTAGGTTCAAAAGTGCAGATGTGATTAGCAGACTTCAAAGGCAGTTCTGAAGAAGTTTTAGGTTGATAAATTCCCTAGGTGTGAATGTGAACATTAAGAAAGATTTGCAAGGCATCTGTTACAAGGGAGCAGGCACAGACATGGCCAGTGGTGTCCTACTCAGTAGTAATAGTATCATTTCATATTTCAGGGAAACTTTTTTATTGTATAGTAATAAATTCAATAAATTTATGTGTTAGGCTTAAATGAAATATTTTCCATTTGGTAATTCAGTAAAAATAATCTACCTATGCTCACAAATTTAAATCTTTTTTATTATTAAATTTTCATTTGCAAATATGAAACAAATGGATAGTAGTGATTATTATTACCCTAAGTATGTATTTATTTATGTATGTTTGTTTCTACAGCACGTGGTGCTTGTTCCCTGTGGAGTGACACTTCAGATCTACTTTATTTTGCTCTGGAGTACTGAAACGGAGCTAGGGCATCCATCCAAAACCCATGCTTGAATGATCCAGTGTTTAATTATTGTACACAGATGAGGAACTTACACTCCGTCACGTTCCTTTTTTTTTCTAACTGCCTTTTTTTTCCAGAACTGCACAGAGACAACACATATAAATAGTCCCAAAGCTATTAACTTTCTCATCAGTGCTCATTTTTGTCACTGGCCTCTGATTAGTGCTGGTTCCATTATGAAAATATTTGCCTGTATTTCCCAGAGGGTTTGCGTACTTAGAAAGAAACATGCAGCTCTAGCGTTGCCTTGTGAATATGGCTAAATATGACACCTAAAGGTGATGTGTGTTTGGTTTTTTTCCCTCAGTTTTATACACACACCCCCACAGCCCCCCACACCCTCTGCAGGGCTGCTGCACAGGAGTGCTTTCTCTGATGAGAAATGTGAAAAGAATGCTTTCTCTGTGGGTGAACTGGCTGTCTGACAGTGTCACACCCTTTGCTTCCTGCGGGTTTGGGAGAGGGACTGCTCTCAGAAACACGGGTAGGGGAGCAGAGCTCTGATTCTCAGGTTGGATGGTCTGCTGCAGAGGGTCCTTTTTGTGCAGTTTTCCTTTTAAAATTTCATCTTAACAGAATAAACAACATTAATAACCTACTCAGCTTATACAGTGGAAAACGCTGTTTTTGGTGAGCTGTCAGAGGTTTCTAGTATGATTGATGAGCTGGATTTAAGTACCTGAACATTAAAAAACTGCTTTGTAAAATATGTTAGTCGTTTTATGGCCCCTTTTAATTTTCATGAGTCCAGGCAATGCTGAGTTGTGAGCAGTGTTTAAAGGCTGCTGGTGGCTTTGAACTTTGCAGAGCACAAGACTGATCCCACTGCTGTCTGCCCTGAGCGAGGCTCCAGCACTTCCCTCTGATGCAATTTGGAGAGAAGCACTGGTAGAGCCAGTAACTCAGAAACTGAAGATAGTTCTGTTTCCCTGCAATTCAGTAGTTAGTGATTACCCCATGAGATGGATGATATCATGAGTGGGCCCTATCTTCTGGTTCAAAGTGGGTGGCCTACTTGGCTTGCTACTAGGGCCACCCCTGGGAATGGTTTTCTGAAGAAGTGACTTTTCCAGCTGAGGAGAAGTTAGGGGTGTAGAGAGGAAATCTGTGGTGAATGACTGGCTCAGGCTCAGACTGGGTATTTGTTGTAGACAGCTATGGTGGTAATTGCTGCTTACAAGCCTTGGGAAAAAAAGTATAAAATATGAAAAAAAGTATGAAAGCTGCAGCATACAGGAAACAACTGAGTTTCACCGGGAGAACACAACCAGCTTATTATTTAAAGTAAGATAAATGTGTAATACACATAGCAGACTTTTTTTTCCCCTCTTCATTCAATCATTCTTTTCTTCCCCACCCTTTTTCCTCAAAATAGCTAAGGGAGGAGGGAAAGCAATTCTTGTGAAATGTGCTCATGCTTGCTAAATTTACCAAGCTTGATTTCCCAACCCCTCCCTCCTTCTGGGGATTATGGAGTGGGAAAATGCAAATTTGACAGTTGGGCAGTTTTCTGTAAGGAGTTACCTGTTCACACCATCACTTTGCTTGGAGGACTCCACAATACCACAATTGGAAAATGCATCTGGAAAAGTACAGTTGTTCGTGTTTCTGGTTCCCTGGTCTACAGTAAACAAAATCGAGTGTGCAACAAATGGTGACATTCAATCTAAAAGTCACTACCTTCCAACTCTGTAGACACTGTCAATATAGTAGGACGTAGAAGAAACTATGCTTCTCTAACTAGAGAGACACACATTTCACAAGTGTGCTTCTTTCCTTCTTTTTGATGGTTGAAAGTCATTAAAATTACTCAGGATCGTGTTCTCAGGTTAGCGATTGGTTAATGATTATACTCTTTAGTTCATCTGTTGATGTAAAAACTTACCTCTCTGGTCACATAGATAAGGTGTTTATTTAATCTAAATTTTAAAATTATTTTAAAAGGTTTGAGAAAGAGCTATTGTAAGTAATGAGCATAATCATCACCTACAACAGAGAAGGAGGCTGGAACTATCAAATTTTGGTGTTGTACAGGCTGCCTTGTGCAAGACAGATTGCAGTTGCAAGGGCTGGGATCAAACTCTTGAAGGTCTTCTGAAAATTGTACAATTTATGCACCACGTAAGTTGTTAATGCTGTTCATGTGGTCTCTGCTAATGTCAAATAAGTTTCATAAGCATTTCCATTGTAATTCTAAGACTGAAAAAAAAGAAGTGCATTTGATCTTTGAAGCACAGCTTCATGAAGTACTGCTTAAAGGGTTTCTTCTTGAAGGACTTGCAGCAGAGATTGTGCGTTTGTGGCAGTTGTGGCTTGGTGATAGCACAGTGTGTGCTCCTGAATATGTTCCCTCTTCTGCTGCATGTTCTGCTAGGCAGGTGTATGTGATATTCTGTGTGTCCACTGGGAAGCCTGAACTGTGTAGTGCAGGTCTCCTCCTCCTGTGAAACCTCAGAGCTAGTTAGTGAACATCATAAACCATTTAGTATTAAAGTGATCTGTATCTTTTCCAGCTGAAGGAAGAAAAAGAATTACTTGAATATCTGTTAATTCTTGCTTTGAAACCTACCAATTTCAGGCTTTTTGTTCTTGTTTCTATTGGCCCTACTTTCTTATGTATGGGCATTGTGGGCATGGAATGAATGCAACTCATGATCATCTGGCTTATGCAAATCTTTTTTAAAAAGGCAGTTGTTTGGTAATTGTGTCATGTATTGCAGATGAAAAGTAAGCAGGGCAGAGAGGTAAATATGTAAATATGTCTAAATATCTGTCTAGGTAACTGGATACCAAGATTCTGTAAGATTTTTGGCCCCCTTTTTTCCCCCCAGTTTCCAGTTGTTTCTCTGTTCAGAGCTTCTACTTATTTGGAGAAATCTGCTTGTGTTTAAAGCCTGATTGCTTGGTAAGATGTAATGACATAAAAACTTATCTAAAACTGACTTTTTACTGTTTTCCAAGTCAGTATCATTTAGTCATTAGCTTTTCTTACAAATAATTCATTCGTGTTAATATTCAGCTGTATACAGTGATATGGTAATTCCTATATAATTTGCATCAGCATATCTAAAGGAAGGCATGTTGCAGATTAAAATGAAAGATTCCAAACAAGTTTTAGAATCTGTTTTGACATAAGGTAGTAGCTGCATTTTCAAGAGTGGTGTGACAGTACTGATTGAGCTTACCCAACATTACTTTGCCATTTGCCAATGAAATTTGGGGTCACTCTATCCTCTGCATGCTGCAGAGAAAGTGTACAATGTTTAGACAGGTCAAACCAGTGGAGTTCTGAGTCTGTGAAAAAGATGGTAATATATAGCTGGTCCTTTCTTAATGGTGGTAAGAAAATTGCCAAGCTTCTAGAACTTTACACCATGGCTTATGTTTTGGTTGTCTTAGTTGAATAAATTAATGAATAATCAGCATTTTTCTCTAATGTACTTTTGTTGTCCTCTTTGATCATGCAGTTGGTATCTTAGAGAGCCAAATGTGTGTGATGTATGAGTCTATAGAAGTTAATAATTGCCATTAATGAATACCATTAAATGTCTTTTTTTTTTTACCTAAAATATATTGAATGTCATTCTCCCCTGCTTCCATGGTAACTATACTGAATCTTTTAAACCTTTGCTTCAGCCAGTAGCTACACTTGCAAATAACAAAAGGAGAACTGTGGCAATCCTGCAGTAACATTAATTTAATTGGTTCTTGGGTGCAGCCACCTCTGAAGAGCTGGAACATTGTAAATGCCTTCACTGTGCTTCTAAGTATTTGTTTTCTCCTCTGTCAAAAATGTAAAGGCTTGTCAACCTGTGGTTTGTTTGGTTGTTTGTTTGTAGGGTTTTGTATTTATGGTCTGCCCTACCTCTTTAACTCTTTGCTTCCTTTTTCTCATTGCAAACAAGCATCTCTTTTTCCATATTCTCCTAGTTTGATTGCAAATGCCAATTGTGATTCATCCTGTTCACACACTGCAGCCTGGAGCCCAGATCTGGGCTTACCTGCATTGCTGTTGTGATTAATGAACATCCATTGGGGTGACACAATCAGCTGGGATGCAGGTCAGGTGAAGATGAAGAAAAGGGGGATCTGCTCTCTGTTTTTAAATTGCATTGGAAACAAATTGAGACGAAATACACTGAGCCAATTTTTGCATCCTGATGTATTAGATGAGTGTATGTGATGCACTGAAGTTCATCAGTTTTTGTTGCTGAGAAGAAATAAAAGTATGTTTGAAAAGTAATTTTAGGAGCTTGTGTGTCTGTTTTTGCTGGCATCTGGAAGGTTGAAGATAAAATGAGTTCTGTTCAAATATTAGTGTATATAATGCTGGGACAAAACCATGGGATATAAGCTGATTTCTTTTTAAGAAGGGCTCCACTGGGTTTACCTTTCCTCTCATGACTGATATTAAGCATGGATTGATGAAATACTTATGGTAACATTGTTCTGGGATTTTGCAGGCTGAAGGTCATCTTAGACTAAAAACTACATGCCTTATGATTTTTTATAGCTGAGCTTTGTCTGTATGGCTCTTCCAGCTAAGAATTTAAGCTCATTATTTTGCAGTAAGATTGTTTGCTTTCTGACACTGCAACCTGATTTACAATGCATGCTATTAGTAGTCTGTTCCTTCTTAATGAATATAATCAGGCTGAAGGCACATGAAATACAATTGACAAATACTATGTATTGATTTTAAGCCTGGCCTGATTGACATACTAGAAGAATAGCCAATTTGCCAATAATAGGCTATTTGTCTAGCAAAATAAATGTTAAATCTTGACAGCTATTTGAAATTACGTTAAAGGGTCACTGCTCTAAGTGCCTCTTAAAGAAGATCACTTACAAAAATCTATGCATCCCCTTATCATTCATATGCACATCTCCAAACATGTAAAGGAACTGTTGCAAGACATGGAATGAGGGCAAATATAGAAGAAAGCATATGTCCATCTAGGGAAGAGGAGTTATCACTGAGTTCTGGTACCACCCTCTTGGACATATTTACTTCACTTCTACTGGCCAAAATTCACTTTCACTATCCAAAATTTGTTCAACACAAAAAAAATTCTAATTAATTGCTGAATTTGTTGTACACTTGGAGGTTCACATATGTACATTATATTAGAAAGTCACTGTGGGAAATATGTTGTGCACAGTGGTTCTTGTTTGGATTATTTCTTAATTATTGTTAAAGGTCCTGTTTGCAGTACAAAGGACAGGGCATTCAATAATTTTAAACCAGTCACTCAGTGAAAGTGTGATACTCTTTTTTTATGTGTGTCATATTTTTAATTTCAAGAATTGATGAGATCCGTTTGTCTTCAGTAGCATTAGCCACCCAAGTGAATGAAGTTGCAATTATTTTCTGGTCTGCTTTTATACTGATCTTATTTGCAGACTGCATTTCTTCATCACTTTAAAGTTGCCCTTTTCCCCTATGATGTGTTTATCTATAGGTGCTTTATTTTTCTTCTTTTTTTTCTTGGTAACCTGTTATTGCCTACTGCTGGCAGCTCTTTAAAGTGTGATTTGAAATAATTGAAAAATGCACAACTGCTTAGCACAAGTTCAGCATATTCCCTTTGAAATACATTTAAACTATTTACTTGCACTTAGAGTTTTGCGTATGTTTAAGCTTGGCACTTAAGCAGCCTTTCCTTTAAGCCATCAAGTGAGAGGGAAGCACACTGCTATTAGATATGTAACTTCACATGTTCGGTGGAAAACTGAACGAGGGACTGCAATGGTGATTAGTTCAGCAGCTTTCTCTGGGTCATAGGCATCATTCCCAGTATCCTGGCTGGCTTCCAGCTCAAGCAGTTGTGCTCTGCTCAGCTACTTATTTCCACTGGATCCAATATTTGAGTCCACTTTGCTTTTTACACTGTTATTGTGTTATTCCCCAGTGCAAGCTAAACTGTTTTTTCCCTTAGTTGGCAGCCTTTCTGGGTGGATATGAAGTAATCACTATGAATAAATCTGTTTATAGTAGACTTGTTAAATGGTTGAGGTTTCTTGGTAGTCAGGTTATTTGTAATGTGTATATGTATTATTTCCTCTTGTAGGTTAATATAGGAGTGTGCATATTTATAGGCATAGCCCATAATATTTAATGGTGCATTCATCTGAATAGACTAGTATTTTGAGAAGTATTAGAAATAATAGGACTATTTTGACATCATGCCTTCACTGATGTAGACAGAAAGATTTGTATGCCTTTTAGAGGTTTTTATTAAGTTAGAAGGAGCCTACGTATATGCTCAGTCAGTCAACTGAGAACTCTGGTGTCACCTTGCTCTTTAAATGACACATTGCATTCTTCATTGATTATAAATAGGACTGTTGTTGCTGCAGTGGGGAAAGGTCTGTGTGTGTGTTTTGTTCAGTCTTAAACTGTTTTATAACTGGGAAAGTGCTAAGCCAATAATTTTTAATAGATCGGCATGTAGAGATAGTGTGCTTTTTTTCATATTGCAGTTTTTAGGAAGGGTTTGTTTCTATTCTCTGCTGGCTTGCAGACTTGCACTCACTTACTGAGTGAGTACCTCAGCCATCCAGGACTCCCCTCTTGTAGCTGGGCATTTAGTTGGAGTAAGCTAGAGTGGCCCTTTGCTGTTTGTGTCAGCTTTGAGCTAGAAATGAAGCTCTTTGAGATAATTCACTGGTGCTAAAGATATTGCAGCCTGGCTGCTCTGGAGTTAGGTAGCTGTAATAGAGTTGCCTCACTCCTGACAATACAAAAAATCTGTATGTACTGTCTTCAAAGATGTTTTCTAGTTTTGTTTCCAAGACTTTTTTGGGGGACATTGTTGGGGTTGTCCCCTCCTTCCTTTTCTGTAGTTTTCTCAAACGTTTTTACTTGAAATTTGCTTGAAAAGGATTAAAATGCTCAGATTCTTGTGAAACCTCCTGAACCCAGCATCTGGGGTTTTAACTGAAACATAGTCCAACCCCTAGCCCTGCAAAATACCAAAACATGTGGAATAAGTTTCTAAAAATAAGGAAACTGTTGATAGTTATGAAGTGGGAGTTTATAACCAAATCTTTCTAGATTACTGGAAATTTGAAATGTTTCTTTTATTATTTAGGTAATCAAAACAATCAATTTTGTAAGAACTAATGTGTCTGTTAAAATTAACAGTGTTGATATTACTAGAAGGAAATAATAGGGTATTTTATAAAATGGTGCATACGCAGAGTAGATCCTGGCAAACAAATATGCCTTCAAAGTACATACAACAGTACGTATTTCACAAATAAACTGTGTGACACACAGAATGATTTGCACATTTTTCAGAACTTTATTTGGCGGATTTTAAAAGTCTGTAACTGTGCATGTAGTGATAAAGGGGTTGCAGAGCTGCAGCAAGCCATCTGCTCCCAGCAGATGGCACAATATCCCAGTTTATCCCATCCAGCCACATACTGGGTGCAGCCCAGGCTGCCTTCTGTGCATTTATGCTTTTGACACAATGTTTAATACAGTTTTGACACTGATCTAATGTAGTATACTTCCAATTTGAGCAGGTGCCTTTAAGGCCATGGAGTAGCCATAGCCTGTTTGTTGCTTCTATGAAACTTTGATGAAGAGTGACCTTACTTGGGAATATTCTGAGTCACAGACCTTTGTGCCAGGTTGAGGTGAAGCTTTTGGGAGCAGATGGTGCCCAGGTTCCTTCAGTGGAGGAAGGGTACTCTGTGCAGGTGGGTGGTCACAGATTTGCCAGGGCCACCTTGGCTGTGCCAGGTTGCAGAGAATGGTTGTGAGGTGAAAGAGATCCTGGTTCTCCAGATGCTGCTGAGACTTGCAGAGAGCTGAAGGTCACACCATGTGGCAGGGCTGTGTCCATGCCCAGCGCTGGGCAGGCAGTGCTAGTTAAAGGAAATCCATTTCCCCTTTAATGATTTAAACAACTGGCTGAGCTCAAGGTGAAAATTCCTCTTCATTCAGGGAGAGAGCCTGTTTTTTTTAGAAAGACCGTTGTGTAAAAGGTGAGTATTAGATATTTTAGCCTGCTGCTGGGATTTAAGGCAAACAATCCTTTATCTGCTCCAGAGCCAATTATGTTAATGGTCTCGTAGATCTAAAAGCCATGGCTGTGTGTCAGGCATGGGCCTCTCACACAGAATGTGTGTGTGCAGATAAAAGGGTGCCTGACATATGAGATGTGCCTGCCACAGATTAAAGTCATACGCTTTCTCTTGCATTTGTGCTGTGATCACTCAGCAAATACTAGCAACATTTTAATGAATATTAGTAGCATTTTAATGAAGTAGCAGAGAACTGAATTGCAATGGTATTGATAGTTGTTGTTTCAAGTTGAAATCAAAAGATAATAGTATAAAGGGTAGGAAATAGTACAATTTAAGCCTTCTAAAAGAGGGTATAGGTTATGAGCTACAGGGTTTTTGGTGTTTACAAAAAGTAGGATTTTTTAAGTTAATAGTTTAGATGATTATGCTCATGTCTGTTCTACGTCTTATGATATTAATCAATAGTTTTAGAAAAATCTCACAGGTCTCATGGTACCCTAGTATCTATCCCTGTTACCTACATTCTTCACAAGGCACTAACATCAATGGATGGTGCTAACATAAATTCAAAACTCATGTAAAAAAATTTAATAACAGGCAAATATTTCAACTTACACCTACCTATCAATATAGACAATGCATTTGAAAGTAACTGAATGCATTTGAGTGTTGTATTTTCAGGTTTTATAATATTTTTATAATATAAGTTGTATTTTCAGATTTTACAATATTTTTAGTGAGATGGTTTTATGATCAGGAGTGATGAGCAATGGTGGAGGATGCTCTCTGTGCTATGCGCTCATGTTACCTGCAGCTGAGGAGGAAGAAATGGAATTCAGCCAGACGGGGAAGCTGAAATAACCCTTGTTTTAGCCCCACCTGCATCCCTAATTGTGTTACTCAGTAGCATCTGAATTAGCCTCATTAGAAATTAAACTCATCTTGATCTAGGAAGTTAAATTTATTTTTTGGAGCCCCTGAGCTGGCAGAAATCTACCTTTGAAGCAAAAATTGATTACCCCTTTCTACTTTTGATGGGTTTTTTTTATCCTTTGTATTGTTCAGTTCCTCAGCATTCCTCAGTTCTGGTGGCACTGATTTTTACTTAGCCTTCTCTAAATATTAAACCACAAAAAAATTAATGAAGTGGAGAGGGAGCTGTGAGTGGGAGCAACCTTTGCAGCCCTTTTGTTTCATCTCAGTTGAGGTGAACATGTCAACAGCTATCAGCAATAATGCTTATTTCTTCTACAGCAATGTGATGGATTGATGTGTACCAAAATATGTTAGAAATTGAAATAAAATATGCATTTTTTTATAATTTATCAGCATTATGATGGCACAAAAAAGCCAGTCTTATGAATAATACAGAGATCTGCAGTGGGCATTATGTACTGTAGGTAATAAATGCAACATCTCTCCTAGTCTACCAGGAGAGTTGTAAAGCAGAACACATTAGTTCTGCTATGTGATAATAAATCACTTTAGTTTGTCAGAAGGCTCTGGCTAACTTTTACTCCTGAGATATGAAGGAGTGCAGTGCCATACGGCTCTGGATGGTTTCTGAAGTGTTTAGGCTGGCTCTGAATCTCCTGGGTAATGTTTAGAGTGAGCGATACGGTTAGATAACAAGTGGCAGTATTTCTCAGGTATCGATGTTGTGATGGCTCCCGTTGTTTTATTGCCCAGAGTGGCTGATTTTGTCCTAATTGGAACTGTAGCTCTTCTCTGATGTTTTGTGTCTCTATTTGCAACGTGGTCTCTCTGAAGAGTGTGTGAGAATGCTGAGTGACAGCCTGCTCTGCTCCTTGGGCATCTTTTGGAGGGGGCAAATGTCAATTACCCTTTTATTTTCATTTTATATGCCTAAGCATTGTTGTAGGCACTCATAGTAAAAAGCTACATTTCCCTATGCTAGCATGCATATCAGCTGATCATTTCTGCAAACAGCCCAGAGGATGGCAACACAGAGTAGTAGAAGCAGACCTGGGCTGATTATGCAAGATTAGAGGAAAAACTACTTGTGTAAACTTAGTAGTTTACACAAGTGAGAGTTATCTTGAGTTCGTTCATTTCAGTTTAATTTTCAGAGCATTATGTGCTGTGGTATTCTTAGCAAAGATAGTCTTTCTAATCCACACTTTCATAGTTTGAACAATTCATTATTTAGATTTAAAATGATGGAGTCTTCCATTTTCTAGCCAAGAAGTAACAACAAGAATATAGCAAAATGTTATTAAAAAGTTTTATCAGTTGAACAAAATATGCTACAGTGTGTCTATAGCATGTTACAAAGTATTATTAAAAAAAAAAACTTATCTGCCTCATATTATGTGACATGTGACTGTAATCTCTGCTATTTTGTATGCTTTCTACTTGAAGAAACATATATTAATTACTGGCTATTATTTTTTGTTGCATTTACAAAGCTTTATTGGACTTTATTACCTCAAGTGATTAGAAGACCAGTCCTGTATTTCTGGCTATACTTTACAATATTTGTGAAGGGGTTGGTAACATGTGAATTTTGAGACACCTCAAATAAAGTTCCCATTGCAAGGGAGCATCCCACCAGCTGCTGTAGATACTCACATCTGCCATTGGCACTCTGACCACAATCTTCTTTCCCTTTTCCTGTTGTCAGCAAGAGAGAGTGAGATCTTCCCTCTGCAAAGAGCAGTGTGCTCCAGCAATGGCAGTGCTGGGTTTCCAGAGTTACCTGTTCCGTTCTTCCTCATCCTTGCATGGGTCCTTTCATGGAATGTGATTCTCCATTGCACAGTTTGTTTTGAAGACCTTGGTATCAAGCCCAGAGGACTCTTTTTTACCCCTCCCCCACCTTGCTGCTGCTGCTGTATGCCTAGGGTGCTGCTGGGGAGGCAGTGGCACCTGGTACTTGCGTGGTGGTCAGTGACACTTCAGGGGGCCTTGGCTGTTTGTTTGGCCCTCTGTGTGGTGCCACACACAAACTATCACTGCTCAGCTGTCAGTGGAGACAGCAGAATTTCTGCATGGGCTGCACAGAACATCAATTCTTTCTGCTGTCTGTAGAAAGGTGGGAGGAGCAGGAAGCTCCCTGTGTTTACATGAAGACTTTGTGACTCCTTTTGCCTTGCCCATGGTACTCCAGATGTTTCTGTGATCCAGCATACAACACTGTACTCGGAGTACTCCTCAGTGCCAGTGGCCTCTGAGTCCACAGGAGTAGCTTGGCTCTGTACTCCATGGAGAACAGCATATTTTCTGTGGGTTGGTACAATTGAACACACCACTCTGTATTCTGGCCTGTCTACTGAAATTACATTGCCTCAGCTAGTTTTCCCTGGCAGATTTTGTGGGTCTTGAATTACATCTATTTGGAATAATTGTTCTGTGCTTTCAGGGCTCTGAATGGTGTAATTAGTCTCACATTTATGCTAACTGATCTCTAAACCTTCCATCTTCAAATAATGTAGTGACTTTTTTACTCTGGAATTGTTCACAGAAAGTATTGTGTACTTTAAAAGAATGACAATATCTTTAAAAATATTCTTCTGCAAATTACTCAGTGTTGTGACTAATATTCTTTCTCTTGCTAAGAAGTTAAATAATAATGAGCAGTTCCATTACTGTATTTAACAAACAGCAGTATGCCTTGTCTCACAGAAAAGCAAACAAAATGAGGTACTTTTGCTATAACTCTTACTTTGCCTTTCACCCTTTTAAGTTCTGGTAGTGTGTGCCGATTCCTGTATTTTTCTCACCTTTGCCACAGTCACTGGCTGTTACCACAGTCCTGTATTGCAATTTTACTTGAGGAATCAAATGCCTAACCTGAAGTTCTTATTTCTATGTGGTCGGTGTAATTTTCAGAGGAGACTCTTACAGAATCAATGAAACGTTGTAGCCTGTCTTGTCTGATACTGGAACTGAAGAATTTGCAGACAAGCTTTGTTACTTCTTGCTGCGTGGAGCTTCCTCTGAAAATAAAGAGAAGCTGATGTGCAGAAAAATTGAATGGTATTGCAAATTTTAATGATTATGTCAATAACTGTCAATCATAATTTCCCTCTTCTTGGGGAGATATCCCTGAAGCCTCTAAACTCTGAACAATCCTCTGTTTCATTTTGATTTATCCTCATTCCAAACAAACACTAATTTCCTTGTTAACTGGATCTGGCAAATGATGCAAGCAAGCTGTATTTGGGTTGGTTAAAAGAACTGTAGGGACCATGTCCCTGTATCTTCCATGTAGCAGGGAAGTCTGGTGTGCACAGTCCAGTGTGCAAAGGTGCTTGCTGGCAGAGCCCCTGTGTCTGATGGCAATATTGAGATCCTGCCTACACCAGCTGGTTCACTGCATGATCACAGGCTCACTGAGCCTGCTTTGAAGCATTCATTAACTTCCTTAGAAATTTTGGCCACAGTATTTTGCTTGACAGTTTCTAATTTTATTTTTTGGGATAATTTTTATACTTTCTATATCACTAACACATTGTGAAGCCTTTGGTTATGGCTGTGGGCTTTTGGTGAAACAATAATTGATCTTTTAGATCAAGCTGACTTTATCGTAACACATCACAAAGTGTAAGAACTGCTTCATCCCTGGCTGAAAGAAGTTGGTTTAGAAATTACAGTAGAATCTGACATAGACTATTTGATCTCATGGCTGAATGTGCTTTCAACAAAATGTGATGTAGAGTCTGTCCTTTGATCTCATTTGTCCTCTTCAAGCACGTTTCTGGAGTGTTTAATGTACAGAATTCATTTTGTACAGAATAATGCAGTACTGCAGAAATGAAGTCAGTAACATAAGTTTTAATACTGAAAACTGAGGCTGCAGAGCATTATCGCACATGAACAGCTTTATCACAGACACACGTGCTCTTACAGGTGCTTTGCAAAGCTGTCATTGAGCATAAAACACCCAGAATCTTCAAATCAGATCTTGAGGAGTTTGGCACTTGAATGCATTTGGTTTTTTTCCCGATGTCTGTATGGCATTTCAGCTTTTCTTTGTCAGACCAGAAATTCTCTACTTGCTATACATTGTCTTCACAAGTGTGAGAAGGAAGCAATAAGCACAAATAAAATCAGGGTCTTTCTGTTTGTCTTACTAAGACATCAAGTGTATTTGCTGTCACTGATGAGATTTTTCATTCCAGGAACTGCATTAATGCATTAGCTTACAGCAGCTCCTCTGAAAGCAGAAGAAATAACCCCTCCTCAAATTTAAGAGTATAATAGTGAATCATGAAGTGAATAAAGTGCCTGTTTGAAAGTTGAGGGGGGAGGGTTCAAAGCAAGGAATCCAAATACATACAAAGCTTCCATGTCCTGTTGTAAGTGGGAGAAATAGCTAGAGTTTTACTTACTAAAGGTTTCTGTTCATGCTATGTGTGTGAAGGGAGAAAAACGAAGCATCAGTCAGGAAGGGGGCTGGAGAGAAGGTGCTAGATTAGATGCTGTAAGGTGAAAGAGAACAGGTTTATCTCAAAGTGAGGAAGAAAGAAGACCAAGAGCAGGTACATAAAATCAGTATGGATTAATGAGAAACAACAGGGAACTGAGGCAGATGCAGAGCCAGAACTTGGACTGAGCTCCATGACACCAGGGGTTGCTGTAGTCTCCAGCTCAGTGTTGAAGGCAGGTTCACGCACACAGAGCTTTCTTCATAGGATCCATAGCTGACAAAACCCACCAACTCTTAGCAAAAATAGTTACTGCAGGCTCAGCAGGATCAGCAGCTTCCTGTCTTGGGAAGGGCATGGAACAGGAGTTAGAGGCCTTTGCAATAACAAGGGATCATTTTGATTTTTTTAGAGGCTAACAGCAATTTCAGAGGCACAGCCTAAACTTCTTGATGCTAATTAAGAAGGTACCTGCTAGCAGCTGGGTGTACCAGCTTACCAGACCCAATTTGGACTCTCTGCTCTTTTTCCTCTGTGTGGTGCTGTAGCCGAGTTGCATTCCTCCATGATGACATAATTCCTTGATGATGATATCATGTCTGGATTTTTGGAGGTGATCATGCTTCCCATCCTATGCACCATGATGTGGCAGCACTCCTCACAGCTTTCTTCCTATTTGGGGTTAAAGGAGAAGTTTCCTTTCCACATAGCTATAACTTGGTGAATGTTTAGTATTTAAACTGAATCTCGGAGTAATTTTATAGAAATTATTTTACCTATAGAGACTATTAGAAATTATTTCAGAATAATTTCAGAGCACAACAAGAATGGTGAATAGAGAATCTTAACACTACAAAATCTGCCTCACAACTTACCTTTCACAGCTTAGATGTAAATCTGGGCTGTGGCAATGACAAATTCCCATTTCTGACTTCCTGCTATTTATTTTCCTTTGGTCAAAGTTGTTTGTTTTATGACCTACTAACCCTCTTTCTGCCTTGGAATTTTGTCCTTAAGCTTTCCATACAAATTACCTGATATGATTATTTCCATGATAAAAAGTACCTGAAAATGTAAAACACACATGCCAAACTAAAGATATGTAATGCATGCCCAACAGTGCTCTTTCATAAACACTTGTTTTGTGCTGGACTAGATTGAGAGGAATAATGTATTATGTGAGTACAATAAATATTTCCTTATCCCTAAACACTTCTAAATCTTCAGCAGGATCTTGGGAAAGTTTCTGTGTAGCAATATATAATTAGAGTCAAACTTTTAATATAGAAAGTTAGTGCACTGTTCTCCAAACTACATATACAGATGCAAGACTTCATTGGGGGCTGTTCTTTCAACGGCATTTGCAAATAGGTATTTAAAAGTTTATCCTTGTTCATGTGCAAGTTTACTAATACTTCAACACAGCTTCTTTCATCTGAAAACCAATTGATAGTTTAAAGCCCACAAAGGGTTTGTTCTAGGTGGCATTGATAGTAGAAAAAAATCACATCCAAGATGTTCTTGAAATTCTTGTTTGTTACAATATTTTGGGTTCAAATTCTGAGTATTAAAAAAAATAGTTTTTTACAAGGTTACATTTGCTCTGCTGTTAACTAACAGTTTACTGTCTCCTTTTCTTGCTAATGTATCCAGCTTATTTGTAAAAGCAAGTGAATTAAATCACTACACAACTGAAGTACATATCATTGGATTTCTCGCTGAAGTCAGTTTCATCAACTGATGATTTCTGGCTGGTAGGTAAAAGGAGGTTGACCTACAGGTGAAACCATTTAAAACGATTTTGGCTTTGGGTTTTCTCGGTTCCTGTGCAGATGGAGTTCTCTGGAAAAAGACATAATAATTGCAGTATCTTTATATGTTCACTGCCATAATTCATTCTTCACATGTTGCTTCCTGTTTCCTGTAAAGAGTCATTAATTGCCCTAGTCCTCTTTCAAATACATGGGTTTAAAACTTCCATTTCTTTTGGTAAAGCCATTTTTAAAGTCTTTGGAATTATTTAAAGAGTCATAAATGTATCATTTCACAAAAAAACTTGCCCTGTAGTTTTATGATTAAGTTCTGCAGCCAGATATATTCTTCCTCTTTCTCCCTAGCTCCAGATTATCTGTATTCTCTTGCTCTGAGTTCTCCAAACTTTCACAAAGGCAGCACAGCCTTTGTGAAAACACAATGACCCAACAGTCACAGCTAGAATTGTGTGTAAGTAGGGGGTAACAGGAGTTTCTTAAAGCTTTTCTTAATGTGAGACCCTTAAAAATGGAGTAGCATTGTTTAAGTATATTTTGTATTTTGATAATAGAATTTTCTTAGGCTAGAAAGGCCAGAGTATTATGACCTAAATTTCTATGTAAGTTTGTTTAAAAATTCTGTGCCCAAGGGATTAAGTCTTCATAGTTTACACAGTGTGGGGATTTTAAAATGAATGGCAGAAAGCACTGTTACAAAAAGAATTTTCCATTTAAGATGTGTAACAAATAGAGATTAGACTAATTTTAATTTCCTATATCCATCAAAACATATAATTTGACTATTGTTTATATTAGAGAAATGGACTGTTCTATATAGAGCCTTATCACTTAAGATGTTTTTTATATTTTCATGTGAAAAAAAAAAAAAAAAAGACTATACCATGTTGCTAACTATAGATGTAAGAACATTGATTCTAAATAATTTGGTCCTGTTTGGTCTTGGTTCCAGTGTGGACATAGGCTCCTGAAAGGGTCCAACTTGCTCTTATGTTTAAACTTCTCTGTTTTCCTATTATCCAAACCATCCTTTGATTAGGAGCTTATTTGAGCTCTTGTGACATTTCAGTATTGCCGGGCCTGCAAGTGTTGAAGTTGTGCCCATAAAGGCAGGAGTTCAAAGTCAGAGACTTAATTCTGTAACAAAAAAGTCTCTTCTAACAGTGCTCAGCATGGACAGTGAGCTGTCAATTGGTGAATCTATTATCAATGCCCACATGAAAAATATGGACATTTCTGCTTAGCCTGGTCCATCACAACCATTTCAAATGGTTCAGTTCTGCAAGGTTACCAGAACATTAAGTGTCCACCTTCTCTGTGCAGAGATGTGGACACATTCTTTGTTTTGAAAGATCTTGAGAGGAAAAGGTTCACACACCCAAGTTTCAGCTCCAAAGGGCTAAACCAAATAACCACTGAGATGATTTCTGGGAATGTAAAGAATAAAAAAACATGCATTGTTTAGAAGGTCATGGTCTCTGGCATTTTTTTTTATTATTTTTAAACTATAGCTATTAGCAGTATTTATCTGGTTGTTGTTCTGTTGGATTTGAACTCAGCCACGCATAAGGTCAGCAGTTTTTACTGCTAAAGACCATTTAGGAGCTCTTATTTATTGATATCTTGCATAATTTATGTTTTCTGTCTGCAGATAGGAATACACAATGTAGGAGATTGTATAGGTTATAGGTTTCTAATGATGTACCGAGTGGAGAAGCTGTGCGGAACAATGAGTTGATATTATATTAGCAAATGTAATGACTGGATGTGTATCTTTCTTTGATCATTGACTTGTTTGTTATGACCCACCACTGACCTCTTTAAGAACAATTTCCTTTGCATATACATACATTTGGATGGAATAATACCTTTCCTAGGTAATTATGCCTCATATAGATAGTATCTTTGGCAGGCAGATGGATGAATTATGACTTGACTCACCAGTTTCCAAAAACAGCAATCGGTTTCTAGTGAAGCTTTAGAATTAAAATGTTTCTCTAACTGGAGTAGGAGATATAGAAAATATTTACTTAAAATAAAAATCTATTATACACCCTTTCTGGTGTATATAATTGGGATGCAGTATTTCTTTGCCTTGGGGAAGAACCAAGAGACTTCTAGTTTTCACAGTGATCATTATGACTTTTTTGAAAATGACCCCCTAGAAAGATTCATTTAGCCAGGTCCCACATTAAGAATATGAGGGGGTGGGAGGGGAAGTCATTAAAAAAAAAAAAAAAAAAAAAGTTCAGAACCTATTAGGAGTCCCCCTGAGCTCATACTTAATATCAGAAAGTATTTCCAGTAGTCAAAAACTACTGAACAAATAATGCCCCTTTTCTCCTAAGATCCAAAAGCCAATCATATTCACAGTGAGAGATAAAACACAGGATGCTGAACATGGATTTACAGTGGTTTAACTGAACTTGTTTATTTAAACAGGTAAAAACTTGTGTGTGGGGAAAACCTTCCTAAACTGGATCATTTTACTTCTTATTTGGAGTAGTTTGCCTTTCCATCTGCTCATGTTTAATTTGAAAACTGGTCCCTGGATGCATTGAGAAATCATTACATGATAATGTGCCTTCAGCATATACTTGCAGTTTCACTGATGCTGATGTTAAGCAGATAAAATTAACACTTTTATTTTTCCTTGTATGTGCTGCTGCTTGGTTAGCATGGATATTTTCAGAGTGCACTATGCAAATTTCTTTGCACGAAATATTTCACAACTAAAGGAGAGTTACTACTGTTTTCATGAAAAGTTTGCAACTTACTGACTGCTTGTGATAGTTTTACCATGGCTGGATGCCATATACCCACCAAAAGCAACTCTATCATTCCCTATTGCAGCTGGGCAGAGGAAAGAAAATACAATGAAAGGCTGATGAGTTGAGATAAAGACAAGGAGTCATCACTCACTTATTACTGTCACAGAAACACACTTGACTTGGGGAAATTAACTGAATTTATTACCAGTCAAAATCAGAGCAGGATAATGAGAAGTAAAATAGACCTTAAAAGCACATTCCCATCACATCTTCTGCCTTCCCAGGCGCTACCTTCTCCCACCCAGTGGAGCAGAGAGACAGGGAATGGGGGTTATAGTCAGTTATGACATGTTTTTTTCTGCTGCTGCTTCCACCTCAGGGAAAAGAAACCTTGCCTTGCTCCAGCATGGGATCCCTCCCACAGGAGACAGTCCTCTATGGACTTGTCCAGCATGAGTCTCTCCCACAGGCTACAGTTCATCATGAACTGTTCCAGTGTGGGTCCCTTTCCACAGGGTTGGTCCTTCAGGGGCAGCCCATTCCAGCGTGGGTCCCCCACAGGGTAACAAGTCCTAAACCTGCTCCAGTGTGGGCTTCTCTCTCCATGGAGCCACAGGTCCTGCCAGGAGCCTGCTCCAGTGCAGGCTTCCACAGGTCAGCCTTAAGGCACCCACCTGCTCTGGTGTGGTCTCCTCCACTGACTGCAGGTGGATCTCCTGTGGATCTCCATGGCTGCAGGGGCGCAGCTGCCTCACCATGGTCAACATCATGGACTGCAGGGGAATCTCAGCTCTAGCGCCTCCTTCCCCTCCTTCTCCACTGACCTTGGTCTCTGAAGAGTTGTTCCTCTCACTTACTCTCGCTCCTCTCTTCTCTGGTCAAAATTACTCCTATGCAATAACTTTTTTCTTTCTTAAATCTGTTCTCCCAGAACTACTACTGTTCTCCCAGAAGTACTACTGCCATAGCTGATTGGCTCAGCCTTGGCCAGTGGCAGGTCTGTCTTGGGGCTTCCTGGCATTGGCTCTGCTGGACATAGAGGAAGTTTACAGAAGCTTCTCACAGAAGCCATCTCTCAGAAGGCCCTGCTCCAAAATCTGACCATGCAAACCCAATAAATGCTATGAGGTGTATAGTGAAAGACAGTGCTGTTTCAATTTTTCTCTTCTTTATTATTTCCTCACTTCTTTCAAATTATATTTATGCTTACACAAGTTCCTTATTAATATTAAAACTGTCACAGCAGTAAAACTACTGTGGTGTATAAATTACTGTATATTAGTATAGTTTAAATCAAAATGTGAGCAACCTCCAAATTTTGTCCTTGTTTAGCTGAACTGTTTTAAAACTTCACAGTCAGTTAAGTCATACCTCTTGGTTAAATTGGCATTACATTACATATATAAGAATATTAATACCTTCTTACAATTTCTTCATAAAGCATTAAAGCAATTGGGATGGTAAGTGTGAAGAGAATGCAGAAGAAAAGTGCAATTATCTTCTCCTGTGAATTTTTTTCACAAAGTAAATCTGACCTTGTGGATTGACCCACATCTTTATTCTGCAAATTCTGTCTGGTAACCTAGAGCAAAGGTGGCCAGTGATACTGGGTATGTGAAGCAAATTGTCTCAGGATCACATCAGCCTTTTGAAGATTATCAGCTTGTTTGACATTGTTTTGTGTGTCACTTCACTTGCAGATGCAGTGTGCTCACTGAATTTAATCTGAAATTCAGAATTCCTCCTGTCCAGGGAATTGTCAGTCATCTTTTCTCTGGAATGTGGCTATGTATTACTCTAAATTCAGATTTGTGGCTTAATGGAAAGTTTGCACTTTTTAAAGGTTTGCTTTGTTAAGGGTTTGACTGTATATCTGTCTGTAGTACTTATCATGTGGGATTTTCAAATATTATAAAGCTATGATGCATTGCAGAGAATGATCGAAATTACGTGTATAATTATTCCTTCATATCTTACCGTTAATGAATTATCAGCCTCACACCTGTCAGTGCATTTGCAGGAAACCCTTCATTTCTTAATCACAGTTTGTTTTCTATATAATTAATGTTGTTTGCCACTCTTTTACTATATTCTCTACAAAGACAGCAGACAGCTGAGTGTTGCCAGGCCTCGACTTCTGATCTCTCCATACTATCACATCAAATGAAAGCTTTCAAACTCTATATTAATTAAAGCAATCAAAGCTTGAATTGAGTTCAACTCTTGCTAATACCCTGCTAAGTACTTAAGTCAATCTAGAGATTGCAAAGTAAGTCTAATTATACTCTTAGGAATATATGGGACTGAAAGGTCATCTCTTGTTGACTATAGCTACAGACAAAGTGACATCATGGATCTTTAACAGATCTAGTTTCTCTTTTGGAGGTATTATCAAGTATGGTATGATGGATCAGGCCAATTCATATGCAAAGTCTAACAAAAAATTAAAGAAAGTGAAGATGGCATTACATGGTAAATGCAAATACTTAAGGGTATATGTGAGTATGGTAGGGGACACAGCTGGATTTTAAGCACATGAACTTACATTCTCATTTTTAAGTTGCATTTTACTCTTCATGACGATAATCTTATTTGATAGGGACCATGGAATGTAATTTTGAAATACTATGGGATGTATTTAAAATGTAAATCCAAAATTTGCCTATTTGCTTATATAACTGAAGGAGATGATGGGACTCACGTATGTAGCACAACTGCATAGGGTCACTTGAGTACTTGTGTTTAAACTGTTAACCTGATTGGTTTTCCAGCAGCCAGCCCATGGAATTGTATGACAAAACCACTTAAAACATTGAAATAGAATGAACTTCACTTTTAAAACAAAATTTACTTTTTCTTTACTTTGGTAAGAAAGGAAGTCAGGAATTTTTTTTCTATGAGCTCAATTTCAGAATACAGTGTGTGCTTTGATGGGTGAAGCATGTGGGTGCAGAGTTGTGCTCATAAAAAGCATGTTGAAGGCAGGACCTAGTTGAGCTGCATGTATGAACAGCATTACTCTCTGTGATATAATCTCTCCAGCAAAAGTCAGTATGACTTCAAATCTGAAGACAGTGCCCTGTAATAATATTGATATGACTGAAAACATAAGCAAGGTAAGAAAGGGACAAAAGCAGGTTAGTTGGATGAAAACTTTTTCAGTTGTATACATGGATTTAAAGCATTTTTCATGGGGAAAAAGAAAATGAACCTCAAACATGTATCATAAAATCTCCAGAGAATTACTCCTTAAAATCACCTTCTAAATTATGTTGCATCATATTTCACTGAAGATCCAATTTCAAGTAAGTCAGAAAATAGTGGGATATTGTGGCAGCTATCATAAATGCATGAAGTGCTTTCCCTCATTTCGTTGTTTTTCAGTATGTATCAATATTCCATTGTAAAACTACCCTGACAGGAAAAAGCTGTCTCCCTGCTTCCCTGTAAAGAAGAGTAAAGAAGAATATTCTTCTGACAGGTGAGCAGCTCGTCACATGTGGCTAGTGCAAGGTCAGTCTCCCAAGCTGTTTGTTCAGAGTGTAGTTTTATCCATCACAGAACAGATAAACACCCTAATGTTCTACAGTCAACATATTTATTATCTGAATGCAAGGGGTTAACATAGATATTGTCATCTGAAAAAAAACCCACAGTGCAACACATGAATGTTATGCTATAAGCTTTCACATAAATTTTACGGAAGACATCCTTCTAGAAGCTTCAATCTGATACCCATAAAATGAAAGCCTTTTTCTAAGTGTATGGTGAGTAGAGAAATGCTGCAAGCTTCATTTAATTTCCTTGCTGACTTTGTACATACTCTCTGTTGAAGGATTTTTGTGTATTTTCTTTGATTCTGCAGTCAAGTCTATTCATCACCTCTTAATGCAAACCCACAACTCACTATCTTCTAGCCAATTTTAACAAGTTACCACTGTGGTTTCTGGTATTCTCTTGTGCTTAAACATTAAACCTCTGCAGCTAAAATGGAATACTGAATTAGCAATAATTTGAAGAATTTTGATGCACATATAAATGGAACTTCTATTATCTTGATTGGTTTTTACTGGCTTGTAGAGGGAAAGATAAATAAATAAATAAGGAGGATGATGATGTTGCATACCCAATGTAAATGAAAGCCTAGTCAAAGAACAACCATAGATAAATGACAGTTCTTACTTTTGCAAGATATTAGGATATGAAATATGGGAAGAAACCTCAAGATTTTTTCTCATTCAAGTCTCTATTCTATGGCTGTATGAGGATGAGACTCATGACCATCCTTAACAAATACTAAAGAATCTGGAAAACCTCCTGTGTTGATATTTTCTCAATCTCAATTGACTGAAAAACACTGGAAAGATTTGTTTTATAGCTGTGGGTTTGTGTTTTGGTTTTTTCTTTTTTTTTTTTTTTTTTTTTTTTTTTTTTTTTTGTTTGTTTGTTTTTTTTGTTTTTTGTTTTGTTTTGTTTTGTTTTGTTTTGTTTTTGGTTTTTTTTTTCCGAGTGCATTCTCACAGAGCAGATTAGGATGATTGCAACTCGCTCTATTCTCAGTGAACACAGAAAACAATTAATGGTCACCTGGCTGTAACAATTTCCCATACTGGAAGGCTATTATTTTCTCTTTTGTTCTTCTGGTAAAATGCTATCACCCCAGACTTTTTGTCCTGTTGGTGTCTAGTCAGTTGTTCCAAATATATTTATGTGTATGTGCATTGTCCAGTCCTGATTTTATAAAGTTGTTCTTAAAATTTCAAAAGTTTTGTCAACAGTGACGTCTCCAGGGCTTATACACATACAAACTATTTTCATCTAAGCCATTCACAAAAATGGCAGGTTTTCCAGGACCTGAGACAAGTCATTGCAGATGTTCTCTATACCTTTTCTCAGCTTGATGGAGAGGAGCTGATAAATCCTTTAAATTGAGTGCAATTCAATCTTGACCATATTTCTCTCTTCTGCTTCTGGGAATGTCACGTGTGACAGCATCAGCAGCTTCAATGGTCAGGCTATATCACATCTACTGCCTGTTCCTTATCCACTACAGCAGTTGGTCTGTCAGAGAAGGAAATGAGATTGGCCGGACTGATTTCGTCTTGGAAAAACCAAATTGTCTGTTCCTTATCACATTATCCTTAAGATCTTTAAAAATTGATTGTTTAATAATTTGTTTTACTGTCTTTCCAGTTATTGAAAGTAGAGGACTGCTTTTCACTCATTTCTGACTGCTTTTTCCACTTTTAAGGACAGGTGGTGTGCTTGTCTCCAAATTCTTGCCTCCAAATTCTTCACTCTCTCTCTAAATTCTCAATGAACTTCAATTGGTTCATTATATACTGTACAATGGCCACCACCAGGCCTGGACAACCTGAGAACATCTGACCTACTAACATTATTTGACTTTTTTTTTTCCCCCTGATAATTCAAAGACTGTACAGCTATGTTGATTTTTTTTCCCTTTTGTGCCAGTAATCTGCTGCTACTTTGAAGGTGGAATGTGGGAGTATATCTAAAAAAAAAAAATTGTATTATAGCCCATTGAAGATGTTTGACTTAGATGCACTGTGAATTGCTACTGTGATAAAACTAAAATTGACTATAAATCAAGCTTTCAAACAAGTTTAGGTTCTTTTGAGGCATGATTCCTTTTGCATGGCTTCACAAGCCAAATTGAGGGATTATAGTTTTGAAATGTGTTTAAACCAGGCTCTGTGGAAAGTCTCTAAGGCAACAGCCATCTCTGCCAGAGCACTGTAGTTGAGGTAAAAACAAAAGGATCTCCAGAGATGCCTGTGTGTCCCCAGAGACTACCTGTGAAGTCTAGATGAGTATGTTTAGCTACCTAAATGATAAAGGTTACACTGGTGGAATGGAGGTGTTTAGCACAGGTGTCTAATGACATGCTGGTACTGAGAGGCAGGTAGTACATCTGTGATGCCTGTACATTTCTTTATATGTCAAAGAACTTTAAAACTAGGTAAGATTTCTGTGAGCCCCACTGTGATTGTATTAGTGAAGCCAGTATAGCCTGAGCCTTGTGACATTCATTTTTTAAATACTACATATAACTTCACTACATGTATTGTTACAGAGCACAACTTTGGCCTATGTCAATTAGCATTTTCTCAGACCATCTCATTCATGAAGTAGGGCTTGGTCCCAGGAGGCATGGTGAATGAAGCCACTATTTGGGGGATGGAGTCCTTTTTTGGATCTGAGCTGAGCCATCCATGCTCTTTACAATAGAAGAGATGTGGGTCTGGTTTTTTTTTTTTAGTTGGATTTCATTGTATTTGGGATTTTGGGGGCATGTGCGGGGTTTTTTTGTTGTGTTGGTTGGTTTGGTTTTGTTTGTTTGGGGTGGGTTTTTTATAATGTGTTTCAGATATAGACAGTGAAGTTGGATCTTAGATTC
This sequence comes from Vidua macroura, assembly GCF_024509145.1. Taxonomy (NCBI): domain Eukaryota; kingdom Metazoa; phylum Chordata; class Aves; order Passeriformes; family Viduidae; genus Vidua; species Vidua macroura. The sequence continues at coordinate 45,413,938 of NC_071575.1, read as the reverse complement.
GACTGCTGTTCATGCACTTTTGTAAATGCTGCCCTTTTGTCACATTTTACAACTAAATAAATACCTTTTTGGTGTAAATTATATCCTCATGATGTAGACTGTCGGGTCTGCTTTGTGAAATATCTCATTAAAAAACTTGGGCTGTATTACATGCTACCAGCATGGAACATGGGCACTTGCTAATCATTGGTTATGTTGATATTTTTACTGCGAGGTAAAATATAGTAGGAAAATACATTAAAAATGTTTATTACTTTGCTCTTCTTCACAGAAAATCAGTTTAAAACTTGATGTTAAATGAGAAAATAGAATGGAAAAAAAAAAATAGGCATCAGCAACATTTAGCGCAGCACAGAGGACCAATGGTCAGTGAAACCTTGTATTAACTTGCTCTTTTTAAGGGTGTCTATTCAATCTTTACCAGGCCTTCCAGCCTTACAGAGAAGCATTGGGCTGGAAGGGAATGTTGCTCCATTTGAAACAGCTATCTACAGAGTGTAAGTACATTATAACTGCATTGATAGTTCCATTATCACAGCATGAGTCTATCAGACTCGGTGAGGTTGCTAAGTAATCAGTCAATTGCAGGTCTTTCTTAAGCAGGGCTCTGGAAAATAAAAGGAATGCTGTATGGAAAAGTATTTCTCTTGGTGTTTATTTCCAGTGGTGGAACTTATTTTAGTAAAATACTGACATATTTTATTCAAAGATGGAACTGTATGGCAAATCCACACTTACAATACTGATGTTTAATGTGAGGCTCTGCCATACTGAATAGCACTACATGCACAAGGTTGCTTCGAGATGCAAAAGAAAAATGGATAAGAAGAAAATAGAGATGCAAATCTGATGGGCATGAGAGAATGATATTTATCACATTTGAAGAAGGTTATCTGTAGCAATAAACTGCTAGTTTCAAAACTGATACCCTTACAGATATAATGATGGTTCAGAAAATAGCCACCATATCAAACAGGAGTCAGATTGTCCATTACTGCAACAGCAGGATCACCTTTACAATTGCCTGTTGCAAGGTATCATTAAAAAGATTAGTTGAATCGTTGGGCAACCTGAACACTGATGCCAACATGTGCAAAATGCAATCTAGAACAATTTTATTTCCCCTGAACTATTTCTGGTCTTAATATTACCAGACATTTGCTGTTTGGAAACTTGGATTTCAAACCTGTCTGGTAAGTCTTAACTTCATAAGTTTTTAATGGAAATTTTAAAGTATTCTTTTGCGATCATTGAATCTAATGGCAACAGAAAAACCTGGTAAATCTGTTAGTCCTACTTTTACTAACCTTAATTTAATCTAAAAAAGTACAATTTAGACTGAAAGAGCTAGCCAAGTCTGAGGAAAAATAATCAGAAGTCAAAAGAATTGATAAAGAAAAATCTTAGAGGGATATTATTTAGAATATTTGCTATTCCAGTTAACAGAACATCTTAAAATAATGTTAGTTTTTTATTTGGTTATATGCACTCATCTGCAAGACTCTAAGACTTGCTAGCAGAGATTCCTTAGGGAACAAGGGGATCCAAGAAGTGAGAGTTTCTGTGGCCTTGATCTGCTAATATACTTGGAGTCTACTTACTTAATGATCTGTTCAAGCTACATTAATATCTATTTAAATTGCATATTTACAATGGGTATTCACCAAGTGAGGTTGTTCATTGTATCTTCTCTCCACAATGAGATGGAGATCATCTCCTCCAAAAGATGTGTTAGAGGAGCTAAGTTTATCCTTCCAATTGACCTTTTTAGGGGAACACAGGAGACACATCCTCTAACAGCAGAATTGCTCAGGCAGGTTCCTTCTCCATTACAGCAGTAAGTGCTTGGTGTTGTTCAACTCTGTGTGAACAGGAAGCTGTATTTGCCTTTTTAGAAATTATGGTTATTCCTAGAGTGGGTTATGGGAACAGTTTGTTTGGAGATTGACCTGTTTTCCCATGTTTCTATAGCATTTGAGTGTGGACATTAGAAGCAGAACTGTAACTCAGATTTTGGATTCAGAACTGCAGTTTTGCCACAACTGGTAGTGCAGACTTGGTCTGGAACAGTCTTGGTGCATCTTGACCAAGACAAAGACATGTATGAACAGCTCTGCCTTTTGTTCTCTGACTACACATAACCTTCCTGTAGCCCTGTTGCTGTATCCTTAAGAGATAAAAGTTCCAGGAGGTACAGCTGCAGCACACTTTGAAGTTGAGGGTGTGGGGTTGATACCAGATGCGTGTTTTCTTTCAAGAACTGCCTCAAGAATCCAAGGTACTTCTGAATCCTGAGCTGCTTCCCATTCCAAGCACAGACTTCTGAAGAACATGAGTGTGGGTAGTTAAAGTGCTTTTTTGAGTGGACAGCATCTGTGTTTCTGCCTTTCTAAACTGTCTGTGGATCTTATGGCATATGCTGGAACTTGCAAAGAGAACACTGATTTAATAAAAAACAGTACTGTGATTCTTCCAGCTGTCCCTGAAAGGATATTTAGGGGCCTCATATTCTTAGACAAATACCAAATTAATCACAGTACTAAACTAGAAGTAAAGCCCATGTAAAATTTACTACATTTTTTTTCATAATTAATTAAAAAAAAAAGAAAAAAAAAAAGAAAAAAAATCAGTGTGTAGAATTGTTAGTGTTAGTTTCTGTTTACACTTGTGGTCTAAGTTAATAGTGTATATCTATTTTTAATACAGCTCTACAGCGACGTTAACTGCTTTAAAAAGAAAGGGAAAATGTGAAATTAAAAACTGCTGAAGGAATTCATAAAGATAAATGCTGCAATATGGTAGAATTTTCAAGGGAGGTGAATATAAGGATCAACCTTTAAATCCATTTGAGGGTTGAGGAGAAATATACATGTCAGACAATATTGTTATTACTACTTCATAAAATTTGGCAGAAGTCCTGATGCATGTTTCTTGTATATAAACACTTCACTGCCCTGCAGTTCAGATCATTTGGCTGCTGTAAAATAAGGAGTTCAAATAATTTGCCTCCTCTTTATTTTATTTGCATCTTTCCTTAGAATCAAGCTGTGCATGTGTGAAAAGAGGAGTTGAAGGGGATGGTGTCATTTTTAAATTCATTAATAAATAATGATGCATTGATATTTTATGAATAATCTGTCCCAGCAAATTTTTGGTACAGTATAGGGCATACTCAAGTGTTTTAGTCTTAGACAACAGGTTTAGTTACTTCCACATAAAAAGACTTAAGGATTTGTTGGTCTAAGATTTTTTTTTTTTGGTGGCAGATACTGTAAGTTCTAATAATTTACAGCCATATGTTAAAAAAGTGAAAAAAAATGTACTGCAACTTCCTGTTCATATTCAGCAGCTATCTTACACTGCTTTGTATCAAATAAGCATCAAACCTTGAAGAGGTATTTTTCCTTGATATTACTTATGGTAGAAATGGCCTCCAAATGTCAGTCCCTGACCTTGTGGACTCAAATACTTTGAATGTAAATATGTGTATTATTCCCTTGTACAGTGTAATTTTGAACTCTTATCTGTCATTGTTCTCACACATTTATTTTATCACAACAAGAGATTCCTGTGCTAGACAATTATTTTTTTCTACTTTCATGGCCATAACAGTGAAATAAGCAAACTGACATCTGCATTTCTCATTTCTTGCATTATGACGTTTTGATCGACCCTGCAGGCATCTGCCCTTTGGGTTGGGTGAAAGACATTTCAGTTGCTAAAAGTAGACTTGTGAAACTCTTGTAATCAAATGTGGAGGCTTCAATGCCCTGTCCAGAAGACAGGAAATTTCCCAATTTATTGTTGGTTTTTCTAATTGTATTGAAAATGCAACTAAACACAGTAACATAGAGGACATTAAAATATGCTGTTTATTGTAAAGTGGAGCCCTAAAAAATACGAATTCACCCTCATCCATCAAAAAAATCTCAAAAAGTCTTGTGGATGCATTGCTAGTACTGGATGAGTGTTTTGAGGAATTTTACATGAATTAAAATACAGGTGTATGAAAAGAATTGTAAATTAGTTGGAGAAGGTCAGCCTGGGGATTTTATTTTATCCCTGGAGCCTGTTTTGTGGGAAATTGTGAAAACTGAGAGTTTAATAAAAGTTCACGCTTAATTTCTTATTTAAGTCACTACCCAAAATATCCAAGTTGCTACTAATTATGACAATATACACTTGTGGAGGGTATATTTAAATTATGCACTATGTTCTTTGCTCCACTTTTTAACACTGGGATAAGACCAGATGTAGTAATGACTTGCCAGTGATACTCTGTTCTCCTGGAAGACCTCTTTAACCCATCTAGTGTTGTCTCATAGCAGAGGTGGGAAGTAAATTTAGGAAGTCCTTGTGACAGCCCTTATTTCATTTGTGGGTGAATGGGTAACACAATGGGTAACACTGTGTAAAACAATGACAGCATTACTCCATATCCATTCAGAATTAGTTTTTGCTAATACTATTCAAAAATTCCTACCACGAGTAGTTGTCTTGTATATAGACATAGAAATGCATTTGCCAAGGATTATCAACTATACATTATTTAGAGTAGATCACCTACTCCCTGAGCCATTGTTTCCTAGAAATAGTTGTAAAATATAAGAAACTGTGTTTGTAATGTCATCTTACATATATTTAGGAAACAAAATACATGAACATAAACTATACTGTGTTTAGACTGCATGTATGTAAATCATCATGGGTAGAGGTTTTTCATTTTAAAGGCTTAGTAATTTAACCTACAGGAATCAGAGGTGGAGTCTTAAGTTCAGTGAGAGTTCCAGTTCTTAAAAAATTTCCTTACTGCCTCTGAAGCAAAAGAGCAACCTAGTTCTATTTTTAGATTTATCCATAGTAAGGATAGAAACACTACTCTGTATGTTACCTTCTAGTGGATTGTTACTATGAGTGTGCTTAGTAAAAGACATGTAAAATCATGTAAAAAGAGATGAAAGGTATGGTCAGAAATCTTAGCTGAAAGGCATTTTTAACACTGCATGGGTTCATTTCTTTTACTGTTGCTATCTTGCAGGTACTTAGCATTTATAGACATCATACCCTTGTAATTGAACTTGCATGAATCATTTATTTACTACGCTGCACTTACGGGTAATATATGTCAAGGGAATGCATTTTTTATTATAGCTGATGGAGCCATTATGATGTCATAATATATACAAGGGTACAGATATAGCTTGGGCAGAACTTCTCTCTCTTACATCTGTGAAACTCAACACTGTCTACATTTCTATTTTCGAAGCAGAAGTGCATGATTTGGTGGTCTAACCCTTCACAACAGCTTTTTGGTAAGGATAAAGAAATAAATTATGCCAGATATGGCAATGATAGTATCTGCATTTAATTTGGTATGAGAAAAAAAAAAGGGACAAAATGTGGAAATTTGCCAAGGAAGATTAACATATGCTCTTTTCCTTCAGGAGTTTAAATAAGAGCAAGTATCTTTTGAGGTTCAATTCTAAGAACCAACGTAAGGAAAAATATATAAACATGTGCATTATGTTTGTTAGAGTAAGTGAACTGAACTGCCTGATTTCAGGTCTAATATTTTGTTTTCATTGAAGAGATCACAAGATATCTCAATTCTATACCCATTTCCCAGCTGGCTGCTCTGCCAGGTCTGGAACAGAGTAAGTGGACTACTACACAATTTCTATTGAAGCCTCCCCCAGCAAGGGATTCTGAATTCTTGGGTTCTTCATGTCTCGGAAAGTTCAGTGCCTAAGCGAAAGGGATGTGCAAGTTTCTTTCTGCAGAGAGATAAACAGAAAGTCATTTTCTATAGGCAAAAAGCAGCTTGGTTGGCAAAGTTTAATGAAATGGAAAATGTTCAACAGACCACCTCTATATTTTCACCTCCTATGCTAGTGTCAAGCAAAACTATGATGCATAATTAGAAAACAGTGGACAGTTGAGAAAATCAAGAGCTTTTCCAGCCTGTACCTTTAGCTAAAATAGTTCAAATAGAATTTTGTGGTTGTAATGGGCATAGCTTTGTATTTTAAAGCCGAATGCTAGAATGGGAACAACTTTTTCTTATAAGGAAGCATAGAACAGATTTTAGAGATAAAACCAAGCTTTTGTAAACACAGTGTCTTCTAGTGCTCCTTATGGTCCATTTTACCCAGCCTAGATGTGGCAGTGATAGTATCTGCATTTAATTTGGTATGAAAAAGGAAAAAAAAAAAGAGGAATGGACACATTCAGGGGGAATAAAGGACTTGATGCCTAAGAGTAATATCTTTATGTTAGCCAAATCTCTGAAGAAGCATTTGCATAACAACAGCACATACATCTCTAAGAATGCTTTAGAGAAGTTTATTTTGAGTTGTGGCTACTCTGTCCAGAGTAGCCCAGTGCTATTTGAATTGCTTGGTCAGATGCATCCTTTCAGCACTCAAAAAAACCTATTTTGTCTTCTAGAGAACTGTATTTCATAGGTTAGGATTTGCTGACTCAATTTTAAAAACATTTTTTCTAGACTAGCATAAAAGAAAATCTAAATTGGAACTCTTATAAATAATATGATTTGAATAACCCTAGCTTTGAGCTCCATCTCTTTTTAGAGGGAAGCTTGCTGCTCTGTTTAGTTATTTCGTATTCTGTGTTTCAGTAAAATTTAAAGCTTACTAGGAACAAGCCTCCAATTTGAAATTGAAAGTCTGTATCTGCATTCCCAAGAATCTATGATGCTCATACCTGTGTACAGGTGTCTGTGCTGTGCACTGTTACAGAAATATATATATTTCTCTGAGCATATAGTGGTAACATCTTGATATTTGTTTCAAGTCTGTAGTTGTCTGATATCTTTTTTTATAAAACCTATCATGTTTTCTACCGAACAGTGGCAAAAGAATTAAAAGCTATATATATGTGTTTAACAGAGTGTTTTGGAGCAAGTCTAATAGTGAATCTGAGCACTGTTTATGATGCTTGTGTTACATTCCAAAAATGCACCTTCTCAGTAACAACAGTAGATTTTGAAGCAGAAACAGACAACCCTTTTGGGAAGTTTTGATGCAAATAACAGTTTGGTAAAATTCTGTGTATCTGGAGAGAGAGTCTAATAAGAAAGAAAAGTCTGACTTCTTAGATTTGGAAGACTCTCTTAGGCCTTTCACTTATTTATTACACATATTACCAGAGCTTAACATGAATAAACATGTAGAAATAAAAGAAAGATTTTAGTGATATTTTAAAAGGGAAAAATATAAAAAATCCTTCAGCTCTGTTTTTCTTTCTTAAGTAATATGTTAGTTAACCTACTAGGTATGCTAATAATTTATGAGAATAGGATTAGCACATCATCTGCGTAGATGAGGTCAAGTAAGTAATTACTTGATTTAACAATCAAATCAGGTCCATAGGATAGTTTATAATCTTTATTTATTTTGAAGTTCAGGTTTGATGATTTTTCATTTTTATTTATGGCAGCTAACTATGCTAAAAGTTCACTGACAATGTGTCTAAAGGAAAAATAAAATATGTCTTTTCTCCAGAGGAAGGCTAAATCTCTTCTAAAATTTAAACCAGATCAATCAGGTGGTTCATCAATAAATAGATGCCATCTTCTGCAGTGCTGCCTATGACCTGCAACTTCAGAAAGCATGAGCTCACTCTGAGGTAGACAAAACACATTTGAGTTATGTTCTCTTTTTAAAAGCAAAGATTGCTTCTAATTTATTGAGGCAAGAGATAATTAATTCTCAGATTCAATACAGGGACCCAAAGAATTCCATTCCATTTTTAGATCTCCAAGTAAGGCTTAAAACTAGAAACTGAGATGGTAAGAGGGTTTTTGTAAAAAAATCAGACATATTCAAAAGTTCATGGAAAAATGGGTCTGTAGATGGTCTCCAACTATCATGTTAACAAAAAATAAAACCATTAAAGAATTTCTCATTTCAACTTTTTTTTCACCCTCTAGGGGGAAAGCAGGAACATAATTTTTCTTTCTCTTCCTTTCTTTCAGTGTTATGGGGAGCTACAGTCTTCTAGGTGATGACATTGCCAAACTGTGTTTCCACATAGCTGAACATCGTGATTGCAAAACAGTGCAGCTCTTATGACTGCAAACTTCACACTTCTCTTTCCATCTGTCTTGTCTTTTTGCGTGCATCAGTGCCATTGCATACCAGGTTCCTGTGTTGGTTTGTTTTATCAGCTTAATGGGACAGGTTGTAGTGCGGGCACTCTTAAGTCTCCAGACTAAAGGTAATTCCTCCTGCTGCCATCATTTTCTATAAGGTAAAAATATACAGAGGTTGCTTCTTATTTGTCAGAACTAAGAATCAAAGTCAACTATCATATTTTTGCTAGGCTTATAGTTCTAATTTCACTTTTATAAGCCTGGAAAAGCACACTTTGGACCTTTTTGGAGACTTTTCTTGCACAGCAACACCTTCCTAACTCCACATTTTCTTTGCACAGCACTAGCTGTATGTTTTCTATGTCATTCATATTTCATTTTGATGCAACAACTGCATGAGGGAAAATACAGGACTCAGGCTAGACTGGAAGATCAAGGTCAGTAATTCAGGGAAGTAATTTGCAGTATTCCTAGAAAACCTTATAACAGAAAATTGTCTTCTGTATATGGAACCAGACTGTTTGGCTGAAATCAAAGCTCCTTTCTGCCTCTTTTTTGGCATCCTTCTTGTTGATGTGAAGTGTGGGAATAACAGTGTGCCTACAAATTTTTCTCTCAAATGGATAACTGACTAGTTGGCAAGTATGAACAATCTGAAACATTGTATGTAAAACATTGCAATTTCACTTTTAATTTAAAAGGTGTTTCAAATAATATGCAAAGCCTGGATAGTTTAACATGATACTGAATTGAGCTTTCTGTGTAGGAACTGAAGTTTCATCAGTTTTGTGCATGTTAAATGCATATAGATTCTCCTTCCTCTCCCCTAGTTTTAATTAACCATCCAATTGTTTTTAGCAGTCAATTCTCTGTGTGGTTTATGGCAGTAAATTATATCGGCAGTCATTGTTTTGTTGTGCAATAAGCTAATGCTAATTGGCATTTCCTCTTTAATAGACTCTGTTAAGAATTATGTTAAAATAATTGCTGCCAGAAAACACAGTACAGAACTCTTAATTACTGGCTAACAGTTCTGTCCTTCAGATCCTTCCTCCAAGCTATGCTTTCATAGAGCATGTGCTTTTAATTTGAATTCAGCTCCATAAGACTCAGGAGAATCTATTGTCTATCAAAGCCAAACTCGTAATAACGAAGGATTTGTCACAGCAGATCAGACACCAGGTCTCTGTAGTCTGGTGCCATGCCTCTGGCAGTGGCTATTTCTTGATATTTTAAAAGAAGGTAAATCTCTTCCCAAAAGGCTAATGCATCTTACCCGATTGTGTGACACTGCACATTTCTTTCTAAACCTTGCAATTCATTGTTTCCATACCCTGAAGCATAAGATTTGATTACCCTTATTGTCTTACCTGGCATAGCTACAAATGTTATTATCAGTCATAAAATTATGCAGTTCTTTTTAAAACGTAGCTATGGTTTTTATCTTGATGACCTGATTTGACAGCCAGTTCCATTGGCCATGTAAGAGAAATGTTTTTCTATATTGCTTCTGCATTTGCTATTCTTTCATTTAAACTCCTTTCATTTTCTGTAATAAGAGAAAAGAGTGGAAACTGATCAGATTTTAATATATCCTATCTAATTATGAATATCTGCACGAAATTCCCTCTACGTATCATATAATTTTGGCTGCTGTAAAATTCTGAAATTTGTTAATTGTTTTATTCTCTTACATTTATTGCTTCAGCCTTAGAACCAGTCAGTTGTTTTCCTGTGATTTTTTTTTTTGTCCTGAGCACACTAATAGACATTCAAATGTACTCAGTGTATGATCTGAGGCCTATATTTTTAAATTTTATATCACTTATTTTCCCTTATGGTGTGAAAAAATTTAGTAAAAGAAAAAGAATGCATAGTAGGTCTTCTGAAGAATTTTGCTTTTAAGTTAATGACCATGGAATAATTATGGACTTTAGACAGCTAAAATAGAAGATCTTTCAGTCTTTTCAACAGATCTTTAGAGTCTGAGTAATCAGGATGTGATACATTATGGGAATGATATAGAGTGTTTATGGACTTTATTTTTAATTTACATCACCTTGTATCTGTTTAAACTAAATTTAGTCAATCCTTGTGACAGGTGATTTTTCTTAGATATTTCCTAGGAAACGTGTAGTTTCATATATCCACAGGCAAATGGAATAATTGCATGCTATATAGTATATGCAAAAAAACCTTGCCCAGTTGTCGTAGAAGCATAGAATATCCTGAAGGTGGAAGGGACCCACAAGGATCATTGAGGCCAGCTCCTGGCCCTGAACAAGAAAATTCCAAGAGTCACACCATGTTCCCAAGAATATTATCCAAACTCTTTCTGAGCTCTGTTGGGCTGGTGCTGTGACCAATTCTCTGGGGAGCCTGTTCCAGTGCCCAACCACCCTTTGAGTGAAAAACCTTTTCCTAATGTTCAATTTAAACCTCTCCTGACACAATTCCAGGCTGTTCCCTCAGGTCCTGTTGCCAGAGAGGAGATCAGTGCCTGCCCCTTCACTTGCTCTTGTGAGGAAGGTCTAAGCAGCTATGAGGTCTCTCCTCAGTCTTCTCTCCTCCAGACTGAATAAGCCAGGTGACCTCAGTTGCCCCTCATATGGCTTCCCTTCTAGACCTTTCACCAGCTTCATGTCCCTCCTTTGGACAAACTCTAATTACTTTATATCTGTCTTATATTGTGGCACCGAAAACTTCCCCAGCACTCGAGGTGAAGCTGTCCCAGTGCAGAGTACAGCAGGACAATCTCCCTTGCCCGGCTGGTGATGCTGTGCCTGATGCCCCCCAGGGGAGGGTTGGGCCTCCTGGCTGCCAGGGCACTGCTGACTCAAATTCAACTTGCCCTCAACTAGAACCCCCAAGTCCCTCTTGGCAGCTCTGCTTTCCAGCAGCTCATTCCCCAGTCTGTACATGCAGGGTTGCCTCATCCCTGGTGCATAATCTGGTTCTTGTCCTTGTGGAACTTGATATGGTTGGTGATCGCCCAGCCCTCTGATTTATTGATGTCTCTCTGCTGGTTCTCACTGCTTTCACTTTTCTGTTTCAAAAAACTGTTTCATGGTGCTGTAGTGTACACTGAAACAATGATCTGTTCCCTCATATTTATTTTTTCATAACGAATTTTCACGTTACCATTTCTAGTATCATTGAAGGTGTGTTCTAGTATCATCTAGGTTCTTTAGCTACTTGAAGATTGTAAAATTTTTTTGAATTTCTAATTAAAAAACCCAGTAAACTCCCACTACCATAGTTCCTAACTTGTTCAGTCCCATTTCCAAGTCATTAATAAATAGTGCTTATCTCAATGGCAACCCCAGGAGCATTCACTCCTACATTTTCTTCATTTTGAGGGGCAGCCACTTGCTATTACTCATTGTTTCCTATCACTTAACAGGTTTTTAGTCAATTCTATGACTCTGTCCCTTGCCCCACAGTTATTTATTTTCCTTAAAAGACTCTAATGGAGGCAGTTTATGAAAAGCTCATTGGAAACTCAGGAAAATAAAGTGCCTTGGGTCATTTAATCTACTATTTCAGCAACTGTTTCCTAAAGACAGGAAAGCCGATCTTTTTTTGTTGTTGCTACTGAGGGCGGTCTGAAGATAGCTCAGGTTGTACCGTGTGCCGCAAACCCTCACCTGGGGGCGGGTGGCCGGCGTGTCCCCGGCCCGGCCCGCTGGACGCGGCGCTGTCCGCGGTGCTGAACGGCCGCTCCGCCGCCGCCCGTCCTCGGGCTGTGCCTGCGGGGTCGCGGTCACGCGTGGCGTTCTGCGCTCCTGCTCAGCGCTTCCTGCATCCTTCCTGCGCAGAAAGACCAGTCCAGGCTGGCAGAAAGCTGGGTTAGCAGTAGAGTGCTACTTGAAGTTCAGCAAGTTATATCCATCACCAGCGATGAAGTTACAAATAAGGTGAGGTTGAGATGAAAGCTGTTACCAGAGTTATGGAAATAATAGTTATGGGGATCCAAATACTGAATGTAGAATAATTCTGCCTTAGATCAGATCCTGGCTCTAAGAAATTATTTATATTTAAGTTATTAATTTTAAAAACATGGCACTGTATTTTATTTTTTTTTAATCTTTTTTGATAGATGTCTTTCTACATGCAGGTGAATTGATTATTTGGTGATATTTTTCTATGTAAAAGGCCAGCATCATTGCCGTCTAATCTTTGAATCAGTCTTTCTGCCCAAACTGATGGCTGGAACAATAGAGATCGTTCTGGAGCAGGAACTTCTCTCAGAATCCAGTTCTTATCACGGCTTTAACTGGCAAAGGCCGCTATTCATGCCATTCATGCTGTCATTCACTGATGGTACATAATAGGTGGTGTCTGCCTTGCACACCATAGATAACTCACCAGATTAGGAGCTGGATTTAATTCCACACACTCAATTGACCCCCAAACCACCGAGCCTCTCCAAACAGAAGAAAAAAATCCAACAGCAGCAGAAGATAACTGATAATTTAGGTTGTCTGAATGTGTGACTTTCTTTTTTGCATCGATTGTCATTGGGAATGTTGGCATACCCACTTTTGATTAAGGCTTTTAAATACTGTTTCTCCATTAAAAATGATGACAATGTGATCTTGTTTATCATTTTCCCACAAGCAAGTACTGAACATAACCACAATCTGTGTACACTCACACACAGTGATTATTTTATATTTAGAAATAATTATTCCTGATTTTATTCCCTTCATATGTGTGAAACATGACATAAATTAACAAAATATATATATAGATTCATTACAAACATTGAATGGTGTATAATGGTTAATGATTTTTCATGAGTAGGCCTGTAGAAATAGTCTAAAAGTGGTGTCAAGAGTACCACATACTTTATGGTATAATGACAGGGAAAGTTATACTGACAATAATAACTGCCATTTGATCACTCTCTCACTTAAATAAGTAAGAGACTCTTCTTTTTTTTACCTTTAAATAAATAATAAATAATATTTCCTTTTTTTTTTTTAATGTAAAAAGATTGAAACAAAGTAGGACATGTAAGGAAAGTCCTTCAGTATGTGATTCAGAGCTTCTCCTCTGAGTCATTGGTATTTATTTAATTTTTTGTTTTCATCAGGAACCAAATTGCAAAAGAGCACCAGGGACACCATTTTGTAAGGCCAAGGAGAGAGAATCTTCCTAATACTTTTTCTTGTCCTGGGAATTCAAGTCTTGGGTAAAGGGTTGCATGTAGTTTTCCATCCAGCTGGGCAGAAGAAGAGGGACTGTTTTCATATGTGGCTTTTATTCCCTGCACCTGCCTCAATCCACCAGCTAGTAGAAGAAAAGGGAAGTACACTGCAGTCTCTATTTAGTTGCAATTAATTACTTCCTTCCACTGTCACGGTAATGGAAAAAATTCTGCATTTGAATCACAGTTCCTTCCTAGGACTTTTACAGGACTGATGCTATGCGCTGTTTACTGTACATTGTGAGTAAAAGAGGTTTAAGTTCACCATTAATTCAGTTTGGAGCTAAAGGATCTACTTTTTCCAACAATAAATATAGTGTGTATGTACATAACTAATTAGAGCCTTGATACTTTATGTGCATAAAAATTATCAGAAATGGTTTTTATATGACATGCAAGTGGTAAAGGGGCATTTTGGGTACATATTAGATAATTCTCAATTGATCTTATCAAATTATTGCTCCACAGCTAAATAATACAAGTAAAATTTTTTCTTCTCTGTGTTCAATTTAACCGTTGTTTAATTTAAACATTATGGTGGTGTCCTGCTTGGTTGGAATGCTGTGTGACCATCCCTATACACATAAATATATAATTTTTGATCTGATAAATGCACACGAGTTTAAATGAAAGTGCAGTGGCAATTAGTTCCAGTGTCTCTTTCCCACAAGAATACAAAACTCAGCCTTTCCCAGGTGTTACTCTGAAGCCAGTTGGGGGAGAATGGTTGCAGTTCATCCTTTCTTTGCTGGAAAACAAAGAAGTTTTCTTTGTATGCCACTTTGGGCAGCCATGGCTCCCTCTCAGCCCTTCTGTTTCTTTGTCAAAGGCAAATGGAATTCTGTTCTCTATTTCAGGCTACCCTTAAGTACTATTTCCAAGAGTCATATTCTAGGATGTTTTTTCCAAAATATCACATCATAGTATTTCACAAAACTGTCCTGACCAGAAACACAAGGCCATGGTTCAGTTCCTCCTGATGTTTTCCCGGTGTCATAGTGGCTTAGAGACAGGGTTGTGGCAGTACAGGGCTTGTCTGACAAAGAGGATAGTATGGCCCTAAACTCACAGGTTTTAACTTTGGGGTGTTTATTTGGTGAGGTTTTTAGTGTTTTTTTTTTTTTGTTGTTGGTGGTTTTCGGGGATTTTTTATTTGTTAGGTGTTTATTTTGGGGGTTTTGCTTGTTTTGTTTTTGTTGGGGTTTTGTTTTGTTTTAGTTTGGTTTGGTTTGGTTTTGGTTTGGGGTTTCTTTCTCTGTGTGTGTGTTATTTGAGACCTGTGCCTAACAGTGTATGCAGTACAAGATGGGCGAAGGCATTTAGACTGTATTGCAGCATATCCTTCACCTTTGAAGGCCTACAGCTTGATCTAGGAAGTACTCCAGATGTCTGTAGGGCAATCTTACACTGCTGAAGGTATCAAAATATTTAGCAGAGTAATAACATAAATGGGCAGCAATGGGAAGGTGACAGGAATGCTTTGGTAATGACCTGCAACACTTTGCTTATCTGACTTGGGAAGGGATAAAATATCTTCATTACTTCACTGCAGACATCTCAGGTTGGGAGGACTGAAGATCAAGTAGTCTGGGTGTGTTGTGCTGGGGCATGCAATCAGTATGCAAAGTTCAGTGAGCCTTTTAGTTGTAAGTGGCACATTCATTTTTACCTTTGTCATAAAGGTCTTTCTTCAACTTCTCCTTAATTATTTTTTATTTTTTGGTTTCTTCTTTAGGCTTTTCTGCCACTCCTAAACTCTCCCTGATAAATCTGTTTATACAAAGAGTTCATTCTTTCCAGAGGTGACAGTTCAATGAGTTGCCCAGTGCACCCACTAACTGTTCTAGTTGATTGTCAACTAGATGCATTTTTTGATCAACAGTGATTTTATTTTTTTTACATATCAAAAATTGTATTCGCTCTTCTGTTTGTTGAAAACAATGGGAAGTTGTTATAATGCAAACAATAAATATCCTTGTTAAAGAAATGCAACTGGATGTGTTTCTCAAGTGTAACTACATTTAGTCTTAAATACATGTTTCTTTCTTTTCCATTAATGTGATCAGCAAATGAAAGGGACAAAAAAATCCTTGTTCTGGATGTTAAACTGCTTCCAATTATTTCTTGTTTTTATACAAACTACAGTTATAATAAGATGATTAAGTATATGGTTAAAAAATCTACTGGAGAGAAGATCTAACAACTTGAAGAAAATCAAAAGAGCCATTAAACCAGGAATCTTACAATCAACTGAACTAACTATGAGGCATTATTTTTCAAAATAAATACTTCTATTCTAAGATGAAAAAATATATATAGAAAGAAAGAATATATATACACACACATGCATACATGCCAAGAGTAGTCTCCCCAGGTTCTTCCGTGCTTTAAAGATGGAAGTTGCATTAAAATAAAAATCCAATTCAGAGTATTATCTCCCCAGCTGCCTGTGCAGACCATTGGGTTGGCCTGGGAATTTTCTTGTTACATGTACTGAAACAGTTAGTCAGTGATTGATGCTGTGTTAATTCACAGCACAGACACTTTGCCTTTGTTACCAAACGTTAGACAAATTAGTTCTAACAAATTCACGTCCCACCCCCCACTACATCCAAGCTCCCCACTCTGGCTGGTTAGTATTGCTAATAACCTTCATTCAGAGCAAACCAAAGCTTTAGGAAGGAGGAGTTTGCTAAGGGAAGGGGCAGAGAATGGGTAGCAGCCACTGGGATCTAACAATACAGTCATTTGCTGGCAGAGCTCAGCTCAGTAATGACAAATGATCTTTTCATTGTCAGACCTCCCAAATTAATTTTCCCTCCCACTTCTCATGAGGCCACATTCATCACATAGATTGCGTTAAATGTACTTTTGACAGGACAGAGAAAGATGAGTAGTAAAATAATTTGATTCTAGTAGCTTCTTATCTGGGGAAGTTAACCAATGAGATGATACCTGCAAAGGTAAATATTCCTGTAAATGCTCCTGAGATAAATCTGTATTAAGATTTTTCACAACATTTGTGCAGAGGGTTAAGCACAAATAAATGAGTGAGAAAGCAGTGGAAAGAAGGTGGAGTAATATCTTTAGTTGTTCCCACTGACCTCAGAGTTCAGCCCTGCTTTGTACAGAGAATGCAGCAACTGTAATAGATGTGTACAATTTACGTTTGTAATATTCAGTACAGTATAAAATTGTGGCTTTTTTATTCTCTTCTTTGAAATTAATTAGTCAGAGATGGTTTTCAAATACGCTTTTATAACTCCCCATTAAGTTTTTGCTGTACCCTGTCTCTTTTTGGCCATTTAAAAAGATGTAGGAAATTACATTGTATGGAGGAGAACCAAGAGATTTGTCAAGGTCAGCAGAAGCACTAGAGCACAAGGAGGCAAGGGGAATCCCAGCACAATCTGGTTCTCTGAAATATTCTGCTTATGGCTGGATTAAGTCACATTAATTGAGCATAAAAGCAGAGTGTTTAGTGCTTAGAATGTGACTGGAATTGATGTAAAGGTTCTTGTGCAGCAAAGTGCAGAAACTGTGCTCACTGCAAACTTATCTCTAGTATTTTCAGTATATGATTGGCTGTCTGTATTTTGTTTGTGTTTGTTTAAAATAGCCATAATTAACTGAACTGAGAGCAGTAGCTGTCTAGTCACAGATTGTATTCAGTGCATGGTACCTCACTGTTAGATCAGGTTCTATTCAAATCTGAGACTTTTCTTCATTTCCACCATCACTGGCCTTTGTTAAAGACATACAAAATGCCCTCCATATTGTATTTGCACTTCCTTGATTCACATGGTCCAACACCTATGAACATTCCCTGGAAGTGTTCAAGACCAGGTTGGATGGAGCTTCAAGGAATTTGAACTAGTGGAAGATGTCTCTGTGTCAGGGGAATTTGAAAGATGTGATCTTTGAGGTCTCTTCCAGAATAAATCCCCTTTCTGTGATGAGTTTAATATATTTCAGTTCACTTCATGATCTACTGCTGACACCCAGCATAGTGGTGTTGCTTGTTATTCTCCTTTTTTTCTAGGGTGTGATGCTGATTGCACTTGAGCTATGCAGAATTTCAGGTGTGGTGCAAATGTGAATTAAATATACAGATGCACTTTTCTTCAGGGAAATACTGCTCCCAGGATGCACTGCTTCACTTATCTCTCACCACTTTTACTCCTATACCTAGATAGCAGCAAAATTCCACTTGGAGCTCTTCGGTGTTTTATATAACATGTTGGAGATAGCATGCTTTCATAATTCTTATACACACACACACACACACACACATATATATGTGATTGTTGACATAATTCATACTTCAGTCAACTTTACACTGGTTATTATTGACACCTGTAGCCAGGTTCTATGTCTCTGGTAAATCTTACATGTTTCTATTAAATTATGGCATCTGTGTTGCAAGAGAGGTGGAAAAATGTGGAGTAGAAAAGTTCCCATGTGCAGGTTGTCCGTTCATCACTGGATTGCTTAAAAAACACAAACTTTGAACTCTCATTTTTTTGTTCAGGTACATTTGGAAGGACTGTATTTGTTATGAAGACTATTGTATTTAATGTGCAATTTAGAAAGTATGCATGTCATATGTATTTCAGATAGAGATCAAAAAGATTTTTTGTTCACTCTATTTTCCTCCAGAGTTAGAGGAGGAAAAACCTGTTTCATTGTCATAGAAAAACACATATTTCAACATTACTTCTGTATTGCATTTTTCTTTCACTGGTGGCAACTAGATAATACTACGTTAGTGAATGCAAAACATATGTTTACCATTATGCATAGCCACAATATTAGACAATAAAGCTGGAAGTCAAGGGAATGGAAATGAAAATAGCTTCCAGGGAAAATTAATAAAGGGATGGCAAAACAGAATTAGAGCGAGTTGCTCGCTTGCTTTAAAGGTCATTGCCCATCTTCTTGCCAGAAAAGAGGAGCGTTTAGGAGTTTTTTTGAGGGAGGAGGGAGCCTTGTGATGTCTGTCTTGGCGTTCTCCTGTTTACCTTTTTATATAATTAGGCAGAGCAGATTGGCATTTAGTCTGATTCTGACAACAGTAAATTAGGCTTAACTCTTTAATTACAATGAGAAGGAAATCACCTTTCTGATATTCTTCAATTAGCTGAAACAGCTGTTAAGTTATAATTAAAATTTCACATGGATCATTTGAGGTTTTGGGATGTTTCTATCTAATATAGAAAAAACATTTACATATATGCATTTGCTTTTCAACAACCTTTTCTAATCTGTCAGTGCTATAGTAGGAATACTGATGCTATATTGAGCAATATATTTCTGGCTTTATGAATCGACAGCTGGTTCTAGGAAAATGAAAAAAGGGATATAGAAAAAGGTGAACAGAAAATATCAAAGCTCGAAGGTGCACTGGAGATATCTCAAAAGTAAACTTCTTTTTTTCTCATCTGCTTTCTCATTTCTCATGCTCTTTGAGATTCTAATATTATCTTTAAAAAAGGAAGTATGTTTTGGAGATGAACAATAACCTCAACACATACCCATAATTCTATGTACAACCTTTTATACCTTTTAAGGACCCAGACTTTTGATTATATTTTATCAAAATATAATATAATATAATATAATATAATATAATATAATATAATATAATATAATATAATATAATATAATATAATATAATATAATATAATATAATATAATATAATATAATATAATATTTGATTATATTTTGATTGAAAAAATCTGTCAATAAGTATTTCATATATTTAGGAAAATTATATTCTGATCTTAAACAACAAAAAATCTTGAAATACTACGGTTTACTCAATGGGTAAAAGTTTTCCTTTGTAGCACTTCTTGCTTCTGCCTGCATCTAGGTGCTCAGCTGGTGATGAGGACCTCAGCAACATGCAGAAATGGATTATATCAATAATGGCAAGCACTGGTAAAACCTTGCAGCAAAATATGTTGGGAGTTTGGAAGTAAGTTACCCAGAAATTGAATTGAGCTGCTCAGCATACTAAGATAAGAGGTTTCCATACAATTTGTTACTTCTTAAGTAGTTCGAACAGTAAGTTTAGAGAACATCACGGAAGAGAGATTTGCCAAGTATGAGAAAAATAGCTTTTGTGATCCTCCTTTTTTCTCCTCTGCAGTCTCAGCACTTCACTAATAGTCTGGTTTATCATGGACCTAAATGGACTGGCAGAGCACAGCTGCTCCACCATGGTCTTCACCATGGGCTGCAGGGGAAACTGCTCCATTGCCTGGAGCATCTCCTCCACCTCCTTCTGCACTGACCTTGGTGTCTGCAGGACTGTTTCTCCCGCATATTCTCAGTCCCTGCTCTGGCTGCAAAATGCACAGGGCTTTTTTCCCCCGTCTTAACTGTTACCCTGCACTACCACAGATGCTGATGGGCTTGGCCTTGGCCAGTGGTGGGTCTGTCTTGGAGGTGGCTAGCACTGGCTCTATCAGTTCTGGCAGCTTCTCACAGAATCCACACCTGTAGCCCCCTGCTATCAAAACTTTGCCACACAAACCCAATATATGGTTCTGCAAGGTCTTCACTGAGTCAGCGATCACCATCTGTTTTCTAAAAAATAGTTTTTTTCATTATTTCATATCTAATATTGGTTTGTCTGCATGTCTTTATAGGTTGTTCATCTAATTTCTCCTATTTTCACCAAATCATTCAAGAATTAAAGGCTTTGTTCTCTTGTAGATATGTGCATTGGGGATGGGAGGGTTTAACTAAGTGGTTTTGCCATTTTACTCCTGGATGGAAGCAAACTTCTTTGATGTGGCTTTTTATGAGGCTGGTTATTAAGAATAGTGAAAGTTTAGTGGTCTGGCAGTATGTGCAGTAGCATGCAGAATTCAGTTTTGTTGTGCACATTTTCAAGGTAAAAGTACAGGCAAGTCTTAAAGGATGAAATTACCAGAACATTTATTCCTTTAGTCAGTTTCATCTCCTTTTTTTCTTCATTTGTTTCTTCCTCTTCCTGCAGCTAATGCTGAGATTAGTTCTGTCTTAATTTTCTTTGAACAATTATTTTACCTTGGGTTGCTTTTTATTATAACATACGAAAAATATATTGGTGGCTTAGGCCAAGTCACATATCATCAAGAACTTCCACTTTACCATAGAAAATGAGAAAATTTCTGATGCCTTGCTTCTAGAAATTGTATGTTGTGGTTTCAAATTAATATTTTAGCAATTTTGTAGTTGCCATTGGCTTTTTTACCTTCAAATTTTTAATATGTCAGGATGGTGGTCATTCTGTGTCTCTGTTTTATTTCTATATGCATTATAATTTTGTTGTATTCTTGAGAGTGCCACATTTAGCTAACAGGATTTTCTGTTGTGTTAGGTTTAGTTTTCTAAAACTGTTATTTCTGTTGTTTTAAGAGCATCTTTCTCTTCAGATATATCACCTGGATACATATTTTTCAAGATTGTATGTTAGATTTTTTTAAATTCCTGGATTTCTAGGAGTTCTGCAAAGGTGTATATAAAAGTGGGTACAAAAGATGAATTGGGGTAGCTGTAGCACAATTTTCAGTACTATAGAGGAAGTGCGTTTATAGTTTTCAATGGCATTTTGACATTATATAAGCAGACTTTTTCCCAGTTTTGTGGTTTGACTTAATTGTTTCAGAACTATTGAAAGATGCACAGAAAATGGCATTTTGTCTTTTGGCGTGGCTGCTTGTATGAGGTCTTGCAATTTATTTTCAAACTTGGGTGTAGGCTACTGTGTGTTTATCTACTCAAGTAAAGGAAGAAAGCATAACTTGGGTATAAGTGCAGGTGTCTTATCTTCAAAGGCAAAGTTTCTTTGGTCCAGTTATGAAGAACTCATACCTGAATTTTGAGTGGGTGCATTGTTATGCAGTTTCCAGCTGTCATTATTTGGGAAAGATAAAAAAAAAAGGCAAGAGTAAAGTCTGAGAGAACAAATATTTATTCAGTGAAGCATGAAGCCTTCACACACAGATTTTTGTTTCATTTATCTGTAGTTCAGAAAGTTTAGATATAGGCAGACCCTGCAGGTACAGTAAAACTTTTCCTTGGATTTTCTTTTTTCTTTTTTCATCTGAGAGCAATGACATTTTACATCAACTGCAAGGATTGCATTGTTCATTTTAGAGACATCTGCTTTCTTAAGTATTCCTTAGAAGCTCTGAGTTGATTTATGTTTTTTTCATTTTAAAGTTTTGTAATTTTTGCTGTATTAAACAGTAGATTTTTATGTCATCTGGATGCTTCCCCAAAGCTGGTACCATGTAAGCTCTTATGGAAGAGGATGTTGCTGTCATTCTGTCTAAATCAACTTAAGAGAGCAGTGTATTACAGACATGCAGGCTGATATGTAGGCAAAACCTATTACCACTGACTGCTTAACAGAAAGCAACAAGGTACTAGTTTTCCTATGGAGATTGAGCATTGCCTTCCAAGATTTGTATTTTTGATATTGGTACCTAAAACAATACTTTAATTCTTTCACATATCAGCTTTAGGGTGGTGTAACATCATTATGACAAATGACATTAAGATGGACTAACACAATGGAAGGCCAAATGTGATGTATTTTGTCTTATTTAGTAAAAACATGGGCATTTAAAAACACATTTATCATTGTAATCCAGGACCATGCACTGAGACTTTGTCGTATGTCCTAAGCAGGAGATAGTTGAAAATGGTCTGCGTGATTAAAGATTTTTAAAGAGATTTTGATTGCATCTCAGTAAAGATCACGAGTGAGTGTAAAACTGCGTATCTTCATTTTCCACTGCCTACATTGCATTGATTAGCAATAGCATTTGCAATGTGCCACACAAACTGATGCAGCTAAATTGACAGAAAGGACAAAACAACACTAGCTAGTGTCTTGCCATATTCTACCAGACAAGCTTTTATATTTCTGATATCCAAAGGTTTAAAATATTTTAATAGAACCCTGGATTGTAATAAAATTTGAGAGCCAGACATAAGTAATTATGTCTTATATTTACGTTAAGTTGTCAAAAATGCTAATAAAACATATTTGTGGGTTTTCCCTTTAATGAGTCTAACAATAAAACAAAATAATTGCCCAAGTTTCCACTAGCTTTAAAGCCCTAAAAGAGGAGGTTCATCTGTGTCTTGATATCAAGCTTGTTTGTTGTGAATTATGGCTGTTTTCTGCAATAAAATTTGGTTTGGTGGAAGAAATGAATTTGCAAGCCTTGTTTTATTAGTGTGACTAAATATTGTGGAGCTAAAACAAGAAAATTCTTGCATACTGTCACAATTTGCATCCATATGGATCATAAACTCCTCTATGCATATTTCACTCATAGACTTCAAGTGGCATTATCTCATCACAGAGGAGGAAGCAAGGAATGCACTTAAATTTAGAAATTGTCCTCGTTACTGGATGTCAGATAAAGGCGAAGCCTTTATCTAGGAGTCTCCCTGATTTACTACCTTTAATGTGCAGAGGAAGGGATGTGCAAAGCACATCATTAGTGTGACAGGGTGAAAGGGGCAACATGTTTCTTCTGTTACAATGGAAAGAGGATGAATCTGGCACAGCTCTGATGTCAGAACCTCCATCACCTTTCTCACAGATGATGTAGATTTTAATTGTACTCTAGGCTGATTCACATCGCACCAGTTCCTACGTGACATTGAGATAGATGAAGCCATTTGTTGGCATTATCAGAGCCAGCTGTGTGCTTGGCTGCAGCTACAGTAGGCATTATATCTCATGCATAATCCTCTCATTGAGAGAGGATCACAAGCATCTGAACCATATGGCAAATAATTTTATTATGATCAAAAAAAGGACTCTTGAAGCTAGTTAAACAGAAGAGTCCTTGAAATTCAATCAGAGGAGGTTTTTATTTTCATGTAGCATTATCATCTTAAATTAATTTTTAGCTCTGCCATAGTCTGTGAAATACAGGAATGTTATTTTTCCCCAAAAGTAAGAAATTAATGTTGTGATTACAAGAAACAGCAAGCAGACTTGCATAACTTGATTTTTTGATGTTTGAAGAGTGCCTCACAGATGTTAATGACTTTTTTTCACTAATTACACACTTGTATCACTCAGAAGCCCAAACAAGAAGTAGGAAGTGCCTGAAATTAAAAACGCTGGGGAAGGGGAGAGAATTGTGCACATTAAGCTATGGGGGTGCTGTGTTGATGTCTTAATGCCTCAGTTTCTGAGTGCTGTTACCATTTGCTAGGGATGAAAACATACAGCATAGTAAAAGCCCATAAGCCATTGCTCTTTAAATGAAAAAAAAAAAAAAAAATAAAAGAAGGTGATAAGGAAGAAAGAAGTTTCAGTTCTGCAGTTACTTCTGGGAAGCTGGGGACAGGGGAATGGGCAGAATATGAGCATCAGAGACAACAGCAGCCAAACATTTTAGCCTAGGAATGGGGTGGTAACAACTCTCAGCAGAATAAGGGTATTGCTCAGGGGCCTGATCCTTTTTCCTTTTGAGTATACAAGGAAAACTCTTGCTGATATTTTTGGACACCCTTGGACATACCAGCATCATACCAAGAGGCAGCCAGAGCAGGTATTGGCTCAGTACAGGGGTTGGTGGCTGCTGGAGGACGCTGTGTTAAAGGGGAGGCAGTGTCTGCTGTTTCCGAGCTTCAAAGGCAGAAAGCTGTAACAGGAATCATGCTGCATGTGAATAGGCTGTGTGTGTGCTGGAAAAGATGTGTGCTGTTGAGGATTTGGCCCTGGGGACACAAGCATTTCTGTGGGCCACCTGGTAATAACATGCATGGCCTATCAGCAACTTTCATGCTGCAAACTTAGAGAACATAAATAAAGGTTCGCCAGAGCCAAATAGCAACAGCTGCCTTATCTGGAGGATACCTTTTTTATTTGGTACTTTATTGACAAATAATAAAGCCTTTAATTGGGCTGTGGGAGGAATATAGCCTTGTAATTTACAGAACCTTTAATTTTCTAGTGCTGCATGCCTGAAACAGATTGTAGCTGTTATTGCAGCCTTCTGAGTTAAGCAGAGGTCCTGGCTGAACTGCTGAAATACTGTGAAATGTACATCTTTATTCTCACATTTAGAAAGTGTCTATGTGTGCCTTGGGGGAAGAAGAGGAACAGGGAATGGAATCCCTGTTTTTTCTTCAATAAAGTGGTGATTAAGAATTTGTGATTTCAGTTACTAACATAAGAGTCAGCGAAAAACCCCAGCCAGGCTATTGCTCTGGTGGCTTTCCCTGCAAACCACCCATCATTCTCAGCAGGATGTGAAGCAGAGCTGTGCTCATGGAGCAGGCTAACAGGAAAGAATTGCCTTTGCTGCAGCAGCTGCTGAACTGAGACTTTCTGGATCATGAATGTATGTAAATATGTCCAACTGTTTGCCCTTCACACATCTTTGGCAAGTTTGGAGTAAAAAATACTTCACTGCTCCATTAGTTTGCTTACCCATTACCACAGCAGATGCTGTTAAGAGCACCGAGATGTGTTTCTCGATGAGCGTCCCTGTCTGAAATAGGATAAAGAAATAAAGGCTAGAGAGACCCCAGATAGCATCTTAAAATGAATATAAAGCAAGCTTTGGCAGCAGGGCATGCCCCAAAGTCCACTGCAATGACACAGGGCTGTTAGCTCTTCAGTCCATTAAACAAAGCAGAAAACAGTTGTGGCTTCTGCATGTTTGTTCCTTTCTGAACTCTCTCTCCAGCAGAGTAACAGCTATTTTGGAGAGTTTGTACAGGTTTGATTCGTGACTGTATCTGCTGAGTGACTAAAATGGCTGCATTTGGATACCAAGCTATACTTCATAGCGATTTCACTGGCAATGAAGGTTATGTATAAATAATGGATGAAGAAGGGTGACAGGACCTGAACACTTGTGGCTTGACAGATTATCTTGTGATGTATTACAATTAGATATGCGCCAGTGTCACTTCATTTATTCAACTAGTAAGGGTGCGTAACTCTTAGATTTATTTGAAGGTGGATTTATTAAGAGCCTTAGTCATGTCCTCTCAAAGTTCAGAATTGATTTTAAACATCCTTATCAGCTTTCTAAATCACTTTGCTCTTAACAAGTATGTGATTTTTTCTCATATTTTTTAAGTATTTTATTAGCACATATAAGCACATTTTATTAGCATTGAGATTTTATTAGCACATATAATAGAGGAGCTTGTTTATTTTTTAAAATCATTTACTTTGCTCAAGGTAAGTATTTGCAAGGTGAGAGACCACTTTTTATATTAGCAGGTCAACAGATCAATTTGGCCTTTGGGAAGAAGTTGTCTGAGTTGTTTGTACAGGAAGCTTGTAGATAATAAGCCCCAGCTACCATTAAATGATATTACCTAGAATTGGAACATCTAGTGAATAGGAAATAAGATGGGCAAAGATTTTGTATGCTTTTTTGCTTTTTAAATAGGAGTAATGAAAAAGCCTGTCATGAAAAGATGCAGAATAAAATGCTGCAGGAGATGTGAGAAATCAAATCTGACTTCATTGCAAATGGAGCCTCTCAGACTGTGAGTTTAAAGCAGAAAAGAGATTAGTGTTACAATCACTGTAACTTTCTAAACTACCATAATGCTTTTACCCTTTTTTCCTTCCAGATGTATTTCTCTCTGTCATAAACACAGATACAGAACAATTTGCAACAGATACCAGCAGTGTGCCCAGCCTTTCTGGGCTGCTGTAAGCAGGACCTTTTTTTTTCCTGTGAAGTCATAATCTATAAAACAAACTGTATTTTTCTGGTTTTGAGTATTTCTTAACAAAGGGAGTGGGTGTAGGACAGCAGGTGGCCACAGAACCCAGTAGAAGCTACAATCCTCCAGATAATCAACAGTGTCTCCCTCCCCAGCACATACCAACCAACAAACATGTTACTCATTTCATAGCAACCTCCTCGCTCTTCAGATAGGAACTTAACATGGTTTGAGGATAAATTACGCTCATAGCAAAACTGATCCAAGCCAACAAGGTTTCAGAGCATTTGCTCTGTCTTGTAATAGCAGATGATAATTGATGGATGGCCAGCGTGCAGGACCCTGACAGGCTGGTTGGCTGCCCTTTGCACTCTGCCAGTTCAAGCCTTACAAGTGTGAAATAGCCAATTACTGGAATACCTATTGAAAGTAATAGGCCAATGAGCAAATGGCTAGTGTGGGATGTGGTGGCGGTGTAGGTGGAAGAACGCCAAGATAAAGTTCTGCTCTGAGCAGCTGCTCCCACCACAGCTTGGAAATGCTATTGGATGACCAAATGATGAGAGAAAGGTATTTCCCCATTTGAACTGCAAGTGTCCTGCCTTGTATTGACTTAAAGTTTATGATGCATGATACCGTCTTGTTACCCAGATCCTAATTTGCAGAAATAAATCCTCCTTTTAAAAGGTAGTTAAATAGGTAATAGGGGTAGTCACGGCCATGGATTTTGTGAAAAAGCATTAAATACAAATTTTGCTTGGAATGAAAAGTCATATAGTGTGCAGAGTGTTAATACATGCCAGCCATTTGCTATTGACAGAACAATTTATCTTGATAAAGGACAGTGAAAAATTCCAATCTATTCACTGGCATCACATTATCAGCAGTAATATATGACTGCATCTAAATATAAGGTTCAGATCTGATACAGCTGAGGAGCTTCTGGTAATTTTCCTGTAAATATATTGTGTACTGGACAATGAAAAAATGTCATTTTTGCCATGTAATTGGATGACCTATTTTTATGTGAGATTTAAAGTTTTACTGTGTTTAATGGAATAGACCATAATATTTCCTTTTTGGGTAACCTGTTTCTTTTTATAAGACTTTAGCAATATAATGGATATTGCTAGATTTTACAGAGCAGAACTGGCAGACAAAGAAAGATTGAAGCTTAAGTATTAATCTGGTGAAAGGAAGATTCTGTGACCACACAAACTTGTCACAGGGGGGAAAAATCTATTTGAAAATATTATCATGAAATTGTCTGCTGTCAGTCGTTAGCTTAATGTGGATAGTATGTCTTCTTTTTGCCAAGATAGGAATGCTTATGGATAATTTTTAGGCATGTGCTTCTTAACTTTCTTAGCAAAAATATGTGCTTCTTAATTTTAAAATTGTATTAAGTACCTGTCTTATTTATTTCAAAATATATTAGAAAGAAAAGTGGCAAGTAGCTTTGGAGGAAGAATTTAAAAAGCAGTTGGCAAATTCTTTTATCCTTGTTTCTGTAACTGGAAAGGAAACATGTAAAGACCAGAAGTGTAAATGAAGCCAATGCCAGCGCTCTGTATAATCTGTGGGGTTTTTTTCAGTTCCCAGTCACTTGTTTGGTGCTGAAAAGAGAAATGACAAATGGCGTTTTGCTCTTTTCCTTTGAATCTTCTATTAACAATTACCAAGTCCATTTTAGATGGAAAGAATAGAAGATTGATTCATTTGATACTCGACAGAGATCAGCCACAAAAATAAGATTTTACAAAAAAGGAATGAGGTAAAGACACAGGTATTTTGATCATGATTGCTTTATTGCCTTTAAAAATATGGCAGTTTTTACTTAATACTTAAAACTCTAAGGCAAAAACTATTATCCATTTGTATTTTTCACATTTTGTTTTCTTCGGAGTGTATCTGAGTGTAAAATCCCTATGTGTGGTGGTCTGCATGAGAAAGAAAGCCTTGCTGCTTATCTCCTGGAAGGACAGTAGATATAACTCACCTTGTGAAGATTTCCACCAGAGGCATTGGCACTGACCTAAGACTTAAAAAAATTATTAGGCATGTGCTGGGCAAAGAAATAAAGTTTCTAATGACTACAGCAGTGAAAAAACTCATTAAGGCAGGCCAAATCTGAATAATTAATTTCCATTTTAAGGAATAAGATGCGTTCAGAAGTTTCTATTAAGTTTTAATTTATGGACTCCTGCAAGGCTAAAGATTTTGTATGCTGTTAGCAGACTAGGGACAGTTAGCCCTACCATGGTTCCCGGGAGAGTGGGGAAAATGTAATTATTTTCTCTTTTCTCTTTTTCTTCAATCCAACAACTTTGTTTTAATATTTTACTTTCCTACTACTTGACTGCCCCAAGAGGAGAAAAAGTCTGGTGTTATACCCCAAATCATTTATCCTTTTCCAGTTACTGTGTCTGCTGAACACTGTTTTATTGAACAAGCCTAATATCCCCAAACTGGAGCAATCCTTTTGCCATTCCTTCCCTTGCTTATGAACTCCTCTTTGTTGTTCCTCTGAGAAGTTATGAGGATGAGTAGAGGTATCACACTCTCCTGGCTGCAGATCCAGAGGTGTATAGAGGCTCACATTGGAAAGGTTGTCTACCCAGCCATGAGAGAAGGGCTTGCTGTTCCTGGGGGCATCTTTTCCTCAGCAAGTGATGGCCTGGTTCTCAGCAGGAAGAGCTTCGTGTTCTCTGGCAAACAGGTAGTTGGAGAACACTGTGAGTTTAAGGGCCTTTTGCTGTATACCCTCCTGCTTCTCCATTTGTTAAATCTGTGTGGGAGTTCAGTGTCATTATCAGTACATGCAAGGAAAGGGATAAAGGCTGCTTCATATTAGCAGTCCCATTTGGTGTTAAGAGCAGAGAGGGAAGATCTCAAGAATTCTTCCAGCTGCTTGGGATCTTTTTCATTGGGGATTATAAAATTAGTTTTTTTCTTTTTTTTAGCTTTCTGATACAGGCAAGAAAAAATGGTCTCTATATCTCGGTCTCTATATCTCTCAAATGAATGTCGAGATATGACAAAACAGAGGTAGTTCCTTTTTTCCTGGTAAAACTCTCAGCTGCCATCAAAGAGACTTTTATACCTGTCAGAGAGTGAGTTCTGTAAGAAACTTTGTTTGAGGAAATGATGAAGAACAGACAAATGCTGCAGCCAGTGCTAAAGAAAAAAAGTTGAAGAATTCCCTCAGAATTTTTGACTGGAGGATGATGTATGCTGAAGTTATTAGACATGGACAAATATGGAATATCTGAAGCTGTGCATTTATGTTCCTTTAAAGACTTAGTCCTAAATTAGTACTAGTAGTTTTGTGCTGGTTTCTCCTCTTATATTTATAGTGTTTTCTTTCTTCCCTTTCTTGGGTTTTTTATTTATTTCATCCAACTTTGACTTGACAGTGTCAGAAAATTTTATTGAAAAGATGAAAATATCACAAAAGGTGGGAGCAGGTATGTCATCATCATGTCCTTTTTCCTTCATCTTTCACCAAAAACTGTCCATTTATTTTTGTAATCTGTGAAACTGTAGTATTGCAGTGGATTTTAGGCAGAGTGATACAGGAGAACTTAATGGCAGTAGCTCTTAATGGCACAACACTGGAGTTGCAAAGTGAAGGATGAGACTTCTCATTTTCAACACATGAACTGACGACACACATATTCCACTTATTTTGTAGGTTATCCATTGTGCGTGTTCCATCTTATGCGTGTTCCACCTGGTCTCTCAGCTTCCCCCTGCCTTCTGTTTGTGTAGCACCACACTGACATATTAATGAGACACAACCAGTTATGTGTGAAATATTATGCTGATGGTTTACAAACAAGCACACTCCAAGCTGTGGTAAAACAGTCACCTGCTGCCACTGATGCCTAGTGCGTCACGTTTTACAGGAACACAGCATTGGATGAGTCTTTTTTCTGCCCCATAAAGGTGCTTCTTTGAAAGGAAGCCTGGTCGGGGCAATAGGGTGTCTCTGAGGGCCAAGCTCACTCAGAGGCTGGGCCACGGTGGTGGCTATGAGGCAAGCTCTCTGCTGTAAGGCTGGCACTGACTCACAGTCTTGCTGGAGAGTGTTCCATCAGGACACCAGGTTTTCAAGGCGTGTGTGTGTCACATGTGGTTTGCCCCTTGTAGGGCTTATAAGGCCAGTATCCCTTGATTTCAAGTATCTGGTTTTAAGGCTGTAATATAGCCTTGGTCAAGGCAGTTCAGCAAGGATATCATACAATCGCATAATTATTTAGATTGGGAAAGATCTCTGGGACCATTGAGTCCAACCATTAACCCAACACTGCTGAGCCCACCACTAAACCATGTCCCAAAGTGCCACATCTACACACCTTTTAAATAGTTCCAGGGGTGGTGAACTCAGCAGCCTGTTCCAGTGCTTGACTACCCTTTTAATGAAGAATTTTTTCCTAATATCCAGTCTAAACCTCTCTTGATACAGCTTGAGTCCATTTCCTCTTGCCTTGTCACTTGATACCTGGGAAAACAGACTGACTTCCACCTTGCTACAACCTCATTTCAGGTAGTTGCAGAGAGTAGTAAGGCTTCCCCTCCTTTTCTTAAGGCTGAACAACCCCAGCTCCCTCAGTTGACAGGATTTGTGAGAGTCCAAGTATGAGTGCAAGAGGCTTTACTTGGCTTGAGCAGAGATCAGGCACTCGCTAGGGCAGGTAGCTGCTTTGCTGCTGAGGAGGAAACCAACCATACCACCAGCCTCTTTTGTGTCTATTCTGCCTGCAGCCTGAAGAGCCTTTGTGACTTTGGGAGGAAGCAAGTTGCTTTCTGATACAGAAACAAATCTAAATTGGGATGCTTACAACACTGATTTGGATTGCTCTTCTCTTTCAGTGATCCATGTAATAGGCTCACTAATAAAAGATGTTCATGATTTTTGGCTTTGGGGCAATATTCTATTCAAACCTACTGTAGCTCTCTGGTAGGCTGGTTGAAACAAAATGACACAACACAAGACACTAAACAAAAATAATCCCCAGCATTCTGAATTTCTTTATGGCATTCTATGATACCACATTGAAATAAATCATTGTTTCTCATTTCCATTTTTAGCAATGGATTTGATGTGCTGAGATAATTTTCAGATACTGTGTGTTGGTTGGTGAAATCAATTGAATAGAAAAAGAAGAAATCATTTGGGATGATCAGCTACTGCTAAACTTCTGCCTGCCTTCATTTTTTTTAAGCTACTAAACACTTAGGAAGGAATCTAATTGGAGGGGAAAAAAGTACCTGAAAAAAACTGTAAATGCTTGTGATTCTTACAATCTCGTTTCTGATGTTATATAATGAAGTGCTTGAGTACATGAATAACAAAGTAGTGGAGATATTTGAATGGAGAATATAAGGATTTAGTTCTAGCTAAATAAGAAGCTACATAAATGTCTAGGTTGATTTAAATATGTGTAGATTGAGGGGAAAAACTATAGCAAACTATATCTATATGCTGCCTTTCACTCTGGTGGCTTACAGTCTTCCTTTCAGTCTATGTGGGTGAACTGATCACTCTCAAGCTACTGTGGCTGTTCCAGGGGTTTTGGTTTTAGTGTTTTAAGAGGACAAAGGAAGGTCATCTCCTCCATTAAAAAAATCAGAAGCAAGTTTTCAGTGTTTGAGATTGAAAGATATTGGTTTATTAGAAAAGAAGTGAATGTCATGATGTGAATGTGCACCAGTCAATCACTAATGGTGAGAAACATGGATTTTTGCACTCCTGTGTACCCAACATGCCAAATATGCTGCTCTCACTCTGACTTCATTTGCAACACTAATTTTTAGCATCTGAGTCAGAAGGCTCTCACGCACTTTTTTGCATTTGGCTCCTTCTCTCAGCCACAATTAATTTCACCATAGCTGCTTTTACTCTAATTTACTCTGTATTTTGCCTGTATTTTTCATTTCAATCAGTTTCTTTGCATATTTGTGTGTTTGTTTTTTTCCCACTTCATGGTATTTTGAACTTTCCCCAATGTAGTTCTGCCTGCTTTGACATTTAAAGGGAGTTCTTTTTTCCCAATACAAATAAAGACGCCACTTTACAAAAAGTGGATAAAGTCCTGCAATACTTACCACAGTTATTATATTTCTTATTTCATTTTCTTTTCATGTCTTTTTGCCCTCATCCAGTTTTTTCATTACCTAATTTTCAGACCAATTTCAACATGTTCCAAGCCTTTATGCTGTCACATCCTCAAATTCTGTGATTAGGCTCCCTTAGATAAGCTAGAATGACAAAACAATTAGGCTTTATGCTGTATATAGAATTAGAGCAGGTGTTCATCAGCTGTGCCTTGACTGACAGGCTGCGGTATCTTTGAATAGAAAGTCTCCACTTACAAATATTTGTTAATTTTTAATTAAATTCATTGCAAACATTCATTTGATACAGGATGATGCAATTTCTTTCCTTATTTTTTTTCTTTTTTGTGTGCATTCAGATATGTATCATCCCTTACTTCAGTACTTGGCAACTGACATCTTTTAAGGAAAAAAGATGCTCATCTTACAGGCTTTTACAAAGAAAAGTGAAACCCGAAAGAAATGCTTCGTTTTGCATGTGATTAAATACTTTTCCAGTTAGGTAAAGCAGTGTTTTCATAAAAAGTCTATCTAAATGTGGCAATTAACATCAGAAATCTTTGCACACAAAAAAGAAGTTTTGAATTTTTAAAGCATCTCTAGATGAAATAAAGCTGGAGTCTGCATTCAGTAGTCTGAACCTCAAAGTGGCCTTTTGAAAAAGCTAATGCCAACAAGTAGCTGACTGTGCTGTTAATAGGGTTGGTTTGACTGTCTTTGGGACTGAAGTGACCTTTTTGGAAACTTTCAAGCAGGTATATGAGTGTCTCATCTAACTCCAGCACTATGTGCATGTGTTTTATAGTTACCTTTACCCATAAAACTTGATGGAAACAGGCAATCTTGGCAATCTTGCCTGAACAAGAAAGATGATTCAAGAATTAATATAGATATTGGAGGTTTTGTTCCTTCTGCAATCAAAGGGGAGAAGAGAGGCTTAAAGTAGGTGTTGGACAAGGAGAAAAATTAATCTATTGAGTGTTTCATTGGGACTTTTAACAAAGCCCTTAATTTGGAGGAGCTGGGCATGGCAGATCATTAAAGTACAACAGAAGGTACCGAGTAATAAAGAATTAAAAAAGATTGGAGAAATCAAATAATTTAGCAGTTTGCACATCAATTACAGAACAGGGGCAGTAAGTGTGGAATAAATGAGTGACATTAAAAACCCACTCCATGGTCCAAAGTTAATTTGAATAACATTAATTTGCAGTTGACAAATTATGTCTTTTCAGCATTGGTAATCCAACCATTTATTAAACTATAAAAGCAATGGCAATTAAGTATTACTGTCCAGCAGTGTTACTGTGGTTAGTTACAGCAGGAATAGATGTGAAATAACTTGCCTTACAATGTCAGAGAGAATTTGCTCTCTTAGGGAGGAAGACAGGAGAGGCATGATGTTGCCATGTGGTCCTTGCCAGCATATTCTTTCTTTTATTTGATCTATGGAGTCATTTCTCAGGGAAGTGAGAAAGGAGCTTGAGGGGGACTGGGGAACAGGGTGGGTGCTCTGTTTTCTGCTTGCTGCTGACTGGAGCATAACAAAACTGCTGGTGCCGCTGACACCCCTTCATTCCTTCAGGGCCAAAGGGTGAGGGAAGCCAGAAGCCCTCTCTGGACAGCTTGTCTAGGTCTTCATTCGGCCAACATTAAAAAGAGGTCAGAAACAAACACCAAATGATGTTGGCTTCCCTTCCTCATGCTCCTGACCCAAATTATCATCACCAGCCCATGGAGGTATGGTCTTGACCAGGCGTCCCACACTGCTTTTCTTACACAAGCAGTGATGTCACTTCTTGCCCACTGCCTCTTGCTATCATGTCACCCTGCGCTCCTTGCAAATTCCATCTCCCATGTGAAAATGAAGTATTGGGAGTGAAATCTCATTCATGGAGTGAAACCTCCTGCATCCTGAGGAACAGGAAGGTGAAGGGAAGGATATGCAGACAGATGTCCCTTGTCCTTGCAGGCGTATGTGAGCTTTTTGAAGGAGCTGCTGTGCCAGGATGCTGCTAGCCACGTGGCAAGCATTCATTGTCTGAGCTGGAAATACTGCTATAGGTCTTCTCAACAAAATACTTGGGCTGAGGACTGTGGTACTTGACATAGCACTGAATCTGAGCCACAAAGTTCACATTTTTTCTTACAGGTTCTTAAAAACGTAGTATTTCTGTGGTGGGTAGTAAGTGTCTTCATTGGTGTCAGCTTTCTGAGGATTATCAGGTCAGGGCTTGGCTGAATGCACAAGGAGTCCCATGCCTGAGCATGTCTCACATCCCTCACGTTTCAGCCTCTCTTCTGGCCACTTTGGCTGTGGGGAGCAGGCATTTATTTTGCTATCAAGGAGTATACCAGCAGGGATGACCATCCTCCTGCTTATTTAAGAAGAATCTTGTTCTCTGAGCTGCTTTTCTGACCCCAAGCATGATTCCATAAATAGAAATAAAAATTCTGATGTCAGCCTGGGTAGTAAAGAAAGTTCTGTAGTGGGCATTTATGTCTTCCCCTAAAACCCATGGGCTTTATGAGCAGTGTAAAATGACAGGAATCAGTACTTTTATTTCCATCCCTTTTATGCCTGTGCAGAAGCCCCTGTCTCATTAAAATTCTGTGCTTGTCTGCTGCATATTTCTTAGACCCCCACCTGTTATGTCACCCAGACTTCTGATAGAAACTTATTTGGATAATGTCTGCAAGCAAAGAATTTTCCCTGAAAAGGTTGAAGATGGAGACACTCTGTCAGGACCTGACAGGTGTAAATTTCTTAATGTATGAGAAGTATATGAAAATACAAATCATCACTGAGAGCCAGCCTGAAGCAGACTGAGAAGCTGTCACAAGCAATTTTCAAAAAGTATGAGTTATTTGGTTCTCTTCCAAAAGGAACAACTCCACAGGCATAAATTTGTGAATGGTACTTGACAATTTTAACAATTCTTCCTCTCCCAGCACTGAGCATGTGACAGAGATGTGGTAGGGACTGTGTGCTCCCCTCTCTTCCCTAGCTGTGGAGGAGCTGCCATGATATTCATGGGATGAATCCTGATTCCTGAATGTGAACCATTCCTTCTTTTGCTTCCTCCTGAGGCAAATTTCAAGGAGCTGATTAATCCGACAGTTAGGCCGTGCTGGAACTTGTCATTTGCCAAAAGAGGTTTCATAGCTTCTCTTATTTTCCATTTACTGAGACCAATGGTAGGAAAGAAAATTTCACATGCTTTGTGACAGACACCTTGGCTATTTTGTATGCTCATTGGTTTTGTAGATTTTTACTTTGGATGTGGAAAGATCATTGCTAACTGGATGGGTCTATGCACTGGTGTATGGAAATGGACTTTAGGAAGCGTTGTGCATGATTGGCAAATCAGTTCTAATTGAATAAATGTCAAGGTCAAAACAAACAAGTGATGAAGATGAGAAAGCCCTGGAGTGGTATCTGTTTCAAATAATATTAAAGGCTGTTCAGTAGTAAAGTGCTTCAGGGGGACTATGTGAAATTAAAGAGCAATGAACATGCTGCACACTTTTAAAACTGAAGGATCTGTTTCCTTAACTGAAATTGGAAGCTGGTGCTTAGGAAATATCCTGGTTGAGGGGCAAGGTTTATTTCTCTCTTGCGGGTGGACTAGAGCAGATGGAGTTACAGATTTCTGACAGGTAGGAGGGCATGTAGCATGCCCCTACTCAGCACTGTGCTCTGGGATACAGTGGAGTGCCGCAGTGGCCTTGTGCACCTCGCTCCAATTGCAGTGATCTGCATACAATTAGCATGGTGAACATCCTATCATGGTGATTATGGACACGTATCTAAGACTAAAAACTTGATACAACATTATATGTAAGTACAGTCCAGGGTCCTAAAGGAGTCCTATATAAGGATCTAGATTATTTTAAGTCTTTGTGAAACTTGCATGTAAATAGGCTATGGGAAACATCCAAAGTTTTTTCTGATTCTTTCACATCCCCATTAATTTTGACTTATTATGGAGGCTGCAGTAGAAGTGCAGGTGAATATAAAAATGTAAAATGAAGAGCCCAGCAAACTCCCTTTGTCCATGTGATGTACTTTGAATAAAGTTTTATATGCCACACTGTGTCACTAAGTGCAGCCTGTGTGTTTTTCAATGTCAAATCTAAACATTGAATCATTGCTGAGAGGGGACAAGAACAAGCAGTGTTTGTTTCAGGTAGAACATCAATTGTCATTTTAAAGTTGGAATGTTGTTTACTAGGTTAGTATTGTATTTTTTAATTGTCATGATCTGATTTCAAAGTTATTGAGATGCTAGGAGATGTTTAAAGTTCAGGAGGAACTGGTCAGGTACTTAAGAAACTTAAACTATGTTTCTGAATTTTTAAGAGCCTAAACATATTGAAATGATTGTCTTCCTAGTACCCAGACAGGTTTGGGGTTTTTTCTTACCTCTATTCTCCAGGTTTTGTTTTGGATCCTGGAGAAGATCAGCTACTAAAAGCCACAATACCAAAATAAAATTACTTAAGTATGAATAATATCAGCCAAGTAATGTCTCAGTGGTGGTTGACGTAAAGAGTAAACCTCGCTATGGCCTTTGGGATTTTACAGACCAAGTAGAAGAGTTACTTTGTTGCAATGGTGGCAATTGCATGAAAAGACCCGTCTGCTTCAATTGAATTAAATCAGTCATAAATCTGGTTTCTTGAGGTAGTGAAATGACCAGTTCAATCTTGACTTAATTGTTTTTAATTTATTTTTCTGGAGCCAGAAATCATTAATTATTTTGTTACCATATGAAAAAAATGAGATGAGGCATCCAATAATCTGGCTTTAGGATTTTGTTTGACATTATTTTTTGTCTTTACACAAAATGTTGAAAGTGAAATGTCATCACTCAATTTCTGTATGGTTCTCAATGACAGGTGAGGTGCCACAGGAGTAGAATACATCAGTTGTCATGAAAGAACTGAATGTTTTTAAGTGATACTGAGAAATACAAATTCTTACACAACCACATAGTTATCCAGGATGTAAGAAATAAAACAGGTGTAGGTGATCTGTTTTAAGGTATTTTTGCTTTGTGCAGTCCTGTGTCCTGACGCACTGAAGGCCAGCTGCCCTGGGATGTCTTCTGAGCCAGCTGAGCAACTCCTTATCCATTTGTGAAGGACTAGCAGGGCTTGTTATTCTCATGCAGCATTTGCTAGTTTCAGAAAATGTACATAATGACACATATAAACTTGATTTTAAAAACCTTCATGTGAGCATCCCTGTGTGGCATTGTAGAATGGGAATGGAAAGCTGCTCAGGAGAGTAAGGATTTGTGAGGTTGGTCTCTTCTCTTTCATAGTGATATTTGGCTTTTGTTAGTCAAAGGCTACTTGTTGAAAGTGTGACATGGAGAAAAGATTGCCAGGTCTTAATAGTTTAGGTGTTATTATTATCATCCAAAGTAGTTTATATTTTCAAAACTAGCTGTCAGCTGTTGCACCTATCTTCTTCCTGTTTTCAGGTATTCTTACGCCTGCCTAATCTGGTCACAAAGGAAAGCTCAGTTTGTTTTTCAAATGAGCCAAAATCAGTGCTGATCCTACTGTATCCTTTGAAAGTAATTTCTACCACTGTAACAAGGCAGAATCAAAATGACTAATCAGTTATTAAGCCAGTCCTCATTAACTCACACTAAATTTTCATTTGGCAGATAAAATAGTCACTTTTCCACCCTTCATTAGAATTTGGTCTAATAGGATTGACAAGTCAATCTGTGGGGGAAATGCCCCTCTTAATTGCTTTTAAAATGCAATAGTTTTTTAAACAGCAGATTTAATTTACTATTTAAGTTATAGGAAAATTCTGCCTCATGAGCAAATGTATTCTTTTTGTTTCTAAAGCTTGCTGAGATTGCCCATAGCAAAATAAGGTTAACTAGTGTTATCTTTAAACAACTGTGTTTATACAAGATTGCACTGAACTAAGACTGTAATCAGGATTTTAAAATTGAAGTGTTTGAAGGAAGTAGCCTTTCACTTTCTTCATTCACTTTTCAGTGTCTTAATCATATGAGATCACTTCAAGCAACTTTCAGTGAAGCAAAAAAGGGATATTCCTTAGCACCCATTCCTGACTTAGCAGCAGAATTTTTTTTCAACTTAACAGCTTCAGGAACACACTAAATCTCTCTTTTGAAAGCCATTCTCTGTACATTTTTTTCTCCACTAACTTGGCCAAGCACTATCAAATTACTATTTTCTTTCACATCCTTGAAAATCTTACTTCTAAAAACTTACCCAAGTGAGGGTAATTGGTGCGTATCCAGACAGCTCCAGTATAATTCTTTTGGCTTCCTTCGGCCCATGAATGGCCCCAAAATTTCTCATCTTGACAGAAACAACATGAAGCCAAAGGGCAGATAGTACAGAGAGTATAAGTATTTGGAGCCTTTTTCCATCAGGATGCCCTGATGAGTAGCTTGCCACTGTTCTCTTTAGCACAAAATGCTGGAGCTGATCCCTTACTTTCTGGGACACTGACTATGAGCTACCTGCAGTGACTTCAGTCAAAGATACTTGTTAGGTTGATTTGTTACGTTAAGTTTCATTTCAGTGCTGTACTCTCTTATACTATTTTTGTAGCATAAATCAATAAAGCAGCAATTGTTTCCCTAGAGATCCCACAAATAAGAAATACACTTATTTTAAGGCTTCACAGATTTTATCTTTTCTGGGTTTTTTTGGTCGTTTGTTTTTTTTTGTTTGTTTGTTGTTTTGGTTTTTTTTTTGTTTTTGTTTTTTTTTTTTCTTTAACTGCAGTTTGCCTCTTCTGTTTTGCCAAAAATAAAGGCAGTACAAAACCCAAAATGAATGCCCTTGTCACCCCTCCCCCTCCAAAATACTGGTTTTTTTTTTTAAGGGTCTTGTTTCCACCTTGAAATCTTTCAGACTTTTTTTTTATTATATGAAAATTCATAGGAGATAAGGAATTCTTGATAAGAATTTAAAGATTTAAGAAAGAGTTGGCTGCCTATGATAAGGTGAAGAACTCCTATTTTGTTCCTAGAACAAGTTCAGTGAAATCAAGGATAGCTTCTTTTTCTCTCTGTTACTCATCACTATACATCAATCCCAAAGTAGCCAAAGTTTTTGGTTCTCATTCAGGACAACATATGCAGTCCTCAAGTCCACTCCATCCTTTGCCTCTTTGCTGACACTCCCAACAGTGTTATTGAAAGAAGTGGTGTGTTTTAATGATGTAAACACCTGTCCAGTAGGACCTTGACTGAAACTGCTGGCTTGTTTCAGATAGAACATTAAACAGCTGTCTGGTTGTAGTAAAGTTTAGTCACTACCAGCTGAGGTTGAAACCAAATTTATGACCTGCAAGTGAGGGGGTTTGTAGCATTACCTGTGCCTTGAGCCATCTAGTCATTTAAATGTCTTCAGAAGGGACATGTTTTGACAATTTATTGAAAAGAGAGAAGGAGAAGGGATTTTGCAAAAAAACTTATCTTTTTTTTTTTTCCTATTGATAATTACATGCCTTTGGTACTGATTTTGTATTTGCATGAGAAATTAGAGAAAATCCAGATGACATCTATGGGCCAGGCAGGTCCTCAGAGTTACATCACAGTGGTAATGCATGTTATGACACTGGATGCATCCTTTTCAGCTCAGTCTTCGCATATTTGAATGCCTCTCTCTGTTTAAAAAAAGAGTATATTAATGTATTGTCTTTGTTTTGTATAGATCCTGAATCTGCAATTTCATAGCAGCTTTCCAGTCCCTATAGAGCATTTAACTTAGATTTGACAGAAACCACAGAATGGCTTTGTAATGGATATTATCTGTGCTCCTGGTCCCTGGAATGCCTTTTAGATGGGCTAATATCAGCAAAATTTTAGTAGGTAGTCAGGGAATTATATAGAAAACATGTAATTGGACTTCATGAGAAATTGTTGACTAATACCCTTCTGATGGTACCTTGGAATCATCTATGGCTGAGTAATCTCTGTAAAGTGATTTGCATCACAGCTGAGTTAGTGTCAAGGGTATACTTTGGACAGAAGGCACACTTTAGAAATTAGGATCTCAATTTTTTTTTTCCATGTGAAAATACATTACATATGCTCCCTGTTTTTCTCAGGGACTATCACAGAGCCCTAAAACATTTACAGCTTTGCTTATGCTAGAAGGAGGCTATGAAAGGAGAGAAAATATGACAGTGGGGGCTGATGGCAGCATGAAGCTGCAGCTTTCCATGTGCTTTCAGTGCCTTGTTTATTGCTTTGTGCAGCACAGCCTAGATGAGGCTCATCAAGAGCCAACTTTAATTGAAGCTGTCCTATAAAAGTGTTGCTAGGAGCAGATGTGGCTGTACCAGGAATATTTTTTTTAATGCACTTACAAGTATTTTAAGACCTAAAGTATTTCTAGACAGAAACAAGATAGTTGGCACATACTGAACATTTAAGCTTCATTGCAGACACATACTTCAGTTTTCTCATTCCATAACTAGTCCTCAATTTCTCCTGGGGATCTCGTCAGTACTTGCCCCCATTAATGTTGTGTGCTTTAAAGGTTTTTAGTTGTACTTTTCCATCTTGACAGAAACCACACCTTTTGGGATAGATTTTTTTTGGAGATTGGAAGAAAAAAACACTCTCATTTGTTAAGCATATCAGGAAATATCTGGGCACATTTTTAACTTATATTTTCACAATGGGGCCTAATTCCAGCTTTCCCAGGTGTACTTTTCCAAGTTCTGCCAAGGTAACTTCATGCCTATTGAAAATGTAAGTAGATTTCATAAATCTTTTCCTACCCACTTATCACAACTCAAGCAATGGCAGCTGAGATGCTGCTCATCTCCACCCAGCCTGGGAAGAAAATGCAGCAAAATTTACTGTGGACTGAGACAGAGTGGAAGAGGGTCGTAACTGTGTGTGGTGAAGAGTAATTACCATCCTGGGCAGCAAACCCAGGCACATGAGCCTTTCTGGCTGCAGCTTTATGGTAGTTTGCTGCAACCAGCCTGAGCTGTTCATGCTGTTCTTCAGTAATTCCCTCTCCTGTCATTGTCTTTCTGAAAAATCGACCAGTGAATTAGAAGGGGGTGAGCCCATTTAAGTGAAATAACCTGTTATTGCATGTAATTTTGGATTTGTGAAACAGCTTTTTTGGGAGTCAGAAGCTCAAAGAAGAGGTGTTTTCTGAAATGATCAGAAAGTGTGAGCAAATATGACAGCACTTGGAGAAAGGGGGTAGCTGGGTTTTATTTTAAAGTGTTCAGATATTGTCCTGCTAGTAGAAAAAAGGCTTAAAAAATTTCCAAGCAAAGACTAATGGCTGGAAGGTGAAGAAAATACTCAACTTTTAACTGTGCAAGGCAAAGGCTGATTTGTGAACATAATTCCTCCTAGGTCTTCAGTTGTGTTTTCTGATGCAAAACTTGTGTTGCCAGTGGCTTCAGGACTGTCAGACTTAATACTTTAGGGGAATAGACATTATCATAGGCAAAAGTGTCATGTCCCATCATGGGCAGGGTGCTCTCCTGGAGGACTAAAGGCTGGCAGCAGTGCCATACCTTGGCTGGTGTTGGAGCAGCCAACTGGAGGCACAGGCTGGGGAGGCAGTAGGGAGTTGCTGGATAAAACCAGGGAGGATAAGATAGGAAGCAAGGAGCTCTTTTGTAGCCGAATTCTGAGCAAAGACTTCTTTGTCATAAGCGCTGTCAAACAGCCTTGTTGCCACGGCAACACTGGCTGGATAGCCCATTTGGGAAAATACTTGTAGGACCTAACACTCTATCATCTGTCATCCAATAATTCCATGTTCATAATAACTAGGAAATCAATGGCCATCCTCCGAGACAGTTTGCTGAAAGGGTAAGTGCTCTGTGGCCAGTGCTGAGTCCAGGCTGCTCTCAGCTCACT
Organism: Vidua macroura; assembly: GCF_024509145.1. Lineage (NCBI taxonomy): Eukaryota > Metazoa > Chordata > Aves > Passeriformes > Viduidae > Vidua > Vidua macroura. The sequence goes on along the minus strand of NC_071575.1, from coordinate 45,371,867 downwards.
GGGAGGCTCGCGCTGGCCGTGGAGCTCATGTGGACCTACTCAGAGACTGAGGTTTGTGATCTAATTAAACTGTGCTGTTGGCACCTGTAAGAGAGAGAAGAAAATGGCAGATAAGGCAGTTCAAGTAGTGTGAGGAAACAAAGGTTTAGGTAGAGTTAGCTTTTCATATTTTAAAATACCAAGGAAAACCATGTACTCAAGTTATCACATGGCCAGCATGAACAAATTCTGTAACTTAAAGGCATTTTTTTCTTATCTTGGCTTTCTAATTAAACTGCTTATCATCATAAAGGCTTTGTTACCTTTATGCTACGTGTTGAATATAAAGCAATCACGGAACAGTAATTAAAATTCTTAAACATGCACCCATTGACTTTACATACAATTAGTTTGCAGCAGTGTGCCATTCATTAATAACACAAGTTTTCAGAACTGAGACCTTGTTTGGCTTTGCAGGGAAAGATGTGTTTAGTAATTATTTTGGCAGTATTTATCTGTTTTGAAAAAATGTGCTAATATGTATCTCTGGAAAGTAATTCTATAAAAAAACTCTTAAATTGAAGCTTAGGGAGAGAGGGTAAGTCCTTGCTGATAGGAGTATTACAAACATGAATAAAAGGTAATTCTTATCACTCTATTAACATTATTTGAAGGATTCTCATTCTCATAATTCACAACAGGAGTTTCCTTTTCCTTTTAAAAAATCTTTTGGAGCACAGAGATAAGTTGGCTCTTTTCCAGCCAACTGTTTCAGCACAACCATGGTTCAATTAGCACACAACACAGGGCAGATGCATGCAGGGCCACAGGCTGAAGCTTTGGGTAGTTTGTGCTAAGGAATGTGGTGAATAATCAGGTCAATTTTTATGGGTTTCTTTCCATGTGCTTCTGTGAAAAACACAGAAGGGAGAATCAGATCTCCCTTTTGAAGGGAGATTTGTGGATAATTTTGCTAATATTGTAGTAATTATGTGAAGTGATACCTTAGGTATTAGCATGGGAAATGAGAAGGCACACTGTCCTTCTTGTTTTGCACCCAGAAGTCAAACTGTGAGTACTCAGGGTGATAACTTCAAACTCTTCGTTATTTGATGCCCTACTATGGTTTCTGGAGGTAAGCAGTTGCTCTCAGCTTTTGAGAGCTTGTTTGATTATACCACATTCAGTTACAGGCTCAGTGTGTGTTCTCTCTGAAAACATTTTCAGCTGTTCAAGTAATCAGAAATACTTGTAGGTCCTAATTCCAGGCTCTGAGTTGTGCTAGTTTAGTCTCTAAAATCATCCACTTGCTGTTTAAGTTGGGATTGGCTTGTATTCCAGTAATATGTTGACACCGTTGAGCAGGACAGGAACAGAGAACTCCAGATTAGAAGGCAAAGAGAATGAACTCCGATTTATTTCAAATGCACCACTCTATATATAGAGAACACCATGCAGACTAATTTCATTGGTCTTAGAGTAAAAACATCTCACACCATTGGTGTGCAGTGAATGACACACAGTGGCAGAACATATCTATAAACAATGTGAACAACAAGATAGATTAGAGAATTATTTACATTCTTTCCCAACTGCTTCCCAGGCTCTCGCCTGGTTAGAAAACCTTTCTCTTTCTCTCTGACTGAGCTGAGGATATCCACAATATGTCAGGTTTGGAAAAAAATTTCCTGGAATAGACGTATTTAGGAGAAGAGGCCTGTTTCTTTCATATTCTCCAACGTACTGGGTTCAGACAGAGGTTCAGGAGGTTGCTGTTCACTACCTATCCGTCAAGAAACTCAAAACTCAGTTTTAGCAGAGGAGGAGTCAAGATTTTGTTGTGAGGGACCTGATGAAGAAGGAATCTCTGATGGAAATAGATTTATGGAGATACAGGAATGTGATCCCACAAGACATTTGGCATAGAAAAAAAGGAGAATATTTATGCCCAAGTTCAAGATCTTCATAAAGAGCAGAAGAGGGATGCAAGGGGAAGAATGTTACATTTCTTTTTTTTAATTAAGTAATGATGAGTTAAAAAAAAAGAAGTTAAGAAAGATAAGGTAAGGGCTATGGAAGCAGGGACAGTGATAGGAAAGCGTGACAGATAAGCTTTTAATATCTGGGTCTCTGGTGGTGAAGGTGAGTACCTTGAATAGGAAGTGATTAAAAACATGTTATCTCAGCAAAACTGCTCAAAATTGAAATATTCAATCAACAGCTGGCAGGATTAGCCAAGCTGTGCTGTGGTTCAACCTTTCTTTGACTTCATACGGGAAAAACAATCTAGTGTATATGGAGAAGGCACTAAAGGAGTCAGCAGCAGACCCACCACTGAATAGAACTGAGAAACTGTCCTTGAGAAAAGTACATCCAGATAACAAGCTAAGAAAGAGTAAGAGCAGATGGCTGGAAAGGAAACCAGTAGGTGCTTGAAGTGGTGGAAGTAACTTTTTACACCAGGTTCACATGGGAATCCTAGATGTCATTTTTGTCTAAGTAATCTTCTCTATGTGACAAGATGATGAAGCCTTATTTCTTCGTGAGTGTGTCTACTGGCTACTTCCAGCGTGGGCACTGCCAGGGCAATGCTCCCACAGCCTCAGCAATTGCCTCCCTTTACACCTGGGCACTTGACAAGGGAAAGGCTGGCTTGTGTTGACAAATGAACATGTTCTGCTGTGTCACTAGTTGGCAACTTTTATTCAGATTATTAAAGAAATGTAGGGAAGCATCAAGGAAATTGATTTATCTGCCTTTCTGAAACAAATTGGCAGCTTCCATGACTTCCTATGGGGATTCTCATATTTTCTTTGTTTAGACTTGAAGGAGAGTTTTAGAGATATAGATGCATATAATATTTATTGGTTAGGTCTTGTGCTTTCCCCCAGCATTTGTCAGTAACTGCTATTTTCTGTCACCCTCTGGAAGATGGAAAGGAAAAGAATTTCAAGAGTGCCAAGGCAACATGAACTATGACTGCCTCTTCCATACTTAATGTGAGAGGATAAATACACAACATTAGTTTCCAGTGCTGGTGCTCACTTCAGCTGTGCAAGTCCTCCTTCCATTCCTTCTCCCCTCCTCTCCTAGTAGAAGAGGAAAGCCAGGAGGAAGTTGTAACATGACATTCCATGTGTGTTGCAAAGGATAAATATTGCATCCCCTGCTCTGATGAATCTGTATTTAGTCAGAAGTTAGATCAGTAAAGCTTGCAGTGAAGAGTGTGAAATAACATTGATCAGACTGACTTCTGAAGCAGGGTGAAAGACAAAGAGAATCAATTAAACCTGTGGCCCTGGCATCCTGGTTTATTTTGCTGTGCAGTGGGAAAACAGGTGTGTAGCTGTTGCTTGTTGTAATATCCAAGCTGGCACTGCCGTGGGGAGCAGCCCCAGGGGCACGCGCAGCTGAGCCCAGGCTGCTCCGAAGGTTTCCATGGCCTCTCCTCTCCTCTCCTCTCCTCTCCTCTCCTCTCCTCTCCTCTCCTCTCCTCTCCTCTCCTCTCCTCTCCTCTCCTCTCCTCTCCTCTCCTCCAGAGAGGTTATTTTAGAGTTCAGCTCTTGGGACATACACAGGAAGAATGATGCTGGGGAAGTTTTGAAGCCAAGGGTAAAGGGAAATAAGTAGAGAAGAGCTGGGAAGGAGCAGGACATGGTGAACAAAAGCAGTGCACAGCAGCAGGGACCTGTTTGGAGTCATGGATGGGTGAATTGGGAAATAAATGCAGAGCTGTGGCAAGACATGGAATTTATGCTGGGTGTAGGAAAAAGGAAATACGAAGCAGAATATGCAAAATTAAAATCTCACCATACAGTAAAGGAAGGAAGGAAAGGAAAAAATGTGATAAAACTGCATAGGTTTGTGTTGCTGGCTGGAAGCTGATATGAATTTTATATGTGTTTGTTGCAGCTTATTTTAAAAGCTCCCCTCAAAGAGTTTTTCGTTCAAGGCTGGATTTAATATCATATACTGGTTTTGTTTCTTTGCAATGTATATAAAAATCTCAAAAATGGTTTTGTTTGTTTCCCAAACAGCTCATTAGATGCCATCCTCTGGTATGTGTACCATCACTTGCCTGGTGCTGGGCAGTTCCCTCACTATGGAGTTTCTTGGTACTTTTTACACTGGTGCTAAATTTTGAAAATTATTTGTCATATTTCAGTGTTAGGCATTGCTATATTTCTTCATTATTCACACATTATAAAATGGTCAGAGTTTTACCTGATTTTATGAGGTACTTTGATACCTCTGTATGAAAAATTCAGTGTGAAACTTGACTTCTGCTGTTATGTAAGTAGTTTACTGCCAGGGCTTTCTTGGTACCAGTTAAATTTAATTATTTTTAAATCATCTTTACTTACATAGAATTGTTTGCTCTTCTTCTTCTTCTTGTACCTGAAGAAATAAAAGGTATTTTCAAACAGAAAATAAACCTTTATATAAATCTTCACCTACAGTACAGAGAGGGTTTAAACAAACCAGCTGAGGATGGCAGTTGTTCAAAATCTTTGCTTCTATTTCTTATTTGATCACTTCACTTGCCATTAGGATAGCACATGTTCAGAAAAGCACCTAAGTGATTAATTTTTTCAGTTGAATTGTAACCTTTTGCAAAATGCTTATACAAAGAACTACAGTGGGCAGTAGAAAGATGACACAAGTGCCTTCTGCAGTCCTTCTTACACATACAGAAACTTGAGCATTTCCCATGGTGATTTTGATCTGGTCATAGCTGGGTCTGCTGGTGATCAATGTATGTATGTCATAACTTAAAAGAAAAAGGACACACTGTAATCACAGAAATTAACAGCTAAATAATAGTTTTTGATCATTTGACACATCCTCTGAGGTCTATGAGAACACAGGTTTGTTTGTGAGTTTTTTAAGAAAGCTGGGAGAAGCGAATCTAGTTTGAATTTCTGATGGATTTCTGGGAGGAGTAAGCAGTGATGCTGTCAGCTGGCTTACAGTATAAGACTCATATATTTTTGCAGCAAAGGTGAGCCTGTCCTGATGTAGGTTCTGAACACCTTGTGTCAGGAATGTATTCTCTCCAGTGTTTTGGTCTTTGTGCAGGAGAGCTCTCGGTGCATTGTCATGTTTGTTAAGAGAAATAGCTTTTACTAAATTCTTCACTCACTCCATTTATTTAAATGTATCCCTAATTTTCTGCTTTAGGAGTTCCAAGCACCATTTTGGATGAGAAGTATGCTGAAATCACAGTGGTTTGGAGTTTTTTCATACAATTTTAATTTCAACCAAAAGTGGGAATGTTTCTGAAAAAAACCCTCAGTTCTTACATAACAATCCATTTCTGAAGAATGTATAACATCCAAAATTTTCAGTAGCTAAAATACTTGCATTTCCATTCAGATCTGTATCTTGAGACAGGACTCTTGTTTTCCCTGAGCTGACAATGTTGTTTCTCACTGCATGACTTTTCTAATTTATTTGACCATCACTATCCAGTCCCTAAAGCATTACAATAAATCTCCAACGCATCTGCTGAAGGGGCAAATAACAACCTTAGGGCTTCTGGCTAGTCACTCCAGTGGCAGGGTGAAGTCACTCTTGAAAGCAGTAACTTTCAAAGGAGATCGCAGCGGGACAGAGAAATATGTTGTGTTATATGCAGATAATATTTAATTACAGAAAATATTTTGTCTTTTGCTAGAAGTCATTGACTCAGAAAACTTGTGATTCAGGTGCTGGGGAAGGAAAGACATTGCTTGCCATAGCAACCTTACAGTTATGTGTGTCAGTTGTGCTAGGGCTAATTTATCATGTAAAGTGTATGCTATGTATGTCACATTTTACTGTCTGTTCATTTGTTTTGATAATCAAGATCTTGACAGATTTGTCCCACATGGTAGGATTTATAGTAAGGATTTTCTTATCACTGAATTAAGTTGATACATATAATCCTAGTATCCTGCACAAGAGCTGCATAGAAATGAAACATATTCAGACTAGATGCAAAGGTCTTGCAGAAAAAGCACTCACCCTTTCCCAATCAGTTATTCTCCTCAATTTTTTTCCCATTTTCTTCTTTATTTTCCTGTGACTTGTTTCACATCTTTGCAGGAGGAATCATAGAGAAGAGAATAGACATTAACTTTGAGAAGGTTAAATATTTTCTATTAAAAGACCTTTCTGTTTTATAAGATACAAAGTTTATTTCCGTAAAAAATATGAGTTTTGGAAATACACTGCTTTTACTTCTAGTGTGAACTCTCACATACATGCTGCCTGTAGTTTGAAGTTTGGTAAGTAAAATCCTTTTTCAGAGATGTTACTTCCTACCCTGTAGTAAATGAAAGCATCTCATTCTCCTCTCTGAAGATGAGTTGAAAATGTGGGGTCTGACTTCTTATGGGCAAATACAAATGTGAACATATTTAGCAACAGGAGTTGCCTACCTGGCCTGATGCCCCTGGTTTTTCTTTTGAAATAAATGGTTCAGTAGTACAGAAATTGGCTCTGGAGTAAATGAGATTATGTTTCTCCATTTTTATATTGCATCAGGCTGCTTTAGTCTGGGCAGGCAAGTTGGTAGGTGTGGGGACACAGGGAAGGTATTTGTCTGTCTGTGAGCATCTTCAAACTCTTACAAATATAAGTACAAGACCTGCCTTACTGAAGGAGCTAAGAAGGGTTATACAAGTGGTCTTGAACCTTTTGACAGAGAACTCCAAACAGTGTCTTCTAAAATATCTATCCTGGAAAAATACAGTTTTATTTTACAATTTTTAAGAAATAGCATTTTTTGCTTTTGGTAATGTGTAAGGATACTGAGGGCACTTACTGCAGTGTTGGACAAAGCATAGTGGACATTTCCTGCTAAGGAAAGTTTAGATAAACCACTGAATCACAGAATGCTTTGTGTTGGAAGGGACCCTTAAAGATCATGCTTTTCCCAGCACTAGTGCTGGGAAGAACATCAGTGGAGAATTATACAGCAAAGATCCCTGGAACAGGAGATTTTTCCTTAGTTTCTCACCACATTTCTCTGGTCTAGACTCTGCTTTATTTTTATGTATGACTGATACTGACAACCAAAATACATTACAGAGCTTGGGCATGTATTTCAAGAAGGGCACATTTTGAAATCCAAAACTCAAAACATCTGAGAGAGCATGTTTTCACTGTGTGAAAGTTAAATTTGGAAGGATTTTCATCCCAGATTAATTGCATTGGTATTGCTACTATTTCATCAATTGATCCTTACTGTTGAGGAAAGGTGCTAAGTGTCTCTTCTTCAGAGCACAGTGATGGCTTTTATCTGCTTCAGTCTTGGCAAAATGAATGAGACCATTGCCTCTACAATTCTGGCTTCTCATCCGAAGGTTTCTTTTAAGTGATCTTGATGTATGTATTGTTTCGTATGTTTTTATGCTAAATACAAGTTAAGTGCTTCACTGTAATTTGCACCATTCTTTGACTGTAATGTGATTGAATTATTTTCCTCCACGTTATATTGTCATTTAGCTATTTTAGGAAGCTATGTTCAAAAAGAGTTTTTAATGCCCCTGTCCAGAGGGCTCAGATGATCCAGGAGTCCTGGCAAGCTGCTGGAAGTAAGGCTGAAGCACAGCACAGAGCTGGCAGCAGCTGAGCAGAGGCTGGGTGGCAGTGGTGTCCCTGTGGCCAGGCAGCAAGGGCCGGGTGGGCACTCACCCCTGCAAACCACTGATGTGTGACAAATCTCCCTTCTGAATCTGACAAGATCTTAATTTTGGCTTTTTATTACAGGAAAAAGGAGAGGGGTTCAGACTAAGGATCTGAAATTTCATTCAGAGATAAAGCAGGATTTGCTATGCTAATTTCCTTTCCACAGGACATCAAATTAGAAGAAAAAGAGGCATCGTTAATCGGATTTCATTTGTCTCCATCCATATAGGTCTGCAAGAGTTTTTTTTTTTTTTCTACATTTTTCTTCCCAACTCCTTATGCCTGAGTTTAGACCTGACATTTCTGTTTCTTGATGGGTGGGAGTTGAAGGGATCTGGGGTTTGGCAGGGCACACTGGCAAGGCTGAGTTCTGGTGTACTGCGAGGGCTCAGGGCACCCTGACGCGGGTGGGGCAGCTGGCATGGGGCTGGGACCAAGCTTGTGCCTGGGCAGCCTACTGGGTCAGCATCCAGCAGAAAGACCCCTGCACCTCCCTGACAGCTGCCACAGTAACCAAACACTAGCAATTTTCAGGGAAAGACACATCTAATAACATTAATTTTCTTCTAGAGCAGACGGTAAGGTAACTAAAGCCAGGTTGATTGGGCTTTGCTGGGACATTTACCTAATGATCTTCTAGAAAGCAGGTGCACTGGCAGTAATTTTAAACTTTTGAAAGCCCAAACAGTGTACAAAGTAAACCTTTGATACTGTGTGGATTTTAAAGAAGAGGAAGCTGCGTTCATTTTAAATAATTACAAAGCATTTGCTGACGACAACAGAATTAATGGTGCTTCTATGGTGGTCAGTTAGTGACTGTCAACAAACAGAGTTGACAGTAGTTTACATTGTTATTTTAAATCAAACTAGCCAGTCTAAACCAAACTCAGCCAGTCTGACTAGCTGACAGACATGGGGTAGTGTGGGCAGCTCCTCCTGCAGCACTGTGTGGTGTACTCCTGCATCCATCATTCTATCAAGTATGTGTTGGAAGCCAGGTTTGAGATTCAATCACACTCACCACTAATACTGTCTTTAGGGTGATGAAGACATGACTAGTTATACACAAGCATCCAACTCCCCTCTAACTATTTCTTTAGAGACATAGGTCATATTTGTGTTAAAAAATTATTTTTTACTATAGTAATGTTAACTTCTGACAGTTATATTACAACATCTTTATACTTTAGTGGAGGAGAAAAGCAGCTGCTTTTATGGCCTGATTCAATACAGTTCTCCTTTTCAGCTTCAATACCATGAAAATCCATTCAAGGCCATGAAAACTTCCCTAATCCTGGTGTGTTTTTTCTAGGGCACAGTAGGCCATTTATATGGGGTAAGACAGAATTATCTATTTTATTGCTGTATTCCTTGACAGTTTTTCCAGACTGCCACTTGTATGAGCTTTGAAAGTGAGCAGTGGCATGTCCATATTGGTAAATGTGTCTCTGCACTGGTTGTGCCATATTCATGACAAACTGTTCTTCTCAGCATCTTCACTTTTGAAATATTGGGGTGTACCAAAACTATTCTTGTAAATTTATTGAACTAATGGCACTCAAAGGGCCTTTTAGCAAGGGACTTTCTCAAGTCATGAGTAATTTTTCATTTTGTGTTTCTATACTGATTAGCAGTATAAAATTTAAAACTTTTAATTGAGAAACCACACAAGACATATTAATTAATTTGAGTGCTGAAGACTGCAAGGGTAACCTCAGCAGAACTTGGGTGGGTGTAACAGCCCTCCATAGCACATTCTTTGAAAAGATCTGTAAAGTCTTGAAAGGCTTATTGAATTGATGCCCTTGCAAGACTGATGTTACTTATTTTATAAGAATGTAAAAAGGAAGAGCTTTTCTAATGACGCAGGTATCAGAGGAAAGAACAAAGCCAAGGAGTTCCTCACCACTGCTCTTGTCCTCTGAACCAGTCTTCAACCTTTGAATTAATTTTGTACTATGAGTTCAGTTTCTCATTGAGGCTTTTCATTGATATTTGCTGTTGTTTGATCTGGGCCTGAACTTGGCATATCTCAGTTCCAAATGGTCTTTATTTCCCACACAGGTATAAAAAAACTCAGATATAATCTTAAGCTGTTGGGAAAAATCCTTTTTTTTTTCTCTTTTTAATTTTAAAACAGATGTAGCTTGAAAAGCTTTGAAACTGATTAGGACAATAAGAAGATGTACTTTTATAGATGTGTTTAAAGTTCAAAGTGATGTGATCATTAATGCTATTGGATCTTATGTTGCATTAGCAGCTAACATTAGCTAACGAACTTTCAGTTAAAGAGATATTCTAGCTTTTTGTGCAAGAACTGGTAAGTTTCGACTTTTAGAAATAAAATAGTAAAGGGATCATGTTGCCAATATTAGATTTCCAAAGAGGAAAATAATAAACACAGGCAAGCTATCAGCAAGGGGATGCATGGAGGGAAATCTCAGAGCTGTTCTATCTCTCATAGCTCCCAGAAGTTAGTGAATTATGGGCTTCCTAGGCAGGTAGATGACTAGTGAACAGTTACCTGTTATAAAGTTGTCTAATACCTTTTTGAACTCTTTTCTGCTTTTTGCTTGCTTTGAGGTAATGCATTCCACTGTCAAATTTATTGGAAAAAAAAAAATCCAGGCTTTCTTTTGCTGTTTTAAATGTATCATCTTATTATTTCATTGTGTAATGTGAGAAGAAATGCATTCTGTATCAGGAGAATACATATAAAGATGGAAGATGCAGGGAAAGTGAATTATTATCTATATTTCTCATTTGTGCTTCGTAGCTCTTCCATTTTCTTTAAATGATTCAAAGATGGAAAGACTAGGACTGCTGGCTATATGGATAAAATATGGATATTTCTGGTGTTTGTGCAGTTTCAATAGTTCCTGCTCCACTGTTAGTCTTTTCCTCAGGCAATTGAAGGAAACTCTCCACAACTCCAAACCTATTTTCTGAGTAGATATAATTACTTTAGAGACCATGACTGAATATTTTAGCAGTGTTCCCTAAGTGCAGTATTTAATGTTTATTGACATAGGACTTCACATCTACATTTATCTATAATCAGAGCTTTTTCCCCAGAACTTTGTTCATACACTTTAGGTTTGGCTATCCTGATTAATTCTTGTTTCCTTTAAATAGTTAAAATTTCTTATTTATGAGTAATTCTACTCTGTGTACTCCATAGTGTTAAAACTTTCTAGTGCAGTTAAAAGCCTGGTTTAACATGATCATGTGGTTTTAAAAACATGAAGTTGTGTGAGATGGTTTCCTTATAACTAACTGATGAGATAGAGAAAGTCAAGGGAAAGTCAAGGTCCTTCTAGAAGAAGTTAACCAAGTCCTGGTTAACCTGGTTAAACAAACCTTTATGTATTCCTAAGGCCTTAAAATTCAGTATTAGGCATCATTTGGTTTTCTGCAACAGTTCCCTAATTATTATGGCACCAGTTTAAGGATGATAAAGAAGCCACTCAGAGTAGAAAGCATGGGGAAAAAATATTCTGGATGACTCCTTGAGAAAGAAAAGAGACTAAACATTTCTGAGCAGTCTGAAGTTTGGCTAGTAGACGTGGTAAAGGAATTGTACTTTCCCCAAAGAATGCTAGCCAGCTCATTCACATTGTATTAGTAGATAAATGGGTTAAAACAAGGGGGTTATTTTCTTTTTCTCCTGTATAGAACAAAAAGAATAAGTAGAACTTGTATTGTAAGCAATTGTGGCAGAGGGGATTTCTCATGTGCTTGCTTTCCATTTCCCTTTAGACAGGTATTTGCATTTTTGACACGGAATCCCATAAATCTCATAGGATCCCATAGTTCCCATGTCAATTTAATCATGGATGGGAAAAACAATCAATAGATATCAATAGACTGGACTTGTGTATGAAGTTATGGGCGCTCCCTGCCTTCCAGGAAGCATTCGAGCCCAGTAGAAAATTCCACTTATGGAGCTCATTTGATTTAGTGTCAGGCAGGCCTAAATAGGCTTCAGAGAAATTACAGTCCTCCTGGGAAATACATAACATAGGAATTCCATGTCCTGCCTCTTCTCTTGCCACCTTTAATTTTGCTGTGACTTTGACCAGTGCATGAAATTTTGGTAGCTGTGGTAAAGGATATGAGATTAAACAAATGTCTTTCCTAACTTAATGTTCCAGAGAACATTGCATTTTGTCGTAGATAGAAATTCTTAGTTTTTATGTTCATGCATTTTCAAGTATGGTCTGATGACTGTAGAAAACATACAGCATTTTTACTTTGAGTAAGACTTTCATGTATCTTGTAGGGATTGTGGTAAGGTTTTCTAGTTTATTGTATTTGCAAAAATCCATTTAATTGAAGCCTAAGCCCATTTCAATGACTTTGTACTTCTATAGCTTGCACCTTCATTTATCCTACTGGTTCATATATACATTATGTTATTTTAGAGTTCAAGCTGGCTAGCTTGTATGCAAATTCTGAGTCTTTGGGTTATATTTACTCAAGGTTTTTAAGTTTTTCTCTGCAATCATAGGTCTGGAAGTTTCCTTGTTTTTCTAATATGCAAACTGACTGATGCAAAAGATCACCTGATTCCAGCAGCTGAGGCTTCATTAAAAACATTAAATATCCCAATGGACTAAAACCAGGCTGAGGCTAAACTTTATGAGTTCAAGCCTTTGTTCGGAATAGTGGGGATATGCAAAAGCTTTCTGCAACTCCAGTTCTCTTATGATACTTCTGTTTTACAGCTATGCAGCCCTTAGACTATAAATTGCATTGCCATCTGTTCTGTGAGCCAGATTTCTCGGAATTCCTCAAAATTTATATTGTAAATTCTGTGGGGTTGGTACATCAGGAGGACAGTGTGAATTCAAGGGCTTGCAAAGAAAACTTGGAATTCCACATATCCTTCACTGGGTTTTACCACTGTGTTTGGACCAACAACCTCATTATCCTTACTTAAAATAAATGTTATATTTTATTATGTATCTTCTAGTGTGTGACAAAGATATAAAGGAGTGAGTGGTCTTTAATTTGCAGTGTCATTGTCTTGAATTTTTTGCAATGATAAATTTTCAAGCATGGGTGCTTGTAATTAGACTGTGCTGTACTTCAATGAGGTAACTATATACCAAATATAAGTCATCTCCTAGATACTTAAAATTAATTAGGGAACGAAAACAAGGACACATTTTTTGAAAATGTTGACAATTTTTGTTGTAACTCTCTTAAAATTAAACTCCATCCATTTGCATTATTGATTGCTGGTAATTGTAGGCAGTGATCATAGAGAACTCCAAAATTAAGAAAAACATTGAATTATTGAATTATCTATGAATTACATATAAAATAAGAGTGACCTGGTTATGTTTTTGTACCTTTTTGATCCCTGTAGCTACAAAAAGTTGGAGGACAATAAAGATGAGGAAGAGGGAAAGAAAGAAATGGCTTTCTTACCAATATCAAATTCTTGACATAACCTGGCCAAAGCACATCACATATTTCTTTTTAGTTTTGCCTTGAATATGCTGCACAAAGTTTTGTATTTTGACCACATGTAAGATCAGTGTTGCATATTTAGATGGAGCTCAGGAACCTGGAAGTATACCTTTCCTTCTCGAATAAATCTATTCAGCCCTTCAGACTGTGGCCATTAGTGGTTGCAGAAGCAGAACCTTTTTACTCTGTATGAGCAGAGGGCAGGCACTTGATAAATTAATGGCCAAGCTTATGTTGTCTCCAGAGAAGTAAAAAAAAGAACCAGAGAAAGAAGAAAATAGACACTGTAATGCGAAACTGCTGAAAGCTCAGCTGTAGCTTTCCATTGCTTATTTTGTCTATTGGTTGTTGTTGTTTTTTCTTGTATATTACTGGAATCCTGTAATAATATGTCCTTTTTTCCCTGATATTTTAAGAACTAATTTTAAGAAACCATCAAAAATATACCAGGGTAAATAATGTTTCCTTTCAATAATGTAGTTTAGCTTTCAATCTGTGTATGTGTCAGAGGAAGAAGTTGCATCAGTGAAAGAAGAGAACACTTTCGTCTAAAGGTGGCATGGTTGTCCTTGCATGATTGTTGTCTTGTTCATTGATCTGACTTTCTTAAGTTCAAAATTTACACATCTGAGAATCTTTCTGCACCTTACAATACAGAAACCTTCAAAGATTGAGTTGATGTTTACTACATGGGTTTAAACCTCTCAGCATGAACAGCATTTCATGTGAGTGTGGAGGAGTAGAACAGAGGATGATTCTTTCTAACAATGATGAACCGGCCTCCATGGTTCATCTTTGAAATCCTTGGGCTTTGGAAGAAATTCATAACCAAACCTACCTGCTCAGGTTCTTCCACCAAATGAAAATTAATCTTAATGTTCTGTTTCAGAACACTGGAAGCTGGTATGTGAAGAGCTTGCTCTGTTAATGGTCATTATTTGATTCTTCCTGACTCTGCACATTCATAAAAGGAGATGAAATTTAATTAAGATTTAGTCTCAACCTATTTATAATTTACCTAGAGGTTCTAGCAAACTTTACTACTATGCAGAGTTTGCAACAATGTTCCAGTTTTTCCCGTACATTTCTCTGCTTGGCTCTCATCCTGTCTATTAGGTAAAACTAGGGCCCAGAAAATCAGATGATTATATCCCAAGGGGCTGAAATGATAAGCAACACATGATTGTTGATCTGCTTGCTACCAGTGCTGCTGGTGTTTGAGGTGCTGCTAGATGCAAAGCCAATTTCTTATCAACTAGTGCTCATTAGAATAATTTCCTGTTATTGATTTTAAATATTTGACAAAGAACTTTTAGGAAACTGCATCCAAAAAAAAAAAAAATAGTAGCTGTACATGATTTCTTAGTAAATGCAGCTCTTTAGGGCCCAGTGTTAATCTTAACTAACTGGTTTCATTTGTTTCAAAGTAATTATTTCTGCTTTGAATCCTACCTGCTATCCTCTCCAGACTAAAGATATTTTGAAATAAGCACTTGATATAGTTCTTTATGAGCAAAGTTGCTGAGAATGTAAAGATAAAAAAGGAGCACCTTTTGCTTTTTCTATCCTGTTTTGTTATGGCTGGCACATTTTATCTTGCATAACTGCCATTGGATTACATGATGTACAATACAGGAATTAATGTCAGCCTTGAATTAAGTAAGTATTATTTCCATTGGCCTTAATATTTAACATGTGGGTTTAGTTTAATTTTAAATGCATCTTTTCCTTTATACACACATTGAGAATTGTGGCACGATTAAAATCTAATTTACAAATGGTAAAATTGTATATAATGACATGTTAAAATAATAGCTTTGATACCTGGGAGTCTGAGAGTGTGTATCTGTTGAGTTTCTGAGAAATTTGGCCTATAATTACTATTAATCTGTTTTACATGCAAGAAAGAGACTTGAATGGGAGATTATTTAATAAACAGTAAAATATGTGTCTATATGTAAAAAGCACCAGGTCAAGCACACCTGCATTTCCACGTATCCTATATATGCATGATGTATTGTTATGGAATTATGCCTTTTATGAGTACAGTGGAATTTTGGCTAAATTTGGCAGTGTCAGAGTTGAAGCTATCAGTATAGCCATCTGGGTTAATTTTCTCTCCTGCCTTCTTTAATTTAAATTTTTAGCAACATCAGCTCAGGTTTCACAAGCACTCTCCTAAAATGCTTATAAATATTTTGAATGTATTCTATGATCCCTGTTGCACAAGGTGGAGACCTAACATAAGACTTGACTTGTGCTTTTCCCACCTCCATTAATGAATTAGTCTCACAATTACTGTAAAAATTGAGACGAGTGTAGGTGAAATGCATGCACTTTAGTCTCTCTAACCTTAATAAACAGAGTTGGTATTGACACAAGTGAATTTTGTTTAACCACAGTACATTTGCTTCTTAATTAGTGAATATTCATCTGTCATCAGCAGCAGCTATGACACCCCTCCCTGCTAACACGTTCTGTCATAAATAATCAATGAGACGCTATTAATATTCATGAGTGGGAATCTGTGTAGTCATGTGCACTGATGCAGAGACAGGGGGAGTGTTGCCATGAACTGAGTCGAAACTCTGTGTGTGTGTATACGTGAGTGTAAGATAGTTAGGGAAAGGGAAGAAGAGCATGCTGCTACACACTGCCCTGCCTTGTGCTTCCAGCTAACAGTGGCGTGCCTGTGTGTCGGGGCTGGAGTGACTGATGAAAAACAGTAGACAAGTCTGGAGGGTGATTCCCCGTCAGTGCATTTGCCTTTCAGTGCTGGGGAAATTAGAGGCTTTGCTCTTGTGTTGCTTATTAGGATGGGCTGCAATCTGTGCACTTTTCAGAAGAGAGAGGAACACTACAAACTGCTCTATGAAGTTTCACAGGTGAGTGCAGAGGATATTACCAGCATTTCCAGAGTAAAAATATGTGTGCTTTACAGACAGTAAGTAGAGATGCTTTTGTTTTGCTTTGCCTTTTTTCTTTCCTTTGCAAAATCGCTAGTGAAATTGTCTGGGGGGAGATTGGCAATTATTAGTATTTTGGGTGCCTGTTGTTTTCTGCTCGTATGCCACTCCCCCTTCAGATGACTTCCTGTGGGATTCTTTTAACATTTTTGTGCATCTTCTGCCAAGATGTCAGTCATATAGCAGCAGTCTCATTGAACCGTATCAGTGGTGTTTTAAGGGAGCCCTTGGCTTGGGTAATAAGACTGATTTCAGATGAATTGCACTGCTGCCTCTGAAAGCCTTAGGTCTGTGATCTCAGGTATTTTTAAGTTAAGGAACAAAGTTTTTATGGCATGTCTGTGCTGGCTGAGAAGTGTGTTAAATTTTCAGGTTAATTAATTAAAATTGAAATAATTCTGAAACATGTTGTCACGTTTAAACAGGTACAACAGAGTTCCATGGGTGAGAGGTGCTGCTTGTTCATTCATTGTGTGTGTTATTTCTGTATACTACTAGACAAAGATCATAATCCCATTTAGGTATTTTGGTGTCTCTTTCAGCATCCTAACAGTGTAGTACAAAGCAGAGTAGCAGTCTGCTGCTGCTCTGTTCCCAGCTCCCTCAGAATAAGATGAGAAAAGATGAAACAAGTACTTCCCCATAATATATTGCCTATAATTTTTGCTCAGATCCTATTGAATCAGTATTTGATTTGCAGCTTTTTTGTTTGCTTTTTTTTTCCTCTTGGCATAGCAGACTCAAGCATACTAAAGTTTAGTGCCTTTCAGCATCTGTTCTCTCCCTCTCTATAATTTGTTCTGGCTTTGACACATTACCATTGATAGAGGCTGAACACTGGCAGTTTTAGACTGCACTGCTGCTGACAGGCAGTGCAGGGGAGAAAAAACAGCTTAGAATGTTGGTGGTCTATTGGCACAGCAGCAGCTAAGTGCCCAGTGCCCACTGGTTCCCTCAGAGTTCCTCCTGACATGATTCATTTCACAGTGGGCTAATTACAAAGTGGATTCTCTACACATGAAGCAGCCTCCTCAGTTGTGGTGTTAATGCACATTTTCATGGTAATGTGATCAGAGCCTCATTAGCCAGTTTCCAGAATGATCCTCTGCATTAATTAAATATAAAAATTACTCTTTTTATCACCATAGAGAGGAAGAAGAAGATTAACATTGTTAATTACTACTGGGGGCCATACCTCTGCATCATTTTTTACCACAGAACCAGCAAATGCATTCAATCCCAAAAGAGTGTCTGTTTGCAGGTAGCATGCCCATTGCCTTGCCTAATGAAGATGGTCTCTAGGTGGAACACTTCCCTTTAGTTCAATATTTAGTTGTAATCCCATCATCATTTTTTCTTACAGTAACAGCACAGGGAAAAGCATAGCAGCAGCACATTTCCCTCTCTTCCCTTTCCCTCTACCCAGCTCCGGATTGCCAAACTGATCTGAAAGTGTAAAATGGAGTAGAGTAGGTCAATGTCTGCATTTCTATGCCAGGGAATAAGAAATGCAGGTCCTGCTGTGAAAGGAATCAGACATCTCTTAAAGGGCTGCATGTGTGTATGGGAAAAAGACTGTGTCTGGTTTAGAGTAAATGCATTTTCAAAATATTCCGTGCAGTAATGTTGTAATGTGGGGTTTTAAAGAGATTCAAGAAAATTTCTTCCCTCTATCTGTTATCTTCTCTGCTATTGAGTTGGAGTGTCTGTGGATGTGAGCAGCCAAGGTGCAAAATTAACTAATGCTTTCACTTTTTACTCTGGTGCTTGCCAGATAAAGTGTTATCCCTGGGAGGATCTCAGGGAGGTTCCTTGGGGAGTTGAAATGCAGGGAGCCTGGTGCTGCATCTTGTGCTGTTAGGCAAATGTCACTGATAAGGTGCAGAAGGAGAGCAGAGAAATGACTTAGTGTGCTTGCTGCCAGATCCTGTGTTCATCTGTAAACTCATCCCTATCTTTGTTTCAGTGAGTGCAGGTCAGAGCTCAAAGGATACTGAGCATATTTTTAACTAGGGGCTGCAGGAAAGATCAGGTAGTGTCTCGCACCATAACTGCTTCTGTGTACAATTCTGATTTGCTGCTGGGAGGGGGGAGCAGCAGTAGAATATGATAAATTAAATTAAGCCAAGGCAGGCATTACTACTTGATTTGCAAATCCCTTTTTAAGTCTCCAGTCCTGTAATTCCTATACCACAGGCTTGGCTCTTTCATCTACATGATTTCTGGAGAGCTTGGGACAAGTTAGCCTGTCAGGGACATGAATTGACTGAGGATGAGCTGCAGCTCACTAGCATATGTGGCTCAGATAGATTAATTTATATTCATATAAAGAAGCAATCCAAGCCACCTTTCAATCTGCCACCTTTCCCATGCTAGGCTACCTGATACTGTGGGTGGTCTGTGCACTTATACACTTAAAAATATAGTAAACAAAGGAGAGCATGTTTGCAGAGGAAAACCGTGCAAATGCTTGCAGTGGGGCAGGTTTTCTGTGGCTGTTTTTAGTGAGGTCAGATTCAGCATCCCAGTGATTTTTGTTATAGAGCTGCTGGAAAATGAAGACATCATTAGAAAATGTATAATTTCTTACTCTTCCCCCCATTCCTTCACTCCAGACTTGCCTTTTGCTGAGGTAGCTGTTCAGAGACCATGAGGGCCATCTCCAAAAACATTATTTGCTTGTGTGACGGATATGTTTCTTTAGATAACTGTGTTTTGCACGTGCAAATTGGGATCAAAATAAAAATTCAGAGTCATATTTTAAGAATGAAAGCTTTTGAGATACCACTATGCATTGGTGAAGGACCCTCATGCTTCTGAGTGCCTCTTCATCAGTCCTCAGCATGGCTCAGGTTTATTTCTTGGCTTCACTGGGGGAAGGTATCAGGCATACCACCCCCCTCAAGTCCTCTTCTCCATATGCCTACCAGTGCAGAAATGAAAGATGTCTCAATTTGAAATTTATGGCCCTACATGCTACTTCGTGGAGCACTTTAATATTATTTCCTGTGTGCTGTATAAGCAGGATTGAGCTCATGAGTGTGCATCCAGGAAGTCTATGTCAAGTCACTTAGAGAGGGTGGGATCTGGTGTATGCTCATGTCTATTAAGAGCAGACCTCTGCCATACTCAGCTGATTTTTTTCTTCCACTGCAGGGGTTAAAGAAGTGAGTTAAAGTCATTTGTTAGCAGCATGGTGAGAATTTTTCCCATTTAGCAGAAAGGATAAGAGAAATATGGCTAGGATTGAAGGGAATCAGCAGTAATCTTCAGTAGCATTGTTTGAGACTCAAGAAAATGCAGGTTTTCTTCAGAATATTGTGGCTGTCATTTCTGTTTGCATGAATTTTTGTGCTTTGTTTTCAAAATGTGGACTTAACCCAGAGAAAAAGAGGGGAAAACTGGAGAGAGATCACTGCTTTTAGAAGTAAACCAAAGAATGGTGCAAACCTCTTTTTTGAGGTACATGTTAAGAAGCAGATCTAGCTCAGGTGAGCATAGAATTGAAAGGGAGAAAGGAGAAAAGACAGAAGGAAAGAGAGAGGCTATCTCAGATGGCTCACAAAGTCAGTGGTGGAGCAGGGATTAAAACTGGAAAGTTGCACATTTATGTTTTATATTTGACCTGGGATAATAGTAGAACTTGCTCACAGCATTTTTAAATCCTCTGTAGACTGATTATGCTGTTTGCTTCTCATGTTGGTTTCCATAATTACCATAAAGCTCAAATTTTTACCAGTTTAGAGTTCTAACTTTATGTTCATTTTGATATCCCTTGGGCTACTTGAAGTACTAAGTTCTAGTGGTATATATCTTCAAACTCGAAGCTGCTCACAAGAGAAACATCAGGCCTGCCCACTGAAACTGCAGAGGCATTTCTGCAAGTTTCAGGAGATGCTGCTTGTAGCTGGCATTGGAATATGGAAGACTGGGGGCCAAGCAGCGTTCCTTAACACTGGGACCTGCTTTCTCTGGTCTTGGTGAAGTTTGAGTTAGTTCCAGAGATGGATTGAGTAACTGGATGATGCAATACGGATTTTCCCCATTCAGCCACTAATATTCTCTTTTGGTACTTATGACATGTGAGGTATTTACATGACAACTCCTCAATGTGGGAGTTGCCATTGGTTCTCATGCTTTTCTCTAGATACCTGCCAGAACTTTTGTGTACCTTTGTTTGCTGTACATCAATGCCACTTCCAAATGCCTCTCATGAATTTGGCCAGCTATGGGAAAGTACTAGCTTGTGTTGCACCAGCACACACACACACTTTTGATTTATATCTAAGCTCTCATTTTATGAGAAATTCTGTATCAGCACACTTTTACCTCTGGAGAATATGAAAGAAAAAAATCGGAATTTAATTGTCTGGAAATTAGCTGAAGTATCTGAGTTTAATTAAATCAGTAGCAAAAGTGGATCTGGTTTGATCTTACTGAATTTCTTTTCTTTTTCTTCTTGCTCCTCTATTTTTTTTAAACAAACAAGTGATAACTCCCTGATTCTTACTTTTTTTCTAAGTAGCTCTTCTAAATACTAATTTGTCTATTTGAAAAGTTCAGAAATACGTCAACAAACTTGCAGGAGTACTGTTTAACTGAACAATTTTAGAGATCTTCTTTTTTGTAATTCCCCTCAAAAATGTACTGTCTCATATTAGTAATGCATGATTAAAATGTAATCAAGTAAAGCTTTTCATACATTTCTGGCCATGTCCTAAAAACTTTCTTGGCATTTCTTTAAAGAACCTCTGCTGAACTGAGAAGACTGAAAAATGAGTTCAAAAATTTGACTTTTCTTATAGATAAGAGGTTATCTTTGTGGCTAGCAGGCACAGATTTCCTGGTTCTCATGTTTCCTTGATTATTTATTTCACACCAATAGTTAAGCAGCATGAAACAACAGAAATTAAATCATAGAAATAATCCCATTGCCATAATGTTTCTACAGGCTCAGGAAGAAGCTGCAGTGTCATGACATTGGTAGCAAATTGTCCCTGGTAGAGGAGCTCACTGGATACTGTGCCACAGATCCAGGGAATATTGGCTGCCAGCAGTAACTGTCCTCAGAGCCCTGGGCACCCACTCCTCAGCTCTGGGCTTTGAGTCACCACATGCCAATTGCTTAAAAGAGAAGAGACATCTTTCAGGCCACCTCTTGTCTGACATTAAGCTCTTACCACAGAGCTCTGTTTGGGTGTGAAGGCTCCTTGAGGAGTCCTGGAGGATTGGGATTTGGATCTGGGAGCACACAGGCTGCTTGAAATTACCAGCTCTTCTAATGATCAGATTTTTACAGAGCCATCCTTTCTTGAGGCTTGCCTCCTGATGTGATTTGGTGTGGATATAATCCTTAGGCCTACGGCAAAATGTATCTTTATGTGAGTTCTATACATCAGTGATGTGATGAAGCCAGTCTTGCTACCATAAACATTCTGTCAAAAAAAAAAAGCATATTTTGGAGTTTCTTTTTTTTTTTTTTCCTTGTGGCTCATTGAAGAGGAAGGGCATTAAAATGTCAGCCAAACTCTCCACCATGTATGTGGGGTTAACTGACAGTAGATTGTTTCACCAGTTTTCTCTCAGGATCTAAGAATTTAACGGAGATATATACAGCAGGGCTGGGTGATAACTAGCAGTTTTCCACCCTTAAGGATTTGTTGAGATCTTATAAAAATAATTTTTTAAAAATACTGAAAAATTCTTGGATCTTTGGCTTTAAGACTATTTAAGTTCAGATTATGTTTGACCTGTTATTTTAAATGGTATGAGCTTTTTGTAATAGTATTTGCTTTTCTGTCAACCCTGTAACTTTGAAGCCACTGGCTAATTTCAATCACAAAGTCTTTTCTCATCTTTTAGCTCAATGCAAAGTAGTTTGATGATACTCCTAAGTAGATTTTTTTTTTCAAGTGCAAGAAGATTTCCAAGTTTGCTAACATCACCTCAAAATATCAAGACACAAAAGAGTTTAAGAATTTCTATGCTGATTACTCTTGATATACTTTGTGGTTGCAGTGAAGATAGTTTCTTTCCTATTTTTTGTGTAATAAGCTTGTCTTTTGTTTTACTTTGCTCAATAACTGTAACAAAAATGAGTCTGTTAAGAGAGGATATTAAATCAGCTACTGTTCAAAGGTTATCTATAATATTACTATAACAAAGAGAAATTGAAAAATTCAAATTCAGAAAGAGAATTTGAATAATACTTGTATGCCATTTCTGGGACTGGACCTAGAAATAGAATTATAGTGTCTTTATATAATGCATTGCAAAGTCTCTTCTTTAAGTGTTTGTATTTTTGTTTAAAATACTGATGTGGAGAGGCAGAGAACAGGGTGACTATTTGGCCATTCCTGCATAACAGGATGATGTAGACTTCCATGACTTTCACTGTTGTGAGTTTTTATTGTTTAACTTTTAGGAAATTAGGACATTTTACATATTCTTCTCTCAGGTGGAAAAAATAATACATTATTTTCTTCTCCAGTATGAAGGTTGGGGGTTTTGTTTGTTTGTTTTTGTTTAACTGAAAAAAACAAACCCTGTTAATAAGTAAAGTGCAGCAAAACAAACATTAATTTTTTTTAAATTGTCTTCTGATTTTTATGGTAATGGTTATTCTCTAGAGGTTTAACCATGACATTGACCTCTGAAAGAACATAAGCACAGTGGAACATGAAATCTTGTAAACCACATCACACATAGAATTCCTGTGCCTCAGGTATATTAATGTCAGAGTTGAACCTGAGAGGATTCAATCTGCAAAAACTCTACAATTTCTTTAATTTGTCTAGATTTGTCTAGATTTTAAAATTTGTCTTAGTTTTTGAGTTCTTCACTCAGCTGGAGCATTCTTTCTTTTTTGTTTCATACCATTCAGTATTTGGTGGGGGGAGGTGGGGGTGTTTCTTTGGGTTTTTTTCCTTGCTCCTGGAATTGTAATGTTTGGAAAAACTACTTTTCATTAGTAGCAATCTCACTCATGATCACTGAGAAAAGCTTGTAAGTATCAATCGGGATTAATGATTCAGTTTATGAAATTTGAAATGAATTGGGATTAACTTGAAAGATAATATTTAGAACCAGCCTTACTCTGGTTTGATACTCTTCTGCATATGTAGGGTTGGCAGCATTGCGTGAGAGGTGAGGCTGAAACACAGCCACATGGTACTGGCAGCAGTGCACGGCCCTCAGGAGGAGGGTATGGTTTGGCTGTGGACTGTCAGGGCTTGCCCAGAGACATCAGTGCCAGCAGGAGCTAGCCATGGCTGTTTCAGCACACCTCAGCCCCAGGATGTTCCCGGTGAGGATCTGCAGACATGCCTTCATGGACTGTCCTGCTTACAAATGTCAGTGCAGCTTCTGTGTCCGTGTGCATCAAACTGGTGAAGCTCCTGGGAAAGAGCCACAAACTTTTTACACATTCAGTTGCTCTGTAGTGTCAGAAATACGTACTGCAGTGCCAGAACCGGTGTCCTGAGGACCACAGGGAGCATGGGATTGGGTGAACTTGGCTAAATCATTATGAGGACTGAAAAATTGAAATAATCAGAGAAAAGGATTCTTTTTGGTTACTTGTAATATAACAGAGTAATTGACCAACCCATGTTATATGTTTGATTGTATTTGTAATGTGCTTTTTGCATATTGTAGTGATGAATTTGCAGGGAAAGCTGCACAGGGAACAATCATTATTCAGGTCTTTGACTTCCCCATGGCTAGAATGTGAAATATTCAGATTCTTCATGATATCCAGGGTCATAGGAACTGCCAGCTCAAAATAAATTTTAACAGAAGAAAAGGTTGATTATTAGTTAAAGTTCAGCATTTGGAATGCATTCTCAGAAGTCAAGGATGCTAAAAGTAGGGATGACATCTTTCATTGCAATACAGTTTTTCACTTGAATTTGTCATGTAGTCTGCTATTATAGCTGGGAAAGACAGACACAGTTAAGTTTATAAATGAGGAATACAGTAAGTGTGGATGGTATCTACATTATTTCTCACTAAGGAATATAATTCCATCAAAATCAAGATGCGTCATAAAACATTTCGATATTTCTTCAAACATGAACTTACAGAAAAATCATAAAGAAAAAATGTCCAGAAATGCTTGGATGTTATTTATATATCATCATAATTGAATATTTAGGTTGATTAACTTTTGAAACATATTCAATAGTTTATGAAACAGTGTGTTATTTCATGTAGTATGCAATTTGGAAGCCAAAAGTGAGTCAAATTTTTCTTTATCTAAAATTGTTTTGCTCTTTCCAGAGTTAGGTTTACTGTTTGAGAAATCTCAGAACTTCTCTTTATGTGGAATCTCCATTCTCTCTGGATTTCCCATTCTGAGATATGTGACTTACTGGGGGAAACTCCTGTCTATGTGCAATTGTATTTACCAGCATACATTTGTAGAGATTTGTTGGAGAGCAGTCTCTATCTTGTGGGAGAGGAGAGAAGTAACAAGAACAGCTGTAGTAGCTGTAAACAGCTTCCAGTAAGGTACTTGACAGAAAAAGAATGCACCACCCTATCAGCAATGCATGTTGTGATGCCAGAGAGGAATGTTGCCCTGCTTAAGAGAATTTGCCAAAAGCTGTCTTTCTGGATATTTCACACCATTGGAAGGTTGATTGGAGTATATTGAGGTATAGAACCTGCTTTGTGCAGCACTGGGACTTGGAGGTCTGGCCCTAATTCCTTCTCTTGTGGGTATATTTTAAGAGTTTCTGGTTTCTCTTTTCCTGTTCTTGTCTAAAGTTCAGTGTTATTTAAAGCTTCAAGATTACTTGTAGACAGTGTAGCAAATGGCTAATGAAGAAACTGAATTAGCATTGCCTGATAATGATGATAGTGATCAGAATAACCATCATAAAGTGCTAGATGCAGCCACTGAGTATTTATTGGTAAAGCTGTAACACAAGTGGAACATTACAGTAGGGTGTAGGCCTGCCTGCATTTCCAATTGTTCCTCAACATACAGAAAGAGTTTGATTCAGTTTGTTGGATGACTGTTTGTTCCTTCACTGTACATTAAACTTCAGTTTTGATAGGAATTTTCATTACAATTTCCCCAGAACTACTTCACAGGCAGCTAATGGGACATGCTGGTTTTTAATTCATGTATTTCATTGTAGTATGCACATCAGAGGCTTTTTGTGTGAAGGAATTTCTAGTTGTTAATTTGTTGTTATTGCTTTCTTCAGATCCTAGTAGAAATAGGGGATTTTTGGTATTTTTTTCATCAGCAGTAGAGTCCTGTTTCTGTCAGTTCCACATAGATACCAAATCTCCTCACTCCTAAAACCACAATATATTTCATATTTCAGGTGTGAATCTTACTAAACCATTTAAAACCTTCTTGATTAAGTAGTTTGAAGTTCTTAACATAGGATGTCATTCCAATTTATCTCCAAATGACCTCTTTGTCCCTAGATTTATGTGTTTCCCTGATTTAAAAATGTCATTTGGTCATGTTCAGAAGGAGAATGTTTTTGAAAGCCTGACTTGTAGAAATATGATGAATAGTGACAGGGAAAGGATTTTGCCCAGTGAGAAAATACCAAATCATGTAGCACTGTAGTTTCACTTACTAAATATTGTCCAGGCTCTCTTGTTGAACCTTATGCTGCCAGTGTCACTTTGTCAGGATGCTTTCTGTCCTGTGACTAGTGGCTTCAAATGTACTCATCCATCTTCTTGTCCCATTACATTTCATGTGACTGATGTTCTGTACCTATTAAAATTGATGGGAAAGAACAAAGAAGAAAAATGTGCCCTTCAACTGATTATGCCTTTGAAAGAGCAAATGAGACTCCGCTGCTGTTTAGAGTCAATGGAACAGTTATTTCTAGGTTTATCTATATAACTTTATTTTAATATTAGCAGTAGATCCTTATTTTGTTTTTTTTTTCAATATTATATTGAGAGTAATAAGTTTACATCAATATTTTCTCCTTTAACTTTGTGACAATAAGTGAACATAAAAACTCCTAGATTTATCAACTGCCTCTGGTAATCTTGACTGTGAGATATTGCTAGCATCTCTGAATTGCCCTCTTAGGAAAGGATGAAGGCATGTTTGACTAGCCTAGGCCTTTCCTCTGAGGAAGAACCCCTTGCTTGGCCACAGTTCATGTATGCTGGGAGAGCACTTTTGTCACAAGTTTCTGCTTGGTGGTAAGGGCTTGCTTACCTTAAGTTCTTCAGAGCAGTTAATGGTAGACTAGAAATTCAAAAGACTTTGTAGTATTGGCTTTATCTTTATTTCCTGGATAGAGATGGCTTCACAAGTGCTAGTCCAATGTCTCAGAGTTAGACGAGTGCCATTAGCCAGCTCAATGGAGAGGAGAGATGTTATATTTACTGACAACTGAAGACAAAATACTAAGGGAATTCAGAAGGAAAAGCTCCCAGGTGATCAGTATGTCTGATTATTTATAGAATTATGACAGTCTTCTCAGCATAGCAGCCAACAGTTCTTTCCCATTTGTGCATAGTCATGAGATTGTAATTTCTTTTTTTTTCAAATTTGAATTTTGACTATGGCCATTTGCATGCCCCCAAAATGGAACATAATGGGCTCCTTTAGGCTCCCTGATGTTCTTGTAGAGATTTCAGCAAGTGCTGTATGCAGCTCTGTTCCCTTACCTAGTGGTACTCAGATACATTAAAGTTTATTTCCACGCAAAGTTTAAATATGTTCTGGATTTGTATATTTCTGTGCAAGGAATTTGGGTTTCTTAGACTTTGTCTTGATGTTAATCCTTTGTCTTGGTAATTCAGGCGTAGTAATTGTTCTCTCTGAAGCTCATAAAGTGTGTTTGGCTTGTGGGCTGGGAAATGCTTCAGAGAGCTCTGAGTCTTGAAAGACTGTTTGTTACACCATAATCTGTAATTATTAAGATTGCTGATAGTCTTCAAGGTCTGTTGCTTTCTCCAGCATTTTTCTCAATCTGGAAATGGTGTACTGTGAAGTGGATAATGTTTTTAGGTTGGGAGTGGATTCACTTGGGTTGCTATAAAGACAGTCATCTAGAATTTGTGAAAAGGAATTTGATTAAGATTAAAATAGGCAAATAAGACTTTAAGAATCCTAATTTAATAATTACTCTGTAAGGTCTCTTCTCTCTTTAGTTGCTTACTTGACCTCCAGCTGAGAGTGGAGTCATGATTTTCCAATAACCTTCTTACAGATAATTAACTCCTGAAATGAGTAGAAGTTAAGCAAAAATACAATGGACCTGTAGTCAGATCCTATTTAGTACTCTAATCTTAGCAGGACAGCTCTAGACTCTTCAAAGCACATTCTCACCCTTAGCATTAGAGGCACTTGAACAAGTAAACCCACAGGAATAAATTTTATATTGCCTCTCTTTTGCTCTGTTCTAAAATGACTATGGAAAAGGGATTGTGGAAGAATGCACCCTGTATTTTATTTAGGGCAAAAGTATGCAGCAGGTAGCTGATGCTTTGAAATTTGCACCCCTGTAACGAAAATGGTTTCCCATGCATATGTCTTCAGTGGGATATGAAATAGGTTGGAAGTGAGAGAGAAATTTCAGCTTACCTTTCTGGGTTGCAATGACAGCTGCTGGGACTAGGTCCCAGTTAATTAATTCTGTTGCCAAGGAAAACCAGTTCTTAGCACTATACAGAAAGGTCATCGTACAAATAGTAGTGCTGTTGATTTCTAGTATGACTTGAGAAAGAATAGATCTCAGCCTCCCACCTCCCCATAACTCAGGAGATTTTAGTTGGAATCTACTCTAGGTACAGATTTTTAGAAAAGCTGCTATTCCCACACTTGATTTTGAAGATGCTGAGAATTGCTTATCTTTTTTTTTGTAGTGAGGCAAATCTGAATGCAAGAGGAGGGATGAGAAAATTGGATTTCCTTTTATTGCACAGGAACACTGAACAGCACTGACAGAATATTTACTCCTGTCTCTTCCTTCTAATTTGATTCTCTGACTACCATATCAATCTTTGTTCATTGGTGAAACAAAATTAGAGTATCACAGGTGTTGTTGCTTGGGCCTCTGCAACAACCAAAAGCTATGAAAAAATTAAAGATATGAGCCATTCTGTAAGATTTATTTACCATTTCATTCACAATGAAATGTGCCAACTGTACAAAATGTTATGAAGATGCTCCTCAAGCCATGTCAAGCAAAAGGTTCCTATTTTTCTTCCTCTAGAGAAAGATTTGCTATGTTTGGTATGGATGTGTTCAATACTGGTAACTATTGAATTCTGATTGACTAGCTTTCTTTCTACTCCCCAGCACACGCATAGTCATTTGAATAATACCAATTACACTGGGATTAGTAGTATGTACAACATTCTGGAGAAAAGCTTTACTATCCTCAGTTAAAGTACTGTGAATATTGTTCCAGGGGTAGGTTGTTTTTCCTAGTGGGCAGTTAGGTCTTTTACCTTGCTATTAAAGAAGAAACTACAGTGTTGCCTTGCCTCGCCCTGCATGTTTTTTGTTCAGCCCATGCAGAAGGAAGACAGTATCACCCTGATCTCTGCTGAGCAGGATGTAACACTGGTTGCAGTATTTACAGGGTGCTCTCCTTTTTCTTGGGGGATCAGAGGATGACCCATAAGCAAGCTAGTCTCTTGGTTACCTTTGTTCAATAGGTCTGTATTGGTCATCCCTTTCCAGATATGCAACTGTAGGCAGAGTGAAGTTAAAGATATATGACCAGTTCCGGTAAGATATTTTTCTCTTTGTCCTTTCAGCTGTCTGTATGCTTACAGAAAACAATATGCAGAATTAAACCTTCTAGTAAGGACACTTCTATAAGTGTAGGGCAGGTTTATGTTTAGATCAGGAAAAAAGTTATAGATTGGCAATATGTTGAACCCATTTGAAGAACAGAGGCAGAACTCCAGAGAATATTTTCCTAACATGCTGCTGGAAGCACAAGGTACAATTTTTTTCCTCTTCTTAGAAACAGGCCCATAATTTTAAATCTGTTTAGCATTCATAGAATACCTCACACACTAAGATCTTTGTAAAGTGAATTATAGGCAGTGTAAATAAATTAGGAAGTAAATTACATATCAGGGATAATCACCTGGCTAAAACTGCAGGGCAGCATTTTTGCTAGGACCTCTGAAAGTAAATTCATGGGAAATACTTAAAATCTCCCCAGTTTATATTTCATTCACAACCAGTTTCTAGAAAATACTACTTGACACAGATCAGAGTAAGATGATACTAAAAAATCAGAAATATGTTTACAGTTGCAAGTGTTACAACTTTCAAAGCTGAGAGTATATTCAGGAATATTGTCCATATGCCTGTATTGGCTGCAAAGTAATGCAGCTTGTGTTACTCCAAATGAGCATTCAGGGATTGGAAACTTGCCGTTGCTTGAGAATTTAGACCTTACTTGCACCTGTCTACACAGTATAAACTTCTGAATGTCTTCTACAAATATTTTAGCTCAAGAAGCATTTTTTTTAAATTGTTGATACATACTGTGTTCACATTTGCAGCTAAATAGTTGCAGTAGCTTAGTATGGACATAGCAGGATTGACTTTCCTTATTTTTGTAAACTGCTACAAAAAAATCCGAAATTTTAGAGCTGTGGTTGTTTATCAGAGAATATAAGTCATTTTACAGAACAGGAAAATTCAATTAAATATTACATTTTATGCCTTACTATATGTAACTGATTGATACTGGGAAACTGAGAAAGCAACGTCCTCCATCACCTCTATCCAGGAATGTGGAGAAAATACTCATTAAATTAACATTAGTTTAAGAAAAATGAAACTTCTGAGCCAATTACAGTTTACTGTTTAGACTGAAACAAAAAATATGATCTTTGTTACAGAATGTGTGACTTGAGCAGGCAGTTCCATATAAAATTGAGAAGCTGCAAATGCTCTCCACTTGAGTGATAGTGAACGTGTGATCTTAGTTCTGCTTCATTAGCCCCTAGTGAATGAGTGGTAAATTTTTCCTATTTATACATTTCTGTCAGGGGATCATAAACATAGCCCAACTAGTGCATATTTTCAGTGCAGCAATTTATTTTTTTCCTTTTTTTCCCCCAGCTTTGATGAATAGTTTATATTCCACTTGAATAAATTTTTCTTATTTTCAGATATTCAGATAGGTATTAGCACTGGTTAATTATGCTCTCAGTACCTTTTCTAATAGAACTATCTGTCATTATGGCAAGCTTTTATGTTGTATTTGAGGTATTCAGTCTTTTCAGTAAAATACTGCTTTTGCAGTATGCATGGGAACGATCAATTTTATTTTCTGCTGATTTGATAATTTTCTACTGAAATTTAATCTTCTGTGCTATGGAGTCTGTGGACAATTGAAAGACTTTTTTTCCTCTGCTAAGAGAGTATCTAATGCTTTCCCAGTGCAGAAAGCATGTTTTTAGATTTTTCTGCACTATAATATGTTTACATCTCATTTTAAGGGTTAAGAATTTGCAACTAGATTGTTTTATGTGTCCTTTACTAATTCAGTATACCAGGGTTATAAGCAACATTTCCTTTTTCCTAGATGCTTCTCCAGTGGTGATGTTTTCTGTAGAACGTGTAGTTAAAAAGGTCACTAGAGTTGGTACAGACATGACAAATATTGTACAAGTTGATAAGTAGTTTGTTCTAGTCAGTGTTTTATATACAAATGCAAAGTATGTTGTTGGCTTTGGACAGAGTAGATTTTGTGTGCTTCTATACCTCTATATTATTGCTTTTCCTGTTTTCAGGTCTTTTTGTCCAGGATTTTCAAAGACCCTTATCCAGAGTTAGGTATTTGTCACAACTGAATTTCAAGCAGTTTCAGCAATTTTCTTAGTGTTCTGTGGACGCTTCAGTCTTAAACTCTGTTAGATGGAGCCAACCAAATTTAATTGGAAAGTGGTATTTTTGAGATACACCTGAGTGATCTTTCCCAAAATGCTGTGCTAGTCCTGTCACACCACAACCAGCCGTAGGGATGAAACTTGTTACATCTCCAGCTCCTGGCAGGTGAGTGAAGGTGACAGTGGGCATTTGACACTTTTTCCTGATAATGGTCAATGCATCCTAGAGAAAGAGCCTGAAAAAGTGTCTGAACTTTGGAAGGTGTTCTACATGGTTGTGAATTTTCAACTACTGGAAAAAGATGAGAGGACAAGGAAAAAAACTCTGTAAAAATGCATAGCGGAGGTAACACAGGCATGCCTTAAAGGCTATATTTTTATCATTATTGTAAATCAATTCTATGCTACATTAGAACTGCTCCCCTAATCACAATAAGATAAGATCATAAATGGGAACAAACTTAGTAATAACAACATATTATCAAAGTCAAGGAGATGCTTTTAGAAACTGATTGCTGATTCCTTTATATTGACTATTCATAAATTCATAGAATCATTTAGGTTGGAAAAGATCTTTAAGACCATTGAATCCAACTGTAAGCTTAACACTGCCAAGTCCATCACTAAACCATGTTCTCTGAATGACATAGCTACACTTCTTTTAAATACCTCCAGGGGGTGGTGACTCCACCACTTTCCTCAGCAGCTTATTTCAATGCCCAATAACCTTTTCTGTGAAGATATTTTTCTAATATCCAGTCTTGCCCTGGAGCAAACTTGTTACTTGGATGAAGAGACCAACCCTCACCTCACTGCAACCTGCTTTTAGGTGGTTGTAGAGAGCAAGAGGTCCCCCCTCAGCCTCCTTTCTTCCAGGCTAAACACCCCCAGCTCCCTCAATCACTCCATGCAGCACTTGTGCTCCAGGCCGTTCATCAGCTGCCTTGCCTTTCTTGAGAAAAACTCCAGCACTTCAATGTCTTTCGTGTAGTGAAGGGCCCAAAACTGATCACAGGATTTGACATGCATCACTGAGTAAAGGGGGATGGTCATTGCCCTAAGTCCTGCTGGCCACACTATTGCTGAAAAAGCCAGGATGCCACTGGCCTTCTTGACAACCTGGGCACAGAAAATGCATAGGTAAGTTTAAAAGAAGCTAGAGTAAATCTAATTTTAGTTACCATTGATGAAGACTCTTGCTCTGTTAGTGCAAAACAAATTAAAGATTCAAGAAGGTAAGAGAGCTCATGAAAATTTGAGAGAACAGATGACCAGAAGCATAAGAGATTCCAGTGAAAACAATCTGTATCAGGGTATTAAATAGCTCCCATTTTCTTTATTGCACTGATAAATTCCTAGTATTCCGTTCCTGTTTTAGCCTTTAACTTCTACAAATCTTTGTGCACTCTTCTTTTTCAACAAGAAAATTTAGAAACCTTGCACTTGGTTCATAAAGCATCTGTAAGTACATTACACAGGGTATGTAATAGTACTACTCTAGTCTATTACCCTAACTGTAGTATCAAAGCATCCATCAGCCTAACAGAGTAATCTTGATCTGCAACAAAGAAGTTCCAGGGGAAAAAAAAAATATAGGAAGGTTTTGCTCAAGATAATGTATAGTGCCAAGAACATGAAATTAGTGCTTCTACCTCTTCCCCTCCATACTCCAAAATAAAAAAGAACAACTCTGCTGAAGATAAATGGAAAAATAGAATTGGATTTGTTTGGGAACAATTTATTATGCCTTGTGTTGCTACACCTGTTCTTTGGCTAGAGAAATTGTCTCTAACTTATGTTTTCATGGAAGGGTAGGTATATGTAAAAATAATTATGCTGGTATCAGCATCTTCTCAGATTAACAATCAAATGCTGATTCTTGCAAAACAGAAAATCTGTTCTTATACAAACACTAATTATGGAATATCTGCAGAATCATTCCAAACTAGCTTAATTATACACAGGTTTTTATACCCTGCTTAATTGCATTTTACACTGAAGAAATGTCCAGACCAGTCCTCTTACTGATCTGGATCTTTCTTCAGTGTAAAATGCAATTTTACACATAAGCCCTTTTTACATCTTTACTTTGCTTTAGAGGTTAAACTGACTGTCCCAGATGGTTTGCTGTCAATTTTTTGAGTGGCTCCCCAACCTCTATTAATTACCATATTGGGATGAACCTCTTGTACCACATCAAAGAGATTGCATCTGTTACATCCAATAAAATTGGTGCGTGGTGGTTATTGATGGGGCCTCAACCATCCCAGTTTTATTAAGACCACTTTTACACCTAGGTTTCAAGTTAACAGTGCCATTATCTTTCCCCAAAATCCCTTGGCAGTTAGTACTGCCAGCAGCAGTAGAAATTACAGAGGGATTAATCTCTGGCTCCATCCCCCAAAAGCTTTTCTCTGGAGGTACAAAATGGTATGCTGAACTGTGTTAAGCAGTGAAAGATTTAATGAAAAATAAGCCCCCAGTGTCTGCCTGCATGAGAGTCCATGTCTGTCCCTTTCCAAACCTGTCAATACCATTTTCCATCTGTGCAAGCCTGCTGGGTTGCCACAATACACACAGGGGCTGGGGCGATTCTGTTGCTGTAGTTGTTTCTAAAAGCCCAGCCCTGCAGACAGTTGGTTGGTGCAGTTGATTTCAGAGGAAAATGAGGAGCTGGGGTAAAAGAAGGAGGGAATTACCCATCTCTCTAGATTCTCTTTCATTGCAAATCATTTTTTCAGCTGTGGGTGAGGGTCTGGCACAGTGATCTGAGCAGGGGGGGAAAAGATCCCATAGATGAGGACAAAGAGCAACACTGGGCACAAAAGGGTGAGGGAAGGAGAGGGGACACAGTGACTTGGCAGGTCACTCCGGTGGCACCCTGCTCTGCCTGATAAGGGTGGGTTTTACAGCGGGGATGCTGCTGTGGACACACCTCTGTGCACAATGCAGAAGCACTGGGGTTTGGGAAAGGAATGATAAGGAACACAATGAATAACTAACAAAGCTCATTTGATGAATATAGTCATTTGCATTACAGTGCCAAATAGCTTTGCTCCTGGTGGCTGAGTGTCATACCCAGCTACAAATATTAACATTGTTTCAATGACATCTAAGGGTGGCAGTAGACTGTATGGGGGGAAAGGTTGTTAGGAAATTTGAAATTTTGCAGAAGAAAAGAAAGCCTAAAGAATAGTGAGTTGCCCATCCCTCGCTTTTATTTTCTTTAGGGAAGTTAATGGCAAGATTCCTAAAATAGGCTTATTTGAGTTTTAAAGTGTGTATACAAGTAAAGGAAAAATACAAGACAGAACTGACGTCATGGTATATATCATGCCTTCCTATTTACATTCTGTGACTTCTTTCAGATGCCAAATGAGGGGCATGGTAATTGATGGCTTCTCTGCATAGGTATTGCCTGTAGGTGCAGTATCTACACATCAACAGACCAATCTTTGTGACATTCTTGAAGACACAGTATAAAAAGTTAGCCTAAATCAGAGATTTTCTTGTGTTTGTTTTTTGTCTTGTTTTCACTTTCACTCACACTCAGTGTTTTCCAGTGAAATAGAAATGAATACACATTGTGCTATGTTTTGTTCTTCAGGCTTCATTCCCCAGGGGGAAAAAAAAAACAAAAAACAAAAACAAAAAAAAAAAAAAAAAAAAACCGAAAAAAAAAAAAAAAAAAAAAAAAAAAACCAAAAAAAAAAACCCCCCAAAAAAATCCCACAAACATTACTTCTAATGTCAGAGAGATCATACAGGTAAAGTATATTTCATTCTTTTACATACCACAAGCAAAGAATATAAAAATCCATGACCCAAAGACAAATGCAGGCTTCACCTTCCACTGAAGTTAGCTACCACCAGATGCCTGATCTATAGATCATCTATAGATCATACTTTTGCAATGGAAAAAACCACAGAACATGCAAGACTTGTAGCATATATCTGAATGTAAAATCTATGGTCTTGATCTTCAGACACAGAAGACAAGAACACCCTGAATTTATAAAGAACCTTTGCTTTCTTTAGTGTCATTTTCTCTTTCTAGTGTTTATTTCCGTGGTCATTTTCCTTGGACATGAAGTTTCCTGAACTCATGCGTATGGCACTTTTTATGTGTCTGTGGTTCATATATGTTTCTATGTTCTGTATTTCCAGTAGCTGATAATAGCTGATGTCACTACAAAAAATTATGTGGTAAGTGTCAGGAGGTGGAAGGGTGGTCGATATTAGTAGAGCAATATTAGAGTGTAAGAGGTCCTTAATTTCTTACTCTGTTGGGGAAGTTTGTTTCTGGAATA
The DNA here is from genome assembly GCF_024509145.1 of Vidua macroura. Classification (NCBI taxonomy): domain Eukaryota; kingdom Metazoa; phylum Chordata; class Aves; order Passeriformes; family Viduidae; genus Vidua; species Vidua macroura. The sequence goes on along the minus strand of NC_071575.1, from coordinate 45,336,604 downwards.
TTTCTGAAAAATTACAAATGGAAGTTGAGAGACAAGAGAACGACATTTGAAGAGAGCTATGAAGCGTTAAGAGCCTTAGAGCTAAGAATTTTGGGGGTTTCATCATTCCTAGGAAAGCTGTTGATTGCAGACAGTTCCCAGCAGCATGTAAGACATGTTTGCACAGTGTGATGAAATGGCCAAAATTTGCGTTAGCAAGCACCTCATCAGACTGTGGGAACCTACAACAATGACCAATCCTTCACACATTTCAGGATCAATACAATAATTTTCTGATTCCAGTTTTACTATTGAATAATCATGTTTTGTTATTGCTCCTATAGAAGTTAATTAATTATTTTCTCCTCTTCACTTGCAGTTGCAAAATAAAGGTACAGAAGAACAAGGGGGTTTGGTTTTTTGGTTGTTTTGGGTTGGATTTTTTCTGATCATTGAGCACATAGTTTATGGTTTAGATATTCAGTTAATATGTGTAAAATAATATCTGAATCCATATTAAGTCAGTTTCAAAATTTGTTGGGTATTTGCTTAGCCTGCAGAAATACCTAGTGGAGATAGTTGCTGTAGAATTTCAGTACCTGGTAAAGGAAATTGGAAGCCTCTCTAAGGAGGAAGGATATGCTTCAAGCCAGTGTTTTGTAGTAAGGTTATGTCTTCAGATTTTTGAAATTCCATCTTGCATATATTTTCAGTTCAGTGAGTCTTCCAGTCACAGATGGGAGCACAGTAAGGAAATATTATCAAAGCAGCCAGAAAAATCTGAACTATCACAATCCTTTAAGAAACACTTTGACATAGTCCAGTAAGAAGTTTGTTCATTAGCAGCACCTCTTTCCTTCCATTGCTGTAACTCATTCACAGACTTTTTTGGGACTCTCCTAGAGGTTAAAATGCTAAGCGCATGGAGGCAATTTTTCATTGTGGAAATCTGTTCAGCAACAACTGGTTTACAGTATTTTTGCAAACAGAACCTCATTCTTACAGTTCTCCGAGGTCTACTGCTACTGCAGAGTAATCCTTGTCACTTCCTTCAGTTTTCATTCTCACCTCTGTGTCCTTTTGTAATTTAGTCTACTGCCAGTGTAAAACCAAAATTGAGGCATTCTTGGTTATTAATATATTATTAATACAGTGCACCTCCAGCAGAGCTTAATCTCTCTCACTGACTCATAGTCATCTTTCAGAAGTATACAGAAAGTGAAAATGGGCCACTTGAAACATTTTAACCTGATTGGAAAAAAATCTCCTCTCCTTATCCTTGCAACTCCCTGGTTAAAATTGTGTAGACTGCTGAGCTGAATACGGTAGCACAGTGTGTTGTTCAGATGACCACCCGTCACTTTGTGCTTATTGATAGACCTCAAAGGAGGCTGCTGTGTGACTGACAGATCCAAATCAACACATGCTTTGCTCTATTTTGGCATTGTCAAAATAGTGAAGTACTCTTGGAGCAAGCCCATTATTGCTAAGGTTATTCAGCATGGCTCAGTATAAAGCTTTATAATTTATGTGAAGGGAAAAACAGAAGAAGGAGAAAGAATAAATGTGCACATAACTGAGAATTATAGGGTTTAACATATATTTTTGAAAATGCAGCTTTACAGAGTTTGATTGCAAGGTTCACTCTACAACTTACTATACAGGTTAAAGCATATAAAAGAAGATCAAATTAGAAACAATTTGCAATGAATTACATGGAAGCTCGAAATGCAAAAGGGGGTAAGGGTGCAAAGGATATGGATGCAGAGATAAGGGTGCATAAGGGTTTAGCAGCACTTAATCACTGAATGGTTTACCCTTTACAAAGCAGGTCAGTAGGGCTAACTACCAATTATAATAGTACCTTAACTATAGATTTGAGATAGTAACATCCATGTCATAATCAATTCATATGCACACAGGTAAAATGTGTGAAGTGCAGTGGAATACTCACATCAAATTCCTTTGCTTTTCCCAACAGGCAAGGGTTGCAACTCAAGGAGCATGGAATTGTGTGTTAGGAGCAGTATTAGCCTAGACCTCATCATCAGTGACAGTTTGAGTATCAAAAGCTGGGGGGGTTCATGAGCTCTGAGAGGTGTCCCACTCAGAGGGAGCTGCTGGCCCAGCCTGCTGCAGTCCAGGAAAGCTTAAAGGGCCTCACTTACGACCACTGTTTATAGGGCTGCAAGGTGATTTGATCTGGTCATCAGTAAGTTTCCATTCTGGCCATAACCCAAGTTGGTAACTACTGGTCTTTTTTTCCAAAGTGCAGTAAGATGGTACCATTCCACTTGGGCTACAATTCACAGTGGTGCTACTCTACTTTGTCTAGGGTTCAAGTAAATGGTTTACCAAGGCTACAAGGGTAATTGCTTTGTTTCTCACCTTGATTGGGCAGCTGGTGTTTCTGATTGTTCCCACCTCTACCATGCAAGAGCTCTTGATATGATCATGGAATGTCCCATAGCTGGTACAGTCAAGGGATGCTTCACCACTCAGATGGTTTGGTCAAGGCTTATCAGGATCTTCTGAGATGAGGTCTGATTTTGATCCAAGGATGAGGGTAGGGAATGCACCACCACAATCCAAGAAGACCCTTACAAGATTAAGAAGGATGGCAGGGAGTTGCTGGTAGGCAAAATAAACCCCTCTCAGGTAAATCCATGAGACAGGGGTGGATTTAAGTGATCTCCTGAGGCCTATTCCATGACTTTACATCATAAGCATATGCTGTGGTTGTGTGTGTATGTGGAAGGAAAGAGAAAAAGAAGAGAAGGCGCAATTGTTTTTACTTCCTAGGGAAGTTGCAAAACATCCCTCCATTTTCTGATCCCTTTATGCAATTGTATATATTCTAGGAGTGAAGGAAAAAATGGGCAATTTTTAAAAAATTTAGTGAAAGCCAAATCTTCTTTTGGTATTCTATAAAGCAGCATGGAAGTGTGGTAAGTGCAGTATAACATCACTTGGAGGTAGAAAGAGATTGTCGTGGTTTGACATGGAAGTGAATTTTTTTTCCAGGAAGTTGGGTCAAACCAATCAGTGGTCAGGTTTGGATATTGGCACCTGGAGTGACCACTGAAAGTATGGACACGCCTCTGAGAACACAGGGGGTTAAAAGCAAGGACTCCCAGGAAAACTGTCTCTTTGGTTCCGGTCGTACAGACTCTCCCCTGCCCAGCCATGGGCTGGGTGGGGGAGGGGAAGCCACGTGGCCTGGTCCAGGTAGGCCGAGGGGCTGAAGGTCTGGAACCCAGCCAGCTCCTGGACGGAAGGGTGGAGAGAAGCGGAGATGCCTTTGTTCCCCCCCCCCACAGAGGGAAAGTGACAGAGAGCCTGGTGGCACCTGGAAATTTGCTGGCAGAGGAGAAGGAGAAGGGGGGGATGATGGCGTGGGAGACAGGATGCTGGGCCGAGATATCAGCTGTCCAGGGAGTCTGAACTTTTAACCCTTTCCAGGAAACGAGGGCTTTGTAAAATATTACTCCTCCTTGATTTGTAGTGGAAGAGAGACAGTCCAGGACCTGAGATGTTAGAAGAAAAAATATTTAGGTGGGAGGAGATGATGAAGTAGCTTTTTGGCTGGACTTTTCTTGTTAGCCATAGACTGAACCAAAATGTCCTGCAATAGAGACTGCATTTTAGGGGGATGCAGTGGTGACCCAAGGAGACCTGCTTCAGCTTCTAACAGCACAGGAATGGCAAGAACAGAGGAAAGCTGAAGAGGGAATGGTGATGCCCTCTGTCTTCGGGAAGAAGATGATCTCTGTTCTTGGACCCTTGGCCCCAGGGGAAAATGGGGGGGGACTGTAGTTCCAAGATGAGAAGCTGAACTGTTGTATCTTTGGGTCCGTGGCAAAGCATCCTTAAAGGAGCCCTATGAGCAGTCTGTCCATGCACGGTGGTGAGAGCACTGTGGCATGGAATGGAGAGTGTCACACTGGCAGATTTTCTCCGGGCGGTTGCCATGTGTGACAGGGAAACACAGGAGGTGGCAACTGTGTTTCCTGGGGGGTCTGTGGTGCAAGAGAGACTTCTCTCTCCCTTGATAGACTGAGTATTGATTATCTGAAGGGTGGTAATTTGATCAGGAATCCCGGGTGATGTTTCATAGTGGGTGTTTTAGGAATTGGGAGGAGGAGAGGTGTTTTAAAAGGTCTTCATCCTGGATTTAGTTTATGTGTTTTCTGTAGTAGTAGTAGTTTAATAAACTAACTACTTTGTTATTAAGCTTGGGCCTGCTCTGCTCTGTTCCTGATAACATCTCACAGCATTTTCATGGGGGCACTGGCGTTGTGCCAGTGTCAAACCATGACAGAGATGTAAAGCAGTAAGTATATGGCTTCATTTATGTGATTATTCTTAACCTGAGTATCAATTCTGATATGGTGATCAAGACCCAGGCAGCCCCATCCCATAGCTCATAGGACACCATGTGATTTCTCATCCAGCTACATCTAGCTGGGGCAGCGAGCACCTCAGGCAGGGACCACTGCCCTGCCCTGCCCTGCCCTGCCCTTGGTGTGTGGGTGCAGGGTGCTATGCTGCCCTTTTCCCTGTTTGCCCAGCAGCATCCACACACCATCTGGGACAGGGACTAAACACGTTAGTATCTGCATGACCTCCCAAAAGACAACTTCCTATGTTTCCCATGTGTAACTTCTCTAGGGCGCCTGGCCCTAGGTTTTCTGTGCCAGGTTGATCACCCTGCTCACCGAACCATAAGCAGCATGTTGTCAAAGAGTCAAATTGTCAGAAAAGAAGAGTCTTGGTTAATAATTTTGCAGTTGTCATAGTCTGTCATGGTTTGCATTCTCTTGGGGATAGAATCCATTAAAAAGGTTATATATTTAAGTAGGAATTTTCTCCCTCATGGTGGACCTTAGCTATGACGTTCCTGTGATCACTCTGCAGCTGTAAAATTCTATTATTTTTATGTAGCAGCTGACTTAGACTTCTCTTTAAACAAATGGGTCTTCTATTTGCAAAATATTTTATATGGTAGTTTTGTCCCCACCTGATGGGTATCATTTATTCCTTTGCACAATTGGGTGTGTTAGTGCTGTGGTTTGAAGTGAATACAATGGTCTAATTGTTTGTCTTATTAGCCCACTGGAAATAATTGAAGACTATAGCATTGAATTGCCATTTAGCTACCATAACCTTGTGTGTACATGGAGCATGGCATAGCAGAGTTAATTCATTTATTAACTCCTTAACAGCTTATATTTAATCAGTTTTCTGGTGCTTCAGACCTTGCAATCAATAAGTGCCTTTTACTTTCTTGCCCTTAATTAGTGTATATTTGTCAAGATTGGCTAATTTGTAAGCTGCAAATGGGTACATGGTAGTGAATTCTTTACATCATTAAATGAGGCAGTTGTTATTTTTTTGTCAGGATACCCTTGTAAGATAAAACAAAATGAATCTCACTGCTTGACATTAATCCAGTGGATTTTTTTTTTTTAACCAGTGAGAGAATTATTAAGTCTAAAACGGGGAAGGGACAAATGCCCTGTAATAAGATAGCATTCATGAGTATCACTGTAGTTTTGTTTCCCCATGCTTATAGTTAAAATCTGCTGTATTGGTGCAGTTATCTATTCATACAGAATGTTCTGCACAGGTGTAGAGTTTCTTAGGGTTGTGCCCATGTTTGCATCAGAAACGCTGTCCACTGAGGCCTGAAAACTGGTTCCTTGTATGGGTTAGGCAAGAGCATTTGATAAAACCACACATGAGCAGACGGATCTCTTACCAAGATCTAATTATACAATTTTAGTCAAATCTGAAACAGATGCCCTTCTGCTTACCTATTGTTGAAGCCATTTGGTACCATTCTAATATTACACTGACATCGGGCAGGAAGGCCCCTTTTATTCCCTGCTGAATCACATGCCTTGGATGCTAATGCAATAACTTCACAGTCCCAGAAACCAAAGGCGTGTTCGCAGGACACATGTGTGCAAATCCCCCTACAAGGTGAGCTTGCTGCCATGGGGAAGAAGATGCATTTATTTATGTCAGTAGTATATGAGAGGGGAATTGACAAGCAGGAGCACCTTAATGGCTTCAAACTACCTGTTAATGATCATGGCTCTGGTGCCTGCCTGGCAGCCTCAGTCTCCAATTAAGCATCTGCCCAAGCTGGAAGCAGGTCTCTTAATTGGAAAGAAACAGATTCAAAGCAGGTTGCATCTTCTGCCAAGACAGATTTATCAGTGAGGCCATGCCTTAATCCATTGTATCTCCTTTCCCACCCCCAACTGGCTTTGCTCTCGATGTTCTCTACTGCTGCAGGCACAGCCCTAGAGCAGGACAGGTAACATGGTTGGATGCTCAGGACCTTGGGGAGGTTTGGTTCTCCCCTAACCTTTTGCTGACCTGGGGCCCAGTGATGGATGCTGTCCTAATTGCAGACCCTCGACAGCACGTATACATTCATTAAGATATATTGCCCAGTACACATTCAGGAGATCTGTTTGCAGCTATCTTTTACATAGAACTGATTGTTTAATTGCAGATTAAAGATTAATGCAAGTATAATGATTCCATGAGGACACTTCAGACAAAAGCATCCTGCATCAGGCAGCCTGCATCCATTTTTCAATTTGACCATAAATTTGGCTGGGAATTAAATAGTAAGTAGCCTTGATTGCAGCACTGGTCTCTGAAGGCACTCACGGGAATGAAAATAAATGAACAGGCTCTCACACAAAGCATGTTTCATTATGGTCATTAGTGGACAGATCCTCAGCAGGGACTGAAGGTAAAATTGTCTACAAGAAATGTTGGCACATGTCTGATGAAATTGAAATAGTGAGGAAGTGAGTATGAAAACGTTCAAGTCACAGAGCCTACAGATGACAAACTTACCTTCCTTGAGCTGTGGGCATAAGCTGCAGAAGGTGGAGTTGTGGGGAGACCTTGGTATGCATTTCAGCATAGCTGTGTCTTCTTTTACAGAGTTTGAACATATTGAGGGAAATGTTTGCAATGTTGTGAATGCATAATTGTATATGTTGTTTATGTACAAAGAGTTACTACAATTCATTACCCTGATGATTTTGATGAATTGTTAACATTTTTCTTTCTCCTATGTTTTTCAGGTAAGGACACTTTTTTTTCCCTTAAAATGCCCAGCTGCCTGGTAAGTTGTTTATTTCTCTTCATTTCTCTTCCCTTGTGTTACATACTGTGAACAAATGCACTTAGGACTATTTAGGTTGGAGGGGATGGCTAGAGGCCACCAGCTACAGCTCCTTCCCACAGCAGAGCCAGTTTTGTGCAGGTCACTCAGGGCTTTCTCCAAGGATTGAATTTGCACAGCCTCCCTGTAGAACCTGTCCCAGTGTTCCATCATCCTTGTGGCAAAGCTTTTTACCTGATGACTGACTGGAATTTCACTTGGTTTGACTTGTACCCAGTGATGACAGCCTGTCTCTGTCCTCTCTGTACTGTTGATGGCATCAGTAAAGCAACCCTTAGTCTTCTCACAGTGCTGGAGCCTGTCTTGAGAGATTGGACTGATTTTCTGGCTCTGGATGTAGAATAAAGCACTGAAGTTACGAATTATTTCAGCTTAGTTTGGTTAAAACAGCTTTTGGAGGACTCCCTGATGTCTTGCATAGCTTTTATAAATCTTAGCAGAAGCCACTAATTTTAAGTGACAGAACTTCATATTCCTTTTGTGTAAATAGTCTTTACAGGATAATTTATGCTATTTTGAGACAAACTAGCAATCCTAAATTTAAAATAGTTTTTCTTCTGAAAAAGCAATATATTGCAAGAAAGTATTTCCTTCTTTTCCCAAGTAAATGAAGGAATCCACATGGGGTTTACTAAAATATAACAAAAGGAATCCATTTGGGGATTACTGATGTGTGTTTGACTCAGTTTTACAGAGTTTCATGTAATTAAAATCAAAGTGCTGACATCTTCAAAGATGTTCAGTATTTGAGATTTTGTTTGTTTTCCATTAGCTGAACAGTCAGAAAAATTTGTTTGAAAATAAGGACCAGTTTCCTCCAGTGTTTAGAAGGTTTTTCACCTTCTGTTGCATCCTTGAAGTTGCACATAATTCCCTAAATCATTAAATGGGTACTAATTATAGTCTTAAAAAAGAGATGTGATTTAACATTGGTAGTAAGTTACAGAAAGAGATGATGACATAAATAGTATGCTGATACAACAAATTCCACAGACTCGCTGTCAGTCTGTGTTCCTCTTTTTAGTTTATTTTTTGCTTGGTTTTGTTTGTTTATTTTGCTTATATACTGATATACAAACTCTTCTAGGCACAGACTTGGTTATGCATTCATATTAAGAGTACTTCAGTTTCCTGCTAAATCTGCCACATTGTGTAGCTGTTAGCATGTTAACATACATTAATAATACTAATTAACATACATTAATAATACTAATGTGTGCTTCCTTATGAACATGTCCCTCCCTGTAAGTGTACGAGAAAGCAAATACTTTTGGGCAGTAGTGTCTGAGTGGCAGTGCAAGCACTTTTGGGTTTTTTGCATTCCCTGAGAATAATGTTTTGCAAGTAGTGAATAGTGATTGCTACAAAGTGTTTGTAGCAACCTGCTATTGTCTTACTATCTATAGTATCAAGAGGAAAGCATAATGCTCCTTTAACCTATTTTGAAAGGGACCTCATTAGCAAGCCGCTGCTGGCCTGCTCAGCCACATGCCTTGTTGTCAGACCATCCTGTTCTTAGCAGACTGGTCTGCTCCTGCCTGCAGGATGCTCCACTCTACAAATCCTCCCCTTTTAAGTGCCAAAAGGCCCACTTAGCTTAAGCAGCATCTATTTAACCATCCCATACAGATGAACTTGGATAGAGAAGTGATGACCATGACTAGGGTAAAAGAAAATAAATTATTCTTGCTCAGTGTTTTGTCAAAACCCTTCAAAGATCAGGCAAGAAGGACTTCTATCTGCCAGAGAGGATGTCTGCTGCATTGCTGGGGAAGGCTTCTGTTGTGGCTTTACTTGTCCTGGTGAAATCTTGAAGTCTTCTTTTATTTTGATATTCCCAGCAGCATTGGTGTGGTTTTTTTCTTGGCACTGACAGTCACAATATTGACAGTTCCAGCTCTGAGTCTGCCTCTTGCATGAGCAGTTGCAGAATAAGTAGTGGAAGTCACACTTGCATAATATTTGCTTGGATTACAGCATACATATTTATTCTGAGTTTTAAAATGCTTTAAAGTTTGGGATGAATTCTGTTAGTTCTGTAAGGGCACAGCCCTGAAGTGTCTAGGAAGACTGTGAAATTAGGGCAGTTTCTGTGCCAGGGGTATGTAAATACTGTTGTCCTACTACTGTTCTTCTGTAACTGTAGAAGCACATGTAGAAATGTGGGTAGTGATAAGGACTCCATCTCTGTAGTGGGATCCACACTGACATTTATTTGTAGACTCGGGGGTATGTAGAATAAAGAAAAAAGTATCTTCCATTGAAGAGACTGCTATGTGACTTGAAAGACTGTGAAGCTTGCTGAGCCTGGGTTATGCTCTGGAGAAAATAAAATAAACAGTAAAATACAATTGGTAATACTTTGTTGAGTTTCTAAGCAACCAACATCATGATTTAATGAAATAAGAGTTTTTTGACTTCTGCTGGATTTGATTAAAGCTGGCTTCACAGAGCACAACCTGATGTGGCTTGGGAGGAAATAAGAATGACCGGTCCTTGTGAATTCATGTCAAATATTTTTTTTTGAGTATTCGCCAACTCACTCCCAATCAGCAAGTTTAGACACTTATTTTTATAATTGGAAATTAGAAAACCAGCTACTTCATTGGAGTATTAGCCTTTTTCTTTTATGTTCTACACATTTCTTTTTTTATGGACAATGGCTCTGGTAAAACTTTAGGGACCACCCAGGTCTACCCCAAATTTGGTGGCTTATTCGATGAGTAAAATTCAGCTTACCCTTTAGTAGAGCAAAGTAAAGAAGCAGGCAGAGAAACCTGATACATGAAGTAGTAGTGCCCTATGGCATGAGCAATAGGGCCTAGATCCAGCAAACTATTTAGGATCTTGAGTATTTTTTAAACTTCACAATTTCTATTTTTTTTAGACACTGGAAGCCTTTGAACCAGAATCTAAGTGTTTTTCTTCTGAAGAAGGAAAAAGGGGTCTGTTTACTAATTAAGCTACAATGAAGTATGGAAATTCCTTGTGAAATTAGAAAGCAGTATACTAATGCTGAAATATAGGTTAGCAAAGCTAATTTCTCAGGTACTGTGACATACCTTACCTGACCTAATTTATTTCTTTTTAATATTCAGTTGCCTTTGCTGAATTAGGGCAATGTAATTTGTATTGCTAGATAATTTAACTGCATTTTTCAAGGATTCTGTGGTTGTCGAAATTGCTGGAAGAAAATATTTTAAAAGGAACAAAAAAGCAATTTGTTACCATATTTGCCAATTATTTGTGATTAATTTTTTCAGAGGCATAGGTATTGTAGGGTAAACTTAATAGTGTCAACAAAATAGTGTCTATTTTGTCAGCTGAGATAATAAAGCCTGAGGAAGTGCCCTTTTTACTTCAGAAGACCACCAGCTTTTTAAATATTGACTTTGGTCTTTTAGAGGGTAGCTTTACTATAAGTAGGTTAGTGCCATGCTTCTGGTAGTGAATTCAGAAGGAGGAAGAGAGAAAGAAGATTATTCACCCTAGGCATGTTTTATTTATCTACATGATTTATTATAAGGTTTTAACGATTCAGAGTTGTTAGTAATCTGTTTGTAATTGATCAATAATTCAAGTAGCATAGGGCACGGGCTCTTCCAGTAAATGTCCATGCCTTTAAAGCAGTCACCTTGTATAGATGTGCAAATACAATTCTGATAAGGAATGTTTGCATGGAAGTGCTGGTACTTCATGTACAGGGGTGCTGCACTTGGCGATAACTCTGGTGATGCATATACAGGGCGAGCTGTTACTGCTGTGAGCAAGCAGAGGAAGGCAGCTATCTTGTTTCATAGAGAATGCAAAACTCACTGAACTATTTTCAGAAATATCAGTCTCTTTTTCCATCCTGTTATTTCTTCAGGAAGCTGGTTTGACTGTCCAGGGTGAGCTTTCTGTAATTGGTAGGGTATTTCTTTTGTGCTGAGCCAAGAGCGAGATTTTATAGAAAGACCCATCAATCATAGTCCAGCATTGCTTCAAGATAATTTACTTAGAATGGATTATTAAAGAAAGATTAAGGATGTGTTAAAATAGTTTATTTGATATTAATAGCATACCTGAAATATGTGTGGTCGTTCCAAGGTGCTCCCACAGTCCATTTATATGAAACAAATCAACTCTCTGTAGTGCATCCATTATGATCAAATGTGGAGATACAGAGGTCATGGAGGGAGTTCCTTGGTGTGTTAGCTTGGGAGAAGGAGATGGAGTTAGGACAAAAAAGTGCATAAAATGAAGTATGACAAAGGTGTGCAACATAAACATTTGCAGTTATTCTGGTTCTTGAAATCAGTGAGTGGAAGAGAAAGTCTTCATTATGAGGAGAGAAATTGTAATTTTTCAACACGAGACAAAACATCAGCAGTCCTGCTCTAGGTGGATTGTGCTGAGTGGGAGGGATTAAGAACAGTGTTGCCCAACAAGGTACTTGCTTTGCTGTTGATGCCAAACAGGATCTCAGCAGCAGCCTTCAGTCCGCAGGAACCAAAGGAAATACTCCCTTTTCCATTGGTGGTATCAAGAACTATTTGATGAGTGAGTAGCCATTGAATGGTAAGTGTACCTAGATTAGCTGTCCTAGTGCGCCCTGCCAGAGTATCAACGCGTAAACATTTAAATGGGATGGTTTTCACTATCTAGAAACTGCTTTCTGTGATTTTTCTCCCAGATACATTTCTCCTTTACTGCTCTAAATCAACTCCTCAGGGCATAGGAAAGAGGACATGACTCCAGTGTGGAATCAGTGCTGGTCAGGGGCTGCTGAGAGTGAACTCCCTCCTCATACACAAGTTTCCTGTGACCTCTGAGTCCACTTAATTCCCCTTGTGGTGCATGTGAACTGAGAGAGATACACAGGAAGCGGTTACTAGCTCCAGGAATGCCTTTGTGAAACTTCCGTCAGTTTTTAATTTATCATGTGCTGTGTGTAATCAAAACAGAAATTGCTCAGACGCTGAAAGATTGGTAGATACCAATTTAATTTGTGACAGGAAATACTTCTAGCTCTGATCTGGTGTTTGCAATGTGTGAGGAAGAGAAATCTGTTCTTGTGGGGTCTTTTATTCATTCTGTTTTCAAGAGCTGGAACAATCTGTCTCTGTGCTTATTTAATTAATGTGATGTCAACAGCAATAATGTGTTAAATAATATAGAATGAGTTGTAAACAAAGCAGGATTTGAATCTTCCAAATCAACCAAAAGTAATTGGCTAGCCTCAGGGGATATTGTAGTGCTGAACCTTCTTCTAGAGCTTTGTTTCCTTTTTTATGAAGAGTAAATTAGTTTCCGTTTTGAAGCATCCTGAAATAATACTGGTTTTGTTGTCTCACTTTGAAAAATAGCTCACACTCATTCTCAAAAAAGAAAAGGGGAAAGAAAAGAAAAAGCAAAAACCCTTGTGAATGAGGCATAGAACCAGATCCTGAGTTCAATATCTGTCTGAAGTGAGACTGGAAGTGGTCCTGTGTGAACAGTGACAGTATTTATATTAAGCCTTTAAAACACTGAAAGGTGGTCTTAATTAGCAAGCATCTGCATTTAGTTAGCAAAATGGACATGGAAGTAAGACTACATGAATGAAAACTTCTGATGGATTGTTAGTTAAGCTATTTTTATTGAATTATACACTTGCTGGATTTTTTAACTGTATACTTTCCTCTCCATAGAGGCTGATGCCCATTTGCTCACTAGATGAAATAGTAAGTCATAGTAACTGAGGTCAACAGCCAAGCTGTCAAGAAATGAGTGATGCTTGAATAAGATTCATCTTCCTTATTTCAACAATGTGTCCAGTCTTGTGAAAAACAGGGTAAGAAACAAGCAGCATGAGAGAGCAGCTAAGCTCTTCCTTAGCAGAGCTCAAATAGCATTGGCTTGAAGCTGCTCTCTTCCCCACGGACTTCAAAGGAAGCCTGCAGCCACTTATACATATAGCTTCAGATACCTAAAAGGCAGGTGAGGTGGATGCTATCTTGTGGTTTTATAGTAGTATAAGTCTGTAGTGGAATAAACCTGCCAGTCCTTCAGGCAGGAGGGACACAGTGGCCTGAGGGAACCTTCTTTGCCTCCATGCCTTTCTTATGCTTATTCATTTGACCTAAACCCTGCTATTGCCTTAATAATGAGCACTGAGATCTGTACTCATGTTGAATTTTTCGTCTGCTTTGTGTCTGCATGGGCACATCTAGCCTCTGTTTATGCTGCCATGTTTCTGTTTTACTGCTCTGAAGCAACTGCAGACAAGAAATAAAGGAGAATGGGCAAGTTTCTGTTTAATTTTACGTTAATCTGGGAGTTCATCCATTCTGACTGTCATTGGAGAAGATTCTTACCTTCTAGAATTCCTGAAACCTTCAGAGAAAGAAAGGAGACACCCTTTGTTTTGATTTTTTTCCCTTTTTTTTCTTTCATATTAGGAAATATGAAAGCCATCTGTGAGTTGGGCCTTTTTGTGTTGTGGTTTTTTTTTTTTTTCAGATTTCTACTGTACAACAGGCTTGCAAAAGAGTGCAGAAACCCTAACACCTCACTGTCTTAGGTAACACTGGAGACAACAAAAAGACTTTTTTTCCTTTAGAGAGTTTTGGTGCAATACATAGAACAGATGTATGACATGCTGTTCCTTTGTGAAAGTACTAAGAATATTAAAATACTCCCATTATCAGTGCTTAGCCCCAAGCTTCCTTTAATGATCCTACCACATCTTGTAAGAACTAGAACTAAATTGAGTATGTGACTTCAGAAAGAAGCTACACAGTGACAATTAATGGTTCTTGTCAAAGTCCTACACAATCAGTATCCATGAATTATGACATCTAACTAGTAGCCCTTTTAATCTTGACTAAAGGTTTTCGTGTTCCTTATTAAAGTATCAATCTGTGGCTCTGATGTGTTCCCTCAAAAGGAAAAATAAACAACTAATCAAGTAGACAGTGTTCTTTGTGGTTTAATTCAAAGGCTGCTGTTGTACATATATTGCATTTATATGCTAATATCAGTTCATCAGACATTTAGGCATGTATTCTTTTCATCTATATTTTGTGTCCTCATTATTATGTCAGTCTGCTGTTGAACTTTCCCCCATTCTCCATTCAGGGAAAGTGGCTAATACAGTCAGCTAAGCAGATGAAAGAGTTACAGAGATAGGAGTTGGATCCTGCTGTTCTTGTTTTACTCACCAATAAAAGTCATGCAACTTAAAAAAAAAAATTAAATAACTCTTAACAAAGATGTGAACACCAAAAAAAGATCTTGTAAGTGGTCCATAACAAGAATGAACAAGCTTTGCCTTTCTCTACAGGGTTTCTTTTTTAATGTACTGTATCTGATCCTGATGCCTTATCTAATTTAGAGAATAACTACAGATGTGCTTTAAACTTGTGAGACTTAAAAGCTAAAACACATTTATTCCTGACCTTGGTTTGAAGAAGAAAACCTAAAAGTTTGCTTTCCATTGCTATCCATTACCCTGCCTATGTACCAGCCAGGACATAGGCACCAGGGCAGGTGGTAGCAGGAGCTGGAAGTCAATATTTTTGTAACATGTGGTATGCCCTGCATTTTAAGAATTACTCTGTCTTTATCAAATCCCAGTCATGGCAGATTTGAACTTTGGGATACTTAGCCTGGTTTTTCAAGTGTGACTTATTGTAAAACTGATGCAGTAAATCCCTTGTCTTTTCTCTTTGACTACAAAATGGGCTCACTGTGGCCCTGAGGGACAGATAAAATTGACTTGAAACCTTTTCCCTGATGCAAGACTGTCATGAAGTTGTAGCAGATACTTTGGTTTTCATCTCTTTCCTTTCTGTTTCTCTTCACACAAATCCTTCTTCAGCAACATGATGGTACTTCTGGCCTTGACTCACATTACTGGATCTTATGGTGATTAATTCTGGATGATTTCAAGCCCTGGATCTGCAGTTCATTATTTTTAAAACTCTTTTTTAAGAATGACAAAGGACTGCTTATGCCCAGTAATTTCAATAATTTCAATAATGATCTACTGTCTTTGGCAGAGGACAACATAGAAGCTTGTGGGACACAAGCTTCTATGAGCAAGACTTCTGTGTAATAACTGGTGCTAAAAAGCTAATGCTTCCTGAGCAGAAAACATGTAAATGGCTTGATTTTTAGACATATCCTTATAAGTTCAGGAAACTCAGTTCAGTGCTAAATCCAAAGAATGTTTGTGATGTGTTTGCTTCTCCAGTTTATCTGAGTGGGTACATTCCTAAACTAAGACAGGAAATTTCTCAAACTCAGGCATGCACATGTGATTTACAGTCTTTGTCATATACCTGTGGAAAAAATGCATTGATACACCAGAATTGAAAAGATGAACAATTTCATAAAAAGTAAAAATATGGAAACTCTTCTGCATAGATAAGTGAAGATTAAAGCAGTTCACCCTTCAATTCCTGATCTAATTTTAGCATCTTAATTAGAGGATTAATTATCTCTGTATACTTTGTTCAAGTTTTGCAGTTTTCTCTATTCTTAATTGGTGATGTGGTTTGACATTACCTTGTGCCAATGTAGTCAATATTATTTTAGAACTTTTTAAATCCAGCTTTAATTGGTATTGTCATGTAATAGCAAAAGATTCCTTTTTTTCCATTTCTTTTACACAAAAGCTTCATTTTTAGAGTCTTAGAGAAGCAGTATCTATTTTTTGTTCCATTTTAATGATGGATCCAATCTCCATCAATTAATAAAAAACAGCTACTTATGATAACTTGTTCTGCAAATACAATAAAATCTATTGTATAACTAGACCTGGAAACCAGGAAGCTCTGCATGGGAGACACACAATTGTCAGTCATACCCCAAATCATGAACTAGATAGAGACATTTTAGCATATTATATTATTATATCATACTGTAGATCTGACGAAGGTAGCCCTTCAGTGTTCCAGCCTGCTGATTCCTTGTTCTCTCTGGGTTCCTCCTCCTTGCTTACATCACCTCTTGCTCTACATGGGCTAACTACACTTTTGTTAACCTTTGTGTAATTAAAACAGCTGTGTTTAAATCAGAGCAACTGCTCTGGTCCTCATTTCATTTAAAGTTGCTGTGCCTGTTTTGGATGAGGCGAAAGGCTTTCCTGGCTAAATTCCATGTATATTCCCTTTCTCTCTTGGGCTGACATTCCGTGATGCAGTAAATGCTGCTCCAAGGCTCATAAATACAAGAGAGCAAATTCTGTGACTGCATCTCACATACCATTGACTGTGTTAAAATTCATCTTTCAGTTTTGTGGAAAAAAATGTTGATTGGCTAATTTCCTAACAGCAGGCTTATGCTTAATACCAAATCAGATATCATCTGTCTGCACCATGCTAAATTTATGCTGGTTCAACATTCTCCCACAATGTCATGTAATTGGCATTGTACCATAAATTTACTATCGTGCATGCTGGCAATATGTCAGAAATGTGATTATAATGCAGAATGATACAAATGTACATATATTTAGGATCAGCAAATTGTGGAACTGCTGCATGACCTTTTCTTGTACAAGATACATTATCACGTTCTATGTATTTTGCTCTGATGTCTTTAGATAATAGTAGCAATAATACCATGACTAGCACCGTGTCGTGTATCAATGAAACAGAAAAATGCTTTGTTATTAGATCATTTGTTGAAAACAATAGAGATGAGATCATGTGCAACTTACTTTGTTACAGTAGAAATGAGACACTCCATATTCTGACCTACTGTGTGTACATGTTTTGTTTTGATTTTTTTTCTAATGTTCAGTTTGTTTTGATTTTTTTTCCTAATGTTCAGTTGCTCTGATATCTTCTTAAAGCAAATCCTGAAGGTATGTATCAGCAAAAGAATCTATAAAGCAGCAGTTTGATTAGTTTTGGTCATCAATCCGATTACCATTTTTACTGTCTTGATGCACTTGTATTTTTACTAAGACTTAGGTGCAAAATTTACTCAGAGCAGAATAGATGAATGGTTTCTGCTGCAATAATGCCTATGAAAGCAAGAGCAATCCAATTTTTGTAATGGTTCCATTTATTAAGCACTCCTCTTTCCAGTCTCCTTCCCATGAAATATGCAGAGGGAAACAATTGTGTAAAGGAACAGAAGGCAATGCTCAAGGACATACATAGTGTTACAGATATGAAGATTTCTATCATTTCAGGATGTGCTATATGAAATGTTATTGGTACCACGTGTAGGTGAACATTCCACCTCCTCTGTCTTTATTGCTCTTCTTAAATGCACAATTGTTGATCAATGCAGCTAATTTTGACTACTTTAAAATATTATCCTTATCTTCTGATCAGTTCTAAGGTATTACAACTTGGCATAAGTATCTTGCTTTGAAGGATTCACTGGTGGAAATGAAGAGTTTTATACCTCAATTCTGTGGTTATGATTGATTCTTCTTCAACATCTGTCTTTTCTACAGAGACATTTCTGGCCTTTACTGTTTATAGAACAAACTGCCAGAGTAAGGCTAAACATATCCTTGGGGTGACATCTAAAAAGAGGGCTGGATGGAAAATACCTGTCATCAAGATGGAGCCCAAATATGACTTGTTGTCTTGTGCTTTTCTCTGCACATTCTTGGTGCGGAGAACAGACATATGTATTTGTGTCTTTATTCCAAAGATATCACATAATTGGACAATGTCTTGAAAAATAGTGATGATATGTTGGGCAATGGAAAGTGTCCCAAACGAAGTGCAGCTAGCAACAGTAAGATCCAACAGAATGAAGAAACATGTGGCTGGATACTGAGAATGGCTTGCTGTTAGGAAATGCTGGTTGCAAAGTAAATATGCAGAGTAAGCTCCTTTCTAATTAGTTTGAAGAATCCTGTTCCAGAGACAGTTGAATGGACAAGAACAAAACTAACGAACTAGCTGATTATGACTAGGACTATTTGCTATGGAGAAAAGGCCTAACTGTAAATCTTGGAAGGCAATAAGAGCATTTCTACTTAAATATGTTTCATACTTTTACTGAAAAGTCATTTAAATGCTATACCTTTGCAGTAGGTACTTTATAGAAAGTACATCTGAAATGTAAATGCTTTAGACAAAGTACTGCTGAGATGTAAAGATGACTTAAGAGAAGTGTTTCAACTATTTGACTGCAGCACCAAAGTTTTTTGATGTCCTGCTAGAAGAGCAGGCTATGAAAGTGAGGTCCTTGGGAAAGGCTTTCAAGAAACTTTCTGCTGTCAACTCAACAACCTTAAATCTGTTCAACATGCTGATAAAGACTGCATTTGCATGACTATCAGGAAGAGCAGGTTTTGATTCTTAGATATGAAAAGGAGAGAATATATTTGTAATACACACAGAAAGCAGAAAAGAAGACAACAAAAGAGAACTGCAGCATTAGGTTTTACTACAGGAAAAGCACTTACAGCTAGTCTCCCTATAATATCTCTCCCAAAATCTATGCAGATCAGCTGTACTGGCATGTGTTTATAGCAAAGCAAGGATCTATAAATTTACTGCAATTCAATCATAATGTCCAGAGGTTGCAGTGCATGCATATACACATAATATATATCATAAATGAAACATTCATTTTGATTTCAACACTAATTCCCAATAAGCCAGTATTCATTAATATATGTTTGCTAGCAGATCAATACCTAATCTGTTTGCCAATTTAATTGTATCAGGACGGTGCATCAGACCAGTAATTTTCTAGTCACTCTCTTGTGTTAACTGAAAAAAAGGGTAAGAAAGTATTTTGACAACTACAAATGAATGAAATATTTCAAGGCAACAAAAATGCTTTGCATTCTGACCCATCTAAGAAAGCAGGGAGTCAAAGCTGTAATTTATTTTAGAACATTAGATATTTTAGGAGCAGAAGATGCATCATGTTATATTAATGTAGCTATTTTATTTAAATTTGCATCTACCCAGTATAAAGGAGTGGATATAATTCAGTGCAGGACCACATGAAAAACATGTTACAGCAGCACAACTGGGAATTTGTGTCACATAAATGAAAGGAAGTCTCTAGTAGAAAAGATGCTGTAGCAGCTCTTGGCTGTCACTGTGTAAGTAGATGGATGAGTGTTTTTGTGACTCGCAAAGCTGGAAGGTTTATATTGTATTAATGGGGCTGTTTTCATCTGATTGCATGGATCAAATCCAGCATTTGGCCAGACTGGCTAGAGCTGGAAATCTGCCAGCTATTATACTGTGCTATGTAGAAACAAAGTGAAAAAGGCTGTTTTTCAGGTTCTCTGTGCAACTGACATTTTTAAAGGATGGTCTGTAAAATTCTATGAGCACCTGGGAGGGTACATGGCAATGGATTGCCAAAAGCAGCTGGCCTCATGTGAGGCCTCACTCTGAACAGCATTTGCCACTGCCATTGCTGGAAGCAAGCTACATCATGGAGATGGTTGGTCTGAGCCGGTGGGACATTTCTTGTATTCTCTCCATGGTTCACTGGAAAAGTCAGCCTCATTCAAAATTACTGTCACTTTAGATTATTTTCCCTCTTCTGGAGGAATCCAACACACTTTGGGTCATCTTTTTCAGAAATTGCTGTTATGGCACAATATTTAAAGCTGATTTCAAAATAGTCATACATATTTAAAAGAAAAGCAACCTGCTGTCTGAAGGGTATGCAATGATCTCTTTTCTGCATGGATCTTCTGTACATATGAAATTTTGCAAATTATGTATTCTGTTTCATGGAATTACTATATTTATTACCAGAGGAAAATAGATTTTTTATTACAGCCAAAGGCTGCTTTGATTAAATATAAAATTATTAACTATGCTAAGCCCATCCCAAAGCACCCAATATTTTCAGCTGGATGGTTTTTCTAGAACTTTTAATTAAAATTGTTCTAAAAAGCTGCATGTGTACTTAAACTGAAGTTAGGGCTTCAGTTTGCTGGTTGCTGTATGCCATCTAATTAATCTGTAGTGATTAAATGTACATAAAATCTTCTTAAATAAAAGGTAATTTGTGCAGATATGGAACAGTGAAGAGCTTTTACTAGTCCTTGACATAATTGCTTTATCTTTGGAAAATTATTTCAAAAGGCTGCAGATGATAATTGTTTTGATGAAGCAAAACAGCATAGCAACCACACATGGTAAAAAAAGCAGCAGCAGAGACTTACAGAGATGGAGGTGTTTGTTTTTCAGTGTGCAGCTTGGCTTTGTTTCTAGAGGTGCAGGCCCTTTTGGCTGTCCTCAAAAGTTTGGGAATTTCTCTGTGCTGTCTGGCAATTTGCATCCCACTCCTGTTTTGTTGAACTGACTGTTGTGTGGCTAGGAGGTAGCTTGGGGCTATGTTTTCTTTCATGATTTATGAAAAAAGTTAGGGCTGAGTTTTCCAATGGGACTGAGAAAGCAAAGAGCTCCTACAAAAATCCAGGGTTTGTTTTTCTGTCTGCCATCAGTATTCTTGAAATTGCTCTTTCTCATTCCTGCTGAATTCTCAGCAAAAATCTTTGAGGGATTAATTTGTAGATAGTGAAACATTCCTTGGAGGGGACAGCTTGTCTTTTGAAGTATAAATGCCTGTGATTTTTGGCAGTGCCATGCATTTGCTTGGTCAGATATGGGGGTCACAGACCCTTTATGTCACAGTAGTGATAAGTTAAACAAATGACTGGTGTTGGGTCAGGGGTGCATTGTCACTGGCTGGAGCACCTGTCATTCCAGAGACAGGAAAGGCAGCCCCACAGGTCATGGTGGTGAACCAGGAAGGAATTAGAGCACACACGTCCAAGCACACTTTGCTCAGAGGTGGCTCATCTCATGTCACTCACCAGCCTTTTGTCCTTTTCCTGTAGCGGCAGCAGAGCTACCCAGAGCACACTACTTATGGCCTTGTGGTTAGAACAAGGTCCCACAAAGGACTGAACCCTCTGGGGTCTGGAGGGACTCATCAGGTTGTCTGTTTTGTGGTTGCCATTCCAACTGTGAGGCTGTCATTGTGTCAGATTGTGAGCCTCAGGTGGGTATGCTCACTTTTCACAAGGTGTGTGAGCCACAGATAACAGTCTTTTGCATTGATGTTCATGCTTTATTTTAATTCTCAATTGTTGTTTTTTGTCTTTTTTTCCTGTGGTTTCCCATGAATAAGATGGGGCAAAGTTGCAAGTGATTTTTTAATACTGAAAATATCTATTACCAAGAAGGTCAGAGAGACATTACAGGGGAGGTAGGCAAAGTCAGCATGGAAGGAAATTTTACTTTGTAGCTGAAGGTGGGGAAAAGCAGTGCAAAGGTAATTTCCATGTCATCTGACTAAAGCTGAGTTTACAGTTCTGGGATATAAGCTTCTTTTCTGTCTTATTTCCTCTATTTCTTTCTCTGTGGCTTCAAGATTCCTTCAGTTCCTCTCTACAGCTTCAAGAAGTTGCTACAGGGTTAGGAATATAAGATCTGACTCAGGGAAGAGCTGTGCATCGTAACAAAATGATGCATACTGTCTCCAGAAGTAGTGCCTCACCTCTCATTAGGCTTCATATCTTTTTGGGGTTTTTGCCATCTGTTAGTTCTTTTCACAAAAATGAAAGAGCATCTTTGCTTGGAGTAATATTAGTGTTCAGAAATATGGCACAAGAGAAGCAGCAAGTTGCTTTTCAAGGTCCTAGCTGGATGCTGGATCATCTCTATCATTCCTATCATATCTGCACAGTTAGCTTGTCACAGCACAGTCTGTGTCCTAACCTCATGATTTTAATGTATTTGAGCCTCTAGCTCTTAATGGTACATTAGCTTAATTTATACTTGACAAAAACAATGTTCCAGTTTTGCACATTTTGGTCTATAAATACCATTCTACTTCAGGCAGCAATACTCTGGCCTCCTATCAAATACCCCTCTAACTTTTTTTCACAGAACTTTTTTTTTTTTTTTTAATTAAGATTAATTTTACATTCACAAGCCTTGTTTTACATGTCCATCCCAGGGGGCTAATCACTGTATACAACAACTTATATTCTAGTTTTTTCTATTTATCCTGAGGACTTCTCTACTTTATTATTTTGACACAGAAGGGAATTTCTGAATGTGTCAAGCATCCTGTGAATGGTGGTTTAAAAGCCTCTCTCATGCCATGTGACAAAAAAACAGACTCCAGGCACAAACAAACATATGCTACATGTCACAAGTTAAAAGCAAACCAGTAGCAGTGTCCTGACCCAGCTGTTCACAGAGACCCCAGTTTTGTGGTTAACTGCGCCTGTATCCACTCTCAGCGAATACGCTGAGAGTCAGAAACCTGAAGGCAGATCTGGTTTTGGTGCCAGCCTGCTGCCTAAGGAATGTGCCAGAGGCGGAGCTGGATGGAGCCAGGCACAGTGCTCGCAGTGGGAGTTGTTCTTTGCAGTCATCATATTTTCCAGGAGCTCTACCTGCAAGCCATTTACATCTGTATCTGCCAACTAAAGTGCAGACCTTAAATGGAATCCATCAGCTGTCAAATAGATTGGAAATCCAGATATGCTGGCACAAGAACAGTCCTATTTCTCCTAAAACTGTGCTGTGATTCCCCTCTTGGTACCAGTCTTGGTGGCATTTGGGGATACATGAATGAGGGTCAGATATCGGTCATGATTTTTGCCTGGTTTTGCTTTGTGCTGCTGCTTCAACTGTTACCAAATTTCAACATCTGTCCTTATTACAATTTGCTTTGTGAATATGGTCTTTTTTGAGGTTCAGTGCTTTGCAAACATGAACTCAGCCACACTGCATTTCTGAGGTGTGATGCATCTGAGGTGTGATGCAACAAGAATGCATCATGTTTGGGGATGGTTGTCTGCAAATATGGAAAAATAATTATGTTCTATATCTTTTTTTTAATCAACAGTTTATTACTGAAGTCAGAGTAGAAGTCAACTATCTTCATCATAACAGCAGTCAGGGAGAAAGTTAAAATACAGTGAAGTATTGAAATACAGTTAAGTAAGGTTAAGTTACTGTACACAGGGCTATGCCAGTGATAAAGGCAGAACCGGGACACTTCCAGTTCTCCCCTGTCCAATTCACAGCTCTGCTTCCACCTTTTTTTAATATAACTTTTAAATGAAAAAAGCCTTTATTGTCTGAGTGCAAGACATGGCACACTACATATCTCCACCATAGCTGTTCCAAGCTTCAGTATTTGGCACTTTTCACCTTTACAGTCTCTTTCAAACCCAGCTCATTATGATCTTTTGTGTAAGTCTTTCCAAATGTACAGATAATTGACAAGACAGGCTCTAAGGGGGTGAGAGTGAACTATGTTAGTGAGGCTGATTCAGGAAGTTCTAGTGCAGAGAAGCCTTATATATTATGGGAGAAAAAAAAAATAAAGATTGCCCATGCACAGCAACAGTTATAATAAATGAAATACTTCAATTGATTTCTATTTTATTTTTTCACAAAATACCCAAAAGCAATAATCCACTTTCTGGATTAACAGCCTGTAAAATATCAGTCTAAAACATAAAGCCATCTTTGAGCTAACTTACACAAATACAGAAGGCATCAAGAGGCAGCAGAGTCTTCACCGTGTTGTACTTGTGCAGCTTGAAACCATCTGAGTGAAAGCTTTTTTTCTGCTTTTGTAAGACACAGGAAGAATAATTTCTGTCCAAGACTATAAATCAGACCTCATCCTGGGAAATAGGTTTACAACACCCTGACTATTACTATCTATTAATAGAGGTGTTCTCCCTGGATCAACAAATGCCATAATAGTAAATCTTTATAATTTTTCAGCATTTTGAATTGTTCTGTCCCTGTCTTTCACTGATTTTATTTTCGCATCTGATTTTTTTTTTTACCTTTTAGCGACCTCCAAAACCAAGGTTATGTCATTTAGTAAATTGAAAGAATATTCACACAAATGTGAGGTATTTAGTATTAAAGAGCCATTCCTGTCCTCCTCTTCAACCAGAAGATCTGGATGGCTCTACTGTATATTGCCTGTGCCTTGTGTCCAGAAAAGTAGTCATTTTATCACAGTCTGACCATTTTGAAAATTTTCTACCTTTTGGGGAGTTACAATATGTGTCAAGCAGAAAGGTTTAAAACCTCTCAGAAAGATTTGCAGTGGTACATATTTTGAGTGGATGGGAAAAGCACCTGAAGAATGAAGGGGTAGAAGAGAGTATTTGAGTGAAACATGGATAATGTGGAAGGAGAAGGCAAATTGTCTGTAGGGTAAATAACCCTAACATTTTAATAAAGATGATTTTCAAAGCAGGATCTTTCAGTGATTCAATTTTTAGGGTAACCTCCAGAAGTAGTTATACTGGCAAAACTATGAGGCAAGAGATTCTCAAGTGTTGAAGGAAGCAGTAGGGAGGACAAAGAGGAAGATTTGTTAATCTAGTCTATCATGGAGGAGTTAATGGAATAAAATTAAATGGTATACCTATGCTTAGGATCATTATGGGATTTGCCAGTCTTTAGGTTCAGAATACACAGTGTGAAGGTGTTAAAGAACAATTCAAAAAAAAAGGATGATTACACTTAGGGAAGGCAAAGGGTCAGTGCAGCATAATGAATCATAGACTAAGCAGGGGTGGATGGTTGCAAAGCCAGGCTAACCTGATAGTCTTTTTGATTAGCAAATGCCTTGTCTTAATGAAGAGTATGTGGTAGGTCCTCTTTATCTGGACTTCAGATAAACAAAAATGTATGATCTGATACTATAAAGAAAAATACTAGCTAAATTGGAAGAGAAGCACTTAGATCTAAGTGGGTGGAAGGAGGACCTGGAGTTGACTCTGGAGGTATATCTAACTACATGTAGTGCTAAAAAGGAAAGTGAAAGGCTGGGGAGAGGTTACTGCTGGAACTCCAGAAGAGTTTGTCTTTGCAGTGATCTTATTTAATACTTTTATTAGTGACATTTGCGGAAATATCAGCAAACTTCACGTGCCAGTTCCTAATGACATGCTTAATGTCTTTTAAACTACAGATGGCTTCAGCAGGACTGGGAGGTTTACCTGGGAATCCTGGGGGGAAAAAGAAGGGGAAGAGGGGAGAAAGCTAAATGGTGAGGCATGATGGAGAAAAAAGAGACATGTCATAATGAGTCATGTTTTATGGAAGTACATTAGTCAGAGAGCAATAATGAGAAGAAAGAGGCTGAGGCTAGACCTGTTATTTCTCTCATTTGTTCCACTACGGAGATTTCAAAACATAGCTGTTGTGCCCATTGGCCTGGGATGGTGTAAGCATTTCAGAAGAGTAACCTACATCTAATCACATACTTAACTCCTTACGCCCAGCCCTATTTGATAGGTGGTTAGATTATATTTTATTACTTTAAATTAAAGCTTCAGAAAGCGGTGTGTAATTTCTTGCATTCCAAAATGTTCAATAACCTGATGGAAAGACTGCCTTGCAGAGTGAAAGGTGTTCTTTCATACAGTTATGCTCAGTTCAGTTTCTAGGCAAATAAGTTATTTGTTAGGCTAGTGTGTCAATATGCAGCTGCTACTGCTCCCTATCCATACTGTCCTGATTTTTTAAAGGAGAGGGAAAGTGTTGTGTTCTATTTGTTGACTTAACTTTTTAAGAAGTCTGGCTGAATGTCCTGGGCCTGGAATAGAAGTGTAGACCTAATGGGGAGACACATCTGCTTAACTGCAAGGCTTTGATGGCTGCTCTAAAAGCACCTTTTGAGTTTGCTTCCAACCTGTTGTGCACAGTGGCTCTTGGCTTGCCCCATGGACCACATGCATCTCCTGCTGACAGGCCTTGAGGGACCCTGTGCCTCCTCCTACCCAAATAATTAATTCAAGGTGAAATGAGGACACCGGTAATTTTTGGTACCCCATGCACCTTGGCTGCTGATCATGCATGAGAATGTCAGATGGGATGGCATTGCCCTCTTTGAGATCACAGAATCACAATCTGCTCCAGGTAATCCCTCTCTCGGTCAGTAGCGCTGTGCGACATACAGGATGTGATGGCTGGCCTGCAGCTTATTTCCACTGACTGAAATGTCAATAGGGGGAAGTTGGAGATTAAGATTGCATGGCTGGGTACCTGACCTCACAGTTTCTGGGTTTTTCTAAGGCTAGGGTTTGGAGGGATAGGAGGGGAGAAAAAATGTATGTTCTGAATATCTGTGAGCACTGGCTACCTTAACTGTGTTTTGGTGAGACTTATGCACTGACAACTCAAGAGTGTGATGATATTTCTGTTTGGTATTAATGAAGGTGCTCATGGCCAGTATGCAAATTCTTTCCCACAAAAATCTCTGAGACTCTCCATTAAGAGCAGATTTATCTCCAGTGTATGTAAATATGAATTTTCATGAATTAGAAACCTGCAGTCCCTTTTCTCACATGTTTTCTTTGTTGTCTAACAATATCAATAATTAACTGCAAAGTAGCCACAATGAGAAATCATGAATATTGACTTGGCAGGTTTATTTTTAAACTGTCTGCCTGAAAAGCAACTCCTTAGCATTCTAGTATTTCTCATCTCTTATATGAACAGTAATCAAAGAATTTTCTTTATTGTGGCAGACCTGAAACACAGTGGACAAAACAGTTTATGCTTGGAACAAAGAAAAGCAATAGAAGGGTTGGAGACCTGCAGTCGGGTGGTTCACTCTCAGATGTGGAGGTTGGCCAAATTTCCCCAGTGGCCTGGCCTTTCTGCCATGGTTTCACATCAGCAACCGAGCCCAACAAGTGTCAGGATGAATTCAAATAGCAGAATTGATTGCTGGGAATGGTTTATGCCTGTCTGCCTCTCCTTGGGTGGGGAAGGTTTGTTTAAATTTTGCCCTGCCATTTTGAGCTGGCTTCAGACATTTCTCAATTTATTGGAAGTCTCTGCTTTGCAGATGCAGTTCTTTTCACCAATAACTTTATGCTATAGCATTTTACTTTACTAGCTTGTAAAGCCAGCTTACCATGAAAGTTTAAAGGAACATGGCTTTCTTAAAGAATTTATCAGCAGTAACAAGAAAGCTACTCTCAAGTCCTACATGATGTGGGTTTTGAAATAGAAGCCCACTTAACTTTAAATTTAAGGGAAAAAATACACTTTTCTTCAACTGAGCCATTTTAAAACATAACCTTTTCAACAAATAAGCCAGGAAGAAGCCTTTGAATCCAAGTACATCTGAGCTGTTAGAACACACAGGACTGTTGAAATTTGCATTTAACTACAATTTATCGATCCAGTTGCAAGCTTATGCTGCTTCCTGCCTGCCTCCTATTTAAAAAACAAACAAAAATTTTACAAGCTGCGATGTTGCAACATCGTATTTTTATTTATTCTGTGAGAATAGACTAGAATAGAATAAAAAATTTACAGTTGGAAGGGACCTACTATGATCATCTAGTCCAACTGCCTGACCACTTCAGCGCTGACCAAAAATTTAAGCATGTTGCA
Source organism: Vidua macroura (assembly GCF_024509145.1). NCBI lineage: Eukaryota > Metazoa > Chordata > Aves > Passeriformes > Viduidae > Vidua > Vidua macroura. Next base: position 45,309,034 of record NC_071575.1, on the reverse strand, counting down.
TTGCTCAAATATTTCCTAAATGTGGACAAACTCAGGGCATGTAACTCCTCTTTAGGAAGCTTGTTCCTGTGTCTGACCACCATCTCAGGAAAGGAACCTCCCATGGTGCAGCTTTGCACTATTGCTGTGTGTCCTGTGACTGCATACGAGGGAGATCAGCACTGGCCTCTCCACTTCCCCTTCGCAGGAAGCTGTAGAGAGCAATGAGCTTGGTGCTCATCCTCCTTTTCTCAAAACTAGACAAACACAGAGTACTAAACTGCTTCTCATAGATCATTTCTTCCAGCACTTTCACCACCTTTGCTGCCATCCTGCAACACACGTAGGTACATTCACACCCTTTTCAAAAGCTGGGTCCCAGAACTGCATGCAGGCACCCCAGGTGAGGCTGCACCAGCTCTCAATACAGCAGGATAATCATGTCCCTTGACAGACTGGTGATACTGTGTTTGATGCACCCCAGGATGGAGTTTGCCCTCTTGGCACAATGCTGACTCAAACTGAGCCCGCTGTCAGCCAGCATGCCCAGATCCCCTTCAGCTGGGCTGCATGTCAGCCTCTCCTCTCCTAGTCTATACTTGTGCGTGGCGTAGATATTTTATATTTTACCACAGTTTCTTGCCTCCTGCTGAAGAAAGTTGCTGAAGTTAGTGTAAACAAACACTTCAATGCAGGGGTCATGGTAAGATGACAAATACGACATCTTAAAATCTGTGAGGTTTAGTTAAGAAGTTTAGCTTAGAAACATTTCAGTGTTGTTGATTTTGGTGAAATGTCTTTGTTTGTTCAGGAACTTTGTTTTTACAAACACTGTGCTATTTTTATAACTTACTAAAAGCATTTCTAGATAATCTACTCTTAATAATTCTATTATAAGCACATACAGAATTTACATCTCCCTTTATAAAATAATCCTCTGTATATAATCTGTATATTGCCATCAAGAATTCATGTTCACCTAACATGTCTTTTTGGATATATAATGTAAAAAATAAGGGGCCTTATTTCTTCTTTCAGTGGTCTTTTTATGTCATGAAATATCATAGAAATTGCAAAAAGAAAACCTCATTTTTAAGAGGACTTTCTTCCTGAGACAAAACAAAGATGACATTGTCCTTATCTTGATATCCCCCAGTGTGCCATGATTAAACTATTTTAATTGTCTAGGGCATAAACTTTATTTTAAAGCATGTCTATTTTAATTCATGTCCCCTTAAAATTCACTGTCTAAATTCTCAGCACAGATGTATAATCATTATTTTTACTACAGCAATATCTAGAAGGCTTTATTTACTTTGGGGCTCTGTGGTGCTTGATACTATACAAACAAAAAGACAGTCCTTGCCTAGGCATTTTTTTCCTAATACATAAGCATAGTAGGGTTTTAATTAAGTTGCTCATGCTGCTTTTAAGATAACCAAAAGCCTGTCAGATAATTTCATTTCATATTAGAGTAAAATTCTGTTTCTCTGAGCAAGAAGAATTAGTCTGTTCCTGATAATCAAAGGTCTTTTCTGCTCTGCGTACTAAACTTCACCATCTGATGTAGGTGCATGGCGACTGAAAGCAGCAAGAACTGCCCACATGTATCCAAAGGCCAGGGTTTTTTTTCATGAAGAGTTAACACAAGAGATTCTTCAAAATCCGTTTGTATTTCAGTGATATTTGTGATATTGCAAGGCAATGGTGCAACGTATACTGTGATCAGTCAACAGCCCAGCCTTGGCTACCAGCAGTGCATAAGCTCACTGATGTATTTTTCAGCCATTTGAGCTTTAACAGCCTTGATGTGCCTTGGAGAGCTGGAACAGCAGCTCTGATAGCCTTGCAATACACCTGGAATTGCCTGGGAAAAGAAAATTGATGAGCATTGCATGAACTTCCTCAGAATATACCCTTGCTGATTTTTTGAGAGTCCATTGGAGAAATGAGTCAGCTACTTCATTCTCTCCTAAAGCCTGTGTGAAGGGACTTCCTGTCGACTTCATTCAGGGAGAGATTCCCTTTGCAGGTGTTAAATACTAAAGCCATACAGGAGCAGTTGCTGTTGCTTTTAACACTGCAGAGACCAAATCCCAGAAGATAGTTAAAGGAGCAAGTGAAAGATATGGGAGGGAAGCCAAAGAGGCAGCTGGAATAAAAGGAAGGAAGTGGTGAAGGAAGGCAGAGACAGGGAGAGAGGAAGGAGCAAGACTCCAGAAGGAAGAATAGACTTGAAAACACAGGGACAGAAATAGCAGCTGTAATTGATTTTTAGCAAGAAAGGAACTGCAGCTCTTAGTACAGAATATGTGTACACAGTCATGGTGCTGTCTAAATAAGATAGAATTAAGCTGGTACTAATATTCACATCCTTTACAATTTTTTCTGCTAAGAAGGAATGTGGCAAATAAACTTTAGGAAGAAGCAACTTAAAATATTTCTGTGTCATCACAGCAAGCCTTCATCACTCAGTAGAAAACTGAAGTAATCCTACATGAATAAATAGTCTTTAAAAGGGGATCAAAGTAAGAGAGAGAGAAACAAAAGGGAAGAAACAGTCACAGTTATGTTTCATCAGATTCCTTTTTTATGCCTCTACACGTAGTTTCTTTTGTGTTCATTGTGTGTAGCTACAAGTTTGCAGCTGCTTTCTCAATGTTCAATAAAAATAGTGGCTAAGCCTTCCTAAAAGCTATGGGGAACTTTCTAGTACAAAAGCATAGCAGAATAGCAGGTAAGGCCCCATTACTTGCATTGTTTTATCAAGTGAGTGGTTCCTCTGAATTAATTTTCTTCTTCTTTGAAAAAGAACTCTAGGAAGTTGCCATGTTCCAGAGGCAGGATGAAGTTAATGTATCTGTTGTTTTGTCAGCCCATATGACTGAGAAAATCTAAATACGTGTGAGCTTGTCTAAAGTATTTTTAAAATATTTAGTCCTGTAAGACAGTGGAATGAATTTTTAAAAGTACTATTATGCCAAAAAAATGTGCCAATATGCTTGTTCTGGAGTAAAGCCATGAAAATCAATGGAGAAAAACACTGTCAAATTAGTTTCAAGGCAGCATGAGAGAAGAATGGAAAAATAATGAAAGAGACTCTCTAAGTTTTGCTTCCAAAGAGGAAGAACTTTTTCTATTTCTTCAAGATAAAATTAAAAGAAGTGCTGAATTAGAAATTAATATTAAAGCAGAGCTAGTCTGTTGTAAATTCATTAAAAAAGCAAGTGCAAGTGCATTTAAGGATCACTCTTACTTCATGTATATGGCACCCCCATAGGACATTGGGTTGTGCTAGATGAGTGGCAGAGCTGAGGAGCTGACCAGGGTATCAGCCAGAGTCGAGACCGGGCTCAGTGCTCTGACGTTGGGTTTAATGTCTCTGCAGTTTTGCAGTGTGCAGTGCTGGCACACGGAGCACCCTCCTGGCCAGGGTTAAACTCAGCTTACCAGGTCAGCTGGAGGCGATGGGCTGCTCTTCCCTGCAGCGTCACAGGAGCCAGCCCAGCGTACTGGCGCTTGCTGGTGGACATGCGGGCAGGAAGGAGCTCCCTTGCTGGGGTGAGGAGCGCTGTGCCACATGGGATACAGGCTCCTGGTGCCAGCAGTGCTGTCAGAAGCAGGGCGGTGAGACCCAGCCAGCTGCCTGCACTTCCACAGCCATCTGTCCTGCTCCTGCACAGCTGGAGCGGCCAGGAGTTAGTCCTCCATGCTGGGAGAGATATAGGTCTTGCTGTGCTACCTTAAATTGAATTTAAAAATAAAAAAAATAAAGTCTGCCTTGGGCTTAACTGCATACCTTAAATGGGGAATTTTAATAATGGGCCAACAGCAGCAGTTTGAAGTATCTTACTGAGGAAAAGGTCACTGTGCCCATAAGTTATCCCAGCATTTGATCAGTGGAGTCTTTTCCAAAGACTTTAAGTCTCATTATTCACTGCTTATAAAGTCACTTGAGATATAATAAGTCTTTTTATAGTAATGAAAGAACTCCCACAATTAGCCAGAAGGCAGCCATCTATCTTTTTAAACTACTCGGTTCAGAGGAGACCAGGAGTTTCAGTCATCTGTGTGTGGATGAATTGTTATGGCAGTGATAAGTGTAACATTCATGTGGTGATGCAAGCCGTGACTGAGGTTTTTTTTTCTGTTAGCAAAAAATTGAGTATGACTCTCTAAAAGGAAAAAGGTGATTACACATTATTTAGAGTCCCAAAATCTGCCATTCAGTCTCTTCCATTATTCTTTGGGAACTGCAGATAATTAAAGAATGTCATTAATTTGGTCTTCTAAAACTTTAATGGCAATTACCTTTTGAAGAACCTCTTCTCTGGGAAAAGTACATACCCTGTAAGAAAAATTGGAGAGTGAGCTTGTGGTAGAGCAAAGACACCATGAAGTTCACAGAAGACTATAGCATTCAGTGCAAAGGCTTAGAGATAAAAAGTGTTCGTTCTGAGCATACACACTGGCCTTTGATTGTATTTTTCCCCATCATCAAAGGATTACTGTATGTGGTAAATCTCTTGAGAGATTTATTCAATGCTCTATCCCCAAACATAAAAAGTTCGCAATGATTAATGTAATAAATGATGTTCTAATTACATCAAGAAGTAACACAACGTATTTTATGCATGCAACAGCTAGTTTAGTCTTTATTGCCCTCAGGCAGAATCTTAATATCATCAGAAAAACTGTTTGTCAATATTAAAAGCGATTTGCATAGTAAATATACCCCAGCCCTGCAACATTGCCATCTGGGTTAGCTGAGCATTCGTGTTGGTACCAGGAGGTGCTGGTGAAGGCAGACCTCATGAGTGCTCAGCTTTCCAGCTGTCACCCTGGGAGGATGACAAGTTCCCAGCCTGTGGGGAGGAGACAGGTTCAGTGAGAGGGCAGTGGGAGGTCTTTGTAGAGAAGAGTTCAGGAAAAGAAAGATGGAAGGTTCTGGAATCAGCAGGCTTCAGAGTCCTAGGGAGTAAAGAGGAGCCTGCATTGAAAGAAAAAGGCAGAGTGAGAAAAGCTGACAGCCTAAGAGAGAGAACAGAGGCAGCAAAGCAAGGGAAGGAGGAATGAGGCTGGGAATACAAGCTGGAAGAGCATGCAAGAAAGATGGTGATTGCAACTAATCACAGGTCTGCTGGGCAGATTAAGGGAGTTGGAAAAATGCAACAGCGCCTGATCACAAATACTTGTCTACCAGCAGTTGTCTCCAGGCAGCTCACTCTGAAACTAATGCAGTAATTCTTGAATTTAATTTGGTGATTTCATTTCACTCACAAGGCAAATGCAGATAATACAAACCAAGAGGATTGCAGATAATTGCATGTTTGCTTGTTCAAAACTTACAGGAATCTTTTCTGAGCTCTTGCTGTACTTTTTGAGCTGAACTTTCTGAGCTGTTCTGATGTTGTTGGACATCAGCATTAAAGGACTTGAAAGGATCTTTGTCAGATGTGCATTGTTCTAAAACACAGTGATGATTTGGAGGAAATATTCTCCAGTTACACTGATTGCCAAGCCTCATGTTATGAAGTGCAGAAATTAAGATTGCATTTTGGCTACAAATTAAAGCTGCTGAGTAATGATTTTAAACTTGTTGGAGCAATAATAGTTATCCTGGAGATGTGAATTGTAGCATCCAAGTGGTTTTTAAGAGATGTCCCAAGATGAGGCCCCAAACCTCAAAGAATCTTTAGGGATGGAAGTATCCCTTACTGTGTTAAGGAGACTGAAATGCTCAAAGGCATTTGTACTGAATGATCACTGTACCTCACCCAGCCAGCTAGAAGCAAGCTGTGGGCGCACTTTTAAAACAGAATCCATTTCCTATACTCAATACCGTAAATGCAATTAGTTAATCAATACATTTGGGATTTAAAACCCCAAACCTCCTCCCAAAATTGGGGGGATCTTCAGTGATATCTTTGCTCACAACAGACTTGAATGTTTTTTCAAAACATGGAGCATGATTCTGCACACAATTTTGGGAGATACTTCTAGCAGTGGTTTTGTTTTATTCAGAGAATGGCTGGGTAGAGAAGGCAAAATCATGACAAAAAAAGATACTGAGTTTCTATTTGTTGGAGAACCAAAGTTTCACAAGCACAAGGTATTAGTTACCGTGCTCATTAGTTTGCTGTATTAACTGCAGATGTGATGAGAACTATTTATCCATTCTCTGTATATCTGCCTGGGACAAGTTTTCCATTCCAGTTTAAAAATCTTCTGAATTCCCTAGGACATCTTGTTAGGCACTACTAGGCGGTGTCCGGCTTTTTGCTGGGGTTTTCCCAAAATATGTCATGTTCTTCATAGAGAGAAATTCTACCTGTCAGACCTGCCCACAGATGCACTGGTCTTGGTGAACAGCTCTGACAAAATGAAGCATCATCTTGAGGTCAGTTGAAAGGAGGGTGCTTTTTTACTGGCAATTGCTGTTTAAATGATCAAAATTGCCAAGAAGTCACTGAGTTGTCTCCCTCTGAGAGGAAATTTTGCATAGTGGAAATAGGTATATTTTTATGTTTTCCCAGTTTTTGTCTTGCTTTAAAAAACCTTTATTTATTATAAAACCTTTATTTTGTCGTGCTCAGATAAAGACCTACCCATAGGCTTTTCAGCCACAGTAGATTTCTGCTAATTCCTGGGAAATAGAAGTGATGTGCTGGTTACACACAGAGATGCACAGAAGGCTGCGGTACTGGATGTTGCCTGGCCCTATCCAGTACTGTTGAACCAACTACACAAACCAGCTATCAAACAGCACAAACCTCAGCTCTATAGGTAATAGAGATGTCATTCTTGCTATAAGCTGTGGTTCAGCTTGAGGGAAGCAGCCAGAGCCTGCATGTTCAGCAGCTTGTGTAGCTTTTAGGAAAGATGACAAGATTTCACAGTCAGGGCAGGAAAGGATCAAATTGGAGCAAGAGTCGCTTAACTCATCTGGCCAAGGAAGAGAAAATGTTATTAACCAGCATAATAAAAGTTGCCCCTTTACTGAACTTGCATGAACCCTGACTGAGATAGTGGTATTGGATAATGGCTGAATTTGCTATCTTTCAGATTAACTTGCTGAAGAAATGCAGCTTAGTACTAAACTGTAACCTAAAATGTCAGTGTGTGTCAAATGCCCTTTCTGTAGATGAGCTATCACATGTGTGCTAGCAGAAGACTCACAGTGTCCTCTCCAGCATGGGTCACTGGGAGCAACTGACAGGTTGGCACTGTGTCACATGTGCAGTGCCAGTCTATCCTGCCCAGGGAGCCTCACAGCTGTTGGTCCTCAGCAGTAGAAGTTTTCTAGAGTTTCTGTATGCCAAAAGCTGTAAGTCTGTGAGGAAGCTGAGGTGTTTTTGTTCTTTTTTCCCTGTTGCCTGCAGTTAGGAAGGGCTCAAATTCCTGTCCTAAAGAAGGACTGGTCAAACTTAAGGACAGTGTTTGATCTTTGTGACACTCTGCTGTCCAAGGATGCATCCAGGGAATGGTAGCCTGGGTGTATTTAGGGTGAGAGATTGAAGGTGAAGAGACTGCTGTGATGAGAGCAGATTTAGCACCTGTCAGGTCAGGAGCATCTTCTGCATGGGTGTTGAAATCTCCTAGGACAGTGAGCCTTGTGTGAACTCCATCGTCATGTCAGACAGCATCTCTGTCATTTAGCTAGGAAACCTGTGTGTCTAGACATCTCTGCTCTTGGAGAACACTTAAATTATTCTTCCCATTGCCTTTACTGAATAAATGAAGCATCTCAAAGGATTTTTCTTCAGCAGAGCTGATCTTAAATTTAAACTTGCATGTGCCAGATATTTGCTGGGGGTAGAAGGTTATCTCATGAGTTGCTAATGATTTTGTGATGATTGCATTCACATGACTATACATAAATTTTCCTTTTTTTTTTTCCTTTTTTCTGCTATTTTCCTTTTTCTCTTAATATGGAAAAAGTAAAGACTACAGGAAACATCAACATTTCTGGCACTTTTGGTTCAAAAATTCTGCCCTGCATTAAATGATCAAGAGCAGAAAAGTATTAGAAGGCAGACAAGGCAGTTTACATTTTCAGTCACAGGCACTTAAATCTTGGAAGCAGTCTTCATTGAAGGACTGATTTTTCTTCAGCTTTTCTTTAGTACTCAGAACATGAAGATATCTTAACCACCATTTATCTACATATTTTATAGTCACTGTTTGTTATTTAGTCCTGTCCTTACTTCTCTGCTGCCTACCTCTCTGTGTGGGAATATGCCTGTGTACATTGGTGCTGGCATTAGAAGTGGCAGTTGGCCAATGTCAGTTGATGTTTGCATGGAAGACAAAGCCCATTTCATTGTTTATTTTCTGATGCTGATGAAGTTTTGCATGTGGCTGGGTTTAGAGCAAGAATCCAAAGGGGATGGCAAGGATCCAGGCAGTGGCCACTAGTCACTCTGGGGGAGATGTTGACAAGTGGCCCAGACTTTGCAGTGTGTCCAATAGCCAGGGACAGGGGGAGAGAGCTTTCATTAAACAAAAGCTTAATCAAAGAGGGGAGGAGGATGGTTTACATGAGAAAAGATATATTCTTTACTTAACATTCACAACTAGCTTGTGGATTAATTAGCCCATCTGCTACAACAAATGTATTCCCTTGTAGTTGTGTTGACTGTTAAAAGTGACTGATTTCTCTATCCACTTAAAATAGTACCCTGGATTCCACTGAAAGTAACCTTTCAGAGGCGAGGAATTTATTTAATCATCCACTAAGAACCTGTAAATAGCTTGCTGTAAATAAGTGCTCAGCTGTCTTTGCCTCCCAGGGTAACTATATGTGAGAGTTAAGTTGGGGGATAATGCAGGAGGAAGAAGATCCTTAAAGAACCTTCAGGAAAAATGATTCCAACCCCATCTGTAGTACTGGCTTTAGGTTTTTAAAAAATTCTTCTCAGCCCTAAGTGGGCAGGGCAGCTGTCTGCACAGAGTAATTCAGCTATAGATTTTCTTATGAGAAAGGAGGCATTTGTAAATTATGTGGCCTTTATGCAGATCGACAAAGTGTGTTGACAAACTTCAAGTGACAATTTAAACAAGTATTGGGTCTACTGTGCTTGTATTTCATAAGAAACCAAATAAAGGAGAGAATGGGTTTAAAGTTATCAAATTAAATAGGCATTTAAATGAAAATAGAGGTCAGCTATAGGTTCCCAGAATAAATGAAAATGTGTATCTTTTGTGATTTTTCACATTCATGTGATTTTAAAATATTATTATTCTTTAGAAATCAAATTTGCATGTAAATGGCATTATTGTGAATTTATGTCTATTTCCTCAGAATAAGTGATAAGTATTGACTGATGTGAATAGACAGAGCTTATGGTTTTCAAGAAAAAAAGGTGTTTGTATGTTATCCAAACGTCTTTTAGATTTGTTCATGTGGATCTGTGATAAAAGGGTTATCTTGTGGCAAAATCCATGTGGTTCAGCTGGGATACAGAAGGATTGTGTGTTTTATACTTGAATAGAGGAAAAAAATTGATACATTGCTATGTGGTATTTATTTCCAAGCATTTACTTTTAAGAGAAACACCATATAGTTATCTGAAGCTTAAGAAGTATTGAAAGGGACTGGGGAGCCAGGAAAGTAATTTTTTTATTCTTATGGCCATAGGAATGAGAGACCCTCAGACAGCCTATAGGCTGCTCTTGTTACAAAAATCACAGAAACTGAGAAACTGTGTCCTTGATAGGATCTGAGTTAAAAATAAGAATGAAGCAGAGACTGGAACTGAAGAGTGGCTGTAGACCCAGGCTTTGTCTCTAATTGCCTCTGTTAAATGGCGTTGAGTCTGAACACCCCAGCAGTGTGACTTGTGTTAGCAGAGGGGGTTTGCAGAAGCTCTCTCCTTGGGGAAATTTCTTTGGTTTTCTTAGAACTTAATTTTTTCTTTGATGGCTCTTCCTCTTAGATACAACTGATATTCTTCCACGTAAATTAGATTATAATTAGTTATGATTTTATGGATGATAGTTTAAATGATAAAATTATAACATTAAATCTTAATTTTTTGGCTTCAGTTATCAGACAGATGACAGATATGCATTGAGCTTAGGTGACCAACCTAGCTGCCTTTTGAATTACCTGGTCACAGTCTAGGCTGCAGTGGCGTGGTCCTTTTGGGTGTCCCAGGCATTCAGCATAAGGAGTTTTGAGCTTTTATATGTATAAAAATGTATCCAAAATTTGCAGGCTTCTCATCACTGCATACGGCGTTGGGTCTAGCTAGAAAGATCAGCTGACCTTTACATTGGTGGCTACATCACAGTACGGTTATTTTGCATGTCCTCATGAGTGACATGGGCGTGAAAGTGCTGATTCTTTGGAAGTTAAGAGGAAAGATGACATTACTTTGTCCTTGTGCACATACTCTGGAAATGTACTGAATTGATATATACATGAAGTGAATGGTCAGCAGTATCCTAGCCATGCTATCATATAAATATGATAGGACTATGGTTGCACAAGTTGCTTCAAAATGTTACTGAAGGCTGCTGAGTTACTGAGGCTCTTTTGAGCTTGTTGACATTGTTCCTGTTTGCCTTTGACCTTTTTGACAAGACAGTTCCAAGAATTTCTTGAATGAAGGAATGATGTGACAAAGAAATTTTAATTTCAACCACTACTTGCAGACATTGGGGAAAAGTAATTTATGGGGTCTGTCCCGTTTCTGGGGAGGGTTTAGACTTAGTTCATTAAATTTTATGAAGTTTTATGACTCATTGTCTATACAAAGAAGATAATTTGAGCATGATCTTGCAACAGATTCCTATTTCTGATTTGCTGGCAGGAATATAAATTTTAATCAGGTTTTGGTACCTTCAGGTAGCCACATTTCTTACTAAAAAACCCTACCTTTCTACCCCAGCACAGAATCATCTCATTTCCACAGTAGCTCACATCAGTTAGGTCCTGTGTAACAGTCAACAGTGGTCCCACTGCTCTGAAAACTCTGGAATGGTATTTTCTGTGTAAGGAGGTTGCACAGTCCTATGTTCAAGGGCTTAGCTACTGACTGCCATTGACCAATTAGCCTTCACATTTTGTAATGGGCTGATGCTTGCAAATCTTGCCCCAAGCCCCTGAATTTGTATAAATTTAGCATAATCAAACCTTGCAGTTACTTTTTTTAGTACCCTAAGACCTCATCTAGACCAGGAGGAATTTGCTGCTTTGCCTGTAGTAGAGAGAAACCTTGGCACAGTCTTTTAGTTTTGCCAAGCTATGCAACATTTGCAATGTAATTTTCTCTAGTTGATTATTTGTTTGTTCATAGCAAATTATTTATTGAGTTAGTTCTCTTTCCTTGAAAGACCAGCAGCTAACTATGCTAGTCCAATCTTCCTAGCTGTGGTCTTAATGGTTGTATAATAGCCGTAACAGATAAGTGACAAAACATTGAAAATTGGCCTTGTTTCTTTTTAGACATCAGAGACATGTTTATTGACATCTGCATTAATAACAGTGCTACGCCAGAAATCCTTTAAAACAATTGTATGCCACTGAAAATGCTGAAATTCAAAATTAAAGGCACTCCTCCTATTTTAGCTGTATTTTACAAAGTTAATAAAACAAAATAAGAGAAATAATTTAAATTACTTTCCAAATACTGTATTTTTTTTTTTTTTTTTGCTGTGTTTGGATTCCATTGGGTGGGATGTTATGGAAGAGTTCAAACCATTTCTAATTTCTGGCAAAGATTAAAGAACTTATTTCTCCTCCCAGCTGTATATTCCCTCTTGTATGGATATCAAAATGTGCTCATCAATGTCATCAGGTGGCTTGAGGTACTGCACATATAATTCATCCCCCTATATTTTACACCCATATTTTTATGCTGCCTTTTCTCTCACCTTTGCTGAATTCTCCTGTTTTCTCTAGGTGAATGGGAAGGACCTCTCCAAGGCCACTCACGAAGAAGCAGTGGAAGCTTTCCGCAATGCCAAGGAGCCCATTGTAGTTCAGGTTTTACGACGAGCCCCAGCTACCAAAGCTCACAGTAGCTCTCAGGATGTTCAGCTTATGGATGCCAGCACTCAGACTGACATCACTTTTGAGCATATCATGGCTCTGGCCAAGCTAAGGCCTTCCACACCACCAGTTCCTGATATCTGCCCTTTTCTACTTTCAGATAGGTATGGTTTATCTTTTTCTGCTGTTTACCTGTGGGATTGAGGCATTGCAGTGATGGTCTTCTAGCCTTTTCCTGAAAAAGTCTCAGGAACACTTTAAATAAATAATAAATGTTGTTGATAACCACTATGCCATTCAGGGTTGAGTGACAGCTTTCCTAAACTCTACTTGCAGATTAGGGCTACAGGAAGGAATCTTAGATATGATTACTTTGTGTTTATGTATCTGTTCATCCAAAGCTAAGCCCTAATCAAGAAGAAAAACATTTCTGTGTTCCAACGCACCAAAAACGCTTCTTCAGATCTAGAAAGAGCTAGTCTTGTTTTCTGTTCTTCCAAATTTTTCACAAAAAAAAATCAAGGAAACAAGTGATTTAATATAAAGGTCCCCTTATCAAAAGCAAAACAATTCCAAAAATATAGAGATCCAAAAGTACCATCTCATCTATCATATGGCAAAATATGTGAATTAATTTATCTCTCTTTGGAACTGAATTGGATGCAAACACCAGCAGGTGTGCTTATACAAAAGTAGGGTTTAGGGTTCTTCCTCTATTGACTCCACCTCATAAATAACATCATATTGTGGGTAACCCCAGATGACCCTACAGACCCTCTGTAGCCTGCAAAAAACCATTATAGCCCTAGAGCTTTTTCAGTGATTTGCTGGCATGAAGTGTGTGTCTGCAGAATTGATGCTAACGCAGAACATGACACTTTTGACTTTGATGTAGGTCCATTTTGAGAAGTTCTGGGTTAGATGGATTTTGCTTACTGCTGACTGCTGCACAGCAAGGAATAGGATACATGTATTTCTGAGTTTTATTGGATATTTCTAAACTCTGGGCTACTGTGATTGAGGTTCCCATGTCCTCAGCATGGGGAAGAGTTTTTAACCTCTGCTAAGATAGGTCCACACTGGATACTACATGTTTGGGATCCAGCCTTGGGTCTAGAGATGTTGTAAAGGCCTCATTCTTTGTGTTCCAAGCCCATTTAACAGTACAGTTTACTGACATTCGTAACTGTACAGTTGCTCAAGTGCACTTCACCATGTCCTTACCACATTAATACAAGAGGATAATGCAAATTATTTTAGGTAAATTCTTAAGCAGTTTGTGAGCATGATATGACCTGTAGATTGTTCAAGACTATGACCAGATAATTTATGAGTTGCCCCCAGCCGTGACACAGCACCTGAATCTGGAGTTATGTACCTTTATGAGTGTAAGGAATCCAAAAATGTCACAGTGAAACAGTTCAGCTCAAACCAGACCCTTTTAAGAAATCACTCTGTGTAAATATGCTGAAAGATGAACCCAGCAAAATGAACTCAGCCAGAGCATGAGCTTTTGCAAGGAAAACAGCCTATGCTGCTTTTGGTACTAGCTCTTTCAGGTACTTGGTTCTTTCAGGCTGTCAAGCCATTCAGAGTAACACTCCTGAGATGAGAAAACTATGAAGTGAGACTGGGTTGGAAGCAGGGGGAGGAGGTGACAGTTGAGGGGGGTGAGGTGGGACCTTTTAATTAAAAAAAAAAACATATTTTCTCATCTATTGTTATTGTACTGCTTTGTTCCACATAGCTGCCATTCTCTTCACCCAGTGGAGCATGAATTTTATGAAGGTAATGAGTATCTTTCCAGCCTGCCTGCTGATGCAGATAGAGCAGAGGACTTTGAGTATGAGGTAAGATCACGGGCACATTTCACCCTGTCTTTCTGTTATTACAGATATGGCATTTACACAGATGATAGCAGGCTCCTCTGAGAAAAAGAAGAGTGGGAATACTTCTTAAAATCAACACAAAAGGCAGTTTTGTGTTATACCTGTGTGATGTCACAGGATTTACTGGGGTTAGGCTAGGGTTAGGCTAAAGATGTGAAATTTGAAAGCAGAATTCTGCAGTGGGTGACTACATACAAGTCTAGGAGGCTTGTTTAACATGTTCTGTCTTTGTGCAGCAGAGACTGCAACCTGAATGCTTCTTTTGAATAGATTTAATGCTTTAAAGCAAGCCTTTCCACAATTACAAATGGTTACTGGAAGCTTAATTGCTTTCCCCCTCCTGCCTCTAATTTTAAGAATCAATTGTCCTTGTATTTCATGCCTGAGAAATCAGTCTTCTAGATATTTGGGGGTGTGCTTGAGTGTTTTTAAGATCACACTTCAAACTGGATAATGAATATAGTTTTTATTACTTGCTCTTTGATATTTGACATTGTAAGTATTGCAATTATAAGAGATTGTGCTCTGTACCACAAATCTCCCTTTGCTGCTAATGTATTGCACTGTCTGGTAACAAGGGTGGATGTGTGTATGAGTCACTGGAAAATCATTATGTGAAGCTTCCCAAAATGATAACATGTGATTAGTGATGTTGCTCTTCATTAGATTTTCATTTAAATATCTAAATAATCTACTTGTCAGTCAGTCATTAGCTTTTCATGTTTTCCACTGTCATCTAGTAACAAAATATTTATAGGTACAGACATAAGAAGCAGATGGTTCTTTTTATTATTAAACAGTGCTGAGTCTTTTCATAAGTTCAAGTTACTGTGTTTTAAATAAGAATGATTATAAATAATTAAAAATCTTTAATACAATATTAAAAACATCCTACCCTCCTGCTTGCTCTACCTTAAGAAACCCTTTCAAAGGTTTCATGTAACTGGATGGCATTTGGAAATTAAATGAAAGGCGAAAGCCTTGGCAAATATGCAGTGAGTTCACTTTTATTGTGTCTTTAGCATCTAAGACACTCAACTGCAAGTTCAGCCCACTGGTCTTCTAGCAGACAGGGGAATCTGAAAAATCAAATAACATCTACTTAGTGGATCTCTTCAGAACAAGCAAACTTTTATTTGAACTCCTAAAAAAATCATTGCTATGGATAAGTGAAATGATTATTTCTTCCCAGTTGGATTTTGGTGTAGTATCTCACAGCATAAGTCTCAGACTTTAAGTTCTATTTTGACTCCCCCTGTGTAATACAATATTAAATTTCTCTGTCAGGTGTGTTTGTTCATGATACTTGTTCCTGAAATGTAATAGAAACTATTTTTTCTGGTAGTATTTAATTTAATTAGTAATGTAAGCATCTAGAAAGATTTTTTTTTAATGGTAAAACAAATAATTTTCACCATTTAATAAGAATATCAGTGACAATTTTTAAAGGGTCGACCTGGTGGAATCAAGTCCTCTTTGTGGCCATTATTTATCCCTAATAATGGCTGACATAAATACTGTGACTACAGTAAATGTTTGGGCAGGTTCTCAGTTGCCTGTATACTCTGCTAATCACAACATCATAGTCATTAATTTGCTGTTAGCTGTGATTCAGTTGCTCAAGTCATATTCACTGAGTGTCTGAAATAAAGTGTTTAATGTGAAATTTAAATGGGAAAGAAACTGTCTGGACTCCTTTGAGAAGAAGGTTTTCTACTAAATATGAAAGTTTTTTAGGAGGAACAAGAACATCTCGCAACCTTTAATTAGCAGAGCTCTAACCATTAAAGATATTCCCAAAGTTTAAGCCCATATGGTAATATTATGGTTTAAGTTTCTCACTGGTTGTATTATCTGCTCTTTCAGGTCCTTGTACAAATGTCCCTTGCCATAACCAGGGATCTGGAAAAACTGAGAGCATTGTCCTCATAGTTATATATCTCCATCCCAAAAAAGAATCTCAGAGTCAAAAAGAACTTCCCAGCTCCTGTTGCCAGTCCTAGGAAGAAGCAGCAGGACAGGGGGTGCTCCAATGCTCTCATGGTCTCTACAACAGTATTGCCCTAGGTGTACTCTGCTGTGGCCACTCCTTTCCTTTGCAGAGGGACTTGCCCTGATGTATCCTGGCCCCTCAATTATGCCAGTATTACTTACTGTGAAACAGATGTGGGAACTAATCCAATTTTTTTTTAATAGAATTTTAGAAGTGTTGCTGCCTGATCTAATTTCAAGCACAGCTTCACAGTTCCTCTGCTGTGGCAGCAGCAACAGGGAAGAAAAAATGCTCAAATATTTGGGAAGACAAAAACTGACAAAAGATGAACAAAAATTATCAGTCCATCTGATGCCAAAAGAATTTTTGCTTTTATATATTCTTCATATATTTTTAGCTCTGTAGACTATTATTGTATAGCTATATAGTTCCTAGCTAACTCCAGCATTTTTCCTACCCTGATAGACAGAAAGACAAAACAAATTCCAAAGACCCTGTTCTAATCTTGCTTCTTCTGGGAACCAAGGAGGAGCTACCCTTCCAAGACACTTTCCTATAAACAACTAGAAGAAGGGGGCTCCAGAAGAGGCTGAACCAAGTGGGGGAATTACCTCATCACCTCTGCTTCTAACTGGGGATTCTTGGCAATATGATGATTTGCTGAACTTACAAAACTGTCTTCACTCTCCTCTAGAGGCCTCCAATAAAGACCAGCTTTTATATTACTTCCTGTATTAATACTGTCTTAAAAGTGTGTTGCTTAGTTTCTAGATTTTTCACGCATCATGTCTGCCATCTAAGGGTGAAAGCAGCATGGAGAAGTGGTGCAGAAGCCCTGCTCATGCCACCCCTCAGTCTGCAGGCTGGATGGAAGAACCACAGAGCGTTCTTTATCTCACACTGATTGATTTATCCTGTGTTTAGGGGAAAGAGGTTTATTGTTATTACTGTGCTTTATTTAGAAGGAGGATTTTATCAGTGTTCCTTGATTTTATAATTGTTTTTTAATTTGTGACAACTTTCTGGTTGAACTTTAGCTAATCACACACAGCAAAAAACTTGTCTGCTGTCAAGAGCATGGTTCTGTTTCCAAAATGCACATTAACCTTCCCATTGTACAAAAGGATGGAGATAAGTAGCTCACGGGTCTCCTTGGCAAACATGAAAATTTTTAAATGGATTAAAATCCAAACCTTGAAATTTCAGAGAGGAATTGAAACAAGATAGTGAGCAGAAAAAGAACTAGAACAACACTTCATTATTTCCTAGAAATGGTTTGTAAATGAAGAATGCATCAGTTGTGAGAGACACAAATGCAAAATATGCAGCCACATTAGGAAGTAAGGAAATGAGACGACTAGCAAATGGGGTGCTGGAAACAAAAATGTTTTCCAAAAAAGGGAATGTCCTGAAAAACTCTGATCACTTTTATTCTTGCTTACAAATATGTGCTAGTGTTTAAGTACCTGAGCTTCCACCATAAGAGACCAAGAGGAGGATCATATATGATAGTCAGCACTGGGTATATGGACTTGCAGTGGTAGGATTAGACACTTATAAGACTCTTCTACTCCAGTTGTAAACTAGAAAAGCCCTGTGGGCTGTGATCAGATTGTCACAATGAAATTAACTCAAGTATGAGCCAATTGTCTTGGAAGGATGCACTCCCAGGGAGGCTCATTAGGCTCCATACAGTACCATACTTTAAATGAATGGCTGGGAAGATGATGAAGCTGGGGGATTTTCATCTGCCAACTTGAGCATCCTTATGTTGCTACTGCAAAAATTGTCCTAAAAGAAATCTGAATTGCTGGTAGATGCTTAGCCAGAGCCCACATCAGTCAGTGTTGGCAGAAAGGCATCAAAAGATTTGCAATTCTTGCATAGACAGATACTCATGAGGACTTTTAAGAAGCAGGAATCGACTGATGTGTAAGTGCTCCATTGGACTTGCAATCAATATCACTGAAAGAGAGCCAGAGATATTCAGAACAAACCCACCCAGCCTGACTATGAGTGGCTTTCTGCTGCTGGACAAGTGAGTTTAGATTATAGATCACACTTGCACACCAATGAGGTGAAATGACTAAAAGCATCACAGTCCCCAGTAAATCTGTGTTGAACGTTGCTCTAAAATTTGTCCTTGTAAGAATAATAGAGGCTACTGGTGCTAGGGAGGAATAAGTAAGCTAATGGTGCACACTTAATAACATTTCTGAACCTACTATCCAGGAGAGAGAAACTTTGTATATTTGTTTTGGAACATTAATAGTAATACAGAAATTAAGATGACAGAGTCACTTAAATGGTGAGACAGTTACAAAATAGGTAGAAAAAAGATAACCAACAAAGAATGTTGTAAAGACAGAGCTGGTCAAAAGAAAGTATCACTGAGTCTGGTCCTATGCAATCAGTCTAATGAGACAAGAAATTAACCTGTTACAAGCAGGCACAAGCTGGTAGTGTTTAGTCACCAGGTCCTTATCCATGGGCAGAGACCTTCATACCATGTATGTACTGAAGTAGCTTTTGAGCAAAAGCAGAATGGGAGGTGATTGCTTTCTGCTGGGGGATTACAGCTTTTAAAACTTCATATATCTCGGGAAAAGATTCTCATTTCCAGATGAATGCTTCTTCCAAACAGCAAAAAGCAGACATCCTTGAGAAGGAATAGTAGTGGGTTGCATTATCTGTTGTTGCATATGTGAGGAAGACTATACGTAAATTTGCTGTCAACATTGACGGGTTCTTTTTTGGAGGAAGGTTGGATATTAGTCAATGTGAATGCACAAAAGAAACCAGAATAATTGCCTAAAAGACTTTCCAGCTCTGATTATTTTCATTTTTAGGCACAAGTGATTGTTTCAGCTTTCAGGAGCCTGGAAAATTATATCCATCATGTCCATCATGTCCATCCAATAGTCCATCATGTCAGGAGGGAAACATTTCAGAGTGAAGAAGGGAGAATGGCAGCCATTGTGTTAGCCCACCTGTATCTGATGACTTTAGTTCTAATGCACGCCAATGATAGTCTTGATAGATTGGTATAGTTTTAAGACCAGTACCTCTGAAAAGTTGCTTAGGATAGAGTTGATCCGATATGAAATTATGAGGTATTCTGATCTCTTCATTTAGAAACCATTGAGCAGCTTTATGTTACTTTTTTGCTCAGAAAGTTTGTGCATGTCAGTAAACATACAGACAGCCACATGAATCATGTGCAGGTAAAATCTTTCTGTGACCGTGTTTTATGGAGCCTTTTGTGTCCAAGCAGTGGAAGGATAAGAGTTCTTGGGGGAAAGAGCATGGTATTTTGAGAAAAAGCCATGTGAGACTTTTCCCACTTGGAGCATGAGCTAGAAACTACACACATGCTGTATGGATTTTTCCCATGCTATAGAAAATAGGACTTCTGGAAATTAGAATATTCATATGCAAGTTGCTTTACTGCATCCTCCTCCTCCTAAGCACAGCAGTGCATGGTGCTCTGAGGGTTGGTTAATACTTCAGAGCAAAAATTATTACTCTTAAGATCATGTTCTGATTTGTAGACCCAAGGGACAGATTTTTCCATCAGAATAAGGAAATAAATGTGTCTGTATGCATGTTGAATGCAAATGCTAATTTATGGTTATGCACAGCCATTCATTTAAATGTTTTGATAAGTATTTGCACTCATAAATCTGTTAACTGCAAATTTAGATTAGTCCATCAAATTTACTGTTGGCCTGCTCCAAACCTGCTGAAATTCCTAAGGTTTCCTATTGACCTGAGCATTTCTGGATCAGATGCTGTCAGCTGTTTTCACAAACAACTAAAAATGGGCCTTGAATAGAGATAAGCTAGAAACCTTTTGGAATTGGCCATGAGTAAATCTTTGTGTAGACATCTTTTCACTGGACACTTAAAAATTGCATTGGGAAAAATTTTACCCTGCTCTCCTTGTTTCTTTTACTGTATCTGAGCATTGCAGTAGATACAGTGCAGCAGTAACACACTGGTTCTCTCTTCCAGTGATACTCATCCAACTGTGATAAGGGAAGGTATTTCAGGAACAAATTCAAATTTATCAGTTCTGTGGCATTACACTTTTGAAGTGATTGATTTTTATTGGCATTTTTTTCCTTAGAAATAAAGAAGGAGTAATTTCAGATAGCAGTCTGAGTGAGGCTGTTTATCTGAATAAAGTTGCTTGAACACCTATAAGTATTTATGGGTTGAGGCTCTCATGGGCCACTGAAGAGTGGTCTCAGTGACATTCATTCTCAGTGAACAGCCCACCATTGCTGTAATAGCCCAGATGAGACCTGCCTGCCTGGTGAATTCCTATTTAAGACCTTTTCAACGCATACAGTACTTAACCAATAAAACACACAGGTCTGTCTATCTTGTAAATACATATTTAGGGCCTTTTTAACATGAGGATTACTGAGCTGATAGCCTGTAACAGCTCCCTCCAGAGCTCTGATAGTCTGCAAACACCCCTGTGTGAGCATTACAGGAGCTTGCGGCAACACAACCTGAACTCCTCCTCAATTGCTAGCACCTGAACAAACAGGGTTTTTTGGAAACAGCTTCTGTGCACACACTGCCAGCACTGCTGATTGCTGCCGTCAGGCTCTTTTGTTTTGTTACTTGATGAGTGTTTCTGCACAATGAAGCTAGCTATCAGGTTCTGTATGTTTTTTCACTGTATTTCCTACTGTGATCGGAGTCTTTATATTTTACCCTGAACTTCTTAAAATTGGAGATAAATCACAAAATGCACCTCTAGGAAATAAAAGGCAGTTTTTAAATTCAGCAACCACCAGACATAATTTAAAAGAGAAGGCTTCAAGAAATATGGATCCTTATAGAGATATGGATGTTGTAGTTTAGAAGAGCTGAAATGGTGGACAAGGTTGTGGCTTTCCATTGTCATCAGACCTGACTGGTATGGTAGGAGAAATAGGAACAGATTTGATGTGTTGTAGATTTTCAATGGAAAAAGCAGATGCTTCTCACCACATGCCTTTCCTTATGGGACTGCTGTTGTGGTGAAGGGAATGAACTGAGGGCTCAAAGTGGGCTTAGATAATCTGGGACTTCATCACAGAATCGTGGAATGGTTTGGATTGGAAGGGACTTTAAAGATCATGTAGTTCCAACCCCTGCCATTGGCAGGGACACCTCCCACTTGACCAGGCTGTTCAAAGTCTCATCCACCATGGCCCTGAATACTGCCAGGGATGGAGATCCACAGCTTCTCTGGGTGTCTCATTACCCTCATAGTGAAGAACTTGTTCCTAATATATAATCAAAATGTGCCTCTTTCATTTTAAAGCCCTTACCCCTTGTCCTATCATGACATGCCCACGTATAAAGTCCCTCTCCAACTCCCTTGTAGCCCCCCTTAGCTGTGGAAAGCTGCTCTAAGTTCTTCCTGAGGCTTTCTCTTTTCCAGGCTGAACAACCCCAATTCTCTCAGTCTGTTATCATAGGAGAGACACTTGGTACACTATGTTTCTTTTCTGACCATTGGTTCAAACCTAGCAGTTACAGCTGAATCATGCTTACCCCATGGCATAGAGACATTTACTGACATCATTATTCTGATTTTTTGGTGGCAATTTTTAATATTATGTAGTACTTGCTGATAAGAAGTATCATGACAGAAGTGAATGGGTATGTGTGTAGTTTGTGACCTTGGCTGCTTAGGAGAGTCTGGTCTGTGGAGACTTGGGATGATTGGCCTTTTTTTTTTCCCATTCCACCTGTCCTATCATACAAATATAAAGAGAAAAAATGGACTGTGTTTAAAGCTATCTTGTAAGGAATTCACCTGGATTAGTAAATAGATCATTAAAATTGATTCAGTTGGAGCTGAAGAAGCACTTAGCATGATCAGGGCTTCTAAAACCTTTCCTTGTGATTTCTTCTTGTTAACTCAAAAGAGTTCTGGGTGGCAAACACCTGGCCTGTGACCCAGCTATTGACTAAAAATGGAAAAGGTCACAGTTGAAATAAAAAAAGGGGAAAGTGGCACTGGAATATTTTTTGCTTTATTTCTTTTAATAACACTGGATATAATTAAAAGAACACTGAGGATGCATTTGGCATAAAACAGCAGAAGATTTTGTATTTTCACTGGCATTTTTTTTTTAAAACGCCTGTGAATTTACATCAATGTAATTTACCCATAGACAATAATAAACATGGAATTTCTCCCTAACTGTGGCCGATTGTACACTGTAAATGAGCAAAGGATTGATAAAAGGAGCAGCCCTTTTCTTTCAGATTTTCATTTGTCCTTTAAGTATTGAAGTTACTTTTCAGGTATAAAGAAATTAAACAAAACCATTCTATTGAGGTTCTGCAGTGTTATGATGTCGTGTATTGCTACATGAATTCATAAGCAGGTGAACTAAGGACAGTTGTATTGAGAGACTTACCAAGTCAATCAGTGGCAGAAGTAGCAATAAAAGCCAGAAGCCTTTAATTGTAATGTATCTCTTTTTTGGCCATTAAATCAGTCTTTTTCCTTGCTAGCCATTGGGTCATTTAGATAGAAGGCAATGTCAGGGTAATTTCTGCCACAGTTGTTCATTGTATATCATCACAAAATTCTGACATTCAAAGTGAATGAAGTTGCTGTCATCTCACTTCCTCTAAGTAACAAATATTCCAATTTAGGGATTTGAATTGTGTCCACAACTGCAGAGGATCATGAGAGAATGGGGGGAAAAAGACACAATACTGGCATGGACAAATTTATCAAGGTTATTACCATTTATTGTGTTTTAAAACAGGAGAAAATATTTATCAAGTCAGTGAAATTCATTCTTTTTCATGATTTCATAAAACAAGCACAGGGTTACTCCTTACTTCACCTGGAAGCTAATAAAAATTCTTACTTGTTGTCAGAGCTTATGTTTTACCAGGAAAATGAAGAAAAGTGGCTTTACTTTAGCAACACTTTATTGCTGGGCGACATTACAATGTATGGAATGTGCTTTTTAGTCAGTGAAGGAAGAGAAGGGTGCTGGTAATATTTTCATATTTATGGAAATGTGTGGATTATAAATCTTCTGTTTTGGAGAAATTCTTTGTTTAGACAGTTCTTACATTATTATCCCACATACTTCCATATATGCTTTACAGTCAAAATATTTCTAAGGATTTTATTAATGCCATTTTTCATATGCCTTCTACTTGAATGTTCATGTAGTCTGTCTTGGAAACATGAAATCTAGCTATACAGACAAAAGATGGGAGGGAATAATTTATTTTACATATTCTTTTAAAAGTAGCCTAAGTCATGTTAACCAGTTTATTATAATGTTGCTATTTTAAAGCTCAGATCCTAGGAAATCCTAGAGCACAGGAAACATGGGCTGAGTCCCCCTAGCAAGAGGGAACCTTTTACAATAAACTGGGCTTAAAGCAAAGTTTCAGTATTATTCATGCTGGGCCTTCAGAGGAGAAATCAAAAAAAAGCAGGAGAGGCCTTTTCTCTGGGAGTTTGCTTTCTTATTTAATGAGGGATCTCTTCAAAGAGAATGTGATAGTCATTCCTAGAGGGCATGGTTTGGTGAGCAGGAATATAGGTGAAACTGTATTGTGCATCAAAAAGCAGAAGATGAGTTTGCTTTGTATTTCATCTCATGGTTTTATCAATCTGCACAAGTATGTGTTTGGGGGTAGAGGGCATTCTGTGTGCAACAGAAGTTTGAACAGCTGAAACTCAGCATGGATATGGTGCCCATAGACCTCATTCTGGTGCCAGGAAAATCAAAATGTGTTTTGAAAGTAATTTCCTATTGCTTCATGTACTTGATTTATAGGCATATGTATGTGATTAAAATGTGCATATTTTAACTATACATATTTTAATATGTGTAAGGTAAACAAGAGCATAGATGGGATGGGATTTTAATAGTGCTTTCTAAGAATTTCTAAGTTCAACTTTAAAATTAGCTTTTTCATAGTATTTTGCCTTTACTGTGTCTGAAAGACATAAACTGAATAACAGAAAAGTATATTTCTCACAAATGTAATTGAAAAACTGCATTTTCAACTTGATTTCAATTAATATCCCAAAATAGCCTTCACACAGTTGTAAATCTAGGCTGTCCAAACACATGAAGTTGTAACTGGTTAAGAGTTTGAATCTACAGCTATATGTTTCACTGTCCAGATAAATGCTTGCTGCAGCAGATGTTGGCACATCTGTTATGCCTCCCCATTTCGATTGGCTGCCTGGGTGTTTAGAAAGTGCTGATGAGGCAGATAAATCTTCTGACACATTTCAGGCCCAAAGCAGGCAGGCAGCAGTAACAATGATGTTTATAGAGCCAAGTACTCAGCAGTAACATTTTGAAATACAGCAAATATGAAGTATGATTTTACCTGCACTAGGTGAAATTTATTGTATTATTATTGTATTGTTTTAATTTATTATTTCATTTATTGTATTGTGAAAGCTAATTATTCTAAGTGTTTTTCAGCTGATCTGAACTGCAGCTGAATGCCCCTTAAATCTGCAGCTATGACACCTCTTAAAACTCTGGACTTCGTGTATGTAAGATTTATTGTCTAGAAAAAGGTGCTTGCTACAATTTAGAAAGAACTGTAAGCTATGAAGAGGTTCTTTATTAAACTTAAGGGAATTGGAAACCAGAAACAGCTGAGGTATATGAGGTTTTTGGAAGGGGAACACCTATCATCTGGGGACCTGAAGTTCCTGGCCTTATCAGAATTCTTACTTTCAACAGTACCTTCAGTACTTTCTTCTACCCAGTGAAGTGTGTGAGATTTGAATGGTTTTTGTACCATTAGGGCCTGGAAAACTCCAGAGGGCATTCATGGACAGAGAAGTATATATCTGACAGTCTCAGATGTGGAGACTGGTTTCCAAGTACATCGATCTTTTGCACATCTTGGATCCCTTCCAGACCTTAATCACCAACACAATGAATGATAAACAGAAATGTAGAAGTTGTTGTAAAGATTTTAGCACTGATGTCATGAGCTGATATTGTCTCATTCCCTTCAGTAGACATTACCACTAAATTTTCCAAGTGGCCTTCAATTACCCCTATTTGAAGCAAGTCCAGAAATTGCAGTGAGCCTGTTGTAAAGGAGCAAAGAAATGGCTGCTGATTATACAGCTGATATATAGTTATAGTTATAGTCTACAACTTGTAGTTGTAGTTGTAGTTATAGTCTACAACTTCTCTGGACAACTCTTCCAGTCTTTGACTACCCTCATAGTAAGAAGCACTTCCCTAAATATCTAATTGGAATTTCCTGAGTAGCAACTAGTGTCTGTTGTCTCATGTGACTGTCACAATGCACCTCAGAGAGTCTGGTTCTGACTTCTCTGGACTCTTGCATTGATACCTGAAGGAAGCAACAATATCTCCTTATTGAGAGTAGGTGAATTCTCTTCAAAAGACTAATCAAATGCAGTTCTCCCAGCTTTCCCTTTTTGGAGATGTACTCCAGCCCTCTAATTAGTTAATGGACTTCTAGCAAGACATGGAGTACTGTATTCCTACCTGAAAACCAAGAGAAGGTCCATTATAACATTTTACATCAGAGCCATTTCCATTGGAAAACAGATGGGGAGCAAATTTTGGGAAGCCCCAAAAGGAAAGAAAAATTGAACTGGTTAAGTTTGATGGATTTGTTCTCCCCACCCTCAAGGAGCAAAAACCAATGTGACAGTTTAGTGTGTTCACACACACTTCACAATAGAATAGTTACTACTCCAGTCTGCTTATCTCATTTTAACATAAGGTTCAGTTTCTGCCTCCTCTGTGCTATTCCCACCTACTTCGTTTAATGAGAAGAAAGTGACAATGTAGGATCTAAGATTAGTGAAAAAGAAACACTTCACTGCATATTATCAGTTAGCTAATTATACTTCAACCTCCTCTTGTATCCTTGCAAATTTACATTTCTATTGAGGGAAACACTATTAGCAAGGACCAAAGTTAATGCTGAAAAATACTACATATAAGCATTTCATCATGGGTCTCTCTGCTCAGAAAGCAAGTATTCATGGTTTTCCCCGATACACAATATACCAGAAGGGGTGTTGGGTCTCAAGCAGGAGGAAATATATATGCATGCATATCACAGAAAAATATAGGTATGTAGTTAAGTATCGCTAATAAATTAGCATTCATACTGCACCATGGGAAAAGAACAGAAATAAAGAGGACAAATAGGAAGGAAGAAGAATCAGGGAGAAAAGTAAAGCCATGGCCTGTTTGAAAGAAGACAGTGGATGTTTTATTTTCCAGTAAGTGTGATCATCCAGACAATGGGGAAAAGTTGTTTTTTAATAGCATTTAGAGTATTTTAGGGTTAATATTTCTCATAAGTATTTCTCATAAGCGTTGATTTTTTGGATTTATCATTTTGGTATCGTGTATGCTAGCTAAGCTTCAAGAGAGGGTTTGTGACTTCCTGGAAGATACACTGTCAGCTGTTGAGCCTTTAGCAGCCAGGTAGCCTGTAATTTGCAAAGGATTTTTTTTCTTTCTTTGACTTCCATATGACATACACTCACTCTAAAGTCCACCAGGTGTCTTTATGTTAAAATATCCTTTAAATGCAAGTCACACAAGGTCTGCCAGGCCCACAGACTTAAAGGTGTTTATCTCATCCTCATATGCTCCAGACCCTTCCTCCTACTGCAGCACTGAATTTGTTCATAGCACAGTGATCACAGGCTTCTCATATTTGTAGTCCAGCTCCATCATTCATCCAGCCCAACCAGTTGCCCCACCTGCTCCATGACTGCTATCCATGCCGTCCTCACCCAAAGGGAGTCTCAGCTGACACCAGGGTGTCTTCCTCCTCCCACTCATGGCCAGGAGGCTGTTGCTGATCATCACACATCAGACTGCTGGACACTCACTGGCGGGCCTACCATGCCCTAAGTTTCTCCAGTGTTTGATTTTTCACACAGAAGTGTAATGCACACCAAAAATTTTCACTCCAGAGCTGCAGGGTAAGAGTGAATTCCCACATCCATTGGAGCTTCTTTATTATTAAAAGATTCAGCAGCTACAGGGCCAAATTCTGCTGCCACAGTTGAACGGTGATATTTAATTAATAGGTGCCTATATTTCAGCATATTAATTCTGGGGGTTTCTGCTAGTTTTTTCTTTTTCTTCTTTTGTTTTGTTTTGTTTTGTTTTCTAACACTGGTATAATTGTCTGCAGCATCCTGCCATCCCAGAGCATTCTTTGTCTGGACACAAAAGAGCATGTGGCTCTAAGAGTAGCTATAAAGCAGGGATCAGTAGGAAAGTGGTTTTATTTTTAAGTATTTCTCATACTACATTGTGTTTGGGTTTGGATTATGCATTTGAAAAATGCTTGCTGATATTTCTACTTTCTGCTTTGATGTAAACAAATCTTGTGTCAGAGATTCTTAAATCTAAACCAGACTTCAAAAAATGAGGATTATATGAGACTTCAGCCTATAAGGTAAAGCCCCCACCCCTTGGACTGAGCATTGTTTTTCCCCACCATGTGGAATGGAGATAACCTTCTATTTCTTTGTGGCAAGCTACCAACCAAATCCATTCTGGCAAATCTGACACCCAATGTGATTTGTCCTTTTCGATGCTGTTTATGAGAAGTCAGGACAGTCTTCTGTCAAATTTGATAAGTGAGGGGACACCAGGGAATGCAATTTTATTTGTAACAGCACAGCTGCCAGCAGTTCCAACTTGTTTACATCTAGGCTGTCTCTGTCTTGCTCCATAGCTTTTCTATTTCCATCCAAATAGCCCCCAAGTACATTGTAGATGTGCTGGGCTATGTGAAATCTGAATAACAGAACATACTGGGACTGTTAGAGAGAGGAAAAAATAATTTATTTCTTTAGGTTATTTTCACAACTTGAGGATGTCAGTAATTTTAAAAACTAAACCCTGAACTCTACCAAATCTCCACAGACATTTACAGAATGGGTTCTAAAACTGATCTATAATGTGCTAAAATCCTGCACTGTTTCTTACCTTACATGTTGAAGATAGCAGAGCAGTTAAGAGCTTTGCTTTTATGATAGAAGAATTGTTTTTCTGGTGAAAGTGGCAAGTGTTTGTAAATTAAACCCCCTGCAAGCTTTTAAATACAAGTTTCATTCATTGTGAAAAGAATGTGATAGGACCCTGCAGTGACCTGTGAAGGGGAGGGCTGTTTCATTGCACTCTGTTTCACACTGAATACTTCTGGAACATAGCCTTCAATTAGCCTGTGTTACAAAGACATTAATGTACTTCCTGGAAAATCCATTTGACAGGAGAGCATAACTCTTTGATAGTGTTAGGATAGTTCTGAGGTCTAGGATGCCTTTGTTTGCCTGCAGTATTACTTGCCTTCTGTCTGGGAGCCCCAGAATCCCAGATAATTTTGATCTTTTTGTATTGGCAGACTTAAGAAAGCTGCAGTGATAGGCAGTTCCTCTATACAGGCTCTCCTGCAAGCCGTTTCTTTACAGTAGCTCACCATAAACACTCAGTTGTCATGGAGGAAAAGTGAGAGAAGGGGTTTATATTGGACTAATCTATCTTATGACAGAAGAGTTTTCTAGAAACTGAAAATTCTTGTTTCTTTTTACCATTTGTTTTTTGCATTTATGAGTAAATAGATAGTCTATATGGTTTGTCATTAAAAGTTAGTGAAATCCAGAGATGGCTGTAAATGTCATTACTCTGATTCTGTGAATTGTGGGGTGATCTGACATTTTCACTTTCTCATTATAAGCATATATCCTGTCACTGTGTTTTCAAGAATTGTAATCATGCTCTTAAATTAACTGTTAGATGATTGCCAGGAAAGATTCTCTGCAGTGTAACTGACCTGCCTGGCATGCACTTACATACAGATATATAAGCACTGCACAGATATATAACACTGCATGTGCCTATATAGTCATATATAAAAGTTTGCACACATAGACTTATTATGCACATGCAAGTAAAGAATTAAATATTTAACACCCACCCCAACCCTGAAAGTAAAATACCTACCTTAGTATGAAATTACTTCGCTAAATATACAGCAGAGGTGTCACAGACTCTCTTCATCAAAACAGAGATAGGTAGTCCACAGAAAAAGGATCATAGTTGAAATAGATTGTTTTGATGAATTCTAGCAATGCTGGGATTTACATCTCTTTCTTCTGAATTTCTTCAAATTACTTCTGGTCACCATTAACGATATAACCTCTAAAAAAAAGCCATGCTCAGTGTTGGAAGCATGATTTGGATAATGAGAAACATGATACCTGTTTGAAACACTGTCTGTTTAAACTGTGTATCTCACCTATTGTACACGCCCTGAACATTTGTACATGACACTCACAACTCCTGCACAGTACAAATTCAAAGTGAAATAAACTGTGCTTTAAAATGAAGTCTGAAGAATTGCATTTATTCTTCTGCTGATGTTTGATTTGCTACAAACCCCTCTGTTTTACACCCTCTCATTTGCAATGTATGATTTTATGTAACATGTTAATACCATTATCATATCTTCTGAATTTCAGATTAATTTTTTCTATTTAGTAGCTCCACTGTTAGCCCTCCTAGGACTTCATTAGATTGAACTGTTCCTGTACAAAGAGTTAAGGTTCTGTTTGTATTAGTTTTATTTCATGAGCAGAATTACTTGCCAGTGATGATGAGTGTGTAGCATTATGGAGATTAAATGTTACTCAAAGTAGCAACATAAACGACTGGTGATTTAGCAGCCTGGAAAACGTAAATCCTTCAGGTCAGGTGGAGGAAAAAAACCAAGAAAATGAATGCTATTAGCAAGATGCTGCCAGGTGCTTGGCTCTTTGAAGCCCTGTCTGATAATGATCCCAATGCTTGCATCATTGAGATGCAAGATAAGTGATGAGGCAAGAACTGCAGAGTTGGAATGACTAAACAATTTTATGAGACTGAGACTGATCTTTTCTTAGTTTCCATAGTTTACAGAAACTAACAAGAAGCTGAAAAAATTACCTCATGTACAGAAACTTCATACAGTAACTGTGACAGAAAGTGTGAAAAGCAGACAAAATTCAGCTGGAGGTTGGTCTCACCCATAAAGGTGCAGAATCAAGATGATACTTCAGAATGAATCTTAATTTTAAGGTGTGTGTAATCCATATAGTCCCTTAGCTCTTCTGTTTGATTCCTCAGAAGACTGCCACTAGCTCAGATAGATGAGGGGTTTTTTTCAGTGTAACTAATTTATTAAAATAAGTCAGACTTTAATGTACTTTCTCAGTCAATTCCTCATTGAGCTATTCTGTAAGTACTCTGATCTCGGCCTTTTGTGCTTACTTCATTCAATTACTCATTCTGTCAATTAAACCATTAGCAAGATGAACAGTAAAAGCAGCTTCTCAGCAATTACTACAGGTAAAAAGGAAAAACAAAGACAAAAGTAACTATTCTTCTCTTATTTTACTTTATTATTTTGGTGCTGTTTTTTCTTAAAATGTATGCTAAACACTATGCTTCTCCACTTTGGATCATCAGATATTGGGCTTCTTGTTCCATTCAATAAGCCTTGATTTCTGCTGAAAGGGCTGTGGCACAGAATAACTTGCCTGACACAAGACACTGCTTTACAGGTAGACAAAGACATAATCAAAAAACCTGTAAGATAAACCTTTGTGAATTTTAATATTTCCAAATTCTTAGGTGATCTCACCATGAGGTAAATTGTGTAAAGGTTTGGAGCTCTGCCTGGTGATGGACTGTAAAGGGATAAAACATAAAGGTGGT
This sequence comes from Vidua macroura, assembly GCF_024509145.1. Lineage (NCBI taxonomy): Eukaryota > Metazoa > Chordata > Aves > Passeriformes > Viduidae > Vidua > Vidua macroura. The sequence continues at coordinate 45,278,389 of NC_071575.1, read as the reverse complement.
TTATCTCATGGGGTTGTTTCAGAATCTGCACACGACCACTTACTTAGCCGTGGGCAGTAACTCACTTATTAGTGGTAAGTGCGTTGTTCTGGCTGGCTACGAAGATAACATTTTATTTTCTGGGATTTTTTTTTTTCCCCTTGATATTGCAAGAATATCAACTAGTAAGAATTATAGTCTGGGTTTGGTCCAAAACGTACTAGTAATCCTTCACTGGTACAGAAAAATTGCTGAACCACAGACATGTCCATAGAGTGCATCTCTTGGAATTCTTTTGCCTTAAAACACAATTACGCTACTGTGGGCTTTGTAGATAGATCTTATCAGCCATATTTCAAACATTTTAGGATTAAGATAAAGCATCTCCGAACTGCATTGCTTGTTTCACCATACAAGGAGTTTTTCAGATTGGCAGCATTTTTTCTTTCTGCTGATGGAGTAGGGATCCTTCTCCAGTATGCTGTGGTGATTTTCTTTTCTAAAACCTATGTGTGTCCTGTTGTGTTGGCTCTTAATTTAAAACCTGTTGTTTTCATACTTGTAAACAGCAAAGCTTCCTTTCTCATTCCTGTCTTTTTTTCTTCCCCTCTATTTAGGAGTGTTGTTTGAACTGGAGAGGGAAGAAAGCAGAGTGTTTTGGTTTTACAGGCTAGACTATAGTGATCTTTTCCTCTAGAGATAATGGAGCTAAATAGAGTGAGTAGATTCTAGTTAATGCATAGAAATTAAATAGTTGACTGTATCACGAACTGAAAATATTTAGGATCTTCTGTCTTACCATGTTGCAAAAATATAAACTTTGAACTATGAATAACATAGTTCATTTACACTGGGGAATAGCACTAATAATTTTTTTTTTTTTTTTACTATGTCTCAATGGCAAGATAATATTCTCATTGTAATTGAGGAGTTTAACGTTAACTGATCACACAATGTCCATTTAGGAAAAATACTATTGTGTTTGGATTTCATGCTGCCTCTTCTAGTAGCAGAGTTCATTGCACCCATTACTCTGCGATACTGTGTGGGTGAACAAAGCTCAGTAGCTGTGACAGTTTTGATAGTCTGTCTCAGTCTTTTAAGTGGGTTCAACAATTGCTGTAAAAGGCAGATGGGGATTTTTTGGAAGGATGTAGAGTATTTATAGTATTCTTACAGTGCTTTTCAAATGCTCTGCAATCATTTATTCTTTAATGTGCTGCTACTCTAGTAGATAAGGAAAACAAGTCACAAAAAGTTGTGAGGTGACTATAGCAAAGCAGTTACAATCAAACAGGGAATAGGGACTTAAAAGCAGGAAACTTCTGGAACTCTGATAAAAATCTGTCTTACGAGGCAAGATAGTCCTAAATATTTTTTGGGGTTTTTTTTTGTTTGTTTGTTTGTTTGGGTTTTTTTTGTTTTGTTTTGTTTTGTTTTGTTTTGTTTTGTTTTGTTTTTTGTAAGGTACGATGAATTTGAGACAGTAGGAAAATTTCAATCCTACATGATCCGCATCTCTTTTCAGTCTTTTCTATGTCTACAGAAATTGGCTACTTTGTAAATTTGCATCCCAGTCTTTCAAGAAGGGATAGTCCTTATTCGAATTTCCATGTCTGTCTTTTAACCAAATAATTTATGGCAAAACACTTTAAAGTATTGTCTTTACTGTGAAAATGCACTGAATTTTTGTTCTGGCCACACAGAGAAAAAAAACCAGCAAGTCAAAGATTTAGGCATTTGGCATTGATTTCTGTCACTTGGCAGAAATGTACTCTCTTCATGTTGAGAGGTGCTGTCCCCAGTATGCCCAAAAGAGGAGAAGGCTATCATCTCCTGAGCTCTTCCTGAGCTTCAGTCCCTCTCCTCCCACCATCTGCCTGTCAGCACTGTGCATGAATGTCCAAATATTATTTCTCATAGATGTTGAAAATGCTGAGTTTTGAAGACTGGCAGTTCAGTCCCTACATGCACACAGACAAAAGCCAAAGAGAAAGCTTTGTCTCTGTGTGTGTGTGCACGCACATGCGTGTATATATATCGAAAAAGATTTTAGAGAAGGAAATCGGGTCCTTACAAATTCATTACTGCTGCCAAACCTACTGTTTCTTCTTCTAAAGACCAGTTGTGAGGAAAAAAACTTCACAACATTATAAAGCATCTGTTGCAAAATACTATGTCAAATGTATTTGACTGTGATAGTCCAGGTTCTGTAGTGCTTCACTTGCTGCTCTGCCACTGAAGTTGTTTCATATGTGCTTTTACACAGACTTAGAGATCAGATTTGTGGGCTTTTGCTCTGAGGGATGATTTGCTATCTAATGCTAAGTGTTTTTAAATTTCCCAAAAATACTTTTCAACTCTGTTTTGTTTGCTTGTGACCAGGATGTATTGTGTTTCCTGTAAAAAAAAGAGATGCCATGAGGTTAGTAGTGCAGATGTGCCATGGGCAAAAGGCAGTTATCTGGAATGACTTCCAGTGCAAAGCAGCAGACCTTACCCACCTTCTCCCTCATGCTGAATGAGATATTACTTGAGTATGTACTTGCATCTAGACTGAAAAACATGGAATGGTTGTTGGAGACTTTAATACTAAGTGCCAGGATCTCAGTTGTAGGTATCTACAGCTTCTAAGCAGCCACAGCCATGTGCAGCCATCAGACTACACCCCATATAGTCATTTAGGAAAGAGATAGTCCAAGACTACCAAGTACTAACCTCAGCTGTCAGATCTATTACTGGGCAAAGCTACGGTAGCTCAAGTACTATGTGCAGCCAGGGCTATTGCAGCCCAGCCAGAGGACGTTAGTCACTGATACTTGTCGTCAGTTGGTTCCCTGAGGTGGTTTTGGTAAATCTCTTCTACACACAGGATGAAGCCTTTCAGCTCATCCTCATTTTCTTTGCTCTCTCATGCCCTAAATGGTTAATTTTTTTTATCATTGAGCCAGCACACTAAGAGAATTCAGTTTGTTTGCAGCCTGAAATGTTGGTACAATTTTGCAGTAGTATTTTGAGTCAAATCATCCACGAGAATTTTAAGGTCATTCACATCTGAAGAAATTGTGTTCAGAGCAGTCCTTGGGGCCCCTGTCCACCCTCAGCTTGGGGATACAAGAGGCTGTGCCAGCAGGACAATGAAAGTTAATGATTTCAGCTTGTGCACAGCTCCCTGTTTGCCTTGATTTAAAGATCCCAGTTTTGGTCCTTTATGGTGTATTTAGGTTTCCTTATAGGTCTCCAAGGGACCACAAACTTCTTTATTCTTTAAAAGTGTACCTTGTTGCTGTAATTGAAGCCGTTTTGTTACTGTAATTTCTCCCTAATATTACAGTTCTAGTCAAGTGGTCTTTCCCTCTGGAGGCATCAATTACTATGGGTTTTGAATAGGCCTCCCTCCAGTACACATCCTTTTGCTCCCAATGCCAAAATCAGGTCACTGTAATTCCCTTCCCTAATAAAACATGCTTCTGTGTTTCTTCTTTCAAACCCAGTGTATAACATGTACTGGTGAATAGTTCCACTCTTTACCACTCTATGTAAAACTCTTGCCATATCTATATGTAAAACTCCTGCCATATACCATACAGGTTTCATGAGTTTTTTCTACATTTTCTTTGTTTTTGTGAAGACACTGAATGCCCAAAGTCCAGAGAGAAGCTTCTAGGGTTTGTGCAGGTAGTGAACCTGTGTAGGTTTGAATTCTTGTGAGGAAGCAGGGGAGCAAGCCATAGTAGTGCACTTTGTGAAAGATGTTCAGCTGAAAACTGAAGTCACAAGGCTCGTTGGCTAACCCAGGTGTATGAAGTACAGGTTTTTCTCTAAGTTGTGCTTTTTTGACAACTGGGCCCCACAACTTGCTTGACTCAGTAGTGAGACCTCACTGCTGTGCACCCAATGCCTGTTTGTGGATTAGGCTGTATGACATCTCTGGGAATGGGGGGGAACAGGCTTTGTATCACAGAGAACTCTATATCTGAGAACTGAAGCAAAGGTTAATCTCTCTCCTTTTATTGCATAGCCACAGAAGCAGAAGCTGTCAGGGTCCAAATGTGACCTGAAGACTCCCTTTACATACAAATACCAACTAAAGTTTCCTACTTGAAACCAAGCTAATACTCTGTGTTATTGGGATCATTCTGCTTTATTACAATTATTTGTTCCACAATGTTCAAACCAAGTGCAACTTTGCATTTTTGTGAATGGTTCCCCTATGAAACCCTAAAGATGCTTAACTCAGATTGGTGTATGTAGCAGTTATCACTCTACCATCTGCCCAAAAACTTGCACTTTTCATGAGATGCCACTGCTGAGACATCTGGCACTAAAAATATGTTTTCTGCATCATCTCACAATTGAGGAAGATGCTACGGCTGTTTAGCTCCGCAGGAGATTTCTTGAAGCATCTTTCTATTATTTAACAGCTTCTGCAATGAAGCACCACTACACTGGCCAGGGAAGAAATTATGCCATTAATGGAAGCCTGTACTTCTGCTTTATGGCTTGGATTGCTGTCAGAAGGGAGTGGCAGTTGTGCAATGGATTGATTGATGGTGTCTTAGATGCTATAAATCCGCTGGTGTGATGTGACTAGAAGGACTATGTAATGTACTGTAAGTCAGCTTCTATTACCCAAAAGTCAAAGACCTCCAAAATCAATGTACAACTATATTTCTCAAAGTTTGGCATGTCTTACCAAACAGTTCTTGTATAGCTTGAACCTGCATTGTACTGGGATTTCCTTCTTAATTCACAGAATAATTTCTCCCTTAAAGATCCACCCATAACATTGTGTCTCAAGACTGAGCAGGATGAGTAGGTCATACAGCATGAATATCTCAGCAGCTTGGTGCTCCCTTGTGCTGTGCAGTTCTTTCCACCCTTGGCAAGAGCCACCACAAAAGCCTGTAAATTTTTTTTGTAGGAGGTGGAGCTGTGCCGCATTGGCAGCCAGGAGAAGCTGGGGCTGACTGTCTGTTACAGAACTGATGATGAAGAAGACACGGGAATCTATGTCAGTGAGGTAAGGACATGACATTGGGGAGGAGCATGGGAGATGTTCATGGAGGGCTACACATGCCTGGGAATGAACATGCAAGTGCTCTTAGACAGGAGTACAGAAGTGTTGGCCATCAACCAGCCCATGTCACTCTCAATTCATTTAGATTATCACTTCAAATCATGTTGCCCAAGCACAGTAATAATTACTAGTGGGCATCTTTAGTATAAATGCTTTTAACTGCGACATTAGTTAGTAAAGCAGTCTGAATTTTGAAAGAAATGTGCCCTTATGATGGAGACCAGGCAGAGATTTTGAGAAGAAAAGTGCCTTCTCCACAACCCTGCTTGCATTCTCCCTCTGCCACAGCCTCAGTAATCCTAAGAGTGGTCAATCATTATTTTATTACCTTTGTGTTTGTTACAGTTGTGGTACACATAGACATACCAGAGATGGGTGGAGAGAGTGGCTTTAGAAATTAATATGTTAGAAAACCAAAATATAGAATTCTAAATACTGAGGTGGAATGAATCCTCAGTTTTCATTGGCTCCACTCAGAAAACATGGGACCCAGCACAGATTGTTAGCATTTCACAAGGTCAGTCCACAACACTTCCAAGAACACCATCTCCCTTTGAGTCTTGAGTCATTCAAAGAGGTTTGTTTTTCTCAGTAAAACAGAACTCTTCTGAGTCCAAGGTCACTGCTGATTATTCTTCATGAATTGTCATCCCAATTGGTCATTTTTTTGACATGTTGAAACAAATTTCAACATTAGAGAAAGTTTCTTCACTAAAGGCTGTCCAGGGGTGTGGTCACAGCATCAAGCCTGTCAGAATTAAAGGAGCAGCTAGACAAAGCTTTTAGTCATATGGTTTTGTTTTAGGTAGTCCTGTGAGGAGTAGGTTGTTGGTCTTAATGGGGTCCTTATAGGTTCATTCCAACTTGAGAGATTCTGTGATTCTAAATTCTTAATCAAGCTCATGGATGGAGAGGATCAGAAAAGACAGAATTCTCCTGTGTATCGATGAATAGGATGAATGAAAGATTGCACATAAAGAGGCTGGTAGCAGTGTTAAATAAGCTGAAAAGCACAGTCTTGGAAAAAGAATGAGGAATTAATATAAATTACCTAAGAATATATCTTCCACCAGTTGTATAAGCTGTGCTGTTAAAGTCTGTTTGACCTTGTGAGGGCAAAGGAAGTTCAGGAATCTCTTAGTACATTCCAGGATTATATCTGAAATGTTCTGTTTATGCTACATGATAAAATTTTCTCAGACTTTTGAAAATGAATGTATTGATATTATCTTTTGTCCTTGATTAAGGACTTCAGATTCATTGTTTTTTTCCTATGACAATGCACAAGAAGAAATTAATATCTAACATGTAGAGGATGTAGAGATGTAGAAGATGTATCCCATGAACTAAATGCTCAACTCAAATTTTTGGCTTGAAAAAAGAACTTTTGTCATGATGAGGCAAAATAAATGTTTTAAGATAACCATCAAGGGAAAGGTGATAGATTGAATTGCCCTGCAATAAACAGTAGGTCATTGCTCAGAGATGAGCTGTAGTGTCTTTGATAAACTATCACTGGAGCCCTAAATATATGTTTAGATTAAATTAACTTAAAATTAACTGGTTCAGACTAGGCATGATTTACAGGACCTGTAAGTGTTCTATATAATATGGATCCTTTGGGTTGTTTTTTTTTTTTTTATGTTTCCTTGTGAACAGATTGATTATTAAGATAACAATTTAATAGTAAATGTTTCCATGGAAGAAAAAGAATCGTGCCCAAAGACAGGCCCATTTGTATAGAGGTATCAACTGCTGCAGAAGCTTCTTAGTCCATGGTGAACTTCCAGAGAAAAGGGTGTCTCATTAACTTTTAATGCTCTGACAGCTGAAGGTTAATGTCTGACAGTGGCAAAGGAAAGTATTAGTTTGAAAATCATATGCTCCCAACCCTTTCTGTCTTGAGGCTTTTATCTGAAACAAGCTCATATACGATCATTTAAAGAACTGCTTCGTTTCTGTGACTCTAAAGGAAACTTCATATTGCCTCTGTACTGTTTAAAAATTGTACTTTTTCAACTCTTGCAATTGTGCAGCTGTTAGAATTTCCCATAGAAGTCTTTTCATGTTCATTTACTGGTTGTTATCCTATGCAGGTTGATCCAAACAGCATTGCTGCCAGAGATGGACGGATCCGTGAAGGAGACCGCATTTTGCAAGTATGTGACAAGAGATTTTTCCTTAAACTCTTTCTTCAGACAAACATGCAGTGCCATCTTCTCCATGGACTGTTAATGAGGGAAGATAGTTCTCTTTGTTACTGTGATCGATGAGAAAATCCATGTCTGTCTGTTTTTTAACACAATAGCTGGGAGCTAGAGTGTGTATACTGAAAAATGAGACTGACAAACTCGTTCTGGCTCATGCACTTACATCCCATGTTTTTTTTTTTTCTCCATATTTATTAGAAAATCTCATTTCCACTATGTTCATCTCAGTGTCAAATTCTAAACAGGATCCTGCAGACGTAAATATAAGTGTCAGAGACATGCTGATCATTAACCAATTGCATAAATTTGGGTAAAACTCTTTTATGGTAAGCATAGATAGTAAGAGTTTTCACACAAAAATGTTGTTCAGAGAAGGATGATCTTAAATGTACTTAAGGAGGGGGTTCATTAGGTTTTTGTTAATATTTTCTTTCCTCCCCCAATAATACATTGCTTTTCTGAATTCTTTTCTAATCCACCACCTTGACTTTTTCTTCTCCCTTTGTTTCTGTTGATCCACTCGCTTAAAGAGCTACCCCAAAGATAGGTTTGTGTGTTACAGCATAGGTGGGTGCGGGTGGCTGGCTGCTGCACAGGGCAGTGTTCCTGTACAGTGAGGGAAACGGTGAAAATGGAAGGGGGTTTCCATTTCCAATCAGCAATGGGTAGCGCATTTTCACCACTGTGCGAAATCATGAAACAGCTACCAAAAATCACTTGACTGGAATTTTTTTGCTGTATTGTAGCATTTTAAATCCAGTTCCAAGTTGATTTGCCTTGTATTTTTGCCTTTTTTCACTGAAGCCCCAGAAGAAACTCCTGGTGATGAGAGGTTGGTTTTCTGTAACATGTTCCATAATTGCCCTTCATTAATTTAAGCAGATGAGCTTTCAGGTTTTCACAGGATCAGTCTCTTCCTTCCTTCCAATCTTTTCATTTCTGCAGGAAATATCTTTGCTGAAACCTGTATTTCTTATCCTGGTACAGCTTAAATCAGCTTTGGGAGTCTAGCAAAACAACAGTGCCTATTAGCTGGCTTACCAAAGCGGTCCATTTTCTAGAGAAGAAATGATAAATTAGATTTTAATGTCAGGGCTCACTTGAGGCCTGCTGGTTTTTTCTCTGTGTGGCTGGGATTGTGAAAACATTCCCAGGATGATGTTCTCCACCAGAAAGCACAGATGCCATGTGAGGGCAGTGACATCCTCAGCAGGACTTGGGGTGACAGGACCATTCCATGGGCTGCATGTAGGAGTGGAAAAGTTAGGGCCCTGCCTTCCATGTTTTTATGTGACATACCTACTGAAGAAATAGTAGCATTTTTAACTTCCAAAAATCAGAAAAATACCCCTTTTTTATTCAGCCAAGTAGAAACAACTTTCCATTCCTACTCTATGTGTGTCAAAATAAGGAAAGAGAGAGTAGATCCATTTTCCACTCCTTTCCTTGTTTTGTAAAATTTCTGGGTGGACAGCCAACAGCATTTCAGGCAAATGTTCTCCAGTACATAATGAAATTCAATTCATTTCAATTTTGAGTAAAGACTCCAGGGGTGAGAGAAAACATAGATAATTCTGCCATCCTCTTGTGGACTGGAGCATTACTTTAATGTCAGTGCTGATATATTGCTATGAATTTTATCATTAAAGTTAATACCCGGAGAGTTATGTGGGGTTTACTTTCATATCTGAAAACACATTGACCCTCTATCTCCTCTTATTGATGAGATAGCTCAGAGAAATAGAAGGTGACGGTGCCATTATGGGTGGATTACACTGAGGCTGGGAGAGATACAGATCCTTGGGCATTTTCTGTGGGTGGCAGGCGGCATTGGTTAAGGCTATGGGGGGAATGCTGTCATGAGTATTCCTCACAAAATGACAGGAGGTTTCATCTGGTTTTTGAGGCCGTAACTGCCCCCTTATCATTCTCAGAAACCACCAGCTTTCAGTCTAAGCATCTGAAAACTGCCTGAGTACTTTAAATGAAATGTTACAATGTCAAGGGAAAGTTTTAAGAGGGCAGTCTTTGTGGTAGTTGCCTAAACTTCTGCTGTTTTTAACCTGCAGGCTAAGCACAGTCCATGGGGCAGGCTGAAGTCTACTCTTTCCCCATGATAGTGCAGCTGGGATGGGGTGACCACCTTCAGGTAGTGTGGGGACAGCCCAGCTGCCTCCTCCAGGGTCCATGGCAAGCAGTTACTCAGCTGATAGGAGTTGCTAGAGCAGCCACCATGTCTGGGGATATTTTGTACAGGCTGCAAATCTACTCCTGAGCCTCTCTGTGGCTGCATCTCTGCTTTTCAGCTTAGGGCAGCTCTGTGTTACCTGAGCTCCCAAGACCACAGCTATCCCACCATGTAAACATTGAAGAGTCTCAGACATTTCACTCACTGCCAGTTAGGTGATCGGGGATTTTCTTTAATCTGAATTAAAGCTATGTTTTTGAATCATGGCTTTCAGGCCAAACATAGGTACAAAAATGTAACTTTCTCTTTGATTTTCAACTACAAGATGAAATGGACTTGAAATGGAAATTAAATTATAACTGCTACTTTGAAATGGAACCATTAGAAGATTTTTTTCCACCAAAAATATTCAGGTATTTCTACCATCCAGTTTTGTTTTCACTCTTTTTGAAACAGACTGAATTTTGGAGGTTTTGTTGCCACAATGAGAATAATCCACTTCTTGTTCTGTGAATTGAACAAAACTGAATTCTTATGGGAAATATGATTTCTATTTGATTCCTTCATAAATGGTTTTTGGACAATGAAAATTGTATTTGTTACCATATAGTCATGGATGTCATTGTTTTATTTGGGTTACAGAATAGGAGAAAGGTAGCAAGAAAAGACGAGTTTCATTGAAGAACCACTTTTATTTTGATTATCCCCTTGTAAGGGGGATACATATGTTTTGTGTGGTACTGGCTACTAAGCTGTCCGCACAAATATGAAATGATTAAATGGAGCAGCAACAAGCAGTGGCCCAAAAGTATTGCCTGGTGAGAGATAATACTGTAGCTCTCTAATTGGCTCTCTACCAGCATTCAGTGTGACTGATTTCAGCTGTAGCATTACCAGTCTTCTTCCACCAGCACTATTATCTCAGAGTGACACTTCCATTACTCTGAACGGAGAAAGATGAACGTCACCTGTCAGGGGCTGGTTAATTGTGTTGCTAGATGTATGTTACCAGGGCGCAGGTTGGACATTTATGAACATAACTGCTTCCTCTGATGTCCACCATCCTTCAACAATCAATACAGCTCTTACAGTAAGCGCATAATTGAGTGAAGGCACTTACCACTGAGGGGCTGAAGATGAGGCCGTTGCGCAATTTTCATTGTCCATGCATTCAGCACAAATGAGCTGATATCTGCCCTTTATTGTGTGTTGCTTTGTGGAAATAGAAACTAATGTGCCACTTTCATTTGTTTCCTAGATAAATGGCCAAGATGTCCAGAATAGGGAAGAGGCAGTGGCATTGCTCTCCAGCGAAGAATGCAGGAAAATTGTGTTGCTGGTCGTGAGGCCAGAGATGCAGGTTAGACTAAACAGATGCACTGAGTCAGAACCTGGGTTATATCATGCGTTCACTGTCACTGTAAGCAATGAACTGCCAAGAAATAGGAATGCCAAAGTTACTGACAAAAGGAGCAAACAGTTAATTGCGGAGCTTTGCTTTTTCTTTATACAACAAAGAATATGATATTACTAGGGCATGTTTTGCCCAAACTAAACAAGTTTTTTTCCAACAGAGTGAGCAGATATATAAATAAAGCTGGCAGCATCAATATGATATTAGTAAAATATGAAGTAGAACTTGAAAACTATGCATTACTCATTAGAGGATTCTGCTTTGTTCAAGGGATAAATTTCCCATACTTAACGTTTATCAGTTTTATCTTTTATATGAAGCTTATAATTTATATGAACTTACACAAAGTGGTAACTTGTCATTTCTGAGGGATTGTTTTATGCTATGTGGTAATAACCAGGCATGTAAACTATTAATGTATGTATAAATTATGGGACTTTCTCTACAGTCTCATTCAGCAAATGGAAATGTAATTGTTTTAACAACACCCTGGTCACAAAAACGTGCCTGCATTTTGAGAGGTGCATTTAAAAAAGCTTTTAGAAACATTTTTATGATTTTAAAAATAAAATTGTGCCAGTACCAAGAATCTTGCTGTGCCAAGAATTTTTAATATCATTGCAGGGGACAGATGTTAGGTTGATTATCAGATAAAGAAGACGTAGAGTGGTAGAAGACTGCTGTTTTTACATCCCTTTATATTCTATTTGTAGGCCTTTGCAAAGCAAAAGGACATTATACTGTCATTGTTCTATCTGCAACAATTCAGAGTTGGTTAAGATGCCATTTGTCTCTCATGCTATTATTCTGATATTTTCAGTCTCACTAGCTGCATATTCTGTATAAATTAAATTAAGTGTCATTCAGTGCCACTTGAATCTCTGCTTAAATACTGTAGTTATAAAAGTCACAATGTCAGTGTTCATATCCTTAATGTTTTTCATGAAGCTAAACAATTCTTATAAAACCAGTGACAAAGTACAGCAAAAATAGGTGTGCCTCACTTTATACTGCAAAATTGTAGTCCTCAGTTGCTGAAATTTTGAAAGAGATTTTTCAATAATATTCCAACTGTTTTTCATTAGTATTCTGTTTTTCTCTAGGGAACAGAAACTCACCCACTTATAAAAAATATATGCCCCAAGAAAGTTCAGTCTCTGTATTTGTTTAGATGGGGCAACATGAAATAAGGAGTCAATATGATAAGATTAGTATGAGATAAGGAGTTACTTATGTGTACCAATGTAGCTTCCCACATGAATACGCCTTACAAAAAATGTGTGGTTTGGCTTAGGTTTGGGCCTTTGGTGCTGGATTTTTTTGTTTAGTTTATGTGTTTTAAGAACATACTCATACAAAACTGACGAAAAAGCCAGAGTAGGTCAGAGATCAGGCTGTCAACTGATTTCTGCTGGTTGAGTTGTTTTGACTTGGTAAAAAACATCAGGATTAAGCAGGCTTTCATTTCTAGATAGAAAATGGTAATGGCAGTACTGCAGCCTTGAAGGGTGACTTCTAAGCACATTCCCTCAGTAAAAGGGAAGAAAACACCTCTGACCACATACTTGTGCAGTGAATAATGAAGTTTTGAAACAGAGCACCAGAGGACCACCGCACACACACGCTTTCTCACATGTGAATATGTACACAGCGTATGTAGTGCACGTGTATGCTAAGGCGCATAGTTTTCTTCTCAAAGCTGTAACATAACATAAGCATTCTCATTAGTTATATACTGGGTCTGCCACAATCAAATCAGCAGATTTGCCCAAGTGAGATTCATCTTTCATCCTCCAAATTTGTTAATCTCTGAAATTTTCTCACGTGAGGTGAATTAGACTATGTCCTTTACAGCAGAAGGATATGCTCATGCTTTCCTTGGGGGGAAAAAGTAAACAAAGCAAGTAAACAAAACTACCACATGTTTCACATAACTGTTTGAAAGTCCCATTGAGGACACACATAAAAATTATATGTCCTCAAGGAAAAAAGTCTCCTCCTAATCCCAAACCATAGGTGGCTGGCTTTACCTGGGGAAATGATGAAAAGCTTGTTTATAAGAGGAAAGAATTTGTTGACAGAGTTTGTTAAGGAAACTGTGATGTTCTGCCAGTATTTCATTAGAAGTACTACACAGCATCAGTCACTCCTTGTGTAGCTTTGAACTACTACTACTACTACTACTACTACTACTACTACTACTACTACTACTGGTTTAGTGTAACTTTTCTGACTGACATCTGTGACCAGACATATCCTGGCTTTGAGGCAGTGGTAATTCTGCTCTAGGTGTTGGCCAGTGCTACATCTCTCTTGCTGTCCTGGGAATTACAAGAATACTTGGTATTCTTGTAATTGTCTTATGCTGAGGCTTTTCCTTTCAGCATATTTTTGTCACCATCATCCTGTGGTTCCTTCATCAATGACAAAACAATTAAGTGTTTCCTTCTGCTACAATCCTGTCATTATAGCCAAGAGTGCCACTGACCAATGTTTTTCTTTTTGATGCAGTGTGCTATCTGGTAAGGGATTGCAGGAGCATAATGAACAAAATGGAAAGAACAGCGTTTTAGGCCAGGGTGCCTGCTTTATCAGTTTCAAAAGATGTGAAGGGTGTGAAATGGGTTCAAGAAGAGATACGTACTTGACAGAAAACATAGCATCCTCTCCTGTCCTTTTGCAACACTCTGTTCACCAAATGTTAATGTACTATTTTACACTTGGGGAGAAAAAACCAAGCAAACAGATAAACCTTGCTTCCAGACACACCGGGAGAACTAAAATTGCCTCCCTTCAAGTCACCTCATCTTTCTATCACCCTGTTCTGTTTATTTGTTTACCTGGAAGATCAACGGGAAGATAGTGACAGAAATGCAGCATAAGGTTTCCATTGAGGTGGTGGCAGCAGGGCTGGAATGGAGGTTGTTAGAGACAAGAGCCCAGTTGCCTCCTGGCCCTATTAGCAACACTGCCATTCTTGCCGTGCAGGGTCTCTCAGTAGTAATGAACATGACAGCTTCAGGATTACGCGCTGTGCCTTTCATACCTTTTGAAAGGAAATAATGTCTGTGCTGTGCAGTCTCCTTCATTATGAGAGAAAATCAGTCATACTGTTTTACGAAAGGATAAAAGACATGAATCCCATCTTTTTATCCTTTTTCTTTTCTTTTTTTTTTTTTTTTTTTTTTTTTTTTGAGACATGAACTTGAACTCCTACTGCCTGGCTTTCTGAAGAGAATCATTAGAATAAAAAGAACTAGTCAAGCATTGCCATTTGGGTTTACTCTATTTTAGCATGTGTCCTTACTAACATAAAATAACATACTAATGTATTCTTTGCAGCTGGAGGAAGGGTGGCTGGATGATGAAAGGAATGAATTCTTAGAGGAGATAAACTTGGAAATGTTGGAAGAGCAGCATAATGAAGCGATGCAGTACACAGCCAATGAAGTGGAGCAGGTACGACCACTACTAAACACATAATTTGAAATATTTCTAGGTATATTTTTTTATTAATAGAGAATGAAACAGTGTGCTCTAAAATGGAGTCAAAGGCTTTGATAGAGTTCTCTCTACAAATGCTGTGATCTCTGGCACACAGTATGTAAGGAAAAAGAGAACAACACATGCTTAGGCCCAGTACATCAAGTTAACAAACAATTTAATATGGTGTGATAAGTGCAGAATTCTTCTTTTCTCTGAACTGTCAGAATAATATTGCTTTCCTTCATTACTTCTGAAGTGTTTGGGATTTATGATGTAAAACTTCATGTCAGTTTTTGTTAAACTGGTGTTAATAACAACAAGGTCATAGGTTCAATCCCCATATGGGGGATTTAACTTTAGAGCTGGACTTGATGATCCTTTTGGGATGCTTTCCAACTCAGAATTTTCTGTGAATCTGTGAATATCAGTGAAGCACCTAGAGCTCTTAGCTGAGCTAGGTGCCCTTCTTGCGGTATGCATGCAATGTATGAGCTAGCCTTGCACCAGAGCTTGCAAAACAAGATGGAAGACGTGTTTAAATAAACAACAGGTGTTTTGTTAATGTGAGTGTATTTCTCTTACACTGACAGCACACAGCTCAGCATTTGTTTTGTTAATAGAGACAAATAAGCTATTGTTAGCATAGTCTCAGCTTGCTGCTATCCTGACTTTTACCTGCCCATATGTTCTGTAGGCTGTGTGACTGTGGCAAACATACCCTACAGTTTCATCAAGTATGTACATCAGATGTCCCTTGTTGTGAAAGGTGTAAGTACCCGCTCCTGGATCAGATGATCTGCCAGTATGCACACTTGTGTGGAACCAAAGAAATAAAATTCAACTTCTCCTGGCTTCTGGATTTATGCAGCTGGGAAGAAACTGGTTTTCCACCCAAAGAACTTTGTGACTTACAATTTTTTCCCCATTCTGAATTGCTCAGAAAGAGAGCCCATGGCATTTTTCTTTGAAGTGAAGAGAGGGAGAAAGACTATGAGAGCCTTCTCTTTTCTGGAAACCAGGGGGCTTCTTTGACTTCAAATGCCTCAATGATTGGTCCACATTGGGGGGCCTGAATGTGCATTTAGTCTATTTCTTCCTGACCTCCCCTTCAGCCTTGACACTGGGTCAGTGAGTAGGTGATAGTTTATAGTAAAGCTCTTCCCTGTATATCAATGAAATATTCATTGGGACAGAGACACTGACAGAATAATTAAGTCAATTCTCTGAAAAATGACAACTCAGATTACAAATATTTTTTCTTATAAGCATTTAGGTATTTACACAAAGTGGAATAACTCCAGGGCTGGGGGAAAGGGAGCCTTGCAACGGGATTTTTACCAGCCTTTTAGTTGTGACTCTTCTTTCAAGGCAGTGAGCCAAGCCTCAGTTTCCCAGGTTAAATGTGCTAGCTGCTGCACTGCTAGCTACTTTCAGCTGATATATGGCATCTTGATTATTGTTCTATCCAAAATTTTATCTTAGATACCAAATATTTCCTGTCAGAAAAACCACTTGCTCTTTGCAAAACAATTTCATTTGCATGGTGACATTTTTACACAAACCTCCAGTTCTGCTAGGAATTCTTGAACAAGCCTATCTATCAACTCACTAGGCACTCACACTACATGTTGGGACCTCTGAAATCACTTTACCATTGTGACCTTCCACTGCAAAGTTCTTGTCAAGCTTTGGCTTTTTCACTGAATTTGGGTTGTGGATAGTGTTAATGAGTAAGCAGTGATATTCTGTGATGTGCTTTCACAGAACCCATTGAATTTGTTTATTCCCTTTTGGAATCTTTTGCCAAGCATATTTTTTTTCCATATTGAGATTTTATATTACTGTAAAGAACAGTATACTGAAAAAAAATGATGGTAACTTGTGATCTGTCAGTACCTGACATTGCATTGCTTTAAGTAATTCTAGGACAGCCAGACATTTCTTTGCCCTTCTGATGAGTAATCGAATCAACCGAATGCAGCTTGGTGTGTAATGGGACGTCAGTAATTTGTGACAGCTGCTGTCTCTCTAGACTCTATGTAGTGACTCGTCAAGTCAGAAAACTGGTTCTTTACTCCTTGTTAGGCTGGGAAATCTAGCAGTTTCCTGGGGGGAATCACACCATCCATTGGAGCTATGAAACCACTCTCATTGCAGCTGCCATTGGCCAGTCTGAGTATCTTTAAGCTCCGCAGTTGGCCATGGAGACCAGCCTTGATTTTTGTGGACAAAAACTTAGTGCTCTGGCTTCATAATCATAATTCATCATGTCATCATGAATCTTGAAAGCTGCAGGAATGAATACACTTTCTATCAGAATATCCTTCCAAATACAAGTCTGTTTTACAGAATGCCATTTTAATATTTAATGTGAGCTGTCACAAAAAAAATTTGGTACGGTTTGTAATAGAAGAGTCAAGTAGATAGTCATGCCTTTTCTGTATGTTTTTGACCTACTCTGTAGAATTCAGTCAAGAATTGTATCTTGTCTGTATGGAATAGTCCAAAAAGCCTCAAGGAAAGATGTAATTCTCCATTTTTTATAACTCATTGTGTTCCTTTCCCTTTACAACATCATGGTTCATTGTGCAGCAGAGATAATTTTCAGAAGACTGCCATACATTTACCATGCAGAAATTCTTATTGGTATCGTGTAATTATCAGAACCTATTAAGAAGAAGAAGAAAGAATTGGACAAAAGGAATTATTCTAGTTCATTCAAAGCTGAAATAGAGAGAAAATATCTGGGGAGAAATCCTTTTTTTTTAAGAAGCCTGTTTTAAAAGACCAGCATTGTTGGCAGAAGAGCTTTTTCCTTTTTAGTGAACCACTGAAATAAATTCCAAATTTCCCTCATGGTTTGAGTACCTCATGGTTAGCCTGCCACCGGAGATTCCTCTCCCTGTGACATGTCTCCCTCTCACTGTCAATGACTGACCAGAGAGCCCAGCTGTGCTTGTTAGAGCCTTCGGCTGAATCATACTGCATTCAGACTTTAGTAGCAGTCTGAGTCCCAATATACATTATAAATTGTAAAAGAATAGAACAGTGCCTGAATTCCTGCAAGATTAGCCATTTTATAGGCAGGGATTCTTGCTGGAGCTAAAATGCAGAATCTTTTGAGGTTCATTTATTGTTTGATTGTATGCACCACTGGGTTTACCTTCTCATTATCTGAGTTTTCACTGCAAAGATGAGGCCTAAGGAGCCCTTTGGTATTTCAAACAGAAGTAATTGTAGAAGAGATTGACAATGTATGTTTGAAAGCAAACACTTTGTTTGAAATAGATAATAAATAACACCAAAAAAAGCAACACACTGAAAATTGTGGATTCTCTCTTGTTTTTCAAAAGAGACATAATGTGGAATTAGGCTTGTTATCTTTCAAAATAAAATAAAAATTATCTCATGCTGTAAAAGACTGCTCAGTCTGCACACGTTTAGGAGCTCTGGCAAGCATGAAATACCCAGGACAAAAATGCCAGGGGCTAACTTACTTGAGTGACAATGGATTTTTTAAATAAAACATATCTCAAAAACATGCAGTGCAATAAATATCAGTATTTTTTTCAATTTTCTTAATTGAGTTAGCTGTAAGTATCCACATACTGGGGAAAAAAATAATGTGATATGGATGTCTGCTTTAGTTTGAGAAGAATCTGATTGTATAGGCACTTGTTTTTTCTGAGGGAACCCAAAGTCACTATCTGACATTCAGATGCCTATACTATATACACTTATATTTCATCAGATCAATCCCATTCATCTGGTTTCTACTTGACTTAAAAGGCTTTGCTTTGTTTACATCTTTTGTGTGTGCATGCTAAATCCAGAGCGTGTAACTTAAGTAGATGCCAGAGTATTACATTCAGTCAGTATAAATCAAGTTGAAGTTGAAGAAGCGAAACTTAAATTATTGATAAAAGTGGTGTGGAAAACAAGAGCTACCAGTTCTGAAAGTGCTGATTCCATGGACCTCAACTGTAAAGTTTCTTCCCAACACCTATACAAATAGCTTCATTAGGTGGTTTTTTTTTCAGAAGTGCTCAAATATATGCTTTGGGTGCTGTAGTACTGTGCAGAAGACATCAGAGGAAGTATTATGAAGCTCTGCTCCTGTAAGCTGTGTAGCTGTGCTAAAACATAAACCACCCTCTTTGGAGTTTTGGTCATATGGATGCAAATTGTGTTATATCACTCCCGAATAGCAGATCCTGACCATCCTTGTTTGGTCATGTGAATGGAGCCTGCCTTTGGAATAGGCACCCAGATTCCTGATTGCTTTGCAGTGCTGCCCTCCTGTTGTCTGGAGGAGCTCTTCTCCCTCCCGTCGGTAGTTAAATATTTTCCAGAGCAGTGAGAAATATGGATTGCACATTGCAGTGGCGGGGGTGAAATGTAAGCTGCCCAGGTTGGAGTCACTTCTCTGCTGAAAGGTTAGGGGGCAGAGGAGGTCAAGACAAGCTGCAGCAGCTCCAAAGCAGGTGAGAGAAGGGAACAGAATAGCATATGTAGCAGCACTCACCTGGAGGAGGTGTACTAGAATGATACTAAATTAAACCTAAATTTCCTAAGGCATCTTTTCAGAAATTTTTAACTGGTTTGCCACAGACACGGAATTCTCCTGGTGGTGTGTTTCTTTCAATATTTGCTTTATTCCACTCTTACACTGAATTGGGGGTAGAGGTTATTTTTGTTTTTCTGACACTAAGCCATTTTTTGGTAACAGTTGAAGAAATGAAACCAGATGGAGGGCATGTGATCATAAGCACATGAAGAGAGGAGAAGGGGTGACATAGGAGACACATTTTCATCCTGTTTTACTGTTTATCAAAGTAGATTAAAAGGGAATTATGACAGTGGCCTCTTTGTTTCCTTTCACTGAGTGCACTATACCTTTTTTCTCTACTGTTTATTACAGTCATTACACAGAATTATGCAATTATACTTCCTAAAACAGACATGATGTTTGGTTGGTACTGTGTGTAGTTAGGTACTTGGTCATATAAATTGCACTCTGCATGATTCTTTGTTTATCTGGTTTGAAAAATAAAGTGTCTGTCTCTTTGGAGAGGTGTTATCTCACTATGGAATATCTCACTCTCATTCTATGGAATATAAATAGGTTGAGAGTATAAATAAGTGAGGTACAATGAGTGGAGTGCTAATCAGCAATCAAAACATTATACCCATGGCAAAGCATTCAGTGTTGTTCTGCACTTAATAATGAAAGACTGTTTTTATTTTTAAGGAACATAAACCCTAAAAATGGAAACAAATTAGTTTTCAAAAAGAGTTTCTAGGGATGAAATGGACTGAGGTCTTTCTGAGCAAAATCCTAGAATCCAAAATGAACACTTTTTCAGAAAAAGGCTACAGAACACAAGAAGTGTAGGAGAAGGCCATGGAGGGTGTAATGGAGTAAACAAAATTTCACTGTTTAAAAAAAGAAACAGTAGTCTTTTTGCACCCTGTTAAGTTGTACTAGTCATTGCTTCATTGGCTGCTTGCTCTGTTTGAAGTGATACCAGTTCTGAAGCTTTCTCTCAAGTTTGAGAAGATTTCAGCTCCACCAGTTTCTGGCCATAATCCAGAATCAAAACCAGCTCACCATCTGGTGATCATTATCTTTAAGCATTGCAAAGAGATGGCTTAGATAGAGAGGGAAATATTTCTTTCCGGACTTTAGAAGCTTTGTCACTAGTACTGTAATTCACTTACATTGCTTAGTATGGAAACCACAGCATGACTCTCAGAAATGTTTAAAAGCTATGAGCAGTAGGACTGCTGTTTAGTGATCTGTTTTAATTGAGATTAAATCAGATCACAGCTGTTTAAGCAAAACAGAACTGGAAAAGAATTCTCCTATAATATGATCTGCATTTGATAATCCTTTTGGTTTACTCATTTTTTTTAGCCAAAGAAACATGAAGAGGAAGATGGCACTACAGACACTGCAACCTCATCGTCCAACAATCATGAGAAGGACAGTGGGGTGGGGCCTACAGATGAAAGTCTCCGAAATGATGAGAGCTCAGAGCAAGAAAATGCAACCGAGGAGCAGAACAGTGCTACCCTGCAGAGCAAACGGGATCTGGGCCACAGCCAGGACACGTTAGGCAGTGTTGAGCTCCAGTGCAGTGAAAGCTTGGTGTCTGGGGAATACATTGAATCTGATTTCATAGGAAACCCAGAGGAGGAATGTGAAAGGTTTCGGCAGCTCTTGGAATTGAAGTGCAAGATTCGAAACCATGGGGAGTATGATCTTTATTACTCAAGCAGCATGATAGAATGCAACAGAAGAGAGCAAGATGGAGTGGAGCATGAGCTGCAGCTACTCAATGAGGAACTGAGGAACATTGAACTTGAATGCCAGAATATTATGCAAGCTCACAGGCTTCAAAAGGTGAGAGATCAGTATGGAGACATTTGGGCTTTACATGATGAAAGTTTCAGGAATTATAACACCAGCACAGACATACAAAGAGGCAAACTGGATGACATCTTGGAGCACCCTGAGAAGTCTGACAAGGACAGTTCCAGTGCCTACAACACTGCTGAAAGCTGCAGGAGCACTCCACTGACTGTGGAGCGATCCCCTGATAACTCTCTCCACAGGATGATCAGCATAACCAACAGGAAAAACCTGAGGACCACAATTGTTGCTAATCAGTCATCCTCAGGACAAAGCAACAGGGAGACAGCCTCAGCCAAAACCAAACCTACTGAGCAAAACAGTGCTGCTGAGAATGCAGTGCTGGCATCAGAAAGCAGCAAATTCACAGACCAGGAAAGGCAAAGCAGTGAGCACATTCCCTATTTGTCTCCATATCACAGTTCTTCTTACAGGTACGGGAACATCCCTGCTCATGCAAAGCATTATCAAAGCTACATGCAACTGATCCAGCAAAAGTCTGCTGTGGAGTATGCCCAGAGCCAGCTCAGCCTGGTGAGCATGTGCAAAGACTCGCAGAAGTGTGCGGAGCCCAAGATGGAATGGAAAGTGAAAATAAGGAGTGATGGAACGAGGTACATCACAAAGAGACCAGTTCGAGACAGAATCCTGAAGGAACGTGCCTTAAAAATTAAAGAGGAGCGCAGTGGGATGACGACAGATGATGATACGATGAGTGAGATGAAGATGGGTCGCTATTGGAGCAAAGAAGAGCGGAAGCAGCATTTGGTGCGTGCTAAGGAGCAGAGGAGGCGGCGGGAGTTCATGATGAGGAGCAGGCTGGAGTGTCTTAAGGAAAGTCCACAGAGTGGCAGTGAGGGCAAAAAAGAAATCAACATTATTGAACTGAGTCACAAAAAGATGATGAAAAAGAGAAACAAGAAAATCTTGGACAACTGGATGACAATACAAGAACTGATGACACACGGTGCTAAATCCCCAGATGGCACAAGAGTGCACAATGCCTTTTTATCAGTTACTACTGTATGAACACAACTTCTAACAGAGAGTATACTACCAGTTTAGGTAGAGTACAATTGCCTCGTTCAATGTGGCATTTTTATATATTTTGTGACTGTTTATAGTTTGATCTTTTTGTAAGCAATATTACCTGGTATTTTAAATTTGTTTTTCATATAACAATACCTTCTTTATCTGGCAGTCTTTCTTTATCCTGCAATATATTCATATTATTCATTTGTAAAAAAAAAAAATAGAAAAGTGAAGCAAAAAATTTCTTAACCTTACACATATCCTGTAACTTAAGATCTGGATTTATTTCTAATTTTGCTTTTTCTACTTTAGTAACAATACAATACCAAACCAAAATGCTTTATACTGTATCTTTGGCTTAACAAGTTTTAAAATTTTACATCCTACATTGAATCTGTTCATAAAACATATTCCACATCCCATCATATAGATAAGAATGACATTTTTCCAACTGCATATTTTACAGTACATTTAATCTGTAAATTGTAATTGTATTTGTCCAAGTAAAGTGTAGGTGAGCAATTCTCCTGTGTTATGTAGTGGCATTCGTCTTGTAGCTGCACAGTATGTGATAATTGTGAAGATGAAAGAGAAATAAATTATTGCTTATCTTTAAGAAAAAAAAAAAAAGTCAAGCATTGTTTTATTTAGATTGAGAATTTAAGTGTAAGCCATTTCACTGTGCATGATATTTACAGCATATAGAGATTTCAAGAACAAAGGACACAATTCCATAGGATATTTCTTATGAATTAGCTTTTAATTTTGCAGAACACATAGAATGAATGGGTCTTTCTAGCTTTTCCTTACCTGCTATTATTAGTTAATTAAATGATTCATTGATGTATTTCTTTGTTGTAAGATGATAGGTAACTGCCATGAGTCCTCTCCCTGGCTGAGCTTGCTATTTCTTCTACACATACAAAACATGAACACAGCACATGCCTAACTTTGAGCCAAATCTCATGCAAGAAAAACCAGCAGTGACATTTTCATAGGACTGGAGTTAAGGAAAAACAGAGAATGAAAAGCAACTAATTGAGTTAAGTGTGTAAAATTATTGTTGAGGAGCATCCAAGTCATTTAAAAGAGCCTCAGTGGGAGCTGGCTGGAGCTCAGGAGAATTGATAACTTGCTGTCTGGGTGCTTGGTGGGATTCCCTGACTCTCCATGCAGCAGAATCACCTCTGCTGCCACTGGGGCATCTTGTGAGCTCCTGCTGCTGCTGCTGGCAGCCCAGCGAGTTAGTGCAAGCTGAAATGACTAGTCTTGGGCAGTCTGTGGGGTTAAAGAAATGGCCTAATAGCACCATTTTTATTGTCCCTGTGCTTGACTCACAGACGTTCGTAACTGACTGTAGTGCTTTCCATAGCAGGACTAGGTTCTGAAATCACTTGGCATCAGGCTTTAAAAGAAATGTTGCAGAAGGGCACATAATGGTATTTCCAAACTACCAAATTCTGGGAATCATTAATTTGTTTTTTAAACACTTTTGGCATTATTTAATATTGGCAGTGTTCTTTGCATCTCCAGACATATAAATACCATAAGAGCACTGCTCTCCAAGTGCTTAGGAAAATTATGCCACTGACAGTTCACAGTCTGATAATCAGAAAATTCTCTCTTCAAAACTCAGGGAGACATCACACTAAATCCTCACTAAACATACAGCTGTTCAGACCCAATTACAAACACCTCCACTGTTTTCTTTTAAATTAATAAAAGTGTGGAATCCCTGATCAGAAAGGATCATAGGGTCATATAGTATTGCCTTCAAGGGGCTGATACCAGATTGTCTCTCCAGGTGAGCCTAGGAATTGTCTTTGACCAACCTAAGTCATCCAGGAAGGTACACATTCTTCTGGAGACATCACAGCCTAGAAGTTTGGCTGTTTCCCTTATTTCATTCCAGTAATCACACTTAAACACAGGTCTCTTTCCTAATCTGAGTTCAGCTGCTATCAGCTCAAGACAATGGCTGCTCTTATGTCTTTCCCTTAG
The DNA here is from genome assembly GCF_024509145.1 of Vidua macroura. Classification (NCBI taxonomy): domain Eukaryota; kingdom Metazoa; phylum Chordata; class Aves; order Passeriformes; family Viduidae; genus Vidua; species Vidua macroura. Next base: position 45,254,584 of record NC_071575.1, on the reverse strand, counting down.
ACACAGTACTTACTGATTTTCTCCCACTGTTAAATCATGACTCAGAGGTCCCATCAAGCTAGTGTGACATGCATATTCAGAGAACAATATGAGTCTTCAGAAAATGTAATATCATTATTTCATCACTGAGAAATAAAAGTAGGAAAATCCATGTCTAATTAGAGAAAAGTCCTAACTGGAGGGTGGTGGGGTGGGAAGTCCAAGTGGAGGGGTGGAGGATCTAAGCAATAGATAATAATTAGAGAAACAAATAAAGATTAAACAATATTTATAGTGTACTAATAGGCTGTAAGTGGAAATATTTCCAAATCTAGGGAGATCTGTCAAAATCTAGTAAGACAAAAGAGAAAACCAAGAGGTGATACAGAGATACTGTTGGTAGCACACATGATGTGATTTCTAGCTCAACACATGCCTGCCAGAGCCCAGCTACCTTCTCCTTTCTTCTTCTCCTGCTGAAATACCGTGTCTCTACCTAATCCTTGATCTGGGCAGTTTCCAGCAGCCCAGAGTTTTCTCTCCTTTTTTCTAAACTACTGTTATTAAGTGTCATTTTCCTTTTTCTCTGGGCAGCTTTGGGGAGAAGTATCCATTTCTGCCTGATAAAATGCCTTGATCATTGCTGCTAGCATGAAAATAACCACGCAGCCCCAGAGCAGGGCTGCGAGGCCATCCGGGGTGGTGGTGTACAGGGGCTGAATGACAGGTGAGTGTTTTACTGTTCACTGCTCTCAGCTGGTTTCTCTGCAGGGCAGGACTCAGCATTGCACTCTCTCATTCCAGCAATTTTGTGTCAGTGAAATCCAATGCTGACATCCCACACGTGATTTTTTCCAGCATATATTTTTTTTTGCAAAATGTCGTTATTTTTACTGAGGAAAATAACATTTTAGCGCTAAAGTAAATTAAAAGAGAAGGAACAAAATGCTCTTTATGTTGTCATAAATCTTTAAAAACTTCGTCTGTTGAGACCTCTTTTCATATGAAGGAACATAAAACTGCTTTCAAGCTGGAACAAGACCAGATCTTGTTTAGCAGGATTGCTCTGAGATAAAGTGCAAAATTCAGGGAAGGGTAGCTGCATGGATATGTTACCATGGCCACATCACTGCTGGGAAAGGAGTTAATGTCCCACTCATCTTTCCCCCAACACTGGTACCCAGCTGAGACCAGTGGGAGGTAATTTTTCCGATGAAGCCAACAAAATGGCCTTGTAAAAAGCCTTGTTCCTCTTGACAAGTGTATTGCCAACTGATTTAGGAGCACTGCTCACTATAAGTAAGGTTAAAATCTGTGGGATCCCTGAATCATCCTCTCAATGTAAGTATCCTAAAAGGGAAAAGAATATGATCATGACAATAAACTAAACCTGCATTAGCTTTATTTTTTTAAGACATAATAATGTTAATGGTAACCTTATTTCAATTGAAATAATGTTAATGGTAACATTATTTGAATTGAACACAAGCAATCAGATATGTTATCTAGTTTGTGCTTGATACATTGCCCTGTGAGACCAAACAAGGACCTTACAAGAGATGATACAACAACTTTAGCATTACACTTTCTGAACTCACAGGGATTTAATTATTCATTACTATCATGATGCTTGATTTTTTAAATTTGGTTTTGTTTAACTAATATTCATTTGTTCCTCTTAGTACAAATTATAGAATAGCAACCTTTCCTGGTTCAAAGCTGGAATTGCCCCAGATTCTTAACCTTTAAACTATTGATCACAAACATGTATGTGTTAAGTGCTCTATTAATATCCATTTTATGCACCCACTGCTTTTTCAGAGTATTAAATACTCTTCAGGAATGAGGATAAAATGAAGGTTATGGCAGCTGGCATTTGGCTACAGTCACACAGAGCAGCTATCAGAAACCTGGTGGTGTTACTCTCAGAAACAGAGGGATCATGAGCAGGTTTTATTATGTTTAAATGCCTTTGCTCTGAAACATGTTTCTCTGTTTAAAGGTGAGCATTTCATATACTTGAATGGCAGTTGCTGCATTTATAAGACTTGTATAGATTTTGCCCAGGTTTTCAGATGTTGTTAATCTTGCTGTAGTGTCAGCTACTACATGAAGGACAGGTTTTGGTTAATACCTCTGAGACAAGGTGCAACCTGGGATTTGGGATGCACCTGGCAAGGCAGCAAGCTCAAGTATATAGTCCCTGGGCCCTTCTTGGGAGTGAGCAGGTTCCTGTCCTTCCAGGAAAAGGGTCCACCTCTCACTGTCAGAGCTTTCAGCCATGTGCAGCTTTTTTCTGTTCCTGGTAATTAAGGATCTTGGCTTCCCTTGCCCAATTCAGCTGGTTCTGAGTCAGGAAAAAATGGCATTTGTGTAGACGTTCAGAACCTCAGTATGTGTGAGGTTAAGAAGTGAAATTACTCTACCGTAAAGATTGCTTAGACGGAGCTCAAAGGAAGAAAGAATTGTCTTATATACTCAGATACCATTCTGGTTGTGACAGCTGTGGGTAGTGGGGCTGAGCTGCAGGCATATTGCTTACAACTGATACAAACTGTAAAGTAAAATGTATGTGCTGCTTTTCACAGGCACTCGACCATGGAGAGGGACTGAGTCCTTACTCACTAATTAGTCTGTCTCATGCCAATATTCCCTACTAGTAGCTTCTTTCTTCAGTAAATGTACAAGATGTCCCAAAATAATGTACTTATGGAATACAAAAATCTATAATTTGAGTGTCATCCAGGAGATTGCAATGTGTTCTGGGATTCACTCAGGTACCAGGGAAGGGCCATCAACAATGTTTCACAAACATGCTGACCACCTCCTCGTCCAGACTAGTTCATGGTTTAGGTATGAGCTTCTGACTTTTCTTCTTTTTTATTTTATTTTTCCTTTTTTCTTTCTTTCACATTTGGATTTTAAATTTTGGTTTAAAATTTTAATTTCCTGGATCTCTAAGCTCAAATTGCACTCTTAACCAAGCTTCCTTCTTTCCTTTCCTTTTTCCTTTCCTTTCCTTTTTTCTTTACTTTCTTTTTCATTTCCTTTCCTTTTTCCTTTCCTTTTTCCTTTCCTTTTTCCTTTCTCCTTTCTCCTTTCCTTTTTCCTTTCTCCTTTCCTTTTTCCTTTCTCCTTTCCTTTTTCCTTTCTCCTTTCCTTTTTCCTTTCTCCTTTCCTTTTTCCTTTCTCCTTTCCTTTTTCCTTTCTCCTTTCCTTTTTCCTTTCTCCTTTCCTTTTTCCTTTCTCCTTTCCTTTTTCCTTTCTCCTTTCCTTTTTCCTTTCTCCTTTCCTTTTTCCTTTCTCCTTTCCTTTTTCCTTTCTCCTTTCCTTTTTCCTTTCTCCTTTCCTTTTTCCTTTCTCCTTTCCTTTTTCCTTTCTCCTTTCCTTTTTCCTTTCTCCTTTCCTTTTTCCTTTCTCCTTTCCTTTTTCCTTTCTCCTTTCCTTTTTCCTTTCTCCTTTCCTTTTTCCTTTCTCCTTTCCTTTTTCCTTTCTCCTTTCCTTTCCTTTCCCTTTCCCTTTCCCTTTCCCTTTCCTTTCCTTTCCTTTCCTTTCCTTTCCTTTCCTTTCCTTTCCTTTCCTTTCCTTTCCTTTCCTTTCCTTTCCTTTCCTTTCCTTTCCTTTCCTTTCCTTTCCTTTCCTTTCCTTTCCTTTCCTTTCCTTTCTTTCCCAGAGCTTCCCTTCCTTTCCCTTTTTCTCTCATTTCCTCTTTTTTCTGGAAGCAAGACCTCTGAACTTGAAAGGTAATAAATGTTAAAGGGGGGGCTTCACTAAAAGAAGCAAATTTTTTCCTCATAGATCAGCTTATCAACACAAATTGAGACCTTTGTCTGACTATAACTGTAACTTTTCATCTGTAGTCAATTTAGGTGGCTTGGTTCATTTGGCACATTTCCTATGCCCCTTGAAGTTCATTCTACTGGGGTGCTGCAAATGTCTTTGGTGATGGCTCAGTACAGAGTGCATTTTTAAATGCTGGAGGAAAGGAAGACCTTTTAAAACATATGCTCACTTATTTGTGAGATAGGCATACAAAAATGCATATTAACCCAAATGCTCTTATAATGAAGAGACTAGCTACAAACAGTAAATTGTGTTAATCTGTGGATATATATATAAAGAGATCTTTCACTTGCTGTTGAATTAAGGACCTCCAATGCCCAAAACTCAATTTGAGAAGTAAGACATTGGTTCTACTCTTTAATGAATTTTAAACAATTCAGTCCCTATTTTTTCTGCACTTAGACTGATATTAAACCAGAATGATGCTAAACTCTTTTTGGCCGAGGAACAAAACAGTAAACTTCAATTAGTGCAGTGTCTATGTTAGGCATTTATTGAGATTGGGTGTTGGTCATCAAATCCCATAGCTTTAATATTTTGTCATCACTTGGGAGCATCTGCACTGCAATAAGCATTAGACATACTGTGGTATTTGTTCTTCCAATACATTCCCCAAAGTGTCTAATTTATTCCAGAGCACTAGGAGCAAGTCAAAGCTGATGTTTGGCTCCAGTGACAAAAAAAAAACCAAAAAACTGAAAGCACAGAGAATTTTAAGTATGAAGAGAATATAGGAAACTCTCATCTTGACAGTGGAGAAGAAGTCAAAAGATGAAAATTAAAATTGCATGATGAAAGATGAAAAGGTTGAAGCCACTGTTTTGACTACTGGACTTTGCAAGAAAGATATTTGGAGAAAGATTGAAAGAAAAAGTTAAGTGGATGAATAGCACATAAAATTTACCAGTGATGAAAATATTACTTTCTTTGTACATCAAAGGCAATCCTCTTATTTTCATAAGTTATTTAACCCCATTGGCAATCTCTGCAATGTATAATTTTTTCTGATGGAATGAAAAGTATCTTAATGGTATATAGACTCTATATGGAGAGCAGGTTGAACAGTATAAATATTCATATGAGCAAAGATGCTGTCAAACTCCTGACTTGACATGATATCTAAAATGAAAATATAACAAAGATATTATGATTTTCATCTCCTTCTTCTCCCCAAATCTGGGACCTGGCTGCATAGTCGGGGTAAAGAAATGCACCTGGAAGATGTGTTTTGGTTAGGTACAGGGAATTAAAATGAAAGCTCCTCAAACTCGACAGTTTAATTTACTTCTCTTAAGCTCTTTAATACCAAACTTATCAGTCCTCTCTGTTAGGCATTAACTTGTTAAATGAGTCTTAATTATACATAAGCAGATGGAGATTTGAATTAAAATTACCTTACACTCGAGTGGCTTTAGTTCATTATAACATATCTTCCTCTTAATCATTTAGGCAGTCTCATCATCTTTCATATATAAAGTTATTAAAGTATTCCAATTTCCATATTTCTTCAGATACATCCACTATTAAATGGCACATAATACACATTAGTTAGTGACTTATACCATTCAATAGTTTGTGAATTATTCATGTCAGTAACAATTTTTACACTTTTATGTCATCTCTATTATTTTATTTTAAAGGGTTTATATTTACAGAATGTCTCATCTTTTACCTCATCTCAATTTTAAGTGCAAATTTGAATTCTTTGCCATTTCTACTAGTGTGAAAAGGATTAACATCCACTGCAGGTTTTGCACTCCCATTGTCTGAGGAATGGGAGTGGATACAAAGGGACTCCCATTACCAAACAAGTGTGTGCTTACTAGGAGGTTTGGGAGTGAGATAAAAGGATTATTCTTTTCTTTTTCCTTGCTTTTGCACCATCATAATCTCTGGATTCTCTAAAACCAAGATGTTCCTTAGGATGTGCCTGTCCTGCAAAATTAAAAGGGAGAAAATGCCTAAAGAAAAAAAAACTCGAAAGGTTTCACAGGCTTTGGTGGGTATTACCTCACCTGAGTGTAATGACCTCAAAACTGGGATACTAGTTAAATTAGCCATCTAGGTTAAGAGTTTAAGTTAGCTCCAGAAATACCAAGGAGGAATACACCTCCAAAAGACAGCTGATTTCTCTCTTTAGGAAGGATGTCCTATGGAGGACATTTGTTTGATTAATTCAAGCTGGACCTCTAATTTTTATAGAGCTTTAGCAAACTAAAAAAAAGTCTGTCTTAAAAGTATGTTAATGCCTTCCAAAAAAAGGATACAAAGCAGGTAACTGTGTATGAAATGCTCCTCTTTCACCTATTTTTAAAGAATCCTAAATGCATATGCTGAGAGACTCGTGTCTGTCTTAGACAGAGAAAAGCACCAAGTGATTTAATCAACTGGTTCTATGTACCTCGTGGGTAAAATCAAGAAAGAATTGGGCAAAAAGTGTCATTTTAGTTCCAGTAAGCAATTTACAGCCATTCACAAAGGAAAGACCAGTGGGACTTTTCAAAGACAAAAGCATCCAATATTCCCCGCTAAAGGCAGCACACTATTCTCAGTATTTCTTTAGCTAATGTATTAACCAGATATCTTCAGTGTCAAATAATGGGTCTATAATACAGAAATCACTGTGTTAGCTGGATAATGGAGAATGACAGCTCAGTCAAAAGGCTGAGTTCGCACTGGCAAACACTGCAGCCATCATCAAGCAAAGGGATGGGCTATGAGAGGCTTTTGCAAAAAGAGGATACTGACCTGAATGTTTTTAGAAGGAAAGGAGACTCACTGCACCCTGGGGGCCTCAGCAAGACACTTTGACCATGTGGGCATTTCACTCCACAGTTCCTCTGAAAACACTGATGCCCTATAAGATGTGGATGTATTACGGTTAATCTCAATTAATTCCAATTCCACTTCCTTGAGAGAGAGAGAGAATGCTGCTGCTTGCCTAGCAGGAGGTTTATGAAAACAAAACAAAACAACAACAACAACAACAAACAAACAAACAAACAAAAAACCAAAAAACAAAAACAAAAAAAAAAAAAAAACACAAAGCATGTGAGGCCCTGAGGAGTTGGGGAGAGGAGATATTAGTCAGAAGGGACCTACAGCCATCATCTAGTCCAGCTGACCAACTAATCCAGGGCTGACCAAATGTTAAAGCATGCTATTTAGGGCATTGTTCAAACGATTGAGGCATGGACCACATCTCTAGGAAGCCTGACCATCCTCTCAGTAAATAATTGATCCCTGATGTCCAGTCTCAACCTCCCCTGGTGCAGCATTACACCATTCCCACATGTCCCATAACTGGATCCCAGGGAGATGATATCACTGCCTTCATCTCCCCCTTCTCTATTCAGAAAGCTGTAGAGAGCAAGGAGGTCACACCTCTGCCTCCTTTTCTCCAAACTAGACAAACCCAAAGCCTTTAGCCATGCCTCATAGTACATTCCTTCCAGCCCTTTCACCAGCTTTGTTGCTCTACTTCGGACACATGTGAGTACCTTCACCTTATTCTTGAATTATGGAGTCCAGCACACAACACTCCAGGTGAGACCACACCAGTGCTGAGTACAGTGGGATAATCACCTCTTTTGAGCAGCTGGTGATGCTGTGCTTGATGCATCACCAGGAAGGAGTTTGTCTTCCTGACTTCCAGAGCACTCTGCTGATTTATGTCAAGCCTGTTGCTGAACAGCACGCCCCAGATCCCTTTCTGCAGGGCTGCTCGCCAGCCACATCCTCTCCTTCAGCAGGATGCCACAGCACGGAGATGTTCAGTTGTGAACATGGCAGCAAAACAGAGCTGAAATACAAAGATCCTTATGAACATGGTCTAAGAGCTTTTATTTTAAAAAATCAGCTTAGCTTAACTTAGCTTACATTAACTGCTAAAGTCAGGGCATGAGGAGTAAGAAAGATCATATTGTAAAATGCAGGCGAACCCAGTGGGAAGAAATGATGATGTCCAACTCCAGTTCAGAAGGCTGAATGATTTCTTTATTATAACTATGCTATAAGACATTCATATACTATATCAAGGAAGATACTAAAACTACCTTTTCTAACTACCATACCTAACTAACTAACAACTTGTGACCTTCTCTCGAGAGTCCAGACATAGGTGGATTTGATTGGCCATCAGGCTCAAACAATTCTCACCAGAATCCAATCAAGCAATCACCCCAGGTAAACAATTCTCCAAACACTTTCCACACAGGAAAAACAAAGAGCAGAAATAGAAATCGTTTTCTCTTTCTCTCTGTGCACCTCTATGAAAAATCCTGAGAGAGAGAGAGAAATGTGCTTGCCACAGGATGAGAAAGAGCAGCAGATGCTGTGGTGATCTCTTTTCCTCATGATGACACTGAAGAATAAACTGGTGCAGTGTTCTGCAGCTGGAAGATGGAAGCAGTAATTTCAGCACTTAAGGATAAAGAAGGAGATTTCTTGTATCCTCTACCACATAGTTGGTGTGCGCAGCTTAGTACCAAAGCACCAGTTTGCAGAAGGCTGTATTTGTACAGAAGCAACAGTGCTTACAGCCCCCTGCATAGACTCACATCCATATCAGCTCTTCACCATGCCACAGTAGGGCCTACTGTAACTGCAGCAGTTTTTTGCTGGAAAATGTTAAGATATAAAACGTCAAAGATAAACAAATTGTATCACATATCCTACAAATACACTGCTTTATGCCCATTGGCAAAAGTACTGTTCAAGGCAAAATGAGCTTCTTTAACTAAACTCTTCTAAAATGTTACAGGGAAGTATGGTATTGTGTTTATTTATACTCATTTTGATGGGTGAGTCACCAAGGACACAATAATCCATGAAAGAGGAGAGGAGAAGCTTCCCTCACAGCAGAAGGATATTTTCATTATCCCATTCATAGTGCAGAAGAGAGATGGACAAAAGGTCCCCTCTGCTTGCAAAAGGAGACCAATGAAATTGACTGCACCCTTTTCATTACCAGTCATACACCTACATGGGTTCAAGGACCTGTATAAGTCCAGTGGATTTGCATTCAACAGAGCAGCAATCAGCATCCAGGCAGGGTGAGGTCAACTAGATTTGTGGCTTTGAAGAATATAGTGACAAAAGCCATAAAGTTTCCTTAGCCATTTCCCCCACCTCCTCTGCTTAACTCTTTATTCGTGACCTGGCCAATGTGGCAGAGTGCAGCCTCAGCAAGTTTAAACTGTACAAACCTGGAAAGAGTTGCTGACACACCAGGTGCTTCTGCTACCACCCAGAGGTCCCAGGCTAGAGAGATGGACCAGCAGGCATCTCCTGAAAGTCAACAAAGGGAGATGCCAAGCTCTGCGCCTGGGAAGGACTAGGCCTAGGCACCAGTGTATGCTGGAGGCCGCCTGTCTAGATAACAGCTTTGTTGAAAAGCCTGATGTACACTAAGTTGAACATGAGCCAGAAACATGCCCTGTCCATGTTAGTGGATAGTGCCATATCCAGTCCTGGGTTCTCCCCAGAAGAAGACATGGACATGCTAAACTGGGTCAAGTTAAGACCCATACACATGATTAAGGGACTGGAGCACCTGTCAAAAAAGGACAGGCTGAGACAGCTTTGTCAATTCAGCCTGGAAATAGAAGTCTCAGGAGGATCTAATCAATGTGTATAAATACTTGATGAGGGAAGAAAGACAATGGAGTCAGAATGCTCTCATTGGGGAATCAGCAAAAGAATAACAGGCAGTGAAAAAAACCTGAAATACTGAAAAATCTGATTGAAGAGAAAAAAAGCTTTTCTTTGATGAGCATAGTCAAACACTGTCACAGGATGTCCAGAGAGGCTGGAGAGTCTCCAGCCTTGGATATATTCAAAACCTAATTAAACTTACACATTCCTGATGAAACTACTCTAACTGACCCTGCTTTGAGAAGGTGTTGGGTGCAGAGATGTCAGATGTGCAATCCAGCCTCAGTGGTTCTGTGATTCTGTGGCCAACTAAGTTATAAGCACAAAGATTTTGAATGCAGAGAATGACAATGAGAGCTGATCGGTCATGTGGGCTGTATAAGTCATCAAGTGCTTTGCTTTCTGACTGGAGATCACAGAGAGCTCTTGGCACATTTTATGTATAAAATCCAGCCCATTCCCTGCAAATGATGAAATTTGGCAATATCCTAAAGCACACTGGTAGAACCATTCCAGAGGATGTGATCTCACAAACAAGCAAAGCCCATCAGTCCACATCTGCATGAGGGTGCCCAAACCCACATTCCTGGGTTTCTCGAATAAAACAATGTCTTTTCAGTAGCTGGGGTTTTTCCACAGCTATTGAAAATAGCTATGTGCAGGCAATCTGCAACCAGTATGTGGATGTAATGTTAAATTCTAATTGCATCATATTAGCAGTTTGACATTGTATCTTTCTAATGCTTGTTTTTCCAGGATATAGTGGAGAAATATAATCATATTAACACTGTAAAAGCAAACACAGAGGTAGTATAAATTGTTAATGCAATCTCCTTTCAAGCAGCTTATTTGAACAGTGCACTGGTGTATGAGAAAATGCCAGCCTTTCAGTCTTCCCAAATAGTGCAGTGCTTGCAGTCCACTGCAGAATAAACATATACATTCTGTTTAAGGTAACAGATGTTCATTTGCTGTATGTTCCCATGAGCACCCAATCTTTCACCTGCATTCTGCTACCATTTGTCTGAGACCCACCTGTGAGCCAGCTCAGCAGTTTCTTAGACACGAGGTTGCCTCACTGATATGTCATGTACAAAAACGGTGGGGTTTGTAGATGGATATTCTTGAAAGTCTTTCTCTGTTTTCCTTCTTATGAGTGGGATCATTAATTCTTCTGGCTTGCATTATCAGGCTGAAAATGGCAGTCTCCATGCATAAATGCTGTAAACTGTTTGGATTCTTCAAACTCTGAAGATCAGCCTTTAAACCAACTAATTAAGTTTTCTGCTTGCTGCCATTGAAAGACTCAGTCAGATATAATTAAAACTGAGCAGCAGATGACAGCAGTGGCATTTGTCGGAATCATCCAGTGGTTCAAATACCACTTCTGACAGAAATGTCAGAATGATAATACTCCCGTCTTCCCCATGCATGCCAGGAAAAGCAGGAAGAACTTTTATTATAAATGCCTTACTGATAACCTTTATGAAACCCAGAGCACCAAACGCAACATGCAAAATTTCATTACCCCAAGAGAGGATGCTCATTTCCAGTGAAATACATCCTGCAGCTTGTTGAGCTTCCTTGCAGTGTCGGTGCCTACTGGGACACACATTCAGAAATTTAAAGAGGACAAAAATCCCTGATCCTGAAATATGGGAGATTCCAGCCTTGCAGACAGCTAAGGTGGAAGGGATTCCTTAGAGAGTTAATGAGCTGAAACCAAATCAACATATTCCTCATCTGGAAAGGGCAAAGCCATAACATGGCTGTGTAAGCTATCCTTGAGCTGTACAGAAAGGTGATAAGACAGAGTCCTTTCTGCACAGAGTTTAAATGGAACTGTTATTGCTAAAGATCACAGAACAGCAGAGTAAACAGCAGAGACAGCCAAGAACAAATGAATAGGGGAAAATTACTTTTAGAAACATTTTGAGATTACATTTGCTGCAGCTTCATACACAGGTTTTTCCTATTTTGTCTCATCAGTTTTGCCAACAGATTTATAGCATGCTCTTCTTCCCACTCTGTCTTCCTTGCTTGAGAGTTTGGGTATTTTCTTATTTCTTTTTCTGTTTAGCTTTGTTTTTAAATAAATGGAGAGCAGAAAGGAGAACATGTCAGAAGGGAATCAGTGGGACTTTGAGATGACAACGACACCACAGCTGCTGCTTCAAAGTCCCTCGGCTCTACTCTTGCCTATAGCAATTACGTGTTGCCTGCATGCTGCCAGAAAGCTGCCGTCACAACAGCGAACCCAAGGGGAGGGGACATGCTGGTTGTGGCTTTTTGGCAGTCCCCAGGGGAAGACCCTGGCAGTGGGTGGCTCAGCTTTGCCTCAGGGTGCTGAGCTGGGGCAGTGGGATGAGCAGGGAGCAGCACTGTTGCTTATGATTCATCTTGGCTGAAGAGGAGGAATAGCATCAGAGCAGAGGTGCCTATTACAAATGCCTGAGTCGAGGTTTTTACTTACTGTAACTGAGATGCAAAGACATGACAAACCATTAAAAATAATAATAATTGGATGCTTCTATTGAGCAATAATTAGACCATGGCCAAAAAAGAAACCACTAGCCCTAATATAATTTTTGAAATGTTGTATTTGTAGACGTGAACTCAATCACTTAGTTTTCAACTTCACTACTCTGTCTTATCATCAAAAAAAACATTTCTTATCATCAAGAAAAACATTTCTCCTGGGCATAGTCAGACCTGAGGCGGTGTTTTGCCCTAATTATCCCAAGACATTTTCCTGCTGGAGTTGAGCAAATATTTCTATTATATTGCTTTTTTGTATGGTTGAGGAGGAGGACACAAGTACCTCCTCTACCTGCAGGGGTACTTGTATTGCATTATTACCCTAGCTCTGCAGTACTTCAGATTTGCAGGTGATGGTGTGTGACCTGACCAGGAGCAGCATTACTCTTTTTCTCTCTAACTCAGCAGACCACATCACACTGTGCTGTGCACTGAATGCAAGAACATGGTCTTCTTTCTGAGCTCTTTTCTTTTTAGTAAGAAATCAAAGAACATTTACACTTTTCTTTCTTTTGACCTTTATTAGATAAGTAAGCACCTTAATCAGGATGTTTTTAGGTGAGAATGAAGTCTGGAAGGATTGTATTCTGGGATTTAAAGGTCTCAGGGATCACTCTTAGTGTTTTTGGCAGAACTGCATTGAAATTAACATATTACAACAGATTGTGTCAGACTGAATTGCAAACCTTTCTGAAGCAGGGTGAACAGAAAGGTCACATTCCTCATCAGCTCATCTATCAGGCTGCATGAGGATATCTGAAGAGGTTAAATTCTTCTTCCAGGAAATAAAATCAGAATTTCCCATTTTCAGGTAACTGAATTTCCATTTACTTTGAACAAGAGCTAGTTTCACTACATAGGTGTATTGTTTTGGTTTCAGAAAGGATCTTTGTTTAAATTATAACATGCCACTAGCAAAGATGCCTTTGTAGTGACTGCAATTTAATACAGAGTTCTTTTCTGTCTTGCTCACCTCGGCACAAGTGCATATTGTGCCCTTTGTATACTGTCAACTGAAGAACCTTCAGAATGATCCTCTGCCCCCAAAATTGATTTAACACCTTTTGCTATTATGCAAATAAAAGGGGAAAAATAGGTTCCTGATTTCTTTCAACGGGCTGAAGCTGGCAGCTCAGGACTGCTTACTCAGGTGGAAGTGTATAATGGGAAATGCCTACACATCGGTGTCTGTCAAACTGCACAATAGGAGAGCAGCCGAGCACTGCGGCACCCATCCCTGTTCAGAGCTGGGATAATGGCGCTGCAGCTCAAGTGGAAGGATCAGCTTGCCTCGGCTTCATGCCTCAGCGTGCTATTGAAGTGACAGGCAATTTTCCATTGGTGGTTCGAAAGACTTTTTATTTTATTAATCCTTTCGTCAAGTAACAAAACCAGAGTCTTTTCTTCTGTTAAACACTGCTGCAAAATCTCATAGCTCCCAGTGACTTCAGGCAAGCCAGGTAAATAGATGGGCTCCGCTCCCCACATGCCCACCTTTGGCTGCACATGCCTGGGCCAGTGAGCAGTATTAGCCAGATGAAAATGTCAGGCCACCACTTGGACATGCAGCCTGTTCTTGTGGAAAGAGAGGTGACCAGCTTAACTCATGCAAGAGATGTGCACAAGCATCTGCCATGCTTCATGGCACAGTGAAATGCATGGTTATCACCAAAAGCCAATGAATTCATTTTAGAAGTTATCTTCTCCCTAGAACATGGCCCATAGAACTACAGCCCAATCCTAGATAAAATACCGCATTTCAATATTTTTTCCTTTTCATTCATCTCTATCCCTTTTTTCTTTTTTTTTTTTCCTTCTTTTTTCTTTTTTATAAAAGCATGCTGTCTTTCAATTAACATAGTAATGACCTATTGTCACCTGTTACCATGCTAATCCTGAGCTGGTGTGAAATTACTTTATAATAAACACTATGCAGTTCTGACTTTCAATTAATTTTTCCCATGCTGTGCTAAATCAGATTAACTGTACCCCACCCTTTTGACCATGGACATAATTCCCTCCTTATAATGAAATAGAGGATTAATTTATATGAAGCATATCTATACACATTTGCAAATAAATGTAAAGATAGACTTTGTACCATATTTGCACTGTTCACAGTGTCAGGTTGAATACAGACCCTGAGATTATTAATTTTTATGTTCACTGGGGTGGCAAAGGATATTGCTGGTTTATTATTATTATTATTTTCACTTAAAGTCTACAACTAAGAATGGATAAACAAATTGAGTACTAAGGGAATGGTACCTTCCACAGGGAATTACACCTAATGCTCTACAGCATTATGATGATCTCAAAAAAAGTAAACACTGCAAAATGAACCCAATCACCATTAATTTACTAAATTGCCTGTCATCCTTCTTGGGTGTATGTATTTACAATGTGGCCAAATATAATAAATGCAACTGTGTTGTCTTTTTAATAGTCATTAACATTGTGATCGATAGCCTGAGTGAAGCCTTTCAAAACACATATACTAGTATAGGGAAACTGTATAAGGCAAATTTTTTAAAACATCTTCGTCTTCAGTGCAGAAAAAGCTTTCTAAAACTTTTTCTGGTCTTGGTAACTTCCAGGATGCAGTAGACTGCTGTGCCATTTCATAATCAAAAGTAATAGAAACAGAGTTGACTCTTGATTTTTCTTGCACAATCATTTTCTCTCTCTTGCTTAATTTTGAAGTCCAAAGGTGCAGAATTACTGCAGATATGAATCTTCTCCTTGGAAAAGTAAAAACAAAGATGAAAATTAGATATTCCTTAAAAGCTTATGGAGGCCTATACTTCCTTGTGCTTGTTGCTCATTTGATTCAGATCAGCATGCCTAACTGGTCCAAAATCTGAAGGTTTTCATTCAAAATTTGGCTGCTTGAGAATCATATTGGCGAATTCAGAGGCCAAACCCAAACTCAACTTTTTATTTGTTTTTTCCCTATCTGTATTGTACTAGACAGCTCAGAGCTAGGCTTCTAGGCTGGAGCACCCTGCACCCAGCTCAACCACTCTGTGGACATCCGCTGACTCCTTGCATCCAACATCAGGAGCAGCATCAGGACTATGCCAGAGGTTCAGATTTATTTTTCATTCACAGTTCCTCATTTCTGGAGCAGCCTGTCAACCACCTTCTGCTGATTCAGCAGCTAATCCAGAGGAAAAGTCAGGGGCACCCTTTGTATTAGGAAGGGTGAATGTGCTGTCCAGTGGTGTGCCTTTGAGACAGTGAATGATTGACTTCAGGCAGACAAGACCAGGACTAGCTGAGATTAAATACAGTTTTCTTTTGTGTTTCCTATTGATTCTTTGAAACAGTACCACTGCTGTAGACGAGGGAAAATTCATTACATATTCAGTGTTTATTGGCTTAATACTGAAATTTCAATACATTCATCAGATTTCTTTTCTCATACTATTAGTGAAGTCCAAGTGTAAAATAATAAAGCAGAAAACCATATGCATACCTGGAAGGATAAGAAACAGCAAAATGACCTACAGGATGCAAGAGCTGGGTATTCTTGCCGCTGTGGTTCAGATTGTATAAATAAAGTGAACGTACTGGCATTAGCATTTGGAGTAATACATTCCAGGAACAACAAAGTGAGCTAAACCTAGTTAGATCAGGTCAAACAAGCACAATCTCCACATGGGGATTAAGGAGGTTAGAAGACATCAAATCATTTTTTCATTTTTCTTAGGACTTTCTATTGCACATCAGTAATGAAAGGTCTTATCTCTGTCTTTTGCTATGTAGCTTTTTAACTGTATGTATGATCTGACTTGGACTGATTCCAGCTTTGTTATTATTGAAAATCTGCTTTCAAATGCAAACCAAAAACACCAATGTAATAGCCATTACTCTGTTTACAATGACAGTGCTAAATGAATGAGCCATTAATAGCTTTTTTACTTTATTACTTCAAAGTGCTTTACCAAAAATATCCATAAAACTTCACCACTACCACCACTTCCACCCAACTACCATATCACCACATGTATGAACAGGTTACAAGCCTTAGCCACATTAATATAATCTCTCACACACACAGATTTCTTTCAACCATCTTCTTTGCTTTGAAGAAAGCAAAGAGAGGAGAGACCACATAAAATTCTCCTGCCATTATAGCCGAGAGACGATAAATGTTTTCAGTTACGGTATTCCAGCCAGCAAAGTTCACTCCAGTTTCCCAGATGTTAAAGTGTTGACAGCTCCTGTCACGTGCTGCAAATCAACATGTCCAAAAAATAAACTGGTATATAACAGTAGTCCTCTCACCTAGTAAAGCAGGCCACCAGCTCTCTTCTCTCATTGTATTGCCTGCTTTAGTAGACATAGGACATTAATTAAAGTGTCAGGGGGAAGTAAAAGCATTTCAGTTTGAAGGGGTTGGTAAGCACTGATGATCTTTCTTTTTATGCCTGCTTACTTTCCTACATCTTTGATCATATGAAGTGAGGGAAACTGGTGTTGCTGAGCTGCCATGCTCAGCACCAGGCAGATAAAAGTGTCATTATGTGTCATTACCTTCTCCAACAGAGCCTACTGCAGATTTATATTTGCTGTGAGATTTATATTTTTTGTGATTCCCACATTTGCCTGACTGTACTCTGCACTGTCCTTTTGGAAACCAGCTCCATGCAGAGGTGAGGGTACATAACAGAGGCCATGTCTTCCAGCCATGCTGCACTGAGAGGAGCAGATAATAAAGCCCAGCTGCTGTGGACAAAGAAGAAAAAAAAAATGGTAGGGGGAACAAATCCTGGGCTGCAATAAAAGGTGTAAAAATTAAAGAGATATCAGTAATTTAGCATGGAAAAAAGAGAAAAAATGTATTTTCAGAGAGAATGGGGTTATGAGTTTTACTGTTGATGGGTAAAGACAAGTCTCAGTTTCAGATGTCATGCAGTACTGCTCTGGGCAATAAGTTACTGTGAAGCATCAATGAAGCTCATGAAAAATATCCAAAAGTAACATGAAAATATTATTCAGACCCTAGGACAGGAGGAAGCATCTTCTTGAATAGTATACAACTGCAATTTGCAAAATGTATTAAAAAAGGAGAAAGATATCATTGAATAGTCTTCTGGTGGGTGTTGTATTGTTGGAAAAAATCGATTTTTCACTGTGAATACGCAAGTGAAGCAAGTACTGTCTGAGTACCAGACCCTTTCTCAGGTATCCATGCATAACCACATTGCTCATTAATGACATATAGTGAATATAAAAACATCCTCCCAAACCAGGAGTTGCTGTCAGATGCTGTGCCTCAACAGCAGAAGAAACAGTTCATTACAGGCTGTAGAAAATGAATGTGTTTTCTTCTATTCAGATCAACACCCAGGATAGACGTAATTCAACTGGCAATTTTTGTGCTCAGGACATTTGAATATAAAAGCAGCTATTCCACTGACACTGTCAATGAAGAAGAGAGCAAGGGAACAGGTATCTTAGATGAGTTCAAGAAGTAAGTCATTAACAAGACAGTAATGATAATAGAATTGGTTTCTGCAACAGATGGAAGCACAGGTATAACTGGATCCAAAGCTTTGCTGCTTATAATCATCAGCAAGCACTCTGTGGAAATGTGAATGACTTTTAACATTGTGGGAGCAGCAGTAAAAACAAAACAAACTCCGCCTCCATTGACTCCATTTGAGTCAGAGGCCTTTGTGTTTCAAAGGTTGCTTGATTAAGCTGTTGCAGCTTGTAATGATCTGATTCTACACACTGAGATGAATGAGCAAAGGTATGGTTTTGCTGTGGCTTTTCCACTACTTAAGATCAGAAGTCTTTTAATCAGGAAATGAAAACTCTTTTATGATCCTTCTGAAAAGAAGAGTTTACTCTTCCTTTCTCATTTCTGAGTGACTTGGCTACAAGGCAAATGAACATAAAAGTTGTCAGAAAATGGGATAATATTATTGATGCTTTGTGCAGTGAGTATGAATGAATGAATGAATGAAGAGCTCAGAAAGCAAATACTACAGTGTTTCATGGCTGTATGAGGAATCTCAGAGGACTGTGAAGGTAAAAGTAAGTGGAAATGTCAATAGGAATCATGACTCTCTCATACATACTGGTAGGGCAGCTCTGTCTTTGGCTGCCCTTGAGTGTGGCAGTGCAAGAGCAGAAGGACTAGAAAAGAAAGGAGAAATCTCATCCAATCCTACACACCAGGGCTTGTGCTTTGTAATGCCAGACCTGCACTGTTTCATGCAGAACTCAGATGGCAGGAGGTGGCCCTGGTCTGCAAGTCTATGTCACAACCAGGTGGCCCTGGTCTGCAAGTCTATGTCACAACTAACTCAGGTCTACAAGACAGAATCAGCATTTAAGGGGAACAGGCTTTGGAAAAAAAAGCTGCATCAGTTTTTCCCTGTGAGGTCAGGAAAGCCTGGCCTGGGAGTAAGGAGCTTCCCTGCTGTAGGAGATGCACTAGAAAAACCTTCAGTGAAGCCTTCACAAGGGGGGAGTGCTCCAGAGATTCTGATACACAGTGTTTTGCCAAGGTCTGTGATCTTAGCTGGGGTTTCTGAGTAGTTGTAATAATTAATTGCACCTCCAAAAACAAGGGAAGATTTTTCAAGACCGGTTCAGAAAGAGGATGCCCTCCTTGCCCTTCAGGGACAAAAGAAGTGCAGGTAATCAACTCAGGTGGCTCCTGGCTCAATGCTATCATGTGACATATTGGCAGGTTTTGAGCTTCTATCTCATGGAAAGTTCAAATGCCTGGATTTAGGTTCAATAGGGAATCGGGGTGGAGTTATGTGTCCCAGGAGTTATGTGTCCCAGGAGTTATGTGTCCCAGGAGTTATGTGTCCCAGGTACAATGTGGGTTAAAGAACAGACCTCTATAACTCAGTGGCATCTTGTGGGTTTTGTTGCTGTACTCTTCCAGTGACGCTGGTGCAGGACAAAAAGGTTCTGGGAGGTCAGTTTGCCTGAGGTGCAGCTTTGCTACAAAGAAATCTTTATGACAAGATAATCTGCTGCAGATGGAGACACAGGAACAAGGCCTTCTGCTCCAGCAGTATCTTCTACATTGATTTCCTGACTCCTGCTTTGTTCTCCTGCACTGGAGAGCTGTCTTTCAACACAAATATCTTCCCCTGAGAAAACCTCTTGGGGAATAACTCAGTATTTTTCAACCAAGTTGAGGTTACCTGTTTTACATTGCTGTCTTTCTCCTGTAAATACTTTTCAGCTGCTCTTTTCATTTTCTTACTTCCAAAAATGGTGAATTCTTATAACATGGATGCTCTGTATAGAAGTAATATTTGGAGCAGTTTGAAAAAGACATCTAAAATACATTAGAATTTTAGAAGTTTTTCTTTTTTTTTTTTTTTTCCTAGGAATTAAGCATGCATTTTAAAAGAATATTTTCTATCTCAGATGCTTTCATCTACCATATCACACACGGTGGTCCAGGTAGAGAAGCTATATCAGTCCCCTTCTAGAACCCACAAGTGGAGAAGAAAAGTTGGATCAGTTCTTTTATGTGTGCTTTTCAAAACCAGAAAACTACTCATTTACTCTAACAAAAATTAACCTAACAAGCAAACTAACCAATCTTAATTCAATGGAAGCATTTACATCTGCTAATGTGCCATTTAATGTGCTGTGTAATACAATTCTGCATTCCTAATTGAAGAAAATTTTATGTGTGCTATATCAAAGGTCTCATTGTTTGCATTTCAAATGTCTCCCCAAGTCTAATTATGCACCTGCATCAGGGAAAAAAAAAAAAGAAGAATTACTAGTTCCTATTGTCTAAAGTGAAATAACCATGACATGATCTGAAATTCCCAGGACCTGAAAGAAAAGCTCCTGCTGAGTTCAGTGGGCCTTGGCTCCAATCTTGTGTAAACATTCTTGTGACCATACCTGTGCTCCACTAGCATTGTAAAAACAGGTGGAGGGAACCCAAAGTATTTTGGAATGCACAGGCCTAAGGGCAATATTAAAAATGCCATAAACAGCTGATTATCCCTCCATAGATGTCTCTAGCCTCACCACAAATGAACACAGCTTTTGAGCAAGCAGGGAGAAGAAACAGACAACATGCTTACAAAATGCATTAGGACTGTTTCAATGAGAAACTCAAGTAACTGAGTTGTTTGTGGCTGTGACAAAGATTATTAGATACTGTCAGGTTTAGTGGGATTTTTTTTCCTTATGGTTCTTACAGCATTCTCAGTGAAACAGCTCTCGAGCAATAGGATTTTCAAAAGGCTTATGCTAAATACAGTGTGATGCATTTTGACTATGAAAAAGGTTGTAGCACTTTATAGATGTTTACCTCTGGTGCACTGGAGATACTCCAGTTGCCAGTAAAAAGTGGGTAGGAATCCTTTGTCTGTTCCCTTCTTTATTCTTCTGTATTGCCTTACTGCTAACACCTTACAAGTCTCTATCATACTGGACATCAAAATAAGTGCTAGGGTGGTGTGAGTATCAATAAAACAAAGTTCTGTTTACCTATATTATCAAGCATATAAACAAGTAAGCAAAGCTTGTGGAGACACTTATTTCTCAAAAAGAGAGGCCCATGTGGCAGCTAACCTCAATTTCTTATAGTACATTCCCTTGCAGGAGTTGTAACATGCAATCAGGAAATCCTGCCCTTGTGGGCAGTTTTACTGAAATAGAGAACCTACACAGTGAGTTCTGCAGTCTTCAAGCCCTCCTCCTCTTTCAACCTTCAGTGGCAGAATGTTTGTCAGCTGTGGAAGATGTACATCGTACTTAACTCCAAAAATAGTGGTTTTAAAGTATCTATTTTCCTAAACAATGTTCTCCTTTCTGAATCCCAACTTCTATATATTGTGAAAACAATGCATTGTGGCAGCAAAAATGTGAAACTGTTCACAGGCTGGTTTGATACATTCCTGGATAAAAGAAGAACCCACTGACTTCTGCTGAAGAATGATTCTTGCTTTCTGTAAAAAATAAGCTATACCAAAGAAGGAATGAAAATTAATGTGGTTACCTCTGAGAAGGAAGCTGTAACCTTCACAGAGACTTTCTTTCCAGCTGTGTTCAAAGGCACTGTAATGACTTCAGAGAACTGCAGTGACTCATTTTAGTTGATGACTATATAACTATTAATTTACCCTTAATGAGTTTATTCCATCAGGTATAGGACAAATTCTAAACAAATAATGCCACTGAATCATACACATCAATAAATTTGAGCACTAAACTGATTCTGGGCAGCAAAGGTAATGATAGAGAGAGCGGAAGAAAAGCTGCTTCCAATTAATGAAAATGCCCTCTGCATTTTCTAATAGCTCAAACATTAATTTGAAAATGGCTTTCTTGGCAATAATTTACAGACAACCACTTCATAATGGGGAAACAATTCAAATTTATGTGCACTCAAATGATGATTATCTGATTAACTTATTAAATTCTTGTTGATTCTACAGTCCACATGAAGTGTACCATTCTTCATGGGTTTCATACCTTGCAGTTTTAAGTTCTCACATTATCAGACTTCAGGCTTCATTTGCTAGTGAAGGTCTTTTCTCTGAGACATCTTCTGGTGCAGAGTGGACAGAACCAAGATCCCAGGGATTGATTTCATTTGTCTCTTTCCATTAATTCCAAAAATATATTCTCTTCCACATTAGAGCAGCACTTGATTAAATTTAGCACTAGAATTCGCATAGTCCTCAGCTGCTGTAGA
Organism: Vidua macroura; assembly: GCF_024509145.1. Classification (NCBI taxonomy): domain Eukaryota; kingdom Metazoa; phylum Chordata; class Aves; order Passeriformes; family Viduidae; genus Vidua; species Vidua macroura. Next base: position 45,232,866 of record NC_071575.1, on the reverse strand, counting down.
GTATAATTGAAATTGTGTGAAATATTAGATACACACAATTCAAGTTAAAGCTGATTCAGTCAGGGGATATCCATGCTGGATTTAAGTTCAAGAAGCTTAGCTTGAACCATGTCAAGCTTAATGTCCTTCAAAGGAAGCGAGTTAGCTTTTGAAGCAAGAGAAGATAAAAAATTATCCATGGGAAAAGACAAAAGAACACAGTCAAATCAGTCTGCCAAATCTAGTGTCCAGTGGCTTTAAACAATGATCAGTAATACCAATTTATCTGTAATGTATTTGTCAGCTGGAGATACCCCAGCTTTAATCACCATCCCCTTGGATTTTTTGTACACCCTAGATAATTCCAAGGACAGTACAAAGTTGTTCAAACCCTCAGATATTGTGTAGAAAAGACTACTGAGGCACCATACGCTAGCATAAATTATTGGAAATAAATATGTAACTATCTCCAGCATCTGTTTCACAATAAAAAAGAGGCTTCCTGTGGCTATGAAGTGTGACACATGAAAAAGTTCTACATGTTGGTATTGAGTAAACATGAGCCCTAAAACAACCAGCCCTTCATTTACCACTGTGCTTCACAGCTAACCTTGACACTTATTCTGTCTGGTCCTGTTTCGACCTTGGGCCATTCCAGCCTTGCAAGGTGTTATCAGTGTAGTCCAAAATTGTTCAGACAGAAGATGGACTTGAAGCATTACTATATTTTCAGGTGTGAATTCTGTGTCATGATTCTCTCATGCACATCCCCTTGAAGCTGTAATTTTCTATATTCAAGAAAGAGATAATTGTTTAAAAACATCCAAATATTTTAGCCTGTTTTAGTCAAAATTTAAACTTAGTTCTCCAAAACTGTCCTGAGTCTTGTCCAGTGTATGCAAATTCTGAATGAGCCTAGTTTGTTTATGAGATAAGAACATACATTTTTCCTATTCATTGAACATTTATCTTGCTTTTTATGAGTACAAAATTCCGTTTACTATATTTACCTGGTAACATTATCAGCCCCAATATTGAAGTGCATAATCTCGCTTGTTACTTCCAGCCATTCTTACACTGACTCTGGGAGTCCTTCCCATCCACCCAAAAGAACATCCTCTCTTTTTGGAGACCAGGATCTGATCTGGATCAGTCCTTCCTTAAAATTCCTTGGAAACTTAAAAAGTTTGATTCTTTATTGAAGTACAGTTTAAATAAAAAGAAGTGTCAGCTTGACAGAAATTATCTGCAGAAGTCCAGCTTAACTGACAAGTCACTAGCTGTGTTCACTAGGGTTCCTCTGCACAAGGCCACCTTGAAGAGGTGAGGTACATGAACTAAATATGTAAAGTCAGCATTCTTACATCAAATGTCTTCTAGAAGTTATCCACAACCAGTAAAGGACATTTTCTTTCCAAGTGAAAGCAGCTGCTTTCACTTGGTTTAATGCTCTGTAGCTTACTCATGCTGTCTTCCCATCTTTCCTTGTTTCACTTCAACTTCCATGACCATTTCCCCCTTTCTGTTTGTCCATAGTTTCTTTAAAATGCTCTGTTGTTGGGATGGGGTTAATCATGGCTCAGCTTTTTAGTCTAGTGTTCAGTGACACTGTATTGTCAGGATGTCTGTATTGTTCTTTTTGTCTCTGGTTTCCTGGCATGAAAGAAAGGCAGACACCTTTCCTCATAGATGCATGCATGCTCCTCTGTATTCCCTGCACTGCTAGGAACTCTTGCTGAAAGGTAGTCCAGCAAAATTTCATCCTAGTCACTAACGTATGTTCACATAGAATTTTTAAAAGTCCAGCTATTTGAGATGGGAAGGCTTTCTTTGGTTAAATGAGTCTGCTTATTGTCTCAAATCTTGTAATACAGGTTGCAGCCCAAAGCACATTTTTATGACCACATTTCAGTGTTAAAAAAGATCCCATGGCTTCTTGAAAATACAATATCTCTGACAGCATTGCTGCCACAGTCTTAACTAAAGCAGTATAAATGCATAAATAGAAGGGACAGGGTGAAGGCCTTCAGGGCACTCCTCTAAAATAGTAACAGGTCTCTAACTAGGTATTTAAAGTGAATTTCCCTCTAATAGGAAACTATATAGCCAAAACTAGCTGTCATTCAACCAGGTGACAAAAGAGCAGTATCCTCGTATCAACTGACTGAAATTATCACACACAAAAAAAGCCCATCTTTCTTCTTTAATTCAGGTTGCAAGCATATATCTATGTTTTTCTGGAAAACTCTCTACAGAGACATCTCCATTCACTATTTCTTTGGCAGAGCCTGGTGAGTTTTAAATCAAGTGGTTAGCACTGGGCTCTCACTGAACACAACACAGCATCCATAGAGCCAGTGGTGAGCCTGGGACAGAGGTCAGCGGCAAATAAAGTCATACAACACTTGTGCATTGCTAAATGCAGGTCACTAATTTTACCTATCCCATTAATTTTAATATTCTGATCACATCAGAGTGAGGTAGATTGCTAAACTTCCATTATCCAGTAGTGCTGAGGTGTGAGGAGCTGCCCCTTGCAGCGTGGAGAGTGTCACTTTTACCTAGTCTAGGCATCACTGGGAGCTAAGGTTGTGTGTCCAGGCTGTAAATTAACTGTTGCAGCAGCCTGAATCACTTATGTAGCACTTCAGGAGCCATATGTCAGTGTATATCAAAATAGCAATATATCAACAACTGTCTGAGGTGCAGGACATGACATAAAAAGAAAATGGGGTAATTTAAAAAAAAAAAAAAAAAAAAAAAAGATTGGGCAAATATACGTTGCTGATGAATAGATTCAGAAGTCATTGCTTATATGCCATCATTTGCTAAAATCAGTTCTGGTAAGGCTGTAGGCAAGGAGAGGGAGAGGGACTGATGGACCTGGGTACAGCATGAAGACCCCTCAGCTCTAGCAGCTTGAGTTGGACCTTGGTTTGGCCTCATGCCGTATCACTGAGAAGTGATTAGTTCAGGGTCATTTAAAATGTGCTCATTTGACCAAATGCAGCACATGCCTCGATGAAATGAGAGGGATTTGCATCAGTCTTGCCATTTGTATTGAGGCTGACGCTAGCTGTAATGTGAGCTATATATTTATAGATGCCCCCAGAAAGATTTGCTCTGTCATGTACTGCCTGATAAACAAGAGAATGAGATTTTGATACCACATGAAACAGAAAAGGGGGAAAGGAGATGAGGAATGTCATTTGATGGACACTGATAGGCATTTATTCACCATGACCTAATTCACTGCTCGTTTCTGGAGCCCAGGGCAATGAATAACATATTAAGTAATATTAACATGAAATATGGTTTCTGCTACAAAGGAATATTAGGAAAGAACCTGCAATTGTATGTAAAAAACATACACAACCCTTCATTTTTTCCCAGAATCCTTTCCTCAGCTGCAGACTATAGCAATATGGCTAGTTACATTAATTCTAAAATTATTACCTACTCCAAAGCCTAGGACTTTTCTAGTTACTTCATGAAACAACCTTATTCTTCTAATCCCATTTCCTTCTGTACCTAAGTACTTTCCAACCCCTTTTTAATGTATGAATGAAGGAGGAAGGCAGCTTACATTTTTATGTCTCTCAGCACTTTTAAAGATATTAACCAAAGCTGTTTATCCCCTTGCTCCATAGAAAAGCAGAAGCTTGGAAACAACTCTTTATTTTCTAAAATCCTGGAAACAGGAGTGCATGTTCACAGGTGTATTCAATGTAATATTTTATATCAACATGCTCATTTCTTTCATAAGGAAAGCAGTAAGCAGATGAAACTGGGAAGCACTAGTAAGAAAAAGCAAAAAAAAAACCACATGAAATATGATATAAAATTGCAGCAATAGTATTTATGTTCTTTTACATACATTCCCATGAAGTATAAATCAGGATAATGCTGAGATTATACTCCTTCCCCTCTTTAGTGGAAGAAGAAATGCAAATACTCTAGATATTACAATTCATTTCTTGCCTCTCTTAGAAACATATGTATCACACAGAGGATTTTTTTTTATTATGTGATTGACTTGTAGCTGAAAATAAAAATACCTGCACTAAAAGATGGGAAAATTTGTGTATTAACAAAGGGAAACCTCGAAATTAAGCAAACAAATAAATAAATCCTAATGCCTGTGAAACATGGAGCCAATGTTCACTGCAGTTTTTCTAAGTGTGAGATATCAGTACCTGAAGTATAAAAAGGTTTCAAAACATCAGCATTTTAAAGAAAATCTTACTAAGTTTCTTAATGAATTTCTGATTTCTTTTAAACAGGCTTTGCTAGTCTGAGAAGCTGAGTTAAACCTGATTGTACTTTGTGTCAACCCCACTAATAGGTGGCAGTGTCAGCTTACTTCAGATAAAAATTGTCTAAACTGATTTCCCCTTGCTGAAAGGTTTTGGCACAGGAGCCTGCTTTCCCCAAGGTATTCTCAGTGGAGAGAGAGGAGCCTCTCCAGAAGTGAATCAGGTCCTCTACATTTACGGTGCAGTCCATGCTGGTATCCTCACCCTTCATGGTACAGCTGGGCTACTTCTCCACAGGCAGCTGAGGAGAGAAATGGGTGAATGAGTATGTCCTGGCTTTCTGTGGAGGAAAACCTGGATGCATGATAAGGAAGAAAGCTACACCACAGTCACAGAGGGTTTGTGTGAATTGCGGGCTGTACCACACACCTCATCTGTATTGCCAGATATGTGGATCCACACTCAGGACAAGGCTGTGGGGTACAGTTTGTCTAAGTCAGAGCAAGGGTACCTAAGATCAGTTTTAGCTCCAGATCTAGGTCTAGGCTTCACCCATCTACACACCCTCAGCAGCAGCTCTGTTTGAAAACTATGTCCTTGATCATCACTGTAAAGTCCTCAGGACATGGAACTGGAAGCTCCTTGCATTGACGCCCATGCAGGAGACAGGTCCATGGCTGTTCAGACAAAAAGCAGTGGTGTGGCATTTGTCCTTTGCAAAGTGGCTTGCTTAGTAGAAAGACAAACTCAAGCACCACCCCAAGCAAAAAACTACTGCATATGGCTGTAATGGGGATCCAACCCAGGCTACAAAATTGTGCTCAGTATTATGAGATAAAGGGAAAAACAATCAAAGTGCTCAATACCCCATAAGAACAGGGAAGTGAAATTATTTACTTTCGAGAGTTGAAAAATAACCATGCTAAAAACAAACCAATTTAGAAAAGCAATTTTTACAGCACAGAAAATATTGAGAATCTTTGCAAATAATTAAGCAGTGTAATTGTAGATTATCTTTACTTAATAAAGAGAAAGGTTAGGCATCTCCAGAGCTTTGGAAGACTGTTCTATTATGTCACAATTGATAGGAATTTAATTGTTCCACTTGAGGATTATTTGCCTCTTATCATCATGATTATATCCTTTTGGCTCACAAATCAAAACTAGTTATCACAAAAGTTAATAATTTCTCTTAAAGAGAGAGTTTTCTTTTGAGATCTTGTGTTGAGACATTAGTCTTAAATACCTTTCTTCTGTAACTGATAGATAATGGCTGGTTTCCATCTCAAATTTACCCAGTTTATGTATTCTTTACCACAGGCTAATGGTTTCATCCATCTCAAAGGAGCATAACAGCTCTTAAATTTAAAAATTAGAAGTCTTTTCCTTTCTCTGAAAAGGTAACTTGGTTGAAAGAATACAAGAGGTCTCTGTTTAGCAAAAAGTTGCACATGAGATAAATGTCCCTAGATAGCTCTAAAAACCTTGAGCTTGGTGTTCCGATCAGGAATCACCTGCAATCCACATGCCACAGTGGCCTCAGGCTCTGATGTTCAACATTCCTATTTCAATGGCCACAAAGGGTTCAAGACATCATCTGTATTGGATTGAAGCATATATGTGTGTACACATAGCACGTACACTGTGTTTTTTTATTTGCATTAACTTTAATTAATTGTCTTTTAACATGAGAATCATTACATTCCAGACTTCAATGGCAAATACAAGACTCCTATAATCACACAGAAGGCAGCCAACTCTGTGCTTGCTTGAGAAGAGGATTACCTTTGTTTTCAGGCTCTTCATTTCCCCCCACCGCTATTGTGTTTTTTAGCATAATACAAGCCTAAAACAATCCTGTGCTTGCCAATTGGTGGCCCGCCATGAGAGCCAATTTCAGCAGTTAGCAAAATCCCCCATCTGGTATCTGGACTTCCAATGTACGTCCTGCACATTAGCACAGCTGAGCTTCCAGCTGAGACCCTCTGTGCATTTCCACCAGGTGAGCCAAAATACTAAGCCAGGAGGTACTTTACTAAACCTGTCTCAGCTGGAAGTAGGTCTCTGCAATATTTTTCAGTGTTATTAAATTAGTTCATTCCATTCACAGATTCAGATGCTATTTTAGAACAGTTTTACTCTTTACCCCAGGCAACTTGTTTTTTTTTATTACAAGCTATTTTTATATGAATCTTGTTCTGCAGATTTCTTGGAAGAAAGAAAAATGGTCTCTGAGCTTAAGGTGTGCTCAGTGCCTGCTGTTCACTGATTTATCATGTGAATTTGGCATGATACATTTTTTGTTTTGCTCAACTCTTACGTTGATCCCTGAAAGCTTTGTTAAAAAGACCAATACCCAGGAAACATAGTACCTGTGATTTTTATGGAATACATTGTGTAGTTGAAGATTTTTGAAGTATGCTGGTTTTTTCAGAAATTATTTTATTATTTGCTCTCAAGTATTTTCCCTGACGGAAGAGAGGTGGTAATAATATCCATCATGAATGTACCTGAAATGTCTCTTTGGGTCATATCACCATATCCAGTCGGATCTCCTTTTATTTTCAATGCTTATGTTATTTGTAGGCCTAATTCCTCCCATCTTTGGACACATAAAATTATCTTCAGAGTCTAACTTAAAAGCATTGTCAATAGGAAAGAATAAGCACCTTCATTTAAGTTTGGGCATTCTTTGTTAGCACCTGTCAAAAGTTTTCTAAGCCACCTCCTGTTTTGAGAAAAGTGAAGGGACAATTGCATTTTCAGAGAGATCTCAAGTGATGATTGTCTAAAGGGAAGGAGCTTATTAAACAATTACCAAGGGTAAACAGAGGGAGTTCAGCCCTGATGGTTTTATTTGGTTTGCCTAGCAGCCAAAAGGCTGCCAGCTGTTCATACACATGGCCAATCACATCCTGGCCAGGGTGACAGCCTCTGCCTGACCAGCAAGCAAAGCACATTTGGTAGAAGACATGGGAGATGACAACCTCTGTGTGGAGGTGCAAAATATGTAGATTCAATATTAAAAGTACTTTGAATATGTGAATGTGGCATGGCTCAGAGCTGGTCATACTGGGGAATATATTGGGGTCAGTGAAAAAAGCTATTGCATGGTTAATTCCTCTTTAAAATAAGGAAAGCTGGTTTACTATGAGGGTGGACACAGGCTGGCCAGAGAGATTGTGGAGTCTTCACCTCTGGAGGTATTCAAACACTAACCAGCCATGACCCTGAGCAACCTCTTCTACATGACTCTTTGGGCAAGGTGGGTCAGACTGGAGACATCCGGAAGTTCTTCCAATCTCTGCCATTCTGTTACTTGATGAAGCATAAGGCACATGGAAGTGATGAGGATAGCCTATTAAGTGGGGATGCCAGAAACGTGGAACATGCTGAAGGATGTCATTGAAGGCCATAAGAGACATGGATTGGGGTGGGGAAATGAGGCTGTTGTCAGGGGGTTGTTAGGGTATTGTGGGGCTGTAAGAAGGATGAGAAGAGTCCCCATAAGACCATGGGGTTAGCAGTATGGATGGAACTTGACTGACTGAAAAGGGTATGTAGCAGATGATGGAGGTGGGATCCACAAGAGCCAGATGGATGTATTACCAGAGAAGATGAGGAATGTAGAGAATCTTTAGGAAATGTGTCTCAATTAGGTTCATGGTCCTGAGGGGCTTCCTATATTTCAGCATGTTTGCAGTGCTTCAAATGTTTTCTACACCTTTATGCGGAATCTTCGCTACTAGTTTGTTTTTGTCCCAGTTGTTGTTATTGGGGTTTGGGGGCTTTTTCCTCCTTAATTTTTGTTTTAGTATCATACATCTCAGTGAGACCATTTCTCACTTTCTTGAGTTAATTGTAGACAAGAGGTAGAACCTGCTTACCATATGTTACTTTTTAATGAATTCTTTCTTTCTGCATGCTACTCTTCAATACAAATTACTTAGTTTGGCTCTTTTATTTTGGTTACAGGGTGCTAATGCACTTCTAGCATGTCATAGGAGTCATTTCTATCAGAAGAGTTTAGCTTTGATCATGTTTTTCCTGTTATCCTTGTTGATTACCACTATTTGCATATTACTTGATTCCCCAGGTTTCTGATCTGTCGTTTGGTCTGGTTCCATTCTCTCTTGTCTCTCCAGGTTTCTTGTTTGCTTTGCTTTCCTGCTTTGTTCTGCTTTGGTGTAAGAGATATTTCAAAAATCATTAATTTCAAAGGCAAAGGTTTGTTTTACACATTTACTTTTTTAACTTTTGGCACTTTTAGTTTATTTCATTACAAATGAGTCTTTGATCTTCATCAGAGATCCTGTGGTGAATTGTTTGTTATTAAATACCTGGTTGAAATAGGAAGGTAAAATGACACTGCTTCAAAGAATCAGTGCTGAGAAAATGAGGAAAGCAGTAACTTCAGCATCAAGGTTTTGTCATGGCCAGGTATGCTTCCACATTCATTTTCTGTACAGATGTCAACTTCTGTCTGCATGAAAGTTTGCAGTCAGCTTCTAAACTCACACAGTGAGAAGTGCCTACTTTTTATGGTGTTTGGGACAGTGAAGGTCATTTCAACTACTTGCTTGTATCTCCCCTGTAGCACCATACGTTCACCACTCTGTTTTGCAATTTCCAGGATGCTCCTCATTATGTTAACTGCCTGTGAACCTGCTCATTGGGTAAATGAGGTTTTGATAATCAGGAACTAAAGTTATATCCAATTATGAATGGTAGTGCAAGTTTCTTGTCATCTTCCTCTAGTGTTCTCCTTAGTGCTGAGTGGATTCATCCATTTGGCTTTATTTATAATTCTCAAATTTACTTTTTCTTCTGCTGCATATGCATGCTCTGAAGCTCATGCCTCCTTCTCTTGGACGTTTCACCTTGGACTGGCTTCTGTCCCATATCAAACTCACCACCTCCAGAACTGATTTTCAAGACTGCCCTTGAATTCTCTGCTTCCCTCTCCTCCAGCACTGTCAGTGACATGACTTTCTGTCACCTCTGTGGAACATGAATTATTAACCTCTGTCACCTATTCTTCCAGATGAGCCAAACTGTTGTCACATTTTCCTGTTGCCTCACCTCTGAGTCTCTTCCTTGGGTCCCATACAGAATTCAGAATCCTTGCTTTCAAGTCTCTATATGAATTTTCCACTTTTATAGTTGCTCAAAAACATTGTTCATACCCCCTTTCCTACTTCCAGGGGAATTTCTCAATGTGATTATTCATTTAAAATATAGTTGAATCTTCTTAATGACAGGGGATGGATTAGGTATTCTACAATTTATTTGCTTTCTTTAAGTTCGCCTATGGCAGTGATTATTCAGTAGGATGAAGAGTAAGGTGGAACATAAGCACAGCACTGGCAATGACCTGCACCCTTTACCTTGTGAAAGGGTATTTCAGCTGCTGCTCCAGACCAAATCATCTATAGTGTGAGAGGGTTGAGTTTAGCGAGACAGATCCAGTCTAACTGAGAAGTTCACAGTGCTCATGCTCTCCCTTTCCAGAAAGTTGTAGGCTGGGATCTGTATGATGCGTATATGATTTTTATATATCCTCTGCAAGTGATGAGCAAATGAGGGTCATGCCACAGCTTCCTCTCTTTATTTTCCTCCAGTACTTTTTTCTTTCCAATACCTTTTTTTTATGATCTTTATAAAACTGGTCAAGTTGGTGCTGTTCCAGTGCCTGACCACCCTCTGGGTGAAGAACCTTTTCTTATATCCAACCTAAACTTCCCCTAACTCAGCTTCAGGCCATTCCCTCGGGTCCTGTCACTAGTCATGAGAGTGGAGATGAGTGTCTGCCCGTCCTTTTCCCCTCATAAGCAAGTTGTAACTGCAATGAACTCCCCTCAGTCTCCTCCAGGCTGAACAGACCAAGTGACCTCAGTTGCCCCTCAATGGCTCTCCCCCAAGGCCCTTCACATGCACAGAAACACAAACACATTAGCCAAGAATACATTCAGGAGTCTTTAAACAATCCTGTATTATGGATGCACAAGGACACTTTGAAGTATAAAAATGCTTGTTTTCTTGTTTATAAGTCTAAAATACACATATGGAAGAAAAGGTAGAGCCATAAATCCTATTATTAGAGAGCTTCACTCTACTTTTGTTATTTTTGTAATTTTGGAGGCTTTCTCCTAAGCCAACAGGATATAATTTCTTAATGATACAATAATGTCTTTCTTCAAGCATGAAGTATTCTGTGTTCATTTTTGCAGCCTTAGTTCTGCTGGAATCAGGTAGAATAAGAAACCCGGTGCCTTTCTATTTAGAAGATGCTCACAGTGCACACATCAAGATTATCATTTTTGTAAGCAATGAGAAATCTTTCAAGTAATCTATGCAGGTGTTATCTTTCCTGATGTGGCAGTTTTCATTGTTTTGTGAGAAACAAAGTTAGCCTTTTTATGGAGCCAGTGACTAGGCCTGAGAGCATAATTTCAGTACAAAGCCAAACTGAAAAAGTGATTTACACCTTTGGCTCACTTAGGTTACTACCACCTGAATAAAACAATCTTAATTATTTCTGAAGGTCTGCCTGCAAATTTGTCACTGTTTGGATGAGTCCTACATATTATCAAGTGTTTGAAAATTATTTTTTTAACATGCTAAAGGTTTTATATCAGTAGTTGGTTACTATAATGTGGTCATAAAATTGAAACAAAATTATCAACATAATTTACTGGTTTGCAAGAAATTCTTACCAGTAATATGAGCTGAGAAATGAGCTGAGAATACTCTGTGCATAATGAATGTAATTCCTTTTCAGAGGAATTTAGCGAGATAAATTTTGAATTTGCAAATATCAAACATGCTAATATTAGCGCACATCTTTTGATGAGAATTAAATTTCTTTGAGAAGTAGGGTCTTTATATTCACTTCTCTTTATATTCTCTTCTTCTCTTTATATTCTCTTCTTCTCTTTATATTCTCTTCTCTTTAACAAGCACTTTCCCTGGAGAAAGTGAAATATTTTGGAGGAATCATGAGAAAATGGGGAAAAAAACAAAAATGGGGGAAGAAAAGATATAGGGGGAAAAACAGATTAAAAGAAATATGGGGGAAAATAGATAAAAAGAAAATGGTGTTGGGCATAAGGAAGATTAAGGACAGCATTCTGACTAGGGGCTTCAATTTGCAATGCAAAATCTGGATTCCAGAGAAAACATATTAGGCTTATCCCAGACTGAACCAGATTGAAAGATTGTGTTTTCTGGTCCTGAGTGTTTCCCATAAAGTAGTATTGTGCAACTGAAACTGCCACAGTCTTCCTGTTTATCATCCCATTTTTTTTGTGAAAACTGCAGCATCAGCCCTTTGTAAGATAGGATCATGAGACAGGAAAATAGTTATTTAATCTCAACAATTTTACTACTTTTCTTTATATAATCTATTTGTGTGTTATAGCCATAGCCTTCTCTGCCAAGTAAGCACAAAAGATTGCCCATTGCCTAGTTTCTGTATTCTACTGTACCTGGCAAACAAGGAAAAAATCCATGAATTTTACTAGTTCTTAATAAATACTCAATAGTGATATGAAGCAGCAGGGGAGATGCAGAAGGAATACTGATTCTATGAAATGAAAAGAAGTCTGATTAAGCCAGTTCATTTATGTTCAGGAAGGAGAAGGAATATGCTTACATATGATAAAAATAAACTGATGAAATTTCTAATATTTATAGAATCTTGCTCAAAAATAATTTCAATGTGAGTATTGAATTGCCTTTAATCTTCCCATTTGAGCCAGGCTTACCTTCAAGTCTGCACTCTTACCTCATTTCTTTTGTGGGAACTCCTCCCAGTTTCTGCAGGAGGAAGGCAGGGCATTAGGAGATGTCCCACTCTTGGGGCTGGAAAGGCATCAATACAAATGACTTACTCCCCAGTTAATTCATTGTATTCTGGAGCTGTAGTAGGGAAGCATCTCTAATCAGAATGCCCCATGCTGCCAGCATGACCCTGAAAAGTCCCAAGGGCCAAACAGTATAAAACTGCTCTCAGGCGATTGCTTACCTCAGGAGCACTGCACAGCTGCATCAAAGATCCGCTAGACACAGTGAAAATATTTACATTTCATCCACAGTTTAACAATAAAGAATAATGTCCCACTCCCTGCAAAGCAGAACCAGACATCAGTTGTTTCAGTACCAGCATCACTGTTGGGTCATTTTTGGGAAACCAGAAGAAAATAGTTCGCTACAGAGTGGTACAATTCACAGCTCATGCTAGTGGTGCAGTGCTGCAGCAAACCTCTAAGAGCTTGGATATTCTGGATCCACAGCTCACATCATAGCTATCCACCTCTCTTTGCTACTATTTCAGATTCTGATGGTTGGATCATACTTAACTGTGTATGAAGCCAGCACAGAAATTTGTCATTTTGTACTAAGTTTTTCTCCAAAGTGTCCATCTGCTGTTCCACTCATCCATACGCAGTTGTTATTCCAGCAGGAAAAAGGCTACTTTTAGACACTTGGCCACATTTCAGCTCCAGTTCTGTCACTTGGCTTTGGCTGAAACACATTTCAGTGCTGACTGAAAGGTGAATGCTCAGAATGGGATAGCTGCTTTCTGACTTGGCACCAGCTGGCCTGGCTACACTGCTCCCCTCTTCACCACTCCCACTTCATACCTGTTCAGCACTGATGCCTGTGCACACCTATGTCACCAACTTTCCTTCATCTTTTACATGGTAACACACTGAAGCACACAAAACCTGGTCTTACTGAGTCTCATTTGATATATTCAGAATGTTTAATCCTAGTTATAACACGTTTCATAGTGTTTACATGTTGGATTGTCGATGAGGCCAAGAGCTTGAAACAACTGTCATCATCACAGGTGCTAGTTAAACCCATGTACTGTTAATTGATGATCAGAGCTGTTATTTCCTCACCAATGCATGCACAAAGCTGGGATGGGTTGGAGGCAAAAGTACATGGGGGAGTAGTCATTACCACAGGGATAGAAAAAAAAGGAAATGAACAAGTTGGTCACAGGAACGGAGGAGGAGAAACAGAAGACTGTAGGGCTGCAGTCTGGTTTGGTGCAGTTTATAAGGCATTTGGTACCCGCAGGGTGTAACAGCTAAACCTTCCCATTGCACAATGCATCTGTGGGTGGTGAAAGAGCACTCCTACTCTCAGATTAACCTAGTCCATGGATTTTCAGGGAGGTCACCTTCCAGCCTCCATCTTTCTAATAATTCTTCAACAACTCAGAAGAAATCTGGGAAATGTTTTTGTATTATTATGTCATAGATCATAAAATAAAAATAGTTTTTGACTTCCTCACTTTTCTGTTAAATTACCCTAAGACTGAGTAGTATCTGTGATAAAACCTGAAAATTGTCTATTCATATACAGTTATGTTCAGGACCTATTACTGGTTATGTTTTGATATTTACATTTCTCCTCTAATTTCACTTTTTAAATTGCTTCACCTTCTGTCATTAGTCTCGCATGGATCATCATTTGCACATTTCCATGCTGCATTCCCATGGTCTGCAAACAGCTTGCTAAATGGAGGGGTGTGGGTCCAGCACCCTGCTGGGCTCTTTCAGTGCCAACACTTGAAGTTGCCAGGGCTAAGCTCCTGGGAGGCTGTGCAGCTACCTGCCTGCTCTGTCTTCAAGTGGGCAGGAGTTGCATCAAACAGGCAGGAGATCCCCCTGGTCTGTGCTTGCCAGCTGTCCAAAACTCCTTCCAGCTGGGATGTGTTGCTAACTTACAGGGCAGAGTAAGGTGTGGGAATAGATGGGGGAGACCCATGGCAAGGGCAATTCACTCTTTCCTTCAGAGATGAAGAAGACAAAATGCAAAACACAGCATGCTGTCTATATTCACTCCTAGAATGTATAATTTGTCAAAATAATGTTCTTTTAATACTCAATTAGACGTTCTTACCAGCCTGAGGCACTAGTACTTCTTATGGTTAATCAAGACCCCTGTTGACAGGGTAGGTTCTCCTGTACAGCAGCCACATTCTCCCACTTCCATGAGGTAGGGAAACAACAGCCTGATTTTGAGTCAGTTATTTTTACAGGCTATCCCTGGTACCTTCTGGAAGAAATTTATGAAATACTGAGTATGTTATGCTATGATTTTAGAGATTATTCAAACACCCTATGGAAAAGCTTTACAGAAAAACCTGTGTCAGTAGCTAAATAAATAATGTGTAAGGAGCAGATATCAATTTGGGTTGTAGTGAGTGAGGAAAAGTTGGAAAAGACGGTGAGGCAATGCAGCACCACTTTAGTTCAATCTTCTGCAGTCAAACAAAAGCAGTTTTTAGATTCACATTCAGTAATTTAAATCTGCTGACCTTTAATTCTCACTTAGAATCTATACAACAATGTGAAATCCATATTTCAGGTAAATATGTGACCTTGTTCCAGAGGAAGATTGGTAAGCTAGAGACTGAGGGGATGGCAAGGGATAGTCCCTTAAATAAAGCTATGGTATGAAGGACATTCCCTTTAATACAAATATTTCACCTCTTGATATTTACTGTGCAGGTTGTGGCTGTGAAATCTTTCCCCTTGTGCATGGATATTTTTCGCAGTTCCCATTTTCATTTTTTCTGTATGCTCTTATTAAAATTCACATCACACCATAGTTCAGTTCTATTGAAAAAAAAATCCCACTGTATTCTTTCTCTGATACATTCCTGTGTGCAGTTTGGGTAGCACTTACCTCCATTGATATTGTTAAAGTTTCATAGCAAGCCTTCACACTGTTCTGCTTTTGTGTAATCTTTATAGTAATAGGGCTAATTCAATAATATTCACACTGCCAAGTGAAGAAGCCTGTAACGTAAAACTCAATTACCTTTTCCATTCCTTTTCTCAGTTGCTTTTCTGCTGTGCTTACTCTTTTATCTTCTTCACTGTAAACAGGTAGCTTATTTAAATTTAATAGACACCACTGCCTTCCTCATTTCGTCTTTTTCCTTTGAACCTTCTAGACACTCTCATGAGATGTTCATTCACCTTTGTGTAATACCACAGTAATAGCAATACAGGGGGAAAAATTTAATAATTGCAAAAAAACTACAGTAAATGCCTAATGAATACTTTGTTTATGAAGAATTTTGCTTGGATTCCTAACTGCACTTTGGTAAATTATGCAAATTAAATATTCATTACTTTGTACTTCATTAGTTCACATTTGGAACATTTTTTCTTCTTTATAGTAGCCTGGGGTAAAGGTTTTTTTAATATGGTTTATTCTGATATTTTTCAGAAAATCTTTAGTTAAAATGTTAGAGGAAAGTTGTATTTATTCCACAACAGCCCAGAATATCCATATATTCCAGAGACTGAATATTTTCTCCCACAAGAATATTACGTATGTTCAAAAATTGTTTGGAGTTCTGATTTCAATAACAAAAGTAACTAAATATTAAAACTGATTTTTGCTGTAAGTGTGTTTACTGATCATATCCCCACTCAGAGAGAATTACAGTTCCATTAGCATGAGCAATATCTGACAAGTGGGGAAGCACAAAGCATGTGTTCTGCACTGTTGCCTTGCATTGCTCACAGTCAGCCCTGGCTGTGACCCTTCAAGAGAGTTTATTTGGTGCAGGAGGCAGGTGCTGCTCACCAGCCTTGAGAAAGTGGAAGGAGTTACAAGGAAGGTGGAAGCTGGGGGCCCAGTAGCCCTGGTTGCGCCCTGAAGGAAGGTGGCCATGGGATTGTGCCTGCCCACAAGACCCTGGCCAACACACCAAATTTGTTCTTGCTGCTATTTGAAACATTGGAAGGATGTTAACTGAATGAAATCTTTTGAAAGGTTTAGTGCCTCTGATTTGCTTTCCTCACATATTCCTTCATCCTCAGACGTGGTATCTGGGGATACAGTCCATCTCCAGAAAGTCTCCTCACAAGCTGTGCAATGCTTTAAAGAAGAAAAGCATTTTCTAAATGTTTATGGGCAGCAAGCCATGTCAAACTTTGCTGTTCACACTTGAAACTAGAGAGGCTGGAAATTCCAGCTGAATTTCAGATGCACTGCAGGGAGGGGATTCATTAAAATAAAATCTTAAAAGAGCTTGGGTTTAGCTTGTTGGTTTTCATTGACCACACAGTGGATAGATGTAAAGGAGAGATCCCTGATCTGGTGATTAGTAACAACACAGAGAGAAACAATTTGTTCTGTAAGTCAGCTGACATATTGCTCCTTGCCAGAAGAAATATTCTTTTAATTCTCTTTCTGAGTAGTCCTAGGTAATAGGATGTGCTTGCATGGGTGATGGGATGAGGCGAGTGTGTTGGCCTATCCATACTCAATCAATAAGGCTGCAGAATGTTGAGCTGCATATTGGATGCTCAAGACCCAATGTAGGGTCAAGGGTAAAGCCAAGCTGCTGGTGGTTTGGGGAGAATATGATTCCCAGGTTAAATACCATGCTTCATGTGATTTCACTGAGCTGACACAGAGAACACGTGGAAGAACCATGAAGAATTAGTGTCTTATGATTGCTTGTCTTCTCTATCAATAACAATTTTTGTCTGTTCTGCAAAAACTCCATGTTGAAATACAGTGTGATGCTTTTAGTCACTGCTAAAGGATGCAGTAATAGCAGAGTAAACCTGTGTTTAAATGAGATTGTGACTACTTGAGGGCCTTATCCTTCTCCAGCCAGCAGGCACTGTGCACATTTTGGCAAGTCAGCTATTCTTACTGTGCCTCTGGCAGTCCAACTGGAAAAGTGGGGAGTGAATAGGTCATTGCTGAAAAGAAATAGTTGCATCTGTACTGGGTTAATAAATCAGAAACAGGCAAACATTAAATCTGAACAGTGTCCAGCTCTCTGTGTGCCTGCATTTTGCCGCATACTAATCTTCTCATTTTTTGTGAGAACTGCATCAAACACAGATCAAGTTCTGCCTCAGAGGCCGCATGAAAATCAAATCACATGTGGATCTTGTTTTATTTGCTGGGAGCAAGCATCCCCAGACTATGTTTAGAGCTTCTAGAGGATGCAGCAGAAGAGATACATATCACGGTAAGATGCCTTATTAATAGTCACTTTCTTAACAGGTGGTTATTTTAACAGCAATAAATAAGCATCACTTGAAAAGTATAAGGCAATAGCCAAGAAGGGATCAGAAGAGCTGCATGCTTGGTCTTTTTTATTAAGCATGATCCACCTGATAGTTATTTCCAGTTTAGCTGGACAGATTGCTATGTTAGGAGCTAGCCCATTAGAGCCCTGTAACACAGAGTTTCTTTAGCTTCTTGCAAAAGGCTTCTTTTAAAATATGTGCTGCTGTGTTGTTGGCATCCTGTCATGTTGTACACACACATGCAGATCTGAAGCCTAGGCAGAGAGCTCCCTCACCAGTCAGAGGATTCAGTTCTCCTTCCCTGTGTCCTCTGCTTTAATGGACTGTAGCACTGGTTTGTTACTGGTTGCTTTTCCCACTCAGAACCAATGTCTATTTTCTTATTCACCAACTAACTTGTGTGCAACTCTCTCCAAAATATGTCCATATTAGTCCCCATTTACATCTTGTCTATTAGTTTTCATTTGCACACATTTCTGTGGGCTTATTGGGGTGAGTACTCTGGCACACATTATCTTCTGATCTGTGTCCAAGTTTGCATCTCAACAGACCTATGTTGTTTGTTCTGATTCGGTGGTTGTGGATTAATTTCCAGGCATGTAGTGCAATATCTGAGAGATTCTGGGCCCTGCAGTGGACTCAACAAGGCTGACCATATGGTAGTTCTCTGGAATTAGAGTTTTCTACTTCAGGAAGGAAGACAAAAGCAGCTTAGGCACAGGAACACATATACACACCAGGGTCTTAAAACATGCTTCTTCACTAAGCTCTTCTTCAAGTGACTGAAGAGTGCCACTTCTCTCTAGCTTCAGCCACCCCTTCCACCAAAGGTCTCTCATATAACCAGTCCTGAGGAGTCCTGGCCAAGCTCTCTTGAGGGTGTTTGAGGAAGACATTCACCTGAAATGAGATGTCTGACTTTACATCCACTGGTGCCACAGGAATCATCAACATCATGGTATGCTGAACACAGACAGATTTCCACAACAAAACAGTGACTAGTTATGAATTTTGTGGAAATAAAAGTGACCAAACACCACTTATGGAGATGGCTTCTCTAGCGGAAGTAAGAGGATTATGTGTTTAATGCAAGAAACACGCAGAAATATACTTCTACACATAGTGAGCAAATTAACATGGTCCCAATCTATAAATAAAAACATCCTATGACACAAACATTAACATACAAAATTAATATCTTCTGCAAGGCACTTACACAGCTTGAAGCACAACTCAGGATGGTTAATGAACCCCCTTGTGAATATTATCCAACAAGAAGACCTATGTCATCAAATATTTTTACTATTAGTTGAGACTTCTTACACTCTGTAATGCAGCTGTAACTGAGAGCTCAATAGGTGATTTCTATTGCATTGTCTCCAAGTAAAACAAAATCTTAAAACAATCTAATACTGCACTTATATCTAATCCCAAGCATGCAGAGCCATATTAACTCTGTGCTTAGTTCACTATGCTTTTGACATGTTTGAAAATATGTGGCTAGGATAGATCTTGTACTTCATGACTGTTCAGGGAAGATGGGAATAATGACATTGCACCATGAGCTGGAAGAGTTTAACTGTATTTGTTCTTAAGTGTCTTTGCATTGCTAATCTTCAAACAAACAAACAAATAAATAAATAAATATCATCAGTAATGCAGACCCATTTCAGAAACAGCATAAAAAGAATGACATGGTTTATAGCTATCTCATTGGTGACAGAGATATCAAATGCAGAAAATATTCAGCATTAATTCAGAGTCCATTTTGATTTGTTGCAGTCGGACAGGAAATTAGGTTTGAGTGACAACTTTATTTACTAAGTCATAGGCTGCTGAAAATTTGAAACATCCATGCAAAACAATGGAGCTTTTCATTAACAAGGCTTGATAAGATAAAGTGAAAATATGAGTAATTTTCATTAGCCATTTTTCAATAAAAAGCATGGGAAATAAATTATATTAAAACCCTGCTCTGCATAAATTTGTGTTTGCCGAAGAAACCTTATCATGACACCTTTTAATAATATAGAACAACTATTGTAGAATTTGTTGTTTTATCCATTTTTTTTCCAGAGATACTAATGGTTCTCTTCATTTTGCTTTCAGCCAAAGCTTCCATTTGTAATTTAGAGCAGTAGCTTCCCCAGTATTCTTACATCAGTGGTGCCTATGAAATACTTGGCAATTTAATTGCTGTGGGCACTACTTTAACCAAAGGTGCATTTTCAGATGCAAACTCTCAAATGCTTTCAGAAAAGCTGGTATGTGTGCAGTTGCTTGTGTGCCCTGTAAGGACATTCATCTTGTACCTAATGCTGAATTAAAACTAGCAGAAAGAGTCAGAGATAAAAAGGTGAGGAGAGTGCACCACCCCAGGGCACTGCAATGAATACCATTCTCATAGAAGATGTCATTATTGCTGGCATTTGAGATTGAAAATAGGAAAAGTTATAATAAATCTCTCATAATAATAGTAATAACAATTATTTAGAATAATTTTTTAATTCAACTTATTAGTAAACTCATTTAAGTTTAGTCTTTCCCTGGTTCCCAGCAGAGGAATTCTTTAGAGGGCTAACACAAGCTATATGTTTCCTCCTCTTCTGACAGCTTTCCTTGAACTCTACACAGAAATCAATTTACCTCCTCAATTTTCATACAGGTGGCAGCTTCTACATAGAAACATTCCTTTAAATAAAAGCCAATTAAAGGTCTGGCAAAATGTTTTCAGAAAAAAAAGCTGCAGGTTCCAAAGCGCTGAAAACCAGAGCCAACTACAGAGAGAAAAAAAAACCAACCTGTTTTCTTTTTCCAATTTAAAAGCAGACCTATCTTGGTGCAGGACTTTTCTAAGTGACATGGGACTAAAGGAACACACTGTAGTTAAATACAGAAGAATAATAATTTTCCTTGGCTTTCTGAAGTAGCCACAAATATCTGTGAGTAATGCCACAGTGAGCAGGACACTTTATAAAACCCAAACAACTGTCACACATAGGTTATAAGGTCTTTTCTTATCCATAAGATAAGCTGGAAATCCATCCCATGGATGCAATCTGAGAAAATGTTATGAAGTTTCCCACAAAATAAAAAATTAGTTTCACATGTTATTTTATTTCTCAAGGGCATTTTGCTAAACATATGCATACACTCTCACAGCTTACCCACAAAAAAAAAAAAAAAAAAGAAAGAAATCAGTATCACAGGGATTTAAAAGATAAAGTGTTCTTTAATTGCATGGTATATTATTTTTGATTATATATACAATGAAAATGTACAATTACACACTAATGCAACTCATGGTGTATTTCACTGCTTTTTCCTGATTGTATTCAAGACACTGTAGGTAAATTTTATTATTGCCTCGTGGAGGATAAAACTGAAACATGGAGTTCATGGTTAAAGGCCATAATGATTTATCTCGTTTCCTAAATGAAGCATCCAAACCCAAGCCCAGTGCAGTAAGTGTGTAGCTGGGCTTCAAGTAAAATATTCTTCTGCAGCTCAGCATGTGGCTGCTGCTGTCTTTGCCTTTTCAGCTCAACAGAGGCTGTAGACATTCAGCATTTCTGAAAACCAAAATTTCCTGATTCACCCTTTAGGCAATCATATTTAAGCCTCTTGTTTTAAATTAAGTTCTTAAAATTTTCTGGGGGAGTGACTGAACAAGTCAGGAGCAGCAAACCCACTCTTTAACCACTGACCAAAGGCATGCAGAACAGCCTATGAGGCAAGGGTCCCTTGGTACCAGTTTTCCCAGTGGCTGTCCTCACTTCCAGAGACCTACATCATAATGGAACTGCCCTGCTGGTAGCTGCCACCATCCAGCTGAACATACAAAGTTAAGTTCTCACCAAAAACATTGGCTTCCTATTTACACTTGACTCCCATGCCAAGTGTGGCCTCTGTTCATGATAAAGGAAAGTATAGCCTGGGGCCTGAATGTCTTGGATTCCACCTTCCACCTCATGCTTATCCGTGGCAACTGGGGTCATGCAGAGTGCCGGCACTAGTAATCCTCATATTTCAGTGGCTCCTCTGCAAAAGAAGCCTTCATGCATTTAGAGGCAACCTCAATTCAGATGCCTTTCCAGCACATGGGATGTGGGATATTTCCATTCTCTGAGATGGGGAGGGGGAGTTGGCAGGGATCTCCATTCCAATCATCCTTCTGAATTTTGCAATTGAAAGGAGACAGATCTTTGTGCATTTTATTAAATTACACTGAAGGAAGTCAATAGAGCACCTTTGGTTGATCTAAAAATAAATAAAACTTGCTTTGAAGAGGCTGTCAGAACTCCAGCCAAGCATAGATCTGAGCCCGAGTAGTATTTGACTTGAAGTTTTGCAGCACTGATTTGAATCTTCTCAGAGGTGAGAGAGGGAAACCCCCTTAACACACGCCTCTTGTTTGGCAGCCAGAGCAGCCAGGCCGCCCCTGGCGCAGCTCTGCTGCTCGCTCCTCCCCACAGAGGGTCTGTGTTCCCCACAGAGGGTCGCTGTGAGCCCTGCTGCCATATCACCCCTTGCTGTAGCATCAACCTAACTTTGCAGTGCAGAATTCAATAAAGCAAAATGTCCTGTTGCAGAAAGACCAATGGGTAGAGCAGACACCCTAAAAATGGTAACTGACTGGGGGAGGGATGAGCCCTCAGCTCCACTGCCCATAAGCTCTGGGTCATCCAGCTGCAAATGGAAGACAGAAGACCATGGGAAAGCAAATTTCTTTTAGGATGAGAAAGTATAATGTGACAAAACTTACCAAGCATTCTGTCAGTGTGCCATGTGTATCTTCAGGAATGTAAGCAATAGAAGGAGAGGGGGGAAAAGGGGTTTAAAGCATAAAGGGACAGAGACCCATGTCTGCAATTCCCTTGGCCCCGCACCTTGCCACAGCTGCTCTGGGCTCCACACCATTGATACCTGTAAAATCCTGGAGTGGAAACCAAAGTATGAATAATAGGGCTTTTTCAGCACTATACCATTTCAGACACCAACATAAAACACACATTGTGAATGATTGCCAGTGAATAGATCTTGCCATGGTCTCCATGACCAACAAGGCAGAGCAGGAACTTCCTGTGCCCTAGGGCACTCCCATTTTGATTAAACATCTGAGAAATTTTCCAGAAGACTATTGCACTCAATCAATATGACATCGCTTCAACTAATAAAATTCTTTTAACATCCAACACCCTTTGAATTGTGGATTAGAGAAGGCAGGTTGGTTCAGATACTGAACTACATTTTAAATTACATAATTATCTAGTAATATCATTGTATATATTAGAACACCTATTTTCAATGAAAAACCCCAGTGCTCTTGAAATTCTGTTTTAAAAACTATAAGAACTGATTATTTTAGTATTTTGAAATATTTTGTAAGATTAAACAAGCTTTCAGGCTTGTTAATGTCATTCAAAGTAAATTGCGTATTCTTCAACATAGGAAAATAAATGAATACACTGTGCAATTATTACTGACATCTAAAACTCTTGAAGATAAGGCAGACAAAAGCATAACTACTTATGTGACTGTATTTATTGCTGGATTGCAGACATTGTAAGTAAAATATTTTTGCATCATGAAATATGTATATTTCATTATATAAAACACTTTTCTAAAGGAAATTTTATGAAGGCAAATAACTAATAAATTATCCAGCCTTGATTTTCCTTGTTTAGATTGCCATCAAGCTTGCCTTGGGTTTTGTTACTGTATTAATTGTTCCCATATTTAATTTTTTTATTTATTTTTCTTGTGCAGCAATTAAAATGTTGTGGCTTACTGGAATGTGGTAGATGTTATACTGATAAGACACTGCCAAATATTTTCACAAAATTCTCATGCAAAACTCTAGCATGTAAAATTCTTTTTATATTGTAGCCTATCTGTGATAGGCTATGCATTTTAGTCTATTATTATTTAGTCTTTTAGCAAATGCATTTTAGTCCAAGTCCTTTTAACTAGTCTTACATTTTAAATTAGTAGGTTATGTCACTGAGGTACTGTTTTTCTGTGAAACTGAAATATGTTGGACTTTTTTGGAATAAAATCTTAATAGGTCTCAGGATTATGGCATTAGGTTTGCGCTAGGATTTGTTTGTTTGTTTGTTTGGGAGTGGGGTGCTCTAAAATAAAGAAAACAAGCAGAGACAAGACAATGAAGCTGAGCTCAGTTTTTTGCAGGTTCAGTGAGTATGGACATAAAAGGCCATTTCCCATCCTATTTATATTATAGAATCACAGAATGGATAAGATTGGAAAGGCTCACAATGGATCATCTGGTCCAACCTCCCTGCTCAAGCAGGGTCATCCCCGAGCACATGGCACAGGATTGTGTCCAGACAGTTCTTGAATATCTCCAGTGAGGGAGACTCCACAATCTCTCTGGGCAATCTGTTCCAGTGCACAGTAAAGAAGTTCTTCATCACATTTAGGTGGAACTTCCTGTGCATCATTTTCTGCCTGTTGCCAAATAAGTCTAATAAGACTGCCACAGGCAAAAAAAAAAAAAAAAAAAAAAAAAAAAAAAAGGTGAGTTTTAAGTGCGTTTTATAATAAAATTATTATATATGCATTTCAATTTCAATAATTGAGATGAGATGAGATGAGATGAGATGAGATGAGATGAGATGAGATGAGATGAATATCTGGGGCTATGCCTTATTTTTCAGCTGTGTCCCTTCAGAAGAACTGTACGAATTGAATGGCAAATCTGACAACTCTTTTGGGGAAGCTCCCTGAAGAGGTGAAGGAAAAGGAAGAGGAAAACTCTTAGATGTTCAAATCAAAGGGATTTTTCTGCTTGAATAAAAAAGTCAATGTGAGCATACAGATTATTTTCATGAATTAAAATGGCTAAAATATTCAATGCAAGCAGACCTGATTTGATCATGAGATCATTGTATTCAAACCCTTTTAACCCTTACACTAAATGAACCACAAAGAAAAAGCAGTACCTTTTCCCTAATTACTGTTCCAGCATAACTCGATCAAAGTTTTTTGTAGGACAGTGTCAGTTATAACTTGCCATGCACAAAAAAAGTATTCTCTAAAAAAAAGAATGCAAGCCTGTATCAGGGAACTGTAGAGATCACAGCCTGGCTGTCAGCCTAGACCTAATCTATAGATATATCCAATTCTTCTCATGGGAAAGTATTTTATGTCATGTCAAATTTTGTCTGGCCTTGTACAAGGATAAATGTACAATGCAGGAAGCACTGTACTTCACATTTAATTTCTTTCATGGAGCTAGGTAAAAGACTACTTCACCAATAAACAGCACTTCCCAGCTGTCTTGGACCATGTAAGACAAACTCATGCACTAGATTCTTGCTGGACTTTCAGTCAGAGTAGTCTCTCTCCAAGTCCTTGAAGACTGCAGTAAGCATGAACCATGAATGCTTATTTTAACAACGAATACTCTAAAACTCTTGGGTTGAGGAAATAGAGGAATGAAGAACAAAAGGGTCATCATCAGAACAATAAGGTGATAAAGACATGATCAAATAGATAAAAAGCTGTAAATAGGAAACAGCCAAATTCTCATATTAAACTTCTTCAGCAAACTCAATAGCAGGATGATCTGTTCATCACAGGAACACAGCTATGAAGCCTTTGCAGAACACTCACCAGCTGAAATTCAAGGGACATTGTGGGAGGCGGCCCTGGGGAGGATCATTCCGGAATGCCCTGGGAGACTACAGTAGTGTAAGGAAAATATTGTCCTAGGACGCCCACCTTCCCCATGTAAATAAGGATATGTCTATCAAATGTTGCACCCTCCCCAGTTAATCCCCATCACCGGTTTTAACACCCTTTGTTCTGGAAAGTTCACTGTTCTGTGTTCACCCATTGGTTTCCTCACTAAACCACTCCTTCCCCTTCCCTCATTGGTTCTGTTCAAGGTTACCTCACCCCCTGCTCCTCCCATGAGCCTCTTCCCTATTGGTCTCTTTGTACCTTGACCCCGCCTTTCCTTCCCTGGTTATAATCCCCGACCCCTCCTCTGAAAGGGGCTCTCAGAGTCAGCTTCCCTCAGGTAAGTTGTCTCCCTGCTCTATTCCTGCCTCATCCTGCTTCCTTTGTCCCTCACTGAGCCTTTAATAAACCTACGTGAACTGCAGCCCTCTGCGTGTCTTCCCGTCTTTCGGTGGATTGTACGAGTACGCTCTCTGGGCTCCTGTTGACCAGCCAGCAGTGGGCTTCCCTGAAGGACCAAGGTCCAGGGCGGCCTACAAGACATCTCATCATTGGTTCTGCTCCACAACATGGAATTTGCTAGCATTGTGAAGAACATCTGTCCAACTAATATATTCCCTGCTTTCCTCCATCCAAATTGCCTGTGTCCAAAGCTGAAGTCACTTCATTGTGGACTGTGACTGAGGGGTGTTTGAGAAATGTCTTCTGCAGGTTGGAGTTGGCGCAGCATAAACACAAAACCTCACAGGTCTCAGAGCTTTTGCAGCTCTTTCTTTTAAAAAGCTGTATCACTTTAGTTCTGGTATTTTCCCTTTCTTACATATTAAAATGCCTCTGATCAGTGTTTTTCCTTCAACAGCAGAGGCAGAAACTGTGAGTACTAGGAAAAGTGGGACCTTTAGGACTGGGATTCTAAGCATGACCAAGGACATCTATTTCTCACTATTAGCTGATGCAGAATACTGTAGGCATGAACCAATATCCTTTAATGCAGGTGGTAAAAGGCATGAAGGAAATTGCACAAGAATATGAGGGAAAACATCCTGGTTTTCTGTGTAGCTGGGTAAACAGTCTCCTGCTTAAAACAAGTTTTTCCTCATAACACTACCATTTTCCGTTATAAAACATACTATTCAGAGACTCAGTTTCCCCAGATGCCACATCAAGAATTTCATTTTGCATGGGAAACATGGCTGGTAAATACACCTGTAGAAAAAAGCATCCCTGGAGCATTAAATAGGTTATCAGGTCACTGTTATGTTTAATTCTCATTTGTTCTTTCCCTTTTCAAAATTTCCCTTAAAAGTTTCTATCAACTAGACACATTTTTTTTTCAGTATAGTGACTTAATTTATTTAATATTTATAGTTCTAAGGCTTTTAGTGGAATAATTTTAAAATATGCTTTCAGGATCACTTTTTCTCTGTCAAGCTTTTAAAACAGATTACATCCAGGGTCTTTGCTTTCTGAGTACAAAAGCAGATTTTGCCTCTGAAACCAAAAACAATTAAAAACGTATGAAATGCAGTAGAATTAATCTGTCCAGAATGAAAAGAAAGACTGTATTTATAGCAGCTGATGTATTTGTTTGATATACAATGTGTGCCCTGGTTTATAATTTTTAAGGTGTGTGAAAGGGTCACATTATATATAACAAAAATAGCAAGGCAATGATTTACAAGGCTTCACATTGTGCCTATTGACTCTTTCAATAAGAGAGGTTGGTGGTTGTAACGGCACTGAAAAATTAAACCCATGGGAGTCAATTTAATGTAGTATAAACTCTTCAACAACCAGCAAAATAGCCATATCAGCTGTTTCATCCTTAGATTATGTTTCAGTTGTAAAGTGGAGTTTTTAATAAAAAGTGCACAAGCTTTCTTTATTCTACAAAGCTCCTGTTTCCTCCTCCATGGAAGCAGCTGCTCCCTACTTTTCTTGTGGCAAAAAAGGAAGTATTGTGTTATCACTGATCCCCTCAGTGGGAGAAGAAAGAAAACAGAGAAAGAAACTGCTTAACAGCAGTGCAAATAATTTTGTCTAGTTCCCTTCTGAAAACAAATCTCTGAGCTCTGAAGAAAATATGTGCATCTGTTTGTCCTTTGTTGTGGACAAATACATTAGTCTGTCAACAAGGAAAACAATATTAGTTCATGTACAGCTTGATATAATCAATATCTAGACAACAATTGGGTAATGCTTCATGTTAACACACTCGCTGTGAAAATGAGCAGTTAGGGCAAGAAATCTCTTTTAATTATCACAGTTGTGTTTGTGGACATTCCAGAAATAATGGTATCTGAACACATCTGAGGCATTGTCAGATAAAGGAGAGACAAACAAACCATTAAAACTGTGATGTTCCTCATGATTTAGTTCATTTTTTGCAGAATTATCTGGCTGCCTTATAACTTGCACAAATGAAAGCTGGAAAGAAAGAGTCTTTTCTTATCTCTGGTTTATCATCCCTAGGATGTTCACCTCATCGACTTTTTGCAAAAAGTCCAAAAAAAATCAGCTTAGAGATACACAGAAATTGCCAAAGCTATGTGTTAGTAGCCACTGTCCTCTAGATAAAACAAAAGCTATCAGCAAAATAATGTGGCTAACGAATCAGGTATTCTGATTCTGGCTCATACCTTAGGAAGGGCCTTCCAGAGTGAAAGTTAATGGCAGACACACAATATTGGAAATAGAGCTAGCACCTTTGGTCTGTAGGAAGAGCGTATTTTTGGTTTTTTTAAGAAAAGACAGCCTCTTCATAGCTGTTATTATGATTTTGTGAAATGTGGAAGCTCACTGAAGGTTCATGCATTACACTAGAATTTATTTTACTGACTAGGGTAGCAAATGGCAAGATAGTTGAGGGCAAGACTGGTGTTTGTGCAAAAGCATATGACAGACATGAATAAGGCAATCTGCATAATGCATGCTGGTGGGAGTTTTTTTTCAATTTAACTCATCTGTGTGGGAAGTTCATTATGGTATTTCCTTTATAACTTATTTTTCTTACAGAGTAGCAGAATAAAATAGTTGATGGTGTAGTAGTAGACATTTTTTTTTCCATCTTCTTGTGAAAGATCAGTAAACATTCTGTCTCTAATTCTCATTCCAGTTCCATATTACATATGGAAAGAAGAGATCTCTTCAGAGTGTGTTTTAAGTCATAGTTTGATATGCTGTGTACTGTAGCAATCTCCACACATACATTTAAAGTCCCACTCGATCTGTTGATTATAATGCCCTGGAGTGACAAAATGGATTAATATTTCAGCACTGTGCCTATTAATGCTTAACAATTTCACTGGAACATTATATTCCCATCCTGATAGTAGATGAGCTGAAGTAGCAAGGTTGATTGTATTAGCTTGTCAAAAAAGATATAGGCATAGTTAGTGAAGCTTTGATAATAGATAAAATTAAGGAAGTACCATAAAGTAATAGATGTCTCTTTGTGCTTTTCCTGATTCTAAGATATTTGTCAGATCTGAGAAAAACCCATAAAAGACAGGTGAAAATTATCTGTTACAACCAGTCAGTGTTAGCAGCAGGAGAGCAGGTTGTACTATTGCTGGGACATGAGGAAAGCAAATAAAGATTAAAAAAATTCAGATTGCTAAGGGTGTTTTTCTAAAATACACATATGTTTGTCCTGCAAGGCTCCTGTTTTGTTTTGTTATGGAAACCCAAAACTAAGTTAAATGCTAGCGAAGTGGCCAGTGGTTTCAGCACCAGCTTTGAGGTGCACATGACCATCTCAAAGAAGAGTGGAAGTAGATTCTCAAATTCTTTACAATATTAAATACTATTTTAAGACATGATTATCAAAGAAGCATTTTGCCTTCCCCTTCTTTGTTGTTTGTTCAGAATTTTCAAAGTGTTCAGTGGGTATCCAAATCTTCAGAAAGTGGAATCAACCACTATATCAGTAGCATTGTCTGGAGTCAAGGGGGCAGTGAAGTAGATTGTATTTCTCCTTTGGTTTGAAAGGGTTTTCTGAAGAGGTAAGTTTCTAACCTTCTATACCTGAGTTCCCTAGGTTGCACACACCTGAATATAAGTCCCCAAAACCTATGAGGAAGGTATCCCAAGCATTCAACCTGAACTGTTTGGGTTAAAAATTAAAGACAAAAAACAGGGTAAAATTTACTCCAAAAGAGTTGTATTAAAGGTATTAAAGGTCCTTGTATTGCTGACCATATGGCTAGTGGAGATAGAGGATTTCTAATAATTTACTGTCTGACACCACAGGAAGCTCATGCTGGGCCCTCTGAAGTTTCACAAATCACTGCAAACGAATAATTGTGTGGAAGGTCACATAAGAAATGTTCAATAACGAAGCAACTGGGACAGTATCTTGACATTTGTGATAATAAATATTATCAATACCATCAGATAGAATTCAGAGAAACACCTGAATTTCACATGTCAAAACTGCTAGTGAGAAGTATTGGAAAACCTTTTAGACTGACATTTTCCTGGGAGAGGTGATCAGCTCCAGGAATCCTTGTGCCTCAGGCATAATTCAGTTCCTTCTCTATCCTTCGTCTCCTTGACCATAGAAATTAGAGCTGGAGGAGACTCCCAGGTCACCAGACTGCTATGTACTTTCAAGCCTTTCCCAGTGCTCATTTAATGAGAGAAAGTCCACTCAGTAACACTGGTACCATTTCTTTCAGGAGACCGTTTCACATCTTTACAGGAGGGAAATAACCCCTCTTGTACAATCTTCAGTGGCCCCTAACAGCAGTATCTGGCAAAGTAAAGTGTTGCTGTGCTGCGAGCTGGAAGCAAATTACATCTGTTTTGCAATTTCCAGTGGTGTAAGTTAAGTGTACACAATGTGGAGTGACATAGAATCTTGCCCTTAGGATTTCACTTAAGTGCTGTAATAGTTGAACATCTCCACTCTTTTGCTTCTTCTTTTCACTTGTTTTCACTCCTGTCCATTTATGAAGTCTTAAATCCTTGCAGGAGCTATAGTCATATACCACATCAGCCATTGTGCAGAGGGAGAAGTCTCAAGCCTGTTTTGACTAATATTTCCAAGCACTGGTTTCTTAAAGGATTTTGTGAACAAATACATTAAAGTGATAAATATACAGGAGTGGAAAATCAAATAACAAAATCACTTTAGGCCTACTAATAGCCATCCTAAGCCTATAGTAGCAAACCTTCTAGGTCCAGCTAGGGCCAAGATAAAGAACTCAAAACAAAGGGGAAAAAAAAGCTGATGTTCAACGTTGTAGCTTATGAGAGAGAGCTTAATAAATGACCTTATGTTTGTGTTCGCCAGTCTCTGCTATATTGCCCATGTCCCTGAATCCATAAACAGTTAAGTTTAAGGACATGGAAATCCTATTCAAATTTTCAATGTTCTCCTAATTTCAAAGCCTACCTCTTTCTTGTGACTTTTGACACAAGCTGAACCAAATATCAGTTATTAAAAAATAGCCACCAGCAGCTGAGTCTCTATACTTAATTTCCATAGGTTTCCACTTGTCATTGAGCTGGAATGGCTTGATGTATGTGCATATGTCACCTAATCCACAGGTGAAACAAAAAAGCATTAGCTTCAAACACTGCAAAGGTCACAGTTGCCATTTTGTGTAAGTAGCATTGAGATGAGGCTGGAAAAAATAAATTATTTATTTCTAGTATAAACCACCTCCAGTATTTTAGTTAACACATTTTACTTCTCACCTGTAACAGACAAGGAACATTCATGCACAGCTTATCTGCCAGCTGGTAACTCCTTATGTCTCAGTGATTTGGTTGCTAGCAATAGTCCTGTTATAGCCATAGTTTGGAAGAAACAGGAGGCAGGCTTCCCAGAGACTGAATGCTATGAAACCTTTCCAAAAAGAGAGAATGGGCATGGAGCATTTCTTGCTCTTCTTTAATGTGACACATCTTTCCAGCCCAGCGCTCTCACATAAGGGAATGATTCACATGCCAGGCAAGAGGGGTCAGCCAGCACCAACATGGCTTGGTCACATGTAGTTTAATGCCATGAACATGAAAGTATGTCTGGTTTCTTTATTTATACATCAGTGCTAGGTGCTAAATAAAGCCAAATAAAGCTTCAAAGCCAAATAAAACCTGCTGGTTTTATACACTGTCATTACTGGCTGAAGCTTTCTCATTTTACTTTGAAACACTGAGGCAAGATAGCTTTAGTGATGATTTCCATGCTACAATGCAAACTGTAAGATCTGTTATAAGCAGCAGTTGAAAAAATACACATTCTGCATTGAATAATTGCTATAAATGCCTTGAGGTTTAAAAATATTTTTTGAGATGTTGCAAATAATTTGGCTGGATTTAAGTGCAATTTGATATGTCAGTTCTACTGGGGTTTTTTTGCACGTAGCCTGGCCCCAGGTCTCTTTGAAGGTCTGCTCTTCAGTCAGTGTTAGCCACAAAAGCAACAGTACCGCCATGTACAATATACAAACATCTGGGTCAATCTCAGGTCGAAGCTCAACTAAAGGAGGCAGCATGCAATAAATATAAATGAAGTATATTACTATGATAAATAAAAGTGTGCTACGTTAATGCAAACAAGCTTGACTGATAGCAAGTACCTTTCCAAGACGCAGGTCAAGCTTGGTGCACCAGTGAGGCTGAGGAGCTGAATGGGATGTATTGCTGCAAGCAACTTAGAGATAAAAATTTCCACATAGTCTACAATAGAATCATCCTGTCAGTAGATGTTCTGTTCCTATTTTCAAATCTTAGCTGTCATTGTCAAAGAAAATGCTATTTCTTTCCTGCTACAACTTTTTTTCCACAAGCACCTGGAATTGGTAGGTCTTGTTAGGTTTCATTATTGAGGCTTGCTCTCCTTTCCATTCTTTCTTCTCTGCAATACTTACTGCCAGACAAATGATCTTTTTTAAAAAAATGTGAGTTTCTTTAGCTATATTATACCAATATTTGATGTTTTTATTTAAAAGACACATACTTTGGAAAAATATAGCAAGTCATTTCTGATGGAAACATGACTTTCTGAAGTTTTGTGTGTAGTTTGTATCCAGTGGTGGGCTGAGTTCTAACAAGGACTAACTCCATATAGTGTAACTCTGTGCAGACAGGGAGCAGTTCATTCATGAACCTACCTGCTGGGTAGGTTTTCAATGAGGGTCCCTGGAGTACTGTGAAAACAGAGCCATTCTGCAAAATGTGGACAAACTTTGTGCTCAAGCACTTACGATATTGCTGAAGGAGTCAACACTAAGCTGAGTATCCAGAATTGCCCTCTGGGGGATTGTGATGCAGAGTAGCGCAGTGGGCAAAACTTGGACCAGACTAGACAAAAGAAAACAAACAAACAAACAAACCCAACAACAACTGCAAAAGGGGGAAAAAAACCCAAGAGGGAAAAGTCAAAAGATTATGGATTAAGTCCTACAGAAAGGATTGGGAGGCACAATTTGTACCATATCTGATTTCTTTTCCCATCATTTAAGAGAGGTCTGGAGAATGAAGTGTGATGAAATGGTAAGCAGCAACACACAAGTCTTCTGTATTTGGAGTGCATATGACTAGTGACATAGGATGCTCTGTTAAATGGTGTCCATGAAAAGCAAGCACATGGTGAATCATTTATCCACTCAGGTTTGCAAAAAGACTGTTGCAGAACTCATCTCTTGGCTGATATCACTGCTATTTAATGTAGTTTTTAGCAAGCCATTTATCATATTTATGGCTACACCTAATCCTTTTTACTATGTTCTTTTTTCAAAAGTTCTCCTAGAGAAAGGCTGTTTCACAGCTTTATGAAGCTATGAACTGGAGAATAGCGCATGACCTAAAGCAAATGGTGGTGAATGATGCTTACATTATACTGGTTATCCAGACCTGTCAAAGAACGCCAATGCATCAAGCACTAGTGACCAACTTTGCCCTGCCTACAGATTTTAGAATAAGTAATAAAATGCAATTGAAGGTGTGTAGACATCCTTCATGTTATCCTGCATAAATAGTCTCAGCAAATATATATACTTGCATCAGTTTTTTGAACACAGAAGTCTCATCCTCATCTGTGCATGAGTTCTTGGCTTTTCAATAACAGAAAAGAAGCACTGCCTAACCCTTCTGAATAACGATTTCCTCAGAGACTACACTTTAAAAAATTATTCAGAGTTTGTGAAGAATGGCTTTCAGAATGCTAAGTGTCTTTCAATAATTTCAACTGTTGAATAAAATCCAAACACTGAGTAGCAGCTGCTGGACCACACATCATGTGAAAGAAAGAAAAAATGTTTTTATTGAGAGATTTCTCAGGAGTTTCATACCATGCAAATCCTTCTGCTTCAGGCAAATCCCAGGACTATGTAATCCTGATATAGTTAAACTGTTCTTGGATCATTTGCTTCCCAAGAAGCTTACTTTGCTGCATGCTTGGTGTGCAATTAGTTATGAAGAAAGCCCTGTCCCTTTGCAAAGCAGAAAACAGCTTGTGGAATCTCAGCTGACACATAATCTGTATTTTTTTTTTTTTTTTAGAAGTAAAATTCATTGAAATATTACATAGATACTCTGAGGAGATAGGAAACATAACAAGAACTTCAGATTGCTTCTATTACATCAGAGTGTTCATTCTCCCCTGTATCTGGGATAAGCAGGAATACAACAGTAACAGAAGAGTCCAGTGATGCTTCCTCAGTTTCTTGAATTTCCTGAGTCTCAACAGCAGAGATAGGTCTGTGGTTAATTAGTGGTCTCTTTCATTAATGTTTTCAATTGCTTTGGAAACCCATTGATATTTTGGCATCTGCTACATTTTGTGGAAATTATTTTTAGCCAAGAAATTAACATCTTCAGTTCTCTTTAATGACTGCAGACTTAGAGAAAATTTGAACTTTTCTGGATTGAATCCTTAGGCTTCCTCTTCAAAATTTATATATTGACACACACTCATCTGTCTCACTGGTATGAGTCATTCTGTAGTTAATTTTATTAACATTTGTTAGTGAGACCTGTTGATTCAATAGCATGTGTTAATCTGAAGACATTTAGGTAAGGTGTTACTCATTTCTTGATTTTTTTTTAATTAGAACTTCTTCACAACAGCTAAAGTTGCATGAGCTTTTAGTACATGTTACTGCATGCAAAACACTTCCTCTTGCTGACCAGTTTCTAAAAGCCATTGATGAATTCTACATATTAGTGGAGAGGGAGAATTTGTGGCAGATTATTGCTTTAAATTTTTACATAAACTGTGTTTTGTTATTAGAAATTAAGCTTGTGGAAATACTATTCTACCACCTATTACTTTTCTAAGTTTCTGGTATCTTTGTTCAATATATTTTAATATTAGAGATGTGCCAGCACGTTTTATGCGTTATACTTCTCATTTGAATTTTATAGCTGCACATGTCTAGTACAGCTTAGTCAAAGATCTTACTGGAATAAAGAATTCAAAGAATTCACAGAATCTCTAGGTTGGAAGAGACCTTCAAGATCATTGAGTCCAACCCAGCCCTAACATCTCAACTAAACCATGGAACTGAGTGATAATCTGATAATAACCCTCGCTCCCTGTCTCCCCTGCAATGCTGGGGTAAAAGGTGGAGTTGGGAAGGGGGGGTGGGGCAGAAGAAAAGTGGTTTTGAGATCTTATTTTATTTTTCATTATCCTGATTATCCTGATTCTGTTAGTAATATATTCAATTAATAGCTCTAATTTGAGTCTGTTTTGCCCCTGACAGTATTTGGTGAGTGATCTCTCCCTGTCCTCCTCTTAACCCATGAACCCTTTGGTATATTTTCTCTCCCCTGTCCAGCTTTGGAGAGGAGCGATCATGAAGCTTTGGTGGGTTCCTGGCATCCAGCCAGGATCATGCCAGCTGGTTTTTCTTTTCCAGTACAGCTGGAACAAGAACACAGCAGCTGATGGCATCTTCCCTTTCTCATGGGGACCTGCAACTCAGCTTAAGCTAGGCTGTTGGAGATGGGGCTAAACTCCCTCCTGCTGTTTCTCATTTAGACCTACAACTCCCTGCTCCTCAATGTCTACAAAAATCCCCCATTCTAGCGTCCTTATGAAACTCCTCCATCTGCAAAAAAAAAAAAAAGCCAAAACCAAACCAAACAAACAAACAAAATCAAACAAAAAAAAGCCCAAACAAAAATACCAAAATAACCCCCAAAACGAAAACAAACAAAAACCCACCAAACAAAAACCCACCAAAAAAAAAAAAAAAACAAAACAAAACAAAACAAAAAAACCAACAAAAAAACTCCCACAAATACGTTCAAAATGTGAGAGCAAGGGAGAAGGCTAAAAACCCCAAGTTAACTCAAGATGTGCTGTGTGCCAGTCCTGGGCTCCAATTCTTGGTCTTTACTGCCCATCCATTTTTCCTAGTGGCTGGTCATAGCTTGCACTTCCCACCAATCAAGTTAGCAAAGGAGCCCCCCACAATGCAGCCATCCTGACTTTCTGACCCCAGAATTTTTACAGTCTTCACCAAATGATGTGATAGTTTAATCAATAGAGTTTGAATATACCTTTTACATATCCCACATTGGCTTAAGTAGTGCCTAAGAGAAATTACAGAATTGAGTCTTCCTATCTGGAAGGCACAGGGTACCTGCATCTCTCATCTTGATTGATGGAATGAATCCTGACAATGCTTTAAAAAGCATCACTCTACCCTCCCACATCAGAAACCCTTCAAAAAGAACAGGCTGATGCCTTCTCATTTTTTGTTTTATCTAACCTGGGAAGGGGAGCAGGGGACACATAGAGAGCATTTTTAAAATTTGTTCATTGCTTAGGATCGAGGATGATATATTCTGAGCAGTACTTTGGGATAGGCACATGAGAAAACCAAGGAGACTGTAAATTAAAAAACTTAGTCACAGTTATTGAGGTACCTATAACTGTCTGTAAATCTGCCTTTTGTATTTTGTTCTAATTTCATATTTTCTGTATTACATCTCAGTTTGTTTTGGGGGTGGTCAACCCAATTGTTATGTTAGTCAACATTTTGTCAGTGGTTGCATTTTTGTTTACTTCTGTGCCAATGACACAATGACACAAGATTCTGTAAAACATATGCGTTCATGGATGATTATTGGTACCAAGTTGCACAGGTCTGTCTATTTGCATGACTTTAATCCATTTAGTGCACACTTCATTGATGAGGTGGCATTAATTTTGGCAGGCAGTAATAAGACAAATGCCTTACAAAAGTCTGCTTAGACAGACCAACAAAATTAATTATTCCCACACCTGTAGTTGAGATTATTAGAAAATCATATTTTTTTGTCATAATTAACTGAATCCTATCTTGGTTTAGTACTATTTTGTCTAGGTCTGATTGCCTAAAGATTACCTGTGCTAGAGACACCTGGATAATCTCACAACTCTTTTAAGAACACTTTGCTGGAGTTTTTAGGTATAAGTTACTCAGGCCTGTTGATTTGAAGCAATTATCCCCCATACAAGCACTGGTTTTTTTTTAATATCTTTCTCAGCTCTTAACTGAGTATTTCAGCATCTTCATGTGAAAGAAGAACTTCCTCTAGTTTAATTTCAAAAACAGAACAGGGATTTATTTATTGTACACTCCTGCATTTCCTGTCTCATTATTAATGGCATTATCATTTCTAGTTATGGGCTTGTATTATAGCTGGGATTTAATTTGTTCCTACAGTACTTTTAAAATGCTTCTCATTATATGTCTCCCAGAGACATGATGTTATTATCCTCTCTTATCAAATATGGTCACTTCACAAACTATATTGGTTATTATATGTTTATTTCTTTTCTCTTTTGTTCCATTCTGTTGGATTTCTCCCATTTGTGGTAGCTTCTTTCAATTCACCCCTGCAAAAAAAAGCATCTAGCGACAAAGTTTCTTCTCTCCTGACTGTGAACTCATTGATACCTTGCCATTTAACAAACCTTATTGAAATCTAAATTGAGTTTTACTTTTTTTTTTTCCTAGTTGACTCTGCTGTCTTTTGACTCATTCAAAAATACCAGATCTGTATAGTCCAGATTGCCCTACTCCTTGGCCGCAATAAATGTAATCATCACAATTGTGGTCTCTATACAAGCACTTTGTTCCAGCCCAATGATTTATTTATCTTCACATCCCACAGTAAAACTGAAAATAAATTCACTTTGCAATGTCTTCTGAATCAGAATATTTTAAATTTGGGGGCTTTAGTAACTTTAGTGATCTTGTACAACTGATAGAAGGAATCCCTTAGAGTCCGTGTCCCCATGTTAGGAGTCTCTATCACCTACCAGCCTTCCTCGTGCTGCTTCAATTTAATTCTCTCTTGGCTGTGCCACGTAGTCCTTATATATAAAAAAAATCCCCTCACAGGTGTAGGATACAAATTATTACATTATTTGTGGACAGTGATGGCAAAGCTGAAGTGCAGACAGAGAAACGAGCAATGCCACTGTAGCAATAACGTAGTGCCCTCTCCTCTGCCCTCCTTCCCCAGCAAACCCTGCTCCTGAGAGGTCACTGAGGTGCAGAGCTGCCTCTGAGGGGTGTTGGGTAAGCAGAGGGGGGGAACTTCATTGCTCCCCAGGAGCTTGTGTGCACACAGAATGGAGATCTCTGTAAATACAAACCACTCCTAATGAGTAAATAGTGTAATTAACCTAAAAACATTTAAAAATTGGGAGGTCTTTTCTGTTGCAAGATCTGTGAACTCAATTATCTGTGGTTGAACTACCTTTACTGAGGTCACTGTGTGTAGCTTCACAAGAAAGCTTTAGAAGATTTTTTAATGTCAAAACAATATGAAGTTTCCTTTTAAACAAGTGGGGCTTTATTTATTGCATATAAGCAGGAAATAAATGCCATTCTGGCGTATTTATTTGTTTTATGCCAGACCTTTGAGCAAAAGCTATTAGTGATTTGGAACCAAATGTTCATTGTCTTTGGCCTGAAGCAGGAGAACTTGATGATCTTGAAGTCCAAAATTACATTACTGTAACCTAAATCAGAATTTTGATGATGTTGAGTAAACAAATTATAACATGTAAGTTAAAATTAGTGTGTGACAGTATGGGCAGTGGTATGGGAACATAGCCCATTCATTTTTCCCCTATAGCCCCGCTGCTTGAAAAATTGTACCACACCAATATTCCGCTGGCTATAATTTTACATTTAATATGGTCCTGCATTTTATTGGTCTTGCCTGTTGCTAGAATCAGTTTCATTTGGAAGCATTTCTGTAGGAGCAAGAAAATGAAGACCATTCAGCCTTTGTTGTTTTAGCAGCTCCTCATGGATCCTGGACCTTGATTACAGCTAGTGGAGAGCAGGCATGGTCTTTCATAGAATTATAGAGTACCAGCTTGGGAGGGACCTCAAGGATCATCTGGCCAACCTTTCTTGGCAAAAAACACAGTCTAGACAAGATAGCCCAACAGTCTGTCCAGCTGAATCTACCACTTCCTTGGGGAGGTTACTCCAATGGCTGTTTATCCTCATTGTGAAAAATGTTCCCCTTGTGCTGTTACAGTCCAGTTCTTAAAATTATTAGAAATGCCTCTGCCCAAATTAGGGTGCAAATGAGACCATAGCCAAAGTCGATAGTACAGATCTTATTTAATAGTAAATAATGACAGAGAGCAAGAGAGAGAAGAAAGAAATAGAAAGAAATAGAAAAGTGGCAGGGGGAATAGAAAGATAGTGACAGAGACAGATAAAAGAAATTATCACCACTCTGTGGATCCCCCTAATCCTCTCCAGCTGGTCTTCTTGGTGGTGAGGGTCCCCCAAAAAACACAGAACCCAATTGATTAATATATGTTCAGGCCAGGTGGGAATACCCAGGTATCTCCCCCGTAGCAGGGATGGTGGGGGGCAAGTTTGATACAGTCTCTGGCAACAATCTCTGAATCTGTTGCATCATTTTGCATCACATGCAGTCCTGTGGAGCAAGGCCTCAGGAGTAAGTATGGGGAGCACTTCAGGGGGTGTTTGATGGATTATGACACCCCCTTGTCTGCTGCTCACATGAATGTCCCATGGATGTAGCCTTCCTGGGGTTGGGGGTTTCATAGATAAGCCAGTTTGTGTAAGGGAGGATAGGTGTTAACCTGGCCTCTGTGGGCAATAGCCTACCCCACCACAAGCCCAGCCAGGGATGATTTTCTGCTGGGTCTGGCTTTCTTGTGGATGCATTCCTTTCCCCCAGCCTTGTTTACTTCTCTCTAGACAGATGATTGAACAGTAGTGTTCCCTTTATCTTATCTAGGCAGCTTAACTCACAATCCAAAGTTCCAGTCTTCAAGGAGGCTTGGGCCATGGTGATTGTAGCCTCTTTATGCAGTTTTTTTGTTACAATGGGCCAAAATACCTTATAACAATATTTAAGGCATGAACCTTTTCAGTCTCTGACATGTGCCCTATTGGAATGTCCCCAGAAGTAACCCATTACCCCTCATCTTTTCCATGTGATTCCTTGGAAAAACAGGGTCTCTCTCTTTTCTGTAGCCATCCTTTAAATACTCAAACTCCTTTAAGCTTTCTCTTCTTGAGGCTGAACAAAGCCACTTGACTCAGCCTTTCCTCACACCAAGCTTTGCAGTCCTTTTGTAGCCCCTTCTCTAGATGGTCTACAGCCTGTCCACATCTTCTTGTGTAGCACAGACCAAAACTGAACATGGTATTCCTGATGTGGCCTGACAAACACTAAGTAGAGTAGCACAAACACTGAGTAGAGTAGGACTTTTTATAATGTCATAAGGGCTGGTGATGCCCTTGATGCAGCCCAGCATGCTGTTCACTTCCTCTGCCACAGCAGCCCAATTTGCTCATATGGAGCTTGTTGTCCACCAGGATCCCTAGGTCCCTTTACGCTGGGCTGCTCCTCAGCTGGGTAAATCCCATTATGTTTTCCCAGGTGCAAGACCTTACACTTGTCCTTGTTGGACTTCATAAGGTTTTTGTTAGCCCAGTCTTCCAGTCCATTCACATCTTTCTGTAGGGTGACTCTCCCTTCTGAAGTGTCCACTTCCCCACTCAGTTTGATATAATTGGAAACTCTGTCAGTCTACACTTGATCCCATCATGCAGATCACATATGAAAATCTGAAACAGTGTCAGGCACAGTATCGATCCCTGAGGGAACCAACATGTGGCAGGTTGCCAGTTTGAAATATTTACTGCTATCCTCTGTGTACAGCCTGGCAGCCAGTTCCCCATCCACTGCACAGACCACTTACCTAGAGCCTCATGTGTCTGTGTCTTCAGGAGGAGACTGCGGGAAACAGTATGAAAAGCCTTGGAGAAATCAGGTAGATATCCATACTTAATTACTCTTTACTGGTAATGTTCACCACTTGCTCCACATCAGCCAAGCAGGTTACTTTGCCCTAGAAGGCAACCAGGTTTGTTAGGTATTATTTGCCATGGTGAATCCAATCTGGTTTTTCCCAGTCACACGCTTCACCTAACTTGTAATAGCACTCTATGCCTTGAACTATCTGCTGATACAAATATCACCATATCAATGAAAGTGTTCCTGTAAACCTCTTCAGGCCAATTGTATGGTCAAACTGAGTCAAACCTTTCATCCCTTTTCTTCCTGTAGCAAAATGTCAGATAATTATTGTCTTAAATTGTATAATAGTCTGTAATTGTTAACCCAGATAATCTGTCTCACATAATGATATTATATCAAAGCAAATAAAAGAGGGTACCTTGGGGTAGCCACGAGAAAAGAAGAGAGTCATCCAGGTCTCTAATGCTTATTCATGTGGGATTTTCTTCTGCTCTGTCTTTATAACATCAGAAATCTTTCTTTTGTTATCTTTAGGTATTGCATTAATTGCCGTGTTGCATTAACTATCACTTTAACCATGACCTTTCTCCTGTATCCATCCATCCTGTATCCTGTATGGATAATTGTCTGCTGGTTTCTGGCTTTGATAGGAATAAAACTGATCCATTAACTCATCATAATTTCAGTCCCTAAAAACAGGCTTGTGGGATGCAGATAAGTTAGACTCTCCAACACTGGAAGATACATGCACAATTAAGCGTCTTCTTTATTCGATGGCTGTCTTCTTTTGTGTGGAATATAGCCTATTATCATTTATATGGGTATTTTATGTAGCTATACAGTTAGATGGAAGTATCCCCTTCGTGCCCAGACTGTCTGTGACATCCCTTGGTTAAAGTATTTTGAACACTAATTAGGTTTTCACTGCCCCCTCTTTAGTTAGAAGTTAGCTCCCATCCACTAACCATCTTGAAGTTACCATAGATCTTGCTAATTATCTGTTTCCCCGTAATTCCAATGGGTAAGAACCTGTCCAATCTGTGACAAAGAGGCTCAAATTATGCAGAAAGTGCCTTGGATTCTCTGACTTTCTAATGCAGCAAACTGCAAATACTGCAGCTTCAGGTGAATGTTAAAGAATGAGATTATGATTCCATTCAAATGCAATAATAAATGTATAAAATGAATAATCCATGAAAGAAATCCCTTGCATTATTTGCCACAGTAAATTAAGCTTGTTTTACCCTGCATTATCTGCATTTCCTCACTGCTTCTGAATGTAAGGGAAATGAAGAGCTAAGAGCGAAAAAATTATCAGGCTTGATAATAGCAGTTATGCTGGCTAGAATATAATTTGAGATTTGGGGCATGAAGGAAGCCCTGGGAAATTACTTGACTCAGGATTCAGAACCTGTTATGAATGCTGTGGCTTTAAAGACAAGCCAGTAAAAAGTTTATTTGGTTAACATCTTAAATGGCATGAAAGAAGTGCAGTTTCAGCCTGTCTGCAAATGGGAAAACAATGCTGAGCTGCTTTTGTGCTAGACATTTGGTAGAATTTCACTATCCAGAAAGCAACAGTTTTACAGCCAGATGCACATGGCTGTAAATCCACATCATAAATCCACATGGTGCATAGACTCAATTTTAGGGTGGAAGGATGTGTCTCAAATAGTTAAGAGGAAAAACTCACAAGAAATTGTGTCTCAAAGGTGACACTTTCCCTTCCAGTTGCACAAGGACAGAGATGGATCAAGATATCTCCTGACTTTCAGGGCCAGCTAGCGCTTTTACCTAGGGGACTGGGGTTCCCACCTCAACTGCTCTCTCAAAGTCACTGCTCCTGTCATCAGGCTGGTGGCAGCCTCAGGATGGAAGGGAGAAAGAAATACTGCCCTCCCTGGTGTAGCAGCACTCAGTGGCTGACTCCCATCACAAAACTGTGAGGTTCTCTGCTTTCTTTTCACATCAAATAACTTCGTAGCTGAAACCAGTGGTTCACCACCATTGTTGCCAGATGAAGTGAAATGCCTCTTGTTCTCCTCTTCCCATCATGCAGATGGGAACAATAAATACTCAGTTCCTTAGGACAAGGAAAAGACATGTGAAGCACACAGGGCTGTACACCTTCCCCACTAAGATGTTTCTGGAGCCACGTGTGTCCAAACTACACATGACAATAGGAACAGTGGTATCCAGGGAGAGCTCTTAATCCAAGGCAATGCTGCTTGCTTTTCTGGTTGTATTTGTGAGTCCTGATAACTGGTGAG
The DNA here is from genome assembly GCF_024509145.1 of Vidua macroura. Taxonomy (NCBI): domain Eukaryota; kingdom Metazoa; phylum Chordata; class Aves; order Passeriformes; family Viduidae; genus Vidua; species Vidua macroura. The sequence goes on along the minus strand of NC_071575.1, from coordinate 45,190,296 downwards.
CTCATGGGTCAGACTGCAGGCATGAGACATGCTATCTTTAGAGGTGCTGCATGAACAGCTTGGCTTTGTGCCCACCTGCCTCTCAGGGTGCAGAAGAGCATGCTGCATCTTGGAGGAACGGCAGTGTACCTGCCTGGAAAACATTCCTCTCTTGACAAAAACTTAAATATTTCGTTGTTGTCTTTTTTGTTGTTTTGTTCTGGTCTTGATTTTATCGATTACATGCAAAATACTCCAAATATTTCCATACTGTTTTTTTGGCCTGCCCTCCAGGACTCACTGAGGAGATGTTTAGAGCCCAGCTACATCCATACTTAATTATTCTTTACTGGCATCAATGACATAAAGAAGACTGTCATGTTTAAGACTGCCTTCTAGCACTCTTATCCTGTTGAAGTATTAGCTGATAGAGGAACAGATGTATAAATTGCCTGGGCTGTCTGGTACTGGGGTCTTTTGCACAGGGACATGTTATGATCCAGCTGCACTCGGTGAGGATTAATGCTCCAAATACTTTTGTTCTTCTCAATTCTACTCTAAATTAAATACTTGACTTGAAGATGGCATACTCCTATGCTTAAATGATAGCTAAAATGGAGGAGTACAAGTCCTCTGCAAGTGAATAAGGAGAGACAGTGGAAATGTCTGAAATAATGCCCATGGTGAGAAGATTAATTTATTTCTTTCTAGCAGTTCACAGTATTATTGGCTTGTTCCTTTGTATTAAATCTTTTCCACTTTTTTTCTGGTACAGAAATGTAATTTGCATCGTATCTTTTTCCCAGGAGGCAGATGCTAGAAACTCCTTAGGAGCTGATTAAGATTTTTCTCACTGAGTTCACATTTGTCATATAATGATTTGTGAGTAGCCTGACTTGTTTGAAATACTAATGCTAGAAGTTTGGCTTAATTGACTAAACCCTGGATTTTCTATAAACTTCATGATTTTTTTCCTAATTTCTTTCATTACAGTGGCCTGCAAAGAAGTGGGTCAGCATTAATCATTAAAATTTCATTTATATTTTGTGTAACATCATTCTGCAAACCTGCTATATATTGTAACCAAGATGGAATTTTTATGCTAACTTCTGCAAAAGTGACAAGACAATCACAGAAAATAAATATATGCTGAAAACACAAAGAATTGTGGTTAACTCTGACTCCAGTCAAAGGAGCTTTATAATGGAACCATACCTATTGATCTAGTATTTGTGATGCTTTCCCATTATCCATGAAATCCAAGACTCCTCTCTAAGTCACTTAATTTGGGTCCTTCAAGACTTCCTTTACATCACTGGGCAATGGCACACCTTTCATAGAATTGCACCTCTTCATATATTACCTGCTAATTAATGCCCTTGGAAACAGTTTCTCTGCTTTCCACTAACCAATCAGGCAGTGAGTCCAGCCTATTAGCCAGTATGTTGGTGAATATCTCAACATCAATATAGAACAAGTAGACAGGGCTATGAGAGGCAAAATCAAATTTGTCTTCGTTAGGTTTCAAGTCAGTTAAAGATAGGTGTCTATTGATTTTGAAATTTGCTGGGATGCCAGGAAACTTAACAGACCTGCAAGTCAACCCCTTACTCTGTTCAATGCTTCTGTAAGGCTTTTTGTCCTGCTCTTTTTAGTCATCTACGATTTCCTCACATATTCCTTCACATTTATTTCTGTTAAACTTTCCTAGCTGGTTTTCACCCAGAGTCTGAACTACTTCAATATCAGCTGTTAATTTTAGCGTGCAGTCCGAGCTTTTTAAGCTACTTTATCCATCAGTTTTGCCTGGATAGGAATAACTAATTGCAAATGAAATACACTTTGTGCTTACACCTCTGTGGTATACCCTGTTTAACACCCATCAAAATACCCTTCTAAGTGTAGGAAATGGTGATTTCTTTGGTTTTGCTGAAGACTGAGGGTGGTAATGGAACCATTAGGATCACTGTAGGATCACTGAAGGATTTTAAGCCACTAAAACCCAAAAATATTCCCAAACCTAGAAAGAACTTACTGAAAACAACACAAAACTGCAATGGAAGTAGTCTCTGTGTAAGTATACCTTGGGTTAACTAAAGTATTTTTAAAATTATTTACATTGGTGTAAATTATTATTGGCATGTAAGCCAGATGTCTCACTACCCAGACCCTCAGAAGCAGATATTCTCAGACTACGTCTGAAACATAGTAACAGAATTACATGTTTCATAAAACAGAAATGTTCCAAACCTTCTTTTCTGTCAGAAAAGCAATAGGAGAACTTAATGTGTATTGACCTCATGGCTGTCACAGTCTCATAGGAAAAGGGAAAACCGCGCAACTTTTCCTTCCATCCAAGGGGATTCAGATCTCCTTCAAATCTCAGGATTTATTGGGCCAGAGAAAAGGATGAAGAAGGAACGCACCTGTATCCTAAAATTACCTGCATTTCTTCTGGAGTGAAGAGGCTAACATTTTAATCACTGCTTCTGGGACCATGACTTTTTAATAGAAAATTGAGAAGCAGTACTGGGAATGGTGCTTCTGGGTTGGGAAAAAATTTAAATACCTCAGGTCTCCTCATTTGAGGGCAGATATGGTTGGACATGATTGCTTCCTCTTTCTCTACTCTCAGCTGTCATACTTTTGCAGGAGGAAATGAGCCATGCTTGGTGCTATTAAAAAGAACAAGTGTGTCTCTGTCCTGAAGAGCTGACTGCAAGCTCCCAGGTAAAACAGAGGTAGGGAACTCATGGCCCAGTACTGCACCATGACACTCAGCTCCCTGACCTTCCATGGGAAGCTTCAAGTTCAGTGTCCTGGCTCTTTGGACTTGCCACTTTGTGTCACTCAAGTCCTGGGCATCCCATTGCTCTAATCAATGCTCCCCCTCTTACTCTGCTGAACTCTGTGCTTATTTATCATAGAATCTTAGTGGGATTATGATTTTTCACAGTTTAATCATTCCTGTTATCTTTTCACTGGTATGGTCTGGTATACAGCATTGTGCAAAAGCCAGGGGTACTACAGCAAAAGCCCATAGTTCTCTACAATGTGTATGAGGTATCCCACCTACTCATATCCAGAATCTCTCTCTCTCTTGCTCCAAAGTTCCTTTTGCAGGAATTTAACACTTTTTTGAAAAGTTCCTCCCTCTTTATGTCAGTCAGGTCTGGGATTTCTTTCAACTCAGTGTTATTTCTTCTTCCTCAATTCTCGAAATTATCTATTTTTCAGGTCTTTGCTTTCAAGATCCCAAAGTCTCTTATCTCTATCGGTAACTGTATCTGAATGCCTGTTTAAGCCTGCCTCAACTTCAGTCACTCTACCTTTTATTGTAATTCCCTGAAAGAGGCTTGCATCAAAGCTTCCATTGATGTTAGCTCAGACAGTAATTCTCTAATGTCTGCCAATCTTCCTCTGTTGTACTTTGTTTGCAGCACAACACTGGGCCTCCAGGACTTCCTGGGGTCCCAGTGCTCCTCTTTGGCTGCTTGCAAAGACATTGTTAATACCAGAAGTGCACCTCTGTACAAGTGCGCAAAAGGGATCACCAAATATTTTAGGAGGGGCTTTGGGGTAGGTTGCATTTTCTCAAAATAATTGAAAATGACATATTGATGGCTGCTTTGAATAACTGCTACAGCCTTCAAGACATGCCTATTGCTCCAAATAGCCTATACCATCCACTTTTTCTCTTAGATTCCTAAACCTTTCAGACTGTAGCAAAGGGTAAGATTAGCCTCTGCAATCTAGTTAGGGACACTTCACTCATGACTGCACCTTCATGACACTTTCACATGCAGATAATATAGGATTAGTTAGGAAAATGTACCATAAGTCTCAACCCCAATTTCCATGTAAAAGTGGTTGCCCAGCCTCAGATCTACAAATTCAAGCTTCTCCTTTTGCCAAAATGCAAATTCCTGTGACTAAGCATATTACTCACTGATGCCTTTCCTGCCATATGAATATGGCAAAAGGCCTAATCCTGAATTCTGCATTTATTTGAAGATGGTCTGTGCCTTCATCCTTCTTCCTAGCTGTCATGCTGCTAATGCAGAGAAGAAGAAATGCCTTCTTTTTCCTCCCCTCCCCTTTCTACACTGTGTTCTAACTACCACTGCAAAAGTCATTTGTTATCTCCTTGAAGTAGTTGTGCTCAGCCTGAAATTGTTCTCTTCTCAGCTTCTTTTACAGCCAGTACCTGTCCAGACTGAAATCAAATTATTTTTGTGATGAGACTGCCCAATGTGCTCTCCCTGGCCAAGTGAAAAAGTGTACATCTAGTTATCCAGTGCTCAGGAAAACATGCTGTAAAATGAGTAAATAGGAAATTCTGAGGAGACAGGCAAATCCTAAACACTATCTTCCTCTGGACCTCTCATGTCTTTGTGTGAGCTACATAGAGCTCAGAGGGAGGGGATTAATTTCCCAAAACACTTATCTGGAAATAGATATCCACAGTGTGCAAGAGAACACCACGGAACCTGCTGTTAAAACCATGCTGAAAAATATCATAGTTATCTGCTATAAATTTGCCCTTTGGTAACCAGCACCCCTTGCACTGAAGTAACTCTGACACCAAAGATACAAAGCCCAGGAAGGTACCCAGGTAGGGCAGAGAAATTTGTAACAGGAAGAGCATGCCACATTGTGCTTTGCGTGAGAGCCCAAACTCACACACAGATCTCAGCTCACACAGCTTTTTGGGTGGCTTAACAGCTTAGCTGTGCTCACTAAAAACACAGCAAAGCAGAGAACTGTCTAAGCAGAGTCTGCTGTAGCAGCCCACTTAGACCTGGTGGAAACACCATGTGCTTCATCCCAGCCCTGACTACTGCTGTGAACGCCCTTGCTTTCCCCTGGGAGTGCGCTTATAAAAGTACTGCAATGAATCCTACAGCTGCTGTGTTCCCTATCACAGGAACTGTAGACACAGCCTAAAGGAGAGAATTCTGCACAGGTGATATTACTCCCCTCTAAATTAAAATATGGAAACCCCTTATCCCTTTCTCTGGAGATGAAGAAATCGATCTCCTCAACCTCCAAGAACAGAAATGTATGAAACTGTTTCCATTGCTTTCATCTACAGGGCATTTTGCTCTTGCCTCTTTTTTTTTTTTTTTTTTTTTTCTTTTTTTTTTTTTTTTTTTTTTTTTTTTCAGTTTTCTCCTGGTCCAAAATCTCATAACCCTGATTTAGGTGCTAATATGCTGCAGTGAGTTCCAATCCCCAGGCAGCTTCATCATCTCCAAGCTGTGCAGGCTTAAACCCTTAACCTGTCATAATACCATGATTAAGACCCATCATACATTTAAACAGTTTGAAAACTCATGTCTGCTTCCTCACCAGACACTCTTACTCTCCAGTGAAAGGCAAAATCAATTGCACCCCACAGGAAACAGGGGGAAGCCAAGAGGGTATTTTGCACAGCCATTTACAGCTTTATAGCCCAGCTCCCTGGCCAGGTGTATTCTAATCTTCTACTGTTCACAGCCTTGCTGGTCTTTGTGGATGAAACGGAATAGTAATCTCCTTCACACTGCTGATATTCCTAAGTGACTTTAAATGACCATAAACTTACATTGGAGTATTAATATGTCCTATGAGTTTTAGATCAAAATGCAGCACTTTGCACTACTTGTGTAAGTCATAGCTCTTCCCAATGCATTTTTTGTGATTTGGGAACTCATAAAACAGCCCCATTTCTAACAGTAATCATAAGGATTGAATGACTACATAGTGTCTAGTCCAAGAAGGTAAGTGATGGTGAGCCATGAGCCCATGAAATCTCACTAGGAATCTGGTGGGCAGCACTGCCCTGCTCACAGAAAGGATTTCTTGCTTTGTGTCCTGCAGTCTCAGAGGGTGTATTCATATGTGTGTTAGTTACCTCCTACTTCCCTTTAGAGTAGAATAAAAAGTTGAACTGGATGCTCAATGCCAGAAAACTGCTTAAATCTAATCAAAACAGGAAAGCCATGCTTTCGCACATCTCCGTGTAGATATGCTAAAACAGAGTATTTACAGCAGCCAACAAAAATAATTGTATATGTAAAAAGCCTCTTTTTTTTTTCCAATTCACGTATTAGTCCAATTTCTATCTTGCCTTCAGTGATCAGGATAAAAAGAACTTATTTTTTAGAGACATTTCTGAATATTTTTAGCTCTCTGGTAGTAACCTTTTGTTTGGTAGATAGCAGAGTTTGCACAGTATGTTGAGTATGTCATTAAACATTTGCCTGAAGATTTGAGAATTAGCATCAGTGACAGAGTTTCCTAAACATGTCACATTTTCTTTGGCTGTCATGAAAAATTATAGCTACTGTGACTCACACTTTAATAGCAGCTCTTTGTGATACTTTAACCTAATGTACAGCCCCAGAGGAGAAACAAGAGACACAATAAAGCATCTGGCACTGACTTGCTTGAACGGAGGGATTCCAAGCATTATTAGGATGCCAAATTAAAGAGAAAAGGCTCTTGTGTCAAATGTCAAAAGGTCTTGGTCTTTGTTAACTTTACTGTAATTTATGTCTTGTCTCTGAAAGCATATAAAGAAAAAATAAAAGAAATATCCTTTTGCTCTCTGGTGTCTCTTTCTCTGTATTTATCTGCATAAGGTCTTGTGCTAGAAAGAACTAGAAAAACCCATACAATCATTAAACTTTATTTCATTAAATATATAATGGAAATATTACCTTCTAGTGCATCTCATTTTTTCAATATATTTTTTTAGAAGTTAAAAAAAAAACAATCGAACCATATGGCTTTTCTGGGTGCCAAATGGAAAAAAGACATTTGTGATGTATTTACCCATATTTTCTCTTAAACATATTGCTCTTTTCTGCAAGAGAAAGTCAAAGAAATGAATGTTTCAGGTGTCTGTGATATGGAAACTGTTCTTTTCTTGTTTTTCTGCAATCTTTCCCTATTTCTGTCAATACTTCTTCCGCCATCCTTACATCAGGAAACTTATTCGTGTCATAACTAGTCCATGTGTAAATGAGAAGAGAAACACTTGCCTCCTTCTAAGTTAAATTCAGCCTTATTTGGAAATGTTTTAAGAACTTGAAGAGAAGATAAAATAGGGCACAAGTGCACAAACTGGTTTCTATAAATTCAAAGATTTAACCCATATGATTAGGATGACAATGCCAAAAGCTGAGCCTCAGAGGAAACACAAACAATTATCAATGATAGCAGCCAGTTAACAGATTTTCCCATGATGGAGCTCCTGAAATCTATTCTGAGAGCAAAGATTAATACATCATTCTGCACCAATATCATCAGCCACCTAGGAATCTTCACCCTGGAGTAAAGAGTTCTAAAGAACTCTCTAAAGAACTTTCTCTAAAGAGAGAAAGAGTTCTTACTCTTTAGGCTTTATAACAAAGGACAAAACTCTGCAATCCTGTGTGGCTTCACTGTATATCATTTTACTACCTCACAGGAAAAAAAAAATCCATGAAAAACATCCATGAAATGTGGTGTTGTTTTTGCTTGTCCTCATGGACATTCAGTAAATCAAGCCACAGTACAGCAGCTATGTTCACATTTCAACATAAAACTCTGATATCACCTAAGCAGCTTTGTGAAATATGTTCTCAATAAACAGGACTGAAAGGTGAAGCTGTTATATGAATTAAGGAACAAAACATTCTTAAGGAAGCTTGGATTCCCTTTCCAGACTTTATTATCCAACATATTGTATCTGTTAGGGTGGTACCTTCAGATTTATAAAATTTTACCAGGAATTTGTTGATTACACTGTTTGAGCAAGGCGAACCTAATCGTGATTTTCAGGAAACCAGAATTCTGACTGACATCCTCTTTCTAAATTTCCACAGACTGCCTTTTTTATTTTCATTGACTGCACTCACCCCTCTGAAACAAGTTTCGTGTTTCTATCAGATGTATTAGCACAAGTTCATCCATCACTAGGGGCCTTAACTTTGCACTCTAATGCAGCCCTAGATCCTTCCTCACAGCAACACCAACACGCATTTCTGACCAATAACATATTGCTGGGTGGGAGCTATCATACACTACTTTTTGTAAGTGGATTATGAAGAGAGAGCAAAAGTTTTTTATTATAGTTTTACACCCGGGTACATACATGAATGTTGCATTTCTCCTCTCAAAATTTAAGTGAAACTGTTTACTAGAACAGAAGGATTGCAGCTGTCATGCATTGTTAAAAAATCAGAGACAGAACTAAGACTTGGAACCCTACTAAGATTACCTTTTCAACTGAAGATTGCAAAAACAGAAAGAATCCATGACAATTCTCTTCAAAACAGGTTTTTCAACACTTTGTAAAAGGATGAGGATGAGGATTCAACACCTAATCCTAATAGACACAAAGTGAACATACAGCCCAGAAAAACAGAATCTGTCCTTGAGTAGGACGCCACTTTTTGTCCCAGTCCCATGAGAAGTCGTATTAGCAGTTCCAATCTGCAATGCAGTCTTTTACTGGTTATGGCTTAGACTAGGATCCTATCCATTACAAAGTCTGCAAAGTTCTTCAGAAGATGCCATCAGTGTGGTCTTGCACTTGTACAGCAGTACATCCACCTCACTGGGATTCAGACAGTTTAGAAACAAAGATCATCTAGCTCTCGTCCGTAGACCAGTAGCAAAGCATAATTTCAATGCGAGTTATTATTGACCAAAAATTTCCCCCGAATCGGACATTTCCCTGTCTAGAATGGAGACTTAGCACCACACTTAGCACATTATGTAAACTATGCTTTCATAACACATTCAAATGTTGTGAGAAGGTCTATGTGAAGGTAAGCTAAATTGTTACTGAAGGACAAAGGAAGGGGGAGAAGGAGGGACGTTACAGAAGGAAAAGCAATCTACAAGCTGGAAGGAAACATAAACCATCCTGATTTATACTTTTTCTCCACCCCTTCTGTTGATTGCTTTTCCTTCTAGAGACACATCTTTTCTCTTCTTCTACAAGGTGGGATGTGAACTGATTTATGCTGCCTTTCCAACAGATAAACCACCTTCCTATTCAAGAAAAAAACATTAAAAAATTAATAAAGTGTACTTTGTTCAGCTAGCTTTGTCTTCACTGGCTGTTTGGGGTTTTTTAAATTTCATTAAAATCAGTCATGTTAGTAATATATAGAACACCACCTAAATTGTTACTTTAACTAGTAATAATAATAATAAGTATGCCATATTGTGAACCATTCAGCAGTAGGTCCTTGGAAAACATCAGATGTAAATGAGCCTTGGATTATTCTGTGTATCCACTGTGCAATGGGTAAATATGTATAGCACATAGAGGTCAATTTATACCATATTTAGCAACTCTGATGACACAAACTGCTATTCTTTCTTGTAGAACCTGCTCAATGGGTGGAGTAGTCATTAAGAAGCAAACTGGTGCCACAAAGTTGCCACATCCTTGCCCCCACATGGTGCTAGGGTGAGTCTGAAGGCAGCTATATGGGAAATCCCACAACCTTACAGGGAACTGTTGAGTTCTTCCCTCAGAAGAACTGAAGCCAGCCCTGGGATCCACAGTGCAGTCATGTGGGCAGGGGAAGTGCCCAGGTGGTCATGGCCTGGATGTAAAATTAATCAAAAGGAGGTCATTTTTTCAAATGTGAGGTTCACTCTCATGTTTGAAACACTGTTTTCCTTTGCAGCAGACAGTTTAAATAACACTTCATGTAAACGTCTCACCAATACAAGTGATGACTGCTTGTGACTCACGTGAGAAGGAAGCTTCCAAACATAGAGACAAAACATTGTCTTTCCACAAGCATCACATCTGGAAAATTATGCAAAGTAGGACAAAAAAAAGCATTATTATATTTTCAACCAAAATTTCCTGAAAAATTCTCCAGTTGCATATTAACTTTTCAATACAGCACCAACATTTGAGAAGTCCAGGTGTTATGAAAGGCAAACTACAGTAGGTCAATGTTTCCAGTAGTGAATTACCATCAGGTTCTGTTTCTCCATCAGCTCCTCTGAGGTTTCAGATCTGACAGTAGATGTGAAGCATAGGATATGAACCTGCAGCTCCTGTTTTCATGGTACTGGAAACAGTAGTTTCCCCTTAGCACTGATGAGGCTGCCAGCTTGATGCATCTTTTAGCAGGAATCTGGAGCCCTGCTGCTCCAGGTAGTGACGCAGTGGCTTTCCTGACTTAGTTCCCTGATTGCAGATCACCTACACTGGACCTTGCCAATTTTTTGATCTGCTAAGGCCTCATGTGTCTATATCAGAGCCACTGCCTGCTGCTGTTGGTAGAAGAAGAAAGCATCTAGACAGGTCTTATTTCAGTCACAGTAAGTACAGCAGCATTTTTTCACATCACCTCCTATGTCCTGTTGGCCTTTTAATGTGAGGTCCTTTCGGGCAGTAGTCTTTGTTACAGAGATTTAATAAGGCACCTGGTTGACAGAGCTGCACTGCCTGCTGGGGGCCTTCAGGAATACTAAATCTTAAGAGCACATGGAAACAAAGACAGCTTTTCAAAGGTCTCTCTCTACAGCCTCCGCCAAAGTGACCTGTCAGGGCTTCATCTCAATCTGACGTTTTGACAGTGCTCTTCAAGTAAGAACTGAGAAGACTGGATTTTGTCAGAACTTGACTTGAAAGGATTTTCAACAGTTCCATTTCTTATTTATTCCCTTCTGGCAAGAAAAGTTTTACATTTTAGAATCTCATGAAGCAGAAAATACAGCTTTTAAATGGCATTCCCTCTTGGTTACAGAGGATACTAGAGTGACTAAGTCCATATCATAGCCTCAACATGATTTGGCTGCTCACACTCCCTGCAGGAAAGTTGTGTAATTTCTCAGGATTTTATCTGGATGACATATTTTTTTAAAAGTTGCATTCTGAGACTGCATAAAACTTCCATTATCACCTTCTAGCACAAGCAACATATTTTTAATACAAAACAGACCCCTCAGCTGGGGTCTTAGGTTAAGTGATACAGTATGAAGTAAATAATGTAATATTTCTTTTGTGTTCTACATTATAGCACAAGATGTTAGAAACAATACTCTGGCACAGTAGTGCTGACACCTTTGAAAATGGTTTTGTGCTGGCTCACTCACCAAATTTGCCTTCCATGGAAGAAAAATATTATGAAGCCACTTAGGAGGAAATGAGTTCTGGAGGTAGTTAATCACTACCTGTGCAAGTGCAAGGTGTGGGATGCAAGATAGGTCTCGCAGGCAGCAAACAGCAGGCAAGACACAGAGAACGGATATTCCAAGTGCCATTAATTTGCATTGAGTACATGGGGCTAGAAGAAGTGGTCTGGTTAATTAAACCGTATCACTGAAATGGATTCAAAACAGTTTTAGTTTAGCATTAAAATCAGCTTTAGCCTACATTCCACATGGGTTACATTGAGATAATTTATTTTGTATCTGAAGAAGTTCAGATAGAGACTATGCAGTAACACTGGCTTTGTAGAGCAGAATTACTTGTGAAAACATTCCTCAATATCTGTATGCCATTCCTCTCTCTTCACTCATTTGAAAATATCAGTACAGACAAAAAATTAAAGGATGAAATTCATGGAAGGTTGATTGTTACAAGAGGCAAAAGTAAAGTGGCCTTCTTTTCACTTATAAGTACCTGTAATGAAAACCACTGGAGTTTGATTTTGTCTATTTAGTCCTTTGTGTTCACCCAGTAAATCACAATGCAAGCCAGTAGGACTAGCTCAGACTTAAAATATTAGCAGTGATGCATGTCTCTGCTGATGAACACTGATGAGATGGATAGAAGACTGGAATAACATCTGTTTGATCAGCACCTGCCTCTATTTGCTTTTATTATCTTCATCAAATTCCCCAAACAATAAAATGGGTGTTATTTGCGTAGATAATACATAAGGGAAAGGAGTGCACTATATTCACAGATGGTAGTCCTTCATCTCAAATTAAAATTATCATCTTTTGGTAACCCAAAATTTGCTTAAATGAAAGCAATAAAGCCCATAAGAGTGCAAAGAACAACCTTATTGTAGTATGTCTACCCTATTTTTTTAGAAAATAGAAGATTATCTTTAAATATTTTTTAAATTTTAATTTCATCTGAGGTTTTACCATCTGTTTGTCTACTGAACTCTTCCCTGTGCTCTTAGTAAGATTCTCAGTTTCTCGACTTAGGATCTAGAAATAAGGCAGGCTGGAGAAATGTTCCACAGAGCTTATCAAATTTGACTTTAAAAGAAAATTTTAATACCTGGAAAGTTACAGAACTATTCAATGTGAAGTGTATACACTCAAATTTTCTACTTTCTGAAATATTCCATTAAAGAAGAATGAACAGAAGTACCCTAGAAAAGTTGTCAATTTTAAGAGTTTTTAGATAAGAATATGGCTCAATGAAAGCACTACTGATTACCTAAAAGCTTGAGATTACAGTCAGATTTATGATCAAGGGAATGATCATCTTTTCACTTCCCAGAACAGTTCTGCTCCTGTGACCTGGAAGCATTCAGGACAAGAAGATGAATCTTGTAAGGGTTTATAGGACCAGCTCCTGAGGAACCATAGTCATAGAAGAACTGAAGGTATCCAAGCCATACAATGAAAAGACAGTTAATTTTGTACTTAAGTAAAAACCCTGTATGAAAGTGTTTTCTCACTTCTGTTATTCAGTGTGTGAGGCACTACAGGGACAAGAAGGCATTAGGTATTGATATTGAAAGTGCCTGTTACAGAGAAGTTGCTTTGTGTTCTATCCCTAAGCAAGAGAGCTGCAAGCACAGAGAGCAATGGACACCCAGAAACGCTAACAAAATTGAAGTCTGAGGATATTTAGTAATCATATCAAATGTTTATCACACCCTCCACACTTCCTGCCACCTAGCCTTTCAGCTTACTTCATTTCCACCTGTTATAATCCTAGGTCTTTTGTGATCAATATGGTGTACAAATTATAAGGTAAAAAAACATGTTCTCACATGTGAAACAAGGCTCCTAAACAGGATATGACAAAGCACTTGGTGAAAATGGAATATCGTGAAAGAAATGGTCATTCAGATCAGAGATCGAAAAGAGGTGATTTATAAAACATTTATTTAAAATAAATATTTTAAATTTCCATCTACTAACCTCTCCCAAAAGCATGCATTGCTTTTCAGTACACAGTTCCAACATGAAATTTCAAAGCACATAAAATTCCTAATAAGAAGCCATATACTAATAAGAGACAAGTAAATTCAGACACAAGCGAGCTGACAGGCCACAAAATGCAAAACACCAAGAAAATAAGCATCTATTTTGTCTCTCTTTGTAATGTCTCCTTCATTTGTAATAACTGGTTTTAGTATCCTGCAACAGACAGTAAAATAGATACCTACAAAACTGACTGCAGATAGGTGAAGTCTCATTAATTACGAGATAATACCCCTTGAAATCAGACATTGCCAGCAGTTTTCGGTTATGATCCATTAATATTTTAACTAGCAAGTCATTAATAGTGGTAATAACCAATTCTAAAGAGATTATTGCTTGAATAAACTATTTTTAATGATTTTAAATATTCTGAAAAGCTTGGTCTGTCTTAACTTTAAATTTTAATCCTTTTTAATGCCTGTGTAGGAAGAGCTATTTCTATTCACACTGAAATAGAAGAATTTCTATGAGTGCATAACACAATCTTACATGGAATTCGTTCACAAGGTGTACAGCAAAAGGTCTCTCCTGCCTGTATTATTATATCTGTGATGTTGATAGTCAGTCATGCCCTCTGTCATCTGCCTTCTTTCTTTTCTGATGACTGCTGTATAGCTTGCCTTGATCAGGGAGGCCTGAAATACTTCAGTCATAGCCTCTGATCCAATCTCTTGCATCAAACTGTGGCTCTCTTTTGATTTAGCTGGGTATGTACAATTACTCTCAGGTGAGATTCTGAGGGGCAAAGAGATATAGTTTACTCCAGGCAACATTATTTTTGTGCCTGTACACAGAGTAAGCCTAATATTTAGGCTCTGTCCCTCTGTATCTATTAAAATACTGGAATTTATTTTACAGGCATCTCCCCAACAAGGTTAAATCATATAACTCTGGAGAAATAAGTTGACACAAAAATGTATATTTCATGAGAATGGTCCCAGGCCTATATCATGTTCATAAAAATATAGCTGGAGATAGGAAAGACAGATAAGAAAGATAAGACATAAAGAGCCTCTTACCCCACTGGAAAGCAGAGATCACTTTCCTGCAGGAGACGGTATTTCCCAACTTTGATCCTATCAGACTAGCCAGGAAGGAAATGGTATCTGTTTTATGACACTCCCAAGTTCCCACCTCTAAACCTCTACTGGAAATACAGCTTTTTAAGCAGTCAATCCTTTCCTTGACTCAACAAAGGTATCAAAAAGTTTACAGACAAAATCTTGGCCTCCCCATTTGTATTACAGACAAGAGGAACAGGATCTAACACTGCCCAGAAAGCAGATCCAGGAGCAGGCAGATAGCATCAATGCAAAGAATATCAGATTTTCTCATATTTTCCTATTTTTATTTTTTCACCCTCATTAAATTATAGTCTGGCTTTATAAATGGCCATTTTAGCCAAGATATATACAGAAGACTTTCTAACAGTTTTCTGTTTCTAGAGACATAACAATGCCTTCTTTCCAATTTGGCAATTATTTTGCATTGTCAAGAACAATAAATCTTCTGGTGGGCAGGTATTCTATTGAGGCTCCATCCCACAATGTTTCAGCAATAGATGTCTCCTGTATTGGGCCTGGCAGTTCCTGAGGGTAGAAATGCTGTCAAACACAACCCAGCAGCACTATGAGAGGGATTCTGCTGAGGAGTCAGTCAAATAATCTCAGTCACTTTAGCATCTCATAGGGGATGTTTGCACACAAAAATGTGAGAATGCATGAGGTCTCTTCCACGAATAATGAATATAAAATCAATTGGCACCATCTGCCCCTCAAAGCGATGCTTGTGTGCATTATCAATGTACAAGAAAATAAAAGCATGAATGAACCAGTATATTTGATTTTTTGAGACAGAATTTACATTGAACACAAACAATACAAATATTTCCACCGTCCCTTTTCATCATTCCTCAGAAGTCCAAGTAATTGCAATATCTGCCAGGAAATCCACAACTTCACTGTGTCCAGGCTTTGATGCTTTGCTTCTTCCTAAAGATGCATCAGTAACACAGATCTTACAGGTCCAGACTGCTCCCAATCTCTCCATTTCTTCCCAATTACCATAGTATGCCTTTCTCCAATTCCTTCTCTAGATGTCCTTTCTAAGAAAGCTTTTTGCAAAGACTGATGCCTTAAGTTTTAGCTTTCATATTTTCCAGATTCTGTACTGCATTAGTATGTAACTCTGAATTTCGTATAAAGTGTTAGTAAGTTCTCCAATACAGTTTAGTTAGACAAAACAATCCTTTTCCAGCCCAAGAACCAAGGACACCACTCCCAAAAAGTGTAAACAGGGAATTAAGGTGAGCAATCTGGGAGGATGGGACTCCGTAACCTGAAGCTGTAATTGGACAATTGACCCCAATATGTAGATGGAGCAAAACTTGTAAAAGTGTGAAAAGGTGTGGCCTGTTGTCCATCTTGGGTGTAGCCATGGCCAGGCTCTTCTACTGCCCAGGGTGTACTCTTTGAAAGCCTTTTAATAAATACCTACTTTATTCCTCTAACATTGTCTAGCCTCTGTTCTAGGTAGCCTCTCGAGGCATCAAGATAATAGCTCCATTTCCATATAGAAAAAAAATCATTCCTAGAAAGTCATTTGCAGATAACAGACAATGTATAAGAGGTTTATATATTAACTTATAGCCATCTGGTAATTATTACACTGGGGGAGGGGAAGGGTGATTTAAGACACTGGCAATATGACAAGGAATCTCGCTTCAAGCCTGTCAGTTACGATTCTTCCAAGTCAACAGAGACTTGTCCCGTTTGGACAAGTTGCTTGGTGGCTTGCAAGGAAGTGTTGACAGGCAGTCAGTGGCAGACTTACACACATGGAAGTGGAAAAAAATACCGAAGAATTTCTTCATTCTTCTCTCTTCTGCTAGGAAATACCAAAGGTCATCCCATTCATATACATCTAGTTTTCTGCTTTTTAAAAGGAAATATTTTACAAAAAAGCCTTTGCTTTCAAACCTATAAACTATCACTGAGAAAAAGCCATGGTTTCTGAATGAGTAAGTAGAAGTCTGAGCTTAACACTTGTGATAGGACAGGCTGTGGTTTCACCTCATGGTCCTGTGTACGTCTCATTGAAATGCTAATCCAAGACTGAGAGAGCCATCATCATATAAAATACAGATGACAACACAGCAAACACAACAAAATACAGAATGGGGAAGCCTCACTGCTAGAGTTCATTCCTCCAGGTAATGGTGAAGCATATATATTCGTATGAGGAAATGTGTTAGGCTCCAAAAACAATTATACCAAAATTCAAACCTGTTGCATGGGGAGGACAGAAACCAGGGAAGTGAGGCCAGGGTAAGAATGAAGTTGTCTTCTCTCCTTTCCCTGTTTTTGCTGGGTAGAAGAGGATTTTAGTTGCCATGGCTGCCAAGAGCCAGTGATGCAAATCACTAAAAATAACTCTTACTGCTCAGAAAGATACAGATCTTAGAGATCAGGCAAAAATGAAGTCATTCCTTCTGTTATTTACTCGCTTTCTGCCTCCTCCTCCAGAAATACTCCCAAAATGAAAGCAGGACATTAAAGCAGCTGATATTTTTATGATGATTTATACCTGACCTGCATCAGACACACCCTTAGATTTGCAGTCTCCCATGCATAGACCCCTGGAAACAGGACACAACTCTATGAAAAATACTTGCAACCCACTCTGAGGTCCATCCTCCAGAAGTCATTTTCAACCCACCTAGTCAGAAAAAGCATTACATGTTTGACAGAAAAGGATCAGGACTTACCTCAGGAATAAAAAGGGTGATAAGTAGGGATGAATAAGAAATAAGATTTGAAATGCATATGTGATACAGTGAATCTTGTCCTGTATCAATCTGCTCAAGGCCACCTTTGCACAGCAACACAACAGCAATGCTAAACACCAGCTGTTTCTGCAAGATAGGTTGACATCTGCAGAGAAAAGACCTGTCTGTGGTGCAGCATGTTCTCATTGTGAGCTTCTCTGCGAGACTGCATAGCTAGGGCACTTCATGCATAGTTGTGAAGTAAGCAGTGTTTCCAATTTTCTTTTTAGCTCATCTTTACAATGATGCTGTCAACTGGAAATGAAGAAGGAAGGAGGCAATGAAACAAGAATATTCAGCCACAGCTGAGAACAAAAAAAAGTTGGGGTAAATGCCAGCTACAGGTACAGAGGAAAAGAACATTTATAAATATGTCAATGAAAAAAAAAAAAAAGGAGGGAAAGAAAGCAAAATAGAAAAAGACATTTTAAAAACAACCAGGCACAAAAATGTCTAAAGACTGAAATATACTGCTGAGGTTTAATCTATTTTTCACAATAGAATAATAGGTAGGAAAGCTGAAGAGCTACACAGACATAAAATTCTGCAGGTTTTTTATACTTTCTACCAGTCATGAGTATTTGGTTGATGTAGAAGTCTGCACCACAGTTAGAGGGTGACTGGGAATTGACTATTTTGGGGATAGTACCTAGAAATCTACCTGTGCATAATTTGAATGTAATCTCTGATTAAATTGCCTTTCTTAAAACTTCACTTATTAGGAAAGGGAAGACATTAGTTACTAAATACTTGAATTATGTTTACCTTTGGAAAAGCTAGCAGACAGCTTCAAATTAAAACTACTGCCTGATCGGGCTGCTATCTGCAGGGCTCAAAGCAGTCTATGGTTATTAGCAACCTGATCTAGTGGGTGGCATCCCCCATGGTGAGGGAGATTGGGACCAGATGGTATCTTCAAGGTCCCTTCTAATCCATGATTCTATGATTTTATGACATAGATCCATTTTGTAGAGGATTGTGTGATGTGCAGAGGGCATGGGCAGAGGCTGGGGCTTTGCAGAAAACTGGATTTAGTTCACTAAAGATGTAAGCTAGTGACCCATCTTCTAGATCATTGGCCTGTTTCTGGCTTCCTCCCAATTTCTTCTTTCTTTTGTGCTTTCCATAGCTTTAAAATTGTTTGATCCTACTACTGGTAACTGGAGCAAAAGCAGCTCTCGTTGCTGATAAGTACTTATATCACCATATATGCTCTCTTTACCTTGTGTTATTGGCCTAAATATCTGGTATATATTTGTTGAGATAAAAAGATTATAAGTACCTGTAAACCTTGCATAAAGCCTTCTTTGAAAGATATATCTTATGTAAAAGGAAAAAAAAACCAAAAAAACATGTCCTTCAGTCTTCTGCCATAACCTCTATGAACTCTTTGAAGACAATTTCTGTAAAACCAGTTTACTCTGCCAGTGAATTTCCATGCATACTTTGATTCTGTGCTGCTTAGTGAGATGACTTTTCAGTCATGGTAGCAAAACTTGTAAATGTAAGCAGTCACACACAAACAAGGAATTTCTACTGGCTGTTCACCTCTTATATCAAGAGTAACATCAAGATGCCTATTCTGGAAGAATGAGTGTACAGATGATGTGGGGTACCCTTTATGTAACAACCTTACAGATGATGTGGTCTACTTGAATCCACACTAAAACTGCCTTCTACACGTAAGGGGAAAATACCTCACATGCTTATCAAAACTTGGTTAATTGCCACTGGTTTCAAGACAAGAGGTGCACTACTGTGATTTAATGCAAGTATTACATGAGAGTTGGAGAGCAGACCTACGCGATTTAATCTCTGGATGTCTGAAGTACAGTCTATATCACAGATATGGATTTTGGTGAACATGTTCTATAGCAAATTAACATACAGACTAGATTTATGTGGAAGTCCACAAAGGAGAGAGTACTGCCAGGCACTGCAATACAGAGAGTTTGAGGGTCAGGGGAATGCACCTTTATTGACAGTCATGAAGATTGCAAAATAAAACCACATTCATTAAATTTGCAGATGATGCTAAATTGGGAGACATTATACAAGTCAGGATCAAGAAATGTAATATAGAGCATCTCAAAGAAATACAGGCTGAGAATACCAAAATGAGATTCAGCTTGTTAAAAAGCAAGCTACTGCATGCCAAAACGGAAGAATAACTTGGGCTGGGGGAAGCCACAAATTCAATAGAAGGCAAAAGCCTCAAGGTAACAGTGGGCAGCAAATTATATAGGAGCATTCCCGACAGGATGGGTGCAAAGGTAGCACAGCTGTGGGCTGCAAATGCAGAGGCACTGGCTCATAATCAGAGAGATTCAAGCCATCTGGTTTTATGAGGGATACCAATTTAGCTTCAAGATAAATATACGTGACAACCCCCTAACTCAGCTGTATTTGTGAGGTGAAATTTCTACAGATAGCTTCTGATGTGTAAATTGTCTCTGGCATTTGGAGTACAGAATCTGAAAGCAGGCAAAGTGGAGTGAGCTCAGAGACACAGCAGTGATTCAAGGACGACAGAAAGTGATAAAGGCTGCTTCCATGACCTATGTATGACACAGCGAAAGTCCTACAAATGCCTGAAAAAAAAGAGCAGTTAAATCCTACAAAAGAATCACATGTAGTCCTGTTGTCATCTTTATTAAGATGCAAAAACAAAAAAATTAATATTTACTAGTGTAAACTAGTCATAATATCTGGAAGATCTTACTTGTGGAATGTTTTTTGAGTAGGGGTGATGAGCAAGATAACTTTGGAGAAGCAGCCCTGCACAGATAGGCTGGTTATGACAGAAAAAACCTTTTCCTTCTTTGATACCTATATTAAGTTTAAAAGATCTGTGTCACAGATGTGTGTTCCAATATTTACTTCTGTGAAGTAAACTGATTCAAGAAAATAAAAACAAGAGGAATAAAAGAAGAAACTTCTATGGAATTGGCATTGAAGTACAGGAGCAATGTTTAAAAGAATAAAAAAACCCCACTGAACTAAAAAACCTATTAGACCTCATGTTGCCAACTACAACTAAAGTGAACCAATCATAATAATAAAAATAAAGATGTTGAATTGCTTCAGAGTTCATCCTGGATGAAAATCAGGAAGCTGTGGGGAGGATACACAGAGGAATGTGATCAAAGATGGATTAATATCCTACATGCCCAAAGGTTCCATATGCCATCTCACAATAGATACAGCAAGAGTGAAAACGGCCACTGGGGATAAAAGGAAATTACTAAAACAGAAGGACATTCAGAATTATAAATTATGCTGTATGAAAAATTGTATGACAAAATCTGGAAGACAATATATGTTCAGTTCAATAACATAGGTTACTACAGAATGCTAAATACAAAAATAAACAAGAATGTTTATGAAATCCTTTGGTTTCTAACTAAGCTAATCAGGTACATGACAAAATAGTAAAATTTTTTTCCGGGGCTTTCAATTTTACTCAGGTTAAGAGTTCCAGTGAAGCTGAACAAACTGTGAAAACGATTGTATCCATGAGTGAATGCGTTCTTGATTTGTCTGACATTATTTATGCCTTGCTTAACTATTTCTGCATTCAGAAATTAATGGAAGCACATCCCATGTTATGAAAAACATGTCCCCAAGCAGATCTCAGCTGGTAAAACTTATAAGCATTTTGTCTCAAATAATCTTGGATAGTAGATTTGAAATTTTAATTTGAAAATCCAGGCCACTAGCATATCTACACTCAGTGGAACAGGTATGTGAACCTTGCAGTTGATTCTGTGTTATGCATGTACCATATGCCTGACAAGTGGTGCCTTTACCTTCAGCTCAAGGGGGAACTCACTGGAGCTCCTGGCAGTGGGTGGAACAGAGCTGAGGAACATCCTCTGTCAGGTCAGAGTAGGTCCTAGCCCGCAATGAGACCATGCTGACCCTCCTGGTCCTTGGGCACCTTTCACAGTAGGGTAGGGCCTTTCCAAATGCAGTTTGTGATCAAAAGCTGCCCCTGGGGGAAAACAAATCAAGCTTTTATGTATTTTTCAGAAAGTTAGAAGCAGTTCAGGCTTGTTAAATAACAGAAAGAATTTCTGCAGAACTCATCAAATACGAAATACATTACATGACAATGAAAACTTAACTGATTTCTAGAGCTTACTTCATTTCCCCTACTGTTTTCTCTACAGAATAAGGCAACAAGGAGCTGCAAGCTACCACACCTTTTCTGTATCCTCAGTGAAATATTTGCTATGATCAGGCAGAAAACCACTGACATTAAGGGAGCTGCAGGGGTGTCAATGAGGGCACAATTATAAGTCAGTGTGTTACACAGTCATCTCAGGGGGACTAATTTGGCCTGCAGGTCTTTATTGCTGCCGATGGCAGGCAAAATGGGGGGAAGTTAAGGCTGACAATAAAAGCCCATGGTGACTTTGCAGGAATGGTAGATACAAAAGCCATCTTTTTGTTTGTAAGTTATGCCTGTTTGATGAAAGACAATAAACATGGGGCTATTTTTACAAAGTCGCTTCTTTTTCAGAACAGAGGTGAATTTAACTATACCTCACACAAAACTCCTTGCAAAATCTCAGTTTTCTGCTTCTGAAGGGAATCTTTTTGAAGCCAGGCTGTAACTTTGATCTTTCTTGTTATAGCCATGAATTAGGGTCAGTTATAACTAAGAGCTTTAGAGACCCCACTGCTCCTGCACCGGGATACAATTTTAAATGGTTTCTAGAGAAAATCTTTTCTGAGATTTATGGTTCAGTAGTTTGATTACAGCATCATCCAAAACCTTAACACAGAGGCACAATGAGACACTGGGCAGGGTAGAAAGCATGAAGAAGGAGGTACTGCTGGAGAAGGTTGCAGCAGGACAGGCTGATGTTCCACTCCACACAGGTGGTGCATGTCATATATATATATATATACACACACATATATATATAAAATGTATAAATCCTGATTGTTCATCTAGGGGCTTCTGGTACAGAGACTTTAAGAGTTCAGATCCTACAGTGCTGAAGCCCAGCGTGGTCCCACACTCAGCTGTGTGCAAACCTGAACTCAGACTCAGCATAGATCTCCTACCTATCTCTCTTGCTCTGCTCAGGACCCCCCTAGGAGGAAGACTGAAGTATTTGCTTTGCCTCACATCAGCTGATATAGTATTTGGAAATGGGCAGGAGAAAGACAGAAGGTCACAGGACAAGTCTACTTGGCATATAAGTGTACCTTTGGGTATATCATTAAGTACAACCTGTGGATGTTCCTAGGCATTTCAGAAGAGTGGTTAGTGTCAGAATCAAATTTATTTCAACTGGAAAGTCAGAAGGTTTGAAAGATGACCTTGGGCCAGCTATACCCTCGTTCAGAAAAATATTCCTTTAGAAAGGGGAGGACCTGGAAACTGTAACTTGGCAGACTTCCTATCTAACCCCATCTTCTTTTCCATAATAAGGAATGGGGCAAAGAATCCCACAGCCAAGCACAACTCAGGACCGTAAACAACAGAAAGAGAGATTCTCATTAGCTTCAAGAGAATCAAGTGCTTTAATACAGTCTGAGTTTACTAAGATTTCTCTTTATCATTCTAATCTTAGGGATAAATCTATGCATAAATCTCCAATTTAAGGGCAATTAATGATGCTGTATAAATATGACCTCTATGCATTAGCATAATGCAGCAAGGGAGGGACAAGTCCTACGGAAGAAGGATGTGATACTTTTTTTTTAATAGTTAAAATTGCTATTTCTTTTCCTTTCCATGTTAATATTGTGAAGATGAATTTTTTTTATACTCCTTATTTTATGTATCTGGAAACAGGAAAAAATTCATGTCATGCTCTCCATTTAAAAATGCAGAGGAGTTGTTGGAAATAATGACAAAATAGCGTTTCTGTTTCTTGGATGTTTTCCTATGGCAATACTGGGACACATTGGATTGCACTAGGACTTATAAAAGTAGCTTATGAAGTAAGATAATCCATTAAAACAGGGACAGCAGGAGGGAGAGGCTGAAAGAGAGAGAGAAAAAATCCTGTTCATTCAAATTTGAAAGTTACTTCTTTCTATTTACAGGATGACACACCAGAATAAAGATCAAGCCTCTTTACGGGTAGTTTTCCACTTTAATGAAGTGGGTTCATCATGACTTGTTATGACAATACTTCATTTTTAGGCACTGTTCCACTCCTTTTTTGACTCTTTTTATTAAAAGGATTGTTCTGCAGTGTACTACGTGATAACTGTATTAGTTAGGGTAAGTAGCTGATCTATTACCACAGGATAATACAGTTTGAAGGCAGTTTAATAGGGGCTGGCAGATTTCAATATTATTACAGGGTCACAGAGTGTCTGACATTTCAATTTGTTACCAGACCACTCATATCACTAGGGCAATCATTAAACATAGACTCTAATAAGGTTTCTGCTTTGTAGGGTCATTCATTATTGACAAGGAGAAAAGAAATAAATACCTTCCCAGGGGCAGCCTCAGTATGTAATAGAGTAAAAATCATCTGAGTCTGGAACCATATTTCCAGATTTATAGGCAAATCAAGCATTACATTTTCCAACTTAACCAAATGAAGGACTACAGATAAAAACATGAATACTTAAATTCTGTCTTTACATGCTGTCAGAACACTCATTATAATCACATATATATATTTTAAAAAATGATAATTAGGTCAAGTTGGCTTATTTTACCACTGTGATGGGAGATAATAATGCACTTGTGTTGTCTCGGCTTTTTGAGGTCTGTACACCTGGGACAAACTTTGCATATTTTATTAATCACCATATATCAAATAGCTCCTATAGCTATTTAACAGATGAGCCATCTTCACCTTTCAACTAGGTAGGCCTGTGATTTAGCTTGGAAACGAAAGGAATACATTCTTCATAAGGGCTTATTAATATTTTCCTCCTCAGATTAATGTTTGGTTTATTTGGGTTATGTTTTAAAGTTACTTTTTAATTTCAGATTTTCCCTGAATGACCTTAAGCTCATGTTCATTTCCCACATCTTTTAAAAATTAACTGTGTTGTACTTTAAACACAAATTGAGAAGAGAAAAAATAGTTTTGGAAGAAGGTGAAATATATCATTAAATTCACAACGAAAAGATTTGGACAGAGCTGTTTAATTCTGGAAATTTTGTTTGGAGAAAAATTAATTTGTGTGATTTTTTTTTTCTCAGTTTCTTGGGAATAAGTATAAATTACACAGAAAATAAGGTCATTAGGATGCACTACAGCATTTGATGAAGAAAGAGCAGTGTTGCACCAATGGATACAAGCCAGAAAGGGACTAATCCTGCACCTGCATTAAGCAGTCCCATTGGCCTGATCAGGATCCATTCAGAACAGTAGAACTTTCAACCTGATTTTCGAATCAGATAGACTGGGCCCAAAGGAGCAGTTCAAGAGAGAATCAAGCTCAAGAAGAAATGAGCTATTTTCATTTACTGATGAAACAGATGAACTGCAGCATCCATGGTGATAGTGAATTAGTTTATAAAATTTCTTCCAGATTTAATAATATAAAGAATTATTAATAACCCAGGTAAAAAAAAAGTCTCCCACAATTCAATAAGGTGATCCTTTCTTTTAAATTCATAACAAGAGTCTTAACTGGATCAGAAGAGCAACCAACAGACAAAGTGACAATATAATTTAATTCAGCCAGTGTAGTGAGAAGGAATTTTTTGCCATTTGTTTATTCATTCCTGGGTACCAGCTTAGTCAACTCCAACATGACAGCTTCTCTCCAGCTCATCTTTGGAAGTCCCCCAAAAACAATCACTTAAATCTTAACAGTGCAGTACCTTGGCTCAGTGAAGTAAGTTGTTCTCATCACATTTCCTAGCTCCCTGATCAGGGAAAGTAATGTCCATTAAGTCAAGCAAGAGATGCTGAACTAAAAAACTGTTCTGCCTACAAGTTGTCACAAAACACTGCAGGCAGAAAGGGGTGACTGTAGCCAAGATGCCTTAAACATATGTAGAAGAACTCTATGTTAAAGTGTAAATGAGTAAGAGACTTCCTGGAATTAATGGAGTAAAGTGATTTGGTTATACAGAGAGAAGCTTAAAGACTTAACAACATCTTAGCTTGTCCAACTTAAAACATTCAGCATTCAGATATGTTGAGGTACTTACTTAAAATGTGACCATGCTGTTAAATATACCACTGTCTTCTATAGTCAGTCTATCACAAGCATACCTTATATTAAACTCATACTTCTACAGAACATTGTATAGTCTATCAGAGACTCCTGCAATATCAGAAAATGAAGTTTTATGCTACTGATCATAATGTAAATAAGGTATTTATTTGCAACCATGATTCATATGTTCATTTAGTCATTGTTTTCTTCAAAATAATTTACCATACATCTAACAACTAGGCAACCACAGTTTTATTTTTGTCTGGTGGAAGAAAGCCCAGAATACCATTACCTTTCCTTGCTGCAAGACTATATTGCTGGCTTACATTCAAACTGTTGTCCAGCAGTCCCCCAGGTGCTTTTTGGCCAACCTACTTTGGGGTTATTCCTCACCACATGCAGGACTTTGCATTTCTCTTTTCTGTACTTCAGGAGATTCCTGTTATCACATTTCTCTAGCCTGTCCATTGGCCTCTGAGTGTCAGCACAGACATCTGGTCTATCTACCACTCCTCTGAGCTTTTTATCACTTGCTAATATACTGAAGGGGCACTTTGCTTCATCATCCAGATCATTAATGAACCTGTTAAAGAGTACTGATCCCAATAGCCGCTCCTAGGGTCTCCAGGCTAGTGACTGGCCTCCAGCTGCACATGTACAGCTGAACACAGTTCTTTGAGCACGGCTGTTCAGCCAGTTTTCAACCCAGCTCATTGTCCATTTAGCCTGTTTTTCTATGAAGATATCATGGCAGACACTGCAGAAAGCTTTAGTAAAGTCAAGATAAACAACCAAGCGAGTCGTCTCATAACAGAAATCTATCAGGTTAAGCAGACATGATTTCTCCTTCATAAATTCATACTGATTATTCACAATCAGCTTCTATTCCTCCATGCATTTGAAAACAGTTTCTGGGATTATGTTTTCCATCACTTTAGTACAAGAAACTTTAAAAGATAAAAGATATATATCCACTTGAAAATGGAAAAATGTATTTACAAAAGCAGAGAAATGCAAATATAGTATTGTTAGTAGTTTTCTTGTCCCTTCTTGTTCAAACTTATGAACAAGTTTGAGAGCAAAGCCCAAAAAGTGAATTTGGGATGCTCCCTGACTGGACTTGGTCTGAAGGAAGCTGTTGCAGGCACAGGAGACATAAAAGTTTCTTTCTAGACAGAAAAGGTAGCATAGGTATAGTCAAATGAGTTCCCACTTCTCATTGTGGCACAGAAAGAAAGGATAGATGAGACAAAAGCAGGTGTCAGGATCCATCCCTGTACATACCACCAATTGTTGGTGTCAGTGCTCAGCACCAACCAACAGTGGATGGAAACTGACTTTCATCACTAGTTTGTTATCTTACTGTGAAACTTTCATACCATCTCTCTGTGAGTTCTCACAGGCAGCTCCTCACAACTTTGACTTCTTTTCTCTTTCTTCCACACAGCTGGCTGACTCCTTCCTGTCCCAGCTGCCTGGCCCTTTCTGTCCCTAGCACAAACACCCAACCCTTACCCCTCACAGCAGCACAGCCAACTGACTCCAACTCTCCTCTCAAATAGCTGACCCACTGTTTTATAACACCCATCCTTACTGGACACAGCAGTGATCTATTAAAGGCAAGGCTGTTCCTACTCTTTGGTAATTAGTACAGCTGCAACTCCTCAGGGGTGGGATTGCATTCAGCACTATCTCTATTCTCTCACAATCCATCCTCCCACAGGCAGGGAGTAGGAGTCAATTTAAATTCAAAATCACCAGGATTCCACTGATTTTTCTAGAGGCAGGATCAGGCTCATGAGGTTTAATTGTCTTGTGTTCCTTTACATAAATGTATGAAACGTGCAATTGTTTTTGCAGTTAGATCATCTTGCTTTTCCCATTTGGTTAGCCAAGAAATGATAATACCGAGCTGTTGCATCGCTCTGGGGAATGGGTCCACCCCCCTCCCCCGCCAGGACCCCTGTAGCTGTAACCATGTTAGTTTAACCCTTCCTTCCTTTCTGGACCCAATTGGCTGGGAGCCAATTGTCCTCTCCTGAGCAGGAGGCTAGATAATGCCATGTTCCTTCCTTGTTCCCTCTCTTTTCCCTCTTCCTCCTATAGAATAAACGTCTTGGACCACATCGGGGGTTAGAGCCTCTTTTGGAATCTTTTGCCTTAACCCTGAAATATTTCCCCCAAAGCTCTCTCAGATCTGGGCTAGCCTTGTAACTCCAGGGGACTGTGGGAGTAAGTATTCCACAGAGCATTATCTGTTGAAGTGTGAATCCAGTTTCTATGAACACGGACAACCTAACAGTAGCAGCCCCCCTCACTGGTGAGAAAACAGTAATCCAAAGGCACCATGAAAGCGGTAGCTGTCAGATCTCAGCAGCAAAAATTAGCACAGCTTGTGCATTTTAGAAAAAGGAAAGAATTCTGCAGAAAAATGAATATGAATTAATGTGCCTAATTTAATTTACACAAATCAGAAGGAGAAAGAGCAAGTAGTTAACATCTTGGCATTACAGTCATCTGCAGCATGAGTACTGTTACAAAACATACGGAGTATTGCAGACCATAAAAGTTTTTACATTAGCAGCTACTAATTTACCAGCAAAAGCAACCTCCTTCAGAGCTGCTAGCTTCAGTTGAAAATAGCACCTCCTCATGCTTGTTTGATTTGAATTTATTTGTTTAGATGTTTCAGAAAGAGAATAGGTATTTTTATTCACAGGGTTATAAAATATCTCCATAGTAGCAGCAGTTCTAAATTCCTAGAATCCAAACAATAGCCAAACTAATTAATAGCAATACCACCAGAATATCATAATTGATAGTTTTATGCTCCATCCTACATAATCTTCTATAACCTTACCCATCGCACTCACTTCTCTTGGCATTTCTCTTCCTGTACCTTTGCCTCCATTACACTACAGAACCTCTATCAGCAGGGATGCTGCTGCCTATTTGTTTCTGCTCCATCACTGGGGAAAGGAAGGGACTGGAAGTGGACCCTAGTTTCCTAGTTTCCTGGGGTTATTTCCTCCAGCCAAGATAACTCTATTTTTCTCTCGTGAGGGAGAAGAGCAGCACTACCTCCCAGACATGATCTGTATGATGTAGGGGTCTAAGAAAAGTGGATGAGAAAAATCAGTGCTGGGACAAATGGTGATCTGAGTGCTCTAGCACAGCATCCTCCACTGTAGGATTAGTTCTCTCACAGTAGTTTGTTTGTAAAGGGATAGAACTGCCCCATGGTAGACCAAAATGTCTTAACAGAGTCAAGATGTTTGAAGGCTTCATGATCTTTTTTGATGTCTGTTTGTGTCTTAAATTCTGCCAGAATAATCTGCTTCGCTTTTATCCATTTAAATATAAACATCTCTAGAAGTACTCTAATCTTTTTATAAAAATCATAGAAAAAATATTCTATGGTGCATACCTCACAAAAGAATGAGGCTAAAACAGTCTGTAAGATAAATAACATAGCCATAGCAGTTCAACTGATTAATCTTTTCTGATGTAAACAATCATCAGAGACATTGTCATGTGAAACCCCAGCAGACACATCAAACAGAGAAATGGCCCAAGCTGATCTAGGGGATATCCAGCCTGGGAGAGGAATCTAGATGTGTGCAGGTAATGTCTAGGATGTCTGCACAGGCTCAGAGCCTGAATCCGGCAGTGTCTGGGTACTTAACAAATGCAAGTCAGTTTTCTCTACTTCACTGCCAAAATGGATCAAACTAAATTGAATTAGAGCTGTTTTAATGTTGAATGAGAATGTCTATAATGAGGATCAATGCAGTTTAACAAACCCATCTTAACCAATACTATTATTTCATTCAAGTGTACTTTTCTAGCTCTTCCCACACAGAGGAGCGCTCAGGGAATGGAACATCATGAAAACACATTTTAGACACCATCAGTGCCTAAACGTACAAAACTCTTCCAGATGAGTGGTGCACGTCGAGGTCTGCAGCCCCACTGTTACACATCTATAACACATATTTCATTGGATCTGAAAAGCAGTCCTTTGGTATTTGAGAGGAACAAATTTGTGTAGGAGATTACTGTGCAAGATAAACCTTCCATCACATTCACTGCAGTGCCACAACTAGCTGTGGTTGCTGGAGCTGCGATGAAAAACAGTAACTCTTCAGGGTTTCCTCTGTCTCCTTGCCTTATCCCAACCCACACAAAGGCAGCTTCTTGTTGTACAAGTCTGTCACATCTGAGAGAATGTACAATTTGTTGCTGTAGCAGTACAGTAGCTGTTGATGAGGACACGAAACTGGCTTATGAACCATGCCTCTCATCCCCTTTCAAAGATCTAACTTATATCTGACTTTCTGGTTCTTGGTCAAAAATGTGAACATTTTTGAACAGGAAGAATTCAGAAGTGTGGAGAACTTGGAAGGATCATGTACTGAGCATTAACATTAAAAAAAAGAATCCCAACAAAAAAAACCCCAAACAACCAGAACCCCAATACACACACACACACACACACACACACACACAAACACAAACACATACTATAGATCAAAATCAGTAGACATTTTTTACTCACAAGAGGGAGGGTCATTTTGGAGATAACAATACCAAAATAACATTGGAGTCAGTTTAATTTTTTCTCCCCGAACAGCATTGACATTTCTTGATTGTCCACATTAACTCAGAAGTTAAGTATCTCAAAGAAATGTGATTAAATGGAGACTCTTACAAAGAATCTCTGTGGAGGTCAAGTGGGTGATCTGAATTCTGTTGGAGCTGTATGGAAAGAAATATGTTGAGTGGTATGCAGAAACCACTCTGACAATGGAAAAGACCTTTCAATGAACTACAGCTATTCAGTAGCCCAGATGACATTCACCTGTGCAGCCCATCCACTGGGAGCTCTAATCCACACACATCTATTTAGCAGTCTTCTGCTGGTAAAAATGTATGTGTTTTTTCACTCATTTAATCACCAACCTCCTTCCCATAACTAACTCTTTACTTATGAGCATGTTAACTAGGGCTGATCAGAGCCGTGAGCAGGAAATGTAATTTTGTTCTCCAATTGCCCTATTCATTATCCTCCTCAGCCTTTACATTCTGCACATTAGGATGCTGCATATAATGTGATCATTTACTATGTGGCTGTGACTGCCAAATTCAATGAACAAAATAGAGTCTTCTGAGAGAGTTATTCTACATACAGGAAAAACACAGCTTGTTTTAAAAGTGATCTAAAAGTGATCAAGTGTAGAGCAATGCTTCTGTAATACAGTCTTTGTTATCAGTCTTCTTTTATATATAGAATAAAGTTGGTTAATATGTTCATAAATCAAATGATTTACAAGGCAATACATCACTTCTCAGACTAGTGTAGGTCAGGATGTAGCATGTACCAAATTGCTCTGTTTTTAATAGATCCAGGGACAGGCAAAAAGAAGAGGATGTTTTTGCTCTCCTATTCAGGTGATTTTAGGTATAAAAATATTACCAGGCTCTAGGGACTGGGGAACTACAAAATTATAGTGATCCCATCCCAAAAGACTGCTTTGATCCAGCCCTGGCAGAAGTGAAGAAAATATTTATCGAGTCTTGAAGCAAGATTTCAGAGGAGCTCTGGTTTACCAAGATTCTTTCTCTTACCATTCCTTCTCTGGCTTATCAAGCTTCTTTCTCTTGCCATTCCTTCTCTTACTTCTCTCTTCCTCCCTCCCTGCCTCCCTCTTTGCAAGGGTTGGTGTCAGCTCTAGAAATTTTAGAACTCAAGACTGATTGATGCAATATATTTTTTGAAAATGTATTTTTTTCCTGAAGAGATCCTGTCATGTAGAAGAGACATGGGACCATGGAGATAAAATTCAGGTTAGAAAAGGTATTTTCAAAAGAGTCTGTATATTTCCATGAACACCTACATTTTTTTCTGCAGTGTCCACCTGCATAGCTGAAATTATACAGAGGAATGAATTATTTTCATGGGGAAAAAAAAAAAAGCATAATTAAGCTGCTTTTTGTGTAAGGGATTTTCCTACTAAAAAGTAGATAATAAACTACCAGTGTCATATGAATGGTATAAGACATATGAGAAATTTAGTTTTCACACCCTAGTCAGAAGCATTCAATTCTGTACATCATGTACACCTGAATTATTCATCCATTACCTGGCCTTTCATCTGAGGTTTTTTATGCTTGGAAACAGTCCTTGTATAGATCTCCCGCACAGTTCTTTTACATGTAGGAGAGGTTAAATCTAGCACCTGCAGCTCATAAGCAAACAGAGCCTGCTTTGACACTGGCACTGCTCTACTCCAGTAAAATCTATGCTTCTAACTTGAGTACAAATTCATGCAGGAAACTTTGAAACGTACACATTTTAATTAAAAATTACTGGGCATTTTTTTGGGCATTACTGTCAGGGACTAATGTGCTAACTTCTGACTGAATTTTTTTCATTTATGTGGCTGTCTATGGACCTATAGTCTACTGTAAAGCATAAAATGTTGTATTGCCTATATAATCCCTGTACTGATGATATTACAATTTTGAAACACTTTGGATTATCGTGGGTATGAAATGTGCCTTTTGGTAAATATAACTTGCAAAAGTTACGTTGTTGCAGAACACCAAGCGTAAATCAGGTCATAGGTTAGTCACTACTCAATACAAAATCGCTGGTAATGCACCAATACAGAGTTTCTGTGCACTACTTTCAGGGGAAATAATAATAAAGAATAACATTTCCATGTGTATCTTCTTTCAATAAGGAGAAAAGACTAACCATGGGAAAGGGAAACTTGTTTCTGTGGAGATGTATAATGGAATATTCTATAAAAATGTGCTGTGGTACATCAGTAACCAAGGTCTTGCTTATGCAGAGTATGTTTTTTTCATACAGAGCGAGATAAGGCCCCAGTGTGATATTGTGGTACTAGAACAAATTCTCCTGCCACTTGTTTGGACACATAGACAGTCTTACTTTGCCACACTCAGAGGAGCACTGAGTCTTGGATTAGGGAAACTGTAGTAAGTGCAATACTGCTACCAGATACTGAGATCGGTGAATGGAAAATGTCCCACCTTCAGGCCATCAAAAGCAGGTCTTTCCTTTGTTAATTTTTCTCTGCATTGGCTAGCAAATCTATTTTTGTTATTTTGATCATAAGCAGGGCTAATCTCGTCTAGCTATATATAAAGATTTAGGTATGTTGATATAGATGATAGAGATATAGGCATAGACATAGATAATAGATATCTGAATACATATAGAAATAAGAATAGACAAATACACATATAGATATAGATCCAGAGGCACATGCAGGCATAAGCCCAGCTCTGCTTTGTTTACCCTCTGCGCCCCTCCCCAGCACCCTGACACAACACCAGCAGTAGCAACTAGAATAGCACCTCAAGCACTCAACAGGTGGGTCCAATTCTGGGAGCAATAAAGGGAAAAAAAGAAGCAGAGGATGGTTAACCAACACAGCTAAGTTGGGCATAGGTCTGTTTTGGGGGCTTGGAGGAGCAGAAAAATGTGGCTCAGAGAGTCAGGAAAATACTGAAGCTGCTGTTCTTTCAGTTCACCTCTCCCATGTTTTCTTTTCAAGTTTTCAGCTTCCCTTTACTCTTTTGCTCTGCGCTGGTGTGATTTCATGTTCTGCAGTGAAAGAGCAGGCTGCAGATGTACCTTGAAAGAAGCGACACAGACTTCTTTTTTGAAATGACAAAGACACAGTGAGGATCTCTGAAGCATAGGGAACAAATGCCACTCCTGTTTTTTTAGTGTGTAAACACATACGTTTGACTGCAGCTTTTTCTGTTATCAACCTTGTGATCTTTTTCCAATGACTTTATCTCTCCTTTTCTCTCGCATACCTTCTGCCTCTTGGAAAAGATCTACTGGCAGATTAAACTTGCATTATAAATATATTTGAAAAATAAAATTATTGTTGTATCAAAGGTTAGGAGATCTCCTTTAAATATCGCATGAATTTGTGTGTGGTTAGAAATAGATAAAGAGATAGCAGGACTCTTTAACATTGCATGCAAGTAGCACCTTAGCCCAATCTAATTGCTTTCCTTTATCTTGCTCACTCCATTTGCTCTCCAAACACACACAGAGAACATGGAACAGATTGCAAAGTCTGCTTTTGGGGAGAAAATGGTCTAGCTAGAGGCTCCCAGGCCTTGCAAGGGATTTAGGGACTTAGGCTCAGGGCCGTGCCTAACCACATAAGCAGTTCAGTCCATTGCATCTAGTGACAAGAGCATCACAGGGGCTCTCCAGAGTGCAACATGTGGGATCCCTTCAGGCCTGTTTGTTCACAGCTGTCCCCACAGTCTCAGTCTGCCACCGGCTCACTGCTTAGGACAGCTTGCCATCATCATGCTCCTGCCTCCCTCGGCACAGGCAGGCAGCTTGGGGCTTGTACAACTATTTCAGTATCAGCTTTAACCACTGCCCTTCAAATACTGGGGTTTAGGAGTTTTTGTCTCATGTGGAAATAAATTTAAAATCCCAAAATGTGTCTTGGTGATTTCACAACTGAGGAACACACATCAGTAAAGCTTTTCTCAAACAGGGGAAGAGATTGGCTCCAGCACCAAGCAGCAGTATGGAGTAAACAAGGCAAATGGCCAAGCCCCTTCCCCAAGTTCACAGGATTTGCCTGTCTCCTCTCCTTAAAAGAGAGCACTTCAAGTCCTGAACGCTCATGTACAATCAGTGCAGGGAGCTCTGAAGAGACCAGTTTGAGCCCTTGTCCTCCAAAACCACCGTCAAAGGCACTGAGATCACTACAGACAATGAAGTTCCTTTTGCCTAACAAGGTGCTGTGTGTCTGATGAGAAATGATACATGACTGGATACACACTCTTGGGCCACTTCATCTGCAATGTAAAATGCATGAGCTTAAAATCCCCACAAAATGAAATTATGAAGTCAAACCTCATAATTTCAAAATTTTCCCACAAAAAAAGAAACACTAGAAATGGATGCATTGTCATGGAGTGTTTCAGTGGGAATGGAACTGATCTCTGAGAAAAGACTGTTCATCAACCTGTTTTTGTCCAGTTCTGTCAAAGCCTGCTTTGACAGAAAATGTTCTGTGGTTTTTTTTTTTACCCAAAGACAAATGAAAGAGACAAATCTATGGTGCTCTGACAGTGGTGTCTGTCGGATAACTTCTAATGATTTGTTTGCTCCATGTGGCAAGAACTTAAAAGGCTTATCGCGTGATGGTAACTAAAATCTAGTGATATTCTTAGGCTGTCATTTAAATTTACTCCATTAGAGCAGAATCTTCTGCTGTATGACTGAATTCCAAGAAAAATATGAGATATTAAATAAATAATCTGAAAAAATTATGAGGCAAGAAATTACAGCTTTGAAAAATGAAAGGAAGAAAGTTTTTAATACTTGATGATTTATTTAATTAGCACTTAAATTTTTTGGGAACTAGAAAAAATGGTATCTGGGCTTATTTTTTACCTTCACCTTTCAAAGAGTAAGAACATGTCATCCTAGAAGAAGGAAACATTTCCCAATACAATATTACTTTCATTCTTCAATATTGGAAATAATAACAAAAAAGCATTCATTTATTTTTTTTAGAGAGCACAAACCAATGACAATTCTGTGCTGAACAAAAAAGCACTATAAAATCTCAAAAGGGAAACTTGGCTCCATAATCAAATACCAAAGTGATTTGAAAGATCTAATAATCTGCCATATCCCAGCAATAAATAATATATCCTGCAAACACAAACTTAGAAGGAAAAATGCCTTTAATCACTGTAATAGTTCTCCTGCTGCCCAGTATATCAAATTACCTTTTCCTTTTCAAAACAATATATCTTCCCAATCCCATTTATTCCTATAGCCTCTGGGCCAGGTTCTGATCTCAGATACACTGTTTAAATCCAGAGTAACTAAACTGAAATAATTTCTTTCAATTGGGACATTTTCTCTGGGTTAAATAGAAATTATTGACCAATGGAGCTGCACAAACAGATTACACAGAGGTCAGTTTCATGTTTCAATCCATGAACTCTCTCTATTGAACACAACACATAGCATTGGCTTAACTGACCATTTGCCTAGCCAGACCAATTGCTATACTGCTTTAAATGCTGTCCTTCTTTGTGTGGAATACAAGTGTTTTTCCTATTTTGCTATTTAAATAAAAGGAAGTGAGACTGCAAGGAAGAGTCCTGTGAAAAAATAAACGCTGTGCATGCTTTCCCATCCTTCCCAGACAAATACATCTCTGAATCATCCAATAGCTTTCAAAAGCCCACCTGGTCTGAATGATCCCCAAAAGCCCATGACTACTCTTTCTACCACTAACCACACTGTCCTGGCATGGCTGTGTGTCTCCAGTTGGCCTGGGAGACATTGGTGGTCTCCTCCTGCCTGCAGAGCCGAGTGCTGTGCTAAGGTACTTGTTCATACTTCTGCTCCCTTACGGTACAAAGAGTCAAGGTGTAGAAATTCCATGGTTTCTCTGGGTGATGTATTTGGTGCTGCGATGTTCTCCTGAAGGTTTTCCCAATGTCCAGACCAGACCTCGTGAGCTGTGGTTTGTGGCCATTGCCCCGTATTGCATCATTAACCATTTCATGAAGAAATCATCACCATCTTTAAAACTGGCTTTAAGTATTTTCAGGGCAGCTGTTGGGTTATGCCAGCACCTCACCAGACTTGACCAGCCCAGCAGAGCCCCCCACGACATAGCAAAGAAGGCACTATAGGGTAGCAGTAGCTGAAAAGATGGAGTAGGCATCACACAGTGTTTAGAGATAGGAAGCTCTGAGGAGTAAAAACTATACAATGTTTGCTACAGTACAAGTACATTAAATATATTAAATCAACGTGCTTATGGTGCAAAATAAAATAACTAATGTTTAGTCTAAGAATGAACCTCTTACTGTTGCCAGGCTTCTTCCTCAGGCACCTTCAAAGGAGTTCTCTGCTCCTTGAAACCTTCAGGTTTAAAAATGAAACAAAGAGGGATGCTGGAATGTGGAGAAGAGGGGGAAGGGTGTTTGTTAAATGAATTGAAGGCAGCATCCAAACCTAGTTCTGATTACAAGCGTCAAGCCTTTACTGAAATATCTCAGAAGAGTGGAAGGTTGGACAGATTTATGAGTATGCATACTCCACTGGTTTTTATTTTGCAGGTGTATATATATGAGCAAAGATTAAAAACCAAAACAAATGTTTAAATCATTGCATATTGGTGGTACAGTGGAATAAATATAGCACAGACCTCAAGATTCTAAGTAATGCCAATTGTAAAAGATAATTTCATCTTTGCATTCACCTCACTGAGACAGAGAAAAAAAATGCCATAAGAATTATGAGAACAATTTCGTAAGTACTACTACCTCCTCTCTGTTCTTAAAGTGTTCATTTTCTATTTTGATGTGGATCCCATTAAAAAGAAAATGCATTATAGTCTTGAAAGTGGCTTTATTTAATATAATATACCAACAGAAGGTGATCATATTACATGTGAAAAGTCAGAACTTTCTGAAATGGTAATATCACTCCCCTAAAAAAACATTAACAGTTATAAAAATACTGCCTTCTGTTATTGAAGTACTTCCCATCTGACAGGTCCAAAACTGCTACATGTACAGAAATCTTCTGATTATTATTAAAATATTTGGGACAGCTGTAACAAAAATATTGCCATAGAATTTTTTTAAGGAGAATGTTGGGAAATCATTTAGAAAATTGTGATCATGAAACGTACAGTTAAGTCAGGCCACTTGTAAAGCCAAGGAAAAACTTACATCAGCAGATTTGTAAAATGTGGTCCTTTAGTGACCACAAATAGTGGAGATCATATTTTACGTCTACTCCAATTGACATAGGTTGGATTCCTGCATATAAAAAATATCTGATGTCTAAGGCATCCCTTGTATGAATTATAGACATAAATAAAATCAGCCAATATCATCCTTCTATACAGAGAATTAACCCTATACAATCTGACTTTTTAATTTACTCCTTGCTGAGAAACAAAGATTTAGTGTGCCCATGTGCATTTTGAGTAACTTGGTCAACAAACATATACCAACATGTGCGAGAAGTACCAGTAAAAATTTGGCTGGATTTTCTGGATTTTGTACAGCTTCATCACCCAACAAAAGCACAAAAAAAAAAAAAAAAAAAAGAAAAAAAAAAAAAAAAGAAAAAAAAAAAAAAAAGATGGTTCTGCAGCTAATCAATATCTAGAGGCAACATCTGTGATTATATTTGCTACTGCACTAGGATCTCAACAAATATTCCTGAACTTTACAACAATCCAGAGAAAATGCCAAGTATCAATAACATCCAATTTATGAGTTTAGAATTTACCAGCAGGGCTTGTTTCCTGTAATCTGGCAGGCACTATATATCCTTCACAAATAACAGTTTTATCTGACTAATCTCCATGTGATCAGCAAAAAAGGATCTGGGGGTTCTGGTTGACAGCAGCTGAACATGAGCCAGCAGAGTACCCAGGTGGCCAAGAAGGCCAATGGCATCCTGGCCTGTACCAAAATGATGTGGCTAGGAGGGCCAGGGCAGTGATTGTCCCTCTGTATTCAGCACTGGTGTGGCCACACCTCGAGTTCTGTGTCCAGTTCTGGGCCTCTCACTAAAAGAAGGACATTGAGGTGCTGGAGCAGAGAAGGGCAACAGAGCTGGTCTAGAGAGTGAGTCATATTAGGAGTGGCTGAAGGTGCTGAGGTTATTTATCCTGGAGAAGAGGAAGCTCATGGGAGACTGCATCACCCTCTACAACTCCCTGAAAGGAGCTTGCAACATGGTAGGGGTCAGCCTCTTCTCCCAAGGACAAGAGGAAATGGCCTCAAACTGCGACAGGGAAGGTTCAAGTTGGACATCAGGAAAAAAATCTTCATTGAAAGGGTTGTCAAGCATTGGGATCGGCTGCCCAAGGAAGTGGTGGAGTCACCATCCCTGTAAGTATTTAAGAATTGACTGTATGTGTCACTTAGTGCTATGGTTTAATTGACATGGTGGTGTTTGGTCACAGGCTAGACTTGGTAATCTTGGAGGTCTTTTCCAACTTTAATAATTCTATGATGATTCTGTGGCTGTGTCAAAGTAGTTCTGACCTGACCACACACCTGGCCACGCATAACTGAAATAGTCAAACCAAAGTCCTTTCTTGTAGACTATGATGCCTATATCACAAGGTCTGTGAGAATCTTTAGACCTTAGCATTCTCTCTCCATATAAGTTTAA
Source organism: Vidua macroura (assembly GCF_024509145.1). Taxonomy (NCBI): domain Eukaryota; kingdom Metazoa; phylum Chordata; class Aves; order Passeriformes; family Viduidae; genus Vidua; species Vidua macroura. Next base: position 45,151,915 of record NC_071575.1, on the reverse strand, counting down.
ATAAAAGATTTTTAAAGCTCCTGGAGTTTATTTAGTCCCTCTGGAGTGCCCAGTAGAGCTATCAATTAAGAACACTCCCTTATTTCCTATAATATCACTAACATATGTCTGTAAAACCAGTGGAGTTATGTTAACAAATGCCTGATGTGAGAGGATTGAAAAGCATGTACAAAGTAAATTTGGATTTGGTTCTTCTAATCCTGCTTCAGACTGGGAAGCTTGAAAATGTGATGTGACCAAATTTTAAGCATCGGCACTATTTTCTAGATCTGATGCATTTCTGACTTCTTGGAAAAGTACAGATCCCTTGCATCAACACAAGGGGACATCAGTGGAGTCCATGTCTGTATAAATTTTTTATTTGGATTCTTTATTATTTAAAAGTGATCTCAGTCAAAGAGAAATATTTTGCTCATTGGATCAAGAGTTTCATGCAAGTAGATATGGCAAGCAGAAAGTTTTCTCCTTAGTAGTATAATGTCTTCTAGTGCTGATTATAGAACATAAAAGACATATTCTACCTACCTTAGGAATATAAGCCACTAAATTGTAAGCTTCACTTGCCTTACAAATTTTGATAACAACATGAATAGAATTAGGAGCTTATCTGCCTCACCAGGGGATTGTTAAAAACAGAAGCTGCAACAACATGAAAAAAAAAATTAAAAAGATGGAAAGGCGTCTGTTTTTATAGCCAAACCTGGTTGTATTTCTTATGTTTTACATAAGGCAGTAATTGTGGTTTTCTCATGTTCTGCAAGATTATACAAACCTTTTTAAAACAATGGAAGAAATTCTACCCATTATGGTATGCTTGTTTGGGTTTCATGCATAATTAAAGATGGACAAAGGCAGACTCTGATCAGACACTAACAAGCAGAATCGGAAAAGTCCAGCAGCAACCTGGCGCTGATAAACAGGAATTCTGAAGGGCTGATAAGCAGAGAGCCATTGTTATCCAGGAGAGGATTTACTAGCCTCTGTTTGGTTTGTTTGCTGGCTTCAGGGCAGGATCATCTTCTGTAAAAAATATTGAGCTTTAATTGCTCTTCAGTATGTCCAGGTTCAATGAGCCTTGAAGCCAGTCAGATTTCCATCAGTTTCAGTGGGACTGAGATCACACTTGAGATGTAAGAAACACCTTACATCTTTTCTCTTTCCATCCCTGCCTTTGTGAAACCTTCAAGTGAATTTGAAATGTGTTCCAAATTTATCCTTGCATTGCTTTTCCACCCCTGCCCTTAAAAAAGCAATAAATTTGAATTTTACCACTTCTGTGCAAAACCACAATGTGGTATGCAGTAGTCTCTGAAGCTGTCCAGAAGCATGGATAAAATGGCTACTCTCATTCTGGCTACATGAAACCAAAGTAGGATTTAGCAGCTCCAACAAAAATAACTCATGCTGGCTCTGTATGTTGAAGCGTGAGGAAGTTAATGAGAAAGGTGACATTCTCCCCAGGCTGCACAGAAGCAGCAGTTATTCTGGAAGCATTACAGTATCTTGCACAGCTGATGTGCATCTCCTGACAGCATACAGAGCAGTTAGATCAGCATTGCTAAGGATGCCATCCCACACCTAGACGATGTCCTTTTTCTTAGTGAGCAACAGTATTGTTGAATGAAGAACCTGCACATCCCACATGCATATTTCTAGTACCCAGCATGCTCCTGCAGCCTTCCCAATGACAGACATCACCTTCTGGCACTCAGAACAGGGAGGAGAGTAGAACTAGGCACGTTAAGTAATAGTAAGGTTATTACTGATGTTGGTTCTCATAAGACTTCCACAGTGCTGGATGGATGTGGAACTGGATGTGGAAGAATTGAAGCCATGAAGGAAAAATTGCCTTATAAGACATTTGCACCTAATAGGTGTTGATGGACCAATTTGTACATCTAAACTGAGTGCAGAAGTACTATGCTTTTGAGGTAAAACTCTGCCCTTTCTAAGTATCTGCTGCTTGACTTGATCTCCTTTTGTGACCAGGTGATCCACCTAGTGAATGAGGGAAAAGCTGTGGATGTTGTCTACCTGAATTTCAGTAAAGCTTTTGACACTGACTCCCATATCATTCCCTTGGAGAAGCTGACAAGCCTGTGGCTTAGGACTCTTTGCTCGGTAAAAAACTGTCTGGATGGCCATGCCCAGAGAGTGGTGGTGAATGGAGTTACATCCAACTGGTGGCCAGTCACCAGTGGGGTTCCCCAGGGATCAGTACTGCAGCCAGTCCTGTTTAATATCTTTATCAATGATCTAGATAATGAGATCAAGTGCACCCTCAGCAAGTTCAGAGATGACACCAAGTGGGGTGGGTGCATTGATCTGCTGGAGGTCAGGAAGAGTCTGCAGAGGGATCTGGACAGGCTGGATTGATGGGCCAAGGACAATTGTAGAAGATTCAACAAGGCAAAACATCAGGCCAAGCAGATGTGTGGGTCACAACAATTCCTTTCAATGCTACAGACTTAGGGAAGAGTGACTGGAAAACTGCTCAGCAGAAAAGGATCTAGGGATGCTGACCAACATCCAGCTGAACATGAGCCAGCAGAGTGACCAGGTGACCAAGGGCCAATGGCATCCAGGACTATGAGGAGTGTCTGAGGGAACTCAGGTTGTTTAGTCTGGAGAAAAGGAAGTTTAGGGGAGACCTTATTTCTGTCTACAACCACCTGTCATGAATGAGTTTTTAGGTTGCTCAAAGAATCACCAGCAAAAGTATCAGCAAAAGCAGGCTTAATATAAAAGTGAAAGTTTGACAAGGTTTCTTGGCAAGGTTCACTGTTCTAATTACTAAATGGTCAAAGCTACAGAGAAAAATTGGACTAAAATCTAAAATCAATCAATCTAAAACTAAAATCAATCAAAAATTATATACATGGAGGCTGGGGATGGAAAAGGATAACAATGTGAAAAAAGTAAGGATAAAAGGGAATAAGGGAGACCCTCCTGTTGAGTCACAAAATTCAGAGTGAACCTTCCTGCCAAACTTATCCTTGGACTTGACAGGGTTTAACAGCACTTAAAGAAAACATTTAATCAACGGCCTAATTTAAATTTAGCTAAAGTTTCTATAGAATTTACTATAAGCACAACAGTAACACAGTTACAGGCCTAAAAAACTCATAAATCGTATGTATATATGTCTGTGAGGACACGGACAGTTGTACTACCACGTTACCTGAAAGGACGTTATGGTAAGGTGGGGCTCAGTCTCTTCTCCCAGATAACAAGCAATAGGATAAGAGGCAATGACCTCAAGTTGCACCAAGGAAGACTCAGTTTGGATATTAGGAAAAACTTCTGCAGTGAAATAGTGGTTAAGAATTAAGTGGAACAGGCTGCCTAGTGAAGTGGCAGAGTCACCATTCCTGAAAGTGCTCAAACACTGAGCAGATGTGGCACTTTACAGTACAGTTTAGTGGGCATGGTGGTCAAAGGTTGGACTTCATGATCTTGGAGGTCTTCTCCAGCCTTAATGATTCTATGATCTCAAAGAAGTACACTCTAAGTGGTCATATGAGCAAAGAGCAAGTCCTGGGGAAAGGCATGAGGAGCGTTTGTTTGTGCCTTGGGCACGTAAATTCTCTTTGAAGTCCCTGGAGATCTAGCCAGGAGACCCTGGGAGTCTGGAGATTGATTCAGTTTGCTCTAGACACCCAATAGGTTCAGGGACTACTTGACAGAAACCCAACCCAAGAGAGCCTCTCTAGTTCCCTTCCTTGCTCTGATGAGGACTGTCTGAGTTACCTGTCCATAGTGTCTGGTGGTGCCTGAGATGGCCAGGTTATCCCTGCTCCCCAGAAGTGAGTGTCCCCAGCAGGCACTCTGTTATAGGTGCCATCTTGAGCAAATGCCTGTGGCACCCCAGGGCATCTCAAGTAGATATCTATGATCACACATGATTGAATTGACTGATGTTTTAGAGGATCCCTAGGAAAAAAAACCCAAACACAGAAGCAGCATTTCATAAGGGCTTTTATTCAGTGCTAGTCTCAGGTACATACCAGAAAAGGACTTTGAGCAACTAACATTGTCTCTGTAGGGCCAGCAGTGGTCAGATCACAAACACAGCTCATTTGCAAAAACTGACTTGATGAAATCCCTTGGGATTTCACACAATTGGATGGAGTGGGGAAAGTCTGAAAACCATACATCTGCCAGACCCAGGAGGCCTCAAGATCTTGACCTTACCAAAGGTACTATGTGTCATCCAGTCAAACATCTGAAAGAAAGGACATTAACTCCTCTGAATGGAGTTAGGACAAGGCTTGCATACCATAGGTTCCTTTGGAAGAGTGGGGGATTGCCAAGGCAAAGGTTGAAGTTAGTTATCTTTTAAGTGATTTTTATTTGTGTCTTTGTCTGGGGATCTGGCTCTCTGCAAGATTAATAAAAGCTTGATTGATTACTCTTGCCATCTGTGATTACAAAATTTCTCCACAGTTTTAAATCAACCTGGGGTAACAAGGGCTTGGAATTTTTAATTGTTTTTTAACTTGCTGCAAAGACATGTGGATAATATAAAAGAACTATGACAATTCATAAACTGCAGGAGGTAACTAATTCAGTAAATATTGTCAAGTATTAACATTTGAAACAACAGGATGTAACATATAGGGATACCTAATGGCACTGGTTGTCAACATAGGGTGTGTGAGTAGTTACAATACAAGCCCAATTTATGCGCTAGACTCCCCTGTGTTAGATTTATGCAGAAAAAAAAATTAAATAGTTTTCTGCATCTCTTTGTAGTCATTGAATATTAATGGCTCGATGAAAATCAAAACTTAGAATTAAAATATTACACCAAAATGAATTTCAAAGGTTTTAGTCTGTGTTCTGAAATATTTTCTCTTTTTCTTGATCATTAAAAATGCTTCCTGGAGCTAATTTCACACAGCTCACAGTTCTGAAAACTTCATTCTGCTTTGTTAAAATACAAATTCCCAGTCTATAGAGTGAAATCTTATAATCTGCCTTAGAAGATTTTCTTCAGCTTGAAGACTCATGTGAGTAAAGCAAGAAAGATTTGGCAATATTTTTATTTTGAAGTAAGCCTACTTGCAGGAAATTTGTTTCTAATCTAACTTTATTTCTGAATTGTCAACTATCCAATATAGATTTCTTAAATAGCATTTGTTATCTTTGTTATGGTATATTTTTATTATATTAATACCTAAAGACCTTTACCAGGTTTGCAATTCAATTGTAATAGATGGTGAATAAATAGGAAAATAAAAAGATAATGTGTGCCCTGGAGGCCTTACAGTTGATAAATATTTGCTTAGTTTTTAAAATAAATAATATTCTGCACATGGCTTGTTTGAAGCTATTTATTTCAGCTGTCCACTGCAAGGGTTACCCTGCGTCCTGCCTCACAGCCCATTTACTTTGTTCCCTAACTGGATGACAAACCTTTTAAGCAATAGAAAGATGAATGGTGAACAGTAAATAGTACATTTCCTAGAGGAATTTTTGGGCAAATGACCACCTGTGCTAAACGCAGTGAAACACTGAGGACTCATAAATATTCACAAAAATATTTGACAGTTCTCCAAATGTTTGCAAATTAGCAACATGACTCTACAAATAAAGATGACACCATACATTTCTGGAAAAAAAATTAGAATATATAGATGAACTGTTAATTTTTACATGTGTCCAGGTGCTTTCCGCTAACAAACCTTCTCCCTTTTGAATGCTTTTTTCATCTCACTTCTTAAAATAAATACTACCACATATGCCACTGTCAAACACATTTCTGAAAACAGCAGCAGCACTCTTGGCTTGAGACAGAGTTTTCCAGTGCCACCATACATTTCAAAGAGAATACCAAGCACAAGAAATATGGCCAGGGCAGCATCTTTATAGAGCACTCCAACAGAGATGATCTGGAATAGAAATTCTTAGGAAGGCAGTAATTCCAAGGAATGTTGTTGTAAACCTGCTGACATCCATTCCTATTAAGGGGAAATATGCATTAAAATTCTTTTCCCTTCTGGAAACATCTGTACACAGACACCCATTTTTTCTCAACATGTCCAGAAAACAGCAGTAGCCAACACAGACCCTTGTGTATCCAAGCAATTAAATCCACTGCAATTAGAAATAGGCCATTTGAGATAATAGCATTTTCAAGAGATTAAGAAAAGCCACAGGTGGTAAATCATACACTGAAAAGATTTGCTAAACACACCAGAAGACCAAAAATGTGTAATTACATACTTTGTTGATTTAACAATGGGGATATAAGCACATCTTCTTCAAAAGAACTCAACAAAAAAGGCAAAGAATAATCTGAGATGGTAGTATAGCACAAACCCATCCCTGAATAGAGTGATTCACCAAAGTTATAAACAGTACAAGTAAAATGGGAAATAACTTGTGTGATTACAACAATATAGTACTAATAATAACAAAGCAGAAGTAGTTCATTGAAAAGAAACTTCTAAAATGTTTCTAAAAACGGAAGAAAAAAAGTTGAAACGCAGAATGTCAGCCCTTCTTAAATTTGCTTCCAACTCAGAAGCAGAAAGACTGCACACTATTTATATGACATCACAAAAGTGCATGGCTTATTTTCTGTGATATATAAGCAAATTTTAACTTTAAAGAACTCACAGTCGAAGCATCAGATTCCTCAAATGATACCATCAGTCACGAAGTTTAGTATCCTGAGTACACCTTTTCTGAAACTAATCTTTAACTCACCTACTGCTCCTGTTCTGTTCGTGTTCATGGAAAAAGATGACACACAGAGCATTTTCAGATTGATGCTATGATTTCATAATGGGCACCACTCTATGCTAGAAATTAAATGATCAATACTGATCCTTTAATTCACTCACATGAAGTGAGATTGGCACAACAGGCTGTTAAAACATATAACAATCAAACTATTCACAAAAATATTTATTGCTTATCTAATGACTTCTTCAGGATTGTTTCTTTTTTTAAATGCACTAGAAAAGGTTTTTTTTCTCCCCTTACATATTACTAGGAACTTCTTAGGACTTTGTAGCCCTGATCTTAGCAGAGTGAATAAAACACTGGTGTATTTCTGATACAAAACCCTAATGAAAGTTGCTGAACAGAGAGCCATCTCTCCTATGCTTTACACAAAAAGGAAATGGGATTTTCCAATGTAGTAACAACCTAGAACATTCCAGTTCACACTGTTAGCTGCATCAGAGGATGCTGGAAACTTGAAAAATAAGGAGGATAAACAAACAGAGAAATCAGTGGAAATTCTTACTTGTGGAAAAAATCAAATTAACTGGATGTTGCAGTCAATCAGACATTACTTGAATTTTATAGATGAATGTGACACCAAAAGTTAATTTAGTGTACAGAAGGGAAGAGGTGCATCTGCAGCCTTTGACTGACTGTTATCACATCCCATCTTCCCAGGGCTCTTTAGAGCTTTTTCTACTGCTATTCATTCCTTCCTTATCTGTATTTCATTTTCTTCTCTTTTTTTTCCCAAATGAAGTTTCATATAATTTTGTCTTTGAGAAAGCCCAGCAGCTGGCTTTTTAAGGAAGAACCATTCATGGACATGAGGACATGTACCCCAGGGGAGCTGAAAACCAAGTCACCTGAACAAGGATTTGAATTCAGTCCACTTATGATGAAATGCTGATATTATCTACTTCTTGAAAAGACTCTTCTGTGCAGACCAGGAAGTGGAGGAAGTAGAAAGCTTTCTGACTACTAAATGTTTCCCATTTATCGTGGTTTCTGTGATATCCTGGCAGAGATTGATTTTATAAAGCCAGTGGTCCTTAGTAGTTGCTAGGAAACAGTGCTCTGCTCTCCATCTGCACATAGGGGATGTGCAACTAGAAACTGTGGTTTCTAATGGAGTAATTCTTCTGACTTCAACCTTGCACAGAGAAATATCATTTCATGGTTTCCCCAGAACAACACAAGCAAGTTTTAGTCCTGTGAGCATATACTGTGGCTAAAACAAAGTTCAGCTAAACAAAGCCCTTAATAACTTTTTTCCCCAGGTGAAATGACCTGGTGCAGATTCTAAGTACAGAATTTATTCATTACAGAAATTTAGAAAATCCAGGGATAAGCTGGGAGGGAATTCCTGGGTCATATATCCAGTCCTTTGATATTTCTGGCTACCTACATAGTCACCTCCTTACATTTATCAAGCTCCATTAAAAAAAAAAAGACAGGATTTTGTGTACCACAAATTCCCCTGGTAAATAGTAGCCCTCTTTATGTGTAGCATAAATTTTCCCATGGATTTTTTGGGGGGCTGGGTGTTGTGAACATTTTCATTTCAGCTAAACAGCTTTCTTGTCCTTTTTTTTACCACATCAATGTATTTATAGGCAGTGGTCTTATCTCCTCTAACTCTGCTTTTTTTTGAACTAACCAAACCCAACAAAAGCCCCTTACTCCTGTATGGTGAGTTCTTTTCCTGTTATATTGTGATGCAGCATCTTTCTGTACTTCTTTCTTTGAAGTTTTCTTTCTTGGATGTTAATGAACATAAATGTGCATAGTGATTCCAAGTAACATATGACAGTGCATGGAGTGCTTTCCCCTCTCTGCTGGAAATACTTCTTCTCCTGATAGTGCCTAGTGTATGATTTTTTTTTGTTTGTTTGTTTTTTGTTTTTTGTTTTTTTTGTCACACCAGTGGCTCAGAGACATCCTGTGGCTGAAAAATTGAAACCCATCTATTTTTTCTTTTTTCCTACCATTCTCAGTGGGTAGCAACCATGCTTGTTATTCCTTCTTTAAAGAATCACCTTGGTTTTTAATTCCAGTCTATAATTGCTGGCATCAAGTTAACCAGATTTCTACTGAAATTGCCCTTTTGATATGCTTTGTACCTTCAACAAATTTAATTATTGAACATTGACTTCTTGATCACTAATAAAAGTAATTAAGGAACATCTTTTGGAATCTTGTTTTAGAGTGCTAGTTTCTCTTTCAGTACAATCCATCACTGTCTGCTCTTTGAGGAGTTCTTTGTACTAACTCTCATGTCAAGGAATACCTAACCACTATATGAAATATTTTACTGAAGAACAGGTAGGCTACAGCTACTCTGTTGCTATTTTTTTCCTACTGTGATTTTTTTCCTTAGGGGGAAAAAAAAAATCAGTCATTAAAGAAGCCTAAAACTTGGTCCCCATTAGCAAGCTGATATTGTATTTTAGGAAATTGTCTATTACTCCCCATGGCTTTCATTTTCCCTAAAATATTGCACATCAGAATAATTGGTGTGTGGCTGCTAAGTTTGCCCTTTAGCATGTTTTTGTAACTGACTCTTGCTGGCCTCCATTCAGATGGGCCTATCAACTTGGAGAGTCCTGAGCCAATATTTGTGGAGCCATTTCCACTTTCTGTTATCCTGTTTCCCATAAACAGTCCTGCTGTCACATTTCTGTTCCACCTGCTTGTCTTCAGAGGTAGAGAAAAAGTATTATTTGTTTGGGGACCATCTCTACACTAGCCTTAGTGTCCTTACTTTTTTTTCCTAGCTCTTTATTTATTATGACTGAAGAATCTTTAACTCTTACTTTTGATTTCTCAAGGTCTAAATTATCCCTGCAGTCCACAGTTCACATGCTGATCTTTCACTTTCAATCCTCCAAGTTCTGGTTTCTTTTTCTGAGCTAATCTCTTCTGACTCCAATCTCAAACATGTTTTGACAAATTTCAACAGCCAGTTTAGAATTATTTTTCTAGAGAGGCTTGGAATTCTATTGCCTAAGAATACAAATTTCAGACCAGCACTCTACCCCAATTCCGAGTCTTTGCTGTTCAGAGTGAATTGCTATGATATAGTTTTTGAGCCTTTACAGCCTAACACCACAACTACCAACTTGTCTTTATGAATACTGCTATTTCATTTAAATTGGAATTGGATCAGTACTGTCATCACCTGATAGTGCATTAATTTCTCTCTTACTTTCTGTATAATAACTTTGCAACTTGCCCATCACCAATTTAAAATACTATAAACTCTTAGCAGTTCCATTAATTTCTTCAAATAGGGGGTTTTTAGTCACCATTCTGAAAAATTACTAGATTCTTCTGTGGATGTAACATCTATTCTCCAGTCTATAAATGTGGAATTTAAACACTCCCATAATGATACAATCACCAGATAGCTTTATTTCTCTCATGATGCTAAAGTAACCCCAAGTTCAACATTCATTGTAGAGCCCATTCCCTTTCCCACTACAGAACCCTTTCCTAACACATTTTGACATAAGCTGATCCTGTCTTATCCATACTATTAATTAACATTTCTTTACTGCCAACTATATTCTTAATATATAATGCTACCACATTATCTTTTCAATTCCTTCTGCATTCCTTTCACAGTGTGCACCCTGTAGTACTTGCACTCCAGTTGCAATTAGTATTCTATCATGTTTCTGTTATCCTTCTAATATCCTGTTTCATGTCATGCATCAATAAGCCTTACTTCTTCCATCTTTGTGTTCAGGTAGCTTTGTTGCCTATGTTACTGCCATCTCCCTTCACCTAGTTTTGTAGCTTCCCTACCCAGAGCATTGGAAAGAGCTCCCCAGCCTGTTGTATACCATTTTGGAGGTGTCAGCCAGGAGCAAGTGCAGATCATAATCAAGAGAACAGAAAGCCAAAAGTGTGTATTTTAATGCTGGGAAAATACAAGCTGACAGAGGATATCATGCTTCTCTGTAAGCACATCCAATATATAAGCACAAGGGAAAGGAAAAGCTCTTTAGTCTAAAAGCTAATGCTGGCACAAGTACAAATAGACCCAAACTGGCTATGAATACATTTTTACTGGGCATTTTAAGAAAACATCCAATCCCCAAAGCAGTGAGTGTCTGAAACAGTCACTGAGAAGGCTGTTTGAACACACCTCTGTGTCTCTTCAAGCTGAAATCAGTCCATTTATTAACAATGATTTAACATCACTGTTCAAGAGAACAAAAACTCAACTCATGTCCCACGAGGTTGGTTTCAGTCCTATGTTTCTTCCTAAAAAATAATATCTATTAATAAATCAACATTTTCTCTTCAAAAACTGACTGCTTAAACAACCTGTCAAGCAGTGCTATGATTTCTTCTTAGAAGAGGGTGTGCTGTGGTGAGGAGCTTGATCAGCTCAGTCCTGCATCTCATCTCGGAAAAAGCTTTAAACATAAGGTGTTATGACGAAAAAAATTTGCAAGCATCACTGACTTATATTTAGAAATATCTGTCTAATAACAAGCACATGCCTGTAACCCCTTGAATGTATTCTGAACAAAGATAAGCACATGTTTACACAGACTTCTGTGTGTAAACTGTTAAGGGCAAGGAGTCTGCCTGTACATTTATCTCTTTTTAAAGCAAAGTACACATCTATACAAGCAACCACAATTTTAGATTACTACTGCTGATGGCCAGTTGACAGTTACTTTATTAACCTCAGATGTGCAAGAGATTACTAGCAGGTACTCAGACCTTTCTCAGCAATGAGAAATCTGAAATACTGTGCACTGGGCCTATTTCTTGCACCCGCAGCAGAGGTGTAAATATTCACAGTCATTTGAGCATCACTTAAGCAACAGCAATAAAGATCCTGGGCATTTTGTGAGAATTAACGACTGCTGACAGTGTTAATAGCCTGAGGTGGAACTTTGGGCCATTACACCCAACTGGCCATTAAACTTCAAGAGAGGTCCAAGGCTGAGGTCAGTATGACAGCTACAAATTCTAGGGGGGAAGGTATTTTTATATATGCTGATTGAACAGTATTTAATCTGTACTTTTGTAGATCAAAGCTACAGATGGGGTAGGGTAAAGAAACTACAGATCTCTAGATGCTGGTGAAAACCAACAACCCTTCTTCATCTCAAAGGAAAAGACTGAAAATGTCAATGTATCAGAAAATTCACAGCCAGGTTGAAAATATGTTCAGCATTTGTAAAACCACAAAATCAAGGAGGTACTTCTAAGATTTTAATTAAATAAACCCTTGAGAATCAATCCAGATTTCTCCCTTAGAATCAAAGATCCTTGTATGTATAAGCCCAGATACAAGGTAGGAGAAGAAATGTGAGGTGCATATAAACACTAAAAGGGGTGAAATTCACCCAGATCCAGCATCCAGCTCTTTTTGAAGTCCCAGATGTATCTCAACAGTACTGAACACACAGGCCACGTGCCAGCTTCTAGACCCATATGTAGTTTGCACACCATGCATTTCTGGCAGTGCACAGCTCTGCCACACAAATGAGAGACAGGATGAGAACTCTTGAATGCTGAGGAGGGGCAGCACCCACACCAGCTCAGGAGCTGCCCACCACATACAGGGTTGTGGATCAGAAGAGACCTGAGAGGAGCAAAGCACCCAGAAACAGACCTCGGGTCTCAAGCACCCAGTTAAAATAGGACACATAGCTAAGGACATCCAGAAACTCCTTATACAAATGAATGAGTTAAGAGCAGTGAAAATGCCTTTTTTTGTATGTATTGTAGAGTGCTGCTTCATGTGTCAATGGAGCTGCCGTAATGGCTAGGTACCTCTCAGAGACCATCCCTAACACCCCACTTACTTACTCTCCTGTTGTATTGTGTTTTTAGTTGTTGTACTGTGTTTTTATATCTCTGTAACAGTTCTGTAATGGTTTGCCCTTTCACCCCCCATTTTCTCCCGGTGGTTCCACCCCGAGCTTTCCCACCTTTCCCTCAATGCCAATCTCCCTGAAAATGCTCAGTCATTCCCCTGTCCCCTCCCTGGTACCTTGTCCATCACTCGGGTCCCCATCTCACTCTCCCAGAATCTTCCACCTTGGGCATTGAGTGAGTGGACAAGGGGCAGGGGTCCCTCCCTTGAACTTCCCCCATTGGTTTTTGTGTCTGTCTGTCCCTCTGTCTTCACTCCCCTGAATCCCCCCACTGGGTGGTGTGTGTCCCTTCCCCCTTGTTACCGCCCCAGTATTTAACATGATTGTGACAGCCTCGAGGGCACTTCTGGCTGCCGGATACTCTGGCCTTCGGAGCTCCTTGGAGCACGGATTAAACCTGAGACTGTTTTCCCAGCCTTGAGTCGGCTCCCTTATTGCCTCCTCGGACGCCGCCTCTCCTCCATACAAGGCAGACAGCGAAGGGCTCTGTCTTAGCTGCCCCCCAACTCTCCTCGAGACACAGGGGAGTGACCCCCCCAGCTGACCGTGCCTCTGCCAGGCAGGCAAAGCCAGGGAGCTTCAGGGTGGGCACGGCAGCACTCTCCAACTTCTGATTTTGTGTCTTGCACTTTTTAGATGCCTCTATAAGACCATTCAGCTCACTAAACTGACAGAAACCTGGAGAGCAGGGGGTATTGTTTCTTTTCTGTTCTATTTCTTTGGGAATTCATAGAAGAACACACCCTGAAACCAGGAAATGGGGATGGAGAGACACCAACCATTTAGATCAGCTCACCCTAAGTGGTACACCGTTTCACACAGCCAGAAAGAAGTATTAAGCTACAGTGATTTGAAAAGCTTATCAAACAAGGCAGAAAAGTCCCATGGAGAAATCTGTCTCCATGAAAGACAATGGCAGAATTCCCACCAGCTTCATTGGAGACAGGAGTTCCCAGACGTTCTTTGCCACATCTTGAGAAAGATTTCCTGCTAATTTCTAGGAGAGAACAGAATAGTACTAAAAAGCCTTAGAAAGACAAATAAAAATAAAAACAAGCTAAGTAAACTTACTACTCTCACTTATTTGGAACAATTAAAATGTAGAGACAAGTAGCATTTCAGATACACACATGCCCACTAAAGAGAAAAACTGCTCACAATATATCTAATTCCCCAACTGTTTTAGCCATAGCAGTATTAGAAACCAGGCATGAAATAGACTGTTGGCAAGGAGCCAGAGCATTCTTGGATTGCACATGTTAGATGTGCCTGGCATTTACTACCACAGTGCAAGAGCACCTCTGCAGTCAAGGGTCAGTGAGTATTTCTATATAAACAAAATCAAGGCTCTAATAGCTTTCTTGTTTCAGAAGTCTAAGTAAAAAATGCAAAAAAAAAAAAAAAACCAGATGTATAGAGAAAAGCTTGATAAAGAATGCTATAAGACAATTTTAGTTCAGAGATCTTCCAACCTCAATTTTTTCAGAGCCTGGGGAAAAAAAGTAGCCTGTGATATTGTTTTTAAAGCTGTTAGTTTGCTGGCAGTTCTGGAAGTAATACACATTTCTTCATCTGCGTGTTCAACCCATGAAGCGTTGTGGCATCCTTACACTCTCTGCCCTTGGTTCTCATCTTATACAGAAATCACAAAGCACAGCTGCACATTCAGAGCAGGAGGTTATGGCTCATGCTTTCTGGAAAGGACTGGGAAAGGTTAATGCACCTGTCAGACACATCCTGATAGGCAAACTTTATTTCAGTTCCACAGGTCAACAAGCTACCTTCCTATTAACAGCATGTTAAACTGAGATTCTGCAATGCCCACAAAGCCGCAGGCAAACGGATATTTGTGTCCTGGGTTGCTTCTAATAAAATCAGCATTCTCTGAGTGAACCATCATGGCCTCAGGCCCATGCCAGCACGTCAGACCCTGTGCCAGGGTCTCCCCCCAGCTGGAGCTCTGGGAGTTAGATGGCCTCCAGTGTGTGCTGGGCCAAAGCCTGTTAGGAGTGGGGCTTGCAAAGCACAACTAGTTGTTCATGATAAAAGAATCATTACTGGCGTGTGCCACTTGCACCAAAGGTAACAGCTAACTCAGATTATGCCTGTGCCTTGATTTTAGTGAGAGCAATCTTTCTTTACATCTAAAAACTGAACAGGGAAGAACCTAACAGTGTTCTTTGGCCAGACATGACTGTGGTGGTAACTTTGAAACTGCTGTGACAGCTTCCTGTTTAAAGTAACAAAACAGGATTTTAACATTTATATTCCTTCTTTCTCACAAAAGCATTAACCCAAATTGTTACTAGGAATAGAAACAATACTCTGTTAATAGGCTCTTGTAGATCCAGCATCATGGCACTTAAAAAGCCATGCTTTCTGGGATATTTATGAACAGATCTAAAGTACTGCCACACCCACAGTAGATGGGAATTCATATTTTAAAGAATGAGCCAAATACTAAGGCATTCCCTTTTTCAAGGAAAGGACAGGAGCCAAACGGTTGCTGTGCAGCCTCTTCTGTTAGCAAGAGTATCCACCAGTTCCACCTGTGTGAAGGACCATTGCCTTTAGAAGGCAGGTTTTCAGAACATGTCACGCGGGTGTACTAAGCAAGAACCATTAGCATGCCCTTAAATTCTAGCTGAGACAGTGCAAACACCTGCTCTCCGAGGACATGTCATGGCCAGAAGAGAAGGAATGGATTCAGAAGTTCCCCATCTGCCCTCAACATGAAGAAAAGCTATAGATAATGGCCTGTGGTTTGCAGTTATCTACTCCTAGTTTTGTACAATCAGGGGGATGCCACATATGCCACAAGCTGAGTGCAAGATGAAGCAATTAAAGCAGATACTTAAAAGCAGCCTAAGTACACTTTGCTTGGAGCCATCCATTACAACAAGCAATATATCAGATACCCTTCATTATCAGGAATCTGTCCTGCAGGTACTGGAATTTCTCCCGCATGCTTTATATTGGGCAAGAAGGTGAATTTTTCCCTATAGTCCCATACAAAGGATCTTACACCAGTTCCCACTGAGACTCATAAGCATCCACTGTGAGACCAGGATCTGAACTTTGAACAAGATTTATGGATATGTTCAGGCACTTTAGCTAAGTGCAATGGTGAGTGACCTCATGTAGATAACTAACTACTGCTTACAGCAACTCTCCCATTCCTATTAGCTGGTATCAACTTCTGGCAACCTTTTACTTGGACAATATTTTTAATACCATGTCACTGCATAACATATGCATAACATTGTAAGAAGCCACCAGTGTGGTAAGAGATATTTATATTATGTTTGCTTTATTTTGATCTGCCTTCATTGCCTCTGATGCAGCACCTCACCTTCATTTTATGTTGGAGTCTCTGGACCAAAATCAGGTGTCAGAGCCTGAGGCTGTGACAGTCTCTTTGGAAAGTCAGCTTGATCTTCTTCTCTGTGTCCTCTCTGTGGTGCAATAAATTTGAAGATTCAGAATCTAGATCAGAGGAAATACTATTGTTCCAGGACTAAAGCTGGGAAAGTTCAAGAAATTGAGTGGTCTGTAGTTTGGGTTTTTTTCAGTAGATTCTTCAAGGAGAACAAGTATTTGCCATGATAATGCTACTCCTTACCTTTTGTGTGTTTGGTGTCTAGGAGTAAGTTGTCTCTGAGGAGATTTACATTCATACACTAAAAAACATCTCTTCTCCCTAACAACTGTAAATCTCATAATTACCTTCCATAATTTCAAGATCCTGCTCAGTCCATTTCTTATTGAATACTCCTTGGTTTCCCCTTCCTATTTTAGCTCTGCATTGCTGGAAGTACAGGAAGGTCTCATGCAAACTCCAAGTTGGCACCTTTAGGAGGGCTTTTGATTGAAATATATTGAAGTACCTTTACTTTCCTCTCTTCCTTGATTTTAATAATTATTCTTTCCATGATGGTTCCCATCCTCAAATCTGGGTTATCTTGGTTCTTTGGATGTGACTTCAGTCCTTCATATCCCTTCCAAAACAGCATGGGTGGGAGTGTGTGTGTTCCTGTCTAATTAAGGAAGACTTCCCTGTGAGAGCGCCATAGTGGAGCTGGAGTGCACACACAACCAACTCTTTAGTGCTGGCTCCCCACACACCCCCACCTCAGGAGCACATCCTTCAAGGACGAGCTTCAGCAAAACAGAGTGAAAGTTTTTCTGCTTTAGAGATGAAAGTAAAAGTTCATGTGTGGTGCCCAGGCTGTGCACTGCTGATTGTTGCTTAGCAATGAAATGTGCAGCACACAGTGATGGTGCAAAGATACCAGAGCATTTTTTTGAAAAGGAAAAAGGAAAGGAATAAAAAGGTCACACTAATAATCATGAGAGAAATGGGAACATTATCAGATGCAGCAGCTAGAGAGGAGGTCATACTCCCTAGCCTGTCTGTGAAATATTCTTTCCTCATTTACCTCCAACTCTGAGGGACAAAAGCAGAGGCAAATTCAAAGTGTTTTGTTCCCAGTCCTGCCTTACTGTTAGCAATCTCATTCCATTTTAACACACTGGAATAGGATCTTCTTTGTGGTTTTTTTTTTTTCAGTGTAGGCTTGCTCCTGGGTTAAAGTGAAAAAGGCTGAGAATCTGCCAAATTACACTGAAATAATGGCTTTAGAAAGAAAAACACTTACTAGTATAAATGAAAACACAAATACTATTTTCAGGCTAGGGCAAGACATGCCATTAATAATGTTCTAGCAAGGATCCCAGAGGCAGCTAAATAAAACAGGAAGGCCAGGCTGAGCTAGGCAAGCAGCTTATGATCACAGCTATACTCCAGCCCCAGTAGAAAAAAAATTAAAGAAAGAGAACTGACATCTTTCACAGAGTACAGAAGAAACGTGACTTGTGGCCTTTTGTTAATACAGTATCAACTTTAATTGAACCTTCAGGCTTTGATTCAAGTCAATATATCTGAAACTTCCTCGAACAATAAATCATGACGTTAACCACAGTAGAGGTCAATCTCTGTCTAATATATGCTTTGCAATGCATTTAAAGTGTAGCTATAGTATGTAGAAGATGAATTATTCATAGACACAAACTGTTAATGAATAAGTCAATATACAGATAAGATTTGGGGCCCTTAATATTACTGAGAGGAATTAGCTCTGCAAGAACACAGGTTCCCAAAGACAGTCTGACGCCATAACTCACCTGTGCACTCATTCTATTTGTTTTTACCTCATTTATTTTTACCTCATCTGAGCCCATTTTTAGATGGAAAATTTGCATTCTGAGACTTAGAACCTGGGAACGTGCCTCTCCCGTGTCTCACACAACCTGTGGGGAGAGACTGAGACCTACCCATTGCTTGGAGAAGCTGTGGCTTCCAGAGTTGCCCTGCCTGGGGGGACAATGCATTCCTGACAAGGCTCCTGCTCTCCCAACCTCCCCACACCTCCCTTTGTCTCTGCAGAAATGTCAGCAAACTCTGGTGGTTCTTGCATTCCATCACCCCAAGCAGCTGGATGAAGAACTGGAGCTGAAGCTGCAAATCCTTTCCTCCTGCCTGCCAGCTGTGGGAGGGAAGAAGGCAGACCCCAAGGACCACAGGCACTGCAGCCTCCAGAGAGGAGGTTCATTTCATATCCTGAAGCTTATCTAGGCCTACTGGACTCACAATTCAAAGATGATCCATAAATCATGGTACATGGGCATGACTGCTTGGTCATCAGGTCTGAGAGTGGGAGAGAGATTACAGCCTACCTCAAACAGGAGACAGGGCTATGTGATGGTGGGCAACTCCCATTAATGAGTTGCCACTTTATAATGTAGTCTGGTGTCTCAGCATAGCAAACCATTAGCCTCAAAATTAAAGGTCATGTAAAAATCATTGCTACAATTAAACCCTTTGAAAGCAAAGAAAGCCACCTCCAATTCCTCCATGATACACAGTCAGTCCAGTCAATCCCTGCTCATACATACTGTTAGAGAATATTACACAGCAGTCTTTGAGACACCCTCAGGAAAAGAAAGGGCACTGAAGCCATTTTATGAAAACTGAATTAGTAATGTTTAACCTATGGTGCAGGAAAAGGAAAAACAAGGAAACCTAGTGAGATACAACTTTAGGCAACATGTTACCTGGGAAACCCAGTCACAGTTTGTCAGTACGGAAGAGATGGACAAGCCTGTGGCTCTTGGCTGCAAGACGAGATGCATTACAGTACATGCAGCAAGAATGGGGGTTCTGCCTTAAATGAGATATATCTTTTTTCATTCCTCAGTGAGCATATATCTTTTCCAATAACATTCAAGGAAGTTAGTAAGCACATCAATAAGAAAATGTGTCAGTGTTTGCTAAGTGTCATTCAGATGTGAGAGAGATTTAACTGTTTAGCATAGCTCCCCTGTCCCATTCAATCACTGGACTTGATTGTTACAGCTGACAGATTCTGAACAAATGTCTTTACAGAAGGATCCCCACTAGTACTGCTGCCCAGTCAATGAGAGTGCTTTATCAAAGGTGAAAAAAAATTAGGGATGCAAACTTCATTTCTCAGACAGCAAGAACTTGCTGTGGTGAATAACAATTGCAAAGCTCTACTCGGGCTTTCGCTAGATTTAAACAATCTATAGTAATTTCACTCAAATACAAATATGTGATTTTTGTAATGTAATCTGATTTTCCTATAATGCAATCTAACCACTCTGAAAAGCACAGAGATCAAACAGAGGAGGAATCACCACTTAGATTTCTTGGGAAAAGTATTTTTTCAAATCCTAGCACTGCTCTTTGGTATGTTGGGCCACTGAAGTGGCAGCAATGGGTGGCTGACAGCTTCCTGCAGATGACTGTCTGTATCCTTGTCTCATGGAAAGCAACTTTCAAACAGAGGAGCTTTGCTCTTCTTCTCTTCCCTCTCCAATATGTTTCCGTTAAAAGCTCCCATCACCTCCAGCTTCAAGGACTTGTCTGGATAGTTGCAAGGATCATTTCTGTAGGTTTTTGCTCATGACAGCATTTTATATCTTTCTGTGTAAAAAACACATTATCACAGTTGTCTAGAAGACTAAACTATGTAGAAAGAGTTGGAAAATGTCAATAAAATAAAAATCTGGGTTTGTTGCCAATTCTGCTCCCTTCAGCTGAATTCTAGACACAGATTTTATATTCTGATTTAACCCTTGTTCCTGAAAATCCCAGGGGACAAAAACACTGTTGTGTATCAGCAAGCAGACTTCTCTGGGTGTCAGCATAGGTATTCAGTGGGAAGAGGAGGGGCAGACACTGAGCTCTGCTCTGTGGTGACCAGTGACAGGACTTGAGGGAATGGCCTGAAGTTGTGATGGGGAGATTTATGTTGGATATCAAGAAAAGATTCTTCACCCAGAGGGTGTTTGGGCACTGGAACACACTCCCCAGGGAAGTGATCACAGCACCAGCCTGACAGAGTGCAAGTGTTTGAACAACACTCTCAGGCACATGGTGTGACTCTTGGGGATGGTCCTGTGCTGGACCAGGAGTTGGATCCTTGTGGGTCCCTTCCATCTCAGGTTAATCTGTGATTCTGCAAATGCGACTTCTTGATATATGTAGCTACAGTGAAGAGCAACATAACTTTTCAAGCAGTTCAACACATTTAATATTTGAACTTCTCATTTCAAAAATTTACCATTCTTAATTTTGTGTTAGAGAAAAGAAGGAAGAGGATGAGCATTGTGTAGCTGTGAGTTGTGACACAACACAGACCACCTTCCATACCACTTCCATACCAACTACAACTCAGTAACCCTAAAACTGATTGTCAGTGCCGGCTTCCCACTTCCTAATTTTTTACTATCGTCTTCAACACTGCTGATAGTTCTATGGAAGAAAAAAAAAACATCTTCATCCACATCCCTTTTCTTATTCCTTAAAAATACTTTTATCAATAATTCTTGACAAAGCAGTCATTATCAGCAGTCTAGTGTCTTTTGTCAAGATATTTACAGCTAAGAAGACTTGCCACAGTTTGGTAATGATCTCACTAGCCAGCCATTATCCAGAGTAACCACCAGCTTAATGGTTAATATTGTTACTGAAATATGGAACTTGAACTTTGAGCCATTTGACTTATAAGACAGTGTATTTGATAAACTCATAATTCATAGAGTAAAATGAGAGGGACGGGAAGTGTTTGCTGTTTCAGGCAAGAAGCAGATGTTTAAAAGCTTCATGCATTTATGGGAATTCTGGAGCATAGGTCTGCAAAAGATCACACAGATCATTGAGTCAAGCTCCCAGCAATCAAGGACAATATGGAATAACTGCTTAGTCCATAGAAAAAAATGTATAGGGCTATAGAAACCTTCTAGTCCTTCTAGGTCTGCTGTTCCTGGAATATCTGTCTCACAAAGCCCTGCTCACCAGAGACAACAAATTATTTCTTAGCACTCTGTGTCAAACTAAAACTCTGTAATCAAACTAAAGGCTAAAAGACCTGAGGTATACGAATGCACCAAAGGTAAATACAAGGGAAGATCATTGATAAGAGTATCCAAAGTCCCAAATGGAAGTCCCTAATAATGCTATGGAGTAGACTGGAAACAATGAGTAGAAGAGTGTGCGAAATATAGGCAAGACAAATAGATATTACAACAAAGTTGGTAATTTTTTCTGAATGCTCTTATCCTAATGACAACTCACATCAAAATTCCGTCTCAACAGTGTTGTAGTGTGTTTTGTTTAAAATTCATGTCTGCCCCCTGTTTTCCTCCTTTATCCCCTCCTCTCCCGAGCCGCCAATCTTTCCAAGGTCTTCCCTAACCCCGTCCATTCCAAGTTGTCAGTCCTCCCTTTCCCCACCCCTTTCTCCAGAATGTTCCTTGTCAATCCTCCCTATCCCTACCCCTCCTTCCAGAGTGTTCCATGTCTATTTTTTTATACTTGGCACCCTATTTGTTACTTTGTGTTATTCCACTCTCCTATTTCTGTTTCTCCTGATAGGCTTATAATAGTTTAGTCCCACCTTAGACCACTCCCCAGCTTTACCCTCATTGGTTAATGTTCCTGCACCCCTCCTCCTGAGTTACTGTATAAAACTTCTGTTCACCCCCCAAGTCTTGTCTTGGGGCTCCATCTTGTCCATCCAATAAATACACTCTGGTTTACCCCAAGACCTGTGTCTTTGTTATCTGTCCCTGCGCCGAACCTGCCGATAGCTGGGATTGCAGAACTCACAGGGGGACGGTCGCGCCCCTGCACTCGCCGCCCAGCACGCCCCGCAACGGCGCACTGTGACGCAACAGCTTTCAGGAGTAAACTATAAATGGATTTTCCTTTGAAGTTTAGGAACACTGTAATCTTGAGGGATTTGGAAAGTCACTCCTTATTAGAATTATATAGAATTAGGCACCCTACCCTCTGGAAGGCTTTGAAAGATTTACATTGAAAATCCTCGGCTCCCTCTTTAATCAGTATGCCCAAGCAAATAATGTACCATCACAGCCTGAACTCTGCATCTCTATCTCTCCTTGGGTTGAGTTAGGGTCTGGCAGACGAGGATAACTGTCTCGGATGGAAGGATGTTTCATCTACTGGATGAAGTATGATGCTAACTCTGTACTATTATCTCTTGATTTATTTGTGCATGCTTATCCATGTGAGAGTATGGTTGTGCATACAATGTTCACCGGAGCAATAGGAGCAAGGGTCATTTTGAGGAGTGCAAAAGCACTTGAACTTAAGTTCAGTAGTTGGAATATAATCAAATTTGAAAAATTTGAAAATTGTTGGTGTGTAATGGCTTTACTGTGGCCTCCTGGTATGTGAAATGACCTGATGGTTCCCCAGCTTAGATCCAATTGGTGAGGGTTGTGGATTCCTGGAAGTAGCTTGGTCTTTGTCAGTCTGACCTGCTCAGAGTCAGTAGAGGTCTGAAAATTACTAACGTCTCCTTCTTCGACTTACTCTGTAAAAATAGATATGCCAGCTGGGTCTTTCAGGGAAAATTAATTTTCTCCTAAAGTTGGCTGCATTATCATGTCAATGGGTTTGCAGAGCAATGCTTCCAGATGCAAGTGATGCTGCAAACCTGTGTTTGTGTGCTAGGGACAACTTGGGGTTTTGAAAGGACACTGTAAGCTCCCAAGCTCAGTTCGTTTCTCTGAGAAATAAGTAGGAGGCCAGTGTTGTGGCACCCCAGACGCACATGGCACGTTATAGCCCGCTGGTGCCCTCCTCCATGTCCCTTGCACTTTATGCGGCAATTTCTGCTGAACACTTCCCCCAGCTGAGCTGACAGAGCTCGGGCTGTTTGCTCTCAGCTGGATACAATACAATGACTGAAGAAAATGGTGACGGTTTTTTTAGGCATTGCAGACAGGCTCTTACTCTACTTGTGCATTTTATTTGACTGTGTCCCATCTCTCCCATTGCAGTGAAGATTTAGTTTCCTGGCTGCCTGTGCCAAGCAGCCTGCTGATAGACACAGGTCAGTGGGTGAGATAACTAGCTACCCCTCGCTGAGACAGAGGCAAAGAGAAAGTCCTGATGAGCTATACATATGTATCTACATGCCAGGCATATTATGCCACTCCATAGGTTTCCTACTCTAGCCTCTGAACCTCTTTTCCATTTTGCTGGCACCTGCCTCTGTTGTTTCCATAGATCTTGCCTGGAGGTTTGCTGTATAAGTCTTTTCACAAATGAATTGTTAAAAATTATATAATTGTTAATCGACTATTACAAAGCTTTGTTATAGATATGTTTTCTACCTCTTGACAAGAAGACCCTTGGATTCCCACATATCTGAAAAAGGACACACTACCTTCTTATGCTCCTCTCCACATTCCTCCTTTACTCTAATTCCTCCCAGTAACTACAATCTTACTTTTCATAATTTGCTCTTGTCCTGAACTTTCCTTTCTTGGATGCATGGTAACTGGAACAGCATTTCTGCCATCCTCAGAGAGCAGGTATCAGTCCAGTTTCACTGGCCTCACAGGCTGAATTTTTTCCTGTTCCAGAGCAGTAACACAAACGGTCTCCCTTTCCTACCGCAGTCCTCATTATTATCTATACTACATAAGTGTCCAGCCTGTGATGGGATTAATTACCTTACAAGCTGAAAACAGGATCCCTTAACATAAAATACCTTCATTATCAAATGCAGTTAGCTCAGCCAGTGATTGAGAGATCCGTAGGAGTTTGTGCCCAGCTTCTGAAGAGTTTGCAAAAGGTGATTAAGAAAAGCTAAACTCTACATACTGTATATGAGAAATGTCTGCAGAGGTTCACACATCTAGTCAGTGTGCACCTCTAAAGAGTTGAGAACCACTACAGGAGACAAAAAGAAAACATGATGTGCAAAAGATGCCTGTTCACAGACCTTTTTCCATATCTCCAGTGTCAAGGATTTATTTCCAATCATAGTCCATCCAGGCTTTAACAAAGAAAATTGACTATTCAGTGTCATTTCACAGATTTCCACCTAAGATTAAACTCCTTTTTAAATATGATTGCAAAGACCAAAGCAGAGAATCTGCAGAGCAATCCTGAAGCCACCATCCTCAGATATCACTCAAGCCACCAACTCAGTCACCAACTCACCTTTGGGCAAAGTCTACACTGAACACTACTAGTTGATTCTTTACTAACAAAACCTTTCTGATGTGGCAAACTCTTTCTGAAGAAACTTACCTGCAAATAACCAACTGCTGAGTGCATTAACAAGTAGCTGAAGAACAAGAACAGAACTGTTCTGTTCTTCAGGCTGAAGAGAACTCTTGAAATTCTGCAGTTATTTGCCATGTGATTACTCTGGATCTTGAAAGAATGGTTCCACCTTTAACATAAGAACATTGAGCTTACTATAACAGTAAAGTTATTAATTCTTTGGGGATTTTGTTGTTCTTGCTGTTGTTACTTTCACTGTAGTAAGTCATGTGGAAATACCTTTGATATTATGAACCAAAAACTGGAAATCAGATATCTAGTTTAGAAGATGAACAGACTCTGAAATGATCCTGACAACACAGGTGAATGATGCAAAAACTTCATCATCATCTCCTTCATCCTCACACCTGATCGCCCACAAAATGCTTCTGGTTCTGGGGGCCTCCAGATTCTTCAAACTTTCCAGGTACTCAAAATATTTCAGTGGTAAAATGTCCACTGTTGCCTTGATTAAGGGGAAGACTATGTGTTTTCTTACAGATAGATGGATGGAACTGGTGATTTATGAGCAGGCCTCATGTTTTTCTAGAGCAGTTTGCTTGACTGAAAGTAGCTCAACTTGTTAATATAATCTGCTTAGAAGTTTACATGTTAAACTCTTAGATATTGTGTGTTATTTTCGAGTCAGATTAAACAGAGCTATTCAGAGAGTATTCAGAAATTATAAGCTTCAATGTCAAATGAGGAATTATTTATTAAAGAGTAAAAGATGGGCATTAATATGAGATTTCCACATTGCATAGCTAACTAGCAGAAGGAGAGATAATTCTGTTTGCAATGGAAAAAATAAATCCTGGGCTGGAGATTTTTATGCATGAACAAGGTATGGGGAAAAAAGGTACACTGCTAAACTTTGCTGAGGCATTCTTCGCAGAGAAGATCCAGAGTGGAGTATCATACACGGGCTGTGTAACCTTGAAGACTTAAGTAATGAAGAGAATTTATTAAAAGATGTGAAAGGTCATGCCTGTAAAGATATTCTATTACAGAAAAAGTTTCTGTTAAAAGCTGGGATCACCCCTATTAGAAATAAGATAAAAGAGATAAACTTGGATATTCTAGGTGGGTGCCTGGTGACTGTGAAGTGCCAGTATATTATGGCAATAAAAAGACCCCAGAGGAATCTGAGGATATACCAGTATTTCCAGCAGGGTCAAGCTCCAGTAAGGAAAATTCATCCTGGTGGACTTACCAGTGCCAGACCTTTTTTTCCACAGACACAAGGCTGACCCAGGATTAAATGGGTATATACTTACCTGAACAAACTTCATGCCGAAATTAAAAGGCTTCTAACTGTGAGAGGAGTGGATTTCTGGTATCACCTCTGAGTGAAAGAAGGGGAAATAATAAACACCTCAGTTATTTTCAAGATGCAATGATCAGTTCTACAGCAGGATTATTCAGAGCTCTATAAAGTTAGTGATAAGAGGGGATTAGGTTCAATACCCAATGTTCATCTGTATTCTCTACCCCTTGGTCTATACATCACTACACATACTTACAATTGTTGCCTCCTGCTGCCTTCAGTCCTATTGCATGTGGAACACTCTACAGAAGTGATCCTGTGGTCAAATTCAAGGCTGAGATAGTTTAATCAGCTCTCATTTTCCATAACACCTGTATTCCACCGGAGATAGGAGGACACTGAGAGAAAGAATCATCAGATTGAAATATATACAAGAAATTGACATTGGTAGGACTGGATCAGGAGCGTGGGATTCACTTGGATGGATATCCTCTGCTATTAGCTCAGTTTGTCAGAGTATGTCAATAACACCAAGGTTGTGAGTTTGATCCCTGTATGGGCTATTCACTGAAGAGTTGGACTTGATGATTCTTGTGGGTTCCTTCCAGCTCAGAATATTCTGTGACTCTGAGATCTCTACTAGTGTTTAGCACAGATCAGTAACACATCTATGAAATGAACCTCCTGATTGCACCAATTTAGAAGTGTTTGTGTGCAGAGCTATACAGACATGAGCTGGATTCATTTCAGAAAAAACTAAACCAGAGGATGCAGTCTAGAAGTACATAGATCCTCTCCCATCATAAGCACTGCTGAGTCCTTGAGACCAGAAGAGCCTGGTACAAACTAATCTGAAGCAAATCTCCAAAATGTGAAGAACGGGGCTGGGCTGCTGGATCCGCAGCACCAACTGATTTGCTTTATAGATTTATTCCTGTTGCACCACCATATTGCTTATGTAGATAAAACTGCTTATTCTTAACAGATAGAAATTACCATGTCCCTCATAACACAAAATCTATGTAAAACTGATTTTTTTCTTAGTCCTTTCTTAGCAGTTCTTTACTATGCCTACTACAAATATCCTGAAAAGTGTTATCAAAGTACTTACTATCAAGTCTATTGAAAATTGTTCTTTTTAATTTTATTTAGTGGGAAGAGTTTAGATGAGAAAGCCTGATGGAGCATGCAAATAGGGCTTCCATGGGAACAGACTTTTTTCAAATATATGTCAAAACCCTTCCCTGGAAACCTCAATATGTGAATTTCAGATCAGTTTGCAGTCTTACCAGAGTTTGTGTTCACAGATTTGATGTTTAGATCTACAAATGTTCTTATCAGACAGTGTTGTCTGAGTTCTGCTGTTTCCTATTTCTTCTAACCTGCCTCCTTTTGGAACTGAAAATCGGGAACAAAACAACAAAAACAAATCTATTCTACACACTGTCGGCTTTGGAAATTCAGAGGTATTCTTCCCTGTATCAGACAGTTTCTGACTGCAGGCTCTGATCTTCCAGTTGATAGGGTCTAAAATTAGGGTGAATTCCATAATGCTCAAAATGGGCAAACATATTTACCCTGGGTCGTTTATTATTTCTGCCTAATGCTGTGGAATCACCAGGAGATGACTGCACAGTATGCATTGGTGAATTATGCAGATAACACATGAATTTAGGGAAGGGGCTGCCTTAAGCAAACACTATCTTGCTATTGTGAATTTAATATTACAACTATTTTAGCACTTTTCTGTCTTTCATCTGCATACTTTAAAAGCAGCAGTATTTGTTTGCACTGACATTGGAATACCCTCATAATCTTAAACCATAATGCCAATAAACTACCACTGACAGTGTAATGATTCACATTACCATATCATTATAGATGTAAAAGTCAGTCCCATACTTCCTACAACATCAGTATTGGTGAGGCAGCCATTAAGATGTCAGTAGTAGAGCAGAGAATCACCATTACAAGCTTAGTCAAGATAATAAAACATTGCTAAAGGTAGCTACAGGGCCATGCTTAGCAGCTGTTTGCAAATATAACTTCACAGCAGTATAAAAATAAATTTTAAATTAGTCAAATGCTTGAATCCACATTAAGAACTGATGTCTATATCAGCAAAAAAGAAAAAAGTCCTATTTAAGACTGTCAGAGTTTGAGGATTTCTTTAATGTCTATTGTGAAAAGGCATATGTTTAAAAAATAATTTCAGTATATTTTAAATGAGTGAAAAATTGAGGGAGAAGAATTTTACTCACTTCAACTGTAAACATCTTGCCCTTTGTTGACAGCAATGGAAAATCTGTGCTTAAAATGAGAATGCATCCAGGTTGTATATAACTTACTCTAGCTGAATCCAGTGGTGAAATATTTGCACATAGGGATTTATATTCTAGAGCACACACAGTATATTCAGGCCTTTTGTGACCATTAGTATAATTCAAAGTCATATCAGATTAATCTTTTGCATGAGTTTTTTTAAAGCAACATAATACCAAGCAGACTAATGATAAGTAATTAATAAAGATTCTGGCAAAAAGAAGTTACTTTAAATTGGAAAGCATAGAGGATAGAGATTGGCAGGCTCAAGTGGGAGAAAGGAAATTGAAAACACACAGCAACAGAAATATACTAAAATAAGAGCATTTACTTCAACAGCAGCTCGCATTTATGGATATTGCCATCATGAACATGTTTATATTATGTTATACAAACATAATCATATTGCTACATTTCTGTATATCTTGTACATAAAAATCAGAGGTGACTCTTCTTAAGTGATTTTTAACCATCAGAGATGGTGTGCAAAGCACATTATCGTAAAATTCAGATAACACAGAAGAAAGCTTTGCTTCCTCTCTGTTTTTTAACTAGACTTCAGGACTAGATCATGGAGCTCTCATCTTTACTGCTCAGCCTGTATTGAAGGCAGAAGCACTCTGGTTTCACTTACATTTCTTAAATGGGTAAGTACTTGACAGGGCAAAGAAGTTCATGAAATTGACCCTTCATCTGATAGCGTGCAATAAGGTCAGCGTGAAGCATCATTAATACATAACACTCAGGGCTCCACTTTTACAAAAGATTTTGTTGTCCAATGGGGAGTTTAACAAAGCCAAAATTTTAACTCTCTTTTTAACTCTCTTTGAAAAATCTTCATAACAATGGAAAAGAAACTCTGTTGGAAATATGTTTTCAATTTATTTTTCCAACACCCACAATGAAACTGGAGTGACTAATGTTCAAATGCTTCATGGATTGGTCAGTTTTCCAGTGAGGGTAAAGGAGACAACAGAAGTAATTTTGACCCTGTACCTCAGATGATACAATTTTTGTACTTTATAAAACGCGTTGTAACAATTGTTTTCAACATGATCTCAATTCTGCACAGGAGCATATAGTCCTCTCTTTAGATGCATGACAGTCCTGACCTTGACTTGGGATATAAGAATGGGACATGGTTGTCTTTGATCATATCTGAACACACATTGGTGTATGTGACCATCTGTGTGGTTATATATATGCTGCTGAATGCATATTTAGGAAGAAAAGCAAAAAAGACATCAGGGTTAATTATTTATCTATAAGAAGCAGAAAAGTTGTATTGGTCAGACATTTATATGCACTACTTTATTTGTGTTATCTTGGAAATAATACCTAAATTGCCATTAACATACAGTGCTCAAAGTAACATCCATGTTATTCTTTTTCAACTCCAAGCATCTAAACTTTCACTGGTATTGAACTGACAAGTTTCTCAGTTCAGTCACTGCCACCATTGGAGGCATTGCAACATTTGCCTTCCTCCTTGCAACGGGCTGACACTGGCTGGGTGCAAAGTGCCTGCCAAAAGTGTTTTATCACTCCCCTCCTCAGCTGGAAAGGAGAGAGAAAACAGAATGAAAGATTTGTGGGTCAGGATAAGGAAATGGAGTAATCACTCAGCAATTGGCATCACAGGCAAAACAGACTTGACTTTGGGAAATTAATTTAATTAATTGCCCATCAAATCAGCTAATGAGAAATAAAGCCAAATCTTAAAATATCTCCCCCACACCAATCCCTTCTTCTTGGGGTCATCTTTACTTCCAAATGCTCTCCCTTCTCTCCTCAGTGGTGTAAGGGGACAAGGAATGAGGGCTGAGATCAGTTTATCTCACGTTGTCCCTGTTACTCCTTGACTCTTTACACTCCCTGCTTCAGCATGGAGTCTCCCACAGGAGACAGCCTTTCACAAACATGAATCCTTCCTACAGGCTGCAGTTCTTCATTAATTGTTCCATTGTGGATCCCTTCTATGGAGTGCAGTCCTTCAAGAACAGCCTGCTCCAGCATGGGTCCCCCACTGGATCACAAATCCTGCCAGAAAATCTGCTTCAGCATGGGCTCCTCTCTCCACATAGCCAGAGGTCCTGCCAGGAACCTGCTCCTGTGTGGGCTTCCCATGGGGTCACAGCCTCTAATGGCACCCACCTGCTCTAGTGTGGGCCACCCCAGGGGCTGCAAGTGGATCACTACTCTCCCATGGGCCTCCATAGGCTGCAGGACATCCTGACTCACCATGGTCTTCTCCTTGGGCTGCAGGGGAATCTCTGCTCTGACACCTGGAGCATCTCCTCCCCTTCCTTCTCCACTGACCTTGGTGTCTCCACAGTTGTCTCTCTGAAATAGTCTCAGTACTGTGTTTGGGTGCAGCTACTCTTGTGCAGGAACTTTCTCCCCTTCCTAAATCTGTTATCCCAGTGGCACTATCACCATGGCTGATGGGCTCAGTCTTGGTCATCAGTGGATCCATTTGGAGCTGATTGCCATTGGCTCTCTCTGACATGGGGGAAGATTCTGGCAGCTTCTCACAGAAGCCACCCCATAGCCCACACACACACACACATCAAAACCTGGCTAAGCAAACCCAACACACTCCTTCAGTCGGAGGTCCCATTTAGATACAAAGGGTTTCAAACACTGCATTGTGAAGGACAATTAAGCACTGAAGGTCAAACAGATTCAAATAAAGGGTCCAACTCTTCCGTGTATCTTTCCAAAAGATAAAATGTTTAAACACTTTTCTCAAGTGGTTTGCAAATTATTTAAGACTTAACAGCATGAAGTCCAGATTTCTGCAGATACCAGGCATATAAACTGTATTTATAAATCATATTATCTGATGGATGACCTTAGGAAAGTCAGCCTTTCATCTAAGAATTCATAAAATTTGAGACAATTCAAAACTATGAAGAATGGTTTGACAGGCAGAATATGAGTACTATGAAAAGAGACTCCTTTTTAATGTATTACTAAATTTTATATATTAATCAAATAAAGTAACTGGTATCTCTTAGAAAGTTCTGGCTGGACTTTTTATCTGTATTTCATTAGATGACTGAATGTTCAGGAAATATGCCCACAAAATTTTCACACTTGCATAACTGTGATCATGTCCTAAAGTAGTAGTTAAAAGAATTTAGTACCTTTCAGGAGATATTGTGATGAAGTGGTGCTAGATTTTGGAGAAGATGCTTATGAGCCATCCCAACCCTGCCAGCTCTGGGGCAGCAGAGTATCTTCCTGTTTGCAAAGTCTGAGAATGCTGAAGGTTTCCATAGGGCAGCAGTGGGCTTAGTTGATATGACATAATTGAAATGGATGTTGGAAGAAAAATCAGTGTAGCTGAGTAAGGCCATAGCAACAACAGAGAGCACCAAGTTCACCTGTACTTCTGTTGCTGGCACTCATCCTGTAATGGCAAAGGGCCCCCTTCCCTCCCCAGATGTCTTCATAGCTATTTTTTTAACTAGGGATTTTATCAGCTTTTCCACTCTTTGAACATTGTCAGTTAGTGCTAGCCAGACTTCACAGTTAATTGTATTCTAATCTACCCAATTAGTCCCCTATTCCCACAAAGACTTACACATGTGGTTAATTTAAAGTTTCACACAAGTGTGAAACTCTTCTGTGCCTGAGCCTGCCTGCTTCTAATGAGTGGAAAACCAAATGCTTTTCTTTCTGAAATCCCTCCTCAAGAGCACAGCTTTCTCTTGGCCTTTCATCATTAATCTCAGCTCTAGAGTTATGCACTATCTCACTCATGCCTGATCATTAAACCTAATAAAACAAAGTGAAAAACAAATTCAAAATAAAAGCCAAATGGAATCAAATTACCTGATGGTCATGCTTTGTAAATAATGAGTATTTCATGAAACAAATTCCCTTTCTTTTGCTTTCTGTTGTTTCCTTTCCTCTTTCACCCCCGCTGTGACTCTTCTTAGCCAATGTAATTCATTGTGTCATCTGTTTTGTAAGCATCCTAGGGCAGGGATCTTGTAATCTCTACAGTCTGCACAGCACCAAGCATCTCAGAGAAGTGTGTAAATATTAATCAACACACATTCACATTCAATGAAATCAAAAGCCCTAATTTTATGAATCAATAACACTGTCTTATTGGGTATGAAACAGTAGTAATCCATGGGCACAAAATTTAATCCTTTTGAAAAGTGGTTTCAAATGGAACTTTAATGAACAGTATGAAAAATACATGCAAACAAACAAAGATGCAGACATCTAGTAAAGCACTGGTTTGCTATATGAGCAGTGTTTATTGACTTTCACCCATTAAAAAAAAAAAAAAGCGCTGTCAGCTGCTGGCCCTCAGTCTGCTCCCAATGATGTTAAACTCTGTTTGTATAAGTTTTCCTAAATAGCCCTTCCAAACTTTTGGATACTCTTAGTCTATCATTTCTCCCCTTCTCTGCCATTCCCTTAGTGGTGTTAAAGCATTACAAAACTGTTAAGAAAATAAACATGTAGAAATTAGAAAACAAAAGGTTTATGATACTTCTGTGCAACCTCCGTTTATCTTTCCTTCTGCCTGTGTTTCATGCTGCAAGCTTCTATTGGAAGAATTTATTCTATGATTTTTTCCAACTCCTGGAAGCCAAGAGGAGTTTTGCAGATCAATCAACCAGCAAGTGCAGACAAAGTGTTGAAGCTGACGGTAAGGATCATACCTGCATTACAGGATGTCTAGCATGACCAGACTAACAAATGAACCACAGCACGTTCAGGCAAAATGTATATTCTTTCTTGCCTTGATTCACTATTATCCTTTGCACTGCATGGACTCAGGGCCTTCTGGAAAAAACCCCTGCCTCTGACTGTGACATTGTTAGCCTAAGCTGTTAGCAAGTTTTCAAGGGTTTGGTGGATTGTTTCTCTTAGGAGTAGAAGGAATTAAAGAAGGAAAAATATATTTGTCTATACATTTGTCTAAGTCTCTCTAACAAGAAAAAAAAACCTTTTGTCCTGTTTTGTCCTATGTATAATTAAATATATATTCCAGCCTGCTTTCCATTCTGCAATGTGTTCCCTAATTATCATGGCTAATTTTTTACCGGCGTCATGTAGTGTTTTACTGGCTGACTCTAACTTGTCATTTTTTTTTCTTTGTGGGGGTATTCCTTAAGCTAGGCATAGTGGCGTCCATCCATTCCTATTCCTGATGCAGCCTTGTCCCTGGCACTGAGCAGGGACAACTCTGACTGCAGCCCACAGGAGCTCCACTTCAGTTCTCTGCAGGACTTTCCAGATGTTCCCAAAGTTACTTAGACAGTCACAAGGGAACCCAGGCAGGAAAATCAGTACACAAGAGAAAGGGAAAAATTCCCAATGATCATTCGCTCAGTCTGGTGAAGCATGTGATGGGAATTTTTTGTACAGTTGTATGCTCTCACTCTTCTTTATGCTAAAGCTGAATGAAACACATCTTTCATATTGACCCCAAAGTTAGATAAATGTGCAACAGAGCTGCTATGCTCTGGTGTGTCCAGGCAATAGTTGCTAGGAGAGGTTTCACTAGTTACTCAAGCTTACAAAGACAATCATAGGGCACCTGCAAAGTAGCACACCAGAGAAAATTTGAAGGCTTTACACAACATTATTGCCATTTTTTTCTGGTTTTGAACATGTAGCACATAATTAGTTTCCTTTTCTTAGTTTTATCTTTGCAGTGAGCAATCTGTCCTGTTCTTATTTTGTACTGTATTGTTCTCTCAAGCCTTCATTATGCACTCTCAACATTCACCAAAGTCTGCTACAAAAATTTCTGTTGAGAATATTGGGCACATCCACTTAAAAATACTGGAGTAAAGACTGTTTCTAGGTATAATGCACACATATATTTTTTTTCACTAATCTCTCATAAATCCTTCCCCCTGAAATGGTAGACTGTAAAACAGAAAATGTTTATGTAAGTGCAGTACCATATATCAGATTGCTAGCTGTATTTGGTTATTTTCTGGAAATTTTAGCTGGGAAGAATTTGAGGAAAGAAAGAGATTGTTGCATTTGCTGGACTTCCAGATATGTGGCAGCTTATGGGAATACATACACAGTAGCTTAATCTGACTAGCCAGAAATCTGGCAGCCCCAGGGTCTACCAAATTAATGACATGTGTGGTACGCAGATGGTCCATGTACATACAGTAACTATGATGTGAACTGAAAGTGTCAGAGTAACGATTCACAGATTTAGTCCATGAAATCCCTCAGACACAGAGCAGCCACATTTGAGATGCTCTGGCTCAAAGTCTGCCAGATTTGAAGGTAGCATTGAGCTCTGGGGTACAACAGTACTGTCTCCTCTATTTATTCCACAAAGGAAGGGATCATTTTTCCTATTTTTTTCTGAATTAATAAGGCTTCAGGCTTTTCTCACTCCCAGCATAATACAATTGAATATCATGTCATCCTGTAACAGGTCTGCCCCAAGGGAAGTTAAGCTTATTCTTAGCCTGTATGGCACTAAGCTTTGGATTTGTAGCTAAAAAATGTCCAGAACTCACCAATGTTTAGACTATTATTGAGGAGTGCTTGCACAGCATCAAGGCCTTCTCTCCTTCCTGCTCTGCCCTCTCATTACCCTGCAGTGGGTAGGCTGAAGAATTTGGGAAGGGATGTGGCTGTAACAGTTGAACTAAACTGGCCAAAGGGACACTCCATGCCGTATAAGGTCATGCTCAGCAATGGGTTCGAGTAAAAAAGAGGTGGAGGGGCTTTGGCTTCCAAGGCTGATGTTGCTCAGAGGCTGGCCAGGCACTGGTCTGCTGGTGGGAGGTGATGAGTGATTATTGACTTTGCATCACTTGATTTTGCCTGGGGTTATTCACTTATTAAACATCTTTATCTTCATCTCTGAGTTTTCTTGCTTTTTCTCTTCCTGTTCTCTCCCCTGCCCTGCTGGAAAAGGAGGGTGGGTGAGCAGTTGTGTGGGAGCTTTGCTGCTGGCCAGGGTGAGCCCACAGTGCATATGTGTGTGCACAGGCAGCGTGTTGAGTGGAACACAGCTTGTCAAGAGTCCTACCTCTCACACTTCAGGTGAATGTGCAGTCATCAGCTCAAGCTTGTGCTTGCTTTCACAGCTAGATTGCCTCCTTCTTCCCCCAGCAGCCCTTGTGTATACTGAAGCCCACATTTAATTGGTGAGTTTGGCATCTGTGTGTTCATTGTCCTGTAATATTCAGAGCAGGGCCTTGGGTCCCATCTATTTCCAGGCCCCGTTTCCCCAAACCCTCACAAGCCCATTGTCCTGCTAATACCCATATGCCATAGCTTACACTTATTCACTGTCATCCTTGTCCTTCAGGATCTCATGTGCACGTCCTGCTTGTCCAGGTACTTTGTTCCAGGACCCGATCCTTGTGAGGGACCCAGTTCCCACCATCCTACTCCATAGTCCTCCTCTTCTGCAGAGCCAAACATCAGCCCTGGGAGCAGAGAAGCAATGCTCCTACTCCCCTTCCTGTGCTCAGGAACACAACTGAAAGCACATGCTAAATTAGTTATCTGTAGTTACCTGTGGGTTTGTGATCTGCCAGCCATCACAATTTTATCACTACTTTAAGTGTTAGTTCTTCATGCTGTTGCTGGAAAGTAAATTCTTTATTTTATATATATATATATATATGTATGTATTTATATTATATAGGATAAGCAAGTTTATAGTGCTCTTGAGTGAGGGGGGCATTCTCAGCAGGTAACTATGTGAGTCTGAATAGCTCCAGTGCCAGAAGATTACTGCCTCTAAGACATGTATTCATTTACTTTTAAAGTTCCCAGGATCTTTAAGCTCACCTGATTTTCTTTGTGATCTGAATAATGAAATAAATTTTTATTCAAGATTGTGTCCAGGATCAATCAACATGTAGTTTATTAGGAGATTCCTACTGAAACTTTTTGTTTAGTAGCACTAAACATACCATCACTTTTTAGAATTAAAATGAGCCTCTATGAAGGCAGCAGGAGTTTTGTCATTGATTTCAACAGTATAGCATTCTGTCTTTTCATATAAAAGAAGCAGTTACTGCAGAAAGGAACTGAGATGCTGAGGCTTGGTTTGGATCCTGACTGATTTCCAAATCCCTTGTGCAATCACCCAGGCAGCAGAGCTCTACTGCAAGTCCAGGAACGAGGATGAATTCCACTCACCTCCAAAAGAGAACAAGGATAAAGCAAATGCTTGGAGGATTTAAAGTCTTTAGGGACCAGAAGAGTTCATTCTTCTTATTTCCCTTAGCTGCTATTTTAAGGCTTCCTTCACTGTAAGGCTGATCCAATTGCCACTAAATTTTACTAGCAAAACTGCAAGTGACTTGTTAGCCAGAATACACTGAAAGGTTATTGTTGTTATCATTACATCATACAGAAATGAATTTCGAAGAACTTTTTGAAAAAGATGTGTTCCCTCTGGACTGTCACCTAGTCTGAAGAAATTCCAGCTTTCAGCAAATAACACAGAATGACAGCTTCAGAAGTGTCTTACTAGCTCCCATTTCAAGGGATGTCATTTTTGCCTTCACTCTACCTGTTAATATGCACTGACTTCAATGGGCTTTGCACATATCCTTGTGGTGATAAAAGCACTCCTACCACCAATAAAACACCACAGAGAGAGCTTAGTGACAGCATGTAGAAGAAGTTCACTGTTACTAATTAAACCCACATTTTCAGTGTTGGGGCCTTGCTGCCTCACCAAGTACATCATAGGACTCTCTGGAGAAAGAAATCGCAAAGAAAAATATTTAATTGGAATTTGCCAAGAGTTCCCCCAGCATACAATTTTTCATAGAATTACTCAAAACCAGGAAATAACTGAAGGCTTGAAAGGCATGTGTTCTTGGACAGTAGTGCTAGTGCATTGCATGCCGGCAGTAACTACGGAAGGGCAAATGTTTTTCACTTTCCCGGCCCCATGTCAGTTCAGTGTAGAAGAAGAGAGAGATTTTTGAAGAACATTCTTTAAGTTACTGCTGCTCAGAGTCTCCAGAGTAGGAAATTAGCATTGCAAATAGAGATCACACTGCTGGAGATCCTTTCCATCATGTCTTCCAGCATGATGTTCCCCCACCCTACACACTCATTGTTCATCTCCTCTATTTTGCTAATTTGCCTGCCTGAGAGTCACAAATATTCACTGACACTCTGAAACATCCATAGTCCCAGATTTCTCCATTTCTTCTTGATGGACAATGAAGTTCTTTTCCTAAGCTAAGTACTTACACACTTTTCACCTTTGGGTCAGCGTCAGTATCTGTGACAGAGAGATCAGGAGTCTTATCATTCAACCTTCTACCTCTTGCATTGCACCAAAAGGACAGTCAGCAATCTTTCTGACAGCAGACTAAGAAATAAGGAGCTTAAGAGAGCCTCAGAACATAACTTTCAGTGTCCTGCTAGTATGCTTTGAAACAGGTCTCAGTGTATATTTTCAATTATATATTTTAAAAATTTCAATACACAGTGGTCTGTTTGCCTTTTCCTTACACAAAAACATTTACCTTCTGCTGATGGGAGTAGCAGAGGCATGAACAGCATCTGGGTCGTAGGCACTAGGAATCTTTGGGGTTCTCAGCATTCCCAGCTGTGTTGCTCACCGTTCTAGCACGCTGCCAACAAAAACTCAGAAAGTATTTCCACTCCATTCTGTGCTTTTGCTTCAGAAAAGTAATGAACCTTATTTTAGTCAAAGCTAAATATTTTACTGTGGATGCAAATTTTTCACTAATGAATGAATAGCAGACATACATTTTTCATTTTATGAAGACACGCGCTTAACATTGTCATTTAAAAAATGTATATTCATATAGCCATTTAAAAATAACCAGCACCATTGTCATAATTATCTTTTCATATGTTCAGCAGTGCCAGCAATTAACTATGAATGTAAATGTAATCAAGCACACTACCACACTTTTAACAAGTAAGGCAGTTTCTGTAACTCGGTTGTGCTGGTAATGGTCTGTAGCTTGCTCTTAAGGAAGCTTAAGGGGAATCTTTTCCCAGCTAACAGGTGTGTTGGCTCACTAGCACACCACATTGTCCTGAGTCTGCTGAAACTCGTTGGGAAGACTTGCTCAAAAAAAAGGCATCCAACTCCAGCCGTGGGAAGAAAAATGAGTGTGTGCCCTCTCTCACAGATGTAGGGAGTGCAGGAATGTCTGAAAGTAGTGCACAAGAATTGACTTCTTTGGGGAGGTACTAAGGAAGTTCTCCCACACCTCTATTAGTGCATGTGCTCTATATGTTACTACATCACACAATGTAATTGCAACCTTTTTTCTATATATTGCCTTCCCCAGTCTCCTTGGTTCAGCCTCCACCTGTCAGATGAGAAGCTTTTGCTAATGATCTATATGTTTAAGAAGAACCCCAAAACCATGTGCACAGTAGGAAACAGGACATATGATCAAAACACGTGTGAGTGGATTATTTCACTTTGGTCTTGCCCCAGCACCCAGCTCTCCTCATCTCTCTCACAGTGCCTCTTACTTCTCTCAGATTCTCAACTGCTTGGAGGAGACCACAGGTCTTCTCAAAACTCCTAAGACTGCATATAGGCAAAAAGATATTAGAAATATAAATGGTGAATTGCATAGGTATCATAGATATTATATCGTTTCCTTAGTATGTGTTGGAAAAAATGGAAGTATTCTCTTTCAAAATCTATTCAGTGCTGTCACAAAATGCCCTGATTAGAGTCCTATTATCTTTCAGAAAAGGCATAAGGCAACGAAGATGGGGCACACAGGCCTGTGCCTCAAGCAAAATATGCTGTGGAAGGACTAGCTTCAGGGTTGAAATGGCAATTTACTCTCTGGAGTCTCTCAGGTACTCCATATTTCTGCTATGAGAAGGGCATGTCAGCAGCCATGCAAGCACGTTTTCCCTAGAAAAGGGCCAATACAACTTTCTCAGTGAAACCAGGCCACCTGACACCTGTCGCTTGGTAACAGTCTTTGGAGCAGAATAGGACTGGACACTGTGCTGGATTTTAAGCAGTGGCTTGAGGGTAGAAGCACCCATGTGTCCTCATATTAGGTATTATTTTTCATTGATTTGACAGGGAGACTGCACTCTGGTCTGGCATACTGAAAAGCAAAGACCATATGAGACGTTTCACCACTGAATACATCCCACAGGGATCCAGAGACCCAAGGCACGTGATCAGGCATGGGCAGCCTTCAACTTCAAGTAATGCAACTCACTGCAAGGAGAAAGTTATGCAAACTAGCTAAGCCGCTTATTATGAACACACTGATCTCTGTGAGGTTAAGATCATCACTGACTAAATTGTTCTTTTTTCATTGGTCAGCCAGTTTTGCTTATCAGGATTTTCACTGTATCTCCCACAGCTCACAGGGGTCATCAACAAGGTCACTGGCAGGTGATAAGAAGACTTCTCATCTGGACACAGATGACAGAATTCCTCATAAATGTCTTCCTGCAAATTCATGTAACAATTTTTTTCATGATGGATTTTTTTCTGCCTGATGAAAACTTTACTGTGTCAGCACCCTCTGGACCAAAGACTTCAATTCGGACTTTACTTCTTTGTGAACAGCACAGAGAATATTTTTATGCACCCCCTCATCTTTTATTTTCAATCGGCTCTGGAAGCAGAGTTGGGCACAACAAGCACAGCTTCTCCACTTTCATGTCTCCGAATTGGGAAGAGGAGGAATGTATCACTTAACAAAAGGTTATTCAGGAAGATTTTCAAGCTGGGTCCTGTGCTTTTGAGATTAAGGCACTGGCAGTAAAGAACATCTTCTCAATACTGTCATACACAATAAGAGACATATCTGTCTCTTAAGAAAAGAAAGATTAAAAAACCAAGTAGGTGACAAATATTAACTCTACAACAGAGTTTCTTGCCTGATAAAAAAAAAATGCCTAGAGAAAAAATGAGGAGAACAGTATCTTTTCTTTAAACTTACTCCTGGTGAAGTGCCAAGGCACAATATCATTAATATTATTTTTCTTTAATGGTTTTGGATCATTAGTTGTCATCATAGTAGATTGCAGTAACTAGTTATGCACTTAAATATATACAACTGGAAGTATGATTAGTAATTTAATTTACTCGTTCCCCAATGGGCTCATCTCTATCTTCAGCTTGGCAAAATCAGTAGTAACAGGCAGGACTCAATTTAAAGTTAGCTTGTTTCCTTGGACTCCAAGACATTTGAGTCAGTTTCATGCAGCATGGCCATTGAGAGATGTAAAAACACTTTACTAAAATATGAAACCTCATTTCTCAGAGGTGTCTTGGTGCGTACATACATGTACTCATGCCATGTTGTATACAATGATTCCATTTTGTATATATCAACCTTTCATTTTACTTTCTTAAAGATGTGCGAAGATGAAAAATAGTTTCAATAGTTTCAATGGCTTCAATTCATGTATATGCATAAAATGAATTGCTCACAGTGTAATAGAAATTATGATAAGGTGTGTTTCCACATGTAATGAGGGACAGTATAATTTTTATGATTATGCTGTCTGGCAAATAAATAATACAAATTGTTCAAAGGGCCCTTGCAGATATCAGGCAATACTTCTCTGGTTTTGTAGCTTCCAGATTGCTATTGGTCTTGTGCTAGTGTTGTAAAACCAGAAAACACTATAGGAGCTACTTTACTTTTTTCATTATTCTGCCATTTGTACCAAACAGACATTAATACCATAGTTTGTGCAGAAATATTCAACTCTAGAGGATGAACCAAATTAATCATATTTTGTCACTTTTTTCAGTGATGTAGCACTTAGAACTGTTCTTTGACTAGAAATACTGCACTAGAAATGCAGCAGTTCTTTAAGTAGTTTTCCACAGATGATCAAAGAAATGTAAAATCCTGTTTGATATTCAGTATATATTTTCTCATGACAGTTTTATGGTACAATTAAATTTCATACTTTCGTTTCTACCACTCTGAATATGCATTAGAAAGCCCAGCATCATAATTCTAAACCAATTGGGTTGATTTGCTTGTTAAAATTCAGTTATTGCTTCTTTATGTGCATTTCAAAAAAAGGCCATTGCCTGTACCAGTATATTTAGAGTCAACACGTGGTCACTAAAGGTCTAGGGCACATCCAAATTGTATTTCTAAGCTCAAGTTAAACGCTTTATGTGAAAAATGAAACAATGTAATTCTAAAATGGTTTCTTGGTGTAACAAACTGTAGAGAAACAATAGAGCTAATGGAGAGCTAGGGAGAGAGGCAGATTATGAAACATTGTGCATTACTTGAAAATTATACTGATATTTAGATGGACATAATAACTTA
Organism: Vidua macroura; assembly: GCF_024509145.1. Taxonomy (NCBI): domain Eukaryota; kingdom Metazoa; phylum Chordata; class Aves; order Passeriformes; family Viduidae; genus Vidua; species Vidua macroura. Next base: position 45,110,710 of record NC_071575.1, on the reverse strand, counting down.
ATAAGACTCATTTGAATGCAAAAGAATGAACATTGAGTTGATATTAACTTTTAATGCTTGTCATTTTATGTTAATTTATATTTTTAAATTATAGTTGGTTTTTTTTTTTTTTTGCAATCAGACTGGCTAATTATACCTCAAACATGTAAATTTGACATGATGGCAAAACCAAATTAAAAAAAAATTCAACTAAGTACTTGGTTATAAAGACCTATAATTCACTCAGACTGGATTCTGGCTGAGTTCCTCCAACCACACAAATCATTATGTTTTGCAGTAGCAGAATCATTCCATTTCTCCGAGATTATTTCTTTAGTTGATTTTACAAGGTAACAATGCTAATGCACTCTATTTGTGCAATCTTTTCCTGATTACTGATTTGACAATTTTTGAAGAAATACTTCATCTAACTTTGATATTTGCAAATGCGGCTTTCAAAGATTCCCTCATGCTAAAAGTATCATTAACAAAAATGTATTTTTCTAGTACCAAAATAGTCTCATATTGGGATCACAAGCTCTGTTCTTATATAGTACACAGTAAGTTATTTTTGTCAAGACTAAATATCTACTAACCTTCTAAAATCAAAATTTAAAACGAGTGCCTTACATTTTATATATCTGATTCACTTTAAGGTAATTATTCTCCAACATATATTAAACAAAGTTACTGTGTCTAAGCATGCCAAATTGACGGGCGCTTATATGGAAAATGAGCACTTTCTTTTCTTACCTTATACTCTGGAGTTAGAGTTAATTTCATTTATTTTATTTTGTTTCCAGAATTGAAATAATAAATTCCTTCTGTCAGCTCTATTCAGATAGCTTTTTAAATGCTCATGACTCAGATGTCTTTAAAAAACCCTAAATATTTTCTCTTGAATGACCTTGAACTCCATCACATTAGGAGGTATGGTGCATAAAGCTTTATGTACAGTGTTAAGCTGATAACCTTGTTGCACTAGCCCTCTACTCATTTGAAGTTATTGGTTTCTTTAGCAAGTATTTCTGTAATAGAACTCAATCATCTAATGAAATATTTTTTTCCTTGCATATGACTGAGCAGATGAGATGATTAACATATATAGCAATTTGAAAATCCTTACTCCTTTAGGAAGCCATTCTTTCTCCTCCTTCTGCCTTCCTTTAGGGTCAGGGCTTTATTCATGTTGTCCTTCACAACACAGATTGCAATGAAATCAGTAAGCTAAATTTTAACAAGGAAAAAACCTCACTCCAGCAAAATGCCAGTTAATTGAAGAGGGAAATTTCTCCTAAATAGTAATTGAAATTTAAACTGTTGCCGTGGGGGTAAAAAAGTGTATAGTTAGTGCAAATAGCTAGGTTAGGTGAAGTGAACCTCTGCTTCATTTACTTCCATGGAAATGTCAAAGCAAAAGTCTGTCCCTGAATTTATGAAGTATTTTCCAGTGCCGTCATTGTTCCTCCTCACTTGTCCATGCCTATAATGCATGCAAAATCCTGAATGCACAGAACTGCAGGTAGTGTCCCTACAATGCTGAGAAAGCAGAAGTTCTCTGTCCTGCCTGCCTGTGAAGGCTTTTGAGGAGCAGCAGGGTGTTACATTACTACCCTTGCTAAGGCACTGCAGAGCTGAGGTAAGTGCTACAAGGCCAGTGGCCCCATGAGGTCACCAGCTGCAGCCACGGGCTCCAGGGGCAGCAGATCAGTGGTGGGTTTCCACCGCTGCCCACCAGGACAGCAGCAAAGCCATGCACAGCCTATGAGCAATTGATTCTCTTTCCCAGCAGGAACAAAACCATCAGACTGTGGTAGGAGCTTGGTCTGCCTTGTTTTCTCTAACCTTTCTGTGTGTGTAGGTGGCCAGATGCACAATCACACCCACACCCACAGCTAATTAATAATTACTGTCTCGTTCAACAGTTCAAAGAGATTGTTCAAGCACCTGTATAAATGGCTCTGCTCTAGCATCTTGTATCTGCTCTTCAACTGGACCCATAAAATGCATGTAATAGCAGTTACACAGCACCAAGGTTTACATGCCCTCAACACAAAGCAGTGAAAATAGAAGAATTTTCAAATTTGCAGACCATACTTACGATAAGAACATGTCTTTTCAGTGGCTCAGAGCTGATTTTCTTTTATTAAAGCATCTTCCGTAATAACTAGTGCATACTTACAGTGCTAGTTACATTTTTGCAATTATGTTATTCAGAAATAATTGGATTTCTGGGTTTAATTGGGCTTTAAATTAGCCATAGCTTTCATAAAAGCTATTACAGAGATTTCTAATAGCAGCTTTTCCTGCTATTTAAGGACTGAGTATTTCAGTGAGAGTGATTCAGCAGTGTAAAAAGTCTTGGCTGCTGTGAACTCTAGCACAGGTTCACATTAATTATGGCAATTTAGGTACCATCCTTTTGTAATTAAACATTTGCTCAAAACATCACCCAGAGTATATAACTGTGTCAAACAACTGGTTGTCCTTTAGAAAGATATGATTTTGTTTTCCAACTCTTTGGAAGATTAAGGAGCTTTATGGCAGGTTGGTTCCTGATGATGGAGTTCAGAGGCAGAATAAGCACTTGTTTGCTCTCACCAGTCTTTTCACCAGCTCACTTGGGAGGAGGCTGTGTGAGGTGTCCCTCTGATGTTCCTTCCCACCCAAGGGGTCCTGTGTTCCATTTTCTGACCACTCCTGCACACATGCTTGCATGCAAACATCCCAGTATTGGAAAAACAGAGAAGTAAAAATATAATCAGCTATTTTGGAGAATATCCTGGAGCAAGTCCTTTGACTTAGCTGCAGATGACTGAGGGGTGATGATGAGGTGATTCAGGGTTAAGAGAAACAGACCTGACCCTTGTGCTTTTCCCTGGTTTCTGTCAGTGGCACCTCTACTCCAGTGCAGCAGTATCTGTGATCCTTACAATATTCACCATAAACTGTAGGCTAGGCTGCATTTTAGGCATCACTTTGATAAAGAATGGCCTTCTCCTACCAGGCAGTGCAACTTCTGGACTATAATGATGCCTTCTATATTTATGACCTAGCCTGGTGGGTGATAGTGGATAAGAACAGCAATTATTTCAATGTAAACTGACTCCTGCTTACTGCCTGGCCTCTGTGTGTCATGCTTGCTGCAGTAGTTGAGAGAGGCTGAGGTTTTGCTCAGTCCTTCTTCATTTAATCTCAGGTGAAAAATTAAGCTTCTCCCAGATGCAGAACTCAAGACTCTGTGTAATACTGGACTTGAGGATGGAGTGTGATCTGCCATGTCAAAATTCTGAAAGGATTAGGCTTTGTTTTTTAGAGAACAAGTTAGCAAGCCTCTACCTGGTATTTTTTGCTTTGAAAAATGGATAATCTAAGAAAATTTAAAATGTATTGTGGTAAATTTGGCTTATTCTCTAATACCCTCACTTTTCTGATGAAGCCCACTTCTTTCCCAAGGACACTGACAAAGTACATAAGCCCCATGTTTTTAAAATTATCCCAGAAAAACCAGAGCACTCTTCCAGTGATTTATATAAGTCTGAAACCACATAACAAAGGTTACAATTCAGCCCCACATTAAAACATGAGAATCTGCATGCCTACGAATACATATTTACATGTGAACTAGGTGGCCAAGGTTCCATTTTATCTCTGCAGTTTTAGTCAGTACTCACATGGGAAAAGGAGGATTAAGCCCACTGTACTATAGCCACTTTAGGGCTCGGATCTGTACCTGAATGCAGGTGCTCAGAGCTAGCTAAGGAGCCCCAGCTGCATTTTGGGTGTTGATCCTGGAGGGTACATATCTCCCTCAATACTTGAGGGTATACTCCACAAAATTTGAGAGTTCAAGTGTCACAACTGTAACCCCACGTCCATGACGAGGGCACTTGAAGTCGCACAGGAATCCTGCATTTACACAGCTGAAATGATATAAAGTCAAAACATTGAAAAAACTTTGGACACTCAGGGACTTCATAGGACATCATAAGATATCACCATCAACTGAATTTATTATGTTTATATGAAGTCTAAACAATATCTGACCTGAAAGACATGACACAAATCAAAATTTGCCAAAATTAAATATGAAGGTTGAAGCAATTCAGTTAAACTTCTGACTCTTGATTTTTTTTTTTTTTTTTTCCCTTTTCCTTCAAAATGCTGGAGACTTTGCATTTTCTGGCAAAGAAGTCCCCTAGTGTCACGGAGTTCCCTTTGCAGGTATACTTTAGGCAAATGGTGAGTGATAACATATCAGTGTTTTGCTGCAGATGCTTTTTGGCTTTGTTTTATCCATAATATCTTGGAGGACTCTGAGTTCTACTTCAAGGCTGAGAAAGTTTTTTGGAAATTCATTTGCTAAAGCACATTTTTTCAACTACCTTAGAAAATTCAGGGCTCTTTTGTGTAAATAGGAAAAGGGTTTCAAGGCATGTCAACCCTCAATCCTTTTCTAGACAACAGAAGTTTCACAATTGATTTCAACAGAAGCAAACTTAAGCCTTCAAGTTCAATATTCCAGTTTGCCACGGACAAATAAAACCTTACTAAATTGTAAAAGTAATTTGGTAAATTGAGTCAATTCACCTAATTAAATGATTTAAAAATGTGATCAGAAAAGATGTCTTATTAAAAAGCAAGTATTAAAGTACATGAACTTCTTTTGATGCCTGTTTCACATAAGCAAAGATTTATCAATATTCATCAATAATATATTCACCTATGGTGACTGTGAATAATGTGATGTTTAATATTCCCTAAATTTTTTAGATAACCTTAGTGAAAAGTCATTAATTATAGTATTTATCTGCTACTCGAAAAAGAACATGATATAAAATGACAACTCAATTTTCTTCTTTGACATTTCAAATACAACTAGGTCACATTAATCAATCAATAATGTGCTTATCATATACTGTGGTCAATTATATCCCAACTATCAGTGACAGTTTTCTGGCTTGCAATCTGGACACATATACTGTCATGACAACTACATTCTTTTTAGCCCTTTTGTATTTTACAAGCAGTGCTCTTATTTGAGGCACATCATAAATGTACAAAAAAGGTATCAGATACTTCATAATCCCAATTCCATTTCTGGGTTATTAGTATATTGCCAGAGAATAAACTTCCAGTGCACTGAAATTCAAGAAAAATATGATAAGCTTCTCTGAAGAGAAAGTTACACATTAAATAAAGCTGACTGCACTACAAATAGAGCATTTGCATTTGCTGATTGCAAGGTAGCAATTATAGCTTACCACTTTAATGAAGCCATAAACTAGTTGAGTGTACTTCTTTGGTTTATTGCACCATGATAACCTTTTATTTTGGAGTTGTAGCCATATAAACTATGATTATTAATGATATCTCTGTCAAAGACATTATTAATACTGTTTGCCAGGACATTATTTATATTCTGGTCTATCTGTAAAGATCAGACAGTATCTCCCAAATGAACTTTGACACAGTTTTAAATAGAACTTCTCACCTTCAGACAAATCATATAAATCTTAACCTTTCTGTTTTTATTGAAATTATTCTGAATGAATGACACCCTCATAGATCTTATGATACAGTATTTCTCCAGTGGAAAATGCTGACTGGGGAATGGTCGAATTTATTATTTCAACAATACTTGACTCTAATTTCCCTTGGAAATATTTTCTGATAAGGAAGAACAGAACATATTCAATTTTTTGGAGGAGAATTTTTTTTAATGACTTTCTTTTCAAATATTTAAAATTACTTAATAACCCAACATGAAGTAAAACTATGTAAAAAAAAAAAATAAATTATCCAGAATATTTATTTTAATTAAATTAATTTTGATATATTTGCTCTGATTAGGAATTTGTTTTGAATTGCAGATCTTCCCATGAAATAGAATAGGCAGGTTTTTTAAGGCCACTGACCGATGAACCTTCTTCCCACAGAGGTTATGGCTTCTGAATAACTATCCTCCATGATTTCCTGAAAATGAGAAAATATGACTTTTCATATATACTTTGTTTTCATCTTTCTTGCTTAAAATTTGTTCCAACTGGCTCATAGATGGAGAGCTGAGAAGGGAGAAGATGTGTGAGTTCTCAGCACTTCCAAGTGCATGATGAGACGCATCATACATCTTCCTTTGTAAGTGCCAGCAGCAGAATATGGAAACGAGAGGAAATTTGAATATCAAAAGTCATTCTCCAGTTTATCCACTCTTAAAGCCTGCCACAACACATTCCCAGTAGTAATTACCTACCCTGTTCCAATTCAGAAACAAGGGTACCACAGAGGTGGTTGAATGACCCTATCTGTTGCAAACTGTTAATTTCTTCAGGATAAAAACAAAGAGAAAGGAATGAAAAACTACTGTACATACCTAACAATTCAATAATTGCTGTTTGCTTGGTTTTATTGTTTTTACATCATATTTTGATGCTGCTAGACTCACTGGGACATTTAAAGGGTAATATAGTAATTATTTATGAAATAAGATAGTCCGATATGCAACAGTATTCCTAGTGGTGCATTTCGTTTCATATTAGCAATACAAAAACTGTGAAAAGCTGATGGTGGCAGTGGGCTCCCACTGAGACATACCCTATTACAGTGGTATCCATGTCAGCATGTCAGCTTTTTGCTTTTTAATCACTGCTTTGACATTCAGTGACTACAGTGTTTTTCGTTCAAAAATCATACAGGTTTTCACTCAGGAGCCAAAATCATTTAGATGACATTCCTTCTCCTCCATTAAAACCAGTTAATGAAAGGAATGCAGGTAAGTCCCATTGAGGAAGACAGATGCACCAAGGCTATTTCTGTGTGCAGGCTATAAAGAAAAAGCCCTTCCTTTACCCATAGCTTGAGCCCCAGTTGGTGCTGCTGGGACATCAGAGAGTGGGGAGCATTCCTATGGCAGTCTGAAGGTGCATTTCTTTTGCCCTCACAAACATTATGTTATGCTACCAGTGCACAAATACACATGAGAATTGTCAATGAAACCTGACCTCTTGATATTTAGTTAATGTAGTATACCCAAAACAAAGAAAAGAAAGACACAGAAATTCTGACCTATAATTACAAAGCTAAAATTAAAATGTTGATGAGAGAAGTATGCTGATATATTGGTCAGCTCAAATAATTAGACTTGGTGAAAAATGGTCTTTCAATCCCTGGAAAAATTGTAATACTGATAAAGTTTAATAATAGTGTAATACTAATAAAGTTTAATAACGGTAATAAAGTTTTCTCATCAATTGTAAGAGAACTTTCTCTGAGACCTTTGCTGTTGCCTGAAGTGTGGTCAGATTGCCAGCCAGAGCTCTGCTCTTTCTGCTCCAGAGGGGGCAGAAAGTTTCCTGTACAAAGCCTTCTTTGGATTTTAGTGATGCTTTGAAAGGGAGATACTGCACTCCCACAGGAGACAAGAGTAGGAGGTGGGCTTTGACAGATACGCAATATGCAGTGGCATAGGCTCTGCCTTAGAATTACCTTATTTTCCCCAACAATATCTTTAAAATGGAATCATCCTGGAACGACAAAATCATTGAATCGATTATTCAATCTTTAGTTTCTTTTCTTTACACAATTTCCAGATTTTTATTATACTACCATCTCCCATCAGAGAGAGATACCTTTGTTAGAGTAAACTGAAAATCACTGGTTATGACAAAAAGGAATTCCCATTAACAAGTCATCATCTAATAATTTCAGGATCTTTGTATCCTATTATCAGCTTTCTTATGAAATACCATTTCTTAATGACAGGGATTTGACTAATACTGTGTGAACTCTGTTAACATAATTTGAAAGTTACGACCAAGTGTGTATTTATGGAATAAACCATCATCATTTTTCATGCTTGCACATAATTTTAGCTTGTGATTTGATCAGATAGGGATGTTGAAAGTTAATTTTCATCAAATCAACTGAGGAAGGAGGAATAGAGTTGTCAGAATTTTCTGCTGGATTAAAACATATTGGCATAGAATTCAAGGGGCCTCAAAGGGAATCAGATTTCCCTTCTCATTGTCCACAGAATTTCCTTTGTGGGTGACAGAGGAAATCTAGCCATTTAGTACTTTTTTTGAGGGCTATGGTACAGCTTGTATATGAGATATACAACTTTTACTGTATTTCACGTGGTTTCAATGAAGGCCAAGCATTAGGGAAAATCCAGCCCCCTTTGGTCCTAGTCTTAAACCCTATGGAATGAACTCAATGCCTGATTAACTTCTGCCACCTCCTGCACTCTGAAATGCCACGTTTCTTTCCCCATCTGTTGCCAGTCTGGATTGATTTTACCTTAATCTGAGCTGTCTAAGTCTGTCCTGGCTCCTCAGAGTGTGGAAATTATACACAGGTGTAACACATCACCAGATAATTATGTCTACATGGAACTGTGTTAAAGTGGAGAAGAAATTGATCTCCTCTTTTTATTTTTGTTCTGTATGTCTTGTTCCTCATATATCCAAGTTAGGGACAAACCACAATTATATTTAATATTTCACTTTCCATCCAACTGAAGACACATTTCTTAGGTAACAACTTGGGGGAAATGCTTTCCAAGTCAGAAAAACAAATTTATCATTTTTTTTTTATTGTCTTGAAAAGACAAATACAGATTTTGATTCCTTTCTCATTGATGATGTTCATACCACCCTTCCTCACATCTTAAAAGAAAAACCCCATTAATTTATTTTTAGAAAATAAAATCTTCTATGAGAAACAGACACTTTGGATCTGTTTAAGAGATATATACTCTGCTAATGAGTAGATATCAACAGAAATGGAATTTTTTTTATCTTTTCATAGGTGGACTGACTCCAAGATTCTGAATGAAGAAGACAAATAATAAATTTATAAGGCTGCTCTTTCTGATTGAATTACAAATGTAGAGATCCCTGTGTGAAATACTATATATAGAATCACAGAAGTTCAGAGAAAAATTTCTTATCGATAGGCTGTTCACAAGACAGCCTCCCAGTGGCAAAATGCTGGGCAGGAAGGTCAGGCACTGTCCTTCCAGTTCATGTTTACACAGCATCTACCACTGGCTCAGGTGAATGACTGGTGTTCTCAGCTCTAACACCACAAAAAGAGCAATACATTTTTTATCAAGCACAAGGCTGAAATAGGTAATATCATAAAATGACAGTAAATAGGGCAAAATTATCCATATGAGCAAGCTACCAATTGTGCTTCAGTATTCTTGGTGTCTTTGTTACGGAAATCCAGGTAAGGGGATAATGTCTGCACAGTAATGCTAATGGAAGTATTTCCTTTGATTTCCATGAGCCTTGCATCATGCTTTTACTTTCTAATTTGCAAAATCTGATAATTCACAGTACAGCCCATAGAGTTATTAATTTGAATTAGTGAAGTTCTCTACCTGATTGATTTTAAACTAATTTATATAGGCTTGTCTGTTTAAGCTGTTAATGCTGTTGAAGATTACTATGGTATTACTGCAGTCTGCAATATTTCAAAGCTGTTTCTCACCAAATCCTCAAAAGGATTTGTCTTTCCACACCACTTCTAGTCATCTAAGAGCTATCACTTGTGAAACAAGCCCCTGAAAGCCTGGGCCAACTGTGCCAAGTGCCAGAAAACAGAATTTATTGTGCTGAAAAAGCTCGAGCAGGAATTCAACTTTTCTGCATAAAAACAAAGAATACATTTTTATTTCCTCCAACTTCAGGTACCTGGATAAACATTTCTGTTAATTAAGTTGTGAAATTCTTTGCTGGATTTAGAGATTCTGATAGTTTTAGTGATTCAATGTTTAAATTCAACCTGTATTTTCCTTTGTGATTCATTCATTTCAGTGAATAATTACCCATTTAAAACAAGTACTGGTTTTGCAAACATGAAAAGAATACCTTAATAAATGTAAGTCACTTCTCTGCTTTAACTGCACTGGGAAGATAGATTAGTGTTGTAAATTAACCCACAAACAGACTTTATGCTCTCTTACTCCTTAAAACAAAACCAGTGCATGGCTAAGTAAACCATCCCTGAAAATATGTGGCTCCAATTTCTCAGCCAGTACAGAAAACATTATTAATAATCTCCAGTTCAAAAAGTTTAGCGCATGACAACAGCCTCTAGCAGAAAGGGAAACAGAGCACCATCTGCTGTACAGCCCTGCAAATGTTTCAGAACAAAAGCTTCAAGAAAACCATTTTTACCTTAAGTTTTCTAAATAGTTAGGATATATGGAAGGTCATTGTCATCCAACAAAGCATGACCATGAGCTTTGGATGGAGAGAGTCTAAAATTAGAGAGACACATAAAGACCCAGGGTTCACAGTAAGTTGTCAAAAGCTACAGGGAGAAAGCAAAGCATGGAGTTTTGTTTCTTTGGAGGGACTAGCATGGCTGTGATTTTTAAAAGTACAGAATTTGACTGCCTATATATGTATATCTATATGCTACTATGTTGACATGTCATTTGGCAGACCCGCTAGCTCAGGCTAAAACACTGTTATGATAATCCACTCAGAAGTTATGTCAGTATGCCTACACCTTAGGAAAATGAAAATTATTATGCTCAGGGGCCACATCTCTGTGCAAATCCTGCTCATGGACAGTAGCCATTTGAAGATGAACCTTTTGAGGGGCCCTTATTTGCTGAAGTTCTTTGGGGAAATCTAAAAAGCAGATCAGGCTTAGGCATGCATGTCACAGGCTGCAGAGGATCTGAGAATTAGGAAAAGTGATGCCAGTGACTCCTGAAGCACCCAGCAAGCCTGAGGGTAACCTGTCTTCAACATGTCCAACATGAAACATTGATCAGCACAAGAGTAATGGAAAGTGGTAGATTTCTGTCCTATGAATAGAATAGAAACTTCACATTTCAGATTTCCAAATGCCCAAATCAACATCAAGACCATCTCCCGCAGAAAATGAGAAAACACTACCTCTTTTACAGACTATAGACTTCATAGTCACCAACTGAAAGAGCACATAAGGTGTGTAATGGATCCTTCCCAGTCCTGAAGAGAATGAGGGACTCTTCATAAGCCTGACATCCCCTTTATGAGTTGCTCAGAAGAGTAAACAAGGCTCTTCTAATTTGTCCATTAAACAATAGGCAATACAAATCAGCAATATCACACAATCACAGAATATGTTGAGTTGGAAGGGACCCACAAGGATCATTGAGTCCAACTCCTGTACAGGACCATCCCCAAGAGTTGCACCATGTTTCTGAGAGCATTGTCCAAATGCTTCTTGAACTCTGTTGGTCTGGTGCTGTGATCACTTCCCTGGGGAGCCTGTTCCAGTGCACAAGCACACTCTGGGTGAAGAACCTTTTCCTGATATCCAACCTAAACCTCCCCTGACACAGCTTCAGGCCATTCCCTCAAGTCCTGTCATCACAGAGCAGAAATCAGTGTCTGCCCTTCCTCTTCCCTTCACAACGAAGTTGCAGACTGCAATGAGATCTCACTCAGTCTGCTCCAGACTGAACAGACCAAGTGACCTCAGCCACTTCTGGCACGGCTTCCCCCCAAGGCCCTTCACCATTTTTGTAATCCTCCTTTGGACACTCTCTAATAGCTTTATATCTTTCTTATATTGTGGCATCCCAGCACTTGAGGTGAGGTCTCCCCAGTGCAGAGCAGAGCGGAACAATCCCCTCCCTTGCCTGGCTGGCGATGCTGTGCCTAGATTATATTCAATTTGCCCTCAACTGGCACTCCCAGGTCCAGGTCCCTTTCTGCAGCACTGCTTTCGCCAGCATCTCATTCCTCAGTCTATCTGTGCATCCAGGGCTGCCCTACCCCAGGCGCAGAATCTGGCACTTTCCCTTATTGAACTTTATATAGTTGGCCCTCTCATTTGTCGAGGTCTCTCTACCCAGCCACAGCAGCTCTAAGACTGACAGTGGATCTGAATCACAATCTTAGAAAATTTTGTCCTTGTCTTTACAAGAAAAGGACATTTCTGTCCTAGTGGAAACAGGAGTATTCTAGGGATTAGCACATTGTGCTAATTACAGTATTACCAAAGAGGATTTGGTTCTTTGTTGTGGGAGAAGACTATTACAGAGGTGAGGAATCTTCCCTGAACTAGAAGATGGGGATAAGGATCAGAATGAAGCCTCCATATAATCCAGAAGGGAATGGTTAGAAATCTGCTACACCCCTTGGCCACACACAAGTTTACAGCACCAGATGGGACCCATCCAAGAGTACTGAGGGAGCTGGTGGAATTGTCCACCAAGTCACTTTCCATCATGTATCGGCAGCAATGGCCAATGTGGAGGTCCCAGGTGACTGAAAGTTTGCAAATATGATGCCCATCTACAAGAGGGGCTGGAAGGAGAATCCAGAGAACTGGGGGAGTCCTTCAGTTCAGTTTCTTTATCAATGATCTGGACAAAGGGATCAAGTGCACCCTCAGTGAGTTTGCAGACAACACCAAGTTGGGTGGGAGCATTGATATGCTGGAAGGAAGGCAGAGGGATCTGGGCAGGCTGGATTGATGGGCTGAGGCCAGCTGTATGAGATTCAACAAGGCCAAGTGCCAGGTCCTGCCCTTGGGACACAGCAATCCCAGGCAGAACTACAGGCTGGGGGAAGAGTGGCTGAAAACCTGATAATCAGAAAAGGACCTGGGGATGTTGCTCAACAGCAGCTGAATGTGATCCAGTGTGTGCTCAGGTGGCCAAGAAGGCCAATGGCATCCGGGCTTGTATCAGAAATAGTGTGGCCAGAAGGACCAAGGCAATGATTGTCCCTCTCTACTCAGCACTGGTGAGGTCACACCTTGAATCCTGTATTTAATTTTGGGCTGCTCATTACAAGAAGGATATTGAGGTACTGGTACATGTCCAAAGAACGGCAACAAAGTGATAGGTGCACAAAACCTGCACAAAAAAATCCCCAAATCAACATCAAACTAACAGTGTGATATAAATAGTGAGGGGTTACATATTTATTAAAGTCTCACAAGAGGAGCTAGAATGAAGAAAAGTAGACTGTCAAAGTAGCTTTTCAGGTGGATAGATACTAATGAATGCAAACCTGGAAGCAGAGTGACCAAACATCTCTGTGACCTGCTGGAAAAGGCTGGCAATGTTCTGCTCACTTCAGCCCTGTCATTCACTTAGCATGCTTTCAGTGAAACCTATTAGAAAAAAATTGATTAAACCCTTCCCTATTTTTAAGAGGGGTAGAAATGTTTTGATTGTTTCCCCTGAGCTCTAAATCATGTCCATGATGTGCAAGGGTATTTTATTGCATCAACCAGCCAGAAGAAACACAAGCCATTTCTGACTCCTTCTTTTTAAGGAAAAAGCTGTACTTTGCCACAGTCACTGCCCTTCTACAGGCCTGTGTAAATAAGAAATTAGAGTTCTTCGCATAACTTACTTCATATCAATCATTACCAAGTGAGACAGCTCTATTAATAGCCTGCAGAGATCTACAATCCATGGTTTGGTCCAGTTTACAAAAGCACCTGCATAAGACCCCAGAATGAAAGGGTAGTCACGGTCTGGTCTGTAGGGAATCCTTAACTGAATGGAGCTGCCATCATCATCCTAATTTGGACAGAGCTGCTTTTGTCATTGCCATTTCATTTGGACTTTGTGGGCTGCTGCTGTGTCAAGATACCATTTATATGATGGTTGGTTTATCTCAGAATTGATGTCCAACAGCTGAAATTGTATAAAGCAGTAAAGAGCTGTCTTTTGCCATGAACTGGTGAATTAGGCTGATGGCAACACATGAGGAGAGGTTGAAACAAATGAGAAGCAGAGGGGAGCAGACAGGTGGGTTTGCAGCCTCCATCACAGCCTCCCACACTCTGAGCAAACAGGCTGAGTAACAGTGCAAACATTCCCATCAGGGTGACCCTAAGGATTGGTTGGTGAGTCTGGAGGCTGTGGACAGACCACAGGGGGACACACAGGTGTAGGGTGAAGGTGTGAGGCAGGTGGAGCAAACTGTGGATGCTGGCAGGGGAGCACCACAAGTCCCAAGCAGAGCAGCCTGCTGTGGAAGTGGCCCAGCCAGCAGCCTCCATCAGTCAGGGGAACAAGGGAATAAATCCAGAGAGGAGATTAAAAAGAATAACAGTCAAGGGGAGACTACAAACTGGATTTTACTTTAACAGTTAAGCTGTCAGTGACTCGTGAAAACAACTAGACTAAAAGAACACCACCAAAAGTAGGCAGATTTCACCCTAAAAGTGAGACGCCAATATATAAAGGAAGCAGAATATTTCAGCTCTCCTCTGTCTCTTCCCCCTTCACTGAGCACTTTCACAGAGTTCAGGAAGTCTAAGACGGAATGCAGGAAAAGTCATTCTCCTTCCTCGAAGGAATGCAGTACTGTGATTCTTCATGCTAGTCTGGGATGAAAACATCTGGATGCATTTTTTTTTCCCATCTGCTGAAGTAACAAAATCAAAATTATATCATTCAGTTTATTCTGCAGTTACAGAGGCTAAAGAGATTTAGAAACATCTTATTTCTCATAGCTATTGAATTACATGTGTTTTTTTCATTTTTCTGGGGTTTATATCACTTCACTGGAGTGAGTGACCAGTTGAAAGTCTACAGCAACTGTTTTCAAAAAAACAACCCATCATGAAAAACTTCTTTAACAAAACAAAAGCTTTGGGCATCAAAAACATGGCCATGTTCTTTCTGCTTTACTCCAGACCACAGGAAAATTTTGAATTCACACACAAGAAAACCGAAACTAATGCTATGTTTAAATTAATGTGTTTTCTTAGAAAACTCAGTTTTGCACCAAGTAACATCTCTCAAAAATATACATATGAAGAAGTTCAAATAATGCAACTTGAAGTAGTACTTCTAATATAACAGATTCAGAAAGCAAACTAAAAAGCTTGAGATAGACGTACATCTGATGCTATTAAAGTTGCACTGTTGTGCTCCCTTTCCCCTGAGATTCTGCTGAATCTAGGGCTCCTAGATGACTGTAAGCAGTAATGGTCTCTTAAAATTAAGACCAAATTTGAAGGAAATGCAAAGCAGTTTGTGAGCTCTTCCTATCCAAAGAACCAGTTACATTACAGACTGCCAAACCATTCTGTGTTTTAATTGCTGTTTGAGATTTCACTACATCCTGAAAAATAAAATTCTGTTTCCTTTTCAATTAGTGCCTAAGAGATATTTAAGAACAAAGCTGCATGAAAAAAAAAATAATACTAGAGTTTTTTTTGAGAAGAGTGCCACTTAATTTTCTTAATTTCATGCATTTTTCAAGAGAACACAACACCTAATTCTTTGCCTATCCCATGTTCTCTACAATTCTCAAATGTACCCCACCAGTTTTCAGTCCATAGAGTGCAGGGTGAAGAAAAAACAGTAATTTTATAGAGGAAATATTGATTTAAAACCCTTGATTCAAAGCCCTGGGGTATGAAAACATTAGTTACTTTTAAGGACTATACTAAAGGTGACTTTCAGCTACTTCACTATTGAAATGCAAAGCAAAAAAATCCTGCTATTCAAAGCAGCAAGATACCAATGCAAAAGCTGTTAAAAAGCAAGCTGGTTTGACACCCAAAAGGCTAGCAGTAAGAGACCCAAATAGGCATTGATAACGACTGTTTCAGTGACAAAATATAAATGCTACATCTTCTAGAGGCAAAAAAATACCCTTCAGTGTTTTATTGCAATCTCCAGATGAAAAAGGAACAGCTGACAATAAAACTCTGTTGCCATGTGAGATCCCACAAGGATGCCCTCAAGCATATGATGGACCAGATAAACAGGACCATGAGAAGGAATCTAGTGGGCATTCCGGCCTCTTCCTGAGGTTGCTAGGAGCCAGAGAGCCTCAGTTCCCACAGCCATGATTTGCAGGGGTTTCACACCGGCCCCTAAACCCAGGGCTGGTGCTGACACTCTGCCTCACTGCAGCATGACTGCAGCCACGCTGGGCACTCTAGTCAGAGCCAGGTGCGCTGGGGGACACTGCAGGTTCACCCCACACATAATGGGGAGAGGAGTGGCACAAGGTGTGTTGGATGTGCAGAGCTGCCACAGAGAGCCATGGCCATGGGGCAGGGGAAGCTCTGAATCCAGTGGAGCCGGCCCCAGGGAAAACAAAATGCCTGACAGTATCAAAGGAAAAATAGTATTTAATCCACTCATAAATCACTCCTAAAATCTCCTTATAAAACTCAGGACTGGAAGTAGTGAGGAAGGGCTACTGTCACTAAACCTTGTGTGGTAGGATGACCCTGGCTCAACAGCAGGCACCCACCAAAGGTATATCACTCCCCTCCTCAGCTGGACACGGGAGAGAAAATAGCACATAAGGCTTATAGGTCAGGGTAAGGACAGGGAGAGATCACTGACTCAGTTACTGTCATGAGCAAAACAGGCTCAACCTGGGGAAAAATTAATTCCTTAACAATGAAATCAGAGTAGGGCAGGGAGCAATAAAACCAAATCTTAAAAAGCACCTTCCCCCAACCCCTCCCTTCTTCCCATGCTCAAGGTCATTCCTGAATTGTCCCTTTCCTCTGCCCCTGAACAGGGGGATGAGGAATAGGGGCTGCAGTCAGCTTCTCATATGTCTCTGCTGCTCCTTCCTTCTCAGGGGGAACTGGACACAGCACTCAAGGTGCAGCCTCACCAGTGCCAAGTACAGAGTGACAATCACTGGCTGCCCTAGTCCTGCTGGCCACACTATTCCTGACACAGGCCAGGATGCCATTGACCTTCTTGGCCACCTGGGCACATACTGGCTCATGTTCAGATTGCTGTCAGTCAGTACTGCCAGGTCCTTTTCCACTAGACCACTTTCCAGCCACTCTTCCCTCAGTCTGTAGCATTGTGTGGGGTTATTGTGATCCACGTGGAGCCCTGGGCCTCATTGAACTTCAATACTGTCAGATTCAGCCCATTGATCCAACCTGTCCAGATCCCTCTGCAGATCAACATTCCCTCCTACTTGGTGTCATCTGAAAACTTACTGAGGGTGCAATCAATCCTCTTGTCCAAATCATTGAAGATACTAAACAGAACTGGCCCCAATACTGAGCCCTGGAGAACCCCATTGGTGCCCACTTGCCAACAGGATGTAACACCATCACTCACTGGGCCCATCCATCCAGCCAGTTTTTAATCCAGTGAAGACGGCAGCTGTTCAAGCCACGGGAAGCCAGTTTCTTCGGGAGAACACCATGGGAGATAGTTTCAAAGGCTTTACTGAAGTCCAGGGAAATTACATCCACAGTCTTTCCCCCACCCACCAAGTGGATTGCCTTGTCATAAAACATGCTCAGGTTGCTCAAGCAGGACCTTCCTTTCCTTAACCCCTGCTGGCTGGGCCTGAGTCCTTACCTGTCCTGTACATGTTGCATGACTGCTCTCAAGATGCTCTGCTCCATGCCCTTCCCTGGCATTGAGGTCAAGCTCAAGGCTTGTAGTTCACTGGAGATACCTCAGCAGTTACCTTTGCCCAGAAATTTAGTTACTTGGCCTTCTATGTCTATTCTACCCTGTATCAGAGTAGGTGGGAGGTAGTGAATATGGTTTCCACAATGCTGAAAATAAATCCAGATCTCAAATGTGAGTATTTGGCAGAGACTTGCTCAAGCTGCTCTCTAGCCAGTACTTATGAGCGTACACAGAGCACAAATGAAAAGACAGTAACTTCTGTAAACTTCCTAATTGTCTTTGTTAGCATAGATGGATTACTTCCCAGAAATGAAAGGCAGAAGGGTCTTCTATCAGTCTCTGAAGTTCAGTATTTTTTATTTTAATTATGCATTACCTACACAAAGGTAATGCATAGGCCTTCTTTTGTGATCAAAGGGGCTTTGGGAAAAAAACCAGCAGCCAGAATTAGAAATGCTGACTGAGAAGCAGACGTAGAGATTGCCATAATTCACATTTCAGCAAAACTCTCAGATCAGCAATAGTCCACAAATGTAATGTGTAGATGCTACAACAGTCAGTTGACCTGAAGCTAATTTTCTTTAGAATCACTGAATATCTCAAGCTGTAAAAGACCCATAAGGATCAATGTGCTCAACTTTCTCCTCCTCACAGGACTAACTAAACCAAAAGGCTAAGAGCATTGTCCAGATGTTCCTTGAGCTCTGGCAGGCTTGGGGCTGTGACCATTTCTCTGGGGAGTCTGTTTCCATGACTGACCACCCTCTCAATGAAGAACCTTCTTCTAACGCCCAATCTGAACTTCACTGTTCATTGTTAGATCATCTTAGAGGTTACTAACAAGAGTAACTAATAAGAGTGGATTTTTCAGATATAGTAGCTAGGGGAAAAAAAAATACATTTGTATTTGTATCAGAAACGCTAATGCAGGATGCTATCCTGCCAGGAAGTGGAACGTGAATCACTTACTGATTTCTCTTTAACCACAGACCAACACTTAGCATTTAAATAATTTCAAAAAATGCTTCAGGAAGAAAAATTATTTCCTGGACATATTCACAAATATTTGGAATAGCAAGGAATAAGCCTTAAATGGATCCGGCTCTGGCTGGGATTCACCTTAGCTCACATTAGGAACCTTCATTGTGGCACTTGATTCTAAGCTCACTTCCTAATCTCTATCAGAAAGGGAAAAAGCACCTGCTTTTAGAGTAAAATTTCTTTGATTTACATTATACGTCTATTTTAGGATGAGATGAATCAAGCTACAGAATTTCCTTTAAATGGTGGTCTAGAACCATCAATTCAGAGAATTTGGTGTTATGAATCCAATATATGTTTTCAGTAAAGGAGCTATAAATTTCCTGATGCATGAGTCCCTCATTAAGGCAGTGTGAAAGACTGAAATGTTAAAGGTTAATGACTCAAACAATTGGCCATTTGCAAAAGCAGCAGGATGCTGTGTTCTAATCTGCCTCAGTGGTGGGTCCTAGCAGGGAGCACCAAAGAATATTTGAAAAGTAGTACCTGGTATATTGTATAAACAACAGTCAAAAATCTTTCTCTTCCATTACAAAGTTATGAGGTTCAGTATTATTATAGTGATATGAGTTGCACCTGTATTTTACATGACTGCAACAGCAATAATTATGAGCTACTTCAGAACTGTTAGCCAATATAACTATACATAAGACCATTAACAATAATTACATAATTTTGTATCAATTCAAGTTTTCAACTCAACGAATTGCCTTATAAAAAGCAACTTACAGGCCCATTCAAGGACACCAGAAACAAAAGCTAGAGAACTCTGATGGAAATAAACTGAATGTACTATCAGTAGCAGAAACATTTTCATGGAAAAACTTCTCCATTCATTCAAAGTTCATCATCTGTTTATTTCCTAGTAATTTGCTGAGGTGATATAACTAGACTGTTAACTTTAAGGAGAAAATACACTGCAAGACACCAACTCTGTTCTGAGGCGGGTACTAGCCTCGCCAGCAAAGTTTCTCCTTGTTGCTGTCTGAAGAGAATGGGCAATATGTACCTTCCCTGAGGAGTTTGATCTTCAATAATTTTAACAACAGGCACAAATTGACATGCAGAAGGTTCCCTCTGAACATCAGGAAACATGTTTTTTACTGTGAGGGTGACCAAGCTCTGGCAAAGGTTGCCCTTGCAGGTTGTGGAGTCCTTGGAGATATTCAGAAGCAAACTGGACACTGTCCTGGGCAAACAGCTCTATGTGGCCCTGCCTAGGTGGTGGGGTTGAAGGTCCCTTCCAACCTCAATCCTTCGGTGATTCTAAGATGCTTTTAGAAGTTCTAGAAACCACTCTGTATTTGGGTTCTGCTGCTTATGCTCTAAAATGTACTCTTACTCAGTTTACCAGCTATTTCATATCTGTGAAAAGTGGGTGCAACATCCATAATTCAAGTCTCAAAAGTTACTTTTTCATTTCTATGTTCAATCTGGGTATTAAAAAAACTAGAAGGTGGAGGAAGGAATGCGTACACATGTACAGGCAACTTTGTGCACAAAACAAAGAAAGAGAGGGAGAAGGAAAGATACGGATATGGGTATTGATTTTTTGTTTGACTCAATACTGTGTCACAGCCCCTCTGAAACTTGTAGCATGATCCCAAAGCACATAAATGTCCAGGATATCTCCTTTTTTTTAGCAAGACATCACTCCAACACATCTCCAAGATACCAGCTCTAAAATGATATTTTGGTATTTGTGCTTACCAATGAATTGATCTGAAAAGCAACTCTTCCCACCACCTCCCTTCCCAATTAAGCAGGATACAATACTGTACTTTTGGGAATAAATTAAGAACATAAGAAATTAAAACTGTGTTCATTACTAATTAATGTTGTTGATAATGTGAAGGCATTCAAGTAAATCTTCTGAATTCAGAAATAAAATATGTTTGCATCACATGTGAGTGTTGAAATACTTTAGTGTCCATTAGCAAACCAGAAGAAAGTTAAGCAAACATTGAAGTATAAACCTTTCAAATTCAGCAGATCTAGACAATTTACAGTAGGAAATCATGAAAAGATTTCTGGAAGAACACTGCTGTTAATAGGTTCAACAAATCTTAGAATTCCCAGAAAACTCCAAAAAACAATCTAAATAATTTTAATATTATTTAAAATGCTGAATAACTTTTAGTTAAAACTCCTATGAGACTATTGTCACACACCCAAAAAAAAATTACAGAAGTTGCAACACAATTATTTGGAAAGAAATGAAAACAAAATACCACAATCAGAAGTAATCAATGTGCTTTCCAGGAAAATAAAGCTTGTCAAACAAATATGATATTTATTCCTGAATATGTTTTTTGGTTCTTATGAAGCTGAAATTATGCTATGCGGACAAAAACCAGAAACACAAAAAACCTGCAAGATTAACTGGCCACTCTTAACAAATAATCTCTGATAGAAAATCATTATCAAAGAGCTGTTTCCAGTGAAGTTATGAAGGACAATATTATTAAAATCTTTCATTCGTAATTTGGAAGTAAATATAAAATCATGGCTGATGAAGTTTGAAGATGACAATACCTGGTAAGATGATAAACAGTGATAACAGCAGCAATTCCACAGCTGAATCTGCATTACCGTGATGAAACAGCATTAGGCTGAGCTCACTCTAACAAAGACAAATGCCCCCACAGCAAGGAATGAAGATCCAAGCCCAGGAATGGAAAGTATGCTAACATGAGCACTCAATGTACAAATTTAAAAAGTACTAGGAAAATTTTACCTATGTATTAAAATTACCAAATCCTTAACTATACTGTATACTATACTGAAATCCTGTATACCATATTTTATGTTGTGCCCATATTTTAAGGAGGCTTCAGGAAAACTGATGAAGGTATTAAAAAGAGCCACAAAACCTGAGATGTGTTTGAGTAAAAGTTCATGAACTCAATTTGTTTGACTTATCCAAAATGAAACTGAGAAGTTATTTGATTGCTACATTTAAGTATCACCATAAGGAGAAACTGCAGCATATTAAGGACCACTTTACCCCAGTGGGGAAAAGCATAAAAAGAATCCATGGCTGAAACGTAATACCGGAAAAAATTCAAATGAGACATGAGGTACACACTCATCACTGTGAGAGCAAAGGCAAACAAACAGGCAAAGGGAAGCATTTTCTTTCTTCGTGCACTCAGACCAGGACTGGACATTTCTCAGAAAGGCATGGGTGTTGGGGAAGATGAAATAGGAAAGCCCTATAAATATGATGGCCTGGCAAAAGAGTCAGAAAATACAGATATTGAGATGAGAACAAGGTTTGAAATACCAAACCTTAATTACTGAGCATCTCGAAAACAATAATACAGCCAAGCTGAAAGCAATCCTCCCTTCTGATTAAACAATGCCCTTTACCTACAGATAGATCCAAAGGTCAAATGGAATGTTCTTTCTCACCCCCCAATGTATGGTTCATCCCACACCCGTAACCCTCCCCTGAAGTATCAGGTATCTGTAACCCCATTGGGCCAAGTCCTGTCCCAGCCCACCTTGAAGCCCCCTGATAAGGTGTGGCCGAGGGACCGGATGCTCTCTTGGACCTTCCTCTTGGGACGCTCACCTGGGACCCTCTCTCTCTTCTCTCTCTCCCCACTTTCCCTGGGCCTGCCACGAGTTGCGGCTAGCAACTCCAAGCAGGGCCCTTCACCCCTTCTAATAAACCACATGTTCTAAAGACCTGGCTTCAGAGATCCTTCATCACCATCCATCCAAACCGTCCTGGAGCCCAGCAGTCCCCGCATATGGGCTAGCTGGACAGTAGTTATCCTTTGGTCAAATAAATTATTGGGTTCATTACAGCTGTAACAGGGAGAAATTTGATGGCTTGTTATATATGGCTGATGAGACTAGATGAACTAACATCCTCCCCCCCAAGGCCAAACTTTATTATTTGATTTATCAGTGCTTTATGCTGCCATCCATTGCTGGGGTATCTGAACACTTTCATATTAAATCAATAGCAAAATCCTTAATGGACTTCAAGGAGCTTCTGAAACATCTACTTTTAGGAGTAAAACTAATTAGGGAGGATTTTTGAAGAGGTCAGAAGGTCTGTATTTATCCTTCTTGTTGAAGACTGTGTATTACTGTATTTCCTTTGTGCTTATGGGGTGTTTTGAAGCATGAGCCAATGATTTCAGTCAGGCACAGTACTGCTATATGGTTCTGTTTAGGAAACTCAGTTCAGTTTGTCTCCTCTAATGGCTGCCAAAGTGCCAGTGGGTATCATGACGAAACTCTCTGCATTTTCCTATACTGTTCAGGGTAATAGACACTTGCTTTACTGACACAAAAAAATAACTTCGCATCCTCAGAGAGTCATAATTTAGATGAAAATGAAGAGTGCACAAGGCACTACATAACATAAGCCTTAAAAATTACACCTTTTCAGAGACACAATACTATTCTATGTGGAGAACAAGCACTTTCACATCTAACAGTTATAAAGTTATGGCATAGGATGTGGTGTTCTCAAAATACAAGTATTTTGCAAAAAAGGTATTAATTGCCACTTGGACTCTAAAATTTATAAAAATACTTAAGTTTATTTTGTACAAATATATTAAAAATTTCCAATGTATTATTTGACAAATGTACTTCTTATTTGTACTTCAAATGTACAAATGACTTCTTATTAATTAGAGACTGCTTCATATCTAGCACATAAAAATACTGCAAATTTGCTAGCTGCTTCATTTTTCTTACAATAGAAAACTGTTAATCCTTTATTCTTCAAGTTAGATTAATTTTCATTAATTACACCCTATCATTCTGGGCAAAGAATAATCAAAATAGGCAAAATAGGATTACTGCAAAAATAAGCTATTGATCTAGTTTTTAAGCAGTATCCTACCATCACTAATTTTTGCTCAGTTTATCCATTATTTTTATGGACCAGTGAAGAAGGTACTTCTCAAAATCCTGTGTGTTTCAATGGGCTATTTGCAGCTGTTAATTATTCAGCCAGAAAAATTTTATATACTGTGCACTCTATTGCATTCAGCAATCCCTCTAAAACTTTGTTTGGGCCTTTTGAAGTCATAAATCAATTTTCTATCCTTGTACCTTCACAGAAAGAAGAGTTGATTGAAGATTGCTTCTTCCCTAGAAGTCATCCAGCACGTACAGGAACAGGGCACAGACCAAGCCCTTCTCTGACACCAGGTGCCCCTGCAGCCAGGTGCTCTCGTTGCTCTCAGAAGCCCTGCTGAGCCTGCCTGCCTCAGGCAAGCAGAATGGCTCAGATCACCTCCTTTCAATTGTAATTCAACAGCCAAGCTTTCTTCCTAAAAGCAGCCTCTGGTAAAGAGCCTTTCTCTCTACAGAAAAATAAAGACGATTACAATTTTGTAATAGTCTATACAAAGCTGAAAGGGAAACTAAATTTATTCCCCAAGTTACAATCAAGAAACACACAGCAATGCTTATGAACTACACTGGGTCAAGAACACGCTTCGGTGCCCAGACATGGTGCTCATGCAGTAGCTCCGTGGAGAAAGCAGCATGCCTGCTGCAGGGAACCCTTCTGGCTTGAACTACAGTTACCTTATCACAGCAAACAGTTCTGAAAGCACAGTTCTGCATTCTGGTGGCAGAACACATAAAACTGCCAGTGAGTTCCAGAAAGATCAGAGAGGTAGAGTGACACCAACTGCTGGAGAAGACAGGCAGCAAGTAGACTGGAGGGTTAGTGAAGAAAAGAGACAAACCAGGAAGAACAAGCAGAAAGGATGAGAGGTAGTAAATCCCCAATACATCAATTTTACCCACAAGACTGATGAATAGTATCAAATCAAAAGACAAAGATATATAACACACTTTAGGAAGGAAAATTGGGGTTTTTTTTATTTCTTGGGCTTAGATCTGCAATCCAAATCCAACCTTGACTAATACTATCCATAGCATAAAAATGTAAAACAGAAGAATAAAGTAAAATATAGCAAAATATTTTAAAATTTTTAAAATAGCAATACCAGTGACTAGTCAGAACTGCATTAAATTCTTGACAGAAGTTTCATGAAATCCAACAGGCAAGCAGAGTTTCTTAGATACCAGATGCTCAATGAGACACAGTAGGTCAGGTCAGCGTTATAAGGCTAAAACATCAGCTTTAACTAAATTTGATTTCCTAGTCTTAAATCATGAGTTGAAATGGATTATATTGCTTTAATTTTCTTGGAAGTCTAAAAAAACATGCCCTAAATACTCATTAATTCAACGACAAAGATTTGCATTTTAGGGTAACTTCTACATCTACTTTTGTATTCCAAAGCTATTCTTATAAATATTACAGACTGATTTAATGTGAATTACTCTAGTAAAATGTGTACAGAAATGACTGGCAGAACATTAACATTCATAAGACATAGAGGAAGAAATGGATCTATTGTACCCAGATTATAATTCTGAAAATGAGAGCATGATATTAAATGACCCAAAGGAAGAACATGAGGCAAAGTGACCTCCCAGAATATGAAGGTAGTAGAAAATGATAATAAATTGCTCATCTCAGTTTAATAATTTAATATAAGCTGCATAAAATAGAAAAGCCACTTAGGAAGGTACAAAAAGTATTTTTAGCTATCAGCGTTCAATGCCAGTTATGAGAAAATTAAAGACAGCACAATCTAGCAGCACTTCTCCAAGTGGTGAGAAAGCCACAGGTAAACCCCAAGTTTGCACTCTGTGGCCTTAGAGAGGCCTAAAGAGCAGAAACAGCCCCTAGCAAACAAACTTCATGCTCTCTTTTCTCCCCTTGCAAAATTCTGTTTGGTTTCACGTGAACATTTATTAAAGCAAATTGCCAAATTTTTCCTTTGCTCTAAGGGGACAAACAAACCAATAAATTATCCATGGAAAAGAGGCAAGGGGAATTTGAGTGAGAATATTAGTTCAACAGGTACCTTGAAAAGTAGTCATAACACTTACAGACTATAGGGTTATATTATATGCTTAAAGGCTTCTAACATGCTTTCAGAATATAACATGCCTCTATTTTAGAAGTTTGGCATGCTTAAAACAGCAACAAACTGTATCATAGATTTCAGAAGTCCTGCTTTTGTAGGCTTGTTTTGGTAAAACAGAACAAGGAAACTGTCCTGACGTCTAATCTATGAGTACAGCCCATGACCCATGTTCCTAAATGAGGGTGCTCAAGTGCTAATCTCTGGCTTTGACCCAGACTTTGAAATTTGGTTTTGTTGGTTTTTAAGGGCCATGTGGAATTCAAAGACAGCAGGCCAGGAAATAACAAGGAGATGCAAATAACTGCATAATTTCCCCTCCCCTTTTAGCATGACCATTAAGAAACAAATAAAACCAGTACAATACAGCAGCAAGGAGGCAGTTATTCCTAGTTTCAGAGAGTTTAGATAGGGTGATACTACGGATCTACAGTGACAAGTTACAGTTCTTTTCTTTGAAATTCACAGTGAACAAGGAATCAGTCTTTTAAGAATTATCTGCCCATCCCTCCACATAAGGGGCTGACACAGGGAAAAGTCAAATCATCTGATGAACAAAGGACACTAACCCTTACATCCACCAAATCAGAAGTTAGATTCAAGGATAGAGAACTATTTCAAAATTGTTAACTGTATCTCAGAAATCTGTAGTTATCTAACTCCTGTTGTGCATTCCCTGTTATCTCTCTTTTATTCGTATGGATTAGCTGGAAACTAAATCAAGGAAATTAAATAAAAGATGGACATCTTAGAGCAGCCTTCCAGTACCTGAAGGGGGCCTACAAGAGACCTGGAGAGGGAATTTTCACAAAGGCTTTAGTGACAGGATAAGGGAATGGCTTTAAACTGGAAGAGGGAAGGCTTAGATTAGGTATCAGGGAAAGAATTCTTTACTGTGAAGATGGTGAGATGCTGGGACAGGTTGCCCAGAGTAGTTGTACATGCCCCATCCCTGGAAATGTTCAAGGCCAGGTTAGATGGGTCCTTGAACAACCTGGTCTAGTGGGAGGTGTCCCTGCCCAGGAGAAGAGGTTGGAACTGGATGAGCTTTAAAGTCCCTCCCAACCCAAACCATTCTATGATTCTATGATCTGTAAGTGGAAATAGACTGGGTCCCTGGTGGCAACTGGTGCAACTAAGGTGGCACCCAGATATAGAAGCATTTAAAATCCAGATTTTACAGACTGATGGTCATTGCTTTGATTAAAGAAACTTGCATCATATGGATGAAGTAGGCAGGCCCCAGCTATGCATTTACCCTAAGAGAACAGACACTCAGGGAAGAAACTACCAGATGATCACTCAAGGAACATAATGACTTTACTAATGGCTGCAAACCTCCTCCTACCTGAACATCCTCAAATAGCAGTCTGAAAAAAAAATAAAACCCAACCACAGCAGGGATACAGGCCCTCCTTTAATTACAGGTTTCTGCAAAGAGACCTGTAATAATACCTCCTGCAATTTTTATAAGAATTCAAATGAAAGAAGAGCTTAGTGATTCTCTTTTAAAAGCAGTGCAGGGAAAAGGCAGAAGGGAGCATAAAGAAGCCCTGCAGAAATTTGCAAGCAAATATACAGGAAGATGCACATTCATAAGTTTAAATGAGGACTCTCTCAAGAATTGACTGCAGCTGTGCATAAAGCAACCACAAAACTGAAGAGACAACTGAATTTTAACAGAAGAATTTCCAATTACTCAATATTCCTTCAAGAAACTTAAAATTTTAATAGGCCCATGAAGGCTTGAAAAGGCGTAGGAGACCAACATATCTTAAATTTCGTGACAACTTTGCAGGACAAGCTGTTCTTGTATAGATCCACTACATGGTTACAAGAGAGAGATTTTGAGAACTACTTTAAAATGAGATTTCCTCCTCACTTCCTGAAGTGGAAAATTCACTGTTACCTCTGTAAACATCTTCTGGTTTGAAACCTGAGTAATAGTTTTGAATACTCTACTAGGACTACAATGCAACTGTGAAGCAACCTGCATTTCTATAGGAAATTATCCTGCATTACTTAAGATTTGGCAATTGAATACAGAAAGCAAGCTGTCAAAATGTTTCTCTGTAGTGTTAAAAAATCAAGCATTTTTTGTTTTCCTCAGGGAACCTAGGGTGCATAACTAAACTCATGTTTAGTTTTTTTTTTTACTCACTGGGTTCACGCTTTGCCCATTCGACAACTTGAGCAAATAACTTGTGCTTCTACTCTGTAGGAATTTCTGTTATTCTTCTCAAATATACAGAAAAATGAAGCTGGACAAAACTGAACTTCCAAAAAAGAAATAGAAGATATTCAAAGAGATTAGAAATAAAACAGAAAAATCACTTCTAAGTTCCTGTGCATAGAGAAATGCTCAGACTGACAGCAACAACCCTGTAAGACAGATACAAGATCCATGGTGATGAGAAGCATCTTCCCACTACTTCCTACTTCTACTGTCCCTGCTACAGAAGAATCCATTTTCTGCTAATAGAAATCACACATTCACATTACAGTTCTCTGAAACTTATTTTAACACAAAATCACTGGAGCTGTTTCAAATGCCATCCATTCACAAAGTAGCAAAGGGCAGGAAAGCCAAAATAACTATCATAATCACATTAGATACCATGAGCGAGAATGATAAAATAGTAACTATTCAAAAATTATTGATAATTTACTAAAAAGATCTGGACAAAAAGCCTATACATTCATTTTAATTATACATGAATACTCCACTTAGTCGTGTAAAAAAATAAATCATACTGCCAGTAAATGGATATTGTTAAACCTGTTTGATAGTTGAAAATCCTTCAATTTGAACCAGAAAACAATGAAAAATAACTTAAGCCTTCTAAGGAGTAGAAATTCTACATATGTCTATACATTTGGAGATACCTTTATAAACCAGGCAGAAGAAACCAGAAGTCTAGTGTTTCCCTACAGATAAGCTGAAGTTAGTGCTCAGTTTCACCCCATTTAATGTGCCACAAATACCATCACAGCCATAAATGTGAGTTAATAAGCAGCAGTAATTCACTGTTATTTCCACTCAAAAGAGCCCAATAATGCACATACAGCTAACACATTCCACCTTCAGCTATACCTCTTGCATGTTCTGCTTCTAAACCTTCCAAGTAGACCAGACCATATCCTCCTCCTACCACTAGATTGTAGCTACTTTCTTTTCCATGCTGTGTAGATAGGAAGTATAATTTGGGAGGAGGAAAAGAAAGACAGCTGGCTTCTTAGTCATCCTGTTATGTAATTGTACAAATGGAAGAGCGGAAAGTCTGAATGGTTGGAGTATGTCTGGTATGGACAGAAATCTGGTACAAATCAAGAAATACACTGACAGCTCAGTTTTCCAATCAGCATTTTGCCAGAAGTTTACAACTTGACCAAATTTAGGTCAAAACCAGCACAAGGCAACTCCATACTCTTTTAAAATATGTTTAAAATAACAAAAAATATCTTCCCCCACTCTAAACCTGTTTTCTTAATCACTCTAAGCTTAAACCAAAAGCTTACCTAAACCAATTCAACTGGCATTAAAGGTCACTACAGCCTAAATTTTGGCACAACTGCAAATAACCGGACAAATATTTTCATAAGGCTTATGCAGCCTTATTAACTGGTAGTGGCACAAGCACCACACACAAGGATGTTTCAGTCCCATGAAGGGATAGCTTGCTTTTCTTACTGTCTACAATGAGTGACAGAAGTTCAGCCAGATAAGGTATTAACATCTTTACACAGATCTCTTTACCATGAGACTGTGATCCCTTTAGAAGAGACAGAATAATGGTACCATGACATAGAGACTAATCAAGCATAAGGAAGACAGATTTATCTTCAGTTAAACTGAACATATATTTCCTGATGTTTATATTTTCCTATCAAACTTTATACTTTAAAATAACTTTATAACAATTAAATCATTAAAAATTGGATTCCTAAAGGTCTGTAATTTGTTAGTACTCACTATGTTTGTATAAAAAGCAATGTTTCTAAAACAAGACAGCAATAAGAATTCCCAAGCTAGATGTAAGGTCTACACTTTTAAGTATCTAACCTTACAAATCAGGTATTGAAAAGTTTGGGAACATAACTGGTCTCTATCACATTATCTGGATTCCCAATCTTTTTAGTGTCTCTAAATGTTTCCCTTATAAGCCAGATTTCGGGGGTTTTTTTGTAAATGTAGGTTGTTTTCCTAAATTTAAAACACAGAGATTAGAGAACTAAAAATGTATTTGAAACAGGGAAATACTTTGCAGAATACTTAATGGAAAGTTCTTGCTTTTTTTAAAACTTTTCTGAAGTGTTCATGAGTGTTACCTGGAGGTGAACTGAGATGAGCTGTTTTCATTTCTATTAAAAAATTAATCAAAACCTAGGGCATAAGGTCATATTCTGCTACTTGTAATATGGTAAGTAAACATTTCTAGTTATAAGCACAAAGTAAGAATTTTTGTGCTACAATAAGCATCAATATTAATTATTTTTGTTCTACTCCCCCACAAAGTTTGAAATTTAAGTGGAAAGATTGCTGCTAAGGTCCACATTCCCCTTTTTTCTTAAATGGTCCATTAGGTTTTAAGAGTATCTTGACATGTCTGTAATACACTAAAGATAAATAATAGATAAATACACTAAAGATAAATAAACTGAAAGTTTCTGCAAAGACAAACACAAAAAACAAGACAAAAGATTTTTTTTTAAATACAAACACATAGTACAAGTAAAAAGAAAATCTGAAGACAAATTGATACAAAAACCAGTATTTATGTAAAAAAATAATGCACTGCATATTGTAAAATCAGTCAGTTACAGTATTCACCTTCACAGAGATTTCTACATTTTCAGGCTTCAAAAGGTTACACAGCAAGGAAAAGATACCTACATGACAGGCTTCCTAGATTCCATCCCAGAAATTTATACCCTGAGCCCGCAGGGAAATTAGAAGCAGGATACAAACTATACAAACTCTGCTGACAGTGGAGCGTGTTCTTGTACTACTAAAGCATTTGTCCAGCTCACATGGATTTGGAAGTCAGAGCCAGTCTATCTTTGACAAGGAAACAGCTACAAACATTAAGCTTCTAAAATGGGGTTGGGATGAAGGTGCAAGTCAGTGAGTGGATCCTCCATGTTCAACACACAGGAACTGTCCTGGAATCCAAAAGCTCACTTTATGAAGACTTCATCTCACTTAGACAGGTTATCTAAGTTCATATATACTTTACAAATACATTTCATACCATGCAAGTTTAAATATTTTACTGTAACACTAGAATTCACCCCTTTTCTTCATGGTTTTCTCTGGAGAAAAAGTTTTTATTACTTAAACAGAAGTTTTTTTTCACTAAGATAATTGGAGGAAATCTAATCCTTACCTGTTGCAAATCACTATCACCCAATCAACAGTAACACATTCATGTAGTTGAAGGTCTGCCCCAAAACTATTTTAAAGCCATTTATTAAAAAAAATATTATAACAGGATATATTCTCTAAAAAAAAACCCCATCTACTTAACAGTCTGATGAAGCATCAGAACTCTTACTACAGCTCTTCACTTTTAGGTACTACATACTCTAGAACAATCATCATGTAATAATTCCTAGTATGGAAATACAACAACAACAGCTTTCCACCACTGGGCTTTTTTTTTTCTACTTCCAAAATGCCCTATAAAGCTGTAAAACCATGAAATTTTTTAAAGTATTATAAGACAAGCAACTTCAAACTGGATTTTCATTTAAAACCCCCTCAGTTCTGCTCTACCATGTTGAAACAAATTATTTTTAATATAAAGTCTCTCTATTTACTAACAGAGAAAACTAGTATCACATACTAGTCATTCAAATCTCAGAAAATCATATTTATAGTGTGCAGTTTACATCTCAGATAAACAAAACAAGATTGTCAAAACAGTACTTCAACATGTAAGAGATGAACATATAAAGGCACATACAGATTGTCAATGATTACAACACATTTCTTTGACAAGAGAGTATTTTCTGCACTTGTAAACAACTTTGTTTACATAAAGGCTCACACCTTCTTTAAAGTGAGGTTAGTGCTGCTGACTCAGTTATTGCTACATTCACAGTTTAACAGAATTTTAGACAATATATGAGGTACACTCCCAAACAGAGCCATCTTCATTTCTTCCCTGTTCATTTATCATTAGATAACTGAATTATGCAGACTAAAATTACTGACCATAGAAGCCAGTAACACCCAAATCATCAGGTATGAGGCAAACATTAGCACTGATTAAACTTTAAAAAAGCAGAAAGTCACCTTTGCAGAAAAAGGTTCTTGTTCTTCATTACATGAATATTTTCTTCATTTTTATGTATGCTAGTAAACTTTTTTCTGGGCACATTAAGAGCCCATTCAAGCTGTAATAGTATTCTTGCACCTTTTGACCAGCTATGTTAATTCAGTCTCTTGATATAACAGCTAGGATTCAAAAATCACCTTCCCTTTGATCTTCTGGCATACAAGTCTCTTATGCTTTTTGTTAGCTGCTTTATGAATACTTTGTATACTCTCCCACAGTATGTATGCGTGGTTTTCTGTAATTCCCGTTCCAGGGGCTGCAGCAGTGAATGAACCAGGTCATCTCCAAATGAATACTGCAAAGAGGTTAAAAAAATTTAAGGTTAATATGGAAGATTGTCATTACTCAGAGGTATTAAGAGTTTTATAAAAATTATTTTCAGCATCATATTTGCTGTCTATAGATTTATTAAATGTTTTCAAGAACTCATAAGTGCTTCTGAATGCAGTAATTTAGAAATAGCTCTAAATTACGAAAGTATAATCTCATGCTTTCAATAAATCTAACAAGAAAGATTTTTTTTTTTAATGTTAAGCAAATGAACGTATTCAGACAAGGAAAGCAAGGAAAAAAAAAATTTAATTACCTTACCCAGTTAAAAATTTAAAACTCTAAAATGATTTCTGGATTTTTTTTTTTTTTGTTGTTGTTGTATGGTAACTTTCTAAAATGACATATAACCTTTAAGTAATACAAGTCTTATCAAATTACAATGAAACAACAGTATAAAAAGTGGTACTGAAGTTTCATTGAATTGAATGATGGTCAAACAGATACTATGTTTAACATGGGCATAAAATAAAATTGTCATTAGCTCAACACTGCAATGTTTTTTATAAACAAATGATAAGTTAAAACAGTATTTTGAAGTAACATCATTTTGTTCATCTTATTACCATTAAATCAGTAGTGGTTTACGTACTCTCTCTGACACATCTGCATACGAAATGGGATCATAAATAAAAGGAAATAATTTTTTCTTCTATTTTTGACAATGCTCAAAGGAAACAAAGAAATAATATTTTTATGGAAATACAATCACTTTTCCTGCAATGTATTCTCAGACCCCCAAAAGTACTTTTCTTCACTTTTATACCTATATGACAATGTGTAATAAAGCAACATTAAAATATACTCTTGATTTTTGTAGGTTATACACACACAGTAGCCTGCTACATTAAAATGTGCATCAGTGCTAAGTTTTACAGCTCTTCAGTGAGTATACTGAGGTAGTGATAAATAGTTCCTTAGATGACTTATTTGCAGAATGATGACATTGTGCTTCATCTTTAAAGGAACAGGAACATATTAATACACTGAATTTCTGGAAAAGGTCAAAACATAGTATATAAAAAAAAAAAAAATTACAAACCAAATCTGGATACAATTAGGTATTAAAGTGTTGCAGTAAATATATACAAACTTTGGGAACAAGGGATTTTTTTTCTGCACTTTAAAATCTCCAAAAAAATGAAACTTCTGGTGATGGCTCGTTCAGCCTGGAGCTAGATTGTTGCTGTCTACTCTGCACTGGTGTGGCCTCACCTTGAGTAAGTAGTGCATGCAGTTTTGGTCAAAATACAAGGAAATAAAGCTATTAGTGTCCAAAGGAGGACCACAAAGATGGTGAAGGGCCTTGAGGGGAAGCCTTGTGAGGAGTGGTTGAGGGCACTTGGTCTGCTCAGTCTGGAGAACAGGAGACTGAGGGGAGACCTCATTGCAGTCTGCAACTTCCTTGTGAGAGGAAGAGGAGAGGCAGACACTGATCTCTGCTCTGTGGTGACCAGTGACAGGACTTGGGGGAACAGTGTGAAGCTATGTCAGGGGAGGTTTAGGTAGGATAGAAGAAGAGAGTGGTTGGGCTCCCCAGCCACTCAGAAGAGATTGGAACAGGCTCCCCAGGGAAGTGGTCACAGCATAAAGCCTGGCACGATGTGGATACAATTGTGCATTCGGACAATGCTCTCAGGTGTCTGGTGTGACTCTCAGGGATGGTCCTGTGCAGGGCCAGGTATCTGGATTTCAGTGATCATTGTCGGCCCCTTCCTAATCAGATATTCTAAGGTGTCCAAATGCTCATGGGAACAGTTACGGGATGATTTATTAAATAAATGAGAATAAAGCCTTTTAAATAAACACTGACAACTACAGGCATTGTCTTAGAATTCCAACCTAGATATAGTCTACACTCTGTTTCAAAAGATGCTCATCAAAACAGGAATATACTGGAACTCCATCCAATCAATAAAGGAGAAAAAAGTGGTAAAATACTTGACCTTACTTAAAAGTGAAAAAAATTACTTTGTGGCAATCAAGCTGAATATCAACATGCCTACAAAATACATGTACCACTATAGATAAACATACATGAAAGAATAACAAGTACAATGCAAAAATCACTTACATTTTTTATCGCTTCATAGACAGCCCTAAAAGTTGGTTGTTTATCATCGTGGTAAACACCTCTATTTCCATGAAGAATAAATATACCACCTTCTTCAGCTGCCTTACAATTGCTTCCATAGATGCAGTGGTCAGGCCGGTAATTCCATTGGCAAGGAAAGACATAAAGACTTTCTGTGTGGAAAAATGAGAGCTCTGGTTTAAGTGTCAAAATTGTTTCAGGAAATAAACCAATTTAATTTTATTTATTTATTTAGGACAGCTTTATAATTTCCGTACAGTTGTTTTGAAATCTAACAGTTAATTACACTCTAGCAAGCTCCAGCACTGTCTCTCAAATGCTTTTAGAGAATTCAAGAAGTGAATAGTCCTTTGAAGGCTTTTACCCAAAAGCCTGCTTATTGAATATTTTCCTGGATTTTTTTCCTGGATTTTTTTTTTTTCCATGGACAAGATAACTTCACAGTGTTAGACTGAAAAGCAATGTGGATTTACCTGGATTGTGAAAAAACATAATGTTCAATAGATCCTGATCACCCCATGTTATGTTCAACTTGTATTTCTTCAGTAGCGGCATCAGAATTTCTCCCCATTGTAACCGGACTGGTGTCATATCATTCTATTAAACAAAACAAAGCAAAACAACACACATTCAGGACAGTTGTACCTACACAGAAGGAAATGCCTTACCGAATCACAGTAGCTTGCCCTTCAAAAGTACAAATCTCAAATGTATAGACAACTTCTTCCTTTTAAACCAAAAAGCCTATCTAAGGAAACTAGTTACAGACATTTCCAGTGTGTTTTATTTCTCAATGATCAACTTATCAAAAAATTTCCCTCTAACATCTTAAACCAAGAATCCTAAGAATAGCAAGGGATTTTTTATAGAGCAGTAGGATCTAATACCAAAATTGTGTTTAAATCATGCAGCAAATAGATAGGGAGTATTTAAATATCCACACATCATGCAATTTCTCTCTTTATCACAGAGTTATACTATACACAGGTTCTAACACTAACTACAAAAATTCATACAAGTTCAATATAAAATTAATTCTTAAATAGTTCCAAACACATACAGATAAAAAATACTGGCTACAAAGTAGTGTAAAAAATACAGGAATCCTTCAAAGGTTTTCAGACGTATTTTCGTTAAGTTTATCTTATTTATTTTAGTTACTGAACTTGAATTTCCTCATCAACAGGACAACTTTTCACTAGCAAAAGTCAGTAAGAACCAAAACAACAGCTGATACCAAATTCCCAAATTCTCGATTTAGCAGAATCACTTCAAAAGAAAAGGAGTTCTTCTAAGGTTCTGGTTGAGGAGCAGCTACTTAGAGTAAATTGGCTACGCTGAATTCCATGTTAACAAAGGGATTCAAATCTGTAGTTTAAATGGTTACATATTCTAAAGCTAATTTCTTATCTTTACACCTTATTTAAGCTCAACTAGAACAGAAAAGGAACAAGGCTGCTCACTTTGTACCCTGTACTTCACAGTTTTGAGAGTGTGGATGGAATAGCACTAAGTCCCATAGAGACTACAAACATTGTACCCTTACTTCTATTTAAGCAAGTTGCCAAAAGAAAAAAAATTGTATTAGAACTCCAATATAGTTTCAGATTTGCATATAGGAATATCATGTTAAGAGACAGATTACCAGGAGCAAAATACTCAGTTTGAGATTTACAGTATCAAAGACTTCTTTCTCAGAGCTTTACACTGACAAAGAAGAAAGTGCACAAAATTGCAGTTCAGTTTTTTACTCTTCCCTCAAAACATTTCAGCCATCAAATATGAAGGGCTTTCAGAACTGAAGTCTAAACCAAGAAATACTACAAGATTTCAGACAAGAATTAATACAGAAAAAGATCTATACCTTATATTATGCAAGAAGCCAAACAGAATATTACAGTCCCCACTCTCCTAAAAAATTTATGATTATGATTGCCTGCAAGTATTTGATGAGTGCAGGCATAAGAAATGCACAAGAAAATTCTTTGCTAGTAAGAATTATTGTCAGATTCAATGGAAAGTGATTAAATGAAATAAAACACAGGCTTTAACACTAAGCTAAACCCTTCCAAAAAAGCACATAAATAAGACTGAATCACAGTCAGTAAAGATTACTCCCTCACCTGAAATTTGCAATTCACAGAATACTGACCTATGGTTTAAGTTTAGACAAAATGCTAAGAATTAAAAAGAGAATTAAATTAGCTCACTCATACCAGGCAAATCATGGTAAGAGAATATACAGTAACAAATACAGCTTTAGAGTAACACATAGAAATAGAAGTTTAAATTGTTAAAGTCATTATTTAATAGAATTTTCTTTTCACTTGTGAAGCTTTAATAGCAGAGAAATCCAGAGGATATCCCAAGAAGATGCAAAGCAGGTAAGAACATGCATCACACAGTCAGATGTCTAGAAGCAATACTACTTGACAAATAGTGCTGTCAGATTTAAGAACTGGAAACTGTAATATTTCCATAACCTTTGCATAAATAGAAAACAGCTATATATTAATAAAAAAGCAGTGATATATAATGACACCAGTGTAGGAGCAAGAGAAACTACTTGAAAAGTTACTTGTTTTCCTTCTTTAAAATATTCCATTGTAAGGTGAAACAGTCTGAGAAGTAGGATTCTGATAGACCTGCTTTTTGGAAGTCACTCAAGTAAAAAAACTCAAAATAAAAATGCTACAATAATTTTCAAAATGTCCAGAATATAAGCCTTTCCTCCAGTATTCCACAACATGCAATGAATGTTAGCAATTTGAGAAAAAAAACCCCAAATGATAGTAGGCATTTCTGTGATGACATCAAACTGATACAGACAGCTTAAGAACTCTCAAAACTATAGTTTACTTGAGCAGAAGAAAATGTGGAAAAAACAAAATATGCAGGAACATTGAAGTATTTTCTTACATTTTGGGTTGGTTTATTGTTTGCTTATCTTGGTCATTACTCATTTCTGTAACAGAAAACTTCTGCCTGGCCAAGGCTGAAGTCAGACTTAAAAAAGCTGTCACATTTAGCCTTTAGTTTTTTTTTTTCAAATTCTAAGAAGAAAATATAAAGCTGAGAAAAAATTCTGAATCACACAGCAATATCTAAACAAACTGCAGCTGCATCCCACAAACAGCGGACCAATTTAAATTTCCTTAATGCCAAGGGAGAGCCAGACCCCTGCCTTCTGTTTACATGATTCTACCCTGTTCTTACACTAACAATGTACTGCTAACACTGACTGCATGTTTATGTAAGCTGATATACTTCAATAACCCAGCAGAAGGATTTATTTTTTCTACTATTAGCAAATTGAATTGAATCACAGAAAGGACCAAACACCAAAGGCTACAACCAAGTAAATAAGAAAAGTAGGGAAAAGCATCTGGTAAGAAACAGGAACCTGAACCTTCCTTTTAGAAGCAATTTGGTTTTGTGCAGGCTCACCATTATTTCTTGAAACTACAGCCCTAAGCAACAATGAATGGTAAAAAAAAAGGTTATAATGGTTTAGGTCAGATAAGCTCTCTGAACTTTGTTTTTTTGCTTTTTTGTTTTTTTTTTTCTAAAGCATATCTGTGAACCTCTGCTTTGCACACTCTATCTGAAGTTAATTTATTTGGGGCTTGTTTGATTTGCTAAGAGCTTGTTCCCTTCTTTGACTGCCTGCATCTCAGGCATTACAACTAACCTTAATAAATGTGATAGAAGTCATTCCTCTCTATTCACATTGCCTCATTGATCTTTTTGTTTAAGAGCACCGTACCTGTAGCATTTGCTGTATCTCTTCCAGTTTGAAAAAAAATCTACATCTATATGTATACAAATACAAAAAAAAAAGTCTTGAATGCTTTACATTCCCATTTTCTAACTGCTGCTTAGCAGAGACAACATGTAGGCACTAACCATCAGAAGCTTCATTATGAATTCTCATGTGCAGTTATGCAGTATAATGACAAGTAAAATGCAGTACAACATTCAGTACCACATCTGTGCATGCACATCTATCTGTATACAAGCATACACATGTATGTATTATTTAGTGCATGTATTTGTGCCATACATACACACAGAGACTCTACACAAGACAAATAAGACAGGACCAGAAGGAACAACATCCATTAGGCACCAGCGACAGCCAAGGAGCTGGGATGCTTGTCTGAAATGGCCTGATCTGACACTCCTGAGAAGACTGAGGAGGCTCAAAGAGGTAAGTAGATAAAAGACGACTTAATGCTGGAGCAGTACATGGCAGGTTATTGCTACCCAGATGAACATTATAACCATTGGCTAAAGTCTCTGGTTCTATTTTTTATTTAATCCATCTTCTGGATCCTCCTGACTCTTAAAAATCAATGGGACAACAGAAGAAAGATGCTTAAAGGCCTCAAGTGGTTCAGCTTGCAATTTGGGCTACAACAGACAAAGAACCCACAGTTTTAATTCCATAGCACTGGAGGAATATGCTGATCCAAAACTTTCACTTCAGATAAATACTCTACAGTATCATGCAAAAAGGTCTACAGGTATTTTTAAAAAGATACAAAAACTCCCAGAACTTATATGCTCCTTGAAGAATTTGTTGAGCCTCCTGAAAGGATATAAACAAATTCACACCTTCCCATAAGACAAGGAAGCATCTTCTACTGTATTTCACTGGAATAGTTAATGGCACACAACATGGATGTGTTACCTGTAAGGCCCAAAAGAATCTGCAGTGTCACTGGCAAGGGGTATTAGGACAGTCCCTGCTCCTGAATTTGGTCTACCTCTTTTCCAAAGGTTTGAGAACAGTAGCTCCTTTGCTATCAGTCACAAGCAAAAGTCATACACTCTCAGGCCCACTGTGTATAGATTGACCTACACTAAATCCTTTTCCAAGTTTTGCTTTGATGTCTACAGCTTTTCCTATTGACCAATTATCTTTATAATAAGATATTAAAGGAACCTGAAGATGAAAACATAGTCTCTGCAAGTTTCCATGAACAGTAGTTTTTGTAATAAAGCTTGTGCATCTTCGGGCACTGTGATACTCTGCAAGCCTGTGGGACCACAGTCTAGGTACTGAGGGAGAATAAACTAAATGGTTCCCCTGCTCAGTCCTCTCATAGCCCACATCTCACAGAATCACAGAAAAAATATTCTAGCCCTCTAGAACCAAGGGAAAGTGCAGTGTTTAATTTTGAATTTCAAAATACTCATGAATTATTTCACTTAATTAAATCTTATATTTTAAGTATATATATACACTTAAATTTGAAGAAAATACCAGTTTTAGGTGTTAAGGAGAAAGGACTTCATGTAGTCCTCTAGAAAACTACAGTTCATTTTATTGACAATTTTAGTATCCTACATAATCTGTATGCTTTTGACAATTTGAACTCAAATTTTACCCAAAAATGCATAAAGTTTCCAATTATTTGTTAACCTAACTCATACTGAGAAACCAAACCAGAAATCTGGCACAATGTGAATAAAAGACCAACTTTATCTTAGTGTTTACCACACTGAAAATAAATCACTATACAGAAATGCACTGTCAGAGCTTAAGATATATGTAGCTTTCAATTCCATGTTTTTCTCTTTATACTTTTCAGTATTTTTATTTCTCCATATGCTATAATCAGTAAAACAAATGAAACAGACCAAGATTTCACTGATGCAATATCTATGTATCTATATAAATATATGTATGTATATATATATATATGACAGAGAAGTTTTCTTGGAGAAACTGCAGCCATATACTACAGCTACCATAACTTTCTACTTTTATATACAACTGATATAATCCATTCTCCATTTCTCTTAAGTTCTCTGAATTTCCTTCAAGAAAAATACATAGCAAGAATGCTATGATCAAAGCTGCTTATTACACTGGAAATGGGGGTGAATTAATGTCTTCTGCAAATTTATATTGCTCCTCTTATGGATGCATCTTCCAGAAGTTTTTGACTGCATGATTATTTTTCTCTAAACAAATTTCTCTTAAACAGAGATGTACCTTCCCCCAAGTATAATCACACAACACTGCTTTCGTACTTGTGCTTCAAGTACATAAGAAAAAACCTCTAGTCTGAGAAGCAATGACTATTTCTACTGCTGTGTGCATTGCTTCCATGCATGTAGCAGTAGCTACTTTCATGACAAACATTTTTGTCTACAAAAACTAAGACTTCAAAGCAAATAAAAAGATGCTTAGGGTGATAATCACCTGGCCACAATGTAAAAGATAAAAATTTGGAAATCTTCATTTTCAATAACTTACTAAATGTTTTAGCACCACCTGCTGGTCATACAACTACACAAATTTTACAAGTTTACAATAATTGTTTTTCTGGGATGCCTGTAGTGAAGAAATAATGTGGACATATCTATTGGCAAATGTAATTCACAGCAAATTGTATCAAGTCAAAGGATCTCTCAGGACTAAGAAAAAATAAATCAATCAACACACTTGAAATTCAAGTCTTGAAGTGAATGACATTTTAAAAACAGAACCTATTTTTAAACACAGTGTACTTTGAGAGCATTATTACAATAACAGGGAAAAAAAACATTTTGAAAAATACATATGAATATGAAGCAGAAATAGAATTAAAATATGTAAATCCACCAAAAATGCAACTGAGACAACACACACCTTGAAATATTTTCTTCTGATACGTGTCATATTCATTAGCATGACTCCAGAATTAATTCCAGTTACTCCATAATAGGGATGTCTAGCAAATCGATTATACCACCCAATACGAGGCTCTTCATGTTCTGGTGCCATTGCAGCAATTTGTGTGGAGTTGAACTTTCCCAGAAAAGACCAAATATCATCAACAGGCCTCAAAAACAAGATGTCAGTATCAACATACAGTAGTGAATCCACGTTTTTGAGGATTAACTGTGAAGGGAAAGAAATTTTAAAAAAAATGGTAAGTTTTATTGAACTTCTCTTCAAAAAACACAAGAAATAAACAAATTTTTGTCATATGCAAATAAATTCACTAACATTTTGCAGTCAATAAAATTGTCATCATTCCTTTTTCTCACATTTTAAACAATTTTTGTAGAGGGAAATAAGTTTCATAAAGAAGAGCATTGCAAAGGCACTCATTCTACATTTCATATGTCAGGGCTCCTTAGGAGTAGGGGCAGGCCAGGTGTAACATTACTCTAAGAGGAGCTCCTCTCTCACTCCTGCTCCCTTGCTTTCCCATGCAGCTGATCAAACAAGTGTTAAGAGCCCGTCTTTGGGAGACAGCTGCCATGGCTCTAATTCCCCATGCCTGAAGTATGTTCTCTAAAGTGTCTTAGATGAGCATATGCACAAAACACTGCAACAAGAGCCCATTTGTTGGTTCCTTTTCTCTAGCATTTCTCAGACCCATGCATACAGGAGACTTTCCACCTGAATGAGGAGATGAGGTGTTTTGATAAATCCATCTTACCTCTGAGATGATGACATGACCTATACTTCTTTCTGAGGATACTGTGCCATAATGTATCAAGTGAGAAAAGGACTTTTATGCCATAGGGTACTAGTGCCACAGAAGAATGTTAAATTCAGAGGGCTTTTTCAGATGTCAAAAAAGTGACTTTAATGAGTAGTAGTAGTTCTTCATTTAAAACCAAACAGAAATCAGATTACAAGGACAGCTTGATGCTTCATAAACAGACTTCTGGATTGTCCTACTACAAAGTAACTTACTGGCAAAAATAGTCTTTGTGAAGCACATGGTTTAAATAATTTCTTCCATTCTGCTGCACTCTCAGATGGAAATGTTATTGGATATAATGTGTAATTAACTTTTCCTTCATAGGGGAATTCTTCAAGCTATGTGAAAATAACAAATCACAAAAATTACTTCAATTCTATAAAAAAAAAAAAATCAATTCGCCATTCAAATTGATACTTGAACACAAGTGCAATGCCTCTTTTCTGTAATAGAAATCCAAGAATTTGTCAGAAATCCAAGAATTCAAAAGACTTGAACAAAAAGTGGCACCTGCAAGCCACTATGAAGAAAACACATCATATCAGATCACATGCAAAAGAAAGAGGAAGCAAAATAAATTAGTATTTACAAAAAGTATACAAATTAAAACTCGTCCCCTCTTAACTAGTTACCACAGAACAAATACCAACAAAATATCTCCAAATTTAATCTTATTCCCTTTTTGCCACAGCTACTGTTTGCATAACAGTGTATATAAATTACCATGTGTAACACACTAATGTCACAGTTAATATGACAGTTTAAGCAAAAAAATAGTAAAACCCTCCACAGTTTTGGCTTCATCAGGTTCTAAAACTGCTACTCCAGTCATAATGTAATTTTAATTAACTGAAACTTACTAAAATTAGACATAACCATATCTACCATATTCAAAAACTGGTGTTTCACTTTCTCTAAACAATGTAAGACTGAGTCATGCTGTAAGCACAGAAACAAAAAAAAAAAAGGACAGATCTACAAATTTTTCTTGTAAAGCCAACTCTAAATAAGCTCACACAAGGTAACTGGTTTGTGTTCAGAACATCAGGCTTGTATTTAACAGATTCAAGATGACAAATCAGAAAGTTTTGGTCTGTCTCTAGGAGAAACTCTGGTATCAGCAGCTGGCATTCTTTACACATGAAAAAATTTCAAAGATCCCCATCCAACACTATAATGCCTCATTACCTTAGACTCCTGCATTTCTGCCACACTATCAAACAAGAAGAATTGCTGAACATTGTGCTACAAATCATGCTACAATTTGATTGAATACATTTTTGAATACTTACTATGTCTTTGAAACTCTCATGCAATTGGTCCTCAGCAAAAATATGAAAATGGAGAGGTTTGATGCTGAAAATAATGGCTGATCTCAACATAGTAACAGTCTCCTCCAGTCTTTCACCACAGGCCACCACTGCTAGATGCATTTTCTCAGAAGGATGTGTTTTCATATAATCATATCTGATACAAAAATATTTTTTCATTTGACATTATTTCTAACACAGGCTTAAAGAAAAACTCTACTATTTACTGCAGCAAGTAATTAACAAAATACTCTTTACCATACTTAAACCAGCAAAGTATAGCTCAACAGAACATGCTCATATGTATGCTTCCATTTCACCTGAACTATTCTCATAATCACTCCCACCATCCCAGCCTACAAAGGGAAAAAAAAAGGTCTAGAAGATCTATACACAAGCATTTATTGTTTACAATCTTACTATTCATTACTAGCAAAGAAGTTCATCAAAATAGCGAAGTTAAAAGAAAGACTACATGAAGTTACACCAAAATGTCAAAGGCAGACAGCACATTAAGTTTATACATGAGTTTTTTCCCCTTTCCCTGGACTAAATACAGACATAGGAAAAAATGACAAATACAGCAGAGTTGAACTCAACAACAAAAGTGAGATAACACCTACTTTCAAGAAGTTCTGTTAAGAACATTTTTGACTGATCTAGGTTTTGTCCATTTTCTGCTCCAGTAGGTCCTTTTTTGTCAAACACACCCTTCAGTGCTCCCAGTGGTTTAGGGAAATCCTTCAGGTACACTGACCACACACACTGTCCATGGCCTT
This sequence comes from Vidua macroura, assembly GCF_024509145.1. Taxonomy (NCBI): domain Eukaryota; kingdom Metazoa; phylum Chordata; class Aves; order Passeriformes; family Viduidae; genus Vidua; species Vidua macroura. The sequence continues at coordinate 45,066,976 of NC_071575.1, read as the reverse complement.
GAAGCTAAATCATTGCAAGGAGTGGGGACTGAGAAATCCTTTATTCCTAACTACACCTGTGCAACAGTTATTGTGACATGTGCCTGGAATGTATTTATTATACAGGGCACATTTTAAAGTTATTTCACTACTAATAAAATAGACTAAAATTGTCATCAGGTCAATACCTTGGTGGCAAATACAGTGGGTATACCAAAAATCTCCTGGATTTCACAGATTTAGAAAGAAAACCTTTCAAAGCTTTTAAACACACATCAACTCAAAGCCCATGTGTAAAACAGTATTATCCACTTGAGCTGTTTGCACAGACTACAGGAGGAGAGGGCTAATAGAACCAAAAGTATCTGAAGGTTTAAATTACAAGTTTAATGCCAAATTATGCACACAAAACCAATTCTGAAGTTCGAAAAGACTTTACCAAACTACTAGCAATAGAGAAATGCTTGACAAATCACCCATTCTTAGAAACTTGTTGAAGAGAGATGCTTCAAAACAGAAATGACCAGATGTGATTCTTAGCGCATAATCTCCACTCAATTTATGCAACCATGTAAATACATACAAGTTTTCCTTTAAATTTGCAATAGATAATATGCAAATATGCCTCTTTAAGGCACAGAAGAGCTACACTCATGTTTACTTCCACAAGGCAAAATATAAGCAAAGTTATCATTATAAAACTACTGAATTTTAATGCCATAAATAATTGCTGCATTTAAAAAACATTCTGAGTTTTGAAAGAATTTAGTGCCCTGGAACTAAAAAAAACTCTTTTTTTTCCCCAATCTTAAATCCAGGGATTTAAGATAAATAAAATTTTAATTAGACTATGCAGCCAGTCTTAAGTGAAGGTTTGAATCATTATAAAAAAATCACATGGATGAAAGACCTCTTAGGTCAGATTTAGATCCAAAATAGGGTACCTAAATGAGGATGCTAACTTCAACTGTGTCTGAAGTTTCATTAAAGCCAACAGAGATCTAGTGAGCAGGTTATGGTGCAAAGAGAGTAATCCACCCTATTTCAAAGTAAGCACCTAAGGCCTGAATCGATTTTTGACATAGGTATAGTGCCATTTAATGAGTTCTAGAATATTCCACTTGATCTCCAGATGCTGAGTATTTCAGAGATCATTTTGTGTCTACTAGTCCTAAAAAGATGTCTAGGATATCCAAGTGCTTAGTGATTAACACCAACCATTTACATCTCAGCAGCTGAATGGTGGTCACCTGGATCATCCTCTATGCCCTTTCAATTTTAGTGACTGTTTAAGACCTCCCTGACATAGACACCAATATGTAGACATCTCTATTCAGATTATTTAATCCGCAGATTAAAACTTTTTATAAATCTTGAAGCAAAATCTGAAAATTAGTTCAGATTAATACACACACTCACAAAAAAAAGAATCTTAGAATATAATCAAGACATGCCCATTCAGACCTTTATACATAAAGCTAATTTAAACATTACACCATGTAGTAAGTAGTAATGTAAAAAACACAATGCAACCTGAATATGATGAGGGTAGTTGAAATCCAGAAATAAATACACTGCCACAGTGTGAACAAGCTGCAAGCAGCAGATTAACCTCATCACTAATCCACTGAAAAGGGAATTACAATAATTAACCCTGAAGTCATGAGAGCCTACAGTGATATTACAAGGTCATGTGATAAATAAGGGCAAAACCTACACAAACTGTATAGCTGAAAGCCAAGCTCCTGAACTACAGGTAACACACAGCTTTCCATGAATAAAGTATGTCAAAAATTATGATGAAGAAACTCCACAATACACTAAGATTCAAAGACTGTAGTTTGTTATTTCTGCATCAAGTGACCTCTGTGAAGAAAAGAACAAAAAACTGATTATGCTGTTACAGTCACTCTGCTCACACAACCAAATGGGAAACAGCTGAACTCAGATCCATAAATTCACAACATAAAGTTTATCCCTGAAGCAGATGGAGCAAGAAGCCATTGGAAAGAACAGGCCACCATTCCCTCTGTGGACTATTCACAACAAAGGGAATGAGACATATTAGATCTCAGAAATGTATTAAGGCCAAAGTTAAGAGACTTTAGAACTGTGGTCCTTACTCCAGACTCCATGAAAAGACATCCTTTAGTGATTTTAAGCAGCATTTGACTTCCCTGCATACAGACCACTGGGAACCACAGCCTCCTTTTTAGCAAGCAGGCCTCAGTGCTGCTCCTCTCCCTTTCACATATACCTCTGTCCTTTCCCAGAGAGAAGTCCTAGCCTCATGTTCATCCAGGAACACTATTTACTGATAACCCTCAGCTACTAGCATCTTTCATCGTTTTTTCCTCTTTCTGATGTGAGAGGCAGCACGAAAGTGTAAATTGTTCAGCAGAGCTTCTCAGCTTGAGCTCTGCAGTCTCACCTTCTATGTGAATGTGTTCCACCTGTAGAGTCAATTATGTTTTTCATTATTTGTTTCACTTCCTTCTCCAATGTTATGTCTACATGGCTTTAGTTTTTCCACTGATTTTTTTCCAAAATTTTCTGCCTTCAACTGCTCCCTTCTTTTCCCACCTCTGTAACCCTTCTCCCCATCATTCTTCCACTGCAGTTAGGTATGCAGCTATCTTCCCAGAAGCCAGAAAAAGGAAAACCATGCTCATGTAGGTAACTAGTCTGGTATCTGTTATGACCAAGTGACACAAGAACTTTTGGTAATACATCTTTTTTAGCAGTTCAGTTGCTGAGTTTATAATGAGTAAAATGAAATTTATTCTACAAGAATAGTAAATTGTCTGAACCTAAACAGGCTTGGTATCAGGAATCACAGCTCTGGTATGAACTTTTACTGAAAGCCAAATATAGGTCCTGAAAGGTTTAAGATGCTTTCAAAAGTGAGGAGATACTTTCAAAAAACTTGTTGAGAAGCATAAAAACACAAACATAGATTTTTTTTTTTTTTAATATGCACATTTCAAATTACTAATAGCTTCATCTTTTGGTGTGGGAGAACCTAGTGGAAAGGCTGGAAAAAAGCAACAATAGAGGGAAATACAAACTGTATTTTAGTAAGGATGTTGGATAGACTAACAAAGAAAACTTGGCAGACCTAATTTCTAAAAAAAAGATCTCCAATAATGTGGGAGTCCTAGCTCCTGCAGGGAAAGAAAAACCTCTGGTAATTAAAATGGAAGAGAAAGAAGGCACCTGTAACCCAGTAAAAGATACTGAGCAGGATGCCATGACAGGATTTGAGTCTTCAGGGAGAAATAAGAGAATTTAAATTTTATGAGGATACTAATTACACACAAGGGGTAGGGACAGTAAAAATAAACAAAACACTTGAGACAAACCTCCACACATACTCCCATGAGTTTAGGAAACACATTTAAAACACTCCACTTTTGACAATGTGAATAAAAACCATATATTTTAAAATATGCTACTCAGCAGCAGCAAAAGGCCAGGTACAAGCCTTGCCCTGAAGAATTTCTGTGCCAAGTGTTGACTTTCATTCTATACTGATTAATTCTGTTGTTAATAACCTCTGAGAGAAGAACATAGGATATCCTCAGTGAATCTGCTACAACAAGGTTTTCCAAAACCTGTCTGTCAAGACACAGCCTTATATTTAAAGATGTTTACCATGATACATTGTATATAAGTAAGTTAGCTTATATATATATATAAGCTTAGCTTATATATATATATATATAAACTATATATATGTATATAGTAAGCTACAGAGGTATGTTTTGACAGATTATACTTTTCTAGAACCTTAATGGCATCCCAGCTGCACTTCCTGGGAAAAAAAAAAAACAATACAAATTGTATTGGCACTAAAATACCCACCAGTTCCACAAAAGCTTAGCTCTGTCCTTTAGACTTGACACAAGGAACTGCAGTAGAGGTCACCTTTATTTGTATAAGGTAAAGTTCTCCTATTCTCACATAACACATGGAAAGCACAGGTGAGAGGATACCTCAGGAATATCCTGTATACAGTTCCATCTAATTTGGTATAATAGAAGTGGTTTTCATCATTAGCATAAAAAATGTTAATTATATTCATTAAACTGTGCAGGGAAAGTATTTTTATATAATCAAACTGTATTATTTCAAAGCTGATACTACAATATACCTCAGAGAATTAAATGGTAGATATGTAAGTACAATACAGATGGCTTACTTATTGCATCCTTTTTCCTTTTAATACCCTGCTTGAGCTAAGAAGCCTAACCCAGTTTTTAGTCACCAGAAAAACAAAGCAAAGAGGCACAGTAAGAAGGCAGCAAAGCTACACTGATTAAAATCCAGCTGTTAAATCACTCCCACACTTATTACAAGTAAGATCAAGGTAACTACAGACATTATCTGGATTTGAAAGTGATGAAAATTCTAGTTTTTACTTAGCTTAACATTCTACTACAGTATTGCATTTAAAACATGTCATCATCAAGAGGTTATTTTGTAAAAGTACGCTAATGATACCACTGCATATGATGTCCAAATGTAATCTAATCAATGCCAACTCAATTAGTAGATTAGGTTTGAAGTTACAACATATAAGTAATTTTAAATTGACTATAAAAATAGAAGCCCCATTCTATAATGAGCCTGATAATTTAGAGAAAATCCTTATTTCAGGACTATCAGAATTAATTTCAATATAACCATACCACATGAAGCTCAATATACCCAAAAACTTAGTGAAACTGTCTACTTTAGCAGGCAACACAAGTTAAAACCCACTTAGTTGCAACATCCAGCAACTGAAATCAGCCTGGTCAGATAGCCATAGTAATGACAACTAAGAACTTCTTCTTAGTCAGTCCCAGTAGGAAATAAGCAGCCATATCAGCTAGACAACACTGAGCACTTTGAAAGGTGTACTAGAAAAGAAAAGCATCATCTAGACCATGCAAAATCTGAGCCTCATGTTATCTTTATCAACATTTACAAAGTTTTGATAAAATCTATACCACTGCACATAAAAGCAATACCATGCTTCCTCTGTCATGGTGAAAGCTAACAAATACTCTGTGCCAGAATAAAGTTGATAATCAGAATGGTGGTGAAAAAATGTGGGTGCAGAATAGCTACAAAATCCTTCCCACATACAGCAAAAGCAATTGGTCTTACACTGATTAACCTGAAGATCCTTATTATTCATTATTAGAACCAACACCTGTTCAGAGTTCATCAATTTCAAATGATCTTCAACTATTGCATAATTCCTACTGAAGTCTATATACACATATCTCTCTATTAAAAATTTTCCAGATTCTTCTATATGTCTCCAACATTTCTATCACACATACTTGAATCTTAAAAATCTATACAACATTAGTTTTCACTTAATACACTTAGAGCTACTTAGAGGAAATAACATAGAAAGCTGCATTTCAAAAGTGTCAATGCCAAGTTCTGTCAAGGGTAAACAAATCCCTGTGGTTTTGATATTCAGGGAAAAAAGCTAAGTGAAATTACAAGTTAGAAACAGAGACATAACAAGCTTTTTTTCAGCTAAAATACTTTAAAATCCAAAAGCTCACAGTGTTTTAAAAACTTAGTGGAAAATGGAAAGGAGACATTCTAACTCTGAGATAAATTAGAGCATCTGACTGGGGAATTCAACAAGCACTGAAGTCAGCATAACATATGGGGATTAATTTAATAGTAGGATATTAATAAAACAACCCAGTTTAATGTGAAATGCTTAATCTGAGCACCACACACCCTTTACTCATTTAAGCAGCTTTTTTTCCCTTCAATTTCAAAATGTATAAACATGAAATTCTGCAAACATTAGGGTTTACCATGAACCATGTTTCATCATGAAAATGGCCTCATCCAGAAAAGTCATAATCAATGCATACCTCAACAGAATTGTCTTCACAGCCACATACTGAATTTTTAATAGATTAATACAAGTTACAGCTTAAGGTATGCGCAAATAAACTGCAAGGAATTTGTCCATTTCTGGTTCCAAGGTTCCACTTGCCTCAAGCCTGACAGAATATTCAGAAAGGAGGTTTTCTGCTATTTTTGTGCATTACTTTGTATTCATGGACTTCTTCATGCTTAGTGGGGTCAGAAGACAGCAAGACCTTCTCCTGTCTCAGCACTCAGCACAGTCTAACACAAGTGTTAGACTGGCCAGATGTCCAAGCCACAATCACATCCTGTACCTCCACCTAGCATAAGCTAAACTCCTACACCCTCAATCACAACAGCATTTGATTTATCCCACTGCGCTAAACTTCATAAAGCTAAACTCTCAAAACATAACCAATAAGGAAAAAAAAAGTTGTTTCTGTCTATTCAGATAGCTAAATCTGCCTAACAAAGTCAGGTAAATCCCTATGGATTGACACAGTATGGATCGCTACCAAGGGCAACGAGAAAAACTCAGCAGCTCCAAACTGCAGATGAAGTTCACTAAGAGAATAAAAATCAATCTAAGTAACTTCTTTAAGGAATTTCTTGACAACTGATGAGCTTAAAAAGCACTGAAAACACACAAGCAGAGAGGAATAAGGGATCTAAAGCCTTTCCCACAATAATTTTCAAAAAAATAGTAAGTCTTATGAAGCTAAACTTTTTTTCCCCTTTGCTTTCCCAGAAATATTCAAGCTTCATACTAACAGGAAAAGATAACCATATCAAAGGATAATCAGCAAAATTTTAAATGTAAGAAAAATTGACTTACAACTTTGGTTATATACTGAAGAAAACTAGGCAGGTTAGAGAACTACATGACAAGCAGCTTACTTCTTTTCAAGCTACCTGTGTAATGTGACAGCCTAAAACATCTGAGCCAGCACATCAAAACATTTAAACTTACTGTTAAAGATGCAGCATTAACAAGACAGTCTATTCTTTAACATACTAAATGTTAACATTCAAAACGATCTCTTCAGTGCTTTTGGATGAATTACCCTCCTTAAATTCTATAAACATGTAACTTGAATTTAAAAAAATCCACATGTACTTACTAAGCATATCATTTTATCACAAATTTATTTATTGTATCATGGGTATTAGTGTGCAGCAAATATTATTTTAGGAAAATAATTTGTTGTTAACTTTTCAGACTATACTCAGACAGGGTTTTAACAGATGTTAGCAAGTTTCTATTTAATGAACCAATATAATTGAAAAAATCTACTCTTGGTAGTAACACTTGAGTCTACAATTCCAGAACATAAGGTAACAAGAAAAAAGCCAGCTAAAGGCAACCACAGTATAAGCAGGTGAAATGCATGTGAAGTAATCAAGATATTTTGTTTTGCCACCTTGCTAAAGAGCCAAAAAACATCAGCTACATCTGTCTGCAATCAAACAAGAAAGTACTATTTAACAACATCCTACCTAAAAGCAGCTTCCCAAAAGCAGTTCATTCCACAAACATCAGAGGGCAGCATCCAATAGGAATTCCAGAAAGATACAGACAAATTCTTACACCTAACAGAATAAGACAAAAATAACCTATATAAATGTTACTGATTTTATGGCAAAGTTAAATGAATAGTCTCCTAGCTCAAGCATAACTTGAACAGTTAATTAGTTGGCAGAAAACTGGCTATGTAATGCAACTTGAATACAAAGGAGAAGGTATTAGAAGCCAATCAGAATTTTTTAGAGGTAGAATAGTCCCATCCTTTACCCTTTCCTCTTCATATATTTTCAGAATGAGAAAAAGAGAGGGGCTGAGAAGAATTTTTGAGGATCCTTCTATGTTCTAGGCTTAAATTAAGCCCATAGGTAACGAGTGAATGGCAACACTTATTGCTAGAAAGAACTGCACCTTTTCAATACCTTTGTCTACTCAAAGCAGAAGACAACTCTAACTTTCTTTTTTTTGAGGTTACATTGTCCATTTAACACAATCCTTTATTCACCCATTACTCTAGTTAGTGCAAATATGCAAATCGGATTTTTAATAAAAAACAGGGCTTAGCAGCACCAAGGAATTCCACTGTTTCATAACAAATGGTTAATGCAATACAGAAATAATCACAACATTTCACAAGTTTTCTTTCTTCATACTAATAGCAAGACTAATAATTTATTGACTTGTGCTACATTAACAGCTAAAAAAAGCAGGGTTTACTAGTTCACCATTACATTTTATGCAACAGCAATATAGGAAATATTTTTAAATAGAAACAAAAGTGTATATTTCAAAGGTTGTGGTGAAAAAATCAAGAATTACAATCTGAAATGAGTAAGCAGAATATTGTAAAGCAAGAGATACTCTCTTGAGTGACCTTCTCTGCTCCCTGCCCTGGCGATACAAAGCCAGTAGTGTTTATTCTCCTTTGAAAGTTAGTATCTGTAAATGAAAGACATGGGCAAGAAGAAAACCGACACAAAACCTGCTGATGAAAAGGTATTTAAGGACTATAGCTCAGAACTCTACTGAAAGTTGGCTTTGCAAGTTTGAAATTAATCAGTACCATCTTGGTAGTGTAATCTGAAACCTGTGAAAGCCAATGTTTTGCAAATACCAGACAATAATAGCTTAATATAGCATCAAAAAGTGTCAAGATTCGTAATTTCTGATTTTTGTAACACTTTAGAAAAACGACCTGATAAACACAGTGTTTCACAAAGCCTCATTTAAGTGCTGTGGGGGATGGTGCAGTTCTTTGGTAGATCACAGGAAATCCTTGTATTCTGTAGATAATTGTGTGTGCAAGATTTTTCAAGTAATTTCATTTCATGACTTAATGCTCTCCACAAATAAAAACCCAGGTACAAAAAATGAAAATATAGACTGCAACTCTATTTCAGGGATATCTGCACTACTCCTTAACAAAATATAAAATCATGAGTTGTCTCTGTCATATTCTTTCTTACATTACTCTTTGTAGTTTTTGAAGTTTTATAAAAACTCCAAGGCACATAAGACCTTGCATTTATCTGAAGAACAATCTTTACGATCTCTACTACTAGCTTTTTGAAATAACTGTTTCTCATTACTTTTAAGATAAATTAATAGACAATTTCTCCAAAAGAGTTTTGTGGTTTGGAAGACTATTATGCTATTATTACAGAGGATTCCTCTTTCAGTTGTCAATGAGAGTTTTCTTAGCTGTCTTGAGTATTACCCTACCCAAACTACCAAGGCAAGAGGCAAATCTGAAGTAATGGCTGTGTCACTTCTCTGACACATTAGGCCTTTCAAACATTCCATTTAGCAAAATATTATCAGCCTTGGGTTTGATGCATAAACTGCATATTTAAAACACCAGTGTTACTAGGATATGTATGTATGCAATTTACCTAATGTTAGCTCAAGACATTCTCCTGTCAACAGCAAACTCCCTCAGTTGACCACATGCTACCATATTCCCCAAAGTTTTTTCATATAAAGGATTAAGAGACTGGAATAACTGGACAACATTTTCTTCTTGTCATTCACAATGACATCATTTAAAATCCTACTCATCAAGGTATTTTTTTACTTGAAATGAAATTTGATGAAAGCTTGGACTACAAAAAATTGCTTTATACAGCTAGGGAGATGCATTGTACCTGTTCACAAACAGGTACAGTCATTGTTACCTCAGAGAGGTTACTAGTCAGACAGGAATAGTCACCTTCAGTACTATGGAGGGATATTTTGCTCACATCTATTATTGCTAAGTGATTAAAGGTGAGTCCCCACAAATAGAAAGCAGAAAATGATGTGAGGTAAAACAAACAAGGCACACAGAATACCCTAACACGGCCCCAATTCGCAAGAGCAGAGAGAGCCCATGAACCAGGCAGATGATCCATCCACCAGCCTAGGTAACAGGAGACACTCTCCAGGCCAGTTTACCAACTGCCTAATGGGGTTACTGCCTGAAAGGGTGTAGGACTCACTGTGGGATCAAAGGTGGACTGGGGAGGAAGAAGAATGCAAAAAACAGAGAGATGGTAAGAGGTTCCAGTCACATGTGAAGACTTCTGTTTTCCTGGGTGTGTCAGAGTGCCTGCAAGTGAGAAGATGGCCACAGATGCTGGAGGCCCACGAGCCTGTGGTGCCAGGGACCGGAGAGACATGTGTGCACACTGTGCGTGGGCGGGTGCATGCTGGTGCACGTAACCACCAGCAACCAGACCAGCCTGCAAGTAGAGCAGGAGGCTGGGGAGCCAGGTGTCAGACAGGCCGTAAGACTGGGCCAGACTCTACAGAGAATAGTGAATCTGAGCTACTGAAAGAACCTCTCTCACATAGCCACAAGAGATCAGGGTCTGAGGGATAGCAACTGGAAGCATCAGAAAGTCTGAGCTGGCCATCCGGGGTTTGAGAAGTGGCTAATGTTTAAGGCTATAGGTCAGGACCAGCTATCCAGAAGACCCCCTTTCATGAGGCAATCCTGTGGCCTGATGCCACAAGACTAAGGCCATTAACTGAAAATACCCAGCACAATCACCTGTACGTGTGTCTGCACATCCAAGAGGGTGTGAGTACATGAAACTGAATTGGGTCTGCAAGCCTCAAGGATTCACACACAGGTCAGCAACAGCAGAGGCCAGAGGATCAGGAGCCAGCTCCTGGATGGACCAAGTGTCTAAGGCCAGTTACTGGAGGAATCCACCTTACACACACTGATGTATTTTTCATTAAAGCCTTTCACCCTGATCAGTCAGAGAAGGGAACAGGATCAGGACACTTGTTTGTGGTCGTGCAAGCACTGTTACCTGTGTGCTGATCTCTGTGGCCAGCCATGTGTGTATGCACCAGGAGCCTATGATCCCACTGGAATAAATGCTCCGCTTTGCTACTGCCTGGACACCCAGGAACATGGAAATGCAGCAGCCTTGACTTCATCACACTACTAGGCTGGACAATTCCTAACACATACCACCGTCAAAAATACAAAAAAGAAGAAATAGGAAGTTTCAAAAATCACTGGTGTCATAGAGTAGCATTCTCAGTGATCTGTTTGCCAATGCAAAGCATCTCTTCCTTAGGCAACCAGCCATTTCTTAACTACCTCTATCAGTTAATCCAGCTTTGACATCCCTGGGTAACAGAAATTTTAGTACTGCAGACATAGAAGAAGTGTCTACATTGTGACTTGAAAACTTTTCGGAATGAAAGGACAATTTCAAATTAGTGTTCAAAATACATAGCAGTGCATAAGTTGCAGTCATGAAGACTGAGGCCCTGTGCTCAGGCAAGTCAAGTTTTAAGAAATCCCTCAACAATCAGTGGTAACCTTTTGTTAATGGAGTTCATGGTTGTCAGAAATACTTTTCAATCCATGCGGCACATTTGTACTACTGTAACTCCACAGCAAACTTAGCAGAATGTCCAAATGGTGAGGGATGCAGCCCTGATGACCACATTCCTGTCATAATTCCTTTCATTAACAACTTAAGTTTTATCAACTGCATGAACCAACCAATAGACAGACTCACGTCTCTCCTACAGCATAGCCCACAAGTGCAGCAAAACAGGAAGGATGCATTTCCTTCCTGTTCATAATCACACAGGAGTAAGAAACTGGGATGATAAATGCTTAATTCAACTCCAAAATGCACTAAGAATTTCTAATTCTCCTCAACACTTTTCTGAACGCTTGCAGCAATACCATAAATTTGTTATGACATATTTAGTCATAGAAGCAATGACTTTATTAGATAGGAGATAGTCGATGCAATGCCTAGATGTCTGTCACCTCAACTTTTTAACTGGAAAAATCTTGATAACATTTCACTGCTTCACAACATTCCTATGCAAAATAATATTTGCTGGTCAAATGCTTGTCAAATTCAGCAGAGTTTTTAAATGAAGTTTCAATTTCAAATAATTGAATGTTTCATCCTTTTAAGTTTACTTCATATGCTGAAGTTCTTTGGCAGGTTCTGGACCAATTTCTTAAAATAACAGCTGAGAAGCAAACCTGGTGAAACTGCTCATTAAGCTCTGATACCCATGAAAACAGCTGTGAACAGGCAAAGGAAAGAACCTTGTTATAACCACCCTCCTCTGCTAAGCTTGTGGATATACTTTTTACCCTTTCCATGCACTATAATCCACTTAACTCTCCCTCTGCCAGAACAGTTAAGAGAGCAAGAGACTGGTACAATCAAGCATCAGTGCCACACATTGCAGAACGGTATGGCTGGCAGCACAAAAATGCTAAACTACAGTGCAAGGGAAACATGTTCCATTTTAATAGGGTCAAATTCACTCACCTCACTAAATTCACAGAACTGGATAACAGACTGATTCTTCCTGTGTATCTCAAAATTTCTATTAGAATAGCACTTTTTTGGACCTGAATAGAAAGACGAACATTATCTACCTAACTGAAGTGGCAATATTGACAAAACACTGCCTTTGAAGGAGTCAACACCTCCTCCCAGTTTTGTATCATCTGCAAACTTGCTTAGTATCCCTTCCAGTCCTGCATCCAAGGCATTTATGAAGATGTTTAGCGATTAAATTCTTAAAGTGTTCTTCAGCTGTTTATATCAAGTCTCAAGATACAAGCCTCCAATCCTCTTGTTCCTCAGGCTAGAGCAGCGTTTGAAACAAACAACTCCTTACCAAACTGATTACCTAACAAATTCCTGTGAATTACTATGTTTATTGGAGGATCCTACCTCAACCTGTAATTCTACTTTCAATATGGTACATCCTTTTAAGTTATTTTCTTCTTAAACATGTCACCACCATTGCTAAATTCTTCCAGGTGTAGTAGTCCAAAGCCTTATTCAATGCTTGAAGTTTTCGTTTGCACGTTTCCAAAAACTAACAGAAAATTCAATGTCTCCCTCTTGTATCTCGGAGCATGATCGAGCTCTTTCTGCCCTTGTGGAATATACCAAACTAGACTATTCAGGCAAAGAAAACACTTCTTGGCTAAAGAAAACAGAAAAACACTGCTGAGTGTATGAATGCCTTCAGATGACATATTTGCTTTGCTGAATAGTATTTTAAAGCTATCAGTGAACACAGCTGAAGCAACCCATTTATGAAAGCTACTATTAATGCATACAAAATGTTAAACTTCAAGGATTAGAAGGTGATCTAAATGCAATTTACTCTGTAAGGTTACACGCCCTTTGGGATATTACATGATCACCAGACAATCAGAAGTGGGCATAAAAGAGATATGTGGCCATAGTGCTCAGTCTCTACTGGAAAAGTAGCTGATGTGTAAAAACTAAAAAACACCAATATATTCAGCAAGATGTGTGTGTCACTTACAATAGTGAATGTAATGCAGTTTAACAGTCAAGAATAATTTCCAAATGTATCTAAAGGAACATTCAGTGGGACGTTTCTTAACTGCCACAGGATACTTTTTTCTTAAACAAAAGCCTTTTCTCTTTTCTAAGAGTCTGACTCACAAAAAAGTTTTGCATATGCACTTTTTGTACAAACAATACAACAGGGGATGTTCATAGTGAGCCTTCAGCTTGACAGCAGTTTATAGGTAAAGAATTCCCACACAGGTGACAACACACACTGGTTTTGCAAGGAGATATACCCCCAAAAAACTGTATACAGTGGAATGCTTTGTGGCACTTGAGACCTTTAGAAAAGAATTTTGTCAGTTAGTAAAACTTTTCTATTTGAAACCACGGGGCCCTGTGATTTATATCTCACCTGCTATAACTGCAGCAAGAAGCTTCTTGCACCTTGCTGAGGTTCTTCTCCACTCATATATTTAATTTAAAAACTACACTTTTAGTACAAATACTAGAACAGTATAGCTTTTAAAATAAATTTGGTTCTTCTTTTGCTTACTAGCAGTATGATGCAGCTTAAAGTCATTTCACTGTTCAATGGTATAAATAATTTATTTACATTATTATCTTCTACCCAATAAAAGTTTGCTTCATTTAAACTGCATGTTTTCTTTAGTAAAATAAATATCATACATACAGGTTTTTTCATTGTATTTTTACTTAGAACTAGTAGATTTCAACCACTCACAAGAAGTTCTTCCTCACAAACTAGAAGTGAGGCACAATTATCCTTACATTTTTTTCATGTTAAAATCTGTATTCACTTGAACTAATGCAAAAATACGGGGGAAAAATTCTTTTAAGTAGTTACACCAGTCGAAAGCTGGGTTTCACATTTCCGCTGACTCCACCCCTAGTAACTCAGAATGCTGTTTCAAGATATTCCAAGATTATTAAGTCAGAGTTTGTCATCCTGCCATCCTCCGTAAGTCCTTTACAACAGCATCGACACTTTCATAATTACATAATGAGGCAATACAGAGCGCTGAGTTGGCCAAACGCTAGGTAGTTTTCAAACAGGTCACCACACCTGTTGGTGAATTCACTCGTGTGCTCAGAGGAGCACAAGCAGTACAAGGACTGGGGGGCGCCGGAGCTTGTACAGCACTGGGAAGCAGTGACCATCGCCAAACTAATAAACTCAGTTTGCTTTAAACTTTGAGCAGAAGTAGAGCTACACTGGCCCAGAATGGTCTGGTCCTAATTTTCCCTCCATTTTCAGTAACAGATTTCTCGTCACTGCTCTTTTCCTGGCTTTAGGGTTATGGTAGCCACAGGTGAACAGGATTGTGAAACTATAATCTAAAGGAAAACTAGTAATTTCCATTCCATAATCTCACCACTTGGCCACATTAAAGTTTCCGCTGACAGAGGGCAACAGAACTATGCAGAGTGTGAGATGCTCGGGTATGCACCCCTTTAATTACAGAACTAAACTCACTGGTTGCTGTGGGAAGACTGGCTGTATGAAGGCATCGCATAACAAACAGGTTGGCTTCACTGAAATTATATTTGATAACCAAAAAGTTACGAAGTTTCAGACCTGAAGAAGCACCGTGAAATTTTCTCCTCTGGAAGAAGGAAACGCAACCCTCGTCGCTTCACTTGCGCCGTCCCACCAAGCAGCCGCGGGGACGCGCACGGGGGCGGCCTCGGTCGCCAGCAACGCCACTCCTCAAAGTTTTCCTTGCTTGTTTAAGGCTGCCCCAACCACCGTTCCCCAGTACCCGGCCCGCGGGAGGCCGGGAGGGAGCACAGAGACACCACCGCCCGCTGCGCCCGAAAGCGCCGCCAGGCCTCGGCGCCGCCGCCCGGCCGGCACCGCGCAGCCGGGGGCGCCCGCGGCCCCGCTCCGCCCGCGGCCGGCACGGAGAGCGGCGCGCTCCCGCGCCTCCCGGCCCTCCCCGCAGGAATGCGGCGGGACCCGCCACCCGCGCCCGGCCCCGGCCCCCGCGCCGCGTACCTGCCGGTCCCCGCCTCGCCTCGGCCCGCGCTCCCTGCCTGCTGCCGGGCGCCGGGTGTGGCGGGGTCCCGGGCCTGCCTCTCGCGGCCGCCGCCGCCAGGCTCCTGCTCCAGAGAGAGGGCCAGCTGGCTGAGGCCGTAGAGCAGCGAGCAGACGGCGCAGCCCAGGCACAGCAGCGCCACCCGCGCGAAGCGCCGCATCCTCCCGCCCGGCGCCGGCACAGCCGGGCGGGCCCGCGGCTCCAGCGGCAGCACGACGGGAACGGGAGCGGCAGCGGCGCGATCCCCAGCGCGGTCCCGGCGTGCGAAGGGCGGGGCGGGGGTGGCCAGGGGCGGGACCAGGGCCGGGGCCGGGCGGGCCGCAGGGCGGGGCCGTAGTGGCGCCCACTGTTTATTTGCCCCGAAAGTGAAAAAAGCCGCACACCCCCACCGCCCCCCTTTTCCCGCTGCACCCCTCCCTCCGTCGCGGCCCTGCGCTCAGCGTGGTCTCGCCCCCATTCAGGCCTCCCAAACGTGGGTCCCTGGGAGAAGTTGAGCGACGAAGTATCCAAAGTAGAGACAGTGGCAGTCCCGGTCTGCTCCGCACTGGTGCGGCTTCACCTTGAATCCATGTGCAGTTCTGAGAACCTCAAAATAAGAAGAATGTAAAGCTGTTAGAGAGTGCGTGTCTTCATTACAGGCAAAAGTGAGACTAAAGCTCCCTCAAAATGAAACTCTTTCCTCGCTCTCAGTGTTTCTGTTGCACTAACTTTTCCTCTGTGAAAGCTTCACAGCTGCTTCTACACAAGGATATTCTATACGTGTAAATACCTAAAGGAAGGGTGCCAAGAAGATGGAGACAAACTCTTCTTGGTGGTGCCAGGCAGTAGGACAAGAGGCAATGGGACAAACTGGTACACAGGAAGTTCCACCTGAATACAAATAAGAACTTTTTTTACTGTGCAGGTGACTGAGCACTGGAACAGATTTCCAGAGAGGTCGTAGAGTCTCCCTCACTGGAGATATTCCAGAACCATATGGACACAATCCTATGCAATGTGTTCTAGGAGGACCCTCTGGTCCAGGGAGGCTGGACCCACTGTGGTCCCTTCCAACCTTTACCCATTTTGTTATATGCCCACTTATTCCTTAGACAACGGAAGTTACACAGATGTCCTTGCTCCTTGTACAGACACAGTCTGAGCATGCAAATCACTTTGGACTCCAGGCCCCTTCCCTTTGCTGCCCTTGGCACACAGGTGACTGTGTGGCACCCTGGCCTGAGGAACAGGTGGGTGCTGCTGGGCCAGAGAAGCTTGGAGAACTGAGCCTGAAGGATTTGTTTGCAGTCACTAGCAAAGTTAGTCATTAGCTCACCAGGTCATGCTTCTGGACAACAAAGCATAGGTCTGGGAAGTGGCAGAAGAAATAATAGCTGTACATCTTGCTAGGTGGGGGAAATATTGGTTGGGTTTCAGCTAAATCCAACACAGTAGTGCATCCTCTCTCTCTAGCCCAGACCACTGAGCAAAGGCCTAACAGTTTAAATAATCTATACTATTGCCAAAGTAAGTATTTTAAAGTCATTATTCAGTCCTGAACACTCAGCTTCTGACATTGCTTAAAAAAAATACAAGTTTGGAATAATTCTGCTTACTTCTTTGCCCTTAACAGTGCATTTGGCTCACATTTTTTCTATGGACTAGAAACATCCTTTTTTTTAAACAAGTGATAATATCCCCATTCAGGACCCTCCATTTTAAGAAAAATGCCAACATAATTTCCAGTAAACCATTAAAAAATAGTTCTGTTACAGCTTTTGTGGTCTAAGGATGTATGTTATATGTGAATGCCCATAAAACCTTAGCCGTAGCTTACTGCTGTTCTTGGCTGTGCTTGAAAGAAGGGGAAAGCAGGATGCCAGCTGGCGACTCTGGTAGTTGGAAGAGAAGTAATGCCAAAATTGTTCATCACCTCTTCCTCAAAATAAAAAAGAAATGAGGAGAAAAGGTGGCCCTCAGAAAATATGGGCTACTCAACTCTGTTTGCAGTGGAGATACTGGGATGATTATTAAAAGATACAAGCAGGGAAAATGAGGCTGAGGAAAAAAAAAATCAAAACATAGAATTCAAGAGAAATAAGGAACTCGGGAGGATGAAGAGAAATCAGGGCCAGAGATAGCAGGGTGGTGATGTGGGAGTCATAGATGAAATGGCAGAGGATTTGTAAAAAGAATTCTGGAAAGAAGTTACTGACTTGCACTGCCGGAAGAACTAGTTCTGAAAGCACCACTCAAGGTCTTAGCTGGGCTTTCTGCCCTTCTGTTCTATGTTTCTTATGCTTTCTGCCACAGCCTGCCATTCAGCTTTCCTGATTTTGTGTTTGTGCTCAAAATCAGGTTCATTGCTCTCATTGCACCTGCTGACCTGTGTCATGAATTCTTGCACTCTCCCACTTCACAGCCCTTTACACACACTGTCAAGTCCATATGGCAGGGAATGAGCAACACAGAGACATGAGAGTCAGAGTAGAGAGATATAATGGAGTATTTACTGACAGCAAGCTTAAAGCAGAGACCAGTTATTCCCTGCTGAGGTGTGACATTTGTCTTTTATATGGAAGAGTGTTCCAGCCAGGGAAAATGAGGTCTGAAGGGTGTTATAGTAGCACCAAGAATAAATGTGGCAGGTGGGTAGTACTCACGGTCTCATGCTTCAGAAAAAGAAATAATATTTTTACAGGAGAAAAGAATAAATAAGGAGTGCTAAAGAGAGGTAACAGAGGGAGAATTTTTTTATTATTATTATCAACCATGTCATTACCCAAGTATGAATTTAAGGACTTCTCTTCATTCAGTGCTGTTCAATAATATGTGAATAATTAATGAATGAGAATATACGTGAAGTGTTCTAAGAATATAACTAAGGCAAGGTCAGAGAGAAGGCATCTTTGTTAACCCCTCTGTTGCTATTAGGGAGAAAAAAAACAGCTAAACCTACACACACAAGGCTTTTTTTCAAACTGTAAAATCTGTCAATTTAATCTAACTATCAGTTCATCTGATAAAACATAAAATGCTTCTTACTATAAACTTGGCCTTGTGAATATGGAAAAAAGCAAAAGTTACTGAAATGCCATACCTAAATTGTATCATTGAGGAAAACAACATTATCAGATAGTATATAATTACCAATTTAAGTTTATAAATTCTTTAAAGAGTAATAATTATATAGCTTTATTACTTACTATGAATAGTTTATGAACAATATGTAACAATTTATGCTACAAGGTCTGCTAGTCTTTAATATGAAGAGTTACAATCAGATGAAAGATTCTCTCCTTTTATTAATGATTCGAAATCTTCAATCCTTTTCTTGACTAGAATTTAGTTATTTAGCCATGTATCTTTTGTATTTTTAGTATTCAATTCTCTTTACTACCTCCAGAAAACAGCTCAAATCCAGGAAAAAAACTATCTTAATAAACTACAGGTGACAATCAATTTTTTTAAAGAACCAGCATTCCTGCAAGTGTGTTCATAAGGGTCATAAGAGCAGTCACTGTGAGCCAGAAAAGGAAACCAACATTCTAACAACTCATTAGATAAAGAGATAAATCAGATCAACTTCAATTAAAAAAAAAAAAAACAAAAAAAAAACAAAAAAACAACAACAACAACAAAAACAGTCCTAATCATTTGTATCACCCCCCCCCCCCCGGTTTTGTTCTTTCACAAAATTAAACCATTAATTAAGTTGGTAAAGCAATAAGATTTTGTGCTGATAGATTTGTGTCAACACTGCCCTGAATGCAGACCAGTTAAGGGTTTTTCAAAGGCAAAGGCACTTGCTTTGATGTTCACGTGCCCTTTCATACAAGCTGCAGTGTCAGCACTTGGCTGTGATAGATTGCAAGGTTGGGTAAGTAGGAAGAAACTGCTTTGCTGCCATGTGTTGTACATATGGTATCATCAGACTTCTTTGGGGAATTGACTCTTCTCTTGCTGCCAGAAATCACTTTTTTCCCTGCCTATTAACTTTTAAGAAAAAGACTTAGTTTGGTACAACTGCCTTCCACTCTTATTGCATCTGCCCCTTCAAATTTCCTAATGTATAAAAATATTAACAAAAATTCTCAATATCAATTTTCATTGATAACCAAAATATAATTACCTTCCCCCATTCCTTTCCTATTTAGCTGTCATTGTTTAGCATTGTAGTGTGTCCAACCTACTTCAAGCAGGAGCTTAAAATATTTTTCAATTAATGTTGATAATCACAATAACACCCAAGGACAAGAGAAATAGGAAAAACATCTAGGACAATAGTGCACAAAATTAAGTAAGCTGCTTTGTAAACTGTTTAAGAAGTGGTGTGATACTTTGAAAATTTCCTAATTTATTCTAATTTGAATCAATTATTTCTTTATCAATAGTACACTTCAAAATTTATTTAATAGATCCTCTGTAAGTTATTAAACATTAGTCAAAATACTTGCATTGTTCCTCTTAAGAAAGTTCAAATTTCATGCTCTAAATCAATAAGCATCTATATATGTAGACTTGCACACTATTTACTAGTTTCCTACATTAAAAAAGCAGAATTAATATTTTCTAGGAGCACAAAGATAATTTTTTTTTTCAATGTTTTTGTGTCAAGTGCTTTTCTTTCTGAAAATATTTCTACATTTGGAGCTCCCGAACATCAGTCCAGAAGGGATTCTCAGTGTTGGACTTTTATTTCTTTGCATCATCTAAAACTTTCCAAAGACCGTACCTGGCATGGGAATAATAAAGTGGAGATAGGTGACAGCCAATACGGCTTTACTAAGGGCAAATTGTGCCTGACAAATTTGGTGTCCTGCAGTGGGCTTAGAATGTTGATGGATGCAGAGATGTCATATACCTGCACTTGTGCAAAACATTTGAAACATCCCACGCGATATCCTTGTCTCTAAACCAGAGGTTGACAAGAAGCTCAACATGGCCCAGCAATGTGTGCTCACAGCCCGGAAAGCCAAACAGGTCCTGAGCTGCATGCAGGCAGCATGGCCAGCAGAGCGAGGGAGGCGATTTTGCCCCTCTACTACACTCTCATTAGACCCCACCTGTAGTACTGCATCCAGCTCTGGTATCCCCAGCCTAAGGACATAGACCTGCTGAGAGAGTCTAGAGGAGAGTCATAAACATGACCCGAGGGCTGGAGTATCTCTTCTGTGAAGACAGGCTGAGAGAGCTGGGCTTGTTCAGCCGGGAGGAGGCTCTGGGGAGACCTAACTGCAGCCCCCCAGTACCTAAAGGGGCCAAAAGGAGAGCTGGAGAGGGACTCCTTACAAGGGCATGTAATTGGTAAGACAAGGGGGAATGGCCTTAATCTGAAAAAAGGTAGGTTTAGGTTAGATATAAGAAAGAAAAAATTTGCTATGGAGATGTTCTGAACAACCAGAACAAGTTGCCTAGAGAAGCTGTGTATGCCCCATCCCTAGAGGTTTTCAAAGCCAGGTTGGATGGGGCTTTGAGCAACCAGGTCTAGAGGAAGGTGTCTCTGCCCATGGCAGGGGGGTTGGAACTAGATGACCTTTAAGGTCCCTTCCAACCCAAACTATTCTGTGATTCTATGATTTGTGTTTAAAGTAATTTTACAAAGAGTCAAAGCAAACGTACTTACTTATGCAAATACGTACCATATACAATAAATACAGAAATAAGGCATGAAGGGCTGGTGTTTACTTGTTTGTTTATTTATACATAACTATACTTTAAAGTCCTTATTTTGTCCTGCTGTTGTTTGCTACAGCATCAGATGTTTTGAGTCCTGATACCCAGATCAGGGTTTTTAAATTTCTACATTTTTTTATCTCTAATAGGAAAACTACTTACTAGCAGTAACCATGCACAACAGTAACTTTGCATTATGCCTTGAAAGTTCATTTTTTAAGATGAAATGTATCAAATAATCTGATAGTAGTTATCTAAGGTATTTTTTACCTTTTCCATTTCACAGTAACAGTGCAGATTCCACACAGTGAATTTATACTATTTGTACTAAGTATGTTATCCTATTCACCTTTTTTAAGATCTTTAAAATGAATGCTTTTGCCCAGGAAATATTCACGCCATAAACAAAAAAAACACTCCTTTTATTTTAGGGGTGGGTTTTTTATCATATTTGATGTAAAAATTTTATGCATTTTATTATTATTTCCAATCAAAAAAAGGCTGCGCATCTTGGAAAGTGCATCTTGGAAACTATATCTAGCAAAGAGCTAAAATTAAAAAAAAAAATTAGACAAAAAATTAGACAACTGCCAGCTGTCCTTGTAAGTGGAAAGAGAGGTATAAGAGAGTTGTCAGGTCTCTGAGAGCCATTTAGCAATGCAAGCCAGATGATACACTTGAGCCAGTCACTGCTATTTTGTATGAAAAAGACAACAGATTTATTTACCATTTCAGTAAGGAGGTGTTTTGGAAAGTGGTCAGTCAATCAAACCAGGTAAAGCGCTGACTGAGTTTGCCAATTTATTTACCTTTTTATTTTCATCTGTACCCTGGTTTTATTCCCCCTTCAAGTAGACTTTACATGTAAACCTATAGAGACAATGTCAGAGATAGAGAAATAAATTCTTACTGTTTGTCTTTCTACATCTTTTTCTCTAAGGGTTGCTCAATTTTCATAAATACAGATTCAAAACCATGTCTGGTTCAAAAGCAGTCAAATATGGTAGTTTAAAGTACTTAGTACTTGAATTATCAGGAAGAGATAAGACACTAATATTGCCCTTTTTACTGACTGCTTCTTTAACACTGAATAGAACAGCCAAGTCACAAACAAGTGCCTAAGGTACCCAGCACCCTCACACTTGGTGACAGTCTTGGCCAAGCCCAAGGCTGACTGTGAGCAGTCAGCCTGCCCTGGGCGTGCCCTGGAATGTGCAGCCATTACACTGCCTTCTCTATGGTGTCAACGATTGCTCTCAGAACATTCTGCTGCACGAGTGGCAGCAGAGCCAGCGAGTAGTTGGGATATTGTGTAGCACTCAACTTTGAGCCTGAAACACCCAAAATAATTTGAAGTTCTGCTAACTCAGGATGGTACATATGCATAACTCAGCCTTCCTTTGCCTATCTTTAATCTGTAACTTTACAAATTTAGTTTTCACTCTTTTTTTTTTTTTCCAGGACAAGAAAGGGTAAAATAAAATTGGACACTGTCCTAAACTATCTCCAGGCACCAGGCCCATATCTGCAGGGGAATGCTGTGATCTCCCATAGCTGCCAAAACATTTCTGTGGAATTTAAGAAATTTGTTTTCATCTTCAGACCCATAATTGTGTAGTAGTCTTGCCAAACAGTCAATAGCAGAAAGAAATGAATAAAAGGGTGATAGAAGAGCTTAACAATTTGGTCTCCTCTTTTGAATCCCTTCTGTTCTTGCAAAATAGATGAGTAAGCAAGACTAAATTAGACCCCTTTAATTAGTGACAATAGCCCTATTCTGGTACCTGATGCCAATTTAGTCAGGATTTCTGTTAGTACCAAATTTGGTAGTTACGTCAACAGTTTCCCCACACTTGCTGCCTGCACTTGGGGATCTATGCCCAGTAATGACTGGGTGGCATTTAAAGCATTCTGCATCCAAGGAGGTACCAGCCTGACATGCTGCCTCCTTGGAGCAGGGATGAGGTCCTATACTCATGGCCAACACTTCAATTACCTGCTACACAAATGGGAAACTCCAACAGGCTTTACAAGAGAATCAGCTTCTTTCAAGAATGCCTTGTAGGACCTTTGCCTCATGCTGCAAAGCAACACAAATGACAAACAATTCAGAGACCTGAACATGGGAACTGTAGAATTGAAGACAAATTGAGAGAACCCACACAGACCACTGTTTTATAACCTGCTTCAGTAGCAAAGTACTGTTTTTATATACAATGAGAGGAAGGCTTAGACAAATCCCCCTTCTCAAGTTTATTACCTCATTGGTTACTTTAATTTGCAACCATGGATGCTTTCATAATTTCTTGCTTTAGAAGCAGTACTCCCAGGAATATCTCAACTTCCATCATAACCAAAAGCAGTAATGAATCATCTCTGCTAATAAATTAGCAGAGGCTTCTTGGCATTTTGAGATCAAATTCCCAAAGTCTGCTATTTATCCCCAAACTGCCCACTTGTATTTCTTGCACTTTCTCCTACACAGTACAAATAATACATTCAGAGAGAGGTTCTGAACAATTTAATAATTTTATTTACCATTTTATCATAACACACCCTAAGCATCACCAATGCCAGTCAAGATTGTAGTCCACTTACATTAGTTTTCACCAAAAATACTTCTTTGTCAGATTGTTCGCAGGCAAGAAGTATTAATTTATTCCTGGGAAAGACATTTCAATGTGTGGCACTATTCTAGGCATCAAAAACATCTATTTATGCTTCTCTGAAACCAACAATATATCATCAATGTGAAATAACTATAGGGATGTAAATATTTAAACAATTCTATTCTATTATCATTAATTGTGTAACATTTATCATAGAAAAAAATCGTTTTTGCACTGTGATTCCTTCTGTTTCTTTCTTTCCAGACACTTCCCCTTAGCTTTCCTGCCAAGCTTTCAGAATTTTAAATTGCTTAATATAGTCTTTGAACTGAGGTCAGGAAGAGGTCAGTTGGAGGCAGTATCCCAATGGGTTAATGTATGGTCATCTTTAAAGGAGTGCTATGATGGAATTGAACATAGTTTACCAGACAGAAAATTTGTAGCATCTCATGATGCAAATTGTACTTTCTGAGTGCTACACAGAGACCTTTTAAGTAGATCGATACACTATGTTTTTCTTAGAGTTACCTTTAGATTTTTTTAAATTAAATTTGTGTATATTAAAAAATTACAACCACACAAGATCTTTCATTCACAGAGATGTTTATTTTTGTCTTCAATGTTTGTAGGGAATACGATTTCACTACAAAAGTGTCTCAGAGAAACTCCATTCAAAGTCTAGGCTTAAGAATGAAGGGAAAATATACTTTCAGCTGTACCAGTCCTGAGCAAAGTTTAAAAAAAATTTAAAAAAAAATCCACTAGAGATAGGAAGCAGCACCAATTAAACCAGAGGGCCTATTACTGATATATGCTCATGCTTTCTTTTCTGCTTGAGAATTGGTAAAAACTTAGGTAGGAGAAATTACTTTATTAGAATGTGGACACAAGATTCGCAGTCCCAATCTCTCACCAAATACTACCCCTTTTTATAGTTAGAGTCCAGGGCCTCAGTTTTACTTTTCATTAAGTAGTCAGGACTGCTAACAGCAGGACTGTTGCCCCCATGGTGTAACATTTTCTTTTACTCAAATTGGTAAATAAATATTTATTTAATATACTTCTTCTAATAAATATTTATTTCCTATCAATATCAAGTTCCTGAAAAGTTACATTGTTCTTAGAAGTATACTATTCGTAGCAGTTATAAAACTTCTGATAACATCAGATCTCAAAACAATTCAAGTGGCTTACAATCTGTCTCCTGTTGTTTCAGTGAAAGGATTTCAAGCCATTGGTAACACTTGGTACTTAATAGTTGGTTTATCCAGGACATTCAGATTCAATCTGACAAAGTAAATACTTCTAAGAGTCAGAACAGAAAAGGCACTTACTCATTTTGGGGAAGACACCTGGCAGGTAAGATTTTTGTTTTCAAAATAACAAGCCCTTTTTCTAATAATAAAACCCTTAAAAAACTAGTTGGATAAACATAATCCCTATGAAAAAAAACAACTTAGGTACCCCTTCCCAAGAAAGGTAATACTGTCCTTGACTGAGAAACTGAGAAGTGTGAAAGCATCCAGAAATACTCACAAGTTTTATTCACTTCTGTGATATTCCAGTAGACTATCACAATTGGCTAGAAGAAAAATCTCCTCCAAACAATGGATGTTTTACAAATTGAAAGCCTCAAAAAATTCTGGACTGTTTTTTATTAGCTACGCATATCAGCAATAAAATGTAAGATTCTAATGTGTATAACCAGGAACATAACCTTGGTTACAACCACGACAACCTGTGACTTCAACTAGAGGAGTAAATCTTTTATCAAACTTCCTTGCAATTGAATCATTGCCTCAGTGATGCTCTGTGTAAGGCACTTAGTAAATTTTAAGAGCATCTGACAGTACTGTTGGTAGTTTTGATTTGTTTGTGAGGATGCTCTAACAATGCTTCAAGATTAACAGGTTAAGGTGTGGAATAATCACTGAAAACAGCCATATGAATTACTGGCCACAAAACTCTTCAGAAGCCACATCCATTCTAGTCTAGGTTTATATCACCCTTGCAACATAAAGCTATATTTTTCTTAGCAGTCCAGGAATTAGACCCTTTAAAATTGTGTAGTAGCTAATTGTATGAGAGGAATTAATTTTGTTCCTAACTTTTTCATCTGAACTTCCATCCTTTCAATAAGTAACTTGTATGCAAGAGTGAAATATTCATAGTATTTACTATTTAATTCACAAAACCCTACATCTTTAGGCCAAATGTCATTCAACCAACAGCCATCAAGAATTAAAAAGCAAGACACATCTCTAAGAAGTGTGTGTTGCCTACTTCCAATACAGTACACAGAGAAAGGAACACTAAACAGACAAAAAAGACAAAGAAGCCATTATATGGCTCTTCTAGGGATTATTCTGAAAATACATTTCCTTCCCCCCTCCTTATTACTCTGTTTTTTTGTTGGACTGAGAGTTTTTGAAGGTGTTTGACATTTTAGAAACAGAAGCTTCCTACTTGGAATTTCCATAGGAAAGCAGAGAAAGCACTCAGTATCTGTGCATGCTCCTCAGATCTCCTTCTCCAGTGGGGACTAAAAGCATTTTACTCGGCAACATTTGCCTCCATCAGCTGGAAAGAATTCTGCTTATTTTGCCACATTTAGAAGCCTCCCAGCATAGAATAATACCATTTGCAGAAACGCAGATAATTGGCGTCCCAGAATGCCAGGTATTTCAGACAGAGTGCTTGAATGGTACAGAATCAGTGTAAGTATGCTCAGCAAGAATCTCTTTAGTTCGTCAATTATATAGAAACAAAGACAACAGTGACAAAATTGAAATTGACCTCTCAGCTCCCACATACCACTATTCTGTATGACCATGCTGATCTTAAAGAAACCAAAATATAGTTCAAGAACTGGGAACAGCAGTCAAATTCCCCACTTAAAAAAGCAGGCATAATAAGTGATTTCAAACTCACTGCATCCACTTATACTATAAATGTACTTAAGAGAAATAAAAGAAAAGGGAGAAAAAGGTATCAGGAATCAGAATGTGTTTCCTTCAGAGGTGGGAGTAATGATAATACATGTAACCTGAAGAGATTTCCCTTGCCTAGATTAATTCATAGCTGAAGGCTGTTACAGAAAGAGATGATCAGTCAGATGCCAGACATTCCTGCTCAGAGATCTGTGCCATCAGGAACCGGGCTTGACATTGAAGCATTTTTATTTATTCTGTGCAAAGAAGAATCAGCTTGAAATAGATTATTTATGGAGGATAGCTATATATTAGATGCATATAAATGGCAAATTAGATCTCTATGTTCACAAAGTGGGTATTCAGAAAGTAGAACTGGCCTTACCCCTCACTTGTCTTAACAGGACAGATGCAAAGTGATTTAACAACTCCATCCTTCTTTAGTGACAAATACCTGGGACTATCTTTGAACCAGAATTTGCAGTTTGTAGACTCTAGTGATCTTGGGAAAAGGCTAATGAGCCATATTTCATTAGCCTGGGTTACATTTATTTCCTTTTTCTGCATCCTTTTGCTTCATCATACAGAAGAGGAAAATTACATGCATGTGGTTAGCAAGTTATCAAAAAATACATTAATAGTCTCCTTTCCTCAGCTATCTTCTCAGTAACTCCACTGTAAATTAGAGCTCCATTGGTCTACAGCTACATGTCTTAAAAGCTTGAGGAAGCACTTTCACTTTGCTTTGACCAAGATCAGTATTTATACACAGATGTGCTGGTTTTGGCTGGCATAGTTAATTTTCTTAAGAGTTGCTGGCATGAGGCTGTGTTTTAGATTAGTGCTGGAAACACTGTTGATAACACAGAGATAGTTCAGCTGTTGCTGAGCAGAGGTCACACAGAGTCAAGGCCTCTTCTGCTTCTCCTACTGTCCCACCAGTGAGGAGGCTGGGGGTGCACAAGGAGTTATGAGGGGACACAGCCAGGACAGCTGACCCCATTTGACCACAGGGATATCCCAGACCGTGTGTTGTGCTCAGCACACAAAGCTGGGGGAAGGAGAAGAAGAGGGGGATATTTGGAGGGATGGTGTTTGTCTGCTCCAGCCACCATTACCTGTGATGGAGCTCTGCTTTCCTGGGGATGGCTGAACACCTGCCTGGCCACTGGAAGTGGTGAATGTTTTGCTTTGCTTGCATGTGCAGCTTTTGCTTTACCTGTTAAACTGTCTTTATCCCAATGTATGAGTTTTCTGACCCTTACTCTTCGAACTTTCTCCCTCACTGCACAGAGGGAGAATGCATAAAGGGCTGTGTGGTACTTACTTGCGAGCTGGGGTTAAACCATGACAGGAAACAGTGTAACCAAAGACTACACTTTTCCAGGTGGCATAGCTCCTGAAAACATAGTCCTGCTCAAATAGTCCTCAATCTGCCAAGATATGCCATACTTTCTAGAAAATGATTAAAATTCTGGAACTACTTTTCAGAATATTGTTACTGAACAATATTTTTTTTCTTGTGGCAATTTTCTTTTTAAGCATATAGGACAAAGAGTGATTAGACAAGGTTACAATTTTGTCTTTTGTAAAACCCAAATGAAACAGCAATCTCTTGTAATCATTCTTAATAATAATCATTAAGAGCTATGGAATGTGCTTTTGCCCTTCATCTTCCACATTTAACTTCTTAAAAGTACACCTAAAATTTCCT
Organism: Vidua macroura; assembly: GCF_024509145.1. NCBI lineage: Eukaryota > Metazoa > Chordata > Aves > Passeriformes > Viduidae > Vidua > Vidua macroura. The sequence goes on along the minus strand of NC_071575.1, from coordinate 45,038,811 downwards.
GTGCCCATTAAACTGTCTGCTCTTAAAATCTACCATTAGCAGACAGAGCAAGTTCATTCTGATGACTTCTATCTGTCTCCCAAAATAAAAGGGGCAAGATTAGGATTGAATACATCAGAGTGATTCAGTGGTAGTTTGTTTTTATTAATTTTTACCAACACAGTTAAATAGAGGCTGTAATAAGCTCCTGCATTATTAAGACTCTAGGTTCTGAAAATAATTTGTTTTTTTCACTGCATTTTCTTTAATTCTTTGCATCTAATGGTACAGTTTAAGCCTCGTTCACAGACATATCACAATCTTTTGGCATAATGTCTTAGCAAAGTCATGTAAACATCACTTGCTGTTGGAAAATAGTATTTTCCAGCAAGCATGCAGTTTTCCATTGCTGTTGTACCATTTACTCCATTCTAGACAGGAAGTTACAACCATTTCTACAGAGCACTAATTTGTAATTAACTTATGAAGTAATTTTTGAAGTTTAATTAGTGGTTAAATCCTGTTAATTCTTGTTAAAACAGGTTCTTTAGATGTCAAGCGAAGCTCAATATGATTGTGGTCTTAGACAAGTCTTTAAGTATCTTTTAACAGTTTCTCCTCTTTTTAAAACTTTAACAGCACAAAAGAAAACCATCTGAACTTCTATAGTTTGATTTTACTGTACAGTTTTTGCTAGTTTGAAGTAATAACCTTTCAAACTGAGACTGCTCTAACATAAGTTGGGGCATAATTTCAGGTTAAGAAAACCTCTGAAAGCTCAAGCTGTGTTTCCAGCACACCAAAATCTTAACATTGTTAAGATAGAAGTATGCATTTTCAAAATGCCATATTTGACTGACTGGTCCACTAGCCAAAACCAGCATTAGCTTTTTATCTTTTCTATCTTATTCCTGAGTGAGAACAGGCTAAATTTACTATAAGTATAGCACTTGCTGTTGCCTTTAGAGAAAGTAAATGTAAATGCCTTTCTATTTCCCTACAGTTTCTGATTTTGAATGAATTATACCCAGACTCCCTAGGAGGGAGAAGAGCCAAATAAAGGCATTTCACAGAAAAAAAAACCCAAACAGATATAGTTAAAGAACCCTGGATAAAAGTACACAATAGACAGTTTCATGCCAAATCAATCGTATTAACAAAGTAAAATCAATCAGCAAAACATAGGAAACTGTCAGGCTTTCCAGACAGGAGAGGAAAAAAGTAAAGAATTTAGGATGCAAGATGTGAAGTTTAGAAGACCTGCCTAAACACTATGGTAAACCAATTGAACAAATTCTAGAAAGTACTGTCTCGCATGGCTACTTGAAAATGTGCTATTCATAATATTAAAAAAAATGTCAAGCGCACGAATTATAAAATCAAACTATTTTTGCGGTTTTACAATCTATGCTCCAAAACATCAAATATCTAGATAAACACATAATAGGTTAAAACTTCAGTCATATTCTTAATTATTGACTCTTAATAGCAGGAATTTTAAATTTTGAAATGTCATTTATTTATTACTACCTCCTTTGTTGGAATCAAGATTTTATATGGTATAATCCAACCTGCTACTGAGTAGAAGAATTTTTATATCCAATACGTAGATTTAAATTCATGAAAAAAGAGATCAGTCAACTGTATATTTGTTCTTTTTCTTATACCACCTATAATTAATAGTAAGTTAGGAAGATAAGAGACTGAATTACTGTACACTTTATAAATGAACTATTTATACTTAATTTCCCCCCATTTCCTTTCTGAAACCAGACAATCAATCAGCACATAAAGGAACTCATTTACATGGAACACTATCATGCTTGTCCTTGTGGGGCCACCATTTCATGAATATCCCAGGATGTATGGCTGTTGAAGACTGATGCATATATAGATTTAACAAATAACAGTTCTTATGCAGAGAGCAATCACAGAGAAAAATAGCTAATCAGAACACATTACAACATTAAAATTTCACATTTTATAAATGGAGTAAAGATGCTTTTAAATATATTTACAGTTAGAAAAAAGGATTTAGGATTACTACAAGTCAAAATTATTTAGAAATTATGAAAGTGAAGTTCATTTAAATTATATTATTAACAGACTCAAATGCAGTATTTTGCTTAGAATTTGTCTAATCTGCTGTCAGTATTGTCATATTCTTTTAATCATCAAACAGGCAAAAACTTAACTTTGCTTAATGCTAAAACAAGCATAATTGCAATAAAACAATGGCAACCTAATTGTTCAGTTAAAACCACCACAGCTTTTAAGATCCTACCTGACTTCTGTAGCACATATAGTAGAAATTGCTCTTCAATGTCTTGTTCCATAACAAACAGTGAGACTTTCTGCATTGTTTTTGATAACCACACTTGTACCACATTTTTGAGATTATTCTCTAGAGACAGTTGAATCACAGTAAAATCCGCTCCATCCTTCCTTTCAAACCAAATAGCTACTTAATTCTGAAGATAGAGTCCTTTTGTTGGCAATGCTGGGTGGTTTATTCACATAAACTTAAATAAAAACACATTTCCCATTTAGTGAACTACTGGTAATAGATTACTATTTCTTTGCAAGGAATTCTGAAATGTGTTAGCATTCATTACATTTCAAATTAGAAACACATTTCATAAAACTTCTTGCAATGAGATTTACTATCCTTAAACTGCTTGCTTTAAACAGTTTCAGCTCTTTTGTAATCCATTACATCAGTATAGTCTGCAAATAGTCCCACCTAAAAATAAAATATAAAAAAATAAAGTAGAGAAGCATGTGTTTTTTTCTTTTAAAAGCTAGTGTATGTTAATCTGAACACTAGCCCAGCCCCAAAAACATTTAAGAACCTTAAAAAGCATGTTTTACAGGTACTAAATTTGGCCAGGTAACAGCAAGGAACAGACATTCTATTTTTAGTAAGATAAAGCAGAATACATAATAAACAGGTCAGTAGTTATCCATCTGAAACAGCCTATAATTAACATTTGATGTCTAAAAAGTTTAAACAGCAACACCAAGGAATGAGGTATGTATGTTCTCAGATATCACATCAGACTCTCATTTTATGCAACTAACTGTATTTCACAACTAGCATCTTACAAAATAGAACAGTACCATTGTGCCTGTAGAAGTACTGCATTAAAAACAGAAAAATACATTACTACAAGAAACCACCAAACATCACAATTGTCAGGGGCTACAAAAATCCATTATTTTAAGCTGTCAAGAAGACATATCATATGTGGGTAATAATTTGGGGCTGGATTCACTACCAAGAAGGTCCACCCAACTTTGACATAGGCTTAAAAATATATTTACTTTGAATGAAAAAGAAAAGGCTCACAGGAGTGTAAGTGCCCTACCTCACTAAAAGGAGCTAAATGGACTTTTGTACTGAACCAGAATATATAATTTAAAATCTATACATGAATTGTATGTATGTATCAAAACACTTATTGGTTGTAAACAAAAATGCAAAATCTGTATTCACAAAAATATTTTATTGGTAATTTTACATAATACCAGATGGTATTGTAAATAGTTCTGCTCTTTATCAGTATATTGCTAAGTGCGTAAATGTTGACAGCTTATGCCATAAAGTAATATAGTGAGTATTTTTCAAATTATTTATGCCATAATATATTCTAACAGGCCAATTCAATATTAAAGAAATTGATTCAGGAACGAAAAAAAAAAAAATAGAATTGTTATTCCCTTATTCTTGTGCAACATCTGATATTCCTGCACTGAAATAAGTGACTATGTGACACTAGAAAAATCTGGGGCAAGGAAACAGCACTAAGAAGAAACAAGAACTGCAGATCTGTTCTTTTTAAAGCTTTTCCAAACTTTCATATTTCCAAATAGTTTTTGCCAAATGCATCACCATCTGAGGTTCAGTATTTGTTACACAACACAAAATACCAGTGTACAGCGACAATGCAGTACTTTACCTGAATTGCAAGGTTAACTAATCAATGCTTAGAATGTGTTTTCTATTTTGCTTGTAAACATTACAATAAGTGTTTTAAGTGTCAAAAAATATTGGTAAAACCATCAACATAATTCAGTAACAGTAATCTAGTAAAATGTGTCAAACATTGGCAAAAATCCATACAAATGTTTTCTTTAATAACATTTTTCCTATTTAACCACACCAAGTACCAGCAGGTGTTTTTAAGAAGATAATTATTATGAAAATTCTGTTGCAGCAATAATTGATAAAGTTGATCTTTGACTTGCATACATATAACTATGTTTCACAATTCTCAAATAATACATATTTAGGCAGCTTGAACTATGTTATAAAATTTAAATTCAGTACATGCCAATAGTAGAGATTCCAAGAGTTTTGTTAGAATTCACTAAACTAAAAGTGAAAATGGACATAGCAATAACACTGTATAATGCACATTCAAACCACATTTTCATGGCACCCTTACACATGTAGATTAAAAAGTTGTTCTGAAGATGCTTCATAAGCATTTGTAGATAGAATTTAAGTTATTATAGAATCACAAAATAAGCTGAGTTGGAAGGGACCCAAAAGGATCATTGAGTCCAAATTCTGGCCCTGCACAGGACAGCCCCAAGAGTCACACCATGTGCCTGAGAGGGCTGTCCAAATACTTCTTGAACTCTGTCAGGCTGGTGCTGTGACCACTTCCCTGGGGAGCCTGTTCCAGTGCCCAACAACCCTCTGGGTGAGGAAACTTCTGTGGTATCTAACCTAAACCTCCCCTGACTCAGCTTCATGCTGTTACTGTTTCCATCACTGCACTTATTTTCTTTCTTTTTTTTAAACTGCATTGTGTTCCAGTCAACATATTAATTATGCATGACTAATCTGTCATGAAAATGTGGTGACAGAACTTACATATTTGCATGTTTTGAAGAGACTAATGAACCTGGAGGAAATAAACTTTAATGAGATTCCCCATTCAGTGACGACGCTTCTCCTCTGGGTGAAGATGACCTGGACATTCCCCTCTCTGTGTTGTCAGAGCTAGAACCACTCTGACTGTGTTGATCTGCAGAAGCAGCACTGGAAGCAGGTGGTGACTTAGTTTTCTCCTTAAAGTCTGTAATAATGACTGTCAGATCTCCAACGGTAACTTCCAAATGCTGAGCACTACTTCGATCCACATTTTTCAACCTTGGCCTAAATAAAGCAAATAATCATATTAAAAGCACACACACCATCTTATTACTTTGTCTCCCTCCTACTTTTTAGGAGCTCAGGAGAACAAATGTGTATATAAGACTTCTTTTTGCAACACATAACATGTAGGAAAACAAAGTGCCAGAGGTATTAATAATTGAGTGTTTCCTAGTATGTTTTACATTGAAATAGTTGACTATAACACATTACCATCTCCTAAAACTATTTAGAAGTTGACATTTTGAATAATGCAGCAATATGTGAAGGTTTTTACTTTTTAAACCCAATTTTTTCTTTATTGTGACTATATAAAGTTATAAATTTGATCTGGAGAAACATCTATCTCTGCAGCAGCCTGAAGCAACAATTCTAAGTAGAAAATGATGTTCAGTAATGAAGATGTTGGTGTCTGTCTTTTGAATTCAACAGCACACACAGTGTTAATTTGCAGCAGGTGTTACCTCATTTCAAAACCTCACTAGGACCACTAGTATACTATCTGAACTGGACTTCGTGTTCACAGTATAACTGGTATTCCTGGTATAGGCTCTGTTTTAAATTATGCAGAGATGAATGATACATAATGTTGACAGAATAAGTATCTTCATTAAACCTTTCAATTGTTTGATTTTTCACAACAAAAAGAACTAAAGAATAATTTGACTTATGTTTTGCCATCATATTTTTGCTAGTGACAAGCATAAAATACTTTCAATTTAATCCTTTCCCATGATCACCATGACAAGCTGATACCAGACAGCTGAATTCATACAAGCAGTTAAGAACAGCATGGTTTCTGCATTTAACTGACTCCACAGCGACCATTGGCTCAAGCTGTGATAAAATGACACGTTTGCAGGTGTGATAACAGCAAAACTCTATCTAACCTTTACCCTACCATCAACTTTGTTTGAAGTAGAATTGGTTCCCATTCACTTCAGCTGAAACATCTTATGTCTTTTCTCCACTACAACTCAGATAGGCTTTGACATCTTGCTCCCCTGAGGCTGAAGCAGCATGACTGAAACAACTCAGAAAAAACTGAAAATCTGCTGATGTGCTTCATGGGAATACAGTGAAAACTCCAGAATTATCATCTTGTGCAAGTGCTGTGTACCTGGAGCTTATTAATTATACTGAGTGTGCATGAAGATTTTTATAGTTGCTTCCAGCAATAATATACACATTTTAAGGCAAAAAGAAAAGGATATCCTTTTCTCAAAGAATACTGAAGAAATCTGCCTAAACTAATCAAGCATTCTTAACTTACTATCGTACCTAGTAAAACAATTATTGGAAAAAATTAACTGTTTGAAGCATTAAAAAAAAAAAACCCATCAATTCTTAATGCAAGGTCATACCAGTATTTCGGTCCAATATTTTATTTTAGTTCTTTTTCAAATTTTTCAAGCTCTTTCCCTATCTCACTTTTTGCATTTTTACTGTATTATTGCAATTTACTCATTAGTATTTCAATTTATAATTGGATTAACTAAAGCTCACTATGTTAACATCAAATGCTTAATAACTGAAGTCCTTCAGCTGCATGAGGTAAGCTTGTAAATTTGAGTATTTAAAAAAGAAAAAAGGAAAGGAAATAACACCTCAGTGTCCTTAACCCTAACCATGACTTTCCTAATATGACTGCTCTCTACTGACTCTCAGTCCCTCCCTTGTTCTGATCCTAATGATCCTATTTCAGGCACAACAGAAGCATCTGCTACTTCTCTGCATAACTAATCCCAGAGGATATTTCTTGGCTGGGCTATTTGGGAGTGCTTAAAAAAAAAAAAAAAAAAATCAATAGTTCCTCCCACATTTGCTTAGACTACATGTCTTATACACTTTTCAGTTTTTTGACACAGCATTCTTACTTTCTTGCTACAATAACTTTATGCTTAGATTATGATGAATTAGGGGTTAAACCTGCTGCTTTTGTTCAGCAGTTTGCACCCTCCTTCCTTACAGCAAGATCAAGGCTTTTACAACAGCTTGTCTGTACTGCAATATTTCGTGTTTTCACTTCTAAGAGTCCTTCAGCATCCCAGATGTGGCATAGAGTTCTATCACTAGGTAATTGACATACCTTATCCTGTCACATTAATTTATGCCCTAGTTCAGCCCTTCAAAGCTGAAGGATTCTACAAGGCTATCAATAACTAAGTTATTTTCCCTACTCATCTGTAGTCTGGTACTGGTTCTCTCCTCCCACTACTATTTTGCATGAAAATTATTCACTCCCATCCCCTCTTTTTTCCAGAGATTAATATCATCATTTTGCCTATCAACAGTTTTGTATGGTATGAAAAATACTTCTATAAACCCTTAAAACAATATACTAAATAACCCTTAAAAGGTCAGTCTTTCTTTCTCTGTTCAGCTGATCTCCATCTTCTGGCCACAAGTACACACTGCAGGTCTTCTTTGTATTTTATAGACAACCTAAACCAATGAAAATTCACACCAATATATAACCTGTTTGCCACAACACTTAGAAAGCAGTAAAATCAAAGAACACTTTCTTATTTTTGTTTGTAAATGACATTTTATGAATACTGCAAAAGTTTCTAAATTTTTTACCTGGTTTTCTTATGACTGTTCTTTTTGCTTGTTGTTTCCTTTTCACTTTTTTCCTTTTCTACTTTGTCTTTTTTCTCTTTCTTTGATTGTGTAGGGGGCACAAATTGCTGAGGAACCTGTTGTGCAACCAGCTGAGAGACAGGTCGAGGTTTCCTGTGTGCACATATATACAGACATGCATAATGCTTAGACTTTTCAAGTCTCAAACTGTCTACACTTCAGTTATTAACATTAAGCATCACTGTAAAAAGAAGTATTGTTTAAACATATCTTGCTGCTAATACTTCATTAAGACAGTATATAAAATTTAAACCCATTGTAGCCTTTGGTTTTACTTACTTGCATTATCAACAAATGAGATTCTCTTATTTTTATTTTACATATTTGCAATGAACCCTCTTCTCGCAGCTGTCATATCCAGACAGAAAGCTCAGAGTGAGCTTCAAAAGACAATTCTTCCAGAAATTACACTACCACCCACTCCCAGCCCCTTCAAATGTTGAAATAGTCTCGTTTGAGTCTATTCCAATACAGAAGTAGACAATCCTTATCACAGAAAGTAAAAGGCTGACATCTGAGGTATCAGAGCTAACACCATTGTTGGTCTTATAGAATAAAACTTCAGTGTTTTCAGCTCAAACCAATTTATTGAAGGCAATAATAAATCCTGTTGTGTAAAATTTTTATCATGTTGTTCACTGAAAAAATACACTGCTAGTTAATATTAGTAGGATATAGCTGTCAGAACACATTTACTTTGGAAGCTGGCAACAGAAACATAAGACCACGTTCCATCAGTATAAACAGTGCAGGTTTCATTTCCAAGTTTTGACCCAAACTAAAAACCAGTGTGAAAAGACCAACAGAAGGCAAAAGCGTTTCAACAGTTTATTATTTTTACATTTTCCAAAATATTATTTTGAAATTGATTAATTTTTTATTCTGTTTTGTATTGGAATACAATGATTCTAGTTTGAAATGAAACATTTTACTCATTCCATTGCAAGTGTATTTACTTGTTATGCAGTTTTGGAATTAAGAAATTTCAAGTCATGATATACAAAAAAGTTTCTGCTATTAAGGCTTTGAAGATATAAATTTCTTCTCCAAAAGAATGCTTACCCTGCCAAGCTCTTGGCTTTTGTTAGTTGGATTCTGATGTTAAGTTTTTTAAAATAGAAAAAGCACAAATTATATGCACTGTGATACTCTGAAAATACAAAATCGTTATTAAAGCAACAGAAGCTATCAGCTCACACACATACTTAGTTATCCCAACCCACAGGATCACACCACTGGCACTTCTTGCTTGGGTGAAGAAAAGAGAAAAATAACAAGTACAAGAAATCAAGGCAGCTCCTGTGAACAAGTTATATTTTCAGTAATGATTGCAATAGTTCAAGTTACAGACTGAAAGCCAAATTACAAGAATTCATAAAGTGTAGGAAAGACAACTAATATAAATCAGCTGAGATTTCATGAGTCTTCCCAGTAAGTTCTTAATGAATTAAAATAAATTAAAATAAATATTATCAATAAATTGTCAGTGCAATAGAACTTTGGGATAAAAACTAGACTACCCCTTACCCACTCATGAACTGAGCTGACTCATGGAGGGATGAAGAACAGGAACAAATCCCTTTAGCGAAAACTACCCAGCTTATAGCACTAGAACCTTGCAAAGAACACACTGTAGTGAGCCCACAGTGAACAACTCAAATGGTCTCAATAGACTACAAATATGTAGGTTAACACAGTACATAAGACATTTTTAAGAAAACTCACCTCAGAATTTTTTCAACCTTTTGTCACAGTAGTTCATAATAGAACAAGAACCACCAAGGTGTAATTGATGCACAAGCTTATCATATCAGGTCGAAAACAGTTGTGGTATATAAAGAAAACTGATGATCAGCCTTGAATTGAAGACTGCTTCAGGAGATAGGGATACAGTTTGTCATGACAGTCAAGTGACAATCCCATCATTACTACACAGTGACCTGAGAGAATGATTGGACATGTTACTTATGAACTAAGACACTAGTGAACTTGACACACAATGAATTGTTTCCAGGGGTGCAGACAACACCATGATTATGGAAACTTGTTAGAAAGAGGTAGAAAGGGGAAAAAACAATCTTAGCCAAATAAGGTCTGAATTTATAACCATTTCAGTTCCTGAGGGCAAACTAGATAATTTCTGTTAGAGTACAGATGGGAAATTACACTTAGTTCTAAGTCCTAGACTTAGAAGTTTTTTCCTAATACCATAAAGCGAGTAAGACTGAAAAAAAAAATCCTTGCAACAAGGAGCAGAAGTCAGTAAAGACAAAAAAAAAAATCCCACAGAGAAATCATATTTTGGAAGATGAACTAAAAATTAATCAAGAGGTTCTATTTGGCTTCGCTGTGACAAGAGAATCCTTCCATTAAACATCCATATGTTTTGTTGTCATTTTTTTCTATAGCTATCAGTTACAGCTCTGTTCTAAATTTTATTATCTGCTTTCTCACGTTCTGATTTATTAAATGAGGCTTCAATTCAAGGTTCCTATATTAAAAACAATGACAAAAAAAGTATTTCATCTCTCAACACTAGGAATGCCTTTCAAGTGCTCAAATTTTTTCCCCAGGTACTCAAAAGGGGCTAATGAACTGCAGCCAAGCACTTCACAAGCCATGCAGGTGTCAGGAGATAACTCTACTACACTCATGAAGCTTGAACCTGATAGAATTGTTCCTGTTTAGTGGTAGCTGAATCATGTCATTCAAGCATGAATAAATTCATAAAGAAAAGGCTATTTCAGAGAAGATAAAAATAAGAGAAACTATCCCTGTAACAGGAAACTGATTTTGATGATTTGCCAAAATACAACATTTTAAATTACTCGTTTTCTAAACTAGTTAAAGACTCCTTGCAATACACTGCTACAGATTAAGTACATATGATGTTAACACAGCCTTTTGTTTATATTTATGGCAATTTGCTCTTTAAGAATATTCAAGAGCACCTGAGCTAACTGGTGTTTAGAAAGAAGCTCTATAATCTTCTGCATTAAGATTACAAGCATTTTTGCCTCTATCACTGGACCACTATCGGACCACCACAACTGAACAATCCAGAACTACAAGCAGAAATGTTCATAAAAACAATACCTATTATTTAGTCAGCCCCTAAAAGCTTTGTAATTTTGGATAGTAATTCCTCTTTAGTCATTTAAAGAACACTAAGAAAGGCATACACTATTACAGAAGATAAGTGCAAGCAATTCTTTCCAGAGGTGAACTTTATGGTTTAAGCACTGTAGCCATACCAAGAAACTGATTTACTGAGCTTCCAAGAGATCTCTAAACAGTACATCTCTGAATACTGCACTCCCCTTCTCTACTACCTAGTTTTCCTTTTTAGACAGTGTTATCTTTCTTCTAAGCTGACATCAGTCATACTTCTACCTACACTTCTATTCCAATCTCATCCATTACAGTTTTATTAATTATCTAATTCCAATGTTGTTTTCAAGGTCCTACTTGATAGGCACTTCATAGTCTCCTTTAAAAATTTTTGGTCCTTAAGCAGCCAATAGTCATTAAGACAAACATACGAAGTAAATGCCCATAAATGCTCTAAAACAAGGATGTCATAATTTTAACTCTAGTCTTCGTGTTGCAGGATGTAACTACATTTTATCTTACCAGGTTTGCTCTAGATGCTGGTTTAGAAAGCATATTTATAGAGGCTGCAGAAACTTGTCTTTGCTTTAGCATTTGTATGCAGAAACTCATTCAGTACTGACACTCTCAAAGGAAGAAAATATTTAATACACCGAAGGATGAACTGGTTTTCATTGCTGACATTCTTTAAAAAATAAAAAAATCTTTATAGCACAGAAATTTACATGCCTAGAGATGAAAAGTACTCAAGAAGACCACATGATATCCGCAACTGTTGCCCTGAGTAATTTCCGTGACCCAGACCTCAACACAATACCTTCCTGCACATAAATAATCTTGGACATCTCACAGCAGTACATGCTTCCTTGATTTCCCTCACCTAGTATTCACCAATAACCTATGTTAATAGTATTTTGACTAATTTGATATGGTGAATAACTTGGTCTCATTACAGCAAAGCAGATCCATTTTGAGAACCAAAATAAACAAAAGATATCTATACAATACTGATGGACCAACATAGACACCAGAGTAAACTCTCAGTTGCCCGAGTTGTGCATCAAACATGTAGACAACCAAACTGGCTTAATGTTGAAGCATCTTGGTGTTTGGCTGAATTTAAATGATATAGAGCACAACTACATTTGCACAATTCTGCTTCTGCAGCCATCACGAGTCCACAAAGCATCTAATGTCTTCTGCATTACTCAGAGTATAAACTCCAATTCTAACAGACCTGAACTACTTATCTGTCAATCAGCTTTAGGGCTCCTCTGCCACAGTCTGGCAACAAGGAGCACGATGGAGCCAACTGTGATAGTTTTTCCATGAACCAACCCCAAATCTACCTACATCTCAAGAGAGTCCTGTGTTAGCATGAGGTACCCCTGCATGTAAAATTGGGAGTCAGTTTGTCCATTTGGTGCCACATTTCCGGAATGGCCAGAGTGAGCCAAATAAGGCTGCCAAGAAGCACACAGAGCCACCAAGCAAGTGAGACTGCTGAAAGCACAGACATAAACAGTCCAACAGAGCAGCCAACACATTACCTTTGATTTAGTGGGAGCCATCCTGGACTTGAAGTGGTCCACACAGAATCATATACCCATATCCTCCCATTATCCACAGATGTCAGAATATAACCTATACTTTTCTATACAGAAATCTACATGCTATAATTAAACCCCAGTGCTTTTTCCAACCTGTTGAGGGAAGTGTATTGTCATCTATAACGTGCAGTTTAGAGGCTTCAGACATCCTGGTAAACAGGCACACTCTTACTCAAAGGCACACTCTTTCCTCAAGCTCTACTTCTCTTTTTTTTTTTTTTGTATTTTACTATAAAAATATTGAAATATTTTTCTGCAGAAATATTAAAATTACAATTTCCCAATTGAAACACAATGGATCTAGGTTAAGAAAATGCTGTCACCTCAACATTCAATCAAGCTGAAAGATGTTCTTCAACAGAAAACCTGGATTAAGAATACCCTTCCATTATGCTTAAAATGGAAGAAAAGCTTCCATTTTAATGTGATCCTTCCCTTTCCTCAAGTCCAACCACCTCCTGGCTTCAGTTCGGGCCAATAGCTCTTGCCAGAGGCTCACCCTGTCTCAAGTGGCAAATTATCTGTTTTCTAAAGCTAGGGACACACACAACTTATCTAAAAACTTAAAATAGCTCATTAGGCCTGATACTGAAGTCTGTTACTGGGCTCTGGTCAGTTTACTTGCCAAGTTTTTCCTCAAATAACTAGAGAATAATCTAGTCCAGTTTTATTTAGCTATAAAAAATCTGATACAATTTTAATTACAAATTCCTCTTACTTCCTGGTTTCCTATTAAAGCAATTCCTAAAATTGTCTGTGAAACACTGTTCCTACCAAAGGCTGTGATGTCCTAGCTGCCCAAGATGGTATTGATTTATTCTGGATTCATGAACTCAAATTACTCTTCCAAATACTAATCAGTTACCTTTTGAATGAGAGCAGGATTCAATGAGAGAGGTAATATCACGGAATCAAAGACTCGTTTAGGTTAGAAAAGACCTCTATAATCATGATGATACTATCAAACCGAAGGGATAACTATGATATACCTAGAATTGTCTATTCAGCAGAACAGTTCAAGACTGATCAGCAATATTTTCTCCTAGCATGTTTTCCCTCCCAGAAAAAGAAATGTTCCCAAGAAAAACAAAGCTTGTAGTATTTCTTCATATTTTTTTCATGTTTTTTAATCTAGAATCTACATGGCATCACATATATTTCAGAATTCCAACTTTGCAAATGAATTTCATCCTTTTCTCCACTTCTTTGAAAAAAAACCCCACCACCAAACCAAATCTGGCTTCAGAGACTTAAAGAGGTTTTATTCAAAGACACTCCTAATCCTTAAGCAGTACCATTTATCTACACTTATCTTCCCTGCAAGAAGACATGGACTTTTTGTTCAAGACAGCAGATTTATTCCTCAAGAAAGAGAAGTTAAAAATATCTGGAACAGAAACCTGACTGATTTCATCTTACCCTTGGTCTTAGACTCCTTTCCGCAGAAATGAAAAATCTTTAAATATAAAGCATTCTTCCCTTTCAGGTGTTTCAGGAGGACAGATGCTTCCAAGCTAATGCAAGTTCCCGCATCTTCTACTCAACTTTTTGCTGCTTTTAGGCCTTCACTGCACAGGGCTTAGGCAGTGAATTCAGCATATTTGTAAACATCAGTTTGTTTCTGTCCTACCAGCATGGCATGACAGGACTCATTCTTTGGAAACCTGTAGTATAGTCACTTAGCACCCTGAATTTTATTCTCCAGGCTTTTACAGGAATTAGCAAAATTGCTATAGTCAAACGGTCTCACAAGTAGTAAATAATCTATATATGTCATCTTTGGTCAAACTCATGAAGCTGGTTGCTAATGAATAGAATCAGTACAACACAGAAATGTTTTTGCCCTTACAGTTTCCACATATGACTTTTTCTATGATGTCTCCTTGGGAAAGTCTCGGAGATCATTCCAAAAACTGCATTGTAAACACAGGGTATGCTGATGCATTATGGATTAAACCTAGAACACTCGTCACAGTTCTGACTAATGTAGTAGAAACTCTAAAATCAAATTCAGGCATTCCCAAATCAGTATCTTTGTGCAAAGCATAAAAGAACAAGGTCAACCAGCTTGTAGGAAAAAATACCTAGAACTATGCACTGGGCTTCAGAGAAAGCCAGTCAGCTCCTCCAACTAACCACTCAAGTGTTCCTGAATCCCACCTTCTTCATTTACTACTTATGAAGGACAATTGCTTTAAAAGCAACCTTCTGTAAATAGATGATTGTATCCCTCTCTCATTCATGCCCTGCAGACTTGTCTATCTCTTTTCTAGCTGCTCCTTTGTTTCTAACTGAGCTGACTCAGCTAATATTTTTTTAAAATGGAATTCCAGCATCATTCTTACACTACTATTCCTCCTCCACCAGCTTTTGCTACTCCCTCATCTAGCAATGATTTCACAAATGCCTTATAAACATTCCAAACCCTGATAAAAATCCTGATTTGCTGATGTTTGTTTCATACACATCTTTTCAAAGTCTAAACAGAATACAGTTAAGGGCATTAAAATCTTGTTGAGAACAAAGTTGAATCATTCAAATTCTACTCTGTTCTTTCAATACTACACTGGGTCATCTCGCAATACAAATGTACAGACTTTAAATATCATATAATTTATTTGAAGATCATTTTCCACTCACATCTATCCTAAATATTAATGTCTCAAGAGGCTAATAGAAATCTGATATCCACAGTAATACTCTAATTTCCATTTTTCCAGTCATTACTGGAATGTCAAGAAAAGCTTATCTTCACATACTTTCTACTTCCTCATCATATTCTAGCTAGTCTCTACTAAAATCTCCTCCACCACATGTCCTCATTTCTCTAAGGTCCACATTCTCAAATATCTCTTAACACAGTAACTAGAGCAATGAATTTAAAAATAAAAGGTTGTTCCTAATCTTGAAAGCAAGCAGATATAAAGAGGCATGATTTTACAGTAAGCAGCTTTTTAAACAAATTGAAGGATGTGAAGAAGTGGTTTTAAGTATAAGATTTTCTAAGGTATGAATATTCCTGTAACATATTAGAACACCTTCACATAGATATGAATGTTTTCAGCAATTCTTACAGCATTTATTTCAGTAACTTTTACAGGGCATATCTGTAGTTGAGTATTGCAGCAATATTAGAGTATGAAGCTTCCTGTGCATTTTCAAAAAGACCTTAATTATGCAAAGATCTAACTCTAACTTTGTAATAGAGCTTAGTCAGCTTTTCACTCAGCATATTACAGAACAGGTTGCAACCAGCTTTCCATGATGGATCAATGGTGTAGATTTAGACGGCAGAACGTCTAGATGGCTCCAGAATGAAAGAAAGATATTTCAAATTCAGTTTCTGCAACAAGTAACACATTACCTTGAAGTAAACCCTCCTAAAAAGTCAAGAAACTTTCCTCCCACCCATTAGCCAGGTCTTTTTGAGGGTTACCTCCCTTCTCCCACACCCGTATACTGATAACAAGTTACTGTGTCAAGCAAGCAATTAGCATTTTCAATTCCTCAGGCATGTTTTCACTCTTTATCAGAGTGAAAAAGTCTTTCTGCAAAACAGGTACACTGACACTAGTGATTTTTCTATGTCCCTTCCAGAGTCTTTTTCCTCCCAGTGTAACTGGTTTTAAGGACAAAAAATGTAAGTAACTTCACCTAAACATATACCTAAAAATGAAGCATATACACAGCTATCTGACTCTTCCCTGCTTTAAGCTAACCTCTGCCTCTGAAGAGCTTAAGAGACTGCTCTTCTTTTCAAGATTAGGAAGTCACAAAAAATGTTGGAAGGCTGAGGCCTACATTTGTATAGGCATAGAAATAGTATTGACAGTGTTAATAAAATAAACAGGACCAAATTAAATTTTGCATCATAATCTCACCAAGGCTTAAATGCAGAAGAATTTCCTAGGAGTCAAGAAATTGTTACCTGAATTATTTATAATACAGAAAAAATAACTACAACCAAGACATGCATACAAGGCACTGCAGTAGCTGTCCTAAAGTAATAATGCTGGCAATCAACAACCAATCTGACACATAGAGAGTGGCAGAGTCTTATTAAACTTCCGAGTAAGAAGGCAAAAGCTTAACTGTTACATTTTAGGCCGTTCATTCAAGTTTATGCTTAAATCTGTACCATTAAGGTATAATTATATGCCATCTGGCTGCACAGAAACCAAGCAAAAAATTCCCTACCTTTTTTACTGATCTTTCTTTGTGCTTCAAGACAATGAAATTTTCAAGTGTTAGTTTGACAGTAAACACTTAAATGTATGCAATGGTTTTTAAACTACAATAGTAGAGGGAGTAATTTTGTCAAATGTAAAACACTAATTCCCAAATATTAGAGAATTGTTAAGCATTCGTACGCACAAAATGCACAACAGCTTTTAGTATATCCTTCCATATATTTGCAGACTAGCAGCTACAGTGTTTCAGACTTTATTTTCTTCTATCCGGCAATTTTTCAACTAACTTAACATTTTCTTCTAGATTTGATACATAAGTTCAAAAAAGATACAAAAGCAAAAATTTGCATTTAACTTTTTACTGACTATCATATCTACTCCACAATCTCTTTCTGCAGCACCGAGCTTTTAGGTTCTGCCAAACAATATTCCTTAACAAAGAAGCTGGTTTTTCAACTTCACTATAAATCCAGCACAAACCTTTGTTCCATTATTATTGCTGGTTTTCAAGATCAAGTTCCAGTAAGCCACAGATTACCTCCTAATAAAAAAGGCTCACATCAGTGACTATTAAGCACATCAGTGATATTATTTAAAGTGAACAGGAAATCATCAGAGACACTGTGTATACTAAGTAGTATTGCAAATGCTGTGGCTAGTTAGATCTTGCAAACTGTGTTCTACGTAGAAGCAAGCAGCTCATGTTGTGATGTCACTGCTGATTTTTAACAGTTTAAGTCTTGTGAAAAGTAAAAAGTATTTCCTACTGCCAAGTTCTTGTAATGCAAGTACAAGTTGCTAGCAATTAAATTAAATCACTACCTGGAGAAGCAGTCTTTGCATTCTGACACAGATCAGCTCACTCTCCCTCAGTCATCAGTACTCTATTAAACTATTCATAGAATAAAAACTATCAGATAAAACTACATTTAGCTTGCTGTGTCACATGAATATGCCCTTACTAATCACCACACAAAGCCATCTTGTGAGAAACTAGTTTTAATTGCTACATTGAAGCAGCTCATGATTAAATGCATCTTCAACATTTTGCTATCCAAAATTATTTTTTCTCATTACCATTCCTTCTGTCATATGCTAGAGTGTTAACAGGCCATTTCACTGCCTCCACAAATAATGCAAGTAAATAATTATGACAGTGCAAACAATGGAGCTAGTGGTCTTTATGAGAAAACATGACATAGATCCATCTGCATACAGCAGAGTAGCAATGCAATTTCTACACATCCTATGTATATTTGAATTCTAACTTTCAGACAGCTCTGATTTGTGCTTTCATATTCCTAGCTGTTTTACAGTATGAATCATTTACTTGGAATTCATCCATTCAGTGCATTTCTAGCAATTCCATCTTTCAATAAAAGCTGATTCAATTAGAATAGACTCACATGACCCATATGGTTTTATCAGTCACTGCAAAAATGTGCAGAAAACTACCCCTTGAGGCAGTGTTCCTATTTAATCATTCCCTTAAAGGGAATGCCCTATTTTCCAGATGGCATTTAACAGATGAGGCCAGCAAGTCTCCTGAAGACAACTGGTAAAGTGCACAACAGCCTGCTCTAAGAATCTCTGTAACAGTACCATTAGAAAGACCAAGTTCAACTTCATGAATAGTTTTCAAAGTAGCCATCAAATGTTACTTCTCCAACAACCAGTTAAAAGGCTCCAACCTCTTGCATATTGTTGTTAGAATTCTTCCCCATATGCCACAAGCTGTGGTGCACCAATGCTCCGTGTGACAGCAATATTCAAAATACCCTGCTTGAGAAACATATTGGTATCAACTAATGACAATAAGCTACATATGAGCAGGGATCAGGAAGCCCAATGTCCTCTAAACACCCTATGAGGAGGCAGTATTTGGGAGTCTACAGAAAAAGGAGTGGTTACAGTCTCCTCCTATATCCATCCCTAGATCCTTGGGATTCACGGGGAAGTGACCTCTTCCAAATGCCAATCCCATAAAGGATTGGATCCTTCACACTACTCCTCTGTCCCTTTCCTGCAGAAACTCTGAAACCTTCTTACACCTATGCAAAAAAAAAAAAAAAAACCCATGCAAACTATGAGGATCACAATGATGCAGCAGCAGAGTCATTGTTGCACTGAACAGGGCCAATACTTGGCACAGCTAGTTTTATCAAACAGGAAGGAGCTTGCTTCTGACCTATTGTATTTGTTCTGCACTGTAGGTATCATCTTCCCAGAAGACAGTAACAATCTAGAACTTCTTCCATTTAGAGCCAGCCCCACAAATATGTCTACCTTAAGCAGAGGAATTTTTTTCTCTAAAAAATCAAGTCTTCATAATGTTCTTCATTAAGATGTATATTAATCTAAAAAGATGCTACAGAATGAGTTGTCACACTCTCTTTTATCCTTCTTATTCAATTACAGAATTTCTAGTGCATGACCCTAATCACAGATATCAATGATAGCCATAACAAATAACTTTCCTTTCACAGCATGTGCCAAACCAACTTTTTTCAGCTTTTAGAGTTGGGAACTCTATTTCCATAGTGAATTTTCAAAACCCTATTTATTCACACAATTTTTTTTCTACTAGGCACTGTCATATGAGCTTTATGGTACAGTGAAAGTATAGTCAAGCATTTTGGAAAAGTTTAAAGATAGGTTCCAAAGCTTCAGTAAGTTAGAATAGGAAAATTTTCAATTGCTTGTTTCCTCCCCACCCCTCAATTCCTAAGAAAACAAGAAAAAACTTGTAGCAGAGATCACGGTCATATCTTCTAGTCTTCAATTTGACTTTTGATGGAAAGTTTGCCAGCCAAAACCTTCCCAACAACATTCTGCAGCTGAACTCTCCAAGTTCAAGCCTGCTCTACATCAGCATACCACATACCAGTGGAATGCACTTCAGAGAACAGACAATCCTCAAGATCTCTGTCCTACTTAGACCAGGATACGCCACCGCGTGAAAGTATAAAAATTGAACACTTAGTATTTTGTTCTAACTCGCCTACTTCAAAAGTATCTTGTAGCTGACTGTATGAGCCAAGAAGACATCATTTGATACTCCGAGGATGTTCTGCAAAGCATACTGTTCATTCTAACCTGACTTTCAAGATGAAAAATACAGATATTTCTATCAAGTTTTAAACAGGAATAGGCACAGTGAGCTGTCACAGCAATCAAGGAAAAAATGGATAAAAAGTGGCATAAAATGCAAATTCTCATCACTTTACAAGTGATACAAGAGCTTTCTTTTTACCAGCTAATCTTCTATTTTAACATACTTCATCTTATTTTAGGCGTTTATTCAAATCCTAGTAGCTTTTAGTCTAGGACAGACAATTTTCCCTATAAAAGACACATAGAATAACAATACCACTGGTGGCACTAAAAACAAAGATGACATTTCCACCAAAAACAAAACCCAAAAATCCAAAACAAAAACCAGCAAGCAAAGCTACATATATCAAAACACACACTACTTATGCCCCAAAGGAAAGTACTTAATTGTGGAAAGAAAGCAAATACTGGATGGCATAAAGTCTTCTTTGCTTCAGTACCCACAGAAAAGTTTAATTCCATATAACCAAATTAAACAAGGGAGTATTGAGTTCAAGCTAGAATAAAAGAAACAGACCACTGAGTGTTATTTATTGCAGTCAACAGCCTCTAATGAAATTCATCCTCAGAAAAAGATGTTTAGATAATACAGGAAAGGTGAAAGAAGTCATCAAGTACTGCAGAAGGAAAAAAAAAGGGGGAAAAAATCATAAGATGGGCAAATAAAAACTTCAATCTTATTCAATTTCAGGAAAATACTAGAAAGAAATTATTTAAGAATTGGGAGAATTAAAGGATAAAGCCAATTGGCTTGACAGTCTAGTTTCTTTCTTTAATGGACTAGTAGCCCTGCTGACTAGGAGAAAATAAATATACGTTGCCAGTCTTGACTTGCAACACAGTCAAAAATATATTCTCCCACTTAAGCTAAACTATGATGAGGACAAAATTGTGCAGAAGGAAGTTCAAAATTTGAGTTTCCTTGCTTAATAGTTCCCAACAACCAGCTGTAGATATATTTACATGTATCTATGGGGTAGCATTTATAGAGAGGTTCTACAGGGATATTATTCAATATTTTTAATTATAATTTGGATGAAGATATAAGGAATAGAACAAGAATCGGGCTGAGAGGTGGTGAGAACTATCTGACAAGACAATCCTGCATGAAGGTGACTCAAAATGAAAATTATGAATTCCAAAAAAGACAGCACAAAGCACAGCAGACCCCACAACGATATGAAAAAAAGCCCTACTTAAGTAAGAACAAGATATAAAAGGATACCAGACTGCAGTGGATCAAGTAGATTACAATTTTTATGAGCTTCTTAGAGTCATAAATTAAAATACCTGTCAGGCTCAAAACTACAAAGATTTAACATGAGATTTAACCTTAAAGAAAAAGTCAGCAACACTCTCCCTACTCCTTTCTAAAATACAGACTTGATTTTCTTTTGGTTGGCTGCCCATTGCATTCTCTATTGCCCATACAAGCTCCACCCATGAAGAGCACCTAACAGAGCCACCCAATCAATAAAAATTAATTCATTCTGTTATAACAACATTGAAATTGATGTGTGCAGAATTCTTAAGTTGAACTATATTTTTCAGGGAAAACAATTCCTAAATAAATTCTTAAATAATTTTAAAGGTTACTTTTAAAAACTCTTTTTAAAAATAAGACTGGAAGTCCAGAATGACTGGATTACTCAACGGCTAGTGACAGAGCAAAAGAGAACTATTTATTCTTGCTCCTCTTCATAATTTAATATTAACTCTAAACCATAAAACTTGTAATATACAATCCATATTTTACCAAGCTCTGTATGACTTTTCCACTTGCTTCATTCCTGCAAATAGTTCCTTCTCTAAACTACCACAAGTAACGAATGCTCTTGAGTCTGTTGAGCTTAATTCAGTAATGTATTTGTAAAATCAGCATGACAGGCAGTTCTTCCTCTTTTTCTCGTTCCCAACCTTCTCCCCGACACGCACGCGCATGTGCACACACAGAGGCTGCATTCTGGGAGGCAGAAGAGTCCTTAACAAGCTGTTGTGAAACAGACATGTTAAACCAGATATACAAGAGAAGTACCAATTCTCTGTCCTCAGCAGTACTGCATTTCAACAGGAATACAAATACCAGATTTGATTAAATGTAACTGATTTGTGCTTATAAACATCCAGATGGTACATGACTAAACACATTGCACATGTTTTCTGAAGAAAAATGACCTTGATATCCAAGTTAAAAAATTAAACATTTTATTTATGAGCCTCAAAGTACAAAACAAACTCATGACGGTTCCAAGCAGAGACCTGTATCTCATATTTAGGAGATCATCAGATATGATTATAAAATACATTACAGGACCAAACTCTCAGGCATAGTCAAGGAACATCGACCAAATACCAAGGAAATATACAAATATTCTATCCCAGATCCTTATATCTCATACTCTTAGGTGTCTGGTAGAATTTAAATTTGGCTTTTCATACCTTAGCCCGTGAGAAAAGGAATGATTTAGTGATGAAGATCAATAGATCATAGAATGCAGAAGCCATGCCCCATTTGTCTGGTTATATATTATCTCTACTTCAGCAGTAAAGGACATTAAGAAATATAGATCCCAAATCTACAAAAATTCATCCTTACTAAACATGACTTTCTCATTCTGGCTACAAATTTCAGGGACTATTTTATAAATGATATTGTATATAAGAGCTCACTTAACACGTGTTAAAAAAATTAAATCTAAATTAAAAAAAAAAAGGAAAAACCCGCAAAACTTCACAGAAGTCATTTGTACCGTCTCATCTCCTTATTCTCCCTTTCCCCCGTCAAAAAAAAAAAGAGCTTGAACAGCTTGCACTAAGACTCAGATTCATTGACAAGATTGTTTTTTTAATTCAAAGCAAGTAATGAAAGTAGTTCTAAAAAATAAAATAAAACCATAACAATCATAAAATACACGTCTGTATAACAAATCTTCCCCTACTACTAACCAAGAGACTTTTCACTATTAGTGAAAACATAACCTTTATTCTTAAAGGGCCACACTAGTGTCTCCTTTCCTTAATTTAAAAATCACAGAATGTTATCAAGTCTGAAAAGGAGAAATTGATCGCATGTCCCTGCATCCTTTTTTTTTTTGCTTTGTTTACACAGTAGAATATCATTACAAGCACTTCTAAGTTTAAAAAGCCAGTATTTGCAGTTCCTCCTGTAGCTCTCACTACACTGCCCTGGATACTCATCATTCACACCGAAAGAAGTGGTTAGCAACAGCACAGAAAAAAGAATAGGATCCTGCAACTAGAGATCAGACCATATGCATAAAAAACACATGAAGGAAAGCAAAGTGATAGGTAATTTTAAATCTGGATGCTATTGCTAACTGAATAACAAGAGCTTTAAAAACACTTCTGAGGAAGTTGAAGCAGAGAGGTGACAAAAGGGCAGCAATGCAGCCTCCTAGAAGGAAGCAGAGAGTAGGAAACATGCACTCCTTTAGAGGAAATGCCAATCCTCTTGTGTACTTCTTCCCAACAACACAAACTCTTCAGCTTTACAACACATCTAAATTACAGTGACTAATGGTGTTAGCTGACAAGGAAAGCAAAGTCCAAACATCTACTGAAGGACAGACAAACTGGGAGCAAATACTCGCTGCAGTAAGGTCTGTCCAAGGATCCAGCCCAATTCTTGAAGATTAACCAGTATTGGTAGATAGCGCCATGAAGAACAGAAGAAAGAAATGGGAGCTTGCCAGTGGAGCAACTGTCTTTTGACAAAGCAGTACTTGTGAGAGTCAACCCAAATTCAGCAACCCATTATAACCTCCCCAGGAGCCATATAATTCCCTTCCCTGTTTTCAGCATACCACCATTACCTCTGCTGCTCTTACACAGTTCCAGTCTGGGCTTTTTCAGTGCTTGAGCAAAGACTTCTCTGCACAGCAAGAGTGACAGAGGAGGAATGAAGATTTTCAAGTCATTTAGTCTCAGCAAAACTACAATGGCTTTTGCAAACAACAAACCTTCTCAAAAAGGTCATACAATTTCTTTATAATGGAAACTACGAGGCAATCTAAGTATAGAAGTCGCTACTAGTTCCCTCTATAATACAGTACATTAGGGATCTATTCAGTATTCCTTACTTGTGCTTCTAATGAACTTCAGCAGGAGATTTGTTCAAGAAAGGAGTAATTATTACAGTTCTATGTTCCTTACATTTATATAACATCTTTCATCTAGAAAGATTTCAAAATGTCTTAAAGGTCACATGTAGAAAATTATTATACT
The DNA here is from genome assembly GCF_024509145.1 of Vidua macroura. Lineage (NCBI taxonomy): Eukaryota > Metazoa > Chordata > Aves > Passeriformes > Viduidae > Vidua > Vidua macroura. The sequence continues at coordinate 45,014,755 of NC_071575.1, read as the reverse complement.
CAGTGCAGTCTCCTATCAAGAGGAACATAGTAACTTCTCAGTACCCAAGCAACAAAACAGAACAATTTAGGTTAGAAAGTAAATACTAAAGCCATGTGTACATGGAGAGTTTAGATCCTCAGTGACATTACCAAACTAACATCTGGCAATAGCTGTAGAGTAAAAGGTAGAGGGATATCCATCTGGCAGATAGGATCTTAGTTTTACATCTGACTTGTGGCACATCTAGCTGGCACCATGCTGGGGCACTGCTTTAGCACTAGACCAAAGAGTGCCACCTTGGGAATCAGTTACACCACTTCCTGCAGCATCCAGGATTTCCCTTGGGGCATCACCCTCCAAGGACAGCCCAGCTTAACCATTCAATGCAATACTGCCATAGACAAAAAGTTAATTTAACTCCCTGATACATTATGCTTTGAAAATTCAGTCTAGAAATAAAATATAATACAGAAATTGTAAAAATTTGCACTAATCTTAACAATTATATCAATTACTAAAGAACATAATCCACTTCTAGCCTCTGGCACAAAAGATAACTCTTTCAGAGAGAAGAAATTATTCAACAGTGAAAACACCCACAAACCCTACCCGTACCTGAAAATATTTCTGGAAAGGCAAATGTGCACAATCAGTATTAAAATAAAAACGGTTTTAATCAACTTTGCACCTGACTTCCAGTGGCCTTCAAACTTAGCTTCAATACAATTGCCTGTTTTTCCACCTGCAAATCTGGCCACACTTAATGAAGTTTAACATGCAGAATCAGGTATTACACATTTCAACACAAAGAAGGAGATTGCTCTGAATTTAAAAAAAAAGGTAGCATTTTACAATGTCTTATAGACAAAGCCCTAATCAGTAAAAAAAGCCACAGTTAAAGCTTTTAAGTAAGAATCATTGCACAGCAAGAACAACGCTGATGCATCACCTTAATCTAACATCAAGCTTCAAAATGGAAGACTAAAATAAATAAATAATGCATTCTCAGTGTCATCAAAACATGGTAGCATTGTTACCCTGCCCCATGTTGATGAAAACCATTTGTCCTATAGGCAACACCAAAAAATGCCTTACCAAGGTAATAATTTGGTCACTTGGACTCCATGTCCTTAGGAAAAAAAAATAAAAAAAAAGAAAAAAAAAGAAAAAAAAGAAAAAAAAAAAAAATAAAAGAAAAAAAAAAACCCAACCACCCAGCTGGCCTTTTGTGTTTCTTTGGCACCCTAATGATTCTCTACATGGACACAAAGGTCTACTTAGGCTCAAATCATATATCAGAACTGGAGACAAAAGCTGCCTAGCCTACAACTTCAACTTTTATCTACCTCATGCTATGTGTAAGCCCGGATTTTGCAATATGAAGATGCAACCCATCTAAACCTTAGGGGGAAAAAAGAGTCCCATAAACCTACTCAGGGACACATTGTTACAGAGTTTAAGTAGAGGGGGAAAAAAAAAAAATCAACCTATCAATTACAGTTTGCATACCAGGTCACTGTCAGGGAGAAAGTGGAAACTAAAGAAAGAAAAAAGACACTTCGTTGCAAAATTATTTGATAGATGAAATATTCAAGTAGGGAAACTAGAAGACAATGAAAATATTTGTTTCTCAGGAGAAAACAAAATTTTTGTTTGTTTGTTTGTTAAGTTTCAATGCTTTTATCCAGCTGAGTTTCCAAAGCAATAAAACATAATTTTAAACTGACTTTTCTTATCAAACTGGTTGGACATTAAAGAGGCTTTTTTTCATTATGTTTTTAAAGACTTTGCATTAATTCATCAGTGTTATTTTGCTGAACAATACCGATCTGTACACATCTCTCTGTAATATAAACATAATGCCATTGTTATAACAGGAAACCATAATATATGTGACAGATGCAATTCCCTCTTGTCACATTTACCTTACTGATTTTCTTTGTTAAAAAAAAACAAACAAACCAAAACATTCAACTAATATTCACAACTGAAGTTATGAGAAGTCCTTCTAATATTCATTCTGGTTTTCATAAGTCAGGGAAACTAGCTCCAGAAAAAAAGAATAATAATTTTTGTCAAATAATTGGACCCAACCTTGCACTTACAATTTCAAACATGTAACATTTATTGCAAGTCATACTCAGCACTGCTTTGACCAGTATCTACAATGTAATTGCGGCTTTTGATATGATTGCAACTTGATTGCCATTTAAACTTCTCTTGCTGATGGGATTAACCCATAGGTATGGTAACGGTAAGAAAGGATTCCTGAGCAACCTTCCATTAGCATGCATAGCTACAAGTGCACTCAAGTTCGTTTGTAAAAAGCCTTCATTCCCCAAGCACACATGTTTAGGCCACCGGCAGGCACAGGAACCAGTTAATCCACCGCAAGCTTTGTGACTGGTGTACAGAGAAAAGGTCCTCCTGGGAAGTCACGGGTACACAAGGAGACAATTCCATAAAGCACAATTCAGCTAATAATTTCTCCCTAAACACTGAAGGGTTATAAACCACCCCCTATAGCCCTCGGAAATCTGCACGGTGATGCTCTGTGATGAAAAGCAAATTAAAATAGTGCTACCAATAATAATCAAACAAAGGGGTTATGTATGAAGCAAAGTTAAACTCATAGAAAAAAAATTAAAATAATTTTAAAAAAAAAATTTAAAGGGTGAGTGTCTTAGCAGGCACACCCTAGGGGACAGTTCTTGTTCGTGAGAGGGCACAATCTCTCCAGGGTTAGGCTGTGCAGACAATTATGCTCTTCCTGGTATTTATTATTTCTGTTTCTACACACGCCGGCGCAGCGCTCGGTCAGATTCACCGAGGAGCCCCGGGCCGGGGGAGGCTGTGTGTTCCCGCCCCCACTCCTAATAAACGAGACCCGATTCCTGTCACGGCCGCCCCCCCCTCACACCCTGGGGATACACGGCGGCTCCCCCGGCCCCAATTCCTGTCACGGCCGCACAGCCGCTCCCCCGCTCCCCCTCCGCCGGCGACCCACCGTGTGGAGGTGCCCTTCCTCACGTCGCACATCAAGCACTTGAAGGCCTCGGCGCTGTTGCGGAAGGTGCAGACGCTGCAGTCCCAGTACCCCTCGTCCGAGGAGGGTTTCGGCTGCCGCTTCGGCCTGCGGAGACACACGCGCGCCAGGGGCAGCACCGGCCGCGACGCGCCCGCCGCCCCCGAGGCGCCCCCGCCGCCGGCCCCGCGCTCCCGGAGGGCCCGGGGGAACGAGAAAGCGCCGCCGCTGCCCCTACCTGGTCGGGCTCTTCTTGTCTCCCATGCCGGCTCCAGACGCGTCCCGGCCCGGCCCCGGCGCGGCCCTTTGTGCGTTTGTCAATAAGGAGGAGCGCGGGGGGTCTCTGGGCTCTAGCGGGGACCCGGGGAGGAGGAGCCGCCGCCGCAACCTCCAGCTGTCGGGGAAACTCCCGCTGCTGCCGCCGCCGCTGCCGCCGCCTCCTCGCTCACGTGTCCCCCCGCCGCCAACCAGCGGCGCCCGCAGGCCGCGGCGCCCGGCGGGCCGCGCACGGCGGCACCTTCGCTCCGCCGGCGGCTCGGGCGCTGCGAGCGGCGGCGGGGCCGGGGCAACGCGGGGGCTGCTGGGGGCGGCGGGCGGAGCGGGGGCGGTACCGGCGCCGGGGGGCGGCCCCGGCGGGGAGGCGGTGCTGGGCAGAACGGGCAGACCGGCAGTGTGAGTGACTGACTGACTGCAGCCGGCCTGCAGGCTCTTTCCTTAAAGCCGCCCTTGTTATCGCCCGAGGTTGCTCTCATTAGCGTCTAGATCGTCTTGTGCTTCTTCCCACAGAAGTTGCTCCAGGCAGTGGTTTACAGTAAGAAACAAACGGGAATAAGCTGAAAGCGAACTTCTGCTTAGAAGTCTTGGTCTAAAGCATCCCGTTGGCCTGAGGCCATGGGAGAACACCATGGGTACCAATACAAAACCAGGAGAATGGTGTTGCCTTGTCCCCGTGTGCAGGGTCCTACTTTTGCACTTAAAAGCTTGCAAGTACAGCGTGGTTCTTATGCACCATAGCAACCTCAGACAGGACACGGGTGTTTATCACCTCTATTATCAGAGTGCACCAGAGCCCAGTCACAGACTAGGATGCCATTTTGCAGGATGCTGTGCAAACAGAACAAAGAGCACACGTCCTAAGAGCATAACAAAGACAGCAGTTAGACACAGGTAGAGAGCAGAATGCAAGCAGAAAATAAAATGATACTGGTCAGCATCTCAGTGGCCAAAGCTATTACTGATGCATTGCCAAGAAATTATGGGATTTCGAGAACAAAATATGCTCAAATTTCGAGTTTTACTGATGTGTGCAAAGACATAGACGTGTTTAAAAATTAAGCAAGTGGACAACAGAGAAACTTTCTGATTCTGAAGGCAAAGTTGTCAAGACAAATTTCAGCTAGAAATACTAGGCTAGAGAGGGAAAATGTAGGTAAAGTACTTGACACATTAGGGAAGCAATTAAAGACCCCTTAAATTGGATGTATTATTTATGCAAAAGAACTAACAAGACTTTACAAGATTCACAGTTTTCTCTGTCTCTCTAGGAATGCTGTGTGTCAGCAATTGGAAACCTGTGTAGGATTTACTTGTGTCTGGCCATTTATCCTGAATTCCTTCTGCATTCACATCCAGCTTCCACTATTGCCATTTTCCTCACCTTATGGTTCTCTTTCTGTATTTGCCTCACCTTTCCCTTTCTTTCTCTATTGCAATTTCTTTCTTCCTTATCTCTTTATGCTTCTCATGCAGTCTTCTGTAAATTATGAATAAAATGTACGGATTGCACATCTGAGGGTGAGGCATGCCACACACAGACAGCTGGCCTGGGTTCATTTGCATTTCGTTAGACATCTACATGGACTAGGACCCAGACCCAGCTCTCAGCAGGGGAAACAAGCTCATGCTGAAGGTGATTGATCTGATGCTAAGACAGGAATACAATTCTCTCACTTATAGGGACTATTTCTTTCCATTGACTATAAAGAGTGTTTTGCACCAGTAGTCCAGAAGTGGATGTTTAAAATTACAGAATTATATGAGGTGTCCCACCTGTGCTTGAACCTTATGTAGAAATATGGAAAGCAGTAGAGAAACCTGTCTCCTTGTGCCCTTTTCCACAGCACACTCTTTCTACTGTATAAACAAACATTATTTCCCCACTTTTGGAAAGTAATTATTTTGAAATGACTGCTTTCTCTTGACCTTTCCCCTGTCACAGCCTACTTTCTCCATACCAGCTGTGGGAAACAGAACTTCCACTGGTGGTTACAAAGTGCCAAGATATGTTGTAATCCCTCAGGAACCATTCTTGTAGAGGACCATTTCTAATAAGGAGGAGGAAATGCAACTGCCAGCCATAAATGTTACCCCTAACAAAAGAGTAATCTTTCTGGCTTTTATGTTCCAGACCTTCTGCTTCAAGGTCATCACCCAAATGACCATGACTAAAAATTACCATGTTTTCCCAGCAGCATTGGGCTTGTTTCCCCTGAGCTCCAACTAACCCTTATTTTGGGAGCTGAAATGTGATTTCGATGGTACATTCAAAAGTTCAGGTGTATGGGTCATGGTGCAACTCACAGTGGTCATGGGTCTGTGCAAGTGTGGGTCTTATTCTTCAATAATCCTGAAAAGGAAAAAAAATACTATTTTCCTTGCATCCTTGTTCTGTCCTCAAATAGGAATACAAGAGGAGACCACTCACAGCATCAAGCCATCCCATGTCATCTCTTCAACTGAAACAGTGATGGAAGGCATTACTTAGCAGCAGTGCTGAAAAGCATATGTAAGAGGTATGTGTAATAGTCAGATACTGAAGAGATTCAGGGGGACTTTGATAAACTGAAAAACTCAAAAATTCCATACTCAGATATTTTATCATCCAGTGGTATTCATGTGAACCCAGAACACTCATCTGTCTTTGCTAAATATTTGTATGGCACACGATCTAGAAAGTTTGAATGACAAAATTGATGGCATCAGGATTAGCGGTCTTTAAAAAAATGTTTCTGGGAAAGAAAAAGGATGGATGAACCATAATTTTGAACCCTTAAATTTTGACTTTGTCTAGTACAGTTCTTCCAGAGCAATTATTTGCCCCCTGTTTTAATTCAGCTGAGCTAAAGTAAACACATTTTTGAGACAGAAGGGATGGGCAATATAATTATATCTTTTTACATCAGGTGTCACTCTCTAGCTAGTGTTTGGTCTCTTATTATCTTTAAATTGACATTTTTTGTAGCATTGTATAAGGGAAATGCTCATAGTATGATTATGATATTGAAAATTATATATGCTGATAGCAAGTGGAAGTTATATATTTCAGTGTATGGTATAAATGTTCTGGCATTCATGACTTTTCAGCTAAAAGTTTATTCATAATAAAGAAGATGTGAAAGAGGACAGTAGCAATTTTTAAGTACCTATTGTGTTAAAATTCTTACTGCAGAGAAAATTACAGTTGTTCCCAAAAAAAGGTGTTCACACACAAGGTTATTAAGAACAAGCCAGTGCTGTGTAAATCCATACAAAGACTTGCCATTTAGTCAATACTTGAACCATCACTGTGCACAGCAAACCTATGCCAGTTGCTGCATTATCAGCATCTTGAGCAATTAAGTAATCACTTTGTCACTGCTTGAGCTTAAAAAACTCTCCATAAAGATGATTATCATTATGTTGTAGATAAACCACATTTTAATCCCTATTCATGAAAAGGAATAGTACAGAAGTATAAAATTGTACTAGAACAAATGCATGTTATTTCAGCATGGTGTATCTGTTTTGCTTGGGTTGCACTGGTATAATAGAATTAATACAATTAAATCAATTAATGGGAATTTGACTGGCGAGGGGTTTTTTGACATGTTAGGTATAATAAGGCCTGAATCCAGGCTGGGTTTCTATGTGATACTGGGGTGGGGAAAAATTGAAAATCAGAGATAGTGAAAAGTGAAAGCTGCTTGCAGACTCTATAATAAAGACAATAAGATTGGTGACAGCGAGCATTCCCCTCCAGCCTATGTTTGCTCAGCCTCGAGAGCAGTTCACTCACCACTCAGGCAGGAGACTGAAATTCTGCTTTAGAAAGGGCCAGAACAGAGAGGGACCACACCTAAAATACTTCATAACATCAGAGAGCCTAAAAGCTGTTTTAAAAGAGTTTTCACTTCCTTGCATGTACAAGTCTGACCTAAACATATTGTATATTTTTTAGGGAACTATAGCACTTACGAGAATTGATTCATCAGCATATCCTTCAGGTTTCACACAGAGTGGCTCTGACATCAGCAGGGATATGCTGTCATGAACCAGTTATTAAGTCCAGGAGTCTTTCTAGGGTCATAATTTGACTGTATGCTTATGCAAATTTGGCTCCAAATTCATAAGACAGAGGATTGTGCACAGAACTCCTGCAGGTAACAGCACAGCAGCAGTAGTTGCGTGTGTAAGATCAATAAAAATCTGATCACAATGGTTTATTTTTCATATTTGTCCTCTGTGAACTGGAATGAAATTATGAAACCATTTACTTTCAGGTACTTGGTAATTTTCAAGTAATTATTTCAGTAACTGCTTACTTGTCATTCATTTTTCTAGCCTTTATCCTTTCAGATTTTGTACTGAATTTTAAAGTTGTTCAGTTCTATAGTTTCTTAAAATCCTCTGCTTTATGACAGAAAATGCTTATAGTAGAAGTTTCCCTACTTTTCCCATTGAGCCCCTCCCTAAGGTAATCCAAGATGTGAAGGATCACTGGTAGGAATGAAAGAACATTCTCAACATTCACTAAATATTTCTGGTCCTTTTGCTGGGGTTTGGTGGCACACATGACAGCCTTTTAGACTGAAGAAAATTTATTTTGGATAGGTCAGATTGTTAATAAATAACACTGATGCTTAATTCTATCATACCTCATATGAAGAGGTTTGATAAAAACTGCCTGTGAATGCTAAATTGAAGGTATGCCAGGTGACTGCTTCAGACACTGGAAAGGTGTTCACACCCTTTGTCTGGACTTGAACCAGTGGAAGTTTTCAACCCAACAAATGGTGAAAGAACGGCTCCTCCAGAGTAAATAGTTCAAAGTGGTAAAGCCGGATTTTGCTTTGAACAATCTATAAAGGAAGCAGAGGGAGACAAGGCTTACTAGTGTCTGTGAATTTGGATCTGCAGGGTTAAAGAAACTCCAGTGAAGCTGCCCTTATCAACTATTTAAATTTGGGGCTGAATCTTTCCCTATCTGCTCCCATCAAGGTGAATTGAGATAGCGTCCCATACACCCTGCGCCAAGGGGGGATTTATTTGGGCAAAGCCAGTTTCCTGAGGAGGAATAGGTACGTATTGCTGAGGCTCCTTTAAACAGAAAAAAATCTCTGCTGCCACTTCTTGCTGACATCAGCATAAGATCTAGCTGGTTACAGGGGTGAACACATATATACCTCAATTAGCAAGCCAAGCTCCCCTGGGGCTATAGGAGAGAAAAAAAAAAAAATCCCACTCTCAATGCTATCTGTTCATGTGTGCTCCTTGATTTCATCATGTGCCTTGCTCTTAATCTGCTCCCTCATTCCTTTTCTGCTATTTGTCATCTTCCTGGTTGTGTTTTTTCTCCTCCTCTATGTATTCCTTCATTCTCCTTCCCATTTTCTTTTCCTCCTTGTCTTTATGTCTGAGATTTGTCTTTCTACCTGGTCTTCTGTACTACTAATTCTGCCTGCTCCATCTTTCAAGTTCCTTTTCTGTCGTGTCTCACTCTTCTCTTGCTTGATTTTCACTTTCACTGATGCTCTCCCTTTTAGAAATTGTTTTAAAGTGTTAAAATTTGACAAAAGATTGACTTTCCTATTTTTGTGTCATGCAGGTGGCAGGCTTCCCACGGAATTAGTGCCAAAGGAAGAACAGCAGCCCAAAGGAGATTTCACAGTTTACAGCAATATTTAAAGCATTCTGAAACTGTTTAGGGAATATGGCTGAAAGTCATATAGCTTCTTGGTCCTACATACCATTTTTTAAAGGCTGTCAGAGAAAAAAAATTAAATACTGGAACTAAAGCCTCTAAGCCAGTTCCATGCTTAGTTTAGTGCTCCAACACTGCTTCAAGATAGCACACAAACACCTACTGCAATGGCTGGATTCACAAATGCCACAAGCTGCCTTTGGATCAAAAGTGCTGTTCAATTTTTCTCACTGTAAATCTCTTTTATGAATTCCTTCAGATTTATTCTGAGATTGGAATTTGACTTAGAGGCATTATCTTTGACTAATGATGGGAAAAGGGTGAATGTGTCTGCATTGTGGGATCAGTAGGAAAAATAGATATTGGAGATGTACTGATTTTTTCAGATGTAATAGAAGCAATGAATGAATAAACCAACCTTCTGTCAGAAAAAAAACCACACAAAGATGCTTAGTCTTTGGGAAGAATACATTTTCTATGTGTAGTAAAAAATATATTTCACTGCTTATAATTATATATACACACATACAAACACAAAGACATGGGTACCTAAACATTCAAAAGAATTGAATTTTTTTCTTGAAAGGTATTCCGTATCAGCTCACTACATTTTCATTATGAAATATTCTGAGGTCTCCATGAGAGACCTCATGAGTCCTTTTTTTCCCAATTTCCATATTATTCTAGGTAAGGAAGATAATGATGAATGTCACAGAAGTGCAGCATGCAGGAGTGCTGGTAAGAGATCTCACTTTTCTTTTTTGGCTTGGAATTATTGCTTGGTCGCAGTTTGCCAAAGCTTATCCCCTTCATGACATAATCTATATCAGTATCTTCTGCCTCCAGCTCCACTATTACATTTCCTTTTTTGTTGTTGTTTTTTTTCCTCCTCTTTTAATTAAATTGAATACAAAATATAGACTTCAAAAAAAAACAAAAAGGAAGAAAAAAAAAGAACAGGGATCAGATCCAGTCAATAGAACATGTCTGTGTGGATTCAAAATCAAGGCCAGGTGGGGAAGCCTCTTCCCTGAGGAGAAGACAAATTCCTTGCCAGTGTGCTACGGTTATTGCAATGCCAATATCCCTAAATAACCATGCACTACATCTTACCACCCTTTTTTCCCTCTTCCTATTCTTTTGCCTCTCTTCCCATCCTTTTGCTTGGATTTGTACTGTACCCATGTGCAGGGCTGGACTGTGTACACTCAATATTGCATAAAAGTGTTTTACAGAGCTTCTTTTTCAAAATAAATTTGAAAAATTAATTTCAAAATGAGTATATTAATGAGAGAAAGAAAGAAAAAATGAAGTTCTTTAATTAATGTGGAATGTACCCTCAGGCTTTTCCTGTAGGTTTAGAGCACTGTTTACAGTGAGCCTACTGCACTAACAGGTGATCTAGAGCAGGAAGAAGGAGAAATCTCCCAGAGGAGCCTGTCAGTTGACACGGATCAGTGTTGATTCCTCTTGTTAGGCAACGTTTCAAGTAGGAGATTCTCCAAATTGTTCAGAATTCAAGAAAAACATATCAAAATTAAAGACTATTGAACCTTGCTGTGCTACTATTTTTAAGATGACTCAAACATTTTAAAATGCCATAGGAAAAAATACTGCAATTATCAAGATGATCATCACAGATCATCATCACTGGAAGTTGAACACTGAGATGAGATGACTTCTTCACAAAGCAGCTACTCCATGGGGTATGATGAGGGTTGTCAAGCCAGCAAATGACTGTGAGGCTGCATGGCTAATGCTGCAAAGGCACATCATTGTTGCCAGGAGGGCCAACAATGTTCTGAGATGCTGCATCACCAGCCAGGACAAAGGAGGGGATTGTCCCACTCTGCTCTGCACAGGGGAGGCCTCACCTTGAGTTCTGGGGGCAGTTGTGGGTGCCACAATGTAAGAAAAATATAAAGCTACCTGAGAGTTTCCAAAGGAGGGCAACAAAGATGGTGAAGGGCCTTGAGAGGAAGCCTTTTGTGGACTGGCTGAGGTCACTTGGTCTGTTCAGCCTGGAGAAGAGGAGACTGAGGGGAGACCTCATTGCAGTCTGCAACTTCATTGTGAAGGGAAGAGGAAGGGCAGACACTGATCTCTGCTCTGTGGTGACCAGTGACAGAACCCAAGGGAATGGCCTGAAGCTGTGTCAGGGGAGGTTTAGGTTGGGTATTAGGAAAACGTTCTTCACCCAGAGCATGTTTGGGCACTGGAACAGGCTCCCCAGAGAAATGGTCACAGCACCAGCCTGACAGAGTGCAAGAAGTGTTTGGGCAACATTCTCAGACACCTGGTGTGATTCTTGGGGTGTCCTGTGCAGGGCCAGGAGTTGAACTCAATCATCCTGATGGGTCCCTTACAAACCCTCATCTTTGATAATTAATTCTGCGTCAGAGTTATCATCTTCTGTAGCTGTTAAGACACTTGACTAACCCTCAGAATGCTCTCTTACAGTCCTACAAAGAAATCTTCAAAGAAACCCTGAGATCAAGGCAGTGTTAGCACAAGCTTTAAGTCAGCTTTGAGTGACAGTTTCTGATTTATGTTTTCAAACATACCAACCAGATCTCTGTCTCAGTTTGTTCATTACCACTTGCAAAAAAATAAGGTTATTCATTGCCTTAATGTATCTCTTCCAGAATAAAGTCTTTATACATAATCTATTAAATTATATATTTCAGAGAACTGCTCTTTCCTGAAGACTGGATTTATGAAAATACTATCTAGAATCTTCAATTTTTAATTAATTGCAAATTCTGTAGTATTCCAGACAACTCTAATGTCCAAATTTATTCTCACCAAATCTCTATAGCTATTACCATTTTTATATAAACCTTGATAAATATAACTAAGAATGAAGAGTTAAATGTCCTTTTTATTGTATCAGTAGAATATATAGTAAAGGCATTTCCCTTATCCTTGAGGAAGTACTTAAGCAGATAAAGTAATTAATAATGTGAGATACTAGCTCATCTATTAACAACAGAATATTTGTTAGCTGCACATGTAAGAAGATTTTAAACAAGTTCAGGCATTTTAGATGTAGTGGAATTGTTTGAAAGAAAAGAATCCTATAATTGGATTTATTTGTTAGGAAAAACTATTGCACAGTTAAAAAGAGAGACATGTATCTGAAACTCTTTAGCCATGTCTCTCATTAATGTGCAGTAGAACACAGTAGATACTGTGTTTGGGTTAACCACCACACCTTCATGCGAGCCATTCAAACTGTAGGTAACTCCAGGTAAGATTGTCCCTGTGTAACTAGAAAATAAGTAACTGTATAGCAGACATAGGAAAGAAGCAGCTCCACAAAAAAGTGTCAGGAAAAAATGGATTGACTTTGTCTTCATTTGGTAACTTCAGGAGATCAAACACAAGAGAAGTCATGAAGCTTCAAAGTCTAAAAATTGTGTGTATTCTAAGGTTGTTTGTTCTGTCTTCTTAGGAGTCTGCCTGGGACACTAGCCAGAATAGCACTGCAACAGCACCTGACAGATAAAATTAAAGCATGAATCATAATCTCTGGTCTGCCAAACTGAGCTTTATTCAAGTTGTAGCTGTAAGATGGATCACAGTTTGATGGCATGTCCTGAAGCTAACTATCCCTTAATTTCCAATGGTGTTGTGAGAAGGTTGTGTATTGGCACAAATGTGGGTTTGTGTGATGAGAATTGAGTGAAGAGAGTTCAAATCATAATGGTTTCTGTTGTGTAAATTTAAATGAAATGCCAGCTTGATATTTACCAGGATGAGATATCATTCTGACAGAACAGAGCAATTAAGTATATTGAGTGAGCTCTTTGGACTAGTGTTAAAGAATAAAGAGCACTGTAACACTCAAGGCAGAGAAAATGTGGAATGCTTCAAAAACAAGCATTTAAAATAGCATTGATAATAAATTATTTAAATGGAATTTGGAATGTGGAATTCTTGATGTTTGGAGACTTTTTCTTAGGTATGAGGAAGAAGGACAGCTGACAAGACATGGAAGAAAGCCCATTATAAGGCAGAAGGGTATTATTTTCATTAATGCAAAATTATTGATAAGTCAATCTTCAAAAACAAATCTACATAATCTATAATCTTTGAAGCTATAGAATTGGTTGGGTTCCACAGTAAGTTATCATCCTTATGATTTTTATTTTAGACACTGTAGTAATCAAAAGGTGATATAGATTTAAAGAGTAATATGACATAGGCTGAAGTTCAATTTAGCATGCTGGTAATGGACAAAGCACAGGGATTTTTCAGTTGCCTTGACTGGGACAAGGGATGGACATACAGAAGTCTTCAATCATCAGATTACCTTGATATGTATGACTGAATATAGGCTTAGTTAAAATAAACAGTTTGTAATTGCCAATAAACTGCCTGCTTTATTAAGACCAATAAAAAAGAGAAATGCAAAGAGATTTTTAGATTTGTATATTTTAACAATTTTGTAATCCATTGATCAAAGGATAGTATAGAAACAAAGCAGACTATTCAGTTTACAATTCAAAGCATTCTTACATTTGAGATATCAACTCACAAAAATAAAGTATCTAGCAAGATAGCACTTCAGTGCAATAATATGCATTTGCTTGTAGTCTCATTGGTAGTGTTCATTAAGGACCTGACATTCAGTTTATTGGTTGCAGATACAACCAAATCTGGGAAAAAGTTGAGCCTGATTTTGATAAGAGTAGCCATCAGTGGCTGCAGCTAGTATCTTTTCCAGGATTACTTTCAGTTAAATTAGTGATACACATTCTTAATATTGACTCCAATTTAACACTGATTTTTGTCTGAGAATTTTACATGTGAATATTTAACAAGAAAGCCTGTGAGGAAACCCAGTAAGACACAATAAAGGTACCATTATACCTTACAAAACCTGAGGATATAAATGGAGAATCTTGGCTCAGCTATAAAACACTTGAAGTTTTGAGCCAGATTAATCACCGGACACTGGTTGCTTTGTGCTGCTACATATCAAGGCAAAGGGAGATACAAGTTAGGCCAGGTCTACTGATCAGCTGCTTTGCATTACTGGGTGAACTAACACCAGTCAAAGAGACTGATCATCAATTGACCAGCAGGCAGGCACAGACATGCTTACAAGAGTGGCATTGGAGACCAGGTGGTAATCATGTGTGTTGTCAGGGAGAGCTATTAACAGATGAGGCCAGTGTCCCCCAGTTGCTTTTGCCCAGCTGAGCTGATCATGCAAATCAGTTAGTGAAGAAGCATGACACTTGACTGTTATCTCCAGGTATAGGTGTATAGCTAAATCTATACAGAGATACATATATACACTGAGGTATAGATCTGCACCTGCTTATTGCTTATAGCAGCTTCCATAGCAGTTGTTAATACCATACCATCAATGTATGTCCTCCATATGAGGCCTACATGTGACATTTCAGGAGATTTAACACTAGGGAAAGTTTGAATGCTCCTATGTTTTCACATTATTGAACAAAATAATGAACAAAAAAGTCGCATCCTCTGCATGCACCAGAAAGGATGTGGCAGTCCAGACAGAGCTCCACAAAAACATGCAGCCAGGTCTTAGGCTGCAGATGTTGTCTACCTAAACTTTTAGTAAAGCATTTGACACCATTTCCCACTGCATTCTCCTAGGGAAACTGGCTTCCCATGGTGTGGATAAGTGCTGGGTAAAAAAAACTGGTTGGATGGCCAGACCCAGAGAGTGATGGCGAATGGAGCTGCATCTGGCTAGCAGCCAGTCACCAGAGGAGTTCTCCAGGGCTCAGTACTGGGGACAGTCCAGTTTAATATCTTCATTGTTTAATATCTTAATTGATGATCTGGACGAGGTGATCAAATGCATTCTCAGTCAGTTTGCAGATGACACCAAGCTCAGTGGAAGTGTTAATCTACTGGAGGGTAAGAAGGCCCTGCCAAGGGATCAGGACAGGCTGGATCAACAGGCCAAGGCCAGTTGGATAAGACTCAACAAGCCAAAGTGCTTGGTCCTGCACTTGGGTCACAACAACCTCAAGCAGTGCTGCAAGCTGAGGGAAGAGTGAGTGGAAAGCTGCTCACAGGAAAAGTACTTGGGAGTGTGGTGATGTGGGGGGCTCAGCCTCTTCTCCCCTGTATCAAGAAATAGAACAACAGGAAATGGCCTCAAGTTGCAACAGGGAAGAGGAAGGTTTAGAATAGATATTTGGAGAAATTTCTTCATAGAAATGACTGTCAAGCATTGGAATAGCCTACTCAGGAAAGTGGTAGGATCACCATCCTAAAAATTAAAAAAAAACCCATGTGGATACAGCTCTTGAGGACATGGGTTCATGGTGAATTTGTTGTGATGCTAGGTGATGGTTGGACTTGATGATCTTGGAGGTCTTTTCCAACCTTAATTGTTGTATGATTCTAGCAGAGATGTGGGATAAAAGACCGGCAAATGACACATTTCTGAAGTGACTGGTTTAGGTTTTTATGCTTTCTATTCTAAAAATTAAAGCATTTTATCAATAAATTGTCAGAAAAAGTGCTGTACTTGAAGGATAGGTGATGCAGCCTATGACACATCCTTAGTGATGCATCCTACAATCCACACAAAAGGATCTTGAACTTTGATATGTACAAAGCAAAGAAGTTTTAAATCATTCTCTCAGATCTCTATATGAAGACACATACTGAAATCACACCAGTACTCTATGTTCCTTACAGTACATTGAAAGTCTGGAACTGGGAGAAAAAAAATAATTCACCTGTGGTGATGATTTTACAGATTATATAAGCTTTCTCTGATGTTCAAAAGTTGTAAGAAAGGGTTGTCATAGTAGGCATAGTTAGGATGATCTCTAACAGCATGCTGCCATTTCAGTATGAAGTCCTCAGTAAAGAGCTTGGAAGAATTATTTCTGGCCAGTTGAATCACAGTGTCTTAGATGTGCTGATGAATGGTGTTGCTATACAAAACTTCTGAGCTCAGAAGCAACCTTAAAATGTCTGTTTCCAGTGTTATCAAAGATGGAAGTATTGTAAAGCTAATGTTACCCATATAAAGATGAACAGCAGGAACATCAGTGATCATATGAGCATGTCACAGCTGTACCTGGACAGTGGGAAAGCTAGTGAATTAAAAGCAAGAGACACAATAAGTTCCATAAGATGGTCTGGGTGAAACTTTACTTTTACTGTGTGGTATGTTTCAGTTTTAATTAGCAAGGAAGAAGGTTCAGAAAGACCCGGAGCCTACAGCTCCAGGGACATTGGGCCTGGAAAAGGCATGCCAAGGAGAACACAGCATTACAGAAACATTCCTTCTTCCTGAAGGAATCATTCTTACCTGGGCCACTCATGGAACTTGGAACCTTCATCCTAAACTCCAAGGTTTAACCTAAACAATTAGGTTTAGGGTTGGGGTTCAGACAACCAGCAGGCATACAGCTCCATAGACACTGGAGCTTGAAAAGGGATACCATGGTGAGCAGGACACTGCACATACATTGCTCCTGCCACACTTTCTAATCTGGCCACTGATTGTACCTGGTACATTGGCCTCAACCCCAAGCTGCCTTTAGGGTAAAGGGGTAGGGTTAGGGTTCAGAGAACCACAAAGAAAATAGTCCCAGGGATTCCGGGTTTGGAAAAGGTGAGGCAAGGAGAACATGCACTGCACCAACATTGCTCTCTCCACATATCTTTCTGGTCTGGGCCAGCCATGGTACCTGAGACCTCAGTCTCAACCAAAAGCCACGATTAGAGTTAGGATAAGGGTTCAGAGAACCACAAAGCCTACCACAACAGGGACACCAAGGCTTGAAAAGGCCTGCACAGGACAGCACAAACACTGGCGTTTCTTACATGTTTCTTAACTCAGTCATCCATGGTACGTGGGTCTCAGCGTATACTAAAAACCATCGTTAGGGTCAAGGGGTAGGGTCTGGGTTCAGAGAACCATAATGTTTACACTCTATGGACACTGGGGCTGTAAAAGGCAGAGTAAGGGGAGCACAGAAATGCACTAACATTGGTCTCTCCACATTTTTCTTATGTCGGCCACCCATGGTGCTGGAACCTCAGTTTCAACCCCAAGTCTCCCTTAGGTATAGAGTTACAGGTTCATGTCCCCTCCAGGGACAGTGGGAGTGGAAAATGCATATCAAGGAGAGCCCAGCACTGTGCTAGCATTGCCTACTTCACATGTTTGTAATCTCGGCCTCCTATAGTACTGGAGACGCCAGTTTCAGACCTCCTACACATTTAGGAGGACATGAGTCTTCTATAATCCAAGATATTTTATGTACAAAGTATATCAGATTAGTTTTTTATTTTCTTGGAAAAAAGTACCAGCTTCTAATTTCCATCAGTAGTTACTTAAAAAAAAAAAACAAAACCACAAAGACTATTATACAGAGGTATAATACAGCAGCTGTATCTTTTTTCCTGTTGCACATGAAATATTTTATACAGATGTGATTTCAGAGTCATTCTTTGTGTTTGAAATCAAACAGAAGTGTAAGAATCAGAGCAGCTGTAATACACTAGGTTGTTTGAATTTTTTGTAGCTGTCCTTACAACACATAAATTCTCAGAATCATGGCAACATTCTCCCTTACTCCAGCCTGGTTTGACACTCAACTAGGAGCTGATCACTGGACCTTAGTCCGCTATATTCCCTCAATGAGCCAGCTGAGAACCCTTCTTTTGGTCAAATTTACTGCCTGATTCACAGACTGTATTTCAAGATAGCTTTATGTGTTTACATTGAAATAAACAGTGGGCACAAGTTCACTTTTCTTTAAACTTGCTTTGAGGTTGTTCACATGTGTTCCTAACTCAGTCCTGGAGTTCTTGTCTGCCTGCCACTGTAAATCTTCAGTGACTCTGCTTAAATCCAAGCACTGAGTCTGGATATTGAAGAGATTTAAATGGATGCAGACTTGTCAGTTTTATCTTCTTTGGGTTTCCTTTTCCACCTGAAATAAAGTAAGCAGATGGAATCTCAAGTCTTCTGAGAATAACCACAGGGAAGTTGTTTTCCGTGGGTGTACAAAAACAAGCTAGAGGATAATTTGGAATTTATTGCTGCTGAGTCTGGAATAATTGTGCCACTTCTGAGAAGCCTGGGGAGTCATGGGGAAAGCACATATTAACATAAAAACTTTGCTAGAAAAAAGAGCCACGTCAAACTGGTCAGTTTCCACAAAAATCGCTGATGTGGAAATAATAGACAATTTATTGGGTTTTTTTTTTGATTATGTTAAACGATGTATAGACTAAGTTGTATCAAAACCCCCCAAATTTACAGCTTCTCTGTTTAGAAACCTGCGTTAATGGATATGAATACATACATTAAAAGTGACTTGTTTATTGACAGCCAAAGTATTCTGATAGAATTATAGCACTCCACAGTCTTTGTTAATGGATAGTGTTAAATTTGGAGTCTATCTATGTTAGAAATCACTCACTGTATTAATATATGCCAGCTGTGAGATAAGCCTCTGACAGCTTCTTAAAAATACTGTTATTCATTCACACTGATTTCATGCGTAGCTAATCATTGCACTTGTTGCCAAAAGCTAAAAAGAAAACTACCACTTCACTTTACTATTGTAAATATTTAACCGATGGAGTATAAAATATTCTCTGGCTTGGTTTTGTTCTCTGCCAAATGAAATAATATTTTTAAATAATCATTCTTTCCTGTTGCATTTGTTTGACAAAGAAGTATGATAGAGTGTCTTACCGGCTCTGCAGCTTCACAGGAAATTTCTCATAGAATATTTCTATGTGCAAAATCACCCAAAGAGAAATTTTAATGCAAGTACTTCTGAAGAGCAGACGGTAACTAATCATGCCATTTCACAATCCCCTTTTGCAAGCTAATTGTAGGCTGCCGCTCAAGGGAGCGTTCCCTTTCCCTGCCCAGTGGTCTGCTCCTGTCTCCGTCATGCATTGGCTGCCTTAGGGACAGGGCAGGGCATGGGGAGCTGGATCACCTTGCCAGGCTGACTGTAACCTCTCTGCTGGGTTTACTGCAGAGTTCATTTTCTCTGCTCTGATCTGTGAGCTAGTCCAGCTCAGGCCACATCTATTTGACTGGAAACAGCAGGAGCTTGCAACCAGAGGCAGGGAAGAGAGAGCTGGCCGGTTCTTTATAGGCTTCATTGCACACAAGCCAGCAATATAAATATAGGTAACCTCAGCAAAAGGATAGCAATGGAGGTTGCACTGAAAATCAGTCAAAAAAACCAAATTGTTCCAACAACAAAAAAGATGAATCTGACCTATGATCAAAAGACAGAAAAGTCTTCAAACAGGCAACTTACTGGGAAGTTAAAAGCTCTTTCTAGTTTATCACTTATTTAATAGCAGAGACATAAGTGGTACTTCACAGAGACATGACTTGATTCCTGACACTCACAACCTGAGCTCTCAACCTGTACATTGCAAGACAGAGGCACAGAGACCAGCTTACATCATGGGGTTGCAGTCCTAAAGGATCAGAGGCTGTATTAAATAATTAAACATGATAATCAGAGAACTGACCCAGACAGTGAGTAGACACATCCACATTAACTTACAAGAATAAAACTGTACTATCTCACAGCTTGCAAATGCTAGAAGCTAAGGCCCTGCTTTTGCAGGTTTTTTCTGGCTGGGTACCCCCACCTTTTCCCATTTTTTTCACTGTCTGATCCATGAGTGAGCCAGGTCAGCTCATGAGGTGGCTTTCTACCAGCTCAGCCAGCAGATACCAAAAATTTTGGGACCATGTGAGCAGTTAGAAGAACCAGAGAGACTGGCAGAGTAGAAACCATCCCTCTGTGAACAACCTGGCATTCTATTGTCTCAACTGTAATGGGAACCCTCCCCAAAGTATTAATTATTTGCATTCAATTGATAGCATTAGCGACAGCTATAACCAGCTACAGCTGGTTATTTTTTACTTAAAAAAAAAAAAATCACAGGATAATTCAAGTTAGAAGGATCTCAAGAGGTTTCTGGTCCAATCTCCTGATTAAAGCAGAGAATTCAGACTGGTTTGATTAGATTTTTGTTCTTTTTTGCCCTCAAAAATAATTCTCTTTATTTAAGAAGATGTACAATTTATATAAAGTTTGTTGTATTTTCCAGGAAAAGGCCTTTTCTCTGTCACAAGAGCATCTAATATAGCTTTAGGGAAAGAACAAAATGTCCACTGTCCTTCTGTTTGGGCTGCTAAGGTGTTGGCAGAAGAGCACTCTGGAAATGCCTCTTTGCAAACAGCACACTGGCACAATTTTATCCTCCTCTGTCAGGAAGAATCAGTTCATGGCTAGCATTTCTCAGGGTCTGATGAGAGAGTCATGAACCTCCTGGGAAGTCTTACTTTACTCTAACCATTTCAACCTGAATGAAGCAGGTGAATGAAGCCTCCTGCTCACTCTGTCTAACCTGGAACAATTTCATTCCAGCCTTGGAGGTGGACAGCAGGCTCAGCCAGTGGGTACCAGGCAGCAGGAACATTTCCTGGGGAAGGGGTGGGTGACTATGAACTGCAGGGAGAATAACTCTTCACCCAGCACGGCTGGATCTGGAAAAGTACACCTGTCCATAACATGGGACACACATACATGGTTGTATCTTCTTTAAAATGTTTGTTGTTGTTATTTGGGTTTTTTAGGTTTTTTTTTAAGACACAAGAAACCTATTTAGAAAGTCTGTTATGTGGGTAGCAAGGTCAGCCACCCAAAAACCATGAGATGCCAGGTGACCTTGACTCAGTCCCCTGTGCAAAGTGCATTATGCAGTATCAGCATGTATTGCTCCTTCATGGGATCTCCATCTGTTTCAGTGCAGAATACAGATGAAAAAAGATTAACAAGGGGATCTTAAATTTGCTAATTTCTAACATTCACCTTGACCCTTATATCCTTATTAATACTCCTGTAATGCAGAGGGTAACATGCATTACATGCATGACCTGAAAGAACAGTAAAAACGTCTTGAAAAAGACAGAAAAAAAATATTAATGATGAAACATTACTTTCTCTCTAATTCATGTTAAATCTAGACTTACAAGATCATGTTAAACAATTTATATAGAAAACAGTAAATCAGCTTATCATAGCAGATATAAAACAAACATAACCAAGCTTGGATGTGACTGTGTGAACAGTCACATGGGGAGAAAAACTAGGCAGATGCCTTCAAATAACCATTATTGTCCCAAAGGTGAACAGGTAAGAGAATGGTCTAAGAGCCAGACCCTCTGCAGTCCTGAAGATGCAACACTGAGAAAACTGAGATGATGCAAAAAGATGAGAGGAGAGCTCCGATACAGTGGCATCTTTTGGTACTAATTCTGCCCTTTTTCCAACTCTCTTAACTCCTTCAGGGTTTTTTGTTGTTGTTGTTTTGTTTGCTTTTTAAATTTTGCTTTGATTTTTTTCTCTTCTTCCAGAATATGAAGTAAATTTCAGAAGGCAACATGTGCCTAATATCAGCTGCATTAAAATTTTTAATTGTTTAGGACTCAGAGCTATTTTCAGATAAAATTAGTTATCCTACTGTGATTCTTGTGAAAGGCCAAGAAATTTCTAGAATTGACTTAAAGTTGGGAAATCTCTACCACATACTGAGTTCAGCAACACTCTTGTCTAGCCTTCGATCTCTCTACTGTTTTGTGTTGCCTTTGTGAATGAGATACAGGGCCTTGATATCGGCTTTTGTTTCATCCCCAAATTCCTGTTAAGAAGGTGAGCGAATTATAACTACTTGGTAGCAACAGATGTTGGACAAAGAAGTACAGTGGGAAGGTGAACAGGAGGTTTTCCACTGATTTTGTGTGATGAAGATTTACACTACTGTTTAAAAAAATAGATAATTAATTTCTAAATGTCTCTACAATTAAAGGGCCAAAAGGTGCCTGCATTTAATCAGAAAAACACACAGAGAAACACTCTAAAAAGACCTTCTGACATAAGTAAGATGTCTTTAAAAATACTATTTTAATTCAGATCAGGTGTTTGTCAATTAAGAGCATTAACTAGGGACACAGTCATCCTAACCAGCATATGTATTCATCCACAGACGTAGCCTGGAGGGGTGGTGATCAATTATTCAGCATGGCATTTTATGCTGCCTCCACCTTTCATAGCACATCATACACCAGATTGTGATCAGTAGCAAATATCTGAACAGAAGCAACTGAGGAAACATTATTTTTGGTTGAACCTAAAGGAGATTTTAATTTCTTCAGTAAAAACTCTCATCAGTCACTAGATAATGGAAGATGCATGAGCCTGGTTCCTTCTGTTCTTCTAAAAGAACTGAGCTAGAGGTTTCCCATTCTTCAAATATCCCATATGCTTTAGCATTCAAACCTTTCAGAATTCTGCCTCTTCCATGACATTTATTGTCACCTCCTCCTCCCCCCAAATCGCTACTCCTGGTCCAGCAGCATATTGATAGAGAACAACTCTCCCTGTGTGCTTTTTCAGTTTTGAAGCTGCCTAAGAGTGCAGTCAAAAATGCTGCTCCAGCTAAAGCTGATGGAAGCAATGAGGTCACCCCCACACACCCCAAAGTTTCTTCCCCATCCTCCCCACCTATCTCCAGCTCAGATCTCTTGGGCAACCCCAAAGCTAACTACCCTACTAAAAATCTGTTTATTTTCTGTTGGATCAGGGAGGCTGATTCACCCTGAAGTTGCATAATCCCTTGATGTGTGGCAAGGAAAAGAAGAGAAACACACATGGGAGTGGGGACATGAAGACAGAAAGGCTGCCATCATTGGTGGCAGCCCACATTTGTACAAGATTAAGAGCAGCATGAACCATTCCTGGAGAAGAATGTGTTGACCACAATTTTTCTACTTAAAGAAAATATGTTTTTATAAGGTAACATAAGCTACTTCCTACTCTTTTTGAGTTCTTTAGTTTGCTTTTCATTTCTCAGCTGGAGACAGAGTCTATGCACTTGTTAAATGAAATACACGTGAGAATTCCTTCAAATTAAATGTGAATTTGTTTTGGTGGGATTTTTAACTTTTTTTTTCTTAAACTGTCACAAACACATTCCTGAGTGAAACTATGGAGGACTCTTTCTGTACTTATTCTCCCACTGAGTTATTTATACTTCATGCCCTTGTCTTTTAGCATGAGGTAGGCTGTACAGTATTTTTTTTTTGGTAGCAAATAGCTTTTTTTCCCCCTTATGACAGGAAAAACATACCAGAGATCATTATAAAACAATCAAGAGCATTAATCCTCCTCCTCTCCTGGGGGACCTGCCTTGTGTTTCTGTTGCTCCAGGGCATTCATCATTCAGAAGTGCATATTCAGCATTTCCCCCTTTTATTTCTTGTTGTCTTGGGTAATATCAGTATGGAGTAGGAAACCTGGGTGAAATTGCAGTATGTTTTAATCTTTCTCACTCTCTCTGAGGAGGTTAGGGATAGAAGCAATATTGCTTGGGAGGCAGCATATTAGCTGGTCTTTTTGTGGGTAATTGTTATCTGCATTGTTAGGTGCATTTGCCTATCATCTGGAAAAGGCCTGGCAGATTCAAAACTGAGTTGAACATTTGGGAAAGAAGATGTGTTCTACCGTGAAATTAAAATGAACTGGTACCTCTCTAAGGAGCTCAGTAGCTCTGTAAGAAGTAAACTGCGCAGTTCTTGCTTTTGAGTTAATAATCATGCCCAGACCTAAGTAAATCTATTAGGTAACTAAAGTATGTTCTGGGTCAAATTGAACACTAAACTAAAAGAATTAATTCTCAAGAAAACATCTTGGCCACTAAGGTGCCTCAGTATGTGCAGTTTCTACTCCAAAACAGTTACCTAATTTCCGCTATCACTGAAGTCAAGTGTTAAGTGATCACTGAAAATTGGAAAAAATAGGCAGCTGGGCTGGTCTCATGAGACCCGTCAACAAGCACTGCACCCCTTTTGGGAACACCTCAGCTGCTGGAGGGACTGTACAGCCCATCAGTGTGGTGCAGTGTGGAGCTGCAACATTCTGTGGGGAGCCAGGCACTGGAAAGCCGGGCCCCGTGCCTTGCCCGCGGCCCTCGCAGGCCCCGGCGCCATGGCGTCTGCCAGCCCGGGGCAGGGGCCCGCGGCCGACCCTCGGCTCTGCCCCTCTGCTCTGTAAACCACGCCTCGAGTTTCCACCCTGCATCTTCAACTAAAAGCTGTAGAGCACTGTTGTGAAAGAGGGCTATTAAATAAATAAAAGCCGGCGGTGAACAGCCTGCTTCTAAGCAGGAAAGTGTGTGTCACCGAGCTTCTCGCTGGTGTCAGGGAAGGAGAGGTGATAATGACAGGCGCTGCCTCCAGGCAGGGAGGTGGAGGCGGCGCTGAAGGGGGGCCAGAGCTCCGGTTGAGGCAAAGGGAGAAAAGGGATACAGCGCAGTAAAACGATCCCTGTGGAAATAAATAAAGGACAAGCGAAAGAAGAATTTACTAGAAGCGAAACAAAGCAGAACCACCGGTACTTTCAGAGCTATAAAAATGAGGAAACGAGAAAAAGCATGGACACATTCTTATCCAAATTTCTAAAATAGTCGCAAGTTACACATTTAGGGAGAAACTGTAACAGGGATGCTTTGCTCTTGTCTGCCTCTTTCTCTAATCTAGCCAGCAGTGTGCCCACGTTCCCATGCAACGTGACTATAATTATGCGAAAAACACTTTCACTCGCCTGTGAAAATGTAAAAGTTTAATAAAAGGACAGTAGGAGACAAGGACCATAGAGCAAAGGTTATTATGGCCGGGTGCATCTTGGCACTTCGGGGATACCCCTTAAATACACTTTCCCTTACATCTTGTATATTCATAGAGCCTTATGCACATCCATAAACTAGTTTACATAGTCCGGGAACTATTTTACATGGCCCCTACTTGGGATTCACCTTTTTAGAGCATGCATGTTTCTTGGCTGTGGTTTTGGCTCCTTCTCCTTACACTTCCAGTTTGGGCCTTGGCCCACACTGGCTTCAGATGGTCAGTGCTGATAGTTGGCATATCTGTAGTAGGTGTCCTCATCCTACGTTCATTGGATGTTATCCCATCCAAGCAGGCATTTTAACACAAGCATAGCTATTTCATGACTATGTCTAAGTTTAATTAACAACAGAAATAAAAGCTATATTTTTATAACATATAAAATCCATTTTAGTATTTGAGAAAAGCCAATATTATAATACCTTTATATAACAATTATAAGCAGTGGTCTATCAAAGCAGGACCCAGAAATTTTCATCTTATTTCTCTGCAAACACACGTGGAAGGCTGGAAAACAGTTAAAGCATCAACTCTTTTCATCTTAGCACATTGTGATTTAGCACCATGATTCTGTACATAATGAGAGTGTCTGGGTTTCCAGTGAGTAGGGCTTGATAGTATCACACAATTAGATAAGAAATGTAATGAACATGTCCAACACTTTACCCAGGTTTACTGTCTCTTGGTATCTAATGGAAATTGCTTAAGGAGCTCCCTTTTTTTCAGTTCTGTCACATATTTGTGCTCAAGAGTTTTTTTCTCATTTTTACTTTCTCCCACATGCTGATAAACTTCAGTTGACAGACTGAAGGGGCTTAACACAAACAGGCCCTGAAAGTATGGATTTCAGCTTTGGCATTTACTACATTGGCAACAGATGTCTTCCCCAAACACTTCACCAGAGCACCAGTGGCCTGCTGTAAGGAGCATAAACCCAGGCAAAGAGAGGGTTGTCCTCAGTCTAAGAACACTGAAGTGTTTTATAAATGTGGTATTTATAGCAATGGCAGGTTATTGATATTTAGAGGAGCATCACAGCTAGAGGCATAATGGAATTTTTTGGGGTTGTGGGAAATACAGTTTAAGGCCCCAGGCTTTAACATAACCTTGAAAGACAGAGGACAATTATGACCTCTGAAGATCTTATAACTTGTCTCCAAGAAAAAGAGAGTCCTGTTTTTCTAGACAACGGCTTTGAAAATAAAAAAACCCCACAAACAAAACACTCCTCCCAAACAACCACCCCCCCCAAACCTAAGCAACTCACCCCACCCAGCTCTAAAGGCTCACTTTCTGAAATGTTAAAGTGTTCATGAACCAAACATCTGTTCTACCATTCTGTGGAACAGAGATGCAGCATCTCCTGAACAATTAGAACATTAGAAAAAAATGGTCAGGTGTGCAAAACCAGATTTAGGGGTTTCAGTCTCATTTTTATCTGGAAAACCTTTATTAAAATATTCTGTATAGCTAACAATCATCTTGCTATTGTCCTCATAGGACAAAGACACATAAGCCTTGAGCACAGATAGGTTCAGCTGATGCAGCCTATGCCAGCATGGAAGCACGGGCTGAGCAGAAGGCACTTGCAGAGGTCATTGGAGGTAACGGATTAGCTCAGGAACAATCAGGAAGGGAAGAGCTATTCTTATGCCCATTCAATACTCAGCAGTATCAGATGAAAAGCCAAGACAGCTGGTATCCTATGATGCTCATTATTCACAAGTTTTCACAAACATATTTTCTATTCCATCATCCAAGGTTTTAAAGAGATTATAAAACAGTATCTCATTCATGACACATCTCTGCAGAACCCCACTCAGTACATCTCATTATTTTGTCTGCAAAGTGTTGAAGGCAGTTTTCCCCCAAAGTTTTCACTTGGGTTGCAGTAGTAGCATTTATATTGTTACTATATCATAATAGCACAAATCTTAACAAAGTCAAGATAAATGACATCTACCACTCTCTTTAACATGTAAGAGCTACAACCTTGTACAGAAAGGCATTAGATTAATTAGAGTCTATATTAATTTTGTTTTACATCTCACATCTTTGCTTGATAATTTTGTTCCTGGATTTTTTTTTTTAATCACGAGCCTGAAATTCCTCAGCTCCCACTTTTTAAAACCAGAATCTGCGTGTATACTTGTAAATGCAAATTCTCATAGACAGCTCCTAAAATTGCATAGGTTCTCTATGTACTCTGCAAGGCCCAACCTCTTTAACAACATCTAACCAACATCTAATGCTCCCTACCCCTTTATTTCCCAGCTGTAGCTTTCAGTCTGATGGGTCGTTAATAGCATTGCAGTTGGCTTTAATAGCGAGGGCCCATTCTGCCAAGGATGAAACACCTCAGCCTTTCCAGCTGCTGTACTAAAGACTCCTCCCTGTTGAAGGGTGGATCAATTTGCTCCTTGGTTTTACCTTATTAACATACTCCTTGTTTTTCAATCTTTACACAACACACATTACTGTTTCTTGATTGATTGGCTGATCTTTTGATTTTGCCTCTGTATTTTTGTGCCAATTACACGTAGCAAGCTGGTCAAGGTTCTGCCCCTCTTTTTTAACCATCGTTGAAGATTTCATAAGCTGGGCTCTTAAGCTCACTCCTAATTTTATTCCACTTTGAAGTAGTTGGCAATAACGCCTTTATCACTGCTTTTTTAAAGAACTGCCTGTTTTGCTCTTAACCACTTCCCATGAGCTCCAGCTTCTCATTTCTCACTGCTTCAGTTCCGTTATGAATCTATTTGAAAATTAATGGTATCAATGACAATTTTACTAAGTGGCACATGAGCTACTGTCTCTGGATGAGACAAGTAGGCTGGGAAACCAGTACAAGTGAATGACCAGTTATCTGGCATTTCTCCTCAGCCAGGTGGCTTTTTTTACTTTCCAGTTTCTTAAACTCCTCATGCCATGTAAATGATGAGTCTACTAAGGTTCCTCCTCATCTCTCAGTTCCCTCCTGTAACTGAAATTTAAGTTGAAATGCAGTGTCCCTAAACCACTATTCAGCAGTAGTAGTGCTAGTAAAAATATGAACATTTGGGAAACAGCCTTAGTACAGATCTATAGAAATATAAATCAAAATATGGAATAACCATCTGCTGGTTAGCTTGTTTTTACTAAAAGGGGCATTGAGCTTATTTTTGTTTCTATGTGAATTGCAGTACAATAGATGAAATGCATAAGCTTAAGACAGTATCTTTGAATCATGACTTTTGAAGTAATGTACAAATATTACAGAGATTCCTCACCACACTGCTTTCTATTTTAGAACTAAAGATACAATTCTAAAGTATCTTCTGCCAAACATCAGCAGACTCCCACAATGAACTCTGAAACCCTTAAAAAGGAGGAGGG
The DNA here is from genome assembly GCF_024509145.1 of Vidua macroura. Lineage (NCBI taxonomy): Eukaryota > Metazoa > Chordata > Aves > Passeriformes > Viduidae > Vidua > Vidua macroura. The sequence goes on along the minus strand of NC_071575.1, from coordinate 44,986,669 downwards.
TAAAACGAAAAAAAAAAAAAAGCAATGGGACATCTAATAAGCCTTTTAAGATAGCAACATAAAAAAATACTGCCAATCATAATACTGTGGTACAAAATACATATTTTAAAACCACTTATGAATGAATAATGCACTTATCACTTAGACTGGAGGCATGTATGAAACTCATACTTGAATATTCTCCAAAGGAATATGTCTAGACATTTAAAATATAGTTTCTTGGCCTCGCTCATAAGCTGAAGCCCAAGTATGACATATCTATCAACAAATGTGGCAGCAAACATTAACCTGTGTGATTCATTGCTGGTTTTGCTACAGTTCATTTAATAGTGACCACGTATATTGTAATAATCTCAGTGAATTCAATTTAACTCATTCATATTATGTGAAGGAGCTATACCAAATACATTGCAGGAAGAGAGAGAAACAGAAATGTCAGGAAAGTGCCCAGTCAGCAGATTTTGGAATTAAATTCTAGTGCCTTATTAATACAAGTAATTTTAGAACAAAACATAAGATGAACTTTTTTATTAGTTGTTCACTTCAGCTTGCTAAGGTTGTTTCAATTTTTAAACATTTTATATTTTTCTGATTAATTAAAAATAGATGAGTTAGGTAAAACAGAAGATAACAGAACAACTCACATTACTAGCAGCTTACTGAAGGAAAAACATGAAGAAGTAGTCTCCTTCAGTTGGAAGCCTAGGCCTTTATTTAAACACTAAATTTAGTCAATGACAATACAAGAAGAAAAGTAATTGAACCAAATAACTAAATGAAGGGCATAGCTGGAAAGCAATGTTGTCTTTTTAAAAAAAGCATCTTGCAGGTAAAGTATAGTTACAATGAGACATCATGAAGCTGGTCTGCAGACTGGATATCACACATAAAAAAAATCACAGAACAGAAATCTATACATCTGAGAGTCAGAAATCTAGGGAGGAAATGTTCATTATTGGCAGAAGAACCAATAGCAAGTTATGAACAAGGAAAAAAAACCTTCAACATAAATCATTTCACTGGTGAAGATAGACAGGAGGACTTTGTCATCCCAACAGCTGGAAAAACTGGAGAAAACTCTGAATAGTACAGTCCCATGGGGGAAGGAGGGACAGGACATCAGTGAAGTGAGTTTAGAGACACCAGCTTTCAGATACATCATTAGAACTTTTAAGTTAGTTATTGGCTAAAGCACTCTTAAACGATAACTGGTCACACAAAGGATAGACTGAGAAGTCATTTGTGACTTTATTTTTCAAAATAATGCTGAGTTGCATCCATGTTTACCATGTTGCTGTGAAGTCTAGCACTTGAGAAAAATCAGATAACTGAGTTCACAGTTGAATGTGAAAAACAAACCTTCACTGTACTATGCAAAATCACTCATTTCCTATAAAAGCCTTCTTTAAATAGAGGGGAATTAATGCTGCTGGCATGTATGTGTTTTTTTTTGTCAACTTATTTTGTTCCCTTTTGTCTTTTATTCTGATGTTGGACTCTACTATACCAAAATTCTCAGTCTCACCTGCCATTTTTCTTATTTTTTTTCTTGTCACATCTGAATCTCTCCATCCTTTCCTACCCAGAATAGATTCTCTTAATTTCCACAAATCCACTGTGCTGTCTACATTCAAGTCTCCCATGTTAGAATCTATCTATATAGAAAGTTTACAAAAAAATAGTTCTTTTAACAGACAGGTATCAATGTGCCCCAGGAAAAGCCGGTAAAAGCATGAAGACAACATGAAGATGTAGTGAACCTCATTTGCATTAATATAAACCATTTTATACTTCTATGTGACTGAAATAAAGTCTGTGCAGTTAGACATATTTCATCTATGTACTCCGGAAAACTACATAAATTTAATCTACATAAACTCTGATCTAAAGTACAGTGAAGAGGAGAATATGTAGAAGGAAACCTGAAAATGTTTAGCATAACTGACATACACTTATTCTGGATGGCTATTGGGCTTACTCATCCTTTGCCCTGCTTGCCTTCTTTCCTTCTCCACTGGCTCCCATCCCCTTGAAGCAGTGAAGTTGCATTCAGACAATGCAGTTATAATAATTACTCCTTGCCCCTTTATTAAAGGTGCAAAGTAATCTGTGTGCAGTGCTCCTACTACATTCAGATCAAGAGAGCTGAGTACATTCCTGTCAACCAGTATGCCCTTTCAAAGGTGTGCAATACAGTACAAAATCCACCATCCTAACACAAATAACACAAGAGTAAAAAAAGGTGAAAGTTTTTAAAGAGCTACTTTGTCCTAAACTCAAGTACTTAATCATGGGCTTGACCTAAATTTTGCAGTGAATGAAGAGAATTCTGGACATTTTCCAGCAGCTTCAGCTAAATTAGATATGAACATGAATAAAGCCCTGGGGCCCTGCATTCCCTGGGATGCCACAGGCCTGGGACTTGAAGAGAATCCACCCTTGCTACAGAACTGTGTTCCAGATTTTAATTAACCAAATTTCCTCAGTTAAGCTTTTCCTGTGAAAGCCTCCCACAGTAAAAAACTCTTTAAAATGTTATGCTGCAGCAGATGAAAATAAACCTAGCTGACAAATTTTCAAAAACTTTCTTGGAAAGAACATAATTTCAAGGACTACAATTATTCATTCCAGATACATGGTTCATGAACTCAAAAGCAGTGCATCCAAGTACTGCATGTTCTCATCTTTCCTAACTGCCATATGCTGCTCAGTCGTTTCATTTTATATGCACCCTCATGGCTCCAGGCTTTGTGGGCAGATGGCTCTTTGCCACCTAATCAAATTCACACATCAAATACGTCTCAAGTGAGGTCTTTTGTAGAACTGTATCCTCCTTTAGTTTCTCTTCCTTTCTTGAGCATTTGAACATCAGTACAAACTTGTACAACCGGAAGGTTCATAATTTTCAGATATAAAACACTGATTCTTCAATTAAGCAAACATGGTACAAGGAGTTCTATCCCACTCTAAAAATACAATTTAGTGCCTTGGAACTTTACAGTATACCCACAGAAGTTTTAATATGCCTTTTGCTTCTATTTTGGGACCCTCCTTCTTTCATAACCACATCTGTTCTTTGAACAGAACACATCTACATCCTCTGCCTCCACATAAGCAATTAAAATAATGCATCTTTACTCCTGCAACCAAGTGACAGTTTTTGCTGCACTGCACTCAGCTTGATGCAGTATCTAAATTTGGATGACATCTAATTCTCTTTAACTGTATACTGATAAAATTGAATTTTCATGGACTGGCTCATCTTGATGTAGACTTACAGCCATTGCCTTTCATGAACTTAAAACCTCAGAGTTGCTTTTGATTCTATGGAGCCTCCTATTCATCAGACAGGAAACTTCTCATATTAGTAACTGTGGTATTTCTTCAAGCCACTGTGACCCACATTCTCTAACTGGGTTGGTTAAATGTTTCACATGCTTTTATCACATTCTACTGCCACAACTTCTTCAACTCTTTACTTGCTGTATTACCTGTCACATCCATTAAATGCAGGCATAAGCACACATTTTGTCTGTCTGAATGCACAGCAGGGTCAGGGTTAGCCTGACAGTGATGGAATGTCATTTCTCAGACCTGTACAATTCTTCAACTTAAAAAATATTGCTTTCTTTACATGTACTATTTCCTCAGCTTATTCCTGCTAGGATATGTTTTATAGATACCAGCACAGACACAAGAAATAAGGAAAATTACATTAAAAGTGATTAAATCCTCCACTTTACACCTTTTTCTGTAAAGAAGGAGCAGTGTAGTATTTTTTTAAAAGTGCCTTCTACAGCTACAGGAAAAAAACTGTCACCCTGTTAAGATCTGTAAGATAAACAAAGCTGCTGAGGATGAGCATTTTAAGGACACCTAAAAATGGTTTTGTAAAAAGAAGCAATCAGCTATCTAATACCAGTTATTTTAAGATAGTACATTTGAAAGAATATTATTTGAAATATTTTTATAGAAGAGCAATAGCAGAAGAGGGATGGAATATATCATCATATTGACACTGCACATGCAAAATAGAATAGAAACACTCATAGTAGCACTTATTAAATTGCTTAGAAAAGCTAGATGTAAACCATGATATTTTAAAATTTTAAACAGCCTGCACAGCTCACCTTCTCATGCTACGGTCAGTCATCGCTGCAGATTAAAGAAGGGCTATCACAGAAAACACAGTGACCCAGAAGCCAAAGATAAAGTATTTACAATTTCTTCCAGAGATCATCTATTTAGGTACATATAGTTCTTTATATTTACAGTCCTTTCTATTGCTCTGCTGAGAGGAGTAACCTGAATGTGCCAAACACATAGTGGGAGCCTACTAAACATGGACTAAAATTACTCCTGTGTCTCATAGCTGCAGTGGTTTTAACAAGTGCTGCACAGGCACAGTATGAGTAATACCATTTATAATCAATTAACCTAATCATCCTTATCCCACTTCCATATCCCTTCTTCCCCAAGGACAGATAAAAGGCATCTCCTAGTGATTTTGTAGACACTACTGTATTAGCCATTTCAATAGATGAGCGGTCCTATGACCCAGAACATATTTGGACAGTTTTCAAGCTGTTTTGAAAATACAAAAGACAAAATCTAATAAGCAGGTATTTACAGAAAGATATGAGTTTTTGATGTTATTTAAAAAAAAGTCTCCCACTTATTGTAAATTTCTCTACAATCAGAGCCATATTATTTGTACTTTAAAATCAGAATTCAGCTTGCAAGCCTAAGGCAGGGCCTCAAATTATTAAAAATAACCCCAAACAGCTTGAACATAAACCTCTCAGAAGAAAACTCCATGGTTTTTCTAACAATAACAGGAAGGTGTTCTACAAGGCATTTTCTATTCTTCCCTCTTTTGATAACAAGGCTACACAGCCTTACCTGCCCGGCCCAAAGCCACCAAGACCAGTTCCCGCTTTACAATACCAAACTGCCAAAAGCACCACTACATTGCTTGAGCTTTGCACACTAATTGCACCCTCTTGGCCTGATCTAAATTAGGAGCCTCATTAACACGCACTCTTGCTCCTCAGCACTGATGGGATTCAGGTGGAAATCTGAAGCCATGCTGCTTAGAGTAGGGGATGGTAGGCATGAACAGGAGCAAATCTCTCCATGCTGAAAGTCATAAAGAGACTTTATTGACAAATTTTGGCCTTTTTTTTTCCCCCCACAATTAGGTAGCTGCATTGGGGGTGCTGTAGAAAACAACTTTGTATTGAAGGAAGAAGAACAGGTACTTATACTATCTAATGTAATGGTTATCTAATGCTAGTGTTATGAATTTCTCACCTAGAAATGCTTTGTTATCTTGCCAACAAAGAACTGAAACTTAAAATTATTCAGGAAGCCAAGTACAAAAATCCTATTATTGAAAGTCCCTTTAGACTGTTTTAGGCATTAGGTACATTCTTCTAATACAAAAACTACACACACTGCTGATCAACAGTAGTTAATAATTAAGAAAACAGTTAAGGGAAGATGATTTAAGGTAAAAAATTCTAAATGCCAATTCTGCACAGAAGCAGGTTCATTTTTATGTTTCTTTTCCAGTGCCACCTACCTTAAGTGACTTTATGCTTGGAACAAAAGAGCATGGAGGAACAACACTGGGTCAGTTGTAATAGTCTGGACTGAGCTACTGCTTCATGCTGACAAAAACAAACCCTATGGGGAAAGCAGTGAGGCAGAAGCAGCAGACTAGAAAGATACATCACTGTGCTTCAGCTACTGGAACTCTGGAAAAAGTACTGTATTAGGTCAGAACAATGCCAGTTTTGTTTTTTATTTGAGGATATGTCTGAGCACAGACTTTAACATTTTAAAATATTGTGTTCCATATGTAAGTCAAATCCTTTTGACCCCATGACCCTGAAAAAAGTCTCATGGCAGTGAGTTCCACTACTTCATTACATGGTGTAAGGAAATAGAAGTTGGAAGCTTGCTGTCTAATCACTTCACTAAAATTTTAATTCTTAAAAGCCATCAAATATTTCCAAACCAAAGTAATGGACTAAGTCAAACTGGTCCTCTGTCAAATTCTAGTTTTCTATCTTTTTTTTTTAAACTAGCATTGAATATGGTATTTGAAAAGAAGACCAACTCTGATTTTATGTAGTGGCATAATCTTTTTGTTTTGCTTTTTTTTTTGACTGCCATTGAGCCCTAACCTAACATCTGAAGAAAAGCATGCTGGCAGCGTTACCTGCTTCCTTAGTAACTGAGTTTAGAACTCCTCAAGCTTCATTATTGCACACATACATGATGTAGAATGATTTTCATTTATTAACAATATGCCTGGCAGTTTAGCTCTCAGCTATTCAGTATTAAGAGATCTTCCTGAAATTCAGTGAAGGAAGCTTCAGGTTTAATATACAGTACTTTTAGCAAAAAGTCAAAATCAGTCTTAAAAACATTCCTTGGATTACTGAGTCCAAGATCTTCCTGTATCTAGAGCCCAATACTTCTTCCTATTCTGCTGACTTGAGGAGCTTGCACAGAAAAAGCTTGTATTACTTCATTCTTGTTTCTGAATTCTAGTGTTTAAGGAGCAATGGAAGGCACCAGAATGATGTTCTGAATGTCAGTACTTTATATTAGCTTAGAGGATGTGTGTACATGTTTCTTTGCTTTGCACCCAGTTACATATTTGTAAATTGGTATTACTTAAGAATACATAATTGCATATTTGGATTTACATTTTCTATATGTGGAAGAAAATCAAGTCCTGATGAGCTAACAGGAAGAACTGAAAATAGAAAGAGGCCAGCTCGTCTCTTATTTCCATGTGTGAAATTGTGAATGTATTTTATAATGTGCTTCCTAAAAGTGATGAATTTATACTACACACCAATATAAAATGGGTACCATTATCACTATGTGTCTGTGGTTTTGGAAACAATCACAGCTACAGGACAACATGCCTAGAACCCTAGAGAGATCTAAGGAAAGAGAAAGACTGAAAAGCTTTATGTGCAAAATACGTGGCAACACACTTTGCTAAGAGACCATGATGGTTCCAAATACATATGAAAGCTGTTTTTCAGGCATGTAGGAAACTATGCCTTTTGGATTTTGCCAACAGGTTCAGATGGCTGTGATGCAGGTTAGATCCAAGTGTATTTAAAACTCTGTGGATAACCCTAATTACTGTTAGGCACTCAAACTGCAGTCAGGAGAAACAGTGTTGATGTGACAATAATTTATTATAGTACTGCATGAAGAGTAAAATGACAATGCCTAAAGCTGAAATTCAACCCTATGCAGAGGAACTAATGCAAGTTTCATAATCTACTGAAGTACTACTAAAGCACTGCTTCCAAACAGACCAATACATAAAGCATCAGTGGTGTTAACAGTCATCCTAAGAGGAACTCCTCTTAGGAAAAAAGCCTTGGGAAATTCTCTCATGAAACACTTCACTGCTAGGACTTGGGTCTAGATACTAACTGCAAGACACATTCTCACAGATACTTTTCTGGATTTAAGTGTATAATTACATCATTTTCTTAAAAAGTTGCCTTGAAAGGTAAGGTTTTGAGACACAGATATAAAAAGATGAGAGAGTCAGGGGACAGAATAAAAAAAAAAAACATGATCTTCAGTGTCTTCAACAGCAAAACAAACCTGTATTACAGATCACTTTGTAGCACTTTACAAAATGTACACTATATATATATCTTATATATGCATTTAAACAGTATTATTTCAGTCACTAAGTTCTTCCTCATCACTGAAATAAGCACTTTTCTTAATCCTTGGACGTTTTGAATCATCTGAAATTGAAGATTCCCCTGCAGTCTGTGTCCATCTTTGTTGTTCTTCCTCAATTTTGGCTTGCTATAATGAGGAAAAGAGAAGTATTAGCTGGGATTAAGAAAAATTAAGGAGCACTACAAATAACAATGCTAATTCTTAATATACACTGAATTATTAAATAAGTTAAAGAATTACAGGGGTTTATTTCTGGATAAACTGTGTGATCAAAGCCCTGGGAAACATTTCTGAAAGTAGCTCTCACATATAAGCTACACCACAGCAGCAGCCTGGACCATCCTGTATTCTCAAAAAGAAGAATTTTGCCCATGGCAAACTTCCAAAAATATAGAGAGATCTAAAGCAAAAAATCTAAGCAGATCTCTTTAGCTGAGATCTAAATCAAAAAATGCCTCATGTTTTAAACTGATGTTATTGAATCAGCTTTGTTCTGCTAACAAGTCTTCTATCCATTGTCCTTTGCAGTCATTCATTCACATAATGAGTGCCTTTGGGGATTATTACTGAAGGTTATTCAACTAACAGTTGAAATAGAATCTTCCTATTTTACCAGTTAAAAATCTTTGGATGGTGATAGTAAGGCATCAATAGAAATGAAAATGTTTCCTGGCTTCATAGGTTTCATTTCCAATTGTGGAGTTTCTGGGGAAAGGGAGGAACATTGTGAATATGTGAATCACTTTTTTGGACTACATCATGTAAAAGTCCTGCACTCATTACAGTCACATTCAGAACAAAGTTATTAACTCTTGACGGTTTTTTGGGGGGGGACAGGCACACAGGCAACAATGTTGACCAGGGAGCCAAGAAATTTGAATATCAGGTCAGGCTTGTTCTTTTTTGTGAAGCAAAAGGGTGTAGAGATAAAGAAGTAATAAAGACAGTAATACAGATGTTAGATAAGCTAGCTACATAAAAAAATATGCGTTCATTATGTTTTGGGAGATGAGGTCTATGAGAGAATGCAATGGTCTGTACTAGGCAAAGGAAGTGTGCCAGTAATAAGTGTTCAAGGACATTCCAGTGAGGACAGAGGATGTGTCTGGTCACTTATACATGACTGGTTTTTTGTCTCCTCAGACAACAAAGTAAAGAGGGATTTGTGGGCAAAAACCTAGCAGAGCATCACAGCAGAGATGACACAAGCAAATACCTAAGGAGCTTGAAGGAAAAAAAAAGGCTGCAACACACAAATACAGCAATAGAGAAAGAGCAAGAAACCCAAACAAAATTCCACTGAACATGTCTGCAATGTAAAGACGCCAACTATAGTTACCAGCTACTACTACCAAACCAGAGCCCACTCAGTACTATAGAGCAGACAGACCTATGCATGTATATCAGAGCTTCTGAAAAGCAGCTAAATAAGGGAGTTCAATTTAAAAAATAAAAATAAATATGCCATGCTTCAATTTTGTACCTGAAAAGCTATGGCTTGGCTGAGGCTATCTAGAGCAGGGTCTTCTCCTTCTTCTTCACTTTCTTCTTCCTCCTCACTTCATTGTGCAAGGAGATAGAGAAAAAATACATAGATATTTAAGTGTTTAGTATGAAAAAGGTTCCTAAAAAAAAGTAGTAACATGTAACTCAATAGACATACATTTCTTCTGGCTCCACTGTTTTCTTTCTCTTCTTCTTTTCTTTTTTTTTGGGTGGTTCCCGCTCCCCTAGCATATTTTTAGGACAAGCATAACTTAAGTGTCCTGCTTCCTTGGAAAGAAAGAAATATTGCTTAACAGAAGCCATTACAAACAAATATACGTTAAAACGTATCATGAGGGAAGTTCATGGGGGGGAAAAATGGGAGCAATTAGTAAGATAAATGGAATGCTGAATTAGCACACAGAAGACAAACTCTTCTCTAGGCTCGCCATGGAAATGAAGAGATTAGTGGTGATATGCATGCTTAACTGCAAACTGAGAACAAGCTACAAGAACAGTAGATTTTTTTTGTCTGTTGCTATGACTGAAAACACTACACATGGTTTATATTCAAAACAAGATAGAAACCTCAGAATTAACAATTTAAGACACAGGAGTGAGGTGACATTTTTGCTGTAAGAAGTGTTATGAATATAAATCAAGTCTGTATTGGACATTAAATACTATCCAAATATCATGGTCCTACATTACTGTGTTCAGGAAAAGTTAGGAATTAATTAAAACTTAAAACTCATTTCTATATAAAACAGTTGTTTCCTGTATTTATTTTATTGCCAGCTAAATAATGAACTTCCAAAGCTACAGCAAAAGCAGATACTTTGAAGCAAAGGGTAGGAAGTTGTCATTGCAAGTTTTCATGTGCATTGCTTATCTTTCTTGGGTTTTATTTCTCTTTGTTACTTTCATTACCATCTACTATTACTACTACTATTTAGTATTATGTCAATTATTTCTTAAGTTGTTCTTATCTCAACCCACAACCTTTGTCCATTTCTCTACATTTTTGGTTTTACTCACCCCACATTCGTAACACTTAGACTTATCAAAGTAGTTCCGCCTGCGAATGAATTCTGCTGCTCTTCCATTATCAATGGCAATACTTGCTTTTATTACTCTTCCAAACAACTACAGAAAATTGGAAAGAAAAGGTAAATGTTTTGGGACTGAAAGCCCAACCCTGTTGCCATAAAATCTTTCCACAACTTACCTGTTTGTTATTAAGTGCCCGAGAACAGTTTTGTGCAGATTCTTTATCCAAAAACAAAATAAAGGCAACTCCTTTGCTCTTTCTGGTGTCTTTGTCTTTCATAATGGTAACTCTGGAAACATATAACCACATTATTGATTTTAGTGAACCACACTAAAATTACTTCAGAGATATTTTTTTCCTTAAAGATCTCAGTGGGATCTTACCTTTGTTACACAGCAAAAGAGTTAAAGTATATTTAACAATAAAAATACTCATTAAATAGAAATTCAAAGGAGCAGCTAACCTGACCATGTATTTAGAGGTAGAGTGGAGATGATTTTAAAAAAAGCATGTGGGATCTTTCTGGAACCAGTATCACTCTTAATTCCCTTGGGTGACTTGAAGAACACAGAACATAATCTTTAGATTTACAAGCAACGTAACTGGAGGGAACTACATATACTAGAAGTGAAAGGAAAATTCATGAGTAATCTTACCATTGCTATTATTGCTGAAAAGCACAGTGTGAACTGCTTCCAAACTGAGAAATCTATGTTTGTGTAGGACTAATCAGCTAAACAGGTTCACAACAGGAAACACTAACTATATGCAGTACTGTTCTACAAATATCTCCAAATGAAATCCAAAGACCATGGATGCATGTGTCATTTCACATAACATACAAAGTTAAATCTTCAGTCTAACATTGAAATCAACGGCTTCAGTAGCACATTGAGAAGTTCATGAAAATCTAGAAACAGTAAAACAAAACCTGAAGATAATAATTTACAAGACAAGGCCAGGGTGTGTGTATGGCTGGAACCCACGCAGCCTCAATTCTTTCCATCTTAATGTCAGTTGTATTCAGTATGTATTCAGTATGTATCTCATGAAAAAAACCTAACAAAACAACAGTGAGAACCAGAATGTCAGGCTGCATGTACATAAAAATCAAAGTACAGGTAAAAAAGTTGGGAATACACTCCTCCCTATGTCCACCACAGGCAGAACAAGGTTCAGCCACAGGGGAAGCCAAAATTCTAAGAAGTAACCAAAAAAGTCAAACCCCACTTCAATACAAAAGGCCTACCATACAACCTGTATAAGTAAGAGATGACCTACATGGTAAAAAGCTTATGAAATAAAAACACAGTAAACAAAGCTCAAATTTCCCCAAATATATACACAAAAAGGTTGAATTTGACAGTTTTACTACCAAAGCCTCTTGGACAGGACACGTACAACTGCATGCATTAAGTTCAAGTGTTAATAAAACTGACTTTAAAACAGTTCTATTAATTTTTCTGCCAAGCTACTCTTTGAAGAATTCCAACAGAAGCCTGGTATGACTGTCAGGCTTCTAATCAGGATATTGAACATACCAGTTAATAACACAAGAATATAAAGAATCAAGTGTGACAAATTTTCAAAAAGTCAGGAACTTCTTGGAGCCATAGAAAGTCCGATTTCTTAATGAACAAACTCAGTTGAAGTCATAATAGTCAGGATATATTTACTTTTCCTGCTATTTGTCACCTGAAACACACTTCTGAGACTTCATACACTTTGAAACTCTGTATCTCACAGGTTATTGCAAAAGCTACTAGAAATTAGACAAGATACTTGCTGGTTTAGGATTAAAAACTGAAGACTTGAGTCTCCTTATTCTGACCAATTTAAAAAAATAAAGTAACTAGTCAGTTCCTTATTGTGACATTTCTTTCTATCATTTGAACACAGAGGCAGATATATTGTTCATGTATACCCCAAATACTGGAAGACATTAATGCAGCCTTACATCTAGCTTTAGGTAAAATACTAAGTAGTCACAATAACCAGCCCATCTAGAATCACAGAGAACTCTACACTGCATTGTGGGAACTGTGACATCTAGTTCACATAAGAAGCTCCCACTTTCACACTTACCCACTGTGCCCCACAGTGGTGAAGGAAAGGGGAATAATACTAGAAGAACACTGTTTCAACTGTTTCAGAGAAAGGACTCATGGTATGTAACAACATTCTACTTGCTCTTAAGAAATGGTTAGCAAAACCCGTCCCAAACACAAATATTCTTGTATTATGTATGTAACTGCAAGAACTTTCCTTTGTTAAATTAAATTTATACTTTATTAAAAATGAACAGAACTTCAATACAATTCCACATTCATACTTTAATTACAAAAAGCTCAAGACTTTCAAGTGAAGAAAAGACATAAAATATTTAAAATGAGAGGTACAAAAATAGAAGGCCATATCAGGTCACTTACTTGACAACTTTTCCATACTTTGAAAATATCTGAAATATAAAACAAAATAAAAAGATTTAACAACAGACAATTGCATTTCACTAATAATAAATTTATCATGACAAACTTATATATCAGTATTGATTTTAAGTCAAAATTGTTGTCAACAAGTTTAATCTAAACAATGCATCTCTTAAAACTTACCCTGTACAGATCATTGTTAGTCAAAGCAAAGGGTAAATTGGACACATACACTGTGCTTTTGCTTGGTGCCAACCCACCACTCATTTTTCTGATGAAAGGAAAAAGAGAGAAGAGTTAAACTGTATAGAACAAAGAAATAAATTAAAAAACTGTTTCAAGACTTTCAATTTTATTTCAAACCTAGCCCAGACATCCATGATAAAGTTGCAGGAGAGCATAGCTTTCATTTCCCTTGCATCATTTTACATGAAAATTAGTGTTTGCCTTCATGGACTACAGAAGACATACATTGCTTCCTCCTCTCCTGGATCCAAACATATTTTTGTTCTATGTGACTCGATTTGTAGTCAAGAAAAAACTGGCAAGTTAGTGTACTGAGAATAGTTCCCTGGTGATCTGTGCAATTAGAAAGGTTGAGGGCCAAAAGAAACAAGCAATGTTCGTTTATTAAACATTATGGACAACGTGTCAAATTACTGACCTTTGTACCAGTAAGATCTGATTCTTGATGCAAGCATCAGTTCAGATGTATTCAACATACAATAAAATACAATTGGTTAAGGGGGGAAAAAGAGTTTCCCTAAAGCAGAGTCCTAATTATTGTGGGGAGGGAGATAAATACATTTTTAAGTCAATGTAGCATGATGCTGAAGCGGCATGCTTCCATTTCTTCTCTTAACTATTGCTCAAGTTTCTGCGCTCCTCTAGAACTGCATGTGTCTAGAGCTGGCCATAAAGCAGCATCTCTGTAGAAGCACTCCCCTTCCTCCTTCTGACTAGGCAGATTTCTCCTGGTAGGAAGCAGGAAAATTTCCAATCTTTCAATTTTAATTTCCAATCTTTTCTATGCTCTTGAAACTGAGTATGTCTGGAGACAATTAATCAATTAAAAATACTGTTATAACCACATACATATCATCTAATACTAGGTGAAGAGTAACTGAACTAATTTGAAAATGACAAGCTAATATTTTTCTTCACATTTGGACATTTCCCAAGATTTCTAGTGGTGTAAAGTCTGTGCAAAACATTCTCTTTGATCCATTCTGTAGCCATGGTTGAGACCAAGAGCTAAGTGAGTAAAATTTAAGGTCAAAACATACCCCTTATGAAAGGCCATACCAAATAGTACAGCAAACCCACTCACTACACAGTCCAATTTTTACCTCCTTGTCCATTTTCCTACAGCCTTATTGCTGCTTCCTGGCACCTCTAGCCAATTCCCAACTCAGGATCAAGCCACTTCTTCAGCAAGACTGCCTCATTTTAAAAAGGCAGACAAAAGCTGATGAAGGGATAAAACCCCTAAAGTATTAAAATCAGCATCTGTCATATTACAGTTTCTTAGGGGACTTCTTGGGTAGCCAGTCTGAACAGATTGCTTGGCCAAGTGCCAACAAAAGTAACTAATATCACACTCTAATCCGGCTGATACTTTCTGGCATTTCATGATTTAGTTATCTGAAGGCCTGATATTCCCAGTAGATACTGTTTATCCAAGTGCTTTGCTTCTCTTTCCTGACATGCTTACTGTATCACAATTTATTTGAGTGGCAGTTTCCAAGTGATCCAATTTTGAGGTTTTTCATGTTCAGAGACTGTTTTTTGGCATGAGCAAAAATGGCAACACAAAGGTTAAGCAAATGAAAACAGAATAAATTTGCAATAAAGGCCACACATTGCATCTGGTGTTAGGCACACTGGGTTCATTATACCAAATTCCTTTCTGCTTGGCATTAGTATCTTTGACAAGCCTAACCAGACTGACTTGGCAACATGCCATGTGAATGGATGGCCTGAAGTGCAGTTATCCAGATGTACAGTGGATAGAAGGATTCAGGAAGAGCAATCTCAACACTGCACTATGCTATATTGCCAATGCTATTGCAGCAGTGGACAAGAAAACACTGAAGGTGAGCCTCAAGTATCTGAATACAACAATTTCACTCTGCCTAAAAGGCAAGAGAAGCTGGAGCACCTTGCAACAGCAGGCCAAAGCAGCGCCCATTTTAGTGGGCAGGCACCAGGGAGAACAGCATGACTGGAGAGCAGTCAGCCTGCATATTCCACAATGCCACAGCGCAAACTTCCACAGAGAAGGTGAGACATCAGGCGGAGATTACTACTGCCCTAACAGCTCAGTTAGAAAATTATTAATGAAAGCAGCCTACAGAACCACCATTTTCAGCTGCACACTGTTTTTTCCAGAAGCTGAAAGAGTTACACTCTGACAGCACTGGCTGCCAGACAGCTGAGGTTGAACGTTGGTTGTTTCTACTCCCCTGGACAACTCTGGGCTTAATAGTTTTGCTGCTCCAACTGCCCAAATATTCTTAGCAATCTGTATTGTTTAGAACTGTTTTGCAAGTACTGCTTATTTTTAATGTCTGATTCACTATACGGACACAACTTTAATACAAGAGGGAGTACAGCAACTCTGTGGTTATCATCATTTATTATAACGATGTTTTCTAGTTGTAGGAGTAAAAAATGCCAGTTCCAGCATTAAGCTAAGTCTCCAGACAAGACATGTCATCTGGAGGCTCATCATTACAAGGTTGAGAGTCCTGCTACTTCAGGAATTTTCTAAATTCATAGAACTGTCCAATATAAGATTTTCATCACATTCTTTCTCTGTGATTACCAGTCTCTCTGCTCAGCTGACAAGGAAAAAAAAAATCCTCTTCCCTCACAAAAATCTCCAAATGAACCAAAAAACAACATCTCAGCTTTCTTCTTGCTGCTGGAGACTCAACTGAAAGTCAGGTACAGCCTGGCTTCAAGGCTATATATCTCTTGCTAGAGCTTTTCAACAAATCAAAACATTTCTATTTTATCCTGCATGCTTTTTTTGGGCTTTCTTGATCTTCAAGGTATTACCTTCATTACTTAACTTTAAAACATTGGCTAAAAGCCTTTACAATACCTCCACAGAATTGCACACAATTCCCATTAATGTAATGGCTTCTCTGTAATACTAATGTCTTCTTCATTTATCACTTTCACATATTAACTTTGACAAGAGAGTTATGTCTCATTACAATGACTTATTGAATTCAATCTTTTTTGTCTTTTCTAACAACTTGAACTAAAAGAAGCCTTTTTTTTGACAAGAGCCATCTGTCAGCAATGATTAAGTCTCCTGAAAAATAGATCAGGTACATGAACATGTTTTGGTTCAATCCAATATGCTTAATGCAACATCTATCATTAGTATTGGGGATATCACAGAAAGACAATTATTAATTTCAGTAATTGGCTTTTCTACTCTATCCCAGAGGACAGAGGACACCACCAAAACAGTTCAGATGCCTCTGAATCATCAAGTGGAGCCTAAATTTACTTACACTTTCATGACTTAACTTTGGTATTTCAACTTAAAAGCACAAACTTGTATGTTTTTTTTTAAGTGCAGTGCAGCAATGTCAGATCTATGATTTAATCAACTGAAGTATGTACAAATGATTTGTGAGCAAGTTTCTGAAGACACTCCCACTCAGGACAATTAGAGTTTTTCTATCTCAATCCTTAAAACACAGTATATTCTTCCTGATTTAAGAGTGTCAACGGAGTTTAGACCCAAGTCAAGAAACCATTAACTGTGGCAGGAGCTTGGCTCAGACTAATATTAAAGTGTCTGCTAAAGGATGAAACCAAACTCATGTTCTCCTTGGTCCCTGACAAGGGTATCAATGACTTGCTACAATTCTGCCCTGCACAAGGGGCATAGAACAAGCTGTAAGAGAATAATCTGTTTTATCTCATACTCCCTTAAATAGTACCAAGCAAATATTAAACAGGATCAAGACTTGGTAAATAAGGTTAGCACTATCAGCAAAGAAAGAATACAATTTGCTCAAGCCAGAGAGGGACACAAAAAGGATCTGTGGTTTGAATCAAAACACTTTTATGTACTGTTCTAACTACAAAAGCATAGGGACAGTAAGACTGGGCAACCAGACCACCCACCCAGACTATCTACCAAACACATATAATTTATATATGTTTCTTTTCCAGATTATGTATAGGTGTCACATCAACCTTGGCCAAAATCAGTAGAACTTTGTCCCAGACAGATATAATGATATGACTCCACTTTCAGCCCCAGTACTAATCAGCATTCACTGAGACTTTATTGTGAATGAAGATGATACAGCAGTAAGTGCTTTACTCGACAACAAATGTACAATACCTACAGAAGTAAGGAGTGCTCTGGAGGCCTGGGCTGTCTTCTTTCGCCTCCACTTGGATAGACTCAGGGCCCTCAGAAGTTCATAATTTCTATGCTACCATTTCTCCCACACTCCAAATGGAAAGCCCATTAAAACTTTTCCAACAGTGTCTTTTTAAAGGGATTCTCAGCACAGCCAGATGGGAGAAGAGCTGTTTGGTTCAATCGCATCTGGTCTCACCCGGAGCTTCGCCCAGGAGGGGCAGATCTGGGTAACTCACTTCGTGCCGGCCCTTCCTCCTCAAATCACGAGACACGTAATCTATTTCAGAGTTCAGTGCGAGCAGAGCGACATTAAAGCAACACAACCACAGACTGCTCAGCAACTTCCACACGCCGTGTTAACACCTTTGGCCATACCATCACAGCGCGGCCCCGAACAGCCGCTTATTTCGTCCCTTCCTATTCCGCAAAGGCCCGAAGCGAGCGAGCTGTGAACGAGCGTTCGCGACACCCGCGGTGCCCCCGCCCCGGCGTACCCGTCACGGCGGGGCTCAGCCCGCGCGGGAGCCCATCGTGCGACGCGGCTCGGACAGGCGCAGGTGCGGTGCCGGCGGGACAGGACAGCCCGGAACACACGGCTCGCTCCTGTGGTACCGCCGCCCCGGCCCGTCGCGCTTCCGCCGACGCGCAGCTCCCGGCGAGGCGGCGGCCAATGGGCGGCGGCTCCGCGACGGCGGGCGGGGGTTTCCGCCGACCGCTCGGGAGCGCCGGAAGCGGCGGCGGTCGTGCGGGGCCGCCGCGGAGCTGCCGCGCAGCGGGAGCGGGGAGCGGGTGAGTGGCAGGTGGGTGAGCGGCGGCGACGGGAGCGGGGCCGAGCCGGGAGCTGCCCGTCTTCCTCCGCGGGACCGGCGGGGCCAGAGCCGATTCCCTGGCCGGCGGCTGCGGTGGGACGCGCTCGGTTTCTTGCGGGGCGCCCCGGGACCGCCTTCGTGCCCCCTCTGCGAGCACGTGCTCGGGGGCCGCGGAGCGTCCGTCCTGGGGAGCGGCACCCTCGAGGAATGGCCTGGGAGCGCGTCCCTCCCTGCGCCGGGAGCAGCCCGAGGGCGGCGGGAGCTCTGTGGAGCCGGACTGCTCGCGAGGTGGCTGAAACTCAGTGGCGGGACAGGAGCGGTGGGAAGGACGGCCTCCTCTGGGCAGGCGGCTGCTGGTTAGCACCCGAGATGGCTTGTAAGCCTTATCATTTAAACCTCTTTAAAACCCGTATGGGACAGAAGACTTCGATTCTCGGTTTAATTTGTGTATTTGTTTTGAAGGGAATATTCGTTCTCCTTGTACATACATCTGAGAATAATTTTAAACAATAATTCGTAATGAGTGTTTGGAGGCTACATAAGTCCCATTGTAAACACTTTTATTGATGTGTGTGGTGGGTGTGTTGGTGCAAGATCAGTATCCTTATTGTTTCTAGAGAGATAAATAAGACATGAGTGTGTCACTCAGCTCATTTCCTAATAAGTACTAGAATGAGTCTTTCAGAATAAATCTATGTGATTAGTTTAACAACAGGGTATGCTGTGATATTTTAAGTCCTTACTAGTATTTAAGCATCTCAAGTCTACTCTTCATGGTTCTTTATTCTCACTCATAGTCCTTTAAGTAGGCTCTTTCCCCTCCATTAGGGTTTTCAGGGATAGTCTTTATCTGTGATTCTTTATCAACAGATTCTTTATCTGTGACTTCAAGGGAACAAAGACCGTCAGAAATAACAAAAAGATGTGGAAACCCACCCAACCAGTGAGGACAATTTGATACAGTGACTTGCCCTGGGTGAAGTGCTATGGCTTGGTTGGTACTTTCAAGAGTAATTTTTGAGAGCATTGTGGTTTTGACCGGTTATGGCAGCAGTATGGAAAGCTGCCATATTTTGTTGTCAGAGTGTTTGTGCTGCAGGATGGAAAGCCACAGGAGCATCATCCACGCAGGTGTTTGCAGTGACATTGCTGGTAGAACAGCCACATCGGAGCCTGGTAGAATATGGCACTGGCACTGACGATGGACAGGCTGGTAACTGCAGGTGGTCAGGCAAAGATAAGTCCTAATATATCAGTCATTCTGGTAATATAACCCCCAATGCATTGCTTCCATTGCTCTTGTCCCAGTGACATATTGGAATGAGGTAGTAAGGAAGTGGAACTGGTGGGATTGTAAATCCTCATTGGAATGCTGCTGCTGTTATTAATTATATTCTGTTTACGCATGCTGTTTTAAGTTAAAATTATTGTGAATGGGTTGAGAAAGGTTGGAAGAAAACCTCTTGGTATCTAGGTGAATATCCTTAGACTTGTTGCAGTCATACTTCTAAATGCTTTTGAAACTCTTACAGCCTAATATTTGCTATTAGGCAGAGACAGATTGTCTTTAAATCTCTGTTTTGTCTTAGTGCCCCTCTCATTATATTTTATCTCCTAGTGTGTGAGATTTTTCCCTCTGCTCTCACACTTCTTTTTCATTTTACCAGTAGGACTGTGTCTATTCAGTGTGTTCTACCTGTCTCAAGTATGAAGGGAGGATGAGAAAGTTACTTTCTCCCCCAAACCCATTTTTATCTACCTTGCCTTCTGTCTAGGTAAGAGATACTGGGATATCTTTGAAGATTATCAAATACAGAGTCTAATTCCTGGAAGATAAAACAATATTTTGTCTGTCTTGATATCCTCACAGCAGGAATCATTCCAGCTTTTATAGTGATATTGCTAATAAGTTACATCTCTCCTATATCTTGTACAAAAGTGTTTGAGCTTTTTTGAGAGCTTTCCAAAGTAGAGAGGATAGACAAAATTGGCTCGCATTTGTCAGTCTCTGCTGTTTATCAAAGTAACATTATAAAACCAGATATATCCCAGTGGCATGGGAGGCTGCCTGTACAGCTCCAGGCTCCAGCTGCCTGTCTCTGTATTTGTTCACATATGGTAAGATGTAGCCATCTGGATTAGGAAGCTGTATGTGTGGAAAACAAAATTGTAGATTCTGCAGAAGGATGATAGCACATGCTAGAAAATTACAAATCCTGGATAAGTAGATACTTGTAGTCTTGATGAAAATTGATGTCTCAAATAAATGTAAGCAGACAAGAATTGTGTACAATTGTGTACAGTTCTTGTGGAGTGCTTTTGCAAATGTATCAGGAGGGTGCAAAAAGATGTGCAGAGACCTGTGTAGTCCGCCTGATGAGAAAACCTGTATTAGCACAGAGCACAACATAGTGCTAATTGGAGTAAAGCCATTCTTGGTGGCTGGCTACAACAGAGCAGCTTGTGTTGTATTAATAGAATTACCTCTGCACTT